>NC_041002.1:0-1270697 GCF_004193775.1 Glycine soja | reverse complement strand
TATATATTAAGGTGTAGGCAATTTGATAAAGAGTGCAATCCACACGGACCTGCGAAGGAGGCATTCGAATTATGTTGGCCTTTCTCTAGTTCCTCTAGATCAACATATGAGGCTTCTGCTTGAGCATGGCATTCTACTTGAGCAATATCTGGCACAATTCGGCACAATTTTTGCTGCTCTTGTTTTTCTAATATTAAAACTGATCGAAAGCGAGAAGTGGATTAACATTAATACTTGAGCTAGCTCTCCAATATTACTCTGAATACGGATTAAAAATTGATCAAACAGATTCAATACAAACACTTAAAACGAACGTCACCAAGTGAATCATGCGTGCGAAAGTGATGTGAAAAAGAATATTGTAGCAACTAGTAAGTCTTCGATTTCTAGTTAAAGTGTCTCAAAAATTGGCAACACTAACAAGTTCTGAAGCAATATTAGTCCTGCATGCAACTCTTGTCTAATAGAAAGTGTGATTCTGAATAGAAAAAAGATAGTTCCTATACCAATGGAATCTAAGAGTTTTGGTATATTTATTAAACAGAAACTCATACAATTGGTGAAAAAAATACCAAAACCTTTAAATTTCTCTTAGTACCATAGAATCTTTCAAAAGAAAAAATCTTCAATTAGATTAAGCAAAAAGGAATACTATTATTAATTAATAAAGATAAATAAAATGTGAGAACTTACTATTATAAATGAATTGTTGGAGACGTCCAAATCCGCAGCCACTAGGGAATGCAGAAGGCATGCGTGCCAATGCGTATAAGGGCCGTAGGTCATCGGATTCATGGATTAGAGGCAGTTGTGGAATACGATGGATTAAATTCAAAGCCACATCTAGCAGATCAAACCAACAACAAGGAGCTCAAGTTCTATATTGAATATAAGTAAGTGAGGAGTATATAATAACATTAATTCTATTTAATCTTAAAGTAGTACTTGTGAAATACTTAGCTGTTATTAAGAAAAGTTTTATTGCTTACCAAATATTTCAGCGGTGATGCATCGTGTAAGAAGCAAAAGGCCGTTGTGGGAATTTTTGTTTCGGAACTGGTCTAAAGAAGTTTGAGAATAAAGATAGCGAGTCATATCTTTGTGTCCCTTGGCAGCAGAAAGAAGAACGGGAATTTCAGCGTCTTTGGTCTTCATGGTTAGCAGATCCTTCCCTCCCTTCTTGGGATCCACCATGCACTTTGCAATCTTATGATTTCCAGTTAATTCAGCAGCGAGAGCAAGAGCAGTGTAATCACAGTTGTCTTGCATTTTACTAATTTCTCTTTCCCTTTCTTCACTAACTCCCTCACAATGTTTTCGTACCCAGCAATTACTGCAATATGAAGAACAGTTCTACCCGTGGAGGACGTGGAAAATATGGCCGTGTCGTCCGTATAGATGATTGATTTTGCATTTTTTCCAATCACCACTCTCCACATATCTGTGCAGCTGTTTATATTCATGGAGAGTATCGTCCACGAAACCTGCCACGCGAACAATTCAACAATTTATTTTTTATCAAAGCTCAAAAATCAAAATATATAGGTTATACTTTTCATAAAAATAGGAAAAGGTAATTACGTAAATCCTAGTGATTGGTAAATAGGTATAGGTAAGCTATTAGCTCCAAGTATATCTAGTAGATTATTATTATTATTATTATTATTATTTACAACATTTTTTCTTGATATTTTAATACAACTACATTTTTTACATTACGTTTAAAATAACTTTTCAGCTATTTTTATTCTTTTCTAACAATTTGTTTACTGTACAAATTATTTTAGCAATTGAGCATTATTCTTATTTTTATTTCTGTACAAAAGATATCTTTAGAAAAAACTGATAGGAATTCAAAATTTGTAAAAACAAATGTTAATCAACATTCCTAGAAGACCCGCCAGAGAAGTAAGAGTAGATTTTTTTTTATTGTGATGCAAAAAATTAATATTACTAATAAAATACACTAAAATGATAACTACAACAAAAACACACTCATATGATTTTTAAAACACACTCTGGTATGATTTCTAATAAAAAAAATTAATTTCTTAACTAGTATATATCTTTAGGATATTGGTCAGACTAATTTATAAAATACATTAAAATTATAACTACAACAAAAACCAGTCTTACAAAATAGAATTTATATAAAAAATTATAAATATATCTTTTGTGTTATCTCATATTTTTCAAGTCCTTTAATAGCTAACTTTATCTAATAATACTAATATCAGTTTTCATTTTCAAATTATAATACTTCCTTTCCATATTTTTAATGTTTTAGCTTTCTATTTTTAATGCTTTAGCTTTCTATTCTTATTTTCAAATTATACTACTTCCTTTTCATTTGTAAGTCTAATTAATATATATTTTTCAAATATATCCTTATTTAACCCTCACTACAAGTGGTGCAAGTTTAAAAAATAATGTATTAAATAAAATTATTTTAGTTTAAGTATAACAATTTTTAGTTTCATTAAATATTTCTGTAATAATTTTAAACATAAAAAAGATGTGAGAAAAAGGTAATATTAGTTTTTCCAAAAACATTTCAAAAGCACTGGAAGTTGTTTATAAGGTTATTAAAAGTTAAAATCAATTCTTACATAGTTTCACTGTTGGAATAATTGCAGTCAAATCTCAACCATGGTGCTTTGTGAGTAACATTATTATAACTTTTGATTTAATTACTCATTTAATTTTTATATTTACATAATCTTTACTTTTTCTAACTAAGACAAAAAGATAATCTAGGTATAAGAACTAAATCAAGTTTTTAGTGTATTGAAATTTAAGTGAAATTATTTAGGTAATATTTGAGTTTATTCTTTATTAAAAACAGTCATTGATTAAGTTTTACTTATTTTCCACTCAAATTCTAAATTAGTTAACAACCAAAGGGTTAAGATCCAAAAAAAAAAACCCTCTTTTTTTTAACATCTCCTCTAGCAATACTGAACTGAAGTTTCTAGATCACTGGAAGAAAAAAAAACAGAAGCACAAAAGTAGTATAAATACCTTGCTCAATATCTGGATCGCCTTTTAATTGTGAACTGTATAACGCGCCCAATCTGTTCCAAGCTTCTTTTGCTGTTTCAACATGTCTAATCTGATTAAGAATCTCTGAACCACATGCTAGCTGAATGATATGCAAAGCCTTGGCATTTTCCCTCTTCCAATTCTCACAATCAGTTTTAGGTTTCGCACTAATTTCTGAAACAGACGTGACAACGCCCCACAGACCTTCACCCATTAGATAGTTCTTCACAAGAGCACTCCAGTTGTCGTAATTGTCTCTTGTAAGCGATTCCAGAACTATTCCACGGGCTGCAAGGTTTGTAGCTGCCATTTCTACTGCTTCCACAATCTGAACCTATATAAAATACATACAAAATCAATTAGCCTAACAGATTCGTTTGGATCATGAAATGAAAAACAAGTATGGAATTTGATAAAGCAACGTACGGGGAGGAAGTAACCATTTACCTTGCAGGGCACTGTATATAGCGCCTAAAATAAAAGGAAAAAAAGAAAAATACTTTATTCGGAAATTTTGGCACTTAGAATGGGAGGTCTAACTTGACAAATGCTTACACATTAAGATCTATGTTGAGAAGGATGATTCACTCCACGGCCTCTTATAATCAAAGACTAGTCCACCCAAAAAAGAAAAAGAATAAATATATTTAGACGCCGGAAAATCAAAATCTTATTTTACATCCCGTGAGAGAGAAAAAGGAATATATATATATATATATATATATATATATATATATATATATATATATATATATATATATATATAGACACCAGTATAGTTAGAGGCATAAAGAGAAAGAAAAGGTATTAATTAAATAGGTATCGTTTTACTCAATAAATAATATGATATAATAGGAAAAAAATATTGATGAGGTGTTGAAAATTATAGATACAATTATACAAATGCCATTACCCAAAAGAAATATGTGGAAGCTATTATGTGTTTATAAAAATAATATTATTAATTTATTTTTAAAAATATTCACTACTTTTGAGCTTTACACATTTGTTTGGATAAAAATAGATACAAATAAAATGAACAAAAGAAAAATAAAATATATCTGGAAGTAACAATTTTCTGTTTGCAAAGATAAACAAGAATAAAAGAAAGTTTGTGTGTGTGAAATAAGAAGAAAATTTTTATTTGTATTTACTCCTTTTATTTACTTTTTAAAATTAATTTTTTTATAACATAAAATATTAAATAATTTTTGTTAAGAAATAAATAATAGTGTAAAGTTTTTAAAATTTTAGTTAAATTTTTTTTAGTTAGTATAAAAGTTTTTATAAAATTATTTTCAAAATATTCTTTACTTAATTCAAATTTTATTTCCAATTATCTGCTTAAATTTTTTTCATATCAACCATATGACCTTTGAAATGGAGAAAATATTCTCATTTAAAATAAGTTAATTTCCATAAAATCGAATTCTCTTAAAAGTTAATTTAGATAATGATATATTTTATAATAAGATTAAAAAATTTAAATAAAATTAATTGATATTCTTAATAAACGTGAATTACTGTAGTTTTATTTTCTTATATATTTAAGATAAAGACTAAATTGGGTATAGAATTAACGCAGACTTTTCTTCTGCTTGCAGTGGGAATAATCTCTCCCATTTCTTACAAGTATTAAAGTTGACGATTTCGCCGTACGTTGACAAACGCTCAAGGTTAGGGAAAGGTTTTATACTTAAGGTATTTTAATGTTAGTAAGTATTTTATGCATTACATAAATATTTAAACATATATTTATGATAAAATCTAAATTTAACAAAATTTAAAAAATTATTTACTATTAATAAAAAATTAAATTCAAATATAAAAAATAATTACGTAAATTCAAATATAAATTTAGCTAGATATATAGTAGGCTATTTTGATATCAAATTGTAATTTGATTAACCAAGCTATTAGCAGAAGTGATTAATATCTTAAAATTAAAATTATCGAATTTTAAAGAAATTAATTCTTTAATCATAACTTTTGTCCTATTTACAAATTTATTGTTCAATTTATTTCTTTTTTTTTATTAGTATAGCTCCAATAATTAAATAATTCATCATAGGAAATTTTATCTTTGTGAAGAGATAAAATTGGGTTTCGTCATTTTTTGAAAAGTTAATAAATTTGATAGATATATAAAAGATATTCTTTCTTTTCCATCACTTTGACATATATGAAAAAAAATTCTGAAATTTCATTTTTTATAATATTTTTAAATCGATTATTTTTTATATATCAAAATGGATTATTCTATCTTTTATAATTGAAACGAATATTTACGAGAGATTTTTTTTTTTTTTGAAGAGTTAACGTAATTACACATATTTTTGGTTTATTAAATAACTTTTAAGTATTTTCAAATTGATTCTTCGTTAACAGTATTCTACCAATTTTTAAATAGCAAGAGCAAGATCTTGTTTCGGATAGCTTGTAGTTCAAATTGTATTAAAGCTGATCATTTATAGTCTTAAGATCTGTTTAATGTTATATGATCCTTCATTCCTAATTTGCCTTTTATTTTCCCACTCATTCAAAACAACCTGGATTGTTATGTAGTGTGTGAATTGTGTCATACCTTATCTTCAGCTCCAAAGTTAGTGTTCCCATTAAGTAAGCAATATAGTTAACGGTGTTGTCCATTATATCATTTCATGTACAAATGATTTATCAGGAAAATAAAGAAGAGAAAATCTCTGATGCTTTGACAAGCTTTCTATCTAGTTAAAACGTAGCCGTTTTAGATAGTTCTGCAATACATGTTTACCAAAATCTGTCTGTGTTTGGACAGATAAAAAGCTTGAACCGATTTACTTCAGCCGCAAGACTAAGTCATATTTTTTGTGATCAGATACTTGATCAAATTTGGGTAATTGGGATACGCGAAATAATTATAATCATATTCTACAAAATAGCCACAAAATCTTAAATTACATAATTTAGTTTTCAATGGGATTTTGAGTAAGGTCAAGTCAAATTGATTTTTAATGTGTTTGGATGGAGAATTTTTAGAGAAATTTAATCTTCAAGTGCATTTAAAATATAATACATAAATTAACATGTTTGGATACCAAATATAAGGAATTTTTAAAACAATAATATTTTTTTAGAATTTTTTAAAATATGAAGAAATTTAACATAACACCTACAATGATTAACATAATGAATTTGTATACTATGAAAATTAAAATTAAATTACTTTATGTAAAGACTTAAATTTACTTTTGACCACTATAGTTTCACAATAATGTAATTTTAAAATTTTATTGCTTTATTGCAAATTTGGTCTTTTAGGTTTTTAAAATTTAACAATTTTGGTTCATAATCAGTTTGTCATCAATTTTTTTAACAAAAATCACTAACTTAAATTTAAGTGATAACAATATTGATATGATAGATAATGTGATAGTCTAAAATATATGTTGACATGACATTGATAATCCAAACTTAGATCCCTACTAATACATTACAACACTAGTAATGCCTAAACTTATGTTTGGTAGAAGAGAAAACATGAGGGGAAAAAATAAAGAGAAAAGAAAACATATATAACAAAACATTTTTTTATTTGGTTGGAGAGAAAAAGGAAGAAGAGGAACAAGAAAGTTGACCCATAGAAAATAAAGTTTAAATTTTTCATTCTATTTTTTATTTTGCAATTCAAATTTTAAACTTTTCTTTCCTTTCTTGTTTTTCTTCCTTCCAACCATACAAACCATAAGGATGTGTAGATGGACCAATTAGGCCATCTAAGGTTCAACCATGAAACTTGTGTTTTTTAGCTAGATAAGTTTGATTTGTGAATTAAATGAACTAAATTTTTTAGTTCACATTTGACTCATGAAGTTTGTAGTTAAACAGGTCGGCCCATGATTTAATAAAAAAGTTTTAAAAATTTATTTTTTAAAAAGTATACAATTGTCAAATAGTGGGAATTTTTTTCTTTTCCCTCCATGTTTTAAAGTTAAGGTAGAGATAAAAATACATAAAAATTATAAATATCATTATAAACATTCAATTAAATATTAAACATTCAACTTTCAATAAAATATCAAACGCACACAAGACTGATACCTATTAAAAAATATATAAATATAATCATTCAATTAATATTAAACATTCAACAGTAAATAAAATATCAAACGTTCCCAAAACTAATACTTATCAAATAACAAAACATCAAAGTTTTAATACATCAAATGTCAAGTCTAAAGTGACTAAAGTCAAAAGTATTTTTTTTTACACAAGTTAGTCTATTCAAACATTTGCCAGTAGTAAGTTATGTGCATTGTACATGACATTTAATAAGTGTTTTTTTCTTCAAAAATGTCTTTGCCTTCCTCCTTCAAATATAAGACAATTTTGATTAAAAAAAAAGTTGTAGAAAACTCAATCAAGATGTCATATTAGTAAACCTATAAGCTAAATGAATACCATCAACCAAATGAATATCATGGTGAGCAACAAAAAAATATTGAACCAACCTTATTTTAGCAAACCCATAAGCCAAATGAATAGTTATGGGTGTCAGAAACTAAATGAAATGATCCCAACCAAGCCATCAATGATTCAACACATAAAATCATCTAAATCAACTTCATACCAACAATAATAACATTAAATTTAGATATATTTTAAAAATAAAGAAAAGTGTGTATAGTTTTCTTAAACCTTAGGAGATCAATATTTGTGTAAGTTAAGAAAAAAGAGAAAAAAATGTGAGTAATTTTTGTAAGAATATAATTTCTTCTACAATTTTTTTATGACAGAAACTACGTACTAACATATATATTTTTTGTGATAAGGTACTAATACGTTTAATAGTGTTAGTTATTAGGATTTGGAATAAAAATAAAATAGATATGTTTATAGAATGAAAATAATTTGAGGGAGTAGAGACTACAAATATATTTTTTGAAATTCAAGTAATTAAACTGTTTTTTTTTCAAAGCAAATTTATCTCAATTCTTAAAACTAAAAACATAATTCACTTATGTAATACACGAATATTTCTATAAAAATTGAATTATACGCCACGGCATGTTTAGTACATAAAGTATTCTCTAATGCTCGATTGCCATAAAAATAGTAACGTGTAGGATTGCATAGTCTCCTTTGGGCTGATGCTATCCATCCTGATTAGACATGGCAATGGGGCGGGTCGGATACGGGTATTGTCTCCCCAATCCTTTATCCTGACTCCTCAACATATTCTCATACCCGTATCCGATACCCGACGGGTTTGAGTTTATTGTCCCATCCCCGTACCCGTTGGGTATCCGTCGGGTATCGGGTATCCCCAATCCCGTTTCACACACCATTTAGAAAAATATTTTTTTTGTAAAAAAATATTAAAAATTTGATTTTAGAAAAAAAATAAATTGATTGTTAAACATTTATTTTTAACTACTTATATATCAATAAATTTATTATAACGCGTGTGTCTACATAAATAGTTAAGAAAATAATATTAAATTATGTAAAAATTTTAAAATAAAATTAACTAGTAATAAAAATTATATGCCTTTTGATTAAATTATGCAAAAATTCTAAAAATTTTAAGTGGCGGGGCGGGTTCGGGTTCTGGGTCGAGACGGGTCTAGTAATCCCATACCCGTACCCGTACCCGACTTTTGGTTATTGGGGAAAACTCAAATCCGAACCCATACTCGGTCAACTCGGATATTACCCGTCAAAGTCGGGACGGATTCGGGCGGGTACCCACAGATACGGGTTTTCTTGCCGTATCTAATCCTGATACACTTTTATTTATTGTCTATTTTTCCCCTGTAAGTGTAACTAAGAAAAAGTACATCAATTAGGTATGACAATAATAAGGGTGAATAAATTTTGAATTTATACGCTACAGCATGTATAGTACCACGTACATCAGTTAGGTGTAATGTTATCAGACTAGACTCGGAATGATTATTAACTTGGTTATGAATATTTTATTATTAGATTAATGATTGATCCAATAAATCATTAATTGATCTATATTATTCAGTTTATATTAAAAAAATCTAAATAGTTTTATAATAGGTAAACTTATACACTTAAAATTTAAAGTTTAATAAAATTTAATATATTTAAAAATATAATTATAAATTTGTTTAAAATTTTGAACATATAACATTTTTTCAAAATTTAGTATAAATAACCTTAAATTAATATTTAAAAAATATATAATTATTGTACAATGTGTGAATCACAAACTGGCTGGGTAGGAGACTATGCTTCAACCTTATTAAGTTATTATTATATATTATTTGATGCTATCCATCCATTGATGCAATTTGATTTTTTTTTTCTGTAATAATAAGTGTAAGTGTGTAACCAAGAAAAAGTACATCAATTGGGTATGATAATAATAAGGGTAAATAAAATTTGAATTTATATGGTGCAGCATGGATAGTACCACGTACATCAGTTAGGTGTGATAATAACGAAGGTATAATAATGAGGGTGAAGCGGGAGTAGCTTTTATACTTATTGTTCCAACTGCATCAATTAAAGTGGCTTATCTATAAAGATATTTCATCAGCTAGGCTTATAGCTCAATGTGAACAGAATAACAGATGGCTTCGGGCTCCAGCATAGTGTATTTGGATTGAAATTAATAATGTTATATATATATATATATATATATATATATATATATATATATATATATATATATATATATAAATTCAATGAATAAAAATAAAATAAAAACAAAAATAAAAATGCTAATATTATAATAAATTATTTTTGTCTTAAAAGTATTTTTATGTCTAATTTTCAAACATGTAGTTGTTAAAGTCAACAAACATAAATAAACCATCCGTTCATATTCACATGTGAGTATTGCATGAGGTGCTGCCTTATTATGCATTCTTATCTGGCTATCAATTTGGACTTAAATAAACTTTAATTTGTTTGGTGGAGTAGGGTAGACTAGAAAGAAATAAGATATGTAAAAATAAAAAAAGATGAGTAAATATACTATTTAATTATTAATTTGATGCTTAAATTTTTAAAATATTGAATTTGATTGTTGTTAATTGATTGATAAATGTACCAATTTTATTACAAGTAATAAAGTACGTGGAAGTCCGAGTGTCAAATCCACAAAGATTTTGGTGTACTTAAGTGATGCAAATTCAATTATTAAGTAATAAAAAGAAATAAAATAATAGATAAAGAAAATATAAAGATTTAGAAGAAGAGATAAATATTTAAAGATAGAAAAGATAAAATATTTAAATTAAGAGATGATAAAGATAAAAAAAAAAATAGAAGATAAAGAAAGATAAGATGAAGATAGAGAAATATAAATTATTGATAATGTTGGGCCCTAATAGTTTATGCCTACTTGAGGACAATTTTAAAAAATATGTTTCTAATATTTTTTATTAATTAAATTCGATTTTAACTCCAACGATAGTTTAATAACTTTTTATGGCAGTTACTCTACTTTTTTATTTGCTGATTTTTTATTCGTTACTCTATATTAAATTTGAAATAATGTAGACACAATATCGAGTCATTAATTAATATAAGCTAAAATATATTTTTAAGACATCCATTTTAATCCTTCGTATATTAAATTTGAGTTAATTTTACCCTTGTAAAATAATAACAATTTATTGATATTCAACGTGTGAAACTTATTTCATTGATTCCGCATAAAATTATATACTCCCGCCGTTGCGTGCAACATTTCAAATGGCATGGATTATCTATTCCTATAATTCTTCCGACAATGGCCGTGATAGGTCGCATCCACAAAGCATTGACTGTTTGTTTTTTTATCAGCACAAAGCGTTGGCTGTTGCATTATTTTGAGTACCAACTATACACAAAAATTTCATTATTTCAAGTGTTTCTTGAATATCTCTTATTTCTATTTGTTATCACATTAAAAATCTTATTATATTCACGTAACATTTTTCTATTTTGAGTGGTATTATATTCGTTTAAATCGAGAGAAGAATAGAATAATAAGTAATTGGTGATTACACGACAGCAGTGTCCATCGTTAAGTCTCTGATTTCTTATTCTCTTGTTCTCACCAACAGTGTCTGCCTAATTCTTTCTAGCAAGCAAAAACCATTCATCCACTCCACTCAGAGCACAAACAAAACAATGGACGTAACTATTCTTGCCGATGCCATATCCGACATCCTAGGACGCACTGGCTCCTCCCTTGCACTCCCAAAGGAGAATGTTAAAGAGTTTGAAGATGTTCTCAGAAAGATCAATGACGTGGTTCACAAGGCCAAGCAGAACAACTCCCTAGACCCCAAAGTTCTGCTTTGGTTGAAAAAGGTCAAGGACAAGGTCAACGACTTGAACGATTTGATGGATGATCTCCCTCACAAGCAGGGAAACGCTGCCATAATATCGCTCATCAAAACTGGCCAAAGCATGGTGCATCGTCACAAAGTCACACAACAACTCAAGAAAGCTACTGGGCTGCTCAAAAGCTTCGCAACGGAGGGAGAAAAATTGTCCTTCACCCAAGAAGCAAAGAAGAACGAGAGAAAGCTGAAAGATATAAGCGGGGACAAATTTGTAGCGGTTGGCAGAGAAAATGCTAAGAAGGAGATTGTAGATCAACTCAAGCTGTTTGTGAAAAACAGTGGAAACGGTGCTGTTTCTTTTCCTGTGGTTACCATTGTTGGGGTCGCGGGAATAGGGAAGACTAAACTTGCTCGTCTCGTTTGTGAGGACGAGGAAGTCAAAGCCCTTTTTGGGTCACCAACTTGGGTTCAGGGAAACCATGAAACCTTCGACGTGGAATCCGTCGCAACATGCGTCACTAAAATAGTTGACCAGGGAAATCGCTTCCTTCTTGTGGTGGATGGTTTGAAAGATGAGGAAAGTCTCCAGAAGTTGCAGCGCAAATTAGCGTGTGTTAGTGGGGTGGTACTCGTAACTACACGCAACAATTTTGTTGCCAACAACATTGCTGTCAGTGGTGCGGTTAAACCATATGCTTTGCAAGGGCTTAACCAAGACGAGTCATGGTTACTGTTTCAGCAAATTCGTGGACAAGGTTCAAGCAACATCAAAGAAGATGTAGAACGGCAGATAGTGTGGGAATATTGTGGTGGAGTCCCTATGAAGATAGCAACTGCAGCAAAGTTGATAAAATGTAGTGAATCATCATTTTTCAGAGATAAGTTGGAGGAGGAGTTTCTACAAGAGCTGAAGTTTACCTATTACCACCAACTTTCCATGCATCAGAAGCTGTGCTTTGTTTATTGTTCATTGTTTCCTCAAGACCATGTGATAGAGGCTGAGAAATTAATTCATCTCTGGATGGCGGAAGGGTTTCTTTCTCGGAACCTTTGTTCCGATCCGCAAGAGTTTGGCTGGGCGTGTTTCAACGACTTTGTTCCTTTCGTTTTCGAGGAGACGGGGAGAGACGAATTTGGTGTTGTGAAGAGCTACAAGATGAACCGTTTAATGCATGAACTGGCGAGGATTGTTGCATGGGACGAGAATATCGTAGTGGATTCAGATGGGAAAAGAGTTCACGAGGGAGTGGTGCGAGCTTCCTTTGATTTTGCGTTGGATGTTCAGAGCGGAATTCCTGAGGCTTTGTTCGAGAAAGCGAAGAAACTGAGGACTATTCTTTTGCTGGGAAAAACAAACAAATCTCGGCTTCCACATGAGGTGAAGATGGCCACGTCAACTTGCGATAAAATCTTTGACACGTTCAAGTGTTTTCGCGTGTTGGATCTCCATGATTTGGGGATTAAGATGGTACCGAGCTCTATTGGGGAACTGAAGCACTTAAGGTATCTCGATCTTTCCCATAATAACATAGAGAAGCTTCCTAGTTCAATCACCAAGCTTGTCCACTTGCAAACGTTGAAACTTTCTCAATGTCATGTTCTCAAAGAGTTGCCGAAGGACTTGGAGGATCTAAGTTGCCTCATGCATCTGTACTTGGAGGGGTGCCTTGATCTCACTCACATGCCACGAGGGATAGGCAAGCTGAGTTCTCTACAAACATTGTCACTTTTTGTGCCTAGCAAGAACCACCACATGGGAGGCCTTAAGGATCTCAATAAGCTCCGAGGGAACTTGGAAATTTTGCATCTGGAGCAGTTGAAGTTATCTGCCTCGAACGCTACAGATAAGTATGTGAGAGATAAAAAACACCTTGATTGTTTGACTTTAAGATGGGATCACGAGGAGGAAGAGGAGGAAGAAAAAGAGAAGGAGAAAGGCAATGTTGTTGTTGATGACAAAGACAAGAAGTCACTGGATTCTCTTGAGCCAAATCAAAGTCTGAGAGTGTTATGTGTTGTGGGGTACTACGGTAACAGGTTTTCAGATTGGCTTTCTTCAATGCAATGCCTTGTTAAGTTTAGCTTGAATGATTGTCCCAAATGCGTATTTATCCCACCACTTGATCACCTCCCACTCCTTAGGGTTCTTGAACTAAGAAGGTTGGACTCTCTTGAATTCATTAGTGCTGATGCTGAAGGCTCCTCTTCCTCTACATTTTTTCCATCATTGAAGGAACTTACAATCTCTGATTGCCCTAACCTCAAAAGCTGGTGGGAAACTCCAAAGCGGGAAGACGATAGACCATTCTTTAATTGCATTTCTAAACTGCATGTTCAATGCTGCCCTAATCTGCATTGCATGCCTTTGTATCCTTTTCTTGATGAAGAGTTGGTGCTTGTGGATTCCAGCGTAAGGTCAATGAGGGATACAGTGCATGCTAAAACTTCATCAGAAGACTTCATTCCTTTGTCAAAATTGAAGTCCATGCTAATTGCGCGCATTACAGAAACTCCACCACCGAGATGGCTTAAAAGCTTCATCTCCCTTGAGAACCTTCAAATTCGAGATTGCCATAAGTTAAAGTGTCTACCCGAAGGTTTCAAGTCTTTGAGCTCACTCCAGAGTCTTACCATTGAGAGATGCCCGGAACTTGATCTTGACAAATCCAAGACTGAATGGGAGGGTCTGAAGCACCTTCGTGTTCTGACGATAAAGGAAATTCCAAAACTCAATTCTCTTCCATGGGGTCTTGAGGATGTTACCTCTTTGCAAGAGCTCGGGCTTTATGAATGCTCTTACTTGAGTTTTCTGCCACAGAGCATAGCCAAGCTCACTTCCCTTCGCAAGCTAGTGATTTCTAATTGCAAAAGCTTGGATTCACTGCCCAAAGAACTAGAAATGCTCAAGTATTTAAATACCTTGATCATCACGGATTGTCCCCGGTTAATGCCAAGGTGTCAGCCTGAAACGGGTGATGATTGGCCACAAATTGAACGTATAGAAAATATCGTGCTGAAGCAAAGTTCTCAAGACTTGAGGGACTTGTGGAGTCATGGAAGGACTGGTTTAGGCAAAGATTTCTACTTTTGAAAAGCAAAGAGTGGTTTACAAGAGATCCCTTCTTAAGAGAAGTATCTAACAATGCATATGCTCACTCACAATTCACAGTTCTTTCTAATTCAGCTTTGGTAAGTGAATTACAAATTGTTCTGGTTGCATGTAAGTTGTATGTTGTAACTTGTAACATCATCGTTTTTGCATGTTTTATTTTGTTTGAGAAATTTGTGCTAGGACAATAAAATAACAATTCTTTCTTTGGGTTTTTGTTACGGGTGATATTATTTATCTTGGATTATATTATACAATATTTCCTACAATTTTTATTTCTCTCTTTTATTATATATAAAGTTGTACATTTTTTTCTGGCTCTTACACTGTACTATATATTGCAATGATATTATTTTCAGGTTTTAAATTTGAAGAACAGAACCATGGAGGGAAAACATAATGGAGAACCAATACTCAATTCTATTGTCGTTATGAAACTGTAGTCCTTTTTAAAATGACTTATATATTTCCGTCTTTGGAATTTTTTTTATTATATGAAAAAATTATGTATTCTTTACTTTATTAGAACTAATTTACAGTTGTTATTTTCACAAATATAACAGTATATAACTCAAATAATGAGGGGAGCAGCAACATATTAGTTCAAAAGAAATTGGATTTAAATATCTAAAATAAGATTTTGGATTGGAACTTTTTGAACGAAAAATTGAGATTCTATTACCAACAAAAAAAATTTAAAACTAATTGATACTTCCTATATGCATGCATCCTACATACATGACAATAAATCTTTGGCAAAATTGTATTTTTTTGTCTCTCAGTTTATCTTCAATTTTGGATTTGGTCTTCTGATAATTTAATTTACAAATTTGATTCTCAGTTTTATAAATCCTGCAAAATTGATCCTGAAAGCTCGATTTGGACGTTGACTGTTAACCTCAGATGTTGACTGTCACGTGTCAACGTCTGAATGGTTCCCTGTAAAGGTTTCATTTTTTGTAAATAAAATTGTACCTTTGATCCCCTAGTTTTACTCCAATTTCGATTTTGGCCCCCCTATAATTTAATTCACACATTTGGTCTTCCAGTTTTATAAATCCCTTTATAAATTGGTCATGCAAAATTGGTCTTTTGAATGGTTTAGCCACTAGTGCTAGAGACATGGTAGGTCTTAATATGTCTCGCACTTCTTTTTCATCGCAATTTTTTCACTCACTTGGAATCCAGAGAAAAATCACTTTTTGTCTTTCTCCCACTTCCGAAATTGTTCAACTTGGAAAAGTGGCGCATGAATCCCAACTTGGGTCTGAAATTTTCGGATCTCTTACTTTCACACCCTTGTCACAAACCAAGACCCGACACAGACACAGTCTTCAATCAATGTTAATTCCGTCAAAATCAATGGCAAAAAGGTTTCAATTGGAGGATGTGTTGATGCATATTGATTTTGATACTTCCATGGTGAGATTTAGTCCTTTGCTTATGACGAAACAAGCTAGTTGCTGTGACTTCAAACCATAATTTTCTAATGAATGGTGATAATAGTTTATTGTTATCCATACCACATAGTTTTTCTTAGATTAAAATGAGTTTTGAGTTTTAACAGGTTCTATAATAACCTTCTCTTTTTTTTTTCTTTTTTTGCTCCCCCATGCGATATTATATTATGTGTATACGACTGCTTAAGTGGCTATGTATGACAATGATATTTTTGTTTGAAATTTGAAATACAACTTCTCCAATAAAAAAATTTGGCTGAATTTATAAAAGGATTTATAAAACTGGAGAACCAAATGTGTAAATTAAATTATAGGGGGACCATAATAAAAAATGGAGTAAAAATGAGAGATCAAAAGTGTAATTTTACCTAAAAAATGAAACTTTTACAGGAAATCACTCAAACGTTGACACGTAACATTGACATGTGACCTTCAACATCGGAGGTTAACGATCAACGTCCAAATCGGATTTTCAAGACCAATTTTACAAGATTTATAAAATTGGGGATCAAATTCGTGAATTAAATTATCGAAAGATCAAATTTAAAATTGAAGATATACCGGAAGATCAAAAGAACAATTTTGCCTAAAACTTTGGATTATTTACGAGACACCAAAAAAGTCCATAGATTAAGGACATACTAAATGTAAAACTAGAAGACACTTGAACTTTTTGCGGGCGTTTTTTTCAATATTTTTGTTGGGCCAGACTACGTTGGCCTGCATGATGTATGGACTACTAAATTAGCCATTCCTGTCTGTATTTATTCATGCTGACTTTACTAAGATCTCTTGTAGTTTTTTGTTTTGTTTGGATGCTAACCACTCATTATAATTAAAAAAAATCGCTTAATTTCTCCCTCCTTTTGCCACACAATGGGCGAGTTGATAACAGAAGCTTGATTATTCAATTGAAAAACAAAAATCATAAACATGTACATAACCATCCAGTGTATTTTGGTTGGCATTACTGCTGCAGTGCTGCACAACAAAAATTACTTCTACCAATGACGAATGCAAAATCCACATATTCATTAAATTGATGACAAGCATGATGATTATTCAACAGAAAACGAAATAATAGACGAATGCATAACCGTCACATGTATTTTGGGTTTCCTGCTGCACTAAATGAATACACAAATGCAGTATACGGATGTATTTTCATGACATCCCTCTCCTTCAAATTTCCATTTATCGAGCTCACTGGATCTCCACCTTCAGAAGAATCCACATTAATGCAGGCAGCACATTATATGAGAGCTTGCAGCAGGACAAACAAACCCGTCCAGTATCAACGTGGACACATTTATAAATATTTGATCATACCACGACCTTCCACGCTCAGTTTTGTAGCCTGAAGCTGCTTCTTTTTTGGTGCCCTCAATTGCTGCAATTTCTTATTCATCTGCAGTGGACAGTTCACAAAGGTCAAATTGGTCACATCTATACTAACAAAGATAACAAGGTACATAATTTATATAAAAAAAAATCATTAAAATTCCTTATCAGTTCATTATCCCGTTACACATCCTCTTATCTTACTCTATTATTACTTCTATTATTTACAAATTTATTACTTCTGAGCACTGATTAAACTATGGTTAAGCACTGATTAAACTATGGTTATTAAAGACGCGCAATAGGTCACCATAGCAATGGCCCTACATTTAACTCGGTATATTAATTATGCCATACTTGCATGTGCTCTGTCCATACTAAATATCAAAGAATTAGAGGAAGACACCGCAGAATGATATTGCAAATTTCATCAAAGCTTGACATGAAATGACTATAATTCTAGTGTTTTGTTTATACATATATTTGCACTAAAAAGCCACATTATTCTTGGTCCCATATACTAGAAACTTCACTATAGTCCCAAACAAACAAAAGTTTAAGGGGATCTGCTATGTTGGTTGAAAGTTGTAAAGATGGAGCAAAGATAAAACTCAAAAAAACCATTCAATTTAAAGCCATTTGCACAAGATATTGTGCTTTAAGAGCCACAAAACAGGATTAAAACAATCATAGATGTCAGAACTTTAAAAATAAAACACCAACCTTCATACGCTGCTGATCTTGTGCAGCTTGTTTTGCTCGTGCTCTAATTTCTTCTGGATCAATTTTAGACTGGGGACGGACCACAAAATCCAAAGGTGTTGCTTCCGGCCTTGATGCATGCTGCCTAGAAGAGGACTGTCCAGACCTAGGCCTGCACCAGTGAAAAAAATTTGACATACAAAATATTTTAGTGATTACTCGACCCACAGTGCTCCACAACAAGTTCATAAATTCCATTCAGGCCTTACTGTGAAAGTTCCAAATCAAGATCACTGTCCCTAGATTCCATTCCTGCAGATTTATTTGCCGGCCTGTAAGATGTCCACAAAACTGTATAAATTCAACATGTTGGAACAGAAGCCAAGCAATTCAAGACAGAAAAGTATAAGAGTACTTTTTAACTGATGGCCTCCGATAAGGAACCCTATCATCCTCCACATTTCTCATGTCTTCAAACCGGGTACTCTTATTAAATATAGGCCGGCTCTGCAATTACAAGGGGAAGTTGACATGAACAAAAAAAACTTAGTAAAGAAGAAAACTACTTCTAGGTAAAAATAGACCAACAAATGATAGAAGAAAATATGTCCATAAAATAATGTCTTCCAGAATCTGTAATTTCTACTAACAGTAAAACAGGACATCACACCTAAACTAAACAGAGAAGATCACCATAGTTTTTCTCTCGGGCATTTAAACACTACATAACTTTATTTGAATCAAGACAAAAACAGCTTTAAAGAAAAACAAAAGATTATGATGGAGCAAGAATTCTATCATCCATTACTTACCCACTTATCAACCAGCTCCTTGGCTAGTTTCCTATTTGCACTGATTTCTTCATCAGACTTTGATAAAAACATAATGACCTGTCAAGACAATGACAATAATTTTCAATAATGGGTTACATATAGGCACCCCTTTTGTGGGTGTGTGGAGGGTATCATTTTAGGTGCTATTAAGATGGCAAGTTAGTCACATGATAAATGGAAACTGAACCTTTCCCAGACCACTCTTTTTCAGCTGTTCTCTTCTATCATACTGCTCTAGATCTATAGGAAACTGCATAACGAGAGAAAAAAAATGAGGTTCTACATAATCTTGGTAAAAAATAATTGCACATAAAATGTCATAGTGGTGTCAACTCATTACATCATTCAATATCTTCAAAACTTCCGAGCGTATATTTATATTTGGCAAGCTTCCATCAGGAAGTGGCTCAAGCCAATTCTTCAATAAAGTTAGCACTCCATGATCTAAAAACTCTAGTTGAAGCTGTTTCCTGCAAAATAGTTAGTGGAAAGTTATTAAAATAAGGAAAAAGTAACATAACGATTACTGAAACAACAGTCTGCACACTTAACGTGGAAGGAAATTATATGCATACTTTGAGAGGACTTCAGTCAGAAGATTCAACTTCTTGAGTTTATTAATGGCAGGCTTTCCCTGTCTATTAAGTTCAGCATCCTCCTCAGCTGTAACCTCAAGCTCAGCCATGACAGTCTCAACTAAATACGCTATTTCTGCTGGACTTTTCTCATTCTTCTTCTTTTTCTTACCTATCTTGAAAAGATCCTTAATTTCTTCATCCTCTTCACCCTCCTCCGCCTAGGAATTCCATGTAAAAGACAAAAAAGTATCAGAAAAACTTTGAATAAAAAGTGCAAGAAATCCAATAATGAATTTCTCAGAAAATTGTCTTAGACTAAAGTAAAACAAGACAGAATAGCTCCATTCTTAACCTCAAAACACATATTTCTAGTTTACTAACATGCTACTACTGGTTGCAATACCTACTTTTAATCCCAAAGTTATAAAACACAACGATTCTGATTTCAGGATAATTTAATAAAAAAAATTAAGGGAATAAATCACCAACCTGGGGAGCATCAACAGGAGAACGTGGTTCATCACTACCATAATAAGCAGGTTCCACTCCAGTGTCATCTATGAAGTTGTCATCATCCACATTCCTGACACCCTCTTGATCATCCTATTAATGGAAACAAAAAATACGCTATCAGATACAATAACAACCAAAAGTGCAATCCAGAGAATCACCATCATCAAAGAGAGAGCAATCAATATGCATCAATAAATCATAACTAATTATGAGCAATCAGGGAGGGGAAATTACACTAAAACTTACAAAATGGAAAATAAACCCTATATTCACAGTTTCACACGCTTATTATCCCCAATCCCTCAAATACAAAGTGTGAATATAGAAATAATAATAATAATAATAATAATAATAATAATAATAATAAAGTTAAGGAACTTCTCACTCGCAAACTCATCCATGTGTTTGCTTTCACGTTGAGTCATCCTAACCTAATTTTATGTAAATGTTGTTCACATGTTCAATCCCACGTTGAAAAATTGATTCTGGTTCCAGACTTGATTTTGAATTTAATTACCTTAAACTTTTGCTGTGGATAAAAAATTATCCTGAATTTTACTTAATCACCAAGACATAAATTGTTTCACTTCAAAATCAATTCTAATCAGAATCAATTTTGCAAAATCAATTCCATTCAAAATTGATCAAATTGCATCAGAATCAATTTTGCATAACCAATTTCATTCAAAATAAATCAATTTTGCAAATGCTCGCCCAACCAATCAAGGAAAACCGCAAAGGCAACAACAATTATACCTCAGAATCTCCCCCAGCAATTGTATCCCACATCTCCTTAACTTCACCATCATGATCCTTCCCTGCCTTCCCACCAAACCCTTTCTTTCCACTCCCAAATTTGGACCCACTCTTCCCACCGCTGCTCCCAAAACTCTTCTCCCCCTTCATCCTCTTCTCCTTCTTCCCACTCCCACCCTCCTTCCCCTTCTTCCTCTTCCTTCCAGTGTCCGCCTCGTCGAACATCGCCTCCGGAACATACCCCTCCACGTCCTCATCCTCAAGCTCCGGCTCCACCGCCTGCTTCCCGGCGTCGCTCTTCTTGATCAGCCTCTTCCGCGGCTTCGACCGCGACGGATCGGTGTCATAGACCGGCGTCTGCGACCGATCACGGCCGCGCCACTCGTCGACGTCCTCATCGAAATCGTCGTCCTGGCGGCGAGGCTCTGGAGATGGCTCGCGATCGGATTGAATGTCGTCGTAGTCCATCAAGGGCTCTCCGTCCTCGTCACGATACCTGAAACAAAAAATATAGTGAATCGATGAAAGCAATACCCTAACGAGAAATTAGTCGCAGAGAAAGAGGGAAACAAACGCACGGATTGTCTTCGTAGCCCATGGTTGGTGTGTGTTTGAAATTGGAAAAGGTGTTTGCGAATGAATTGGTAGAAAGTGAATTAGGGTTTGTGTTTGAAAGTGAAGAGAGAAAAAGAAGAATATAAGAAAGAGGAAATGTTTGAATGGACGTACGGAAAGGGGTGACAGTTTGAGAGGGAGGGAGGGTTTGTCGAAAACAAAGGAGGTCGGGAAGATACGGACGGAGCCGCTCCGGAACTTATACGCTGCTGCTGGGTTTTATTGCCTCTTGGGCCCCAACTTCATTGAAAAAAGTTTTAATTACTCGGTCTTTATGATTTCTGAACTTATCTTCTTTTAGTTTATAGTTAAGAAGTGGGTGTTTTAGTTCTCAAGTGTATTTTTTAGTTTCTGAAATGAAATTTAATAAGTAAATTTCTTGATCCCTGTCATCTATATTGTAATTTCTAAAAGATTTTTGTCTTTAATATTTTTTTAACTCTGTTTATTAAAAATTTAATAACATAAATCTTTTGAAAATTATTAAAATATAAATTTGAGGGAATAAAAAATTTAATTATTGACTATAAGAATCAAAAATTTTTTAATAATAGAAATAAGAACTTATCACTTTTGGTTTAGAATTATTCATTTAATTGATTTAATTGAATAATTAAGGGAGATAAGTTTTGATGACAGAAATATTTTTTCAAGGTTTAATTATTCATTTAATTGATTTAAATGAATAATTAAACCTTAAAAAATATTTCTTTTATTTTTCTCAACTCACTAAATCAATTATTTTATTTTTTAATTCATTATTAGAGTTTTTTTTGTTCAATTTGACTATTAGAGTTTTAAACTTCTTCCTTGGACCCAAAAACATTCTCATTAACCCTAAATCCCTAACCTTCACATTACACCAAAATCCTTAGTTCCCTAATTACAACACGAGCCCAAACCGAGCAACCTCCTCATCATGTTTGCCACCTCCTTGTCGACATCATTTCCATGGAAAGGAGTGCATCGTTATACAACTCTGAGTCCCAAACTCACGTGATGTGTTTGTGTAATGTAAAGGTCTCATTGGTGACATCATGGCCTGAGGATAATTCATGGGGGCATTTTTATGGTTGTGAACTATATAAGGTAAACAATAGTCTTTAGTGTTGATTTTGTTATAGGTAGAAAAGGGTGTCAATTTTTTTGAATGACATGATCCAGTTATCAATCGTCGTGAGAAAAGGATCATTGTAGCATTGATGAAGAAGGTTGTTGAATTCAAGGTCAGAGAAAAAGGTTTTCAAAGTTGTTTGCTTGGGTCATTGTTTGCTTGTTGGTGTTTTTATTATGTAGTAGGGGAATGTGATGTAATGGTGGTAATAGTAATCCATTGCATTTGTGGTTTGGGTTTAGGATGAAATTAAGGTTTATGAGTTGTATTATGTGGTCTTAGATCAAATTAGTTATGGTATTTGTATCATGTTGTGTTCGAGCCCTGCATAATCCCGAACTTTATCGAAAAGTGTACTGAGTCGTTCAAATAATAATAAAATGGCAAGAAACCGAGTCAGGGAACTTGTTTCATTCAATGAATTTTATTCAGCAAGTAGACATTGATATAAAGACATGCAAATAAAGATGAGCAAAGGATGTATATACTGTAAATCTAACTAATTACAAGTTACGCTTATCAAAATGGGAGAGAAAACAGATGATTAAAACGTCAAGTCCTTCTGATGAACGCTTGATGTAATTAAAAGATTTTTCTCTATTTAAGATTATTTTTGTGTTCTATGCTGAGAACTAAAATACCAAATACCGATTCCTCTCGTGAATGAACTAATTCTAATTAAACCTCATTCTCGAATGTCTAGTCAAACTTAGCCTAACCGAACAACATTACAATCACAACACATCAAAAACTAAAACCCTACACTCTATGTCTAACAATGCAGTTATCTAGCCTTACTCTATTTAGTTCTAAGGATTAATACATTTTTCAATGCTAAAAATCCTAACTTTACATACAAATGGGTGATCAAACAAAAAACATACAATAATTAAGTGCAAATAAAAGCAATGAACACCTAAAACAACTTTTATGATTATGTGTTATAAAATTAGATTCATATCTTTAATAGTTTTAGGAAGGTTAATTCTTTTATATTTTTCTATTTTGAATATTAATAAACATGAAATAAATAATTATAAGAAAATATTTGATAAATGATTGAATTTCTTAAGCATACTGATATGATTTGATTCTCTCACAATACATATGGACGTATGAAAAAAATATATTTGAAGAGACAAAACCTATTTCGGTGATCTCTAAGGCATGACTCCTCTAGTACTAGATTTTGTTGGTCATTGGCTTGACAAGCTTACAAGCCAAGGTTCAACAATTAAAAACCAGAAATGAAATTTTCATTTGGTGCAGATTCTATATCATTTACAAAGTCAAGGCTTGCATGGATTATTATGAACATGCTAAATATGTACATTTTTATTTTCCTATATACCTCCACGCACATGATTTGTCTAAGGTTCTATAATAGTTTGAAAACACTCCAGATTAGGATAGCAAGCAATTCTTCGACGACTAAAACGCCGCCTAACAGATTACTACGTTACCAAGTTCCATGCATTACATTTACATTCTGAAAGGTGCAGTAAAAGGAAATAGTCTCGGTGTACAATCATCTAGTCTATATCAAGAAAAGGGTACTTGGATTCAACATAATTTTCTTTGTCCCATAGGAATGATCCAAAAGCAAGTGCCTCCAAAACTAGCATAGTCAAGCCCGAGAAAGTGAGTGAAAGCAATTCATCATTGGATGTTTCAATTGAACCATCCTCGGAGACACGAATATCTGGCCTTCCAAACAGGGCCTGAGTTTGCTTTTCAATCAATGATATAGCTTCCTTCGATCGTACAGTAGCAAGTCTCTGAAGTGTCTCTGCGTCCAACTGCATCACATAAGCTCTTAGTCTGAAAGATCTGCCTTCATCAGTATCCATGTGATCACTGTCATTGTCATAATCGTGTACTATGATTAAGGAATCAGGATCCCAAAGCTTGATGCCTGGTGATGGTTCATCAAAACTTTTAGCTTTTCCAAAATCCTTGGGGAGGGTTCCCATTGACCTTTCAAGTTGAAACCGTTCATCAATTCGTTTGAGGAAGTATCCATACATTATAGAAGCAGCATACAACTTTCCCAGTTTAATTTTACTAATTTGAACAACTGTCTGGAGAGGGCCCACAAGGCGATCTCCCAGTACCAGAGATAAGTGACTCTGAATCATCTCAAATGCCTCTGGAGAATGAACCCCTTCTAGTTTCAGCTCTTGATTTGGCCATAAATCCACTCGACCAGTGGGATCTGATGTTGCTGATATTTTTGGGATCATTGAAATATTGTTCTCTAAAAATTTATGTACAATTGAGCAGTACAATATCTCTTCCAATGTTGTTCGCTTTTCTTTCTCTTTGACTTCCGCTATCCTCCTAACCAAATTCAGATTTAACAAAATTAATCACTTAGGAAAAATACAATCAGTAACTAAATAAGCAACCAATTGATGCAATTATATTCTTGATGTAAATTGTTTTAATCTTCCAGAGTTTGACATTGGGACCATAAGAATGAAGAACATAAAATCTCCAATTAATTTACAAGTAAGTCATGCATTTGTTTATGTTAAACTTTGACACAAATTTCTACTAGATTTTCATTCTAGAAGAAACTAAATGTATCCAGAGGATATTGTAATCTCTTGATGGCTCATGCATCATATCAAATGGAAAATATGAACTCACTAAAAATATATCCAAGTTTTGTTTCAATATTCTTGTATGTTACTCATTAGTGCCATTGATATTTTAAGGGTTTTTCCCAGTCATAATAAATAGACTTTCAGTGTAGCTTATCTAAAAACACAGCCTTATATTTTATTTCACTAAGTCTTTAACTTATTAATAATTTCTGCATTTTTAGTAAGAAATTGAAGAAATTCAAGACAGAAAAAGAAAAACATTAGAGGGAAGTTAAAACTATGCAGGAAAATTCTCATACATTAATTCTCGTAAACACATTTGATGCAGGAAAGGTGCTACATATAGGATAGTGCAATATCCAGTTAGAGCAATTGAAAAATTGAAGTACTTAACCAAATCTTCCAAGAGATTGTATTTGCAGTTAATTACATCTCTATGAACCTAAATTTGCTATAGTAGTCCTAAAAAGTATTTCAATTTTCTCAATTTTTCCTTACCACATGGGTACTTCTAGTTAAATCAAAGTAAAGAAGAAAAAGAAAAAAAAACTTGTTCGACTTACTTGTAAAGGGAATCAAGAGATGAATCAGAAGATTCATTCTGAGCATCTCTAGCAGTCTGAAGATTCTCTAGTTGTTGATCAATGGCTGCTGGTAGTAGATGCGGATGGGTATTTGAGATTTGTTCCAAAAGCTGACCAACTGGTGACTCAAATTGGAGGGGAGCAAATGGCACCAAATTATCCCTTGGATCAGCAGATGCTCTTGCAACTAAGCCTCTAGCTCGGAAATTGTAGAGTTCATTGTAGTGCTTGGGATTGTAAGATGAAGGACAGCTCTGCAAAAAGTATAACATTTTAGAGGTGAGTTGAGTGATAATTCAATGGTAGACGATAAGTTAATTAATGTATCTATGAGAACTTCTAAAAGAACAGAAGTATCCAAGTTAGTGAAGAAAAAAATTAGAATAAAAAGATGAGTCAAGACTAAAGAATAAAATACAAATTGTATGCAGGAATCAAAATGGCCTGCTTATTGATAACAAGTGTAAAGTTATATACTGGAAAAAAGGATCTACAAGGTGCATATTAAAGCAATTTTTTTCTTCTTGAGTTAAAGACCAATCAAGCTAGAAGCCAAAAGGAAAAAAAGAACTTGTAGCTGGGTCAATGTAATTAACATGTTAATGATGAAGCTTGAGCTAATGCCTTCACAACTTGCAAACATGAACTACATAGAGTAGAGTAAGAACCATTCCAAAAAAAAAAAGTAATAAGTAACCAAGGGAGGGAAAAAAGTGTGAAGCATATTCAAATCCACAACTATCACAACAGAGAGCTGCTATAGCACTGAATCAATTTTCAAATGTGTAATTTTTCACTCTGATCCTATCTATTCCTATGAAGTATAAAGAACATGCATCGAAATAGCTACAGTGCTATTGCATTGCAGAATTCCTCAGGTCCACAATTACGTCTCCATCCGCTACACGTGTATGGTTGCAGCATGCATCCTGCATCTTCTTGTCATCTCTAGCAAGTCTCCGGTCAATTGAACTTTTGAGCTAATATTACGCCAAGTTTTTTGCATTTATATTTATTTTCATACAGCTAGTTTCTTATCAACTATTAGCCATCCTAGTAACTCGAGTTAGTTGTTAGTTACCTAACTAACTAAGTCTGTTAGTTGTTAGTTACCTAACTAACTAAGTCTGTTATAATTAGTTAGAGGCAGTTAGTTTTCTGTTATGGTAGTTATAGAGTATATATAAGTAATGAAAGATACTTTGTATTAACAATTCTGATCCATTTTTCTATAATAAGATATTCTTCCTATTCCAATAATTTTCTTCGCAAGCTATCTCTTCTTTTTCATTTTGAGTTCGTCCATGGCATTCCTATATATCTTTGATATCAACATACAATTGATATATCATATATTTCAATAGCTATGCGACACTATCCGTTATATGATATGGTGGATTAGTCGCTTTCTGCCATTTTTTCGCTATCCACAATCAACAATACTGTTCACTTTGAGATAAAAACAAATTTCGCTGCCAATTTTCCGAATTAAATTAATCGCAATTGTCCAACACAGTATCAATAATGGAAAGATGTTAATAACGAGAAGTAAAAACGAAATGATAGAAAGCTTACTTTAAGAAATCCCCCAGACAGAAAACCCTTGGCGTCAGAAACTGTGAAAGCATGCAAATGGCGAAATTCCGGAAGTCTGAGAGATGCCGAAGGTGGAAGCACCACCAAAACGTCGCTAATAGCACCCGAAACCAGCATATTTATTCAGAATTGTCGCGCTCCTGCGATTAAGGCTATATATAGCGGAGAAGAAGCGAAGGCCAAGGGTTTCAGAAAGTTAGCGGGTCGTTAAAACAGTTTGCTTCCGATAACAATGATTGAATAAATATAAATATAAAATACATGCGATTCTTGAGGGAAAGGAAGAAAAATCTGCTCAGTTTCAAAGCTCTTTCTTGAGAAATTTCGAGCATAAAAACAGAAAAAAGACAGTAAATTCCTATATACGGGGAATTATTGAGTTCCGAAATTGTTGCAGGAAATTGAGCATGCAAAAGCCGTATAAGCTGGAGATGAAAATTGATTTGAGAGTTTCGGGAATTGTTACCTGCTCAATTGAAATTGAGAAACTCAGTGAGGTGTCAAAATTCTTGTGTCAGGAGGAGTTTGGGATTCTTGGAGAAGATGCCACACCAACACCGCCGAAATTTTGGGATGGAGAGAAGAACACGGCTACCACAAATACTGAAAAACAATTTTCTTTTCTTTTATAACCGGATATTAATATTATTTTCTTAATTATACAACTTTTCAAAAGTGGAAGGTAAGATTTTGTGAAATGGAAATATCAATTTTAAGTATTTTAGGAGAGTCTTAAAAACAAATACTGTATTTAAAAAAAGAAAAACTCTAATAGTTATTCTAATGGGTGTGTACTAATATTTGATGTGCAAAGGTTTAGACTAAAAATTTATTAATTCTCTTATTCTTTAAATTTTAATTTAATAACATTATCATATTTTATTATTAAAAATATTTAAAATTAAAATATAATATAACTATCAAATTCAAATCTCTAACCTATTCAGGAAACAAAAATTAAATTTATTAAAGATTTCAATCATCAATTCTTAAAAAATTAATGTTTAATTTAGTTCTTAAATTTTATAAAATGTTGAATTGAATTTTCATATTTTAAAAAATTCCATTGAAATTCTATTTTTTTTTAAAAAAATTCATCTCAATATTGTCATTTTGGTCAATTTAGACTAACTCTTTAATAAAGTGTTTCCGTATCCGTCTCTTCTAGGAGGGTAGTTCGGTCAAATTTTCCGTGGCCGCTAAAAAGGGCTATCTCAATTTTTTCCTTCTTCTCCTCTGCGTTGCAAGATTCTTGGAAACCCCCAAATTCTTGTATTTGATTAGAAAAGGTAAGAGCTTGATCAACTCTAATACCAGCTGCTTTGTTTTTTCACACTCTTACGACCGTTCAGACGTTCAATTGCTTTGTTACCGTTGTGATTTTTCAATTTTATATAAGTTGGGTTTTCATGATTTTGATATTCTTTTACGTGCACGTTGTTAAAGTTGCTCGAGGATGAAAAATTCACGGCGTGGTGGTTTGGTGGCTGTGTTTATGTGACACTTTGTGCTGTGTAACATGTTTATCTAGAGCTGGGCATTATAGCCCGGTCCGTTTTGACCGCAGTTTCTGCGGGCAGTTCACGTTTTATTTTTAATGTGTTAATCTGAAGAAAAAAAATAATTTTATGATGACAATTAGTAAAAGTATAAAACAAGAAGACCTTTCCCTGATTCTACTGTTAGGTTTTTTGCCTGTGGGTCAGAATTGATGATAGTTAAAGTTTCTTTTATATATATTAGCTGCTAACAACTTCCCCCCATTGAAAAATTAAAGCACACTGTTTGTGTTTGGTGTTAATTCCTGATTACGACGAGTGTTTAAATTTGTTGCTAAGCTACAATCACTGAGGCCCTTTCCCCAATTCAACGTTTGAATACTTGTCAAACCAATTCATACTTGCCAAGGCCCAGTATGTTCATTATATTCATACGCACATCTTAGAAGTTTGGCTTAAATGTGATTTTTTTTAAAAAAAATTGTGTTTTTGTATGTGAACCACAGGCCAGCCCGTTAGGCTGCAGGTTATGCGGTGTGGTTACGGGCTGCCTTAATGAAAGCCTATTTATTTTGCGGCCTTAACGGACGAGCTATACGGTTTGTGGGTTATGCGGGTGCGGGTTCAAACCCGGACTCACCCACATACCCAGCTCTAGTGTTATCCCTTCTTAGGTTGGACATGAGAAGGGCAAGTGCATAGCTCGTGGTGCATGATATTTGAGGAAGAAACTGTATCCCTGTTTAGGCTATGTTATAAGTTTATGTCTAGGAAGTACAATCCATTTACTAGTAGCTTTTTATTATTTTTTATTTCTCCACTTGTGGATCAATGTAAATTTAAGTTCACCTAGTAAGTGACAAATAGGCTAAGGCTATAAAGGTAAGGGTAAGCCTAACCATATAACCTTCGTAGTTGCTCCGTGTTGTCTTTTGAAGAAGCCAAATAGGTGTAGAAAACTAAATCCTGTTGATCCCTGTAACAGATTAAACACTTCACCAACACCAGCAAGTTATTTTTCTTTCTTACACTTGCACAATAAATACTATACAGTCAGCCTGCAACTCAAGCTTTGGTCGTTTACCTCTTTCTGTTTTTATGTGATTTTTCTTTCTACATGATTGTTAGGTAAACTATTTCAACTTGAGTAGATAATTATTGGGTATTTGTTGTCCTTTTTTCCCCACAGAGAATAGCATATACTGGTTACTCCTTTGGTTTTGTTTCATAATTGAAATTGGGTCGCATGGTAGTTGAACTGGGTTCTGTTGGAGACTGATACTATTCTGTTAAAAGTGAATTGCTGTTTAACTATAATGCTCCGAGCTAAGTAACTAACAGTTACCAAGTGAATCTTGGGCCTGACTTTGCTATGTTATTGTACTTTTGTGCTAATCTTTTTTTTTGCCTTGTTTTTGATGCAGGTAACTGGTTATCCTTTCAGTGATTGTTTTTATCTGTATCAACCCCTTGGCAGTATTTTTCATTTTTCAGTTAAGGTATTTTTTCTTGATTTTAATATCTTTTAAGTTTTACCTAAGACTCAAATGTGTGAATTTGATGTTTTTTTTATTTGGATCCACTGCTTTGTTACATGAAGGTTGACAATTTTACTTCACTGTTACGGTACTGATTTTGAATCTGCTCAGAATAGAAGATGTATCTTTTAATAAATCAACAGTGTATTGGTATTTTGTAATTTGTATGGAAAGTTGGGAAACCTAATCGATAATCTTCCTAGATTGTCTGCATCATGCATCACATCATGATGGTTCTCAGTCAAAAAAGCTTTGGTCAAACAGTTTGGTCCCTTTGGGAGTTTTAGAAACTGATTCCATGTAAGTTCTGAACTGTTTTATTTATAACTAGTTTGGAACCGAACTGATTCGGAACCGGTTCTAGAACTGCTTTCTTGACCAAGCTGGTTCTGAACCGATTCATTGAAATCCTAACCGGTTTATGAACCATTAAAAATAGTTTGGTTATGAAAACTGAATCACATTATCAGTTCGGTTTTCCATCCTGAACTGAACCATGCCCCACCACAACTTCCTCACATCAGAGGTTGAACTGCACTAGAAAAGCTTTGCACCAAGAAACTTAAAGAGTTAAAAACAGACTTTTTTTCATGATTTATTCACTTTGTGCTTGCTTTACTGAAAGAATGCTTGCAATAATGGAAATGGCAAATTAGAGCAGTGGTTTGGTTCAGTTTGGTTTTCTATACCAGACCAAACTGTGATGAAATGTACATGTAATCATATTATTTTTAATTCTCATGATTAGTTTTATAATTTATTTTTATGAATGCAACATAGAAAAGTCTCATATATAACTTTGAGGTTCCTTCCTTCCAGGCTCCAGCTATCATATTTGGGTTGGTTTTTTAATAATAAAAAACTGATAAATTCCGGTTCAATACTCTTTGTTTCCCTACTGAGCAAGTTGCAACTCTTGGCCAAAATGGTAACTGAGTTAATCAATGCGAACCCTATCATATATGAAAAGAAAGAGCGTCGAGCTCCATCTGCTCCATCTGCTCCCCATGATGAGTATGCTGTCGAACCAATCCACCAACAAGAGGTTTTTGATATCCTTTTTTAAAAAATTTAAATTTCATTTCTTTTGTTTTTTCTTTCAGTAATTACTCGGAAAATTAAAAAGAGTTGATAATTGTAACTTTAATATTTTCTTAACATTCACAAATCATATAAGAGATATAAAGGACCCTGAGCATCCATATTCCTTGGAAGAGCTTAAGGTGATTACTGAGGAAGCAGTTGAAGTTGATGATCAGCGTAATTATGTGAGGTATTTGTGATTATTATTTTTTTTTTCATTTGTTGGGTTTCTTTTTGGATTATGGAATGTTTAATTTCCTTGTTTCTTCAGGGTTACATTTACTCCAACAGTGGAACATTGCAGTATGGCAACGGTTATAGGTCTATGCTTACGTGTCAAGCTCATGAGAAGCTTGCCTTCACGATACAAGGTATTCTCCATTTTTCTAAGTCTAGTAACTTGCTCTGAAAAATTGATTGATACTTGGAGTTGGAGAACCAAAAATGTATTGATGAGTTATTTGTTATATGATTAATAGAAGGGACTTTCTGTTGTGTGTGCATGGGCATATCATAAAAACTTACTAATTAGAAAGTTTTTTTTTTTCAAAGAAGAAACTATTTATTTATATAAAAAAATACAAAAATCCTTTACTAGTTTTTAAAAGTAATTTAACTTCCCAAGATATATAGAGGAGAACATGCTGGCTCCTGCCATTGGTTGGTATACCTGTTCCTTTCATGATATCTTCCACCTGCAATACTGTTTGACATCTTATAACCCACACTTTTTTTTCCTTCTCTGTATTATTTTTTGTATTGCTACCTAGTTATATGATAGTATGCATTATCAAACTATGGTTGTTATATGCATAATTTATACTTACATATTAAACCAAATATTCTACTGATCTGTGAATACTACATTATTTATGTTTTCCAATTCTGGTTAGGTGGATATCAGAGTGGCACCTGGATCTCATGCAACTGAAGCTGCAGGTTTTAATTCCTTACTTCTTTCTCTTTCTTCCTGTGGGTGTGTTAGTTACTGCACTACTTCAAATATTATCTAAACTCCAGAGATGTCTTTCTACTTAAATGATTGGCCATGCCGTTTCTTTCTTGGAGAGTGATGCATGCTGTTGCCAGACCTATTACAACACTCTGTTAACTTTTAGAATCCTTTTTTTTATAAATCATTGATCATGACACTCACACTAATGCATTTTAATTTTTTTTGTCACAAATATATATGCAGTTAACAAACAATTAAATGATAAAGAACGGGTGGCAGCTGCACTGGAAAACCCAAACCTTCTGAATATGGTTGATGATTGCCTTGCTCCATCTTATGATTGAAGGAACTTTTTTCCTCCTCCAATTCTCCAAATGCAATGAACTCTGTAGGTGCTTTTATGCCTGTCGTAGAAGTTGGTCAGCTTTATCTGTGTTTATGATATTTTTGGTTGCTGGCATATTGGTCATGCAATTCGTTGAATAGGAATACATAGTTGGAAATGTGATAGTTGAGAAGGTTCCGAGGTTATTTGATCATTAGCTCCAGAAAAGAAAAAGGAAATTCTTTCCATGTTTTGAAATTCTCAGCTCATGCTTCATAGATTGAACAATTTATACCATGTTTGGTTGAGAAGTTGTAAAAGATGAACATTTCATTAGCGATGGCAACACTTGTTGTCTGGCTTTTTTCATGGGTGAAGTTATGTCTCTGGAACTGCATCTGTCATGTGGTTATGCAGATTTTGTTGAATCTGCCAGCAGTTCTGTAACAGGGATTGGGGACCCATGAGATAGTCAACAGATGATATGGAGTCTTTTTTATTCTGTAACCTTTTCGAATGTGTATTTCTGATGCCCAATTTTATCAAATAATATTTTACTTTGGCTGACCAATTTTTTTTTAGCGATGGCAATACTTGAATGCTTAACTCACTATTTTACATCCCCAAATCTAAAACTGACAATAACCATGCTTGTAAATATCAGAAATCACTATTGTAGTACTTAAGATAACGTGAAAAGAAAAATAATAATTTTAGAAGACAATTTAGGATATTCTAATATATCAATATATAAAAAGAAGGAAGTCTGGTATAACTACTTTTTCACCTTCAAGAAAGGTGCTCATTGAATGTTATTTAACTTGTCATTCTCAAAGTCTCAATTTCAGAATATATTTTTTAATAACATCACCCACCAGATACTTATCCAAAAGGGTAAGAGATTACATTAATACATAGCAACTACCGTATCATTTTATTGGGCATGTATTTGAATTTGAAAACTAGATACTTCTTCTGGAAAAAGGGAAGAAATTGCATCAATACATGGCAAGGGAAGAGATAGCAAAAGATTGAGAGAATAAAGCAGAGGTCGAAATTCAAAATTTATCTTCTGTTTGTTTTTTTTCATTTTATCTTTTTCCTTTCACTCTCATTCCCTATTTTTATTTCCTGTTCTAATCTTCTATTCTCTTCTTTGTCACATGCTTTATTAATTGTTATTATTTTAATCTGGATAGAGGAACATGATGGTAGACATATTTTGACATTGGATCGTACAATATTTTACTGCAAGGAGGCGTTCAACGGACAGATACTGACTTTGTACTCATTGATGGTTTAGATGTTAACAAGTTTGTGATTTTTGATGTTTGATCGAAAGTTGGAACGGTAAGTTTTGATAAATCAAAGTTCAATTTTTTCTTTCATTGTTGTTGATTTAGCTGTCGGGGTTCATCAATTATTTTACTCATCCTTTGAAGTATTATTATTATTATTATTATATTTAGGTTTTCCACTTTGATTTCTTTAAGAATTGAGAAGGGGAATTTGAGTTTACACTCGAGAAAGGGAAGGGGTTTCACTGTTTATTGATGAAAATTGAACTCTAGGCTTATTCATTTGTGCTATGAAAATAACAGCAAAGAAAAATGACAATTTACGCATCCTACAATGCAAATTCTAGAGCAAACTATTTATTTTGCTTATACACTGGGACTAAACTTATTCATCGTTCTTCCCTTGTGTATCATATATGATATTATCAGCATTTATAATTAATAATTTTGAGATGATTTTATCCATAGAGTGCAGTTTTAAAACTAATTTTTAAATATATAGGAGCATCATTTTGACTTTAACCTAATTCCTATCTTAATGCTTTATTCTACACTAAAGAAAATTCTACAAGATAGATTGAAAGTTGATGGAGGTAGTAGCAAGAAAACAAGGGAAGAGTTTTGCAAAGGCTTATAGAGTAGAAAAAACAACAAAAAATGTTGAAAATCTCGGAGCAAAGGCTACGAATAATTGGGGTGGAATTGATAAAGATTACAATGCTTACTTTTTTCTCTACGTAAAATTTGTGAATTATGGTATTGAAAAGGAATTTTATACAATGTCTTATCTTTTCATATTTTATGTCCCGGGTGATTTGATCCATTGTAGGGCATGGATAGTTTGGGGTTGTAAAAATATATATCCAATTGACTTCATAAACAGATTAATAGTTTTTTTTTCCCTTAAGTTGTCTTTTCATAAGCTATATCAGATTGCTAAATGCTATTGATCTTTCCTACTGTAGTATTTGGACCAAAGTCTCTAAATAATATGCCAATTTCTATATGTAAAATGAATAAAAAAATAAAGCATAAATCATTTTTAATATTTCAACTATGAAATGTTTTATTTAAAAATATTTATGTATTTTTAGATTATTATTATTTACATTTTTATTAATATTTATATAGGGCCGAAATTCAAGGTGCTACATATTGCATTAAGAGTTTTCATGTCTGATACAACTATGTAAATTTCAACATAAAATAGAAGCCCGTGGCTGATTTTTTTATTTTTAACAATTTGAATTTATTTATTATTTACTTTAAATATACGATATGAATATCTTGCATCTTTTATAAAAATTAAATATTAGATATGAGGCTAACTGTGCACAGATTGGTTAAAAACTTAATATATATATATATATATATATATATATATATATATATATATATATATATATATATATATTAAAGTAATTGCAGCAATATCTTCTCACTTACTATCCCAAATATAAAATAAACAAGAGTGACTATTAGATAATTTATGGCATATCTGTAAAAAAATAAAAGCTAATTTAGTGGCATATGCTTTATAATCTGTATCCTGATACCCAGTTAACTGTTCACGCGAAGTTACAATTCGGTATAATTTTTTAGTCTAGAAAACAAAATAATATATCAAATATAAATTTATGGTTTTCTTGCATTTTGTTTTTCAACTTAACTATTTGATTTAATGTGTTATTTTCTTTATTGTAAACGGGATGGATATTTTTCATGGAATATAAAGAAAAATTTAGACTTAAATCATACGATGAATATTTTTCCTTAAATTATCTTAAAATTTGAATTACTTGAAATAAATTATAGTCTATTATAATTTACTGTATTTTTTCTTTGCTTACTATCTTCTGACTAAACTAATTTTTCCTTAAGTAATTAGTTTACATTTATCTAAATGGTAGAAATTAATATTTAGTGGATAAATTACAAATTTGATTTCTCTATTTATTTACTTTATTCAATTTGATCCCTCTTTTAATATAGGTCCAATTTAATCATTTTTTTTTTAAAATGTTTCAATGTGATTATTTGGTTCAATTGAGACTGACGTATTGAAGCATTTTTTAAAATAATGAAATGAAATAAAGTTTTTCTGAAAAATAATGTACTAAATTTATGAGAAACCGGCTACATTTAAATATTTTTTAAGAAATAAGGGACTAAATTGGACTCTTTATTAAAAGAGATCGAGACCAAAGAATAAAGTAAACAATTAGAGGAATCAAATAGTAATTTAACCAAATTAAATTTTAAAAAATTGTACTCCTTTTACATGATACTGAAAATTTTAAAAACTTAAATTATAAAAACATTTTTTTACATATTAAAACCATTAGGTAAATTGATTAGTATAGAACATATGCATAAAATATACTATAAGTGGATACAGAGTTTGCTTTGTCATATTCATTTCTCTTGACAAGATTAAATACAACAAATAAAATTTATCGTCTTATAATCTTTAATTTATAAAAAAAAACATTATTTCATAAAGATACAACATTATATTTTCATAAATTTCTACCTGCCAGTATACTTTAATAAGAATTCAGTAGAATCAGCTTAGTAGCAAGGGGTTTGGGATGCTATTAAAAAAAAAAAAAAAAGCAAGGAGTTTGGGTGACTTGAAAGTGTCATTGGTTCCAACCTTGTTATAAAAAAGAATACTTATAAAATACATTCTAACAAAGGTTTCGTTATCAAGTTGAAAATTATTACTACCATATATACACTTTAAATCTCAATCAACAAAATATATGCCGGATGTAAGTAAGTAAGTATATTCTATTTATTTTTGTCCTTCCATCTCTATGCTTATATATACTGTCATTGTTTTATGATGCTCCAATATGCTTTTAACTTCGAGTGCATAGGTCTTGATAGCCAATGTATAGTTTTTCGGAAAGCAAACTAAATATCGAGTTGTATCAAAGGTTAATTTGCTTTCGGGAATTGTCATGACACAACGTTCTTCTTCTCTTACTTTCCAACAATTTAAAAACAAATTCTTCCAAAATGATTGTTGACTATTATTGTTGTAAAGGATAATCTAGTGAGTAACATAATTTATTTTGATTTAGTGTATTTTTAGAACATAATTAATAGGATCCTTTTTTGTAAAAATGCATGGGTAATGTAAATACGTACCAACTTTTTATGAAGGTTTTTTGTGGTACATGAAAGTGATGATTAACATTTCTAACATTAAATTCTTTATAATATATATATTTAATTTATTTTTGTGTAAATATATTTTTTAATGTTTTAAAAAACACACTATTATAAAATATTTTGTATAAAATTTTATTCCTATATATTTATTGGATGAACTTTAATTTTTACAAAATTGGTTAGCAGGGTTGCTTTGGTACTTTTTGTTTATATATATATATATATATATATATATATATATATATATATATATATATACATACTAGTCACGCACAACTTGTGCAAATCTGGTGTCAATAAATTTTTTATAGTTGGCCTTTCAATTTTTTTAATAATTGTTTCCTCTATCATTCAAGTGTGACTCCGTTCCTCTTTATATAATTATATATATATTTTAAAATAATTCAATTTATAAAGCAGATTTTTCTTTAAATAGTTTTTAAATATTTTTTAATAAAAATTATCGTTGACTTCATTTGTTTATTTTTTAATAAATTGTATGCTTTCCGAACACATTGTAACAGACGGAATGGCAAAGTATTAATCCTGCCATTTTATTAAAAAGGATGACCATGATTGTTAAGGTTGACGAAACTTTTTTTTTTTTTTTTTGCCGTATATTCAATTAAAAGACAAATTATATACCTGTCTATGTGAAATGATGCAGGACTACAAATCAACTAATGTAAATTTTATATGTATAATAATAATAATAATAATCTTAATACGCCAAATCAAACCAATTTCAACTTCCTCCGTCTCACTCACCCAGAACTTCTTAATTTGCAAGAGGATAAGTTACCAGTTAAAAACAAAAACAAAACAAGGAGGATTAGTGATGACAGGGTGGATTAAAAGAAACAAGTTGCCAAGTTGATTATTTTGTCCCACATATTTAGTATTGATTATTTTGTATGCAAAAATCATTCAAGCAAGAACAAGGGATTCAAAATCGTTGCACGTTGTGCAATATTGAAGTCATAATTCACAATTCACAGTCACTACCACAATTTACTTATAATCGTGAGTTATAAATTTCAAGAGGCACTTATATTCGTTCATCCCATTCTGGGTGGATTAGGATTAAAAAAAAAGAGAAAAAAAAAGGAAGAGAGAAAGTAATAGATAATAATATTATAAGAAAAGAAGAAAGAAATAGAAAGAAAATGAGATAAAAATGAAATGAAAGAAAAAATAGATGGAAGGTAAAAAAAAAATTTCAAGTTTCAACAATAACCAGAATTGATTAAAAAAAAACATCCAGAATTGCAGGATTATTAAAAACGTCTTGACGAGACATTTTTCTAGTAGTAAGTGTATTTTATTAAAAACTAAAACATGACGTGGGTAAAATGACGCATGATTATTTATTAAATTGGATGATAGCTGTTTTAATTGGATTATACTAATAGGCAAATCATGCCAAATATAACTACTCCCATCCTTATTCCTGTAGTTTTCGGGCACTCTTTCTTTTGCAGTATTTTATTTTATATTTTGCTTTTTTGAAAAAGGAGAATTTGGACTAAATAATAAATGTATTTAGAGAAAACTTTTTACAAAATTAAAAATCTAATTTTTATAAAACAAAAATTAAAGTAGCTTTTAAAAAGTAAGTTTATTATTTATATACCTTTCGTTCCTTTTTCGTTGGGCTGCTCTTTCATGTTTCGGAAACCTTCCTCCTAGCATGAGATATAATGCAAGTATGAAGCACCAGATGATGACCACGGAATTGTTAGTAACGGATAACAGGCTCGTGCTAAGATTCATGGGTCCATGCTAAAATAGTGAGATTTTTTTTTTATATTTAAGTATTTAAAAATAATCATATAATATCATAAAAAAATATAATTAGATATATTTTTAATTATTGTAATTTAGTGTTTTTTATTTTTAGTTATTACAAATTATGTTTGTTTTATTTTTTGTTTCTATGATATTTTAGTTAACCCTTTCTTGCAAATTTAGTGTTTTTCATATTAAAACTATATATATATATATATATATATATATATATATATATATATATATATATATATATTATGAAAATACTAATTTTAGTTTTATTTTCTTTATATTTTTAATTTTTTTGGTATTTCTTCAATAGGTTGGTATATTACTTGAAAATTTAATCAATATAAATCTATAATTGAAAAATGTTAGTAAAATTAATTAAGAGTGTGACACTTTTTAATAACATATCACATTTTAATTTAAATAAAGAAGGAACATTAAATGCATAAAAACTTCAATTTATTTATAATAACAATATAAAATAATATAGAAAAATATTAAAAACTATATATATATAATTTAAAAAAAATAGGTTCCTTTTAATCGTGGATCCAGTGTTTGTCACACCTCCTAATGACTCTCTGCCCTTGATTGATACCGTAGTAAATTCAGGGTTTTGGTACACATACAAACATTTTTTTTTCACATTATTGGTCAGATTAGTTTATAAACTATTAAAAAAATTATAAACTCTACGACTATTTATTATTATTATTATTTACATGCAGAAGTCACCAAATATACTTATAGATACACTGTTTTAACCAAATGAAAACCTATGAATAATCTTAATGTAACTAAAATAGTTCTTACCTCTCTAAATTTACACACTTCATCTCTTTCCATAATCACTGGCTTAATTGAACATCAAAGTCTCAATAAATACGTTACTGGAACTTGGCTGGTGCAAACCATTAAAAATTAATTCCACTCCAAATTCAACCCCTTAATCTAGTGATCAACATATTAAATTTTGGTAATCCAAAAAATTAATAAGTTATATGGTTAGGTTATATATTAAAGACAAATCTTAATGAATAAAAAATTTAAATGAATAAAAAGAAGACTACTTGAGATTAATAAGGTGAAGTTGTGAGCCACATGTGCATCATATGATGTGGCCACATCTCTGAATATCGCTATTACATCAGGTTGCAATTAAGTTTTGCAATGACCACGTCAAGAGACATTTATTTGCAATAGCCATAATGAACTGCATCCTAACAATTATATAAAATTTTGATTCTCGTATAATCTGCCCATACTAATTAAATATTTCATTCATTCATGATAATCGTTGTCGTTGTGTGACAATAAATAAATTATTTTAAAATAATTATTATTTTAAGTTTTTAATATAATATTAATTATTTTTACTTATATTTTTAATAATATTAATGGTATATGAGATAAAAAAATTAAAAATGAATTAATAATTATAAGATTAATTTTATAAAATTATTATTTTCTTATTATTTTTTATCATTAGTATTTTTTTATCTTTTGTAAAATCATCTACGACGATAATTATAATAAAAGAAAGTAAATATTACATTAGTTTACTAAGTTAATACCTTCTCTCTTCTAATTTTTAATTCTCCACGAGTTATCATAAGAAATATTTTTGTAACATTATTTTTATATTCCTTGCTATGAACTCATCAATCTTATCCTACACATGTCTTTAATTATTTAATAAATTTGATTAAAAATTGTATGAGTTTTTAGTTTATTATTTCCAGCCATTATAAAAACCAAGCTTCTGGTGTTCCTATAAGGTCACAGTCTCCTTCGAACTTGAACTGAATCTATCTTATTTTTTCTTCCTTCTGGGTTGGGAAAAATGATATTGTCGAGAGTGCTTAGAGGGGCTGCCGGGAAGCTTGAAAAGAGGCCAGCTGAGGCACCCCAAAGTCTCATGGACATAGTGCTCACCTTAGCAGAAGCCATCAGGTTCGGTTATGCTGAGACACTGGGCACATGGCACCTCTTCGACTTGCCCAGAGCCATCCTTTACACTATCATGGACAAGGTCCATTTCCAACCTTCTTACTTACTTACCTACCCATTCATTTTTGTGCCCTTCTTTATTTATTATATATACGAGGAAGGAGTTTCAAGAGTAATTATTTTAAAGTTATTTTTGATTTACAAATAAAGGTATATTTATTTTTTTAGCATGAATCAATTCTTAGTTATAATAATAAGTTATAACTTATTAACCTACTCATACTAAAAATTGTGTTAACAAATGTCTCGAGCATTTATCAAACATACACATACTTATTTTGTTGGGAGTGACGCTTGTAGGGTAAGAAAACAATTCCAATGGAATGTGGGGAAAGAAGTGATTGTGTACAACTGAAGGACCCCAAAATACTAGACGAGTTATATGAGATAAGAAAATGCTTGACACGGACCATGCTTTTCAGCAAAAAACGGTTTCGTGCGTTTTTACTGGCTGCTGGAATCCCCAACGAGGATGTTCTCCTACGGAAGAAAAGAGCTAGGGTACGTTGTTGGCTTATAATTTTTTCCCTTCATAATATTTTATATACAAAGAAACTAAATTAGAGTCTGATTGGCATGAAGTGTAATTCTAAAAGTTTTTATATGGTTAAGTAATCAGATATCATCTTTGACATAATTTTTAAGGTATAAAAGTGTTTTATTTGTAGCCAGTTTGACTGAAAAATAATTTTGTGACAGATTCTAAAGCCGGCTTTCACAGTTATACGTGATAAAGAATCAAAATGTTTGCTTGTGTTCATCCGTGGAACTCAAAGCTTAAAAGACACACTGACAGATGCAATCGGTGCTCCCGTGTCCTTCAATCATTTCATTTGCAGCGATGATGGTGAGCTGAAGAGGAACAACAAGGTTTCAGGACATGGACACCGTGGTATGGTTGCTGCAGCTCGTTGGATTAAGAAGCACTGCACCACTATACTACTTGAAGATCTTCGTCGACACCCCGATTTCCAAATCAAGGTATTGTTATACTTGATTAATTTGTCCAAAAAAAGGTATTGTTATCCTGTTACTATAGTCTTTTGGAAGAACATAGATTATAATTAATGTTCACTATAGCAAAGAAAAATTGGAAAATTATTGTATTCCCCTTTTCATTGCTTCAACAATTCAAATCAAACTTCACCTTAATTTCTTTGTTCCTTACTTTATATGTTTTCACTTTAAAGGCATGTTCTTGCTTCAACAATTTATAAACTCGACCTTTTTCTATTGTTATAATTATAATAATCTTTTCATAGATCGTTGGGCACTCGCTTGGTGGTGGTACTGCTGTGCTGTTGACATATATGCTTAGAGAAATAAAGCAGTTCTCTTCATGCACTTGTGTCACGTTTGGCCCAGGCATGTGGTTATACTAATTAGTACTTCTTAAATTTACATCTAAAGTTTTAATTTTTTCGAGATTATTGGGTAACTGATTTAATTGGTTTTTATTATGATTGAATTGATCATCAAATGATTTTTGGTATTAACCAGATGTAGAATTACTAGCGCGTTATGCAGATGTAATTGTAGTCTGACAAACTCAAATTTTGGGTAGCTAGGATGCATAAATGGTTCTGTATATATAGACGAATGAAAAATGTACAAGAGTTCAGCTACATGAAACACATTTGTTTTGAAATAATTGTGTACATAAGTTCTGCATATCTTATTTAAATTTTTTATTGGGAATGAATAAGTGATAGATATAAAAATTCATATTGCTAAGTCCTTGTTTCACAATTGTAATTTTTGCAGCTGCCTCCGTGTCATTGGAGTTAGCAGAATTCGGGAAGCCCTTTATCACTTCCATTATAAATGATTCAGACATAGTGCCTACATTGTCAGCTTATTCTATTCATGATTTCATTTTTGAGGTGCTCAAACTAGCTAGCTAGTTCTCCCAACCTAACACGGCTTTAGCAAATATTGATTTATGTTTATTAATTGCTTAATTTCTGAAGATGCTTTATTTTCTGTTAGGGAATGTTTCGGTTTCGCTCAAGTTGGTTTTCTTTGATTAGGTTACTACTTAATATTCATTGAATTAATAATTTACAGGGTCAGATTAAGCATAAGAAAATCCTAAATGCTGCTCGTAGCGCAGTTGTATCTCGCTTACCATTTGCTTCTACTGCGAAAGCCATTGCTGATCATGCAGTAACCCGTGGCACCCAGGTTGCTAGCTAGTTTCAAGCTCCCTTGTTTATATATATATATATATATATATATATATATATATATATATGATATTATTTGTATGTTTGGAACTTGGAAGAGGGTAAACAGCATAAAGAGGAAAGAAAAGTACAGATCATTATATATATTTTTTCATTGGTTGAAGAGAAAATAAAAAGAGAAAAAAAATGAAAGATATTAATAGTAGTACTCAACACTCCAAGGGATATATAGTCTCCTTTTGTGTAAGAGTTTGCGCTTCCATGGTACCAAATTGTGCTGGCTATTTTTATAATTATAATCTCCTTTTTGAATAGGGATCGATTTCATATATAATATACATCTTTTAATTTTCTTATATGATAGAGAATGATACTTCTTTAATTTATACCTAAAGGTTGTGAAGAAGCATAAAGAAAGAACTCGCTTATTGTTATCCTTGTCCCAACAACCTGAGAATGTTGGCGCATTGTCAAGCTCTAAATCAGATAACTTGGCTGAAGCTTCTCGATCAACCGAGACAAGTTATGAAGTGTCTGAAGAGATAATAATCTCAGAGTCTACGAGTGACGAAGACGAATCGATTTTCTCTAGTGATGATGAATCTCAGCATGATGACATAGATGAAGAGGAACAAATCATATCAGCTTTTCAGAACATTACTGCTTCCACTGCAGCCTCTGACGAAGAATTGTTGAATCAACTGGAGAAGCTTGAACTGGAGAAACACGATGATATCCCTAACATTCATGTTAAGGAAAACCAAGAGGCTACCACTTCCATAGATGTCACTGAAGAAGAGAAAAAAGTTGTTCTTGTTCATACTGAAGAAAGTGCTGGTGCAGTCACAGCTTCATACAACTTGGAAAAGCATCCTCTTTATCCTCCAGGCAGGATCATGCATATTGTTCCTGCACCATCTAATTCATCTGAAAATTCTAATTCAGATGACTATGATCCTGATGAGAAGTACCTTTACTTATATGAAACGCCTAAACAGCTGTATGGAAAGCTTAGAGTTTCAAGAAGGATGATACTTGATCATATGACGAACAAGTATCTAAAGATGATACAGCAATTAATCAATCAACTAGAGAACCAGAGCTAGCTAGCATTATGGTGGATGATGAGCCAAAGAATAACAAACAGAAAAAATATTAGGTACTAATTGGCTCATGGAGCACTCGGTATTCAAATTAATTGGGTCTCTTGATTCTGATTGTCATGCTTGTTTTGTGTGTTAGAGTCGTACGTAGTTATTGTTAAAAGTATGATTTAATGTGTAGCTTGAAATGGATGGCTTAATTTTTCAGCAGTTTGTAATTTCTTACAAGTCTTTTGAATGCATGTTTTAATTTTAAGATGATGTTAGTTATGCTAACGAATAAGGGGTGTGTATGTTTCTTGTAAGCTTTTAGCTCTATTTATAGAACATTCAATAAAGGTTTTTATGCTCTAATGTACAACAATCTCCCCCCCTCCCCCCTCTTGTTAGAGCTCTTATCCTAAGGGATATACATGTTTTTTATTGGTGAGATATGAAGCATCGTGTGTGAAAATGAATTAATGTTCATCATGAAGCATTGGATCTTTGAGAGGTTGTAGAACAACAATGAAGTTTATGAATTACTTCTAAATCCTATGAGACCACTTACCTGAAAAATAAAAAACAAAGGAAGACAAAAGAAGGCTAAGACTAAAGGTATGCAAGTCCTCAACTTAATAAGAGAATTTGATACGCAAAACATAAATGATCAAAAAGCTTTCTTTATGTTTTATTTCCTTTATATTTTCTTTACATTACGTACAAAACACAACTTAGGTAGATGTTTTTTTTTTTTAATTGGATTAAAAAATCCAACCACACGTGATTGAGTTGCTGGGTCCTGAACGGCTGATCACTCCTTATACAAAAGGAACACTATTCTATGAAAGGTCTACATAAAGGCAATTCAAAGTGATATCTTAATAATTATAATAAATTAGAGTAATTGAAAATATTATAAAATTTATCGAATAGTAAATTAGAGTATCTTAGTCTAAATTTAATTTTTAATCTACGTGTAATCAAATATGTAGGGGGAAAAGTGGAAAAATGTTGTTTTTAAATTATCTACCACGTTTTAATTAGATGAAAAACAAAAGAAAAATTCTGGTAATAAGTAACTTTAAATCTGTGCTTGGTTTTTCGTTTGGCTCAACCAAGCACGATTTTGTTATGCATAAATTATGAGACACTTCATTAAAGTTATTTTGCTTTTGACTATAAAACTGAATTTCCTTGTACACCAACATATTTTTAAAGTTGACGAGAACTTTACCTTTGTTTTTTAGGTCATCGATGATACTTATTTATTTTATTGAATTAAAAAACATATTACGTGAAAGGAGTATGTTTGACACAGTGATTTTATAACTTAGAAGGATGATGATTGTTATATTTACTACATATTTTATCATTAACAAATAACAAAAGATAAAATGAAAAGAGTACAAAATAAAATATGAAATAAGTTGTGCAGAAGAAAAGGAGATAAAACAATTTATAAAATAGCTATAATAAATTTGAGTAAGGATTTAACAAAGTTTAATAGATAAATTAAGTTATAAAATAGAAAAATAAAGAATGCCAAAGTTATAAGGAGACATTATTTAAATAAAGAAATAAAGAACAAGAGAAGCAACTGTATAATAAAAATCACTTCCATTATTTAAATATAAAAATGATAATATCATATATAATATTACATATTACATATAACTGTTTGCTATTTTTTTATATATACAAACATTAATATATATCTCAAAATTAAAAGAATAACTTTTAATATCTCATTTTTATGTTAAATATCTTCTGACGGCAATGAATCTAACTGGCTAATTTCAATATAAAAAGTGCATTGTTGTTAAAGTTGACGAGATTTCTTTTCCCCGGGTAAACGTCAACGATGCTGCTTATTTTATTGAATTAAGAAAACAACTTCCCACCTGGTGTGAAAAAACAACTACTTAATCAGATGAACAAAAAATCAAATTACGAGAAACGATGCAGGATTAGTAGATGATACTGTAGTTTAATTTTATTTTTCTTTTCCGGATTATTAAACACGAATCATCTGTATCCCTACCAAACATAAGGTTTATTTAAAAATCATCACTTCACACTTTAACTTTAAGAGGTATATTATTTGTTAATTTGCGTCCGGGAAAAACTACTGCCTCTGATAAACCTTCAATTTAACTTTATTTTGGCCGCCTAAATTGATCACATGTATGACACATATGTATTATTAATAAAAATTATTCACATATTTTATTAAATAATTTTATTCTTAAATTATTTATTAAAATTTAAAATTTTCTTTTATCTTATATTAAATTTTTATTATATATATATATATATATATTCTGTCATTTTTTATTAACTATATTTAATTTTTATTTTTTATTATTTAAAAACTTTAAAGAGGTACTGATAGTCTTTTTTCCCTAGTTATATATAATGAGAATATATAACATGTTTTAACGTATATATTTTTATATTCATTTTATTCTTATGATTATATTCATTATTTGTTTTTTATTCCTATAATTACCTTTATAAATCACTCATTAAATTCTTTTACGTTTCTTTTTATTTTAAAAAATAAAAAAATTAGCACCAAATATCTGTTTTTTCTTCTTCTAATGTTTAATAAATTAGTAACCCATAGAATAGTTCATTATTATTCGAGTTAATTAAGCAAGTGAAAGATTTTTTTTTTTTTTGAAGGGGCCAAACAATTATTGTATTAAGCAAAATATGAATGAGTCACAAGATGTGCCACATATCCATGCACGAAAATACAAGGGTAAATATGAGAACGACTACCCCACATTAACCTCTCCTCACCAGAATCTCATACAAACCCATATGCCTCATTACAAGTATTTACATATAAAAAAACAGACTCTGGATCACATTGCATACCTTTAATTAAAAACCATGTACTGCGTTCCTATGCTTCCATATTGTCCATATATAGATAAAGATATCCATACTGATCACAAAGCCATTTTATGCTTTGCACCAAGTGTTGCTCCATGTCCCTCCATCTCATCTACCAACATTCACAATCTTCCCACTTTTTTGCTCTGAATTAAGAAATAAACTATTGAACTTTGAGAAGAAACTTTCACTGTTATATTTAAAATTAAATTAAATACAAAAATTCACCCCAAAAAATAGTTAAAACCAAAAATAGGTTTCGTGCCTTTCTATTTGTTGCTGGATTTGTCAAGCAGGATGTTCTCCTAAGGAAGAGAAGACCTCGGGTACGTTTGGGTTCTTATAATTTTTTCCATTGATCAAATTTTAGAAACAATAAAAATAAGAATAAACTGTGCTTATATATATATATATATATATATATATATATATATATATCTATTGAGATTGGTTAAAATTGGCTTTACTCTTAATTACATTTGAAAATTGATTATTTTAATTAGTCTTCATATTTCTTATATATAGTTGTTGTAGTTGATCTTATACTTTATTTTAATTTGACAAAGGACCAAATGTCCAAATCTATCAAATGTAAAAAAATATAAAGAATAAAACCACAATAAAAATGTTGAGATTAAAAGTAATTTTGACAAAAAGACACATATACTACATCCAAAAACTAGCAATTAACATGCTATAAATCTTATTTTTCATTTTGAAGTACATCTATTTTAAAGATGCGTTCGAATTTAACAAACCTTCTGGATAGGGTTGATCATTGCCTTGTGTTAGCTCTTTGGCAAGTGTACCAAATCGTTACAAGTAATAAAGTTCTCGGAAGTCCGAGTGTCGAATCCACAGGGACTTTGTTTGTACTTAGATTAATGCAAACCCAATTTAAAAGCAAGAGATAAGAATTTAAAATAAAAGATAAAGAAAGATAGAAGATAAAGTAAAGAAAAGATAAGATATTTAAAGATAAACTTAGAAGAGAAAATAAAAGATAAGATACTTAAAGGTAAAATTAGAAGATAAAAGAAAAGATAAAAGATTGAAAGATCAAAATAGAAGATAAAATATTTAAATTGCGATATGATAAAGAGAACTACTTCTACGAAATTCAAATAAAGGAGAAATAAAACCTATATAATAAAATTGCTAAAACCTAACAAGTCTAATCAGCCTAGATATATGGATTCAGGATTTGTCTGTTATCAATACCAGTGAACTAATTCTGCCCCACATCTATCCATCTACTTGCCCCTGATGCCTCACGATGACAAGCCTACCTTAATTACCTATCTTCCAAATGCCCTTTGCGAAGACTCAATAACTAAGATGCATTAGGATTACATTCTAGATGTTTGCTAAAGCATGGGCATTGGGGCATTAAGTCATGCTAACCCAATAATTTCTTTCTTTAATTGTTCTATTAAGCGTTACCCTCTCCCGAGTGGCCTAACCCTTAAAACCGATTCACGCATTCATTCCTTACCCCTAATTAGGGGTTACCCTCTCCCGAGTGGCCTAAAGACTAACAGAAAACAAAGTCCGAGATGCAGAATAAGCAAGAAAGAAAAGCAGATAAAAGATACTGGAAGAAAAACCCTCTAAAAGATAACCCGATAATTTCCTCCTTTTAGTGTTCTCTTAAGCGTTACCCTCTCCCGAGTGGCCTAACCCTTAAAACAGATTCAAGTATTCATTCCTTACCCCTTATTAGGCTTTACCCTCTCCCGAGTGGACTAAACCCTAACAGAAAGCAAGTTCAGAGATACAGGATGTAAAAAGAAAGAACGGTAAATAAATAAAGAACCTGAAGGGAATTCCTCTTTTTATTGATAACTCTTAAAATGCTCCATACATCATTGGCTTTTTAGGCCTGCCAGGCCCTAGCTAGGGGGTTAGCCACTCATGGTGAAAGAAAGAAAAGAAGTAAATGAAACCCCTAGGAGAAGGGGTTCTGTGGTCGTGTGTTCTGTCCCTTGGACTGACTCTCTATTTATAGCTGCTGAAGTGGGCTTTGGGCCTTTGTAGGCACGCTTAACGTGACACCCTGCGCTTAGCGCGTGTACTTCCTGGCCCGCTTAGCCCGTGACGCGCGCTGAGCGCGCGTATTGGATTGGGCCTTCTTCAAATTTTCTTCTTTTCTTCAATTTTTCTGCCCTTTTTGCTTGTTACACCTCCAATTTTTATATCTGCACCCAAAAATTCAATTTAATTAATTTTCTAACTTTTAATCACAAATAACTGCTAAATAATTAATTTCAGGCTAATATTTGACTAATTTTCTACTATCAAAATACAATTATTTAGCAGTTATCACCTTGCTCCATCTTATGATTGAAGGAACTTTTTTCCTCCAACAGTAATGAATTCTGTAGGTGCTTTTATGTCCACAACAAAAACATAGGTTGGCATAATTCACCTATTCGATGTCAGGAATTCACATTTACAAAGAGTCCAAGCGAAAAAAGCCACTCTTGTTCAGTACGTGTTGTCTCCCACTACACATCTTATGCCCCCTCCACGTTACGTTTGTTAATTTCATTGAAGACATATATCTTATTACAAGACTAGTACTTTGTATTGCCTCTTTGTGTGTTCCTTCCAAGTTCCAAGTTCCAACTTCTAGAGCAATAACCAGCAGAGATTTTATTTAAAAACAAAATTAATTTTAATCTTCTATTAGAATTTATTGTCATCATCTGGAAACAAATTTTATCCCAAGAGACACACGAAAGGGCAATATCCTCAATTTTATTTTATTTTTTAGTTATACACACATATATAGATAGATAAATGTAAATGTGCAGAGAAAGCAGTAAAAAAAACATGTATAAAAAAAGAACATATTAATTGACAATTTTTATTGTTGTGAAAAATGATAAATACACATCTTTATCTATAATCATATATGAATAATTAAGATTAAATTTTAGTTAATAGTCATACATGATTATTTTAAAAACCATGTATTTATCTTTGAGAAGTATGAGCAACACATCTCCTAACTCATTCTTTCTAAGATGTTAAATTTATTAAAAATGATAAATTACGAGTGAAATTCATTCTATAAGGAATTAAACCTATATAATTCTGTAATAGTAAATAGTATACTACTAGTATTTTCCTTGATTTTTTAATCTTGACCATTCAAATATAATCTAATGATCAATAATTGTAGTTCTCATTTCTTACAATAACAACAACTGTTATTAATATTTTTTTATTTTTATCTAAATTTGAAGAACATTTATACAATACACTGAAAAAATAGGGTTAAATATATTTTTTTATTAATGTTATTTCTTCATTTTATGTTTTAATTCCTATATTTTGGAAGTTTAGTTTTTTGTCCTTATGTATGGTTTCATATTTTTGTGTTTGAGAGAAATAAAAGTGAAATTGAAAGAAACAATACTGTGAGGTTGTTTAGTTTAGATGAAAGGAGACGAAAGAAATTAATTTAAAAATAAAAATCTTATTTTATTCTTATTTACAACATTTAACCTGAAACAGTCGATTATCAAATATAGGACAACCATTTATCAAATAGAAACCATACATTATAATCTGTTATGAAATATAAACCCAACTATATCGATGAGTACGCTCGGTATATTTTTGCAGCACAACCGATTATTAAAATGTAACAACTGATTACCAAATTAAGATTTAATTGATACACACTAATAGTATAAAGATTTTTTACACCATTAACCTATTATAAGATGTCATATCTTCAAAAAGTTGGAGTCTTAGACTTATATAATTATCTTATAAGTCATGCATACTATGAATTATAATGGATTAATTGTGTTTACATGTTTACAATGACAATGTATAATAATTAAACTTGAAATCCTTTTAAGGATAATTTACCACTTTTACATTTATTTTCTTCTATATTTCACTTATGCTAAATTACTCCAATTTTTGATTGTGATATCTCTATTTTCATTTTTCTCTCTCAAGTCGAAAGCTGTTTTATTGACAAGAATAGATCTAGAAATGTATCGAAGGTGGAGCAAATTTTTCATTATATAATTATTTAAATATTTAAATTTTAATAAATAATTAATTATTACTATGAAAATATTTATTAATTTTACATATAAAATAAAAATTGATTTTTTTATTTCAAACAATTATTTGTTTCTCCTCTATTACTGATAAAAAAAAAAACTTCCTTTCAAAAATTGTTGTCAATATATATATATTATCAGAATATCTGGTTATTGTAAAAAATGAAAATAATAAATAAACATTAGACCATATTTAAGTGATGAAAAAAGTTTAAAAAATCTCCATTATAATTTTAAGTAGTCATACGACTACTATTAACTAGTAATTTTCACTATCCATATATAATTATATGATTTAAATTTACAACTCTTATTTATCATAATAACTAAAAATTCTCACAATAGTTACCCTTATATATATATATATATATATATATATATATATATATATATATAAATTCCTTCACTTTAAAAACAATTTGGTGGGGATCATGATCCAATGACCATTGCAGATTTATTTCAATTATTTGCCATCCTTAGGCATAAAAACAAACAAAAAGTATGACATCAGACATTAAACGTAATACACTTGACTACAAATGACGAATGACCCTTATGAAACCCAGCTCAACCGTTTTATACACGCGCATGTTCAAACAACAATATATGTACACAATTCTGCCCAATTATTGGATTATAACGCCAAATATATCTGATTGGAAATGCAGTACACATCAGATAAGGAACAGTCAACAGTCCATGCATATGCCTGTTGCCAATTCCTTTCTAGGATAAAACTTACTATTAATTTGCATTTACTAAGATAGTTAGTTAGTATTATTTAATTTTAGCATTCTCATTTTAAAATAATTTTTTTTTCTAAAATATTATTTTTTAAATTTTGATATAGAAAGAAAAACAATATGAACACCTTATGCCAGTATAGTGTTGATCTCAATAATATTCTGTTTGCTTGTTTAAAATAAAGAGAAATAATTTGAAAATAAAACCTCTGAAAGATATTTTTAAATTTATCTCATTAAAGAAGGTAAAATTAATTTTGATTTGCTTATATTTGAAATTACCACTTAAGACATTTTGTTGTTTATATTTGAGACAAAAGTATACAACAATATGGCATTAGATATGTATATATAGGTGGTTGCAGTGGATGTTGAATGAGTGCTGATAAAATAGATTTTGAATGAAATTAAATTTGATTAAAATTGATTTTGGAGTGATATTATTTATATATGAATATTTTTCTCATAAAAACAAGTTAGAAGTAAAAATTAGTTAGTTTTTTTATCTAATACAAAAGTTATCCAAAGTTTTCTTCAATAAATTTTTTAAATTAAAAAAAGTTACTCAAAATTATTTGACCTGAGATATAATTTTGAACCTAACATTAATTCTAGACTCTTTCTCTTATGTGAAACTAACAACTATAAAAATTTATCCAATATTAATTTTAGACTTAAAATTAATTCTTTAACATTCAACCAAAATACATTCAATGTAAATATATTTTCCTGTGGTGAGGATTAATTGATGATTAATATATATATTAGTTAATTAAATAAAAATAACTAAGTAAAAAAATAAAATTATAAATTCCATTATATAACTTTTAAAATAATTAAAATTACTAATATATCCTAAAAGGATGTGATTCTTACCCTGACATAAGGATCTTATGGGTGTTGTAATATATAAATATTTTTTAAGTTTTAGACTCTTGAAAAATTTGGAGGACTCAATTCACTTAAATAGCTTATAAAAATCTAAAATAATCTAGGATTGTCGGTTGTTTCCCGGACAATTATTGACAGGGCCTTAACCAGTGCGGGCGTTATTTTCTGATTAAAATGCCAATCATTATTTCTTATCCTCCATATGGATCAGATCAACCAACCATAGACCCAAAACAGGGCACAACCCATTGTACGAATCCCATATTGAGCACCCTTTTATTTTATTTTTCTTATATTTAGAGTTTTTCTTAAAAAAAAAAATAAGAATTTTACTTTCATAATAAAAAGTGCAAAATAGTTTAAAACCTTATCCAATCTCAAATCACCGCCGATATGATCTTTAAAATTATTATTATAAAAATTAACATATTTATTATATATAATAATTTGTGATCCAAGTAGAAAATTATTTTATATTATTGGTATAAAATTATTTTTTCTCTTTTAAAAATGTTAGGCAAAGTTATATAAAAAAATAAGTCTTGCACTTAAATTTTTCTTTTTTTCCTCATAAAAATTTAATTGATGACCAATAAAGAAACTGATTTTTTAATTTCAAAAAGACTTTTAAGTTAAAATTGTCTAACAGGTTATTTTTTAAAACTTATTTTAAAATTATTTTACAATTTTAAGATAGATGGACAAATATAGCCTTTTATTAATTCTTAATTTGTAATAGAGGATTTTAAAATCAACTACTAACTATTCCACGGTTTTAAAAAACAATTATGGAAGAAAATTCAAATGAAACTACAAAAAATGTGGGTCGTAGCTTTCGAAGTCCAAACTCTAGTGTTAATCTTGCTAAACTGATGCAAAGGTTCAACTCTCTCTCTCTCTCTCTGTGTTAAAAAGGTGAAACAATTTAGAATTGATTTAAATCGTCACAAATTTCAAATTAGCGTCGTTGTTGTGTCTATTGTGGCTGACACTATCATTATAAATAGTAAAACTCTTCTTCCAAGTTTCATGTTTGGTTTGGAATAAGTCCTATAATTAATAATAATTATTTTATATGATAATTGCTTCTTAGTGGCGAAACATTGTATGTTCTTACATAGTATTGTTGAATGCCATTATGATGAGGTTCAATACCATGTTTGAAAGCTTCATGAATAGCGTTGGCATAAATTTTGTCTATAGATCTTTCTCTTGTTAACTTTTTAACGTACTACCTTTATTACATGTCTCGTAAGTATATGAAATCTTTGCTATCTAGAGTTATATTGGACTTAGATTAGTCATTTAATGACAATTATTGGTGGATTGGTCTTGTAAATTTTGATGCTTGAATTTTATGTTTGATTTTTTTCCCTTGTTATTGCTTGTATATTGTTCCATTTTTTCAAAGAAAAAATATTTAATCTGTGACAATTGAGAAAAGGAAAAGTGTTGGAGTGTGAGTTGAAAGAAAACTAGTATTAATTTTCTTTCTTCCCAATCGTGCCAATTTGAAATGATTGAATATCTATTGGGAAGATTGATGATTAAGCATTGGTCTTACATACTGATGCTTAATTAGGAGGACCTCAAGTTGTTTTTGAAGTGCTTCGAAAGGTCATTAGATGGAGAGATTGAATAGTTATATTTGATTGGTTATGATTATTTTTTGCGCAAATAAAAAAACTTTTGATATATTTCCCTCAAGCTTTGGCTTATATATCAGAAGTTATTTAGAAGCAAGAAAGTCTTTTCTTTAACTTATAAATGACAATAATATTAAGGTGCATATCAAATTTCTTATGAGAAGCCACGTTTCTCAAAATTTCAAATTCTGTTTTATACAAATTTTGATTTTTGTGCTTTTCTTAAACATTGTTGTTGCTTCTGAAGTTATAAAACCATTTGAAACACCTTTTAATGTTTGTACTAAGTCAAGTTTGTTTATTTCATATTTTAATTATAATACAATATATATATATATATATATATATATATATATATATATATATATATATATATATATATATATATATATTAGTATTTGTTTATTATAAATTTTAGTTGTGTAAAATAATATGGCTAAATATGTTTTTCATCTTTATAAAATATGAAAAATTGATATTTTATTTTTGTAAAAAAAATTGTTCATCTTTTGATCTCCTAAAATTAAAATATATGATTTTTGTTGCAGAAAAAAGTTCGGATAAATTTAACATAGTGTAACAATTTGAAAAATAATATTAGATGATTTAGGATTACTACTTTTAAAGGAATTGTGGAGCTATTGAATGGACTACCCTAAACCTTAAAAGAATATTTTAGGGTGTGTTTCTAGAACTCTTTTTATAATTATTTACCAAAAAACCAAGCTTCTTGTGTCCTATAAGGCCACACTCACCTTGGCACTTGAGACTCCAACACCACCTAAATCTTTGTTCTTTCTTGTTCCATTTTCCCAAACTTCCTTCACTCTCTGTTTGCTTTCTCAGTTTTGGAAAATGATAACGTCGATGGTGGTTAGGAAGGCCGCCGGAAAGCTTGAAAAGAGGCCAGCCGAGGCGCCCAAAACATTGATGGACACAGTTCTTACGTTAGCAGAAGCAATAAGGTTCGGTTACGCCGAGACACTGGGCAAATGGCACCTCTTGGACTTGCCAAGAGCCATCCTTTACTCTGTCATGGACAAGGTCCATTTTCCAACTTCTTAATACTTTTCCATTTTTCCCTTCTTCAAATTTTTCCTCTTGTCATTGTATATGCTACATTGAATTTGAAAGTGGAGTGCCCTTATTGGGTGTGACGTAGTTGTAGGGTGAGAAAACAGTTGCAGTTGAATGCGCTGAAAGAAGTGACTGTGTACAACTGAAAGACCCCGAATTATTAAAGGAGTTATATGAGCTCAAAAAATGCTTGACACAGACCGTGCTTTTCAGCAAAAAACGTTTTCGTGCCTTTTTATTTGCTGCTGGATTTGTCAAGGAGGATGTCCTCCTAAGGAAGAGAAGAGCTCGGGTACGTTTGGGTTCTTGTGAATTTTTTTGCTTGTTTTATATAAACAATGAAAATAAACAAGATGTTATTTCTTTTTCTGGAAAAATATGAAAATGCACTCAAAACAACGTGTACATTTTCATATTTATAGTCTTGACCAATATAACACATTTTCAATTTTTTAATTTATAAAAAAATAAATAACACTTTACTGTATGTTATGTGGTCTCCTATTTTGGAGTGGAGAGAAGATAAAAAGAAAAAAAAATTAAAAAAATAAATAACATTTTCATCATATTTTTTTTTCATTTCACTTTTATCATGTTAGATTTTATTTTAAAATTAATTGGCATCAAGTGAAACTGTGTAACAGATATATAAGTTGCATTTTAAAGAGTGAACAACCAATATAAAACTTAGATATTTCCTAACAATAATGAATGAATATCTCTACTCAAAAGATCATAGAAAGAGATAAGAAGAGAATGAGGAAGAAATGAGAAGGCCAGCAAGAGAGAATAAGTGTATGAACTAATATAATTTATTTATTTTTTAACTCAGTTTAGTTAACTGAATATTAATTATTATTACTTTTTTCAGATTCTGAAGCCCGCTTTCACAGTTATACTTAATAAAGAATCAAAATGTTTGCTTGTGTTCATCCGAGGAACTCGTAGCATAAAAGACACGCTGACAGATGCAATCGGTGCTCCCGTTTCCTTCAGTCACTTCATTTGCAGTGATGGTGAGCTGAAGAAGAGAGACACGGTTTCAGGACATGGACACCGTGGTATGGTTGCTGCAGCTCGTTGGATTAAAAAGCACTGCACCACTATATTACTTGATGCTCTTCGTCAATACCCCGATTTCCAAATCAAGGTATGGTCATAGCTTGTTACTTAAGTCTTTTGGAAGAACATTGATTATAATGTTCGACTACTAGTAATGAAAAAAATGTTGTATTCCCTTTCTAATTCCATTTCTTCATTTCTAGCTATATATGTTTTCATATTCTTACTTCAAATTTTCTTAAATTAAAATATTTAAATATATTTTAAATTCCTGATAATTAATTAATTTTTATTTTGGGGCTTTTAATAAATTTTTTCATTTCATTGGATCCTCTAATCATATATCAAAACTTTTATTTCAAGTCTATATTGTTAATTAAATATTAATGTAACATCTTTTGAACATATTTCCTTAATATATATATTAGTTGTTCGAATGATGTGATATTATTATTTAATAAATAACATAAATTCAAAACAAAAATTTTGATATATCAAAGATTCAATGTATCAAAATGTTTTTATTAGGAATCTAAAATAAAAATTCATCATTAATCATGAATCTAAAATATATTTAAAATAAATTAAAATCATGTATTCTTTTTTATTTAATCATATTTGATTTAACTTATGTTTATTTGACTTTTTTATGATTTTAAATATATTTAAAGTTTCTAATAAATAATTAAATTTTATTTTAGATTCCTAATAAAAAAATTATTATTGAGTTTCTAATATATTAAAACTTTTGTTATGAATTTTTTTTATTAGGTAAATGATGATGTGATATCATCATAACCATTGATAATATTAAAAAGATCAATTATAAATATTACATATTATTACTTTAATTAATGACTAATATTTAAAACAAAAATCTTAATATATCATAAACTTAAAAAAATAAAAAAATTATTAAAGATCCATAACAAAATTCAATAATTTATCAAATAATTTAAACTTATTTATATATAATTAAAATAATCTTTCCATAGATCGTTGGACACTCGCTTGGTGGTGGTACTGCTGCACTGTTGACATTCATGCTCAGAGAAACAAAACAGTTCGCTTCCTGCACTTGTGTGACATTTGGCCCAGGTATATGAGGCTATACTAATTAATTTCATTTTAATTTTTTTTATTCATAAGAATCATATATATATATATTATAGATATTTATAATAATTCATGTATGATATTTAATAATTTAAATTAGATCCTTTGATGTTAACCTCTGTAATTTACATTTAAATATAAAGGTTCTAATTTTTTTAATTAAATAACTAATTCAGTAGGTTTTTGTACCCTCTAAATTTCTTAAACCAAAGATGATTTTTGTAACAAGTCTCTTATCGCTTATGCTAAATCCTGGAGGGTTGAATATCTTTTTCGAAGATGACCTTGGTGAAAATCCTATGGAAAGTTGTGTATTCTTTGATTTCTCAAAATCAAAGATGAGCTCAGTCAGAAGCCTATTTGTCTCTTAGGCTCGACATTGGACGGTTGTATATACCCTGTGTTCCCTAAATTGAAGATGTACTATTCTATAGGTTATTCGACCAAACTAGAATAAGAGCCATCCTTAGTCCTAAACCAATTACTTTTACTACCACTTTGTGTCACAATTCAAATGGGTTTGTTTATAGCTGACCTCAGGACGGCTTAAGTGCTCGGTCGTCCTCCAAATAGGTTGACCGTGAGGCACAAATGCTTGGTAGATTCAAGGTTTTAAATGCTAAAAATTCCCACATGGATCACGAAAGTGACTTTAACCATTGCATGTGGATAAAACCACCCTTGTGATATCTAACACTACTCGATAATGTTAGCTAATGACACATATATCCCTTGGACCAAAGCCTGAAGGTAGAGCACACACTCAAATGCGTTGATTATAGGATATTTTTGGTTGCTCTATGAAGGTATCTCGTGACTGAAACATTTTGGTGCAACATTTGCTAATGCCTGGTCATGGTGAGATGAGCATCTTTTTAGGATAACTAGGACCCACAACGGCAGTAATTTTAATTTAAGACTCTATCTGATATTTTAAAAGTTGTGCATTTTAATTTCAGGAATCTAATTCTAAAGACTATTATGACAATGTTCACAAATTTAAGACTTTAGGAGGATTTACTTCATTGATTGTATTTGTCCCTCTGAAATCCATAACCTCATTTATTACATCTTACACTTTTCTCTCCTTCTCTTTTAATTGTAAAATTTGTTATACAAATAAGTATTTCTCTATTTAATATATTCATTAAAAGAGATAGATGCAAGATTTCAACCCCGCATATAACGTATGTAAAATCCTTTCTCGAATTTTGTCTATCTTGTAATAATCATTATTGCGAAGTCCTTATTTCACAATTGTAAATTCTGTAGCTGCCTGTATGTCATTCGAGTTAGCCGAATTCGGGAAGCCTTTCATTACTTCCATCATAAATGGTTATGACATCGTGCCTACATTGTCAGGTTCTTCTGTTCATGATTTCGTTGCCGAGGTGCTCAAACTACATTCTCCCAACCTAACATGGTTTAGGCAAATATTAATTTATTTTAATTGCTTAATTTCATTAGGTCACTATATAATATTGATTACATGCATGATTACAGGGTAAGATAAAGCGTAAAAAAATCCTAAATGCTGCTCGTAGCTCTATAACTGCAATTGGATCTCGCTTACCATTTGCATCTACTGCTAAAGCCTTTGCAGATCATGCAGTAACTCGTGGCACCCAGGTAGCTTCAAGCTCCCTTGTTTACGTTTGACATTTTATTCACTAGACTAAAGAGTTTGCTCTTGCAGTTAATTATCAGCCACACATAATATTATGAAACCATATATTGATCCGTTAACCTTAAAAAATGCTATGATGTTATTAATATATGTACATCTTCAAATTATCTTACATATATAGTTATCCTTATTTATACATAAAGGTTGTGATGAAGAATAAGCAAAAAACTCGGTCACTGTTACCCTGGTCCCGACGTGAGAAAACTGAGGCACTGCCAAACTCTAAATCAGATAACTTGGCTAAAGCTTGTGGATCATCCGAGACAAGTTGTGGAGTGGTTGAAGAGATAAAAATCTCAGACTCTACGAGTGACGAGTACGATGAATCTAAATCATCTAGTGAGGAATCTGATAATGATGATGATATAGATGAAGAGGAACAAATCATATCTGCCGCTCAGAACGTTACTACTCACACTGCCTGTGATATCTCTGAAAATGATCTGTTGAATGAATTGAAGGAGCTTGAACTAGAGGCACAGGATGATAACCCTAAAATTCATGCTCAGGAAAAAGAAGGAGCCAAGACCAAAGACATCACTGAAGAAGAGATCAATGATCAGGTTGTTGATACCAAAGACAAATTGGATACACATCTTTATCCTCCGGGAAGGATCATGCATATTATCCCTTCACCTTCGTCTGAAAATAATTCTAATTCATCAAACCATAATAGTTCTGAAGAGAAAGAGGTCTACTTATATGAAACGCCTAGACAGCTATATGGAAAGCTAAGACTTTCAAGAGGGATGATAATTGATCATCTCACGAGGAACTATCTGAAGGTGTTACAACAATTAATCAATCAACTAGAGAAAGAGAAGTCCCATTATGGTGGATGATATGAGCCAGAGAATTGATAGCAAATGAAATGATATTAGGTATCAATTGGCTCGTGAAGCATATTAGAATTAAAATTCGGCCTCTTGCTCTAATTATCATGTTAGTTGTGTGCATTACAATTGTAATTCTACGTAAGTCTTTGCCTAGCACTTTGTCATGGTGCTTTTGTTTTGGTGGGTTGGTGTTCTAAGCAGAAGATTCGTTGGTCGGGGTGATGTGACTAGGGAAAGAGGGGTTTGGTGTTTGTCGTTTGTCGTTTTTCTAGTATGAGAAATTACAATCCTTATTAAGGATTTTATATCATTCAAGAATAAAAGGATAAATAATTCGGCCTCTTGCTCTAATTATCATGTTTGTTGTGTGCATTACAGTTGTAATTCTACGTTAGTCTTTACCTAGCTCTTTGTCATGGTGCTTTTGTTTTGGTGGGTAGGTGTTCTAAGTAGAAGATTCGTTGGTCGGGGTGATGTGACAAGGGGAAGGGGGCTTGGTGTTTGTCGTTTTTCTAGTATGGGAAATTATAATGCTTATTAAGGATTTTATATCATTCAAGAATTAAAAGGATAAATAATTAGGCTTGACAAAATAGAGTTTATTTATCTATCTCTACATATCCTGTCAATTTATATAAAATTTAATTCAATCAATTGAATGATTTACACTTTTCTGGTACGAAATAAATTATATCTCTATATAAAAAAATTTTACTCCAATTTAGTAAAATTATTGTAAATTCTCTCTTGTAAAATATTTAACATAATTTCATGTGGAGACCAAATCATTGATTCTCATACAATTAAATAATTGAATAATAATTTATTTTTCTATTGTTTTCAAATCTAATTAACACTCTATAGTTCAAAATCACACCACTCCACACTATGTTGGCTACGTAGTCACGTGTTGATATTTGGATAACTATTTATTTTAAACACTATATTAATAAAAAAAATTATTTTCTCTTCCTATTATATCATGGACCCTATAACATTTACATATTTTCTTTTTCTTTTTCTTTTTCTCATTCTCTAAGAATCTAATAGCATTGCGGGTGTTAATTTATTTATCTTTTTCCAATAAAATGTAAGTAGTAATTGACTAAACACAACTTTATAACCTTGTGTATTACGAATAAAAATTATTAGACAACTGATAAATAAATAATCTTTTAGAAATAAAATGCATGCAATGAGAGTATCCAAAGTGGTATTTGAAAAGCGTAGTAGAAGTATAATGTTGTTGAGTATTTCAAAAACATTTATTGCAGTGTTTGCAATGAATCACAATGGTTAAGCAGAGAAGCATATTGAATATTCAACCAATCTCAAAGAAATTGATTTAAAATTGTCGAAATATTTTCATAGCATTTCAGCAGCAGAAAGTTATTAAACATGTCAGATACACAATTTGTTGGTGGAAAGAAAATATAGAAAATCAAGACTGTTGCACATACTCCTGACCATTAAACAGTCTCCTTCCTTCATATATTCAAGTACTAGTAAGAATGCATTATTTCTTTATAATATATAAAAATTCCAAAGACATGAAATAAAATATAGATAAACCATTTTAAAAAGAACTGCTGCTTTATAACCACGAGAGAATTGAGTACTGATTCTCCATTATCTTTTTCCTGCATGGTTCTGCGCTCCTTCAAATTTAAAATCTGACAAATAAAACATAGCAATATATATAGTTCAGTGTAAGTACCAGATAAGTATAGAAATATTACTTGTAAAATGTACAACATTTTACACCAAAGAACAGAAAATTAGAAAGAAAAAAAATATTATACAAAATATTTTAAAATATATTTTATGAGAAGAGATGAAATTATATCATTTTGAATAATATTTTTATTAAACTTATTGAAAGTTTATTTTACTTAGATCATATATATAAAATTTTATATGAATTAAAGTTATATCTATATAATTTAATTATTTCTCATATTTAAAAAAATAATATAATTTAAGACAAACAACATTAATTGAAACTCAAAGAATTAATTGTGTTTCCAAGTTTATATGTAAAAAAGTAGGATTCTGTAATAAGGTGGTATTCAAGTGAGACTGCAGTTTGTAATTCACTGACCAAAGCTGAATCATCAGAAGAAATTGCGATTTGTGAGGGAGCATATGATCAGCATATGAAGTGTTAGACGACACTTTTCTTAAGAATGGATCTCTTGATGCATGTCAACCAGTCCTTCCTTGACTCCACAAGTCCCTCAATGCTTGAGAATTCTGCTTCAGCAGGATATTTCTGACATGACCAATTTGTGGCCAATCATCTCCCGTTTCAGGCTGACACCTTGGCAATAACAAGGGACAATCCGTAATGGTCAAGGTATTCAAAGACTCGAGCATTTCTAGTCCTTTGGGAAGTGAACCCAAGTTTTTGCATTCAGAAATCACTAGCTTACACAGCGAGGTGAGCTTGGCCATGCTCTCCGGTAGAAAAGTTAAGGCGGGGCATTCGTAAAGCTCGAGCTCTTCCAAAGAGGTAACATCCTCAACACCCCATGGAAGGGACTTGAGCTTTGGAATTTCCCTTATTGTCAGACATTTGAGGTGTTTCAGACCCTCCCATTCAGTCTTGGAAACGTCAAGATCGAGTTTCGGACATCCTTCAATGGTGAGACGCTGCAGCGAGCTCAAAGACTTGAAACCTTCGGGTAGACACTCTAATTCAGAGCAATCTCGAATTTGAAGGTTCTCAAGGGAAATGAAGCTTTTAAGCCATCTCGGTGGTGGAGTTTCTGTAATGCGCGCAATTAGCATTGACTTCAATTTTGAAAAAGGAATGAAGTCTTTTGATGTTTTAGCATGCACTGTATCCCTCATTGACTTTACGCTGGAATCCACAAGCACCAACTCTTCATCAAGAAAAGGATACAAAGGCATGCAATCCAGATTAGGGCAGCATTGAACATGCAGTTTAGAAATGCAATTAAAGAATGGTCTATCGTTTTCCCGCTTTGGAGTTTCCCACCAGCTTTTGAGGTTAGGGCAATCAGAGATTGTAAGTTCCTTCAATGATGGAAAAAATGTAAAGGAAGAGGAGCCTTTAGCATCAGCACTAATGAATTCAAGAGAGTCCAACCTTCTTAGTTCAAGAACCCTAAGGTGTGGGAGGTGATCAAGTGGTGGGATAAATACGCATTTGGGACAATCATTCAAGCTAAACTTAACAAGGCATTGCATTGAAGAAAGCCAATCTGAAAACCTGTTACCGTAATACCCCAAAACGCACAACACTTTGAGATTTGGATTTGGCTCAAGACATTCCAGTGATTTTCCGTCTTTGTGATCAACATCATTGCCTTTGTCTTTCTCCTCCTCCTCCTCCTCCTCTTCCTCCTCGTGATCCCATCTTAAAGTCAAACAATTAAGGTGCTTTTTATCTCTCACATACTTATCTTTTTCGTCAGATGCAGACAACTTCAATCGCTCCAGATGCAAAATTTCCAAGTTCCCTCTTAGGCTATTGAGATCCTTAAGGTCTCCCATGTGATGGTTCTTGCTAGGCACAAAAAGTGACAATGTTTGTAGAGAACTCAGCTTCCCTATCCCACGTGGCATGTGAGTGAGATCAAGGCACCCCTCCAAGTAAAGATGCATGAGGCAACTTAGATCCTCCAAGTCCTTCGGCAACTCTTTGAGAACATGACATTGAGAAAGTTTCAACGTTTGCAAGTGGACAAGCTTGGTGATTGAACTAGGAAGCTTCTCTATGTTATTATGGGAAAGATCGAGATACCTTAAGTGCTTCAGTTCCCCAATAGAGCTCGGTACCATCTTAATCCCCAAATCATGGAGATCCAACACGCGAAAACACTTGAACGTGTCAAAGATTTTATCGCAAGTTGACGTGGCCATCTTCACCTCATGTGGAAGCCGAGATTTGTTTGTTTTTCCCAGCAAAAGAATAGTCCTCAGTTTCTTCGCTTTCTCGAACAAAGCCTCAGGAATTCCGCACTGAACATCCAACGCAAAATCAAAGGAAGCTCGCACCACTCTCTCGTGAACTCTTTTCCCATCTGAATCCACTACGATATTCTCGTCCCATGCAACAATCCTCGCCAGTTCATGCATTAAACGGTTCATCTTGTAGCTCTTCACAACACCAAATTCGTCTCTCCCCGTCTCCTCGAAAACGAAAGGAACAAAGTCGTTGAAACACGCCCAGCCAAACTCTTGCGGATCGGAACAAAGGTTCCGAGAAAGAAACCCTTCCGCCATCCAGAGATGAATTAATTTCTCCGCGTCTATCACATAATCTTGAGGAAACAATGAACAATAAACATAGCATAGCTTCTGATGCATGGGAAGTTGGTGGTAGTAGGTAAACTTCAGCTCTTGTAGAAACTCCTCCTTCAACACTGCTTCGGAAAGTGGTGATTCACTACAATTTAGTAACCTTGCGATGGTTATTATCTTCATAGGGACTCCTCCACCGCAATATTCCTTCACTTTCTCCCTTTCAACGCTTTCATTGATGTGATTGCTCGAACCTTGTTCACGAATCTGCTGAAACAGTGACCATGATTCCTCTTGGTTAAGCCCCCGCAAAGCGTACAGCTTAACCGTGCCAGCAATCTTGTAATTGGCAACGAAATTGCTACGTGTGGTTATGAGTATTGCCCCAACAGCTTCCGTTAATCTCTTCCGCAACTTGTGGAGACATTCCTCAACGTTCTCATCTCTCAGATCATCCAGCACAAGAAGGAAGCGGTTTCCCTTCTTAACTGTTCCAGCGACAGGTGTTGCGATGGATTCCACGTCCAAGGTTTCACGGTTTCCATGAACCCAAATTTGTTCCCCAAAATGGGCTTTAACTTGCTCATCCTCACAAACGAGACTAGCAAGTTTAGTTTTCCCTATTCCAGGAACCCCCACAATGGTAACCACAGGAACAACACCGTCTCCTCCACTATTCACAAACTGCTTGAGTTGATTTATGATCTCCTTCTTAACATTTTCTCTGCCAACAGCAACAAGAGTATTCTCAAATTTGGCGACCGTATCCAACAACTTTCTCTCGATGTTCCTTGCTTCTTTGGAGAAGGACAAGTTTTGTGCCTCGGTTAAGAAGCGTTTGAGCTCCTCAGAGGCTTTCTTGACATGGTGCGTGACTTTGAGGCGATGCGCCATGTTTTGGCTGGCTTTGATGAGAGATCTTGTGGCATTGGCAGTGGCACTCTCCTTGTGACGTAGAACCTCAATCAAATCCTCCAAATCGTTGACCACTTCCTTGACCTCGAGTAACCAAGCAAGAACATAGGAATCTTGGGAGTTAATGTTGTTGTTCGCCTTTTGAACCATGTCACGGATCCCTTCGAGATGGTTTTGAAACTGTTGAAGGTCCTTAGCCGAGAGGCGTGTTGCTGGTGGTGCCAGTGAGCATTTTAAGATGTCAGATATGGAATCCACAAGAATAGCTGCATCCATTGATTTGCGCTCTGGTTGTGCCATGAATTCTCTTTGCAAGAAGGCAGAAACTGTTCGTGAGTATTAGAGATTCAGAAAGCAAAGAGTTTGATTTAGTTCCATAATGGAGGATTCTGTTGTCGTCTTATAGTTAACAAAGTATTTCTTTCGTTTAATTATAAGAAATTAAAAATAAACGTGTAGGATTTAAAAAATAAAATAGTATACAGGAAAAGGGACTAAAAAATATATTTTGAAGTATAGAAATTTAAAAAATTATAACTATAAGAAATAAATAATAAGTAATTAAACCTGTTTAAACTTACAGAAATTATATATAAGTATTTCTTTTCTTCTAATAAAGAGTCCAACATTTTTTTAGGTTAACGAATCGTACATTAATATCTAACCTTGTTGGTAAAGTTTTCCATTTTAATTTAAGGAAAACATTTTTTGGTACAAACAAATTTGGGTAAAAACAACACGAATGAATGTCATTGATTGAGAATGTGAAAAAAGAATACAAAGTAACGTAAAAATAGTAATTTTAAAGGACGACCTATCATGTATGGTCTGTTATTTTTCACTATTTGTGCTCTCATTCGTAACAAATGTTTCGTACTAAACAACACTACTCTTAATTTAATTATGGCAAATGCTAACCAAGCATGTAGGATCGCTTGAAGATTGTATAAAAAATTATCAAGCCTGACTACCTCGTTCAAATTCAAAACTTGAGACAATTTTAAAGGTTGTGCAATGGTTAATACACTTAATACAATTGAATGAATTGGTCGATATTGTCTTCACATGAAAAGAAAAAATGCTAGTACAAAATACAATAAATATATGAAAATAGACGGTTTCGTAAATAAAACAATTGTACAACAAGACAACCACTACGCAACAAGCCAACAACTTCATGCAATAAATGAAGACCTGGAACTTTCATCTTTTTATTTTTAGTAAAACCTAGAACTTTCATCTAAACATACGGACATGTAAATCACAATGTTAATCTTTTTCAAACTCTCTATGTGAATCACAATGTTAATCTAAACATACGTACTTTCATCTAAACTTTCAACTATACATTTATTAAGAAGGGGGTACACGTACGGTCTTTCTACTATGAATTGATAATATGTATATATACTAAATTCATAATTCATTTTAAAAGTGAATAATTTAAAACAAACTGGTGATGATCATGAAACAAAGAGCATTGCAGATTTATTTCAATTATTTGCCGTTAACTAATATCCACGGGCATAAAATGATAAAACAAACAAAAAGGATGACATCACACATTAAACGTAATACAATTAGCTACAAGTGGATAATGATCGACCCTTGTGAAAACCAGTCCTGACCGTTTTATACATGCATGTGACATGTTCAAACAATATATACAATCATTTGTTAAAAAGCCCTACCCTTTCAACTATTGGATTATAACAAGCAAATAACACCAAATATAACTGATTGGAAATGCAGTACATCAGTCATCAGATATGTAACAAAAATTAATTGGAGCTGTCCATGCATGTCTGTATAGTCTGTAGCAGCTGTGCTAATTCGTTTCTATATGATAAAATTTATGAAAGCTAGGTAGGCTACAACTTTGAGGACCCCCCGCATTAACGGGTAGCTCTTATCAGCTTACCATTCTGCAATCTTTGCTTGATACTATCACAGTCTCACTCCGGTCTAAAGACAACAATTCAATCATATAGGGGTACAAGGGTACCCCCCAACCCATGCACAATAAACAACACTGGCCAGAAATTTAAAGGCTATGCCAGTAGCTAGGCTGATCTCAATCTCCCAGATTTTCGAAAGGGATTTCCAACTAATTTACAGCCTCCAAAACTAATTTATGTTTATCAAGAAAAAGTTACCTCATACTTCCTCGTCTCCAATATAAAATAAAAAAATTAACTTACATTTATTTATTAAAAAGTTAATTAATATTATTTAATTATACTAATTACATTTAAAAAGTAGATACTTTTTTCAAACTATCATTCCTTAAAACTTGATGTCAATAAAAGAGAGTTATTAAAAATAAAAGCTCAATTAAATGAAAAATAATTTAAAAATAATCTGATTAAATATAATAAAATCAATTAATTAAAATATATTTATATTTGAGACCAACACGCCTGACATGTTTTTCTCATATTTGAGACCTATGAAAGTATTTTTATTTTATTCCCTTTTATATATCCTCGTTATAAAATTCATTTAACTATTTCATTCACCTAATTTCTTTAGTTGTTTTAGTCTTTTATTTTCATTTTCCAAAATAACGTTGTTTTAGAATTTTAAAGTTTAAATAATATTTTTTTCCTCAATCAAATATACTCTCATTTAATATATCCACTATTAGTGGTGCAAAAATGTAAAAATCAAGATATTAAATAAGAATATTTTATTCAAAATATAACAATATTTAACTTTCATTAAATATTTTTTAAGTTATGTGTATTAACCTTAAACAACTAAAGAAATGGAATGGAGAGAGTAATTCACTAAAGTTAAAGATAATTAGTTAAAGCAGTTAGTAATATTAAAGTTATCTTGAATTTATATATTTTTTCAAAATTATCCTCAACACTAATGAGACGACATACTTTTATTTTTAAAAAATATTTTTTATTTTTTAAATTCTGTTAATGTCATTCATCATTAATATATTTTTTTAAAAGTAAGTTTTCAAAATGAGACATACTTCTCATGTACTACACAGGGACAACTACTCCTCCCACTAAGGATACTCCATGGGAAAAAATATTTAATGTTTCATTAACTTCGAAAACAATAATAAATTTAGAATCTTTTGTAGAACTTCATATAAAATACAACAAAGAGATTAAAGAATATTATTTCATCTGTCTTATTATAATTGTTATGTAAAAAAAAAAATTGATCCTAAAATGATTGTCATTTTAAATTTTTCATGCAACATTAATTATTTTTTTTTACTTATATCCCTTATAATTTTATTGGTGGACAAAAAAATTTATAAATGAATTAATCATGATATAAGATTAATTTTATAAAATTACTATTCGCTTACATCTATTTATTGATTTTTCTTGATCTATGTAAAACAACCTAAAACTATAATTTTAATGGAACGGATGGATAAATTATTATCTTATCTTTACGAGAGAGTAGAATGTCGCTGATGGATTGACAAGTGTACCAATTTATCCCAAATAGTAAAGTTAAAACGGAAGTCCGAGTATCGTATCTACAAGGACTTTGTTTGTACTTATGTAGATGAATATTTGATTAAAAAAATAAAAAAATGAGAAAATTCAATATTATTATAGAAAAAAATTGAGATGAGAATGTTGAGAGTTTAGACTACCAAAGTTACTTTTTGATGTAATGTTAATAATTTTTTTATTTATAATTATTCTAATTTACACCGGCATCTACTAGTATATTCTAATTTTGGTCCCCCACATGAAAGAACTTAATTTATCTATTTTCTCTCTCAAATCCTTTTGTAGAGCTAAAATAGTAAATTGTATTAAAAATAGAGATGTATAACAGGATAAACAAATATCAACTTATCACTAGTGATGACTTTATTTAAATACTCTTTTCCAGTTCTATTAAAAAATAATGTTTCTCACCGCTACCCCTAAAATTTACCATGTAAATGGATGATCAAGCGATAAGTAATAATATTAAATACAAGAAAAAATAATGTAAATGTAATATTCATAAATAGATAGGAAGAGAAATTATATCAAGAATATTTGACTGCCAAATTTTTAACAAAGGGAGTTTAGCCTTTCATTATCATGAAGGCTTTATAATTACAAGAGGTGAATATTTAGTAAAAGGAAAAAAATAAAAAAGGAAATGGAGGGAAAGAATGACTTTGAATGTTTGCTTCTCCTTCTTCTAGCCTTTATCTTTTATAAAGAATAGTATTATCTTGAATTTCAGTGTGTTTTTTCCTTCTCCTCTCTTCTTTTATAAGTGCAAATTAGCAGGATTATGAATTAGTCTAATTTTCTTAATTAGTTAGTCGTCTTTTCCTTAATTAGTTTGTTTTCTTTCTTTAGTTTTCTTTCCTTAATTAATCATGTTTTTCTTATTTAGTATTCTTTCCTTAATTAATATATTTTCCTTAATTAGTCTTATTTCCTTAATTAGTATCATAAATTCATCATTTTTAAAATTCTCTGCACAAAAATTTAAAATGATGTTAATTCAACATTTATTTACTCAAAAAGGAAAAATTAAGATAGAAAATTTAAAAATTCTTATATAATTTAACCCCAAAATATATTCATAATTAGCAGAGACACACCAAAATTAATTGCATCAATTTGAAAATCAAAATAAGTGGATTATGTGAGCATAGAAATTTTATTGTTATTGGAATTAATAGAAAAGAGTAGGAATTTGGAGTATAATTTATTACTACCAATGATTAAGACATGTAGTATTATCCTTAACAAAAAAAGACATGCATTAAATGAGAGAGTAGAATGCAAAGACCACACCAAAATTAATTATACTACTTTTAAAATCAAATTAAGTGAAATATTTTTTTATTAATAGGAATTAAATACAAGTACTAGAAAATTTAGAACAACCTACTTACTTATTTAATCAACTACTTGAACTAGACTCCTTTAGTAAACTAAGTAGAGTGTGCACATAGAAAATTTATTTTTATTAGTCAAGAAATGTAGTTATTTGGTGTATAATTTATTACAACTAATGATTAAGAAATGTGCTTTTAATAAAGATTTTTTAGTTCAAATATACATTTATTAAACATTTCTTAATCTGTGTAAAAGAACTTTAAACATAAAAAAATTTGGAAAAGAGAGAGTATTATTTAAATATTTCTCATTAATTTTTTTAAAAAACTATTATTTCTTGAATCTGGATAAAGTATCAAGAATAAAAGAGATTCTGAAAATAAAACTTTAATTAAATAATTAAAATTAACTAAAATTTATTTATATTCAAAGACAATTAACAAGACATTTTTTTGGTTTATATTTGAAACCGAAAAATATAACAATATGGTATTACATAGATGGCTGCAGATAGAGCATTATCTCCATGTTCGTGCCTTGACTTCAATGCCCGAACCAAACACACTGTAATGCAATGAAAACCACTTGCTTTCACTCCTTTCTGTTTCCTTCACTTTAGTTACTCACAAAATCACCTCAGATGTCAAACACACTAAAAGTTATAATTGAATGAAGACGACTTGTTTTCATTTATGCGTAGAAATTTATTTTTGTCATGTCATCGATCACTATTGGATATTGGGCTCCGTTAGCCAATAAATGTAATGGAGCTACTATTTTTATAAGATATTAAAAATTTTATATTAGGAATCCCTCTTAGATGTCGACACCTTAAGAAAGAAATAAGAGATAAACAATAAATATGATTAATTATATGATGTAATAAAAAAATAAAGAAAAATAAGGATATCAATTGGGTGTTAGAAATATTAGATTTTTCAAATATCATTGTCTTTTTTTTAGTGTGTTTGGAAACATTGTAAATATATTGTTAGATGTTTTTTTTTCAACGCAATATAGTTAAGAATTATTTTTGACGTGATTTTATATTAAACATGAATTTTGAATAAGAAACCAAATACTTATTTCATATATTTTTTTAAAAGTTGACATTTATATTAATTACTTATTTTTACTTAAAAATTATTTTTAATTATTTTATAATTTCTGTAGTTAAAAATTAATAAATTTTATTCCCTTCATTCCAAAATAATGTTTTACAACTTTTTGTTCTAAAATTTTAGTCCTTTTATGTTTTTTAAAGTTATTTTTTTCAGCATCCTTATTTTTTGAAGTTATAGATATGATTAAGATTATAAAATAATATTTGCATTAAAAAAAAAAGGCATCAGCCACAAATGGATATTTAATTAACTAATATCCATAGGCTTGAAAGAAAAAAAAAAACAAAAAGGATGACATCACACATTAAACGTAATACATTTGGCTAGCTAGCTACAAATGGATAATGACACTTGTGAAAACCAGTCCACACATTTTTTACATGTGACATGTTCAAACAATATATATACAGTTTGTTATAAAGCCCTACCCTTTCAATTATTGGATTATAACAAGCAAATAACACCAAATATAACTGATTAGAAATGCAGTAGATCAGATATGTAACAAGAACTCCACATGGAACTGTCCATATGCATGCATGTACCAGCTGTTGGCAATTCGTTTCTAGGATAAAATTTATTAATTTACATTTACTAACAAAGTTAATTAATATTATTTAATTTTATGTGTTTGAATGAAACTTATAGATTGATCGTGTGGAATCTATTTGCAAACACAAAACATCAAAGCGTAAAGGACAAATAAAAAACATAAAAATGTAATGTCACAAAATGATATTTTAGCAAAAGTTTACACTGACAAGTTTCAATAATTACAACTACCAAACCCACTCGGACACTGATATGACAATTCCGAAAACTACATATCATGAAAGAATTTTAAAATGTTTTCCATCCGGAAACGAAAGTTCAGACCCCACCCACGTTGAAAAAATATGAAGTATAATTATAAACCAATAATTGAAAGATAACAAGAATAGAAGAAAACATGACTAAGAAGATAAATATTGACAGACAAGGCACAAATATTTATACGACATCTGTGTTTTTTTTTTTATATGGTCTAATATTCACAGATGAAAACTGATTTGACCACATTTAAGTCAGAGACAATAAAATTTTCTGATATTTAAAGAGTGAAAATAATAACAAATTTGGAGCTATAAATACTTGAGCCGAATCCTCTCTATGAGGCACAGATTTATAAATCTATTAAAGGGTAGTAATTTTTTTATGATTATTTAAATGTCTAACTTTTTTGTTAAATAATGATATTTTTCTAAATGTATTATGAAAAGAAGAAGTAAATTTTCTTTCTCAATCCGTGAACCTCACTCCATAAAATTTGGTTGCTATGGAGGGAAGATAAATGGAGGGTAAATTTTATTATTTTGTGAGTTCTACATTTCTTTCTCTCTATTTTAATTCAAACATTTATTCTCAATTTTACTTCTTTTCATTTTCTTCCACTCAACCAAAATTTTGTTTCATCACCGTATCTTCGACTCAGAAAATGTTGCACGTCCCTCCAAATTGGCGATGGATAAGTTTGGAAAAAAGAGACAAATAGGGAAAAAATAATAATAACTCGCGCGTAATAAAAAAAGAGGCAAAAAGGAAAATAAAATAAAAGAGATGACAATGACAAATGCCTAAATATAATTTCCTTTTTAATTCTATCTTATATCTATTAAATATTAGTTATTATTTTTTTAAAAAAATAGTTTTTTATTTCTAGTATGAACATAGTTTTCGCCGTCCCGGCATGTTACCTTCCCTTTTTGGAGTACTTGCTATTTTATATCATAAATTTGAACCCTCATTTTATACTAAACGAGAATGTTTTTAAAAATTATTATCAATCAGATTCTTTTTAAAAAAAGTTCTTAAACTAGTATTTTAACTTATACAGTACATAAAATAAATTTTTTTACATAACTATAAATACTTTTTATTATATCATTTATAGAGAAAAAGAGTTATACACCGTGGGTTTAAAAAGTTTTATATCATCATTCAATCATAATTTATCACCTATCATAACTTTGTTAACTTTTATGATAATTAGTCAATACAGGACTATTAAACTTTAATTTATATTATAATTAAAATTTACAATAAATAAGTATTTTGTTATATTTTAGATTGATAATAAATAATATAAATAAATGTTAGTTGTATAATAAATTATACAATAATTTGTACTACTAAGAGAGAGAATAAAAGAAAAAAATAGAGAAATTTGATGTTATAAATGATACTATAAAGAGAAATAGACACAAAAATAATATTATATAAATTGTTATATAAATCACATCATTGTGACAATGATATTTTTAGTTATTGATATTTAAAAAAATTAAAATTTAATTTAGAATTAGATATTGAAAATGATATTATGTTTAGAAAAATAATTTTTAAAATATTATTGTTAAAAAAAACTCTTAAAATCGCTCTAGATGAAGAATTACTCTTAAAAATACTATCCTTTAAGATAATTATTCTAATTTTTATATTTAGAGGAGGAGGAGGATAGGAGAGCATTTTTATTCCTCTCATTAAACCATAAGTTTTCTCGTAGCTAAGAGGAGTGTCAACTATTTTCTAAAAGACTCTTAGTGAAAATTTATTAAAAATTATAAAATAGGTTTTAAAATAAGATACCAATATAAATTCTAAGAATGACCCTTAGGAGGTGCAATTCTCATTTGATTCACCTTGTTGATCAATTTACTATACCAATTACATTTTGTAGCATGAATAAGAAAAAAGATTTAATGTATTTTAAGTCTTTGATAAATGATCGATTTTTATTTTAAATTTTTAAATTTTTTTCATTGTAATGAGTTATTGATATATTATAATTTTTGTTTTGAGTTCTTAACATTAGTTAAGTGATGATATTACAAATAAATATTTTAATATATATCTACAATTAAAATGATGGTATGTCATTACGTAAGAGACGATGATACCAATACATTGATATTAAATATTTTAAAAGTTTATAAATAATTTATTTAATTAACTAGATATTATTTTTCTTAACGCAATTTATAGGATGTTAGTGTATTTGGCTCCATATCTGGAACTATCAAATGTGAGTCCCAGCCATGTGAAAGGCAATTTCTCCATTTTAGAGATGTTTGGAGGCAAATACCGCAGAGGGGAAAACAAGTCCAACTTGAAAATGACGGGAGTAGCTAATGCATCAATCCTAAATCAATTCTCTTTTGTAGACAATTTATTTTCTCAACTTTGTCTTTTCCTTTCAAAACCAAACCCAACCATATATCTCCCGGCCCCCACGTTCATTTGTACTGCTATTGATAGCAGTTACACTATTGATTACTGGATAAAATCAAAAACCGTCATTACTGGAGTGGGGCATGTTATAACTTATAAGATTTCACGTATGAACAATTTTTTTTGAAGAAAATGGGTGAAAATGGCAGTATCCTTACTTGTTTCCCATCAAGTGATTTACGAAGAAAATAGTCACTAGCTAGTTTAAACTTGAAGATAGCAATTTTCTTTCCCCTTGCAAATCACTAATTACTGATGAACAACTTTCCTTTGGAGCAACTCTATTTTCCTTATAAATAGGACATGTGATGATTACTTTGTGAATTGTAATGGTTAAATTATTGTATTGCTTTGTTTTTTTTTTAAAAATTTACTTTTAAAACTTCTTATGGGTCGGGGAATGAAAGGCACAGAAAGTTGAAAATCATGAATTAAGTGTATTTGTGTTTTGTGGGGTGAGACCTGAATGAAAAATTGAATCTATTTATATTTCTTTTTTTTTTTGAAAGAGAAACTTACCCTATTTGTTTTTTTTACTTTGTATTTGATTGTTATGTTAATTTATTTTCTGAGTTTTTAATAATTTATGCATTTTGTTTCAAAAGCTATATATTATGTAAATATCATAATTATTATTTTTAAACCTAAATAATTACTCCATCTATTGCTTTTATTTGTATTTTAAGGTTGGTACGTAGAAATTAACCCACAAATGTAATTAATTTTCTTGATTCTAATAAAATAGTTATAAAATTTTCTATTTTACCTCATGTTATTTTTACTCTACAGTGTAAATTAATTAAAGATTTAGATATAAATAAGTGTGTAATTAATTTAATATTAAACTTTGCAAACGACCAATAAATAAAAAAACTCCAAAATTCAACAATTAAAAAGGAATAGAGGAATATGTAAACCACATTGATTCAAAATCAATTCTACAAACATATATCTAAATACATATTTACATGTAATTATTTGATGAATATCTTCATAATATATATAAAACTAGATTACAAACATATTCATAATCCTATTTGAATATAATAGAATAACTATGGACACCAAACTCTTCCTTTAAGTCAAATTTGTGGGTTTAAATGTTTGGTGTTTGACCAATTCAGATTTTAAACCCGTTTTAGGACAAGACATTATTTAAAAGAATTTAAATTGTTGGTATAGTGCAATTGCCTCCGCCTCTGGTGGCTTTGCAATCCGTTTATTAATTAAGAACCCGTATTTTAGTTTTTTATTTTTTATTCAATAAAAAAAAAACACAAACAATACATGTTCATTTTAGCTTGTATATTGTACAGAATACATGTTCTTTTTATACAACTAAAATTATGATAAATAATTAATAATGTAAAACTGTTTTATATTTTACACCATTATTGCGTAGTCTTTTTTCCTTAATTTTATATGGGTAAAGATGGAACTGCATGACCCTACAGTTATTTCACTACTGTAGAGGATAGTGTTTCTTGTTGTTTTCTCTTGTCTCATACTTGTCTTTCATTTTATCGGGCAAATGAATCGGAACAAAAAAAAGGTACCATTAAAAGAAAAAAAGAAGAAAAGAGAAGCGAAAGCAAAAACGTGTTACAGATTGTTGAACGAGTAGAATGGCAGCTACAAACATCTCAGCCAGTGGAATAGTTCTGGAACCACTCACAAGAGACAACTACGACAACTGGAGTGCTCTTGTGAGGAACTATCTAATAGGTCAAGGTCTTTGGGAAGCTGTCAATTCTGTTTCTGAAATTAGTGTGCAACCCAAAGAGGTTTCTGATTCTTGGAAGAAGAACAATGCCAAGGCTTTGCATATAATTCAGCTAGCATGTGGGATGGAGATTCTTAGTCAGATTAGAGGCGTTGAAACAGCCAAAGAAGCTTGGAACAGATTGGGCGCGTTATATAGCTCACAATTAAAAGCCGATCCAGATATTGAGCAAGGTATGTAGATCAGGATGTATGTATTTTTTTATTGTATATTTGCAAGGTATGAAATTTTTTCTGTTGAGAATCTTAATAAAATATTTTCTTTTATTGTGTAATTTAATATATTTTATTAATGATTAATATTTATCGAGAATTTGATGATTATTTTTATTGGAATTTTTAATTTTAATCACGTTTTTTTATCTTAGACTTTACTTATTGAGATTAAGACCAAACTTTGTTTCAGTCAGATCAACTATTTGTTTCATGGTTTTGTTTTGTTTCTAATATTTTAGCTTATTAAAGAAAGAAAAAAACACTCTTTCATGGTTTGCGTGGCAGGTGTGGTGGATGATAGTCTCCATGAATATAAACCACTGCACAGATATGTGGAGAGTGGTGATTGGAAAAATGCAAAATCAATGATCAATAAAGATGTCAAGGCCATATTTTCCACCTCCTCTACGGGGAGGACCGTTCTTCACGTTGCAGTGATTGCTGGGTACGAAAACATTGTGAGGAATTTGGTGAAGATAGGGAAAGAGAAACTAGTTAAAATGCAAGACAACTATGATTACACTGCCCTTGCTCTCGCTGCTGAATATACCGGAAACGTGAACATGGCAAAGTGCATGGTGGATCAGAAGAAGGGAGGGAAGGATCTGCTACTGATAAAGACAAAAGGTGGTGAAATCCCTGTTCTTCTTTCTGCTGCTAAGGGCTACAAAGACATGACTCGCTATCTTTACTCTCAGACTCAGCTTGAAGCGTTCATCGACAAAAATTCCCACATTGGGGTTTTGCTTCTTGCACGATGCATCACCGCTGAAATATTTGGTAAGCATTAACCTTTAACTAAATGTCCCTCATAATCATTCACCAAAAAAAGAAAACAATGCCTCATAATTATCATTAATTATTTTTTTGAGAACACTTGATTATTAGGACAAATGAGAACAATAAATGTGTACTATTACTATGCATAAATGATAAAAAAAAAACTAGTTAGTACTTATATAACTACTTTGATTGTATAATTTAATGATATTATTTTAAAGAATTAAATATGATTTTAGTTCTTATTAAATGGACGTGTTTTGAATTTGATTCTTATAAAATTATTTTTTTGTTTTGCATTTTTTAATATTTTTAGTTCCTATAAGATAATATTTTTTTATTTTATTCCTTATAAAATATTTTTATTTAATTTTCATCTTTCCAACATCTAAAATCACTATTTTGGTCATTAAAGTTTATTTTAAGATAAATAAATGACATATTTTTTTAGGAATTTAGAACATTTTTCATAAGTATCATCTCATGCTGGCATTGTACTACAAACACTAACAAGTGTTATCTTGAATAGTTACTTGATTTTGAGTTAAACACATTAATAGTTAATGAGTTGTGCATAATAATAGGAAAATAATTAACTTTCTAAGGGTGAAAACCAAAGAACCTTTTTTTAAATGACTAAAATTAAAAATGATTAATTTTACATTAATTAAAAACATTTAAACCTATATTAAAGTATCCTTCATTTAATTGAAGTTTTATTTTAAATCACTCTTTTTTTACTCTTTATATTCAGTCCCAATAAAAGGTAATTTAGGAAAGAACTTTATTTTCCTAATTAAAATCAATAAAATTAAATAATACTAATTAACTATATAAATTTTTTAATTAACGTGATATAATTTTTATTTATATCTAAGTCAGGATATATCATTTAATCATGATCATTTAAATCTAACTTAATTATATATATATATATATATATATATATATATATATATATATATATATATATATATATATATATATATATATATATTCTTATGTTTGTTCTTATAATACACTGGTTTAGCTGTAACACACTAAATTATAGAGTTAAAAGATAGGTAGGAAATGAGTAATCCCCCTAGACACGACAAATTTAAAGGATTATTTTTCCACACCAATTTTAATAATACAAAAAAACTTTTAAGATATAACTGAAATTCGTGGAATGAGCTTAGGTGACAAAATAACAAAAATACAATATCTGTTAACCCAAGTAATAAGAAAAGTCAGAATGAAGAAGAGTGCTTGAGAGAATAAACGAAGTTTATTACCCCTTACTTATATTCAATAACATGTGATCATCGTTGGTTTGATGTGCAAGATGTGGCTTTGAGTTTAATCCATCGCATTCCAAAGCTGCCTCTAACCCATGAATCCGATGGCCAACGGCCTTTATACGCATTGGCACACATGCCTTGTGCATTCCCTAGTGGCAGTGGATTTGGACGTCTCCAACAACTCCTTTATGACAGTAAGTTCTCAGATTTTATCCTTTTCTTCTTTATTGAACTTTTATTAATTAATATTTTTATTTTTGCTTAATCTTAATTCGACACTTTTTTTTGTTTCGAAATTCTATTGTACTAATAGAAATTTAAGGATTTTGATATTGTTTCTTACTAATATATAGCTGTATGAGTTTTTATTATTTAATAAAACTCTTTCACTCCCTCCCGCTCCACTGCATCTGTCCAAACTCATTCAATTATTGACTAAAAAATAATTATACCAAAACTTTTAGATTCGTCTTTGGGTATCATAAACCTTTGTTTTGGACCTGAATTTCATGCTGTCAAGTTTCACACAGTTGAGCACTTGAGCCTACAGTCATGATCAAAAACTTTTTATTGTTAATTTTATAATTAAAAGTTGAAAAATAAAATTAAGGGCTTACATTTTTTTCTCTCTTTTTTTCTCACTCTACAGGTATGTGTGTTATCTAATGATATGTACGAAAATCTTTTTTTATCTAATCATCAGCCAAGCTTTTATCAATAAAATAAAAATATTTATATAGATAATTATGAATTAATATTGTAAATTTTGTTTTCAGTACGGTGGTGTTGCCAGATTTAACTAAAGACGACTTACTACTAGTTGCTACATTTTTTTCCCATCACTTTCCGCATGTTTTGCATGGTGACGTTTTAAGTGTTTCCATGCAATCTGTTTCATGATCAATTTAATCCTATTCAGAGTAATGGTTGGAGAGCTAAAATAATGCTAATACACTCCCGCTTTCAGTTTTAAGATTAGAAAGAGTAGAGCTCCAAAACTTGTGCAGAATAACCATTCACAATTGCGGAAAAACCATTCGGATTGTGCCAGATGTTACTGATCAAGTAGAAGGCCTACATGTTGCTCAAGAGGAAGGCCAACAAAATAACTCCTTCGTAGGTCAGTGTGGATTAATTGCACTCTTTCTCTTACAAATTGCAAACCCGTGTTATTAAATCTGCTTACACCTTTGAACGGTTCAAAATAATAGTTTAAATAACTTTTAGATTCATCATATATATCTAATTTTTATTTTAAGTTTTTAATATATTAAAAGTTTTGTTTCACGTATTTAGTGTCAGATAAGTGTAATGAAATGATAACATGTATTCTTAAAAAAACAATTGAAATGATATCATGATATCACTTAACTAATAGCAATAGGCAAAACAAATTTTTTAATATATTAAAAATTCAAAACAATAAAAAATTTTATAAGAGACTCAAAATATACAATAAATCTTAAACATGTTTAATCCTTAATTTTAGAAGTGTTGTTTACATCTATAAGTTTATCACTACTCAGTTTATCTTCTGTGTTGCTTCTCTAGGAAGGTTCTGTGATATGGCTTTGAATTTTCCGCCTGTAAAGCTCTTGGGTACGTGTGTCTCGTTTCTTTGAGGAATCATGTGCTCTAACGTAACATCAGTTATATGCATGTGGATCAGCATTGTTCCCTTCTTTTATGTGTTTTTTCATTCTTCTTTTTTTCAGGTCGATTGCTTATATTCCTTTATCTGTTATTTCAAAATTATATACTTTTGAAGTTCTCTTCTGGTACGTAGCAAAATTTGAATTTATATATATTGTTTGTCTTGTTTTCCCCTAATTTAACTAAATTGTACAATTTCCATTACCTCCGCTTGTGCTTTAATGTTTTATTCTTACAGGAATAAGCGAAATATATGAACAGAAAAAGACCCACCGTCTAGTTCTTGAAATACTGAATTGCTTGTGCCAAAGAATTTCGGAATATAAGGAATCGCAGCTGCGAGAGGCTTCAGCGTACGACGCGATGTTGCAGGCAGCGAAGCTTGGAATCATTGAGTTCATAGATGAAATGAGGAAGACAACTCCTGATCTCTTATGGGCCATTGATAAAAACAAGAGAGGCATATTCGCGCATGCAATTCTCAATCGTAGAAAAGATGTCTTCCGACTCTTAAACCGTGTCAATGGACGGAAGGAGATCATCAGATGTAGCGCAGACGTCTTTGGCAATACCCTTTTGCACTTGGCAGGATATTTAGGGCCTTCCTCTGATCTTGATCGAAGATCCGGTGCTGCTCTCCAAATGCAAAGAGAACTCCAATGGTTCAAGGTTATTCATTTTCTCTCGCTACATATACATAAGATATCCATATTTTAATAGCAACATTGCATATAACTGAAATGATTAGAGTTTGCTTTGTAATTTTACAAAACAAGATGTATATAATAAATAGGTCAAATACCTCTAGACATATCTATGGCTAACTTACATCAGGTCCAAGTCAGGTCGGATATTTTCAAAAAAATAGATGAGATCAAGGCTTTTAGTAAAGTATGTTTACTTTATAAATAAGTGAGATTTTAGGTCATTCAAAAAAATCATTTTTGTCTAATAGGTTGATTTATTTAAAAAATTATAAATATTATATTTTTATTAAAAAAAAGTTATATATTAATAACAAAAAAATGTTTTATATTATCATCAAATCATCATTCATCATGAATAATAAGTTTATTAATTTTTATAATAATTACTTTAAAATTTTTATTAATTATAATATGTGATTATATTGAATGATAATATAAAAATATTTTATATTATCAATGTATAATTATTAAACTCTTATTATTATTATATTAAATTTGTTATAATTAAATTTATCTTAGTGTTAGATTATCTCAAATTATGTCGTTAGATAGGCTTATATGTCTGACAATCAGATTTTTTTTAGGTAAGACTCATATCCCTTTAAAAATGATAGACTTAAGCCTAGGAAGATCTAGTTCGACTCTATCTATTTTTACTCCTACGTATAACTAAAAGACAGATTATTACTTCAGGTTGTTGAGAAAATTGTGCATCCCAAGTGTAAGGAAGAGAAAAATTCAGATGGTAAGAAGCCCCGCGAGCTGTTCAGTGAAAGCCACCTGGAGATGGTGAAAGCTGGTGAGAAATGGGCAAAAGACACAGCTGGTTCTTTCACTCTTGTGGGTACTCTCATCACTACCATCATGTTCGCTGCGGCTTTCACTGTCCCCGGTGGAAACCATCAAGAAACTGGAGCACCCATCTTCTTACATGATCACATATTCACTTTGTTTATCATAGCAGATGCAATATCTCTCTTTACTTCTTCCACTTCAGTTCTGATCTTCATTGGGATCCTCACGTCGCGTTATGCTGAGAAGGATTTCCTCAAGACACTGCCGTTGAAGTTACTTTGTGGCCTTGTGACCCTTTTCTTGTCTGTGGTGGCAATGATGGTAGCATTTTGTGCTTCGCTTGCTATGATGCTGAAGGGATATCAACGACTCATAATAGCAGCCATGTCACTTGCGAGTATTCCAGTTATTGTACTAGTACCGTCACAGCTTCGCCTCTTCCTTGAGATTTTCAATTCTACAATGAATGCAACATATATCAAGTGAAGGGAACCTAGAGTAAGTGCTAATTGACTAGTCTAGGCCATTGGAGTAGTTGTTGGCAATATGTATTTGGACCAGGGACTGAGGCAAATGGATTCTGCAGGAAGAAATAATTAAGATATCGTAATAATAGTAGAGTTATCTAGCTAAGAAAATGGTGAGATCATACACAGGTGCTTCAAATTTGATATATTTGCTTATCTTCAAAAGGTGTTAAATGAAAACATATAACATGCACTTAGCGATATTAAAAAACGTACTATATATTAATTTTAAACTTATATTTTTCTTTAAATATATAGGCACTATTAGTTCCACAAACCTACGTACTGGGACAAAACTTTTATTGTTATCGTTGAAATGTTCACAAAGTAGACGTTCGTGGTAAGTCCTTTTGCGCAAAAACTAGATAACCTATATACAATATTGTGCAAAATTGTAATGGTTAAAATGAAAATATCACTTAACAATCCAATTTTCTTTAAATAGGAAATGCTATTTTTACAATCCTAGTCATGGGATAAAACTTTTGTTGTTGATGATATATATTTTCAGTCTACACACGTGGTAAGCCCTTTAATTCGCGCAAAAACAGGACAATTAATGCAACTACATATATGCAATATGTGCAAAAATGTAAAGGTTCCAGAATCCAGTATGTGTGTGTGCATGGTAAGCAATTTTCTATTTTTTTTTTAATTAGACATTATCATTTTCACAAAATCAAGCTATTGTGGGATAAAATTTTGTTGTGATTGTTGATCTTTACTTTGTGAGAGAGAGAATAAAGTCCAAGGAAACATCCAAGGTTTTTTGAATAGTACGTACAACAGAAGAAAAATTAGCAGATGAATTTAGGAGAGCATATGAAAGGTTTAGAGTTAGCAATAGCAGAAATAACAACCCCAGCAACTGCGAGAATAGCGACATCAATCAGAAAGAGAGGCCCAAAAGGAATATATCAAGACCCAACTACATGAAGGATTACAGCACCAAGTGCTAGGATAGGCTATAACAGAATTTGTTAGAAATGATTCTGTTATATTACAATTCTGTTATATGAAAGGTTTAGTTTGAGCAATATATTTGGACATCTCATAATTATAAACATTCCATTAACATCTCTCATTTTTTTTATATTTTTTTTCCTAATACATCATATATATCACCTATTATACCTATGTTTTTCTCTTTATTTTTTACTTATTCTCACTAGCTAGGTGTTAAATAGTATTTTGGATATTCATGTTTATTTTTCCTTTTAATTTTGCTACCGAATCTAGGTAGGTTAATAAATATGTACATTAGTATTCAAAGATTTTTATCTACTTGGACATAGAATAGATATTTGATTTGGTGTGGAGGTGAAGTTAGATGATGTGATAAAAAAAAAGTATTAAAATTGAGAATGAAGGGTTGTTAAAGTTGATAAAAATATTTTGCGTTAAGGATAGTTCCAATTTTGTTCAATTAAAAGAATTATGTGAAACTATGCGCAGACAACTAATCATGATCAACCAACAATTGTAGATGATGATAGGTGTTTTCTTGTATTTTAATGAGCCAAATCAAGCCAATTTCCATTATGTCCGTGTCCCACTCACCGAAGAATTCTTAATTCGCACGAGGACTTTGAAATCAAGCCAAAACAAACAAGTTACTAGTAAAAAAACCAAACCAAAATCAATTTAACAAGTGCTAGCAAGGTGGAATAAAAGAATAAGTTGCCAAGTTGGTGGTAGATATATATTGGAACAATTTACTTTAGCTAATCTGTAAACCTTTGACTTGGTTTGTTTCATGAATTTTTATTTATATATCGTACAGTGATATGTAGATGCATGATATGAATGTTGATATAGATTTAGATATTAATGTTTGAATGATTCATGGATGTTTGGGTGCTAATATATATGAATGTCAACGGATGAATGTTTGAATGATTTATAGATGAAATTATTTAGTTGATATGGTGGTATAACCTTGTAAAAATATGCTGCATCATCTTTGAATTTGAGTTGCTTAGCTTCACTAGTAGTTCTTCACGACAGCAAAAGTGCACGGTAATAAAAAGCTGTTAGAGGTAATTCACTAGCATAAAAAAAGATTTTCAATATTGATTGTTTTATTATTCCATATCCGTTTTACATGCTAATGTAAAGTTAGTTGATATGAAAAGTCAATATTTTCAACAACAATTTCGCAAGTAATGTGAAAAGTTTTATATATATATATATATATATATATATATATATATATATATATATATATATATATATATATATATATATATATATCATAAGATATGTATTACAAGCACACAGAAAAAGTCATCCACTAAGTATAAGTTTGATTTGCAATTAAAAATATTACGACGACACACATTTAAATTACTATAAATCCAATGGATAAAACAAAATGAATATAAAAATAAGGATCTTGATCTGTTGGTGAAATTAATTTTACCTACGTAATTTTGTAACGAAAAATTAAACAAGCACTAAGGCTTTGAAGCTCCTACAACATGTGATGCATTATATAGCACAAAACGAATTCAACAAGTTATAGTAGACATTCATGATAAGGTTTATGGTCAAAGAACATCCCCATGTACCTATTAAGACGATAAAACGTAGCAAGATAAACAAATAAATTAAATAAACATAATTAAAATGTAATACAAAATATATAAAAAATGGATTTAATTACCTTTATTCAAAAAAATTTATCAGGCACCATTTTAGATAAATAAAATACCCTTGAAATGAGAAACTACAAAAGTAAAAGGACATCCCTCTTTAGTTAGGTTTGGATTCTCCCTGGTGGTATCTGCTTTCAAATGCCGTAGTGTTTGGAAGATTAGTTTCAGGGAGTTCTTCTTGTAACAGATTTTTATATAGGATACATCTTCTACAACATCATAGCTCTTTTGGTGTTACCCTTTCCTCCTTTTAGTTTGGAGGAATTGGTTTTTAGAAATAGCTTAGGCCTTTCTAACTATATCTCCTCTTACTTTTTTTTTTATCCAGGGTTTTGGTTTGCCTTTCTAACTAATTAGTAACAATTTCCCTTTGGTTAAACAATTAAAATAATGAAGTATTATAATGATGATTCATTTGGGTAAGTTTGTCTAGAAGAATAAAAATTAAATTAGTTTTTACATAAATTTAAATTAACTTATACACACATTAATATATAGAAATTGTCTCTTTTTTTTTAGAAAATTATATGAAAGAGTTTTTATAAATTAGATTATGCATAAGTTTATCCAAACACTCATGAGTTGCATGAAACATAAAGTACTTATTAATGAGTATTATAGCAGTATTATATGTCAGATTATCAGCAGGACTTGTAATGAAGAAATAACCGCCAAATGGATGTGAAGAGATATAATGAATAAGAATGTTTATTTCTAAATTGTTATGGCTGAAAAATGTTAAATGATTTTAAATTCTTAATAATTATTACATTGGATCCTAATATATCAAAAATTTTATTTTGAGTCTCTATTGTCAATTAAGTGATGATAAAAAATCTTTGTATGTAGATGGTATTCATGATTTAACCGACGACAAAGATTTAAAACAAAAAATTTAATATATCAAAATTTAATGCAACAAAAAATTTATTAGAAATCTAAAATAAAAATCAGCCATTTATTTATGTTTAAGCTTAATGTTATTACTTATTAGAATAAATTCTGTTTGAATAACAATATAATAGTGCACAGCCCAACCGGCTGAATTGAGAGCTAGTAATGAAAAATTAGGAAATTACTGTATTTCCTTTTTTTACTTCATTTCCTTCTTCCTTACTTTCCATATATGTTTTCACTTTAGAAGCATATAAAAGTACATTTTGGGTTGAATTAATGTGGAAGGTATAGACAGATGAGAAGAAAAGAATGTTGTAAAAGTACTTATAAACATACGTTCATTTCCTTCTTTCTTGCTTTCCATATATGTTTTCACTTTAGAAACATATAAAAGTACATTTTGGGTTGAATTAAAGGTAGAGACAGATGAGAAGAAAAGAATGTTGTAAAAGAAAAAGTAACAGAGGTGATAAATCATATAATTAAGGAAAAAGATTAATGGACTAAAGTGAACGTTTGTTTATAAGTACTCTTTTACTTTAAATGCCATATTCTTGCTTCACTATTTTGTAAATTAAATTTATGTATTCTTTTTATTCAATCATGTAACTCAACCTTTTGACCCTTTTTTATTGTTATAATAATATTTCCATAGATCATTGGGCATTCACTTGGTGGTGGTACTGCTGCACTGTTGACATTTATGCTTAGAGAAATGAAGCAGTTCTCTTCATGTACTTGTGTAACGTTTGGACCAGGCATGTGGTTATATATGTTAAACTAACTTTTTTAATTTACATCTAGAGTTTTAATTTTTCTATTGATCTGATCTATCTAATTCTATAGGTCATGTGTTCTGATATGGCCAATCCTTCTTCACAACTGTATTTTTTTGCAGCTGCGTGTATGACATTGGAGTTAGCCGAATTCGGGAAGCCCTTTATCACTTCCATTATAAATGGTTATGACATAGTGCCTACATTGTCAGCTTCTTCTGTTCACGATTTCATTTACAAGGTGCTTGCTCAAACTACTTCTCCCAGCCTAATTAAGATGGTTCCTCAAATACTAACATGTTAATTTATTGACTAATTTCTGAAGATGTTATCTGTTAAAAATGGTTCACTCTTTGCTCAAGTTGGCTTTCATTAGGTCACTGCATAATATAATATGGATTGAATAATTTACAGGGTCGGATTAAGGATAAAAACATCCTAACTGCAGTTGGATCTCGCTTATCATTTGCGAAAGCCATCACAGGACATGCAGTAACTCGTTGCACCCAGGTAGCTTCAAGTTCCCTTTATATATATTTGACAATGAAAGTACTCAGTGGGTGCTCTATAGGGATATAGTCCTTTATTAGGTATTCACTAAACTCTAACAAGAGTTTGTTCCTTCATTTATATTATCAAACCATACATAATATGAGGGAACTCTTAATTGATTTCTGTTGAGAAATTCTACTGTTCTTGCTGGCTATAATTATATATATATATCTCCTTTTTGTATAGGGTCATATAATAATATATACATCTTTTAATTATCTTATGTTAATGATCCTTCTTTGTGCCTAAAGGTTGTGAAGAAGCATCAACAAAGAACTCAATCTTTGTTACCCTGCTCCCAACGTGAGAATATTGAAACATCAGATGACTTGGTTAAGGCTTCTCAATCATGGGAGACAAGTTGTGAAACTCTTTTGACTGAAGAACACGTAATCATAGAGTCTGTGTCGGATGATGAAGAATATAATTCTTCTAGTGAAGGATCTGACGGTGATGATGATGACTCAGATGATGATAAAGACAAATTGTCTAACATTCATGCTAAGGACAAAGAAGCAACCACAACAAAAAACATCACTGAAGAAGAGAGTGTTTGTCCTGTTCCAACATCAGTCAACTTGGATAGACATCCTCTTTATCCTCCAGGAAAAATCATGCACATTGTCCCTGAAAATAATAATTCAAACCGCAAGTATCCTGATAAGAAACGCATCTACTTATATGAAACACCTACACAATTTTATGGAAAGCTCAGATTTTCAAGAGGGATTATTCTGGATCATCTCACGAAGAAGTATTTGAAGAAGTTACAGCAATTAATCAATCAACTAGAGAAAGAGCAGTCCAAATTTGGCGGATTATGAGCCAAAGAATTAATAGCAATGGAATGATGTAATAGCTACTAGCTAACTGGCTTGAGGAGCCTTACCATCAACTGGACCTCTTGATTCTGGTAGTCATGTTTGTTGTGTGTATTTGAATTCTAATTATTGAAAATATGCCTGCTGCTTGAAATGGATTCTAAAGATTCAGTTTTTCGAGTGTCTTTTAGGAGTTTGTTATTTCTTGTAACAGTTGTAAGTCTTTTTTTAAGTTTTGAATGTTTGTTTCTGTTTTTTTCATTTAAGTTGAAGTTATACTAACAATGATAGATGTATATTGAGCTCTATTTATAGAGTCATCCAATAAAGTTTTTCATGTGTTTATTTCTTTTCTTAATTTGCTGCTCTCATAAATAAAAAAATAAATAAAACAAATTAATGCCAAAGCTCTTAACTTAAGGAATTTGTGAGTTGATTGAGAGAAGCAAATACGTCATTTACTACAAATCCACCACTTGTCTTTTTTTGTGGTGAGGTGTACTATAAAACACGATTTGCAAGGATGAATAATGTTCATCTTGAAACATTGGATCTTTGGGAGGAAAAAGAATAAAAAGTTTATGAACTACCTGCCAATCTTAGAATGACTAAGCTCATGAATCACAAACTTCAACTAAATGTTAACTCTGGTGTGCTTCATCCACCTTTGTAGTAAATCTAAGCTTGAAACCAAACTTCACAGTGGTATGAGTAACTGATTGACTGATGCACACATATAACCATTGACACAGAAGCAACTTCATTATTTCGCAGGGATTATACTGGATATCTCTGGTTTCAAATGATACAAACACCACGTTGCCAATGTTTAACTCTGGTGTGCTTCATCCAAACTTGAAACCAAATGGCATTTGAAATAATTGTATTATTAATATGAGAACAACTTCGCATTTGAAATAATTGTATTATTAATATATGAGAACAACTTCGCAGTGGTATGATTAACTGATTGACTGATGCAGACATATAACCATTGACACAGAAGCAACTTCATTATTTTTAATAATATCAATGTTTGATACCAGGATAGCTTTTGGCACATTGGAATCCCTCCTTCAATTTACGAATTTAATGATTTCACAGGGAGCATAATTTCACTAATTTTACTACGAATAGCCACAAAGCAATTAACACAGCAAAGCTCCCGAAATGAAAATTGATAGCAATTTACTACAGCTTGTTCTTACACATCTTGCACATCAACAAACTCATTAAATAGATAGCAAAAGATTCCCCTGTTGATGACTTGTAAAATCCCCAAAGATTCAATAGATTAATTCACAAAACAATTATATAGAAAATTTAACTCCTTCATCATCAGTTGAAGTTCCTTTAAAGACCACAAGTTTTCCCTTCTGTTCTAATAGTTTCAGTGCACGATTCAAAATAGTTCGATCTATTCCATGAAGATCTGCAGAATATAAAATAGAATGAGAGCCAAATTCAGTCAAAACAATTCCAAAGCCATATTTCTTTAACTCATCCTAATTAATCTTCCTATAACTTTTAGCTCATCCTAATTAATCTTTAAGCTACAGGTATTGTTCCAATCTCCATTCTATTAACCTGGAATTAAACTAGAGAAGGGTTGTTCAAGCACCATATTTCTTTAGCATAAATATTATGGTGGTTCACAAGTGTGCTGCTGATTTTCAAGTTCAGAAGGGAATAAGTCTACTTTATGAGTCTTTTTACCTCATTAAATAGAGGAAGCCACATCCAAGGACACTATTTTCTGATTTATCAAACATCCACATCAGTCTGAAAACACAATTCACATGAAGAAGACAATACGTCTTCTGTTCTGTTTAAAAAAAAATCTTTTAATTTCAAAAACTTCAAAAGGGGGGAGGGAGTGATTTAAAAAGGAAAACAATAAACCATTCAGATTCAACTTAAATCAAATGTTAAGACTATTTTACCGTTGTTCAACAAAATATTTCATTATAGGTCACTAATGGTGAAATATTAAGACAACAACGAATCACAAAATTGAAACTAACTAAAAACTGTTACGTTATCAAATTTATCAATTTGCTGACATCTTCGCTTATTCTTACTCTGATGTGCCTACAATTTCTATAACAAGTAGTATATGTTAAACAATACCATAACCAAAACCTATTTTCTTGTCTTGCTTGTGTGCTATAGATAGCAATATCATTGGTAGAAAAAGATGCTCCATATACCACAATGTCCAATCTTATTTCAAGTAGTTGTCTATTTACTGCAATATATATAACTAACAAATATGTGTGGGAAATGTCAAGACAGGAAAAAAAATACTACCCCTACAAAGAACCCTTTATGCATAAATGTCATGAAATTCACCAATAATCTTTACATGAGCAAGTTCCATCTTTAAAATGGTGGAAGCGATTACTGTCTCTCACAGTAATTTCCCGTTCATAGATCACGGAAATGAACTTAGTGTAAGTATGACAGTCATTACACATCCTAAGATTTCTTGATATTCTTACGGGAGATCCCTCCGATGTCTGTATTAGTGCAAAAGCAATTGCCAACTTCTGACTATGATGTTTCAGTCTCTGCCTCTTTTCATCTTCATCCACATCAAGCAACACCTGTGACATGTCTGGTGTATAGCCTTCAAATTTCAACTGCCATTCCATTTGTTGAATCATATCATAGATGGTTTCACATTGTGGTTGAGACTTGTCCTGCGAAACAAACTTGTATACATTCCTATTTGCTTCAACCAAACTGAACCCAGGTGTTTGCACCAAGTTTTTTTCAACCATTTCTGTTCTGATCCTGGCTACATTAGCCCATTTTTGAGCCCTTGCATACATATTTGCTAGCACCAAATAGTCCCCGGGATTGTGTTGATTCAACTTGAAAATATTATCAGCTGCAATCTCCCCTATTTCCAAGTTATGGTGAACCTTACAAGCACTAAGAAGGCTCCTCCAAACCACATCATTAGGCTTAATTGGCATGCTTTTTATGAGGTCATAGGCTTCCTTTAGCATCCCAGCTCTCCCCATAAGATCCACCATACAACCATAGTGCTGAATTGTTGGTTTAATCATATGCTCAAATTGCATGCGGTTGAAACATTGAAAACCCTCTTTGACAAGACCAGCATGACTGCAAGCACTTAACACACCCACATAGACAACATCATCTGGTGTCAAACCTTCCTCCAGCATGTCAGAGAAAACTCTTACAGCTTCCCTACCGCGCCCATGAATGGCAAGCCCCGCAATCATTACAGTGTAAGAATATCTATTCTTATGAGCCATATTATGGAACACACAAAGCCCTTTCTCAAGGCTCCCACACTTGACATACATATCAATTAATGAAGTCTTCACAACAACATTGAGTTCACTGATGTTCCTCAACAAGATCCCATGTATGCACCTTCCTAGATTAGGAGACCCCAAATGAGTGCAAGCAGAAAGTGCACTAACCAGAATGCTCTCTTCAGCCCTATGGCGCCCCTCCCCGCTCATGTCCCCAAGAAGCATCAAGCACTCATGCCACATCTCCACACTAGCATGAGCACCAATGATGGAACTCCACGAAGCCACACTCTTTTCATCCATTTGCTCAAACACAACACCAGCATGCTCTATTGCCCCACACTTGCCATACATGCTGATCAAGCCATTTTGCACAAAGACATCAACCTCAAGACCTGCCTTAAAAACATGAGCATGAATTTGCACTCCTTCCTTGAGAGCAACTAATAGAGAGCATGCCTTGAGCACAAACGGGTAGGTGAAGTTGTCAGGTTCAATTCCTCTTTCAAGCATCTCAACATAAAGCAACAAAGCTTCTTCTAGATCCATGCTATTGACATTTCCTCTAATCATGGTATTGTACTCAAAGCTACCAGGTTCCTCAATCTGCCTGAAGATTGAGCAAGCATACTCCATGCTGCCCCATCTAGATAGAGCACAAGAGGCAACAAGATTGCTGCCACAGAAAGAATCATAGAAGAGACCCAATTTTAGAATATGGGCATGTACTTGCTTGAATTCTTCCATGCTCTTGCATCTCTTGAGCAAAGACAACCATCCCTGCTCATTGAACTTTGCATTCAATTCAGAGCTTTGGAGTGGACTATTTGGCAGTGACAAAAGATGGGATTGGCAAAGGACAGATGTCCCACTCATTCTTCCATCCACACCATGTTAAACCAACAAGCTAAGCTAAGCTAAACATAAAAATAGCATACCGCCCATTATCAAGTCCAGGAGATAATATTGATGAAACTCTCAATGTAAGTAAGAATTAACTCAAAATTAGAATATAGAAACTGAGAAGAGATAGTTATGCACCAGAAAAAAGATGAACTCTATGATCCATGATGCAAGGAAAGTTTATCAGATGGTTGCAGAGTATTTGGCAAGTGTGCATGAAGTTGGGGTGTAGTGATCCCAGTTACTGAAATGGCAACGGAAAAAACTGTGCGAAGCATTGGTGGTGTGGTTTTGGGGGTTGACAGCGAAAAAATAGCTCAAAATGAGTATTTAATTATAAGTTGCAGCCTTGCAGGAGACGACTCATTGCTCAACAATAGTCCATCATTGGGCGTTGACACTATTAATACTGTGTCAAGAATATGTCCTAGTAATTAACTAAAAAAAGTTATGGCAGTTTGTTTGTTAGTTAAAAAGTTGAAGAGCACGCTGCTGAGTGTTGTATTGCTAGGTGATGTACTTCTAGGTAGAGCGGTCAAAATGGGTTCCAGGACCAGAGGTGGATCGGGTTCAATTTTTTTAAAAAAAATCGGTATTGGTAACTTTTCAGCCCGGCCCACTTAGTCCTTGGGTTAGGTGGGCTCAACCCATGGATTTGTGGGCCAGCCCGTCAACCCACCAAATTTAAATAATATATTATTTTATTTTTTATTATTATAAATTTATAATGGTTAAGAAATTAAATTTTTATTTTGTAGCTAGAACCCAATTGGCAATTCACATTCAACAATAGAGCAAGTCCAAACAATAACAAAGCCCAATTGAATTAGTAATTGTTAATTTGTTAATGATCCATATAATGTTAGTCTTTTCTTTTGTTTAATTATTTAATTGTTTTATGATTCAATTTATTTAATTTAATTTTTCTCTTATATTGTCATAGGAATATATCAATTATGTGAGCCAAAATGTTGAAGTTAATGACAAGTCTGAACTAGATCTCTATTTGGCTGAGACACCGCTTGAGCCAAAGTTTTTTCCTAAGTTGGATATTTTGAGTTATTGGAAGGACCGCCAAGAATGTTATCCAAATCTTTGTAGATTGGCATGTGAGGTGTTAAGCATTCCTATAACAACTGTTGCTAGTGAATCGGCATTTAGCATTGGTGCTCGTGTGCTAAACAAGTATCGTGCTAGTCTTCTTCCTTCCAATGTTCAAGCACTAATTTTAACTCAAAATTGGATAAATGGTTTTGAAGATATTGGTAATTTACATTTCTTTTTCCATAATTTTTAGTTTGTTATTGGTGTGTTGTTTCATTTATTTGACTTATTAATGATATTGTTTTTTTTTTGTATTTGTAGATGAAATTAATTGTGATATTGAGAAAGAAGAGAAAGTTGTTCTGGATTTCATAGTCCATAACTCTAATGTTTAATTTCAATAGTTCAGAAGTTTATTTTTTATGACATTTAAATTTCAATTATCTTAATGTTGAATGTTTATTTTGAAGACTTCAATCACTTCAATATTGAATGTTTGGATTTGATTTAGTTTGATTTTTATATTAGATTTTATTTTAAGTTGTTTGAAATAATTTATTTTTTTACAAAAAAAAAAAAGTAGAAAAGTGGGTCAGCCCGCATAACCCACCAACCCGTGGTGGGCCGGACCGAGCTGACATTTTGTTAGCCCACACAAAAGTGAATCGAGCTGGGCTAGCCCACTTTTAGCTCAATCCGTTGCGGGTCAGCCCATGTGAACCGGGCTGACCCGTTTTGACGACTCTACCTCTAGGTGGAGGAGGTGTGATTGTGATTTTACGGTAAACTCGTGAATTTTTTTAAGTATTAATTTACATAAAATATAATTTCTATTTAAATTTCTAATATTTACAAAACTATATATATATATATATATATATATATATATATATATATATATATATATATATATACTAGCTAGTTTTCTATTATTTATGTGGAATGTCTTATTGTTAATTTTTTGTATTTAACTCTCTAAATTAATTCAACAAATCTGTATGAGTTGAAGATTCACCACTTCTCGATGAAAGGATGAAGATATATAAAATTCTACAAGAAATTAATTTCTGCTAAAAAATTCCCACCCACACAGAGCGACTTAAAAGGGTCATCTCAAACACAAAAGGAAAAATCTTCACTCTTCACGTTGCAAGAATTCTTCCGCAGCCACATGAAAATCGAAAAGGCAAACCATCTAAGGGATAAGTATCAATCTAACTCTCAATACTTTTCAAGTCTTCAATTCGCATTGCTGACTTAGTTTAGTCTATTGGTTCCTCCTTCTGGATAGATTTTAGGAAAATGTGAGGAAAGAAGTTGATGAAAAATAAGTCTCAAGAAAGGAAACAAATTAAAAGTCAACAAACCAAAGCGAAGCTTTAGAAGAATAAAGTATCGTGTTTGTAGCAACTAGCAAGTGGATATTTAAAAGGACACTTAGACACGACGCTTATCTAGAAAAGTTCAAGCCAGATTAACTAAAGGTTTCACTAAAAAAAATGGTGTAGATTTATTTTATACCTGTTCACTAGCTAGTTACAAAAATATATCATACATAATTTAATTAACTATACATTAAGTGGATGTAAAAACAATCTTTTTTTAAGGGAAGTAATTTACTAGCTAGAGACAACCTAAAGGGTTTTAATATCTAGTCAAGAACATTAAGTTTGCGAACTACAATTAATGGTGGTCTACTATAAAATCTTGTTTTCAAGCAGTGATTTTTCTATTATTATTATTCATGACTCATTACTAACTTGACCCGGTCCAAAATTAATTTTTATGAATTTGGGGTTTAAAAATGAGGCTTTATTTAGTTTGAGGGCGGGTTCAGGTCTTTGAGTCGTCAATAGGCCTACTTAGTCTAGTGTCATATTCTTTTAAAATGTATAATTTTTTAAATAATTATATATTAATTATAATATTTCTTGATTTGATAAGAAAAATATTTTATATAATATAATATTATAATTACATTGATGTTGTTAATTTATCTTAAAATATATATATATATATAATAAACTATATCTTAATAATAATTTTATGCTTCTTCAGTTCTATAATTTTTTGGTTATATCTTTAGTTCTATAATTTTACTATATATAATTATTAAAATTGATGTATATATCAAGAAATCAAATTAACCCAGCTTTATTTCACATATTATCAGATTGAGGAATGCTAGTAAGAGATTCTAACAGTACACTTGTTTAATATTCTAGTGAGAGAGTATGCACCCACAATTAATGGAAATCTGAAATACAATAAAAAAAATTTATTACTTTTTTAATTTATTGTTTTTAAAATAAATTTGCACTTTAAAAATTGAGAGCACGTACATTAGTTATTTCTTTCGTGCTATTGGTGTGATGCATTCCTTCTTACTGAATAGCAGTACTCTAGAATAAATCAGAAGCGTTGTCACTCTTTCAATCCACTTGCACAACTTGTGTTAGACGTATCACCATTCACCACGATTGCACCAGCACATGGCAACATTTTTTTTTATCTCTTTCTATTCATCTCCTTTTATCTCATCACTCTTTTATATTTCCTTTCTATCTCTCATAATCCTTAAAATTCGATTTAATTAGAAGAAAAAAAAAACATCTCATGCAGGAAGATTTTGAAATCAACCCAAAACAAGTAACTCACTATATAGTCATATATCGGTGTGTACCTCTTAATATTTGATAGGTATCTCAGTTTGACTTAGTTAGGTGGAGTCTATTATAATTTTACACTACTAGTTGGCTAGTTGTGGCAATGTATAAGAATTTTCAACTGATAAGTTCAATAATTCTCTGTATAGCAAGGTTGGACGTGCACAACTTGTGCTATGTCCTTACTTTTTTAATTAGTAAAAGAATATTCTCACTTTGGCTTTTAAAAAAGAACACTTGCGTCAAATGTTCCTATATAAGGTCATGTTAAGATTTGACTGTTGGAACTGCCTAACAAATTATAGTAGATAAGATTTTTATGCTATTTTTTAGGAAAAAATAAAAGTCATGTTGACTGATAGGATAAAGCAGTTTTGATCCTATTCTCTAGGCATGATTTGTTAGTGGTGTTATCTTTCTGTTAGTGATGTTATCTTTTTGTTAGCAGTTACTATCTTTTCCATGCTTTTAAATACGTTGCTTCATATCAGAATAAAGTAAGCTTTTGCAGTCTCAATTTCTTTCTTTATGCTCCCTTTTATTGTTTAATATTTCTGCCTACTCTTATTAAAAAAAAAACAACAAATTGGTATCTAGAGCTCTTATCTTTAAGGGATCTGTGAGTTGAGAGAAATCACAATGGAGGGAGAAACATCATACACAGCAGGTTCACCACCAATTTTTGATGGTGAAGAGTACGAATTATGGGCTGCAAGGATGACTGCTCATCTTGAAGCTTTGGATCTTTGGGAGGCAGTAGAAGAAAACTATGATGTTCCTGAACTACCTTTAGATCCAACGGTGGCTCAGATGAAGAATCACAGAGAAAGGAAGACCAATAAGGCTAAGGCTAAAAATTGCCTTTTCTCTGCTGTGTCAAAAATTATTTTTACAAGAATTATGAACTTCAAGTCTGCCAAACAGATTTGGGATTATCTCAGATCAGAATATCAAGGCTGTGAAAGAACCAAAGGCATGCAAGTACTCAACTTGGGCAGAGAATTCGAGATGCAGAGCATGAAAGAGACTGAAACAATTAAAGGCTACGCTGACCGGCTATTGGGCATAGCAAATAGAGTGAGGCTTCTTGGGAAAGACTTTCCTGATGAAAGAATAGTGCAAAAAATCTTGGTCACTATACCCGAGAAGTATGAATCAAAGATATCAGCATTGGAGGAGTCTAAAGACCTGTCAACCATCACCTTGGGAGAACTCATAAATGCTCTACAAGCCCAAGAGCAGAGAAGAATGATGAGACAAGAGGAGGTGGTACAAGGTGCGTTTCATACGAAAACACAAAATTCAAGAGGTGGCAAAGACAAGAAGAACAAAAAATGGAGGAACGAAAAACCAGAAGGCTCCAACAAGCAGCAAGGTGAGACCTTTCCTCCTTGTCCGCATTGCACAAAGACAAATCATCCTGAAAGAAAATGTTGGTGGAGGCCAGATGTCAAGTGCAGAAAGTGTGGCAATATGGGACATGTAGAGCGAATATGCAAGTCCAAATCAGAGGAAGCAAAGGTGGTTGCGGAGGAACGAGAAGATGAGCAACTCTTTGTTGCAACATGCTTTGCCACAAGCAATAGTTCCAGTGATTCATGGTTAATAGACAGCGGCTGCACAAACCATATGACCAATGACCTGAACCTCTTTAAAAAACTTGACAAAACCATTGTTTCCAAAGTAAAAATTGGAAATGGTGATTTCATCTCAGTCAAGGGAAAAGGGATTGTTGCTATTGAAAGCTTGACAGGTTTGAAATATATCTCTGATGTCTTATATGTTCCTGACATTGATCAAAATCTACTTAGTGTTGCTCAGCTTGTAGAGAAAGGCTTCAAAGTTATATTTGAAGAAAATTGGTGCTTGATCAAAGATGCAAAAGGAAAAGACGTATTCAAGGTGAAAATGAGGGCTAAAAGCTATGCTTTAAATCTAATGGAGGAGAAGCAAATAGCTTTTTCAAGCATGGCCACCAATGTTGAACTATGGCACAAAAGGCTCGGACACTTCCATCTTGCTGGACTTTTATACATGCAAAAACATGCCTTGGTGAAAGGTGTGTCAATGCTTGAAGACAAGTTAGCCGATTGCATGGCTTGCCAATATGGTAAGCTAGTCAGAAAACCATTTCCTCAATCAACTTGGAGAGTAACTCAAAAGCTGCAATTAGTTCACACAGATGTTGGGGGACCTCAGAGAGTATCATCTTTAAATGCATTGGTGGAGAATCAAAGTGATTGTAGGTTGCAAACAATAAGGTTTGACAATGGGAAGGAATACAAAAATGATATTTTTGATAAATTTTGTGAAGAAGCTGGCATTGAGCACCAACTCACCGTACCTTACACCCCACAACAAAATGGTGTGAGTGAGAGAAAAAATAGAAGTATCATGGAGATGACAAGGTGTATGCTGCATGAAAAGGAGTTGCCAAAGGAGCTATGGGCGGAGGCTGCAAACACTGCAGTATTTTTGCTGAATAGACTACCTACAAGAGTTCTGCACAAAAAAACTCCATTTGAAGGCTGGTTTGGTTACAAACCAGATTTACAAAATCTAAAAATCTTTGGTTGTGTTTGTTTCTCTTATGTTCCACAGGTTAAAAGGGACAAACTTGATAAAAAGGCAAAACCCGGAGTTTTCATTGGATACAGCAACACCTCCAAAGCTTACAGAATTTTCCAACCTCAAAATGGGAAAATTCTTGTGAGTAGAGATGTCAAATTTATGGAAGATCAACAATGGAGTTGGGATGAGCCAATAAGGAAGCAGCTGCCAGAAACCCCACAGTTCCTAGATGATGATGTAGATGACATTCATGTCAGAGGTACAAGATCTTTATATGAGATTTATCAAAAGAGTAATGTAGTTGTCCTAGAACCTGCAGAATTTGAAGAAGCTGAAAAGGATGACAAGTGGATAAATGCTATGAAGGAAGAGTTGAAGATGATAGAAAAAAATGACACATGGGAGCTAGTGGACAGACCTCAACACAAACAACCTATAGGGGTAAAATGGGTTTATAGAACCAAACTTAATCCAGATGGTTCTGTAAATAAATACAAGGCCAGGTTGGTGGTGAAAGGCTATGCTCAGGTGTTTGGAGTGGATTTTTCAGAAACCTTTGCTCCAGTTGCACGTCTTGATACAATTAGAATGCTACTTGCCTTGACTGCACATAAAAGGTGGAAAGTTTATCATTTAGATGTAAAATTTGCCTTTCTAAATGGTTACTTGCAGGAGGAGATTTATGTAGAGCAACCTGAGGGGTTTCAAATCAAAGGAGAGGAGCAGAAAGTTTACAAGTTGAAAAAAGCATTATATGGTCTTAAACAGGCTCCTAGGGCCTGGTACAGCAGGATAGATGATCATCTTCAAGATCTTGGATTTGTCAAAAGTCCAAGTGAGGCTGCATTATATGTGAAATTGGTAGATGCAAATTTAATCATTATTGCTGTCTATGTTGATGATTTACTTGTGACAGGAAGTGATGAGAAACTCATAAAGGAGTTTAAAGCCAAATTTGAATACTTGAGACAAAAGCTTGGAGTTTGCAGTTCCAAAGTCAAGGAGGAGTGTTAAGATTTGACTGTTGGAACTGCCTAACAAATTATAGTAGATAAGATTTTTATGCTATTTTTTAGGAAAAAATAAAAGTCATGTTGACTGATAGGATAAAGCAGTTTTGATCCTATTCTCTAGGCATGATTTGTTAGTGGTGTTATCTTTCTGTTAGTGATGTTATCTTTTTGTTAGCAGTTACTATCTTTTCCATGCTTTTAAATACGTTGCTTCATATCAGAATAAAGTAAGCTTTTGCAGTCTCAATTTCTTTCTTTATGCTCCCTTTTATTGTTTAATATTTCTGCCTACTCTTATTAAAAAAAAAACAACAGGTCACACTCTCCTTCGCACTTGAGACACCAACGTCAACCAAATATTATCATATTCTTTCTTCTTACATTAGTTTTTCCGATCGAGTTTCTTTCTTGTTCACATTTCCTTGGAACAATGGTTTTATCAAAATTGGTTAAGAAGGTTGCCGCAAGGCTTGAACAGATGCAGCCTGAGGCGCCCAAAAACACTATGAAAGTTGTGATCATGTTAGCAGAAGCCATGAGGTACGGTTACACCATACTGGATACATTGAACCTCTGCGACTTGGTCACAGCCATCATTTACGAAGTCATGGACGAGGTCATTTCCATTTTCCAAATTCTCTTAATATTTTTTTTTCTTCAATAAATGTGTAAGTTTTTCCATGCTTTCTAATTATTCAGTGGTCCTGAATCATGAGCCATCATGTCGTTCACGGTTTTCTTGATCAATCTCTACATGACATATAACAAAAACGTTGTTATTTGTTTTTTCTTAAAATTAAAAACTCAATATCACGTATAGATTGGTCGGGACGATAGACAGGTGGTGATCAATAACCATATACCTAATAATTTCTTCTAGTTTAATTTTACATGCATGCATGATGATGCTTTTTCTAGTTATGCCTCTCACTTAACCTGAACTGAATTTGAAAATGTAGGATACGAAAACAGTTGCAAGTGAATGCGATGAAAGAAGTGATTGTGTGAAGCTGAAAGCCCCAGGAGTCTTAGAGGAGTTATATGAGGTGAAGAAATTGTTGAAACGGGCCAAGCTTTTCAGCAGCAGAAAAGAGTTAGAAGCATTGTTATTTGATAATGGATTCACCAAGGAGGATGTCCTCCTAAGAAAGAGAACAGCTAGGGTACACACTTTGCCTTCTTATATCAATCAATTAATCAAATAGTTAAAAATGAATTATTAGCCACTATATACATAACTCAAGATTAATTTTATGTACATATCAGATTCTAAAGCCGGCATTCACAGTGGTACGTGATAAAGAATTAAAATGTTTGTTTGTGTTCATCCGTGGAACTCGTGGCATAAAAGACACTCTCACAGATGCAATTGCTGCTCCCATCCCCTTCAGTCATACATTCATTAGCAGTGATGGTAACCTGAGAAGGAACAACACGGTTTCTGGACATGCACACCGTGGTATGGTTACTGCAGCTCGTTGGATTAGAAAACGCTGCACCACTACGCTACTTCTTGCTCTTCATGAAAATCCCGGCTTCAAAATCAAGGTATATATTGTTATGGTTCAAAAATGTTAAATGATTTTAAATTCTTAATAATTATTACATTCTAGTCTAATATATCAAAATTTTTATTTTGAATCTCTATTGTCAATTAAGTGATGATAATAAATCTTTATGTTCAGATGGTATCGCATCATGATTTAATCGACAACAAAGATTTAAAACAAAAAATTTAATATATCAAGGTTTAATACAATAAAAAATTTTATTAAAAATCTAAAATAAAAATCAGTCATTTAGTTATGTTTAATCTTATTGTTATTACTTATTAGTATGTTGTTACTAAATTCTGTTTGAATAACAATATAATAGTACACAGCCCAACAGGCTGAATTGAGAGCTAGTAATGAAAAATTAGGAAATTATTGTATTTCCTTTTTTTTTACTTCATTTCCTTCTTCCTTACTTTTCATATATGTTTTCACTTTAGAAGCATATAAAAGTACATTTTGGGTTGAATTAATAATGTGGAAGGTATAGACAGATGAGAAGAAAAGAATGTTGTAAAAGTACTTATGAACATACGTTCATTTCCTTCTTTCTTGCTTTCCATATATGTTTTCACTTTAGAAACATATAAAAGTACATTTTGGGTTGAATTAAAGGTAGAGACAGATGAGAAGAAAAGAATGTTGTAAAAGAAAAGGTAACATAGGTGATAAATCATATAATTAAAGAAAAAGATTAATGGACTAAAGTGAACTTTGTTTTTATAAGTACTCTTTTACTTTAAATGCCATATTCTTGCTTCAATATTTTGAAAATTAAATTTATGTATTCTTTTAATTCAATCATGTAACTCAACCTTTTGACCCTTTTTTTATTGTTATAATAATATTTCCATATAGATCATTGGGCATTCACTTGGTGGTGCTACTGCTGCACTGTTGACATTTATGCTTAGAGAAATGAAGCAGTTCTCTTCATGTACTTGTGTAACGTTTGGACCAGGCATGTGGTTATATATGTTATACTAACTTTTTTAATTTACATCTAGAGTTTTAATTTTTCTATTGATCTGATCTATCTAATTCTATAGGTCATGTGTTCTGATATTACCAATCCTTCTTCACAACTGTATTTTTTTGCAGCTGCGAGTATGACATTGGAGTTAGCCGAATTCGGGAAGCCCTTTATCACTTCCATTATAAATGGTTATGACATAGTGCCTACATTCTCAGCTTCTTCTGTTCACGATTTCAATTACAAGGTGCATGCTCAAACTACTTAACCCAGCCTAATTAAGATGGTTCCTCAAATACTCTAACATGTTAATTGACTAATTTCTGAAGATGTTATCTGTTAAAAATGGTTCATTCTTTGCTCAAGTTGGCTTTCATTGGGCCACTGCATAATATAATATGGATTGAATAATTTACAGGATCGGATTAAGGATAAAAACATCCTAACTGCTGTCGGATTAAGGATAAAGACAAGTTGGGAAACTCTTTTGACTGAAGAACACGTGTCGGATGATGAAGAATATAATTCTTCTAGTGAAGGATCTGACGGTGATGATTATGACTCAGATGATGATGAAGACAAATTGTCTAACATTCGTGCTAAGGAAAAAGAAGCAACCACAACAAAAAACATCACTGAAGAAGAGAGTGTTTGTCCTGTTCCAACATCAGTCAACTTGGATAGACATCCTCTTTATCCTCCAGGCAAAATCATGCATATTGTCCCTGAAAATAATAATTCAAATCGCATCAACTTATATGAAACACCTACACAATTTTATGGAAAGCTCAGATTTTCAAGAAGGATTATTCTGGATCATTTCACGAAGAAGTATTTGAAGAATTTACAGCAATTAATCAATCAACTAGAGAAAGAGCAGTCCAAATTTGGCGGATGATATAATAGCTACTAGCTAACTGGCTTGAGGAGCCTTACCATCAACTGGACCTCTTGATTCTGGTAGTCATGTTTGTTGTGTGTATTTGAATTCTAATTATTGAAAATTTGCCTGCTGCTTGAAATGGATTCTAAAGATTCTAGTTTTTCGAGTGTCTTTTAGGAGTTTGTTATTTCTTGTAACAGCTGTAAGTCTTTTTTTTAAGTTTTGAATGTTTGTTTCTGTTTTTTTCATTTAAGTTGAAGTTATACTAACAATAATAGATGTATATTGAGCTCCATTTATAGAGTCATCCAATAAAGTTTTTCATGTGTTTATTTCTTTTCTTAATTTGCTGCTCTAAAAAAAAAAAGAAAAACAAATTAGTGCCAAAGCTCTTATCTTAACCTTGTGTTTGGATGGGGGATTTAAAAATTTATAGGAAATTCAAATTCACAAGTATTTTGATTGCCTTGATTTAAATTCCTTTCATTTTTAAAATATTTTGTTTGGATGAGGCAACTCAATTTCTTGTATTTTAATTTTCTTGTTTGGACAAAATAATTCAATTTCAATAAAATTCAAATTTTCATTTTTAAATATTTATTTAAAAATTAAAATTTCAATATTGAATGAAAATAAACATGAATCATTTTTTAAATAGTTAAATATTCAAAATAAATTTAATGTTATACAATATATAATAATAAACACAAAGTAAAGAAACACATTGAAGAAACCTAAGTTCTTAATAGAAGAATAAACACAAACACCTACAGTGCACGATTTGTAACAAAATCAAACAATGAGCAACGGAATCAAACAATGAGTACCCATAGTATAAAACCAATGAAATCATGGAGTCAGCGCAGATGGTAGAGAAAGGAGAAAGAGTGAATACGAGCATAGAGTGAGTACGAGAGTATACGAGGAGGTTTTTTGAGAAATTGAAATTCTTAGGTTTTTAGGGGAATTTCATATGACTCAGTTTTAGTTTATTAAAATTCTCTATTAAAATTCCAGGTATTTAATTTCTCCTTAAATCATTATCCAAACACTAAATTTAAAATGACAGGAATTCAATATCTCATTTAAAATGAATTACTCGGATGAAAGTATCCATCCAAACACACTCAAGGAATTTGTGAGTTGATTGAGAGAAGCAAATACGTCATTTACTACAAATCCACCGCTTGTCTTTTTTTGAGGTGAGGTGTACTATAAAACATGATTTGCAAGGATGAATAATGTTCATCTTGAAACATTGGATCTTTGGGAGGAAGAAGAATTAAAAAGTTTATGAACTACCAGCCAATCTTAGAATGACTTAGCTCACGAATCACAAACTTCAACTAAATGTTAATAACTCTGGTGTGCTTCATCCACTTTTGTAGTAAATCTAAGCTTGAAACCAAACTTCACAGTGGTATGAGTAACTGATTGACTGATGCACACATAACCATTGACACAGAAGCAACTTCATTATTTCGCAGGGATTATACTGGATCATCTCTGGTTTCAAATGATACAAACACCACGTTGCCAATGTTTAACTCTGGTGTGCTTCATCCAAACTTGAAACCAAATGGCATTTGAAATAATTGTATTATTAATATATGAGAACAACTTCGCAGTGGTATGATGTTGGACATTTTAGTGTAATTGATCTCTTTATTGTGTTAAAATAAGAGTGCACGCTTGTTTTAATGTAATAACGAGATGTTCGGTTTAGGCAAAGGTTGGAAGTTACATGGAAGTTACTAAAACTTCCATCAACGGTTGGAAGTTACATGGAAGTTACTAAAACTTCCATCAACGACAATTTTTAAAAATAAATAACTTCCATCAACCGCCAATAACCACCTGTTCTTTGATTATAAATAATCATCCTGGTTCAGAAAGCATAACATGTGAAAAACTCACAAGACCAAAACAAAACTCTTGAATTATAATCTTCTGATTTTATCCGATTGAACAATTTTGGTTGAACCCCGAAATTTGATTCAATCTGAAAGTGTTTATACACGACTTCAGATTTATCCAGGATTATCTCGATTTTCAAAATTAACCAATAAAAGATTGAATCAAATCTTTCGAGATGACGAACGATAGTTCGAAGATGACAAGCAAGTTTGCAAAGTTGGACAAGTTTGAAGGGCAGGATTTCAGAAGATGGCAGAAGAAGATGCACTTTCTCTTGACAACATTGAATGTGGTGTATGTGCTGAGTACACCGATGCCGGTGTATATGGAAGGCGAAACTCTGGATCAAACAAGGAAGCGTTCGAAATGGGAGAACGACGATTACATTTGTCGTGGACACATTCTGAACGGTATGTCTGACTCTCTCTTTGATATTTATCAAAATGTTGAGTCTGCTAAGGAATTATGGGACTCTCTTGAATCCAAGTATATGGCAGAAGATGCCTCAAGTAACAAATTCTTAGTTAGTAATTTCTTTAATTACAAAATGATTGATTCGAGGCCTGTTATGGAGCAATATAATGAACTGCTGCGGATTTTGGGTCAGTTTACTCAACATGATTTGAAAATGGATGAATCCATTGCAGTTTCATCTATAATTGATAAACTGCCTTCTTCTTGGAAAGACTTCAAGCATACCTTGAAACATAAGAAGGAAGAGTTGACTCTGGTTCAACTCGGTAGTCATTTCATGATTGAGGAGTCGCTGAGGGCTCAGGAAATTGACAAAGTCAATGATAAAACCGTAGCAGGTTCCTCTTCCGTTAATATGGTAGAGGAAAGTGGAACAGTTAAGCAAAATTACAATGCTAAAGGTAACAAACGAAAATTTCAAGGAAATAAGAACAAAGGTCCAAACAAACAGACAAAATTGTCATGTTGGAAGTGTGGGAAACCTGGTCATTTAAAGAGGGATTGTCGGGTGTTCAAAGGAAAGAACAAGGCTGGTCCAAGTGGGTCTAATGATCCTGAAAAGCAACAAGGATGATGACGTTGCTTGGTGGTTTGATTCGGGAGCAACAAGCCATGTGTGCAAAGATCGTCGTTGGTTCAAGGAATTTAGACCAATCGATGATGGCTCTATTGTGAAGATGGGCAATGTTGCAACTGAACCAATCCTAGGATTAGGTTGTGTGAATTTAGTTTTTACTTCCGGAAAAAGTTTGTATTTGGATAATGTCTTATTTGTACCTGGTATTCGTAAGAACTTATTGTCTGGTATGGTTTTAAATAATTGTGGTTTCAAGCAAGTACTTGAAAGTGACAAGTACATCTTGTCAAGACATGGTTCGTTTGTTGGATTTGGTTATCGTTGTAATGGAATGTTTAAATTAAACATTGATGTTCCTTTTGTTCATGAATCTGTTTGTATGGCCTCGTGTAGTTCTATAACTAATATGACAAAATCAGAAATTTGGCATGCTAGATTAGGACATGTTCATTACAAAAGATTAAAAGATATGTCAAAAACAAGTATGATTCCTCCTTTTGATATGAACATTGAAAAATGCAAAACTTGCATGTTGACCAAGATCACTAGGAAACCTTTTAAGGATGTTAAAAGTGAGACTAAAGTCTTAGACCTTATTCATAGTGATTTGTGTGATTTGCATGCTACTCCATCATTAGGTCATAAAAAATATCTTGTTACTTTTATTGATGATGCATCAAGGTATTGTTATGTATATTTATTAAATACAAAAGATGAAGCTCTTGATAAATTTAAAATTTATAAGAAAGAGGTAGAACTTCATCAAAATGGGCTAATCAAAACTCTTCGTACGGATAGGGGAGGTGAGTATTATGATCCGGTTTATTTTCAATCTACTGGAATAATACATCAAACTACAGCTCCCTATACACCACAACAGAATGGTGTAGCCGAAAGGAAGAATAGAACCTTGAAAGAAATGGTGAATTCCATGTTATCCTATTCGGGTTTAAGTGAAGGATTTTGGGGTGAGGCTATGTTGACAGCCTGTTACTTGTTGAACCGAATTCCTAACAAAAGGAATAAGGTTACCCCATATGAACTTTGGCACAAAAAGACACCAAATTTGAGTTATCTCAAAATTTGGGGATGTAGGGCTGTAGTCAGGCTTACAGAACCTAAAAGGAAAACCATAGGTGAAAGAGGTATAGATTGCATATTTATTGGATATGCTGAACATTCTAAAGTATATAGATTCTATGTGCTAGAATCTAATGATTCTGTTGCTGTGAACTCGGTTATAGAGTCACGAGATGCTATCTTTGATGAACAAAGGTTTACATCTATACCTAGGCCAAAGGACATGAATTCCATGTCGAAAGTCTCAGTTAATATTGAGGATATACCTTTAACTAGTACTGAAACTAGAAAGAGTACGAGAGTAAGAAAAGCTAAGTCATTTGGTGATGACTTTCAACTCTATTTGGTTGAAGGGTCAAGGAGTGATATTGAATTTCAATATCAATATTGCCTTAATGTTGAGGAAGACCCAAAGACTTTTAGTGAAGCAATGGCTTCAAGGGATGCTGTATTCTGGAAAGAAGCAATCCAAAGTGAGATGGATTCCATCATGCAAAATAATACATGGAAATTGGTTGACTTACCTCCTGGATGTAAGCCATTAGGATGTAAGATGATCTTTAGGAGAAAGATGAAAGTGGATGGTACTGTTGACAAGTACAAAGCCAGATTGGTTATCCAAGGCTTTAGGCAAAAGGAGGGTATTGATTTTTTCGATACAAATGGATGTGAAAACTGCATTCTTAAATGGTGAATTGGATGAAGAGATATACATGAAACAACCTGAAGGGTTTGTTATGCCAGGAAATGAAAATAAGGTGTGTAAACTGATGAAATCTCTTTATGGCTTGAAACAAGCGCCTAAGCAATGGCATCAAAAATTTGATGAGGTTGTGTTGTCTAGTGGTTTTGTTATAAACCAAGCAGATAAATGTCTATACAGCAAGTTTGATACTCATGGCAAAGGAGTTATCATTTGTCTGTATGTAGACGACATGTTGATCTTTGGTACCGACCAAGATCAAGTTGATGAAACTAAGGCATTTTTGTCTTCTAAGTTTGATATGAAAGATATGGGGGAGGCGGATGTGATCTTAGGAATAAAGATCAAATGTGGAAACAATGGTATTTCCATCTCTCAATCACATTATATTGAGAAGATATTGGAGAAATTTAATTTTAAAGATTGTTCTCCGGTAAGTACTCCCATTGATCCTAACCTGAAGCTATTACCTAATAAAGGTGTAGCAGTGTCTCAACTTGAATACTCAAGGGCGATAGGATCACTCATGTATGCAATGATTAGTACTAGGCCTGATATAGCTTATGCTGTTGCTAAACTCAGTAGGTTTACAAGTAATCCTAGTTCTCATCATTGGCAAGCTATGAATAGAGTATTCAAGTACTTAAAGGGAACCATTGACTATGGTTTGACATATACTGGATTTCCTTCGGTTATTGAAGGTTACTCTGATGCAAGTTGGATAACCAATATGGAGGATTATTCATCCACAAGTGGTTGGGTATTCCTCCTTGGAGGAGGTGCTATCTCTTGGGCATCCAAGAAACAGACCTGCATTACAAATTCAAAAATGGAATCTGAATTTGTAGCTTTAGCAGCAGCTAGTAAAAAAGCTGAGTGGCTAAGAAATCTAATCTATGAGATTCCATTGTGGCCCAAACCTATACCTCCCATGTCTATCAGGTGTGATAGTCAGGCAACTTTGGCTAAGGCATATAGTCAAGTGTATAATGGGAAGTCTAGACACTTGGGTGTTAGACACAACATGGTTCGGGAGTTAATCATGCATGGTGTGATATCAGTGGAGTTTGTGAGAACTCAGCATAATTTGGCCGATCATTTAACCAAAGGGTTAAGTAGAGATCTCGTAAAAAGGTCGGCTGTGGGATTAGGATTAAAGTCCATCTGAAATCTCTTATGTTAAGATACCCAATTCCCATCTAATATGACATTAGGTGCTGAATTCAATGTGGAAAGCTTAACATGTAGAGATTGGAACACATCATCGAAAGTATCCCAAAAGGAATGTGTTCGGTTCTGTAAGTTAAGGAGGTTGAAGTATAACTTCTCAATGGTTCTTTTGAAAAATTGCATTTGCAGGTGCAAGAAAGAAAAGGACTACCTATATAAGCATGAAGTTTAGCCGCTTCAAGAAGCTGGGACTTGGCTTTGATATGCTTATGAAGGATAGGGACACAGGCTAGTAAAACTAGTGTCGAGCAAGAGTAATGTTATAAACTATTGTGCAGATTATCTTCATGTATTCATTATGAATAGAAAGGGTTCAATCCTTAGTGACACCCTGATATTCGAATATTTGAAACGTGTAATTTGCTAAGATGAAATTCAATCGTCACGATATTTCATCTATGCAGTAGTTTGTGGTATGTTATGACTTTGGTGATTTGATCGGTAATTACACTAAAATGGGGGAGGTTTGTTGGACATTTTAGTGTAATTGATCTCTTTATTGTGTTAAAATAAGAGTGCACGCTTGTTTTAATGTAATAACGAGATGTTCGGTTTAGGCAAAGGTTGGAAGTTACATGGAAGTTACTAAAACTTCCATCAACGGTTGGAAGTTACATGGAAGTTACTAAAACTTTCATCAACGACAATTTTTAAAAATAAATAACTTCCATCAACCGCCAATAACCACCTGTTCTTTGATTATAAATAATCATCCTGGTTCAGAAAGCATAACATGTGAAAAACTCACAAGACCAAAACAAAACTCTTGAATTATAATCTTCTGATTTTATCCGATTGAACAATTTTGGTTGAACCCCGAAATTTGATTCAATCTGAAAGTGTTTATACACGACTTCAGATTTATCCAGGATTATCTCGATTTTCAAAATTAACCAACATATGATTAACTGATTGACTGATGCAGACACATAACCATTGACACAGAAGCAACTTCATTATTTTTAATAATATCAATGTTTGATACCAGGATAGCTTTTGGCACGTTGGAATCCCTCCTTCAATTTACGAATTTAATGATTTCACAGGGAGCATAATTTCACTAATTTTACTACAAAGCAATTAACACAGCAAAGCTCCCGAAATGAAAATTGATAGCAATTTACTACAGCTTGTTCTTACACATCTTGCACATCAACAAACTCATTAAATAGATAGCAAAAGATTCCCCTGTTGATGACATGTAAAATCCCCAAAGATTCAATAGATTAATTCACAAAACAATTATATAGAAAATTTAACTCCTTCATCATCAGTTGAAGTTCCTTTAAAGACCACAAGTTTTCCCTTCTGTTCTAATAGTTTCAGTGCACGATTCAAAATAGTTCGATCTATTCCATGAAGATCTGCAGAATATAAAATAGAACGAGAACCAAATTCAGGGGGGTGTATTGGATTGGGATTTTGAGAGAATATTTTGACAAAAACAATCTTGAAGATTTTAAAAGATTATGTGGGATTGTATTGATTTTGTGGGATTTTAAAAGATTTTTTTTAAAAGACTTTTTACAATCAGGATTCTTAACCCAAGATTTTAATGGATTTCTAACACTGATTTTTAAGATTTCAAAGTACTTTATGGATTTTTAAGATTTTGAAAGATTAATACATTTTAAACAAAAAAATAACGGAAGTTACAAAAGTGAATGAAAAAGATGATAAATAAATTATAATGTTTGAATAAAGAAAATAAAAACGATAGAAATTTTAAACCTTTTAATAACAAAGTCATTATTGCCTAAAAAAATAATAACAAAGTGATTCTCACTTCATGTTCGCCTAATTATTAGCATTTCTCCACATATCTGAACCTATATTAGTCCTCCATATATTAGCATCTTCTCGTTCCTGCTCTTGTGTTTGAACAATGGGTTCATGATCATTGTCTTCGTAATTTGGTAACACTGAAGATGAAGATGAAGACTCGTCAGTAGGTTCCACTGGAAATTCATCAGAACGACATTCTTTGCGAAGAAAATTATGAAGTGCTGCACATGCCAACACAAGCTCTGCTTGTATTTTAAATAGAAATGGAGGTGCTAACTTAAAAATTGTGAACCGCGATTTAAAAATACCAAATATCCTCTCAATCACATTCCTTAAGGATGCATGCCGAAGATTAAATAATTCCTTTTCATTTTCAGGGTCATTACCGTGACCTGCAAAATCTTGTAGATGATATCGTACACCTCGATATGGGGCTAAAAATTTGCGTCGATTAGGAAATCCACAATCCACCAGATAATACTTACCTTGGGGCACTTTAAGTCCATTCTTCCTTGCCAAAGCATCACTTAACACCTTGGAATCATGTGCTGAACCCTCCCACCCGCTAAGAACGTACATGAATTCCAAATCAAAATTACAAGCAGCTAATACATTTTGTGATATATTTCCATGACGATCACAATAACAGTTACTTTTTCTATTCCTATTAGGTTTCCTTTTTTTCTTTTATTATGTTCATGTATTCTAGAACAAATAAAAATCATATCCTATTACATTCCTATACAAAAATCATATCATTTTTTTATCAGGTTTTCTTTTTTTTTTTTTTAACTTTCTTATTACGTGTCTAACCAAACAAAAATCATATCCTATCATATCCTATTACAAAGCCATATTTCTTTAACTCATCCTAATTAATATCACTTTAGGATGAGTTAAAGAAATATGGCCAAAGAAATATCCTGTGCCAAATATCCTAATTAATAATACACTTACAATTGAAAGAATGCAAAGCATAGAAAAGAAAAAGGACTAAGGGAAAAAAAAAAGGGAATTTACGTGAAATAAGGTGGGTAATTGAAGAAAGGTGGTAGTTTGAACCCTCCCAATTTCTGCATCTTGCATGTGCTGCTTCAATGCTGTGCGCAGAAATTAACGGTCTTCTCGGAGCATTTTCAACCACAAGGATCTCGAGTTCAAGATCTGATCTTCAACCGATCTTTCGATAAAGGATGAGGCAAGATCTCCGGCATGGAGAATGGGATCTTCTACAAGGTCCCTGAAGATCTGCACATTGATTAAATAAAAATTACTCCCTCTCTCCCTAACAGCAAAACGCAGGAGGAAGAACTGTCCAAAAGAAGAAGAAAGGAAAACAACTCATCCAAAAATTGACACACCGGCGGATGGGGGTCGCGGCGGAGGGGAAGGCGGTGGGCGGAGAAGAAAGAAGAAAGAAGGTGAGGAGAGGGAGTAAAGAAAAAAAACAAGAAAAGGGAAACGTGTGAGCACTGTTATAAATTAAAAATTGTTTGAAAGGAGATTAATTTAATTAATAAGAAATTAAATTAAAATATAAAAACTGTTAAAAACTTTTGATTTAAGAAAATAAAAAAACTCTTTTCAATGTATGAAAAAAATGTTTAACTGATAATTTGCAAAAATATTGTTAATTCTGATTGACAAAATTTAATCATTAATTAATGAAAAGTATAATTAATAATATAGGATTGAAATAGTTGATTATGATATTTCATTACGTAAAAAGATAGTTTAGGTTTTTTTTAGGGAATAAAAGATAGTTTACATAAACTTACAAATATTTTTTATATAAGCCTGGATTTTTCTTATTATTCTTGCTTCTTGTATTCCTCTATTATAATTTTTAAATAACTTATCATGTTAAAAATCAAAATTTGTCAATAACTCATTATTTTTGTAGTCTGAAACATCAAATACTCTTTTTTTTTTCTTATATTACTACCGTGTTTATGTGAAGACTACTATCAAGTGCAGCAGCCAGCAAGATAAACACTTTAGACTTATCTCTGAATACTAACTTCTTTTTGTGTGTATCATATAAAAGATTAACGAATTCTTTTAGTATTAGTATTAATGAGTTAGGGGCGAGAGGTCCAAAAATTGAAAATAGTACAATGAGTTAGGTGCTCTTCCTCCAATTGCTTTGTGTTTCTGAAAACCAAGAATTTATGTGACAGTCTTCTATAGCCTAAAGAAAGAAAGAAAGAAAAAAACTGTTGCGTTATCAAAATTATCAATTTGCTGACATCTTCGCTTACTCTTACTCTGATGTGCCTACAATTTCTATAACAAGTAGTATATGTTAAACAATACCATAACCAAAACCTATTTTCTTGTCTTGCTTGTGTGCTATGGATAGCAATATCATTGGTAGAAAAAGATGCTCAATATACCACAATGTCCAATCTTATTTCTAGTAGTTGTCTATTTACTGCAATATATATAACTAACAAATATGTGTGGGAAATGTCAAGACAGGAAAAAAAATACCACCCCTACAAAGAACCCTTTATGCATAAATGTAATGAAATTCACCAATAATCTTTACATGAGCAAGTTCCATCTTTAAAATGGTGGAAGCGATTACGGTCTCTCACAGTAATTTCCCGTTCATAGATCACGGAAATGAACTTAGTGTAAGTATGACAGTCATTACACATTCTAAGATTTCTTGATATTCTTATGGGAGATCCCTCCGATGTATGTATTAGTGCAAAAGCAATTGCCAACTTCTGACTATGATGTTTCAGTCTCTGCCTCTTTTCATCTTCATCCACATCAAGCAACACCTGTGACATGTCTGGTGTATAGCCTTCAAATTTCAACTGCCATTCCATTTGTTGAATCATATCATAGATGGTTTCACATATTGGTTGAGACTTGTCCTGCGAAACAAACTTGTATACATTCCTATTTGCTTCAACCAAACTGAACCCAGGTGTTTGCACCAAGTGTTTTTCAGCCATTTCTGTTCTGATCCTGGCTACATTAGCCCATTTTTTAGCCCTTGCATACATATTTGCTAGCACCAAATAGTCCCCGGGATTGTGTTTATTCAACCTGAAAATATTCTCAGCTGCAATCTCCCCTATTTCCAAGTTATGGTGAACCTTACAAGCACTAAGAAGGCTCCTCCAAACCACATCATTAGGCTTAATTGGCATGCTTTTTATGAGGCCATAGGCTTCCTTTAGCATCCCAGCTCTCCCCATAAGATCCACCATACAACCATAGTGCTGAATTGTTGGTTTAATCATATGCTCAAATTGCATGCGGTTGAAACATTGAAGACCCTCTTTGACAAGACCAGCATGACTGCAAGCACTTAACACACCCACATAGACAACATCATCTGGTGTCAAACCTTCCTCCAGCATGTCAGAGAAAACTCTTAGAGCTTCCCTACCGCGCCCATGAATGGCAAGCCCCGCAATCATTACAGTGTAAGAATATCTATTCTTATGAGCCATATTATGGAACACACAAAGCCCTTTCTCAAGGCTCCCACACTTGGCATACATATCAATTAATGAAGTCTTCACAACAACATTGAGTTCACTGATGTTCCTCAACAAGATCCCATGTATGCACCTTCCAAGATTAGGAGACCTCAAATGAGTGCAAGCAGAAAGTGCACTAACCAGAATGCTCTCTTCAGCCCTATGGCGCCCCTCACCGCTCATGTCCCCAAGAAGCATCAAGCACTCATGCCACATCTCCACACTAGCATGAGCACCAATGATGGAACTCCACGAAGCCACACTCTTTTCATCCATTTGCTCAAACACAACACCAGCATGCTCTATTGCCCCACACTTGCCATACATGCTGATCAAGCCATTTTGCACAAAGACATCAACCTCAAGACCTGCCTTAAAAACATGAGCATGAATTTGCACTCCTTCCTTGAGAGCAACTAATAGAGAGCATGCCTTGAGCACAAACGGGTAGGTGAAGTTGTCAGGTTCAATTCCTCTTTCAAGCATCTCAACATAAAGCAACAAAACTTCTTCTAGATCCATGCTATTGACATTTCCTCTAATCATGGTATTGTACTCAAAGCTACCAGGTTCCTCAATCTGCCTGAAGATTGAGCAAGCATACTCCATGCTGCCCCATCTAGATAGAGCACAAGAGGCAACAAGATTGCTGCCACAGAAAGAATCATAGAAGAGACCCAATTTTAGAATATGGGCATGTACTTGCTTGAATTCTTCCATGCTCTTGCATCTCTTGAGCAAAGACAACCATCCCTGCTCATTGAACTTTGCATTCAATTCAGAGCTTTGGAGTGGACTATTTGGCAGTGACAAAAGATGGGATTGGCAAAGGACAGATGTCCCACTCATACTTCCCTCCACACCATGTTAAACCAACAAGCTAAGCTAAGCTAAACATAAAAATAGCATACCGCCCATTATTAAGTCCAGGAGATAATATTGATGAAACTCTCAATGTAAGTAAGAATTAACTCAAAATTAGAATATAGAAACTGAGAAGAGATAGTTATGCACCAGAAAAAAGATGAACTCTATGATCCATGATGCAAGGAAAGTTTATCAGATGGTTGCAGAGTATTTGGCAAGTGTGCATGAAGTTGGGGTGTAGTGATCCCAGTTACTGAAATGGCAACGGAAAAAACTGTGTGAAGCATTGGTGGTGTGGTTTTGGGGGTTGACAGCGAAAAAATAGCTCAAAATGAGTATTTAATTATAAGTTGCAGCCTTGCAAGAGACGACTCATTGCTCAACAATAGTCCCTCATTGGGCGTTGACACTATTAATACTGTGTCAAGAATATATCCTAGTAATTAACTAAAAAAAGTTATGGCAGTTTGTTACTTAAAAAGTTATGAAGAGCACGCTGCATTGCTAGGTGATGTACCTCTAGGTTGAGCTGTCAAGATGGGTTCCACCCCGTGGGTCAGAGGTGGACCGGGCTCAATTTTTTTAAAAAAAATCGATATCGGCAACTTTTCAGTCTGGTCCACTTAGTCTGTGGGTTAGGTGGGCTCAACCCGTGGATTTATGGGTCAACCCGTCAACCCACCAAATTTAAACAATATATTATTTTATTTTTTATTATTATAAATTTATAATGGTTAAGAAATTAAATTTTTATTTTGTAGCTAGCAACCCAATTGGCAATTCACATTCAGTAATAGAGCAAGTTCAAACAATAGCAAAGCCCAATTGAATTAGAAATTGTTAATTTGTTAATGATCCATATAATGTTAGTCTTTTCTTTTGTTTAATTATTTAATTGTTTTATGATTCAATTTATTTAATTTAATTTTTCTCTTATATTGTCATAAGAATAGATCAATCATGTGAGCCAAAATGTTAAAGTCAATGACAAATCTGAATAAGATCTCTATTTGGCTGAGCCAAAGTTTTTTCTTAAGTTGGATATTTTGAGTTATTGGAAGGACCGGCAAGAACGTTATCCATATCCAAGTCTTTGTAGGTTGGCATGTGAGGTGTTAAGCATTTCTATAGCAACTGTTGCTAGTGAATCGGCATTTAGCGCTCGTGTGCTAAACAAGTATGGTGCTAGTCTTCTTCCTTCCAATGTTCAAGCACTAATTTTAACCCAAAATTGGATAAATGGTTTTTAAGATATTGGTAATTTACATTTCTTTTTCCATAATTTTTAGTTTGTTATTGGTGTGTTGTTTCATTTATTTGACTTATTAATGATATTGTTTATTTTTTTTGTCTTTGTAGATGAAATTAATGGTGATATTGAGAAAGAAGAGGAAGTTGTTCTGGATTTCACTGTCCATAACTCTAATGTTTAATTTCAATAGTTTAAAAGTTTATTTTTGATGACATTTAATTTTCAATTATCTTAATGTTGAATGTTTATTTTGAAGACTTCAATCACTTTAATATTGAATGTTTGAATTTGATTTAGTTTGGTTTTTATATTAGATTTTATTTTAAGTTGTTTGGAATAATTTATTTTTTTACAAAAAAAAGACAGAAAAGTGGGCCAGCCCGCATAACCCACCAACCCGTGGTGGACCGGGCCGAGCTGGCATTTTATTAGCCCACACAAAAGTGGGCCGAGCTGGGCTAACCCACTTTTAGTTCAACTTGTTGCGGGCCAGCCCATGTGGGCCAGGCTGGCCCATTTTGACAACTCTACCTCTAGGTGGAGGAGGTGTGATTGTGATTTTACAGTAAACTCGTGAATTTTTTTAAGTATTAATTTACATAAAATATAATTTCTATTTAAATTTCTAATATTATATATATATATATACACACACACTAGCTAGTTTTCTATTATTTATGTGGAATGTCTTATTGTTAATTTTTTGTATTTAACTCTCTAAATTAATTCAACAAATCTGTATGAGTTGAAGATTCACCACTTCTGATGAAGATATATAAAATTCTACAAGAAATTAATTTCTGCTAAAAAATTCCCACCCACACAGAGCGACTTAAAAAGGGTCATCTCAAACACAAAAGGAAAAATCTTCGGTCTTCACTTTGCCAGAATTCGTCCGCAGTCACATGAAAATCGAAAAGGCAAAAACCATCTAAGGGATAAGTATCAATCTAACTCTCAATACTTTTCAAGTCTTCAATTCGCATTGCTGACTTAGTTTAGTCTATTCGTCCCTCCTTCTGGATAGATTTTAGGAAAATGTGAGGAAAGAAGTTGATGAAAAATAAGTCTCAAGAAAGGAAACAAATTAAAAGTCAACAAACCAAAGCGAAGCTTTAGAAGAATAAAGTATCGTGTTTGTAGCAACTAGCAAGTGGATATTTAAAAGGACACTTAGACACGACGCTTATTTAGAAAAGTTCAAGCCAGATTAACTAAAGGTTTCACTAAAAAAAATGGTGTAGATTTATTTTATACCTGTTCACTAGCTAGTTACAAAAATATATCATACATAATTTAATTAACTATACATTAAGTGGATGTAAAAACAATCTTTTTTTAAGGGAAGTAATTTACTAGCTAGAGACAACCTAAAGGGTTTTAATATCTAGTCAAGAACATTAAGTTTGCGAACTACAATTAATGGTGGTCTACTATAAAATCTTGTTTTCAAGCAGTGATTTTTCTATTATTATTATTCATGACTCATTACTAACTTGACCCGGTCCAAAATTAATTTTTATGAATTTTGGGTTTAAAAATGAGGCTTTATTTAGTTTGAGGGCGGGTTCAGGTCTTTGAGTCGTCAATAGGCCTACTTAGTCTAGTGTCATATTCTTTTAAAATGTATAATTTTTTAAATAATTATATATTAATTATAATATTTCTTGATTTGATAAGAAAAATATTTTATATAATATAATATTATAATTACATTGATGTTGTTAATTTATCTTAATATATATATATATATATAATAAACTATATCTTAATAATAATTTTATGCTTCTTCAGTTCTATAATTTTTTGGTTATATCTTTAGTTCTATAATTTTACTATATATAATTATTAAAATTGATGTATATATCAACAAATCAAATTAACCCAGCTTTATTTCAAATATTATCAGATTGAGGAATGCTAGTAAGAGATTCTAACAGTACACTTGTTTAATATTCTAGTGAGAGAGCATGCACCCACAATTAATGGAAATCTGAAATACAATAAAAAAATTTATTACTTTTTTAATTTATTGTTTTTAAAATAAATTTGCACTTTAAAAATAGAGAGCACGTACATTAGTTATTTCTTTCGTGCTATTGGTGTGATGCATTCCTTCTTACTGAATAGCAGTACTCTAGAATAAATCAGAAGCGTTGTCACTCTTTCAATCCACTTGCACAACTTGTGTTAGACGTATCACCATTCACCAATATAATGCACCACGATTGCACCAACACATGGCAACATTTTTTTTTATCTCTTTCTATTCATCTCCTTTTATCTCATCACTCTTTTATATTTCCTTTCTATCTCTCATAATCCTTAAAATTCGATTTAATTAGAAAAAAAAACATCTCATGCAGGAAGATTTTGAAATCAACCCAAAACAAGTAACTCACTATATAGTCATATATCGGTGTGTACCTCTTAATATTTGATAGGTATCTCAGTTTGACTTAGTTAGGTGGAGTCTATTATAATTTTACACTACTAGTTGGCTAGTTGTGGCAATGTATAAGAATTTTCAACTGATAAGTTCAATAATTCTCTGTATAGCAAGGTTGGACGTGCACAACTTGTGCTATGTCCTTACTTTTTTAATTAGTAAAAAAATATTCTCACTTTGGCTTTTAAAAAAGAACACTTGCGTCAACGTCTACGAAATATTCTCTATATATCTTCTTTCTTTCTTCCGTTTTCCCGATCGGGCTTCCTTCTTCTTTGCAATTCATGGAGGTGAAGAATGAAAAGAAAGCCCCGAGTGTTGAAAGGAGGCATATTGAGGCGCCCAAAAATTTGATGGAGGTAGTGTCCATATTAACGGAAGCCATAAAGTCGCTCGGTTACAAGGAGAAATGGCACATCCTCAACTTGCCCATAGCCATTGCTTCCGCTGTGTTGGACATGGTCCTTTCCAACTTCATCTATATATCCATTTACGTTTCCACTTCTTTGTAAAAATAATAATCTTATTAAAACATAGATTTAAGCCTAATTCTCTTATAAAATTGACTTATAAAATAAAGATTATTCCTCACTTTATGTGTTTTAATTTAGTTATATCACTAGTTGATATGAGATGTCTTATACTTGAGTAAGATTTACATAATATGTATCCATGATTTTAAATTGCCGTCTACAACCTAGACCGCAATTGCAGCCGCAACTTCAAAGTATTTTGACATGCATTCTGCAATCGTCACCATAGAAATTGTGGTTGTATCAACAGCATTTTTTGGCAATTATTTGTCATGTAAAAGTTTTTCTGACTCATCACACCGCAATTTAAAAACACGTGTGTAACTGCATGAAGCTTTTCCCTCTTTTTAATTAACCCGTACTGAATTTGAGAATGTAGGGTAAGAAAACAGTTGCAAGAGAATGCGGTGAAAGAAGTGATTGTGTACAGCTGAAGGCCCCCGAAGTTATAAAGGAGTTATATGAGATAAAGAAATTGTTGACACGGACCTTGCTTTTCAGCAGAAAACGGTTTCATGGGTTCTTATTTGCTGCTGGATTCGACAAGGAGGATGTCCTCCTAAGAAAGAGAACAGCTCGGGTACGTAACATTGGCTAGCTTCTTACAAAAATGAATCAATACTTATACGATTTTGATTCCCATATTAGATAGCAATTGGCTAGTAGCTCATTACTGGTTAATTAGTTGTTTTCCCATATATTGTATCTCAATAAGCTTCGTAAAAGTGTTTTAATGTAATCAACTTTTCTCATTCTATCAACAATTTTATTCTTATTAATTTTGTCTCCATCTTCTTTCATTAGCCATGTGTTAATTTCTTAACATAGTATGAATGGCATGGCACCTTCCATGATAGGAGAGCTTCTCTGATCTCTCTGATCTTTATTTCATTTTAATTTCTTCCAATTCTAACTATATTTTTTTCTCTTTTTATTTTCTCTCACTCTCTCTTCGAACTTTTTTTGGTCTGACATATATATGAAAAATTTTCTTTACTTCAACCATATGTATTTGTTGTTCGTTGGAATCCACTGGAAAAAAAGGAGTTCTTTTCCTTCAATTATCCCTATTTTCTCATCAATTTTCCCCTAGTATTTATAAAAATAACCCTTTTTATTTTCTCCTCTTCATCCAAACTTATAAGAATTTATATTTATTTTTCACTGTTTTGAGTTTGGATTTCATAGTCTTGTTCACTCATTACAATATATTTGTTCTAGGTTTGCCTGTTTGTGAACTCTCTTAATCTGAGTTTTCTTACAAGTGTATTTGTTTTAATAAATATATTTCGACACCCATATCTTATTATACACCTAGAAAGAGTAATAAAAAAGATAAAAATATAAATATATAACTAATATGATATGATAGGAACACAGAAATATAGATAAATGTTAGTTGTTAATTAATAGGTGTTTAAAAGAAGTAGGTGTGAAAATATTATTGCTCTTTTTTAAAAAAAAAAACTTGAGCAAACTAATCTTGAACAAATAGTTAAACCTTAGGATATGCAAGCCAAATATGTATTTTTTTTTCTTTCTTTCCCTTCAAAATTTAATTTATAAACAATAAAAATAAACAACAAAATGTTGTTTTTTTTACTGATAAACAACAAAAATATTTTAAAAAAAATTGAAGTATATTTTTGTATCCAAGCCAGTTTAACTGAAAATTAATTTTATGATTTTATTATGGCAGATTCTAAGGCCAGTTTTCACAGTTATACGTGATATAGAATCAAAAAGTGTGTTGGTGTTTATTCGGGGAACTCGTAGCCTAAACGACACGCTAACAGCTGCACTCTGTGCTCCCGTCTCCTTCGAGCATAGGAGGAACAACAACATTGTTTCAGGACATGCACACCGTGGTATGGTTGCTGCAGCTTATTGGATTCTAGACTACTGCACTCCTGTACTAAAAAAGGCTCTTGATCAATACCCCCACTTCAAAATCAAGGTATATATTGTTAATTCAATTAATCTATTCCTATTTTTTTATCCGTAAGAGTTGAATAGAAGTATTAAAAAATTTAAAATAATTCAATTAGATCCTTTGATTATATAATCTTCACCCGGTGTTTAATAATAGGAAAATTATTTTATTTCCTTTTTTGATCATTCCATATTAATTAAAAGTATATATTCTTTTTATTAAATTGTGTAATTCATCTCTATGTTTGATTTTTTTTTATTATTATAATTATAATAATCTTTCCAAATAGATCGTTGGGCACTCGCTTGGTGGTGGTACCGCTGCACTGCTGACATTTAAGCTAAGAGAAATACAAGAGTTCTCTTCAAGCACTTGTGTCACGTTTGGCCCAGGCATGTAGTTACACTAAATTCTTTAGTTTACATTTAAAGTTTTTAATTTGTTCAATTGAGTAACGTAATTCAATAGGTTTGTTTCATTATAATGAATCATCACATGCTCTTGATGTAGAATTGTTTCGCATTTTTAATTTTTGCAGCTGCCTGTATGACATTGGAGTTAGCCGAATTTGGGAAGCCCTTTATCATTTCCATTATCAATGGTTATGACATAGTGCCTACATTGTCAGTTTCTTCTGTTCATGATTTCATTTCTGAGGTGTTCAAACTACTCGATGGTTTAATTAGCAAATACTACATCAAGTTAATTGCTTAATTATGTTATCTGTTAGAAAATTGTTTGGTTCTTTGGTCAAGTTGGCTTTCATTAGGTAACTACGTACATAATATTGATCGAATAATTTACAGGGTCGCGATCGGAGCAATGATCAAAACATCCTAACCGCAGTTAGATCTCACATACCAATCGCAAAAGCCATTGCAGGACATGCAATAACCCGCTGCACACAGGTAGCTTTCAAGCTCCTTGATTATTTATATAAATTTGTCATTTGACATTGAAAGAACTCAGTGCATGCTCTATAGGGATATATACTCTCCTATTAGGTATTCACTTGACTCTAACAAGAATTTACTCCTTCAATTGATAAACCATACATAATATAAGGGAATTGAACTATTATATTAATGATCTTCACAAATACTGCTGTTCTGGCAGAAAATAATTATATATATCTCCTTTTTGCATAGGGTCATATACAATGTACATACATCTATCAACCAGGCCACCAAAAAAAATATAATGTACATACATCTTTTATTATTTTAGGGACATGTTAACCAGCGTCTTCAATTAAGGTATTAGTTAAAGAATCAAAATATAAAAAGTAGTTTTATTAAAAGGATTGCATTAAAAATCATGATAGAGTGTACTATCATACTTTCTAAATAATAAAAACTTTACTTTTAATTTCTTAACCATACAAGTGTTCTTAATTACTGGTTAGCATTTTCTTTATCTTATAATAGAGATCCTACTTTGTACCTACAGGTTGTGAAGAAACATAAACACGGAACTCGCTCATTGCTTCCCTGGCACATACGTGAGAATATTGACTCATCGCCAAGCTCAAAATCAGATAACATAGCTGAAGCTTATGGATCATCTGAGACAAATTTTGAATCTCTCTTGACTGAAGAGCACTTAATCATGGAGTCTATGTCAGATGATGACGAATATAATTCTTCTAGTGAAGGATCTGACGGTGATGACTCCGATGGCGACGAAGACGAATTGTCGAATAAAGTGGGGAAGCTTAAACTGGGAAAAGAAGTAGCCACAAACAAAAACATAGCTGAAGAAGAGAGTGATTGTCCAATCACAACATCAAGTAGACGTCGTCTTTATCCTCCTGGAAGGATCATGCATATTATTCCTATTGCACATTCGTCTGAAAATCCTAATTCAAACCACAATGGTTGTGATGAGAAACATGTTTCCCTATATGAAACGCCTAGAGAGCTCTATGGAAAGCTCAGACTTTCAAGAAGGATGATACTTGATCATAAGTCAAACAAGTATCTGAAGGTGTTACAACAATTAATCAATCAACTAGAGAAAGAGAGCTTCAAATATCGTGGAGGATGAGCCAAGGAATAGCGGATGAAAAAATAATTGGTACTAATTTGATCATGGAGCAAGCCCTAGAATTAAAATTGGGCCTCTTGATTCTGATTGTCGGATTTGTTGTGTGTTGTTGAAATTGCTACAAATTTTTAGAATATTCTTAAATATAATATGTATATAGTAGAATATCCTAGAACTATAGAATATGGTAGAACAATCTAGAACTATAATGTGTATGAATATGGTAGAACAATCTAGAACTATAAGTCTATGTATAAGATAGAAGAATCTAGAACTATCATGATACTAATCTATCATGAAAACTCTAGAAAGACCTAAAGTAATGTAGAAACATTCACCACCATTGAGAGGTTAGTGACTTGAGCCTATAAATAGGCAATTGGTATGTTGTAATTGATCAATCCAAGAAATCAATGACATAGCCTTCTTTCAAAAACAATTCTCTAAAACTATCAACTATCATCTAATCAACTACCAACAGTGGTATCAGAGCTACGTTCGGTCATACATTAGGCGTAGTTATCTTACCTACCTACCATTCCAAAATCCTCCCAACTACTTCAAAAATTTCCTTTGTACTACTAACCCACTCCAATAATATTTTTTCTAAGCTATGGATAACATTACTCAATCGTCAACTATATCTGTCCCTATCTTCAATGGTGAAAATTATGATTTCTGGCGTGTTAAAATGGAAACATATTTTTCATCTCAAGATTTATGGGACATAGTAGAAGAAGGCTTCACTATTCCCGCGGATACTTCAGCTCTTAATGCATCTCAAGAAAAAGAGTTGAAGAAAAATAAACAGAAAAATTCAAAGGCGTTGTTCACCTTGCAACAAGCGGTGACTGATCCAATTTTTCCAAGAATTATGGGAGCTAAGACTGCCAAAGAAGCGTGGAACACATTGCAGGAGGAGTTTCAAGGAAGTGTTAAGGTACGTGCCGTTAAACTTCAATCTCTAAGAAGAGATTTTGAACTATTGAAGATGAAGGAGTCCGAGACAGTTAAAGATTACTATTCTAAAGTTAAAGGAATAGTTAATCAAATGAGAGCTTTTGGGGAAGATATTCTTGACAAGAAAATTGTTGAGAAAATTCTAATTACTATGCCCCAAAAGTTTGACCCAATCGTGACAACGATTGAGAAAATCAAAGATCTGTCCACTCTATCAGAGACAGAACTTGTGGGCTCTCTTGAAGCATATGAGCAAAGACTGTATAGGCATAAAGAAGATACAATTGAAAATGCCTTCCAGTCAAAGTTTAAATTTCAGCCCCAAAACAAAGAAAATAGAGGAAAGAAAAATTATGGAGAAATTTCCAAAAAAAGAGAAGGCTCTAGGAATTTCCTTAAGAACAAAATAGATAAAAATCCTTCATGCAATATATGCAAAAGGCAAGGTCACGCAGAGAAAAATTGTTGATTCCGTAATATGCCACAATGCAACCATTGCAAGAAGTTCGGGCACGTAGAGAAAAATTGTCGCAACAAAAATAGGCATCAAGCCAATATCACAGAGGAGCATGATCAAGAACAATGTACGTTTTACGCCACTCAATACTCAATAAAAGAAAAGGGAGGAAACTGGTACTTGGATAGTGGATGTAGCAATCACATGGCCAAGGATGAGACTATTTTCAAAAGTATTAATAAGTCTGTCAAAGTCAAAGTTTGACTGGGAAATGGAAGTGTGGTTGAATCAAAAGGCAAAGGCACTGTCATGGTGGAGACAGATAAAGGTACGCGACTCATCCATGATTTCTTACTAGTTCCCAGCCTAAAAGAAAATCTTCTAAGCATTGGCCAAATGATGGAGAGAGGCTACACACTTCACTTTGAAGGAGGTGTATGCAAAATCTTAGACAACAAAAATAAAAGGTCTGAGATAGCCCAAGTAAAGATGAATAAGAGCAATAGAAGCTTCCCTCTAAATTTAAAATATGCAACAAACATTGCCATGAAGGTACAAGTTGATGATTCATGGCTATGGCATCGAAGATTTGGCCACTTCAACTCACATGCCTTGAAGTTGTTAAATGAGAAGAACATGATGAGAGATCTTCCAAGCATAAAGAAGAACAATGAAGTGTGTGAAGGATGTCTTCTTGGTAAGCAACACCGATTTCCTTTCTCAACAAGTGGAGCATGGAGAGCGAAAGATCTATTGGAGCTGATACATACGGACGCTTGTGGACCAATGAGGACGCCATCACATGGGAACAATAGGTACTTCATACTCTTCATTGATGACTTCTCTAGAATGACATGGGTATATTTTCTAAAAGAAAAATCAGAATTCCTTGGAGTATTCAAAAAGTTCAAGGCCCTTGCTGAAAATCAAAGTGGAAAACGGATAAAAGTACTAAGAAGTGATCGCGGCAAAGAGTACACCTCTCGCGAGTTTGAAAGATTTTGTGAGGATGAAGGCATTGAGAGAAAACTTACAGTCGCATATTCTCCTCAACAAAATGGAGTGTCCGAGAGAAAGAATCGCACAGTTATGGAGATGGCTAGATCGATGCTCAAGGAGAAGGGACTACCTAACACATTATGGGCTGAAGCAGTCTACACTGCTGTTTACATACTCAACAGATGTCCAACTAAGTCTGTAAAAGACAGGACTCCAATTGAAGCTTGGAACGGGAAGAAGCCATCAACAAAGCACCTAAGGGTCTTTGGATCTATATGCTACATTCATATTCCAGACGTGAAGAGGCACAAGCTTGAAGACAAGACTATACGAGGTATCTTCCTTGGGTATAGCAATATCTCTAAGGGCTACCGTGTCTACAACTTGCAAACTAAGAAACTTGTCATCAGTCGAGATGTTGAAGTTGATGAATATGCTTCATGGAATTGGGATGAAGAAAAAGTGGAGAAAAACGTTCTTATACCCGCTCAACTACCTCAAGAAGAAGATGAGGAAGAAGACCCAGGTGAACCACCTTCACCTCCATCACAACAACAAGATCACGAACTATCATCACCAGAGTCTACTCCAAGACGAGTAAGATCTTTGGTGGACATATATGAAACCTGTAACTTAGCCATACTTGAACCTAGAAGCTTTGAAGAAGCGTCAAAGCAGGAAGTATGGGTCAAGGCAATGGAAGAAGAGATACAGATGATCAAGAAAAACAACACATGGGAGTTAGTAAATCGTCCCCATGGAAAAGATATCATTGGGGTTAAGTGGGTCTATAAGACAAAGCTCAACCCTGATGGCACCATACAGAAACACAAGGCGAGGCTAGTAGCTAAGGGTTACTCACAGCAACCCGAATTGACTACAATGAGACATTTGCACCAGTAGCTCGTCTTGATACCATAAGAGCTCTAATAGCTCTTGCGTCACAAAAAGGATGGAGTATCCATCAACTAGATGTCAAATCCACCTTCTTAACGACGTACTTGAAGAAGAGATCTATGTGGAGCAGCCACAAGGATTCGTGTCTGAAGGCAAAGAAAACAAAGTGTTAAAACTAAGAAAAGCACTCTACGATTTGAAGCAAGCACCTCGAGCATGGTATAGCAGAATCGATCAGTATTTCATGGATCGAGGATTCAGGAGGAGCAAGAGTGAGCCTACACTTTACATCAAGTCTCAAGGTCAGTACACTCTCTTACTCTCTCTATATGTAGATGATCTTATCTACACGGGAAACAATACTAAGATGATGATGGAGTTTAAAGAAGACATGATGAAGACCTTTGAGATGAACGACCTTGGTTTGATGAGTTACTTCCTCGGCATAGAGGTAAGTCAGAGAAATGAAGGGATATTCATCTCGCAAAAGAAATACACAGAAGGCTTACTTAAGAAATTCAAGATGTATGGTTGCAAACCTGTTGCTACTCCACTCATAACAAATGAGAAACTACAGAAGAATGATGGAGCACCAGAAGCTGATGCATCCAAATATCGAAGTCTAATTGGAAGCCTCCTATATTTGACAGCTACACGGCCTGACATAATGTATGCTACAAGTCTTCTATCAAGATTCATGCAAAGCCCAAGTCAAATACACTTTGGAGCAGGAAAAAGAATTTTGAGGTATCTACAAGGAACAAAAGAGTTCGGTATATGGTATACTACCGAAACCAACTCAGAATTACTTGGCTACACCGACAGTGATTGGGTAGGTTCAGCAGATGGCATGAAGAGTACCTCTGGCTATGCTTTCTCACTAGGATCGGGAATGTTCTCTTGGGCGTCGAAGAAGCAAGCTACAGTAGCACAATCAACAATAGAAGCAGAGTACATGACAGCTGCTGAAGCAACGAGTCAAGCTATATGGCTTCGTAGGATACTTGAAGACATGAGAGAAAAACAAGATAAGCCTACTAAAATCAACTACGACAACAAATCAGCAATTGCAATGGCGAAGAATCCAGTTCATCACAACAAAACAAAACACATAGCAATCAAGTATCACTTTATCAGAGAAGCTGAAGCAACTAAAGAGATCAAACTCGACTACTGCAGAACAGAAGATCAAATTGCAGACATATTCACGAAGGCTTTGCCAAGACCAAGATTTGAAGAATTACGAGCTATGCTCGGAGTCACAGAAATTTGCATCAAGGAGGAGTGTTGAAATTGCTACAAATTTCTAAAATATTCTTAAATATAATATGTATATAGTAGAATATCCTAGAACTATAGAATATGGTAGAGCAATCTAGAACTATAATGTGTATGAATATGGTAGAACAATCTAGAACTATAAATCTATGTATAAGATAGAAGAATCTAGAACTATCATGATATTAATCTATCATGAAAACTCTAGAAAGACCTAAAGTAATGTAGAAACATTCACCATCATTGAGAGGTTAGTGACTTGAGCCTATAAATAGGCAATTGGTATGTTGTAATTGATCAATCCAAGAAATCAATGACATAGCCTTCTTTCTAAAACAATTCTCTAAAACTATCAACTATCATCTAATCAACTACCAACATGTGTATATAAGGATTGTAATTGTTGAATGGGTAACATAGGTTTTTAGGAGTTTTTTAGTTTATTATTTCTGATTAGTCTTTTGAATGTTTATTAATTTCTGTCTTTAAAATTTAGGGTGATGTTAATTGTGCTAAGAATAAGGGGTGTATAATAAAGTTTTTCATGTTCCTCTGCAAAGCATGTTCTCTTTTTTTTATGCATGCTCTCATAAAAAACAATGAAATAGTATTAGAGCTTCTATCATATGCGATTTGTGAGTTGAGAAAAAACATAACGAAAGCAAATACATCATTAATTTACAAATCTGCCACTTTTTTTAAGGTGAGGAGTACGAAACGCGATTTACAACTGGATATATAATGTTCATCTTGAAGCACAGCCTCTTTACCCCCTCGGATTCCCAACAACCACACCAATATTAACAATTTGTGAGAGTATTAAAATACTGTAAATGAAAAAAAAAAAGTTATATGCTAAGCTAGATTTAATGGGTTTATTTACGCCATATCAATAGCATTAAACATAGAGAAGTAAAATTGAAACACATGTCATTAAAATTCAATGAAACACATCTGGAGAAGTTCAAAACAAAGATTCAGTTATTACATGAAACAAAAGAAACAAGCACAGCAACTTTAATGAGTATTTAATTATAAGATTGAGGAAGAGAAGAAGTCATATATAAAAGTTGGTCTACATTGAAACTCCATAGAGCAAAACTCCATTGAAGACATCCAAAATCACACATGAAGATCACACAAAGAAAATACATAGGATTTGGTAAAATCCTTGTAAAAACTGAGACAAGCTCGTAAGAATCTTAAAATTCTCATAAAAATAGCTCAAAAAGAGTATTTAATTATAAGTTGAAGCCTTGCAGGAGGCGACTCATTGCTCAACAACAGTCCATCATTGGGCGTTGACGCTATTAATATATACTGTCAAGAATATATCCAAGGAAATTTTTCTCTCTGAAATTATTCTTCAATTAATATGAGAGCACTATGTTTGATAGATACTTCCGGACTAGTGAAGTCACAGTTTTTTTAATAAAAATTATGACAGGTTATGAATGACAGAAGCATTAGTTATTATATAAATTAGTATATTTTATACCTGTGTGAATACATAATTAAATTCATTGTCATTTTGTGGAAAGTTTGACCTACTGTACGTAATAGGTGTTGGTTCCTAGGACTAGCTAGGAAGTTTCTCATTTTTCTTTTCCACAATTGAATTTAAGAAATTTCAATCCTACTTCCCAGTTACAACTCATTAAATCGATTTCAAATAGTTGCATGCACTATTGTATGGTATATAAAAGTTGTAGGACAGGCATGGTTAGAAGCTACAACGAAGGTGAAGGACAAATACGTGACTCTTCCCATCGTATGAAGTTTAATTATTGCACATGCCGTACGTGGACGCGAGCTTCCGCAAAGTCTTTTCAGCAATATGTGTTTTTTCTATTATTAAAACAGTATCGTCGTATTTAAGATCCCAAGATTCAAGGGACTTGCTTTGAATAATATTTTATATTTTTGTGCATGGTTCATCCCTAACTAATCAAAGTAATTAATATTTTGTATTTTTGTGCATGGTCCATCCCTTTTGCTAGACCACAGGGAACGTAAGTCTTAAATGATTCAAAGTAATTAATTTTGAACAAATCAATTTCCATTTCTGTAATTGCTTGCAAAATTCAAAGCAGCCTCTCATATGGAAATACAATGGAATGTTATCGGAATGAGATCCATCATCAAATCCACGAAAGCACTGATATAAAGATCAATGATTTAGGGGGATTGAATCAATTTCAATAAAATATTTTAAGATAATATCCTAACAACACTGAAAAAAAATAACATAGCATAAATTGATAATAATAAAAAATAAATTTCACTTAATTAAAAGTGTCATAAATTATATGTTTTAAAAAAATAAACTAAAACAATAATATTTGTCCCTCCTTCGAGATAGGTACGTTTTAGGAAAATGTAAGGAAAGAAGTTGACGAAAAATAAGTCTCAAGACAAGAAACAAATTAAAACTCAACAAACCAAAGCGAAGCTCTAGAAGAAAGGCTGGACGTGCACGTACAACTTGTGCTATGTCCGTACTTTTTTAATTAGTAAAAAAAATATTCTCACTTTGGCTTTTAAAAAAGAATTGTTCCTAGTCTAGTCTGATAACATTACACCTAACTGATGTACGTGGTACTATACATGCTGCAGCGTATAAATTCAAAATTTATTCACCCTTATTATTGTCATACCTAATTGATGTACTTTTTTCTTAGTCACACTTACAGGGGAAAAACAGAAAATAAATAAAAGTGTATCAGAGGATGGATAGCATCAGGCCAAAGGAGACTATGCAATCCTACACGTTACCATTTTTATAGCAATCGTGCATCAGAGAATACTTGATATACTAAACATGCCGTGGCGTATAAATCAATTTTTATAGGAATATTCATGTAATGCATAAGTGAATTATGTTTTTAGTTTTAAAAATTGAGATAAGTTTGATTTCAGTCTCTCAAATTGAAAAAAAAAAGTTTAATTACTTGAATTTCAAAAAATATATTTTTAGTCTCTACTCCCTCAAATTATTTTCATTCTATAAACATATCTATTTTATTTTTATTCCAAATCCTAATAACTAACACTATTAAACGTATTAGTACCTTATCACCCAAAAAAATATTAGTACGTAGTTTCTGTCATATACAAAAATTGTAGAAGAAATTATATTCTTATAACAAATTTTGATTTCCTAAGGTTTGAGAAAACACTTCCCTCCATTTTTAAAATATATCTAAATTTAATGTTATGATGGTTGGTATGAAGTTGATTTAAGTGATTTTATGGGTAGAATCATTGATGGCTTGGTTGGGGTCACTTCACTTGGTTTCTGATACTCATAACTATTCATTTGACTTAAGAGTTTGCTAAAATCAGGTTGGTTCAATGTTTTTTTTTTTTTTGTTGCTCGGGATGATGTTCATTTGGTTGGTGGTATTCATTTATGACAACTTGATTGAATTTTTCTATAGTCTTTTTTTATCAAAATTGTCTTATACTTGAAGGAGGAATACAAAGATATTTTTTATAAGAAAAAAATATTTATTAATGTCATGTAATAACTTATTATTGTCAAATGTTTGACTAAACTAACTCGTGTAAAAAAAATACTTTTGACTTTAGTCACTTTAGACTTGATATTTGATGTATTAAAACCTTGGTGTTTTGTTATTTGATAAGTAGTAGTTTTGAGAATGTTTTATGTTTTATTTAGTATTGAATGTTTAATATTAATTGAATGTTTATATTTATATTTTTTAATAGGTATTAGTCTTGTGTGTGTTTGATATTTTATTGAAAGTTAAATGTTTAATATTTAATTGAATGCTTATAATTATATTTATAGGTTTTATGTATTTTTATCTCTACCTTAACTTAAAAAGATGGACGGAAAAGAAGAAAAAAAATCCCCACTATTTAACAATTGTATACTTTTTTAAAAATGAATTTGTAAAGCTTTTTTATTAGGTCATGGGCCGACATGTTTAACTGCAAACTTTATGGGCCAAATAATATATGGTCATTTTTACTTAGCTTTCTCCTTCTTCTTTTTTATTTTGATCTCCATTAAAAATCTTATTTTTTTACTTTTCACATCAGAATTTTCTAATTATATGATGTCATTGTTAACACAGATTGGAAAATAAGTCTGTTACCTAAATAATAAAGACTGAAATATAAAAAAATATAAGAAAAACTTATATTAAAAAATTATTATTGTATAAAAGCTAAAACGATATAAAACTATAAAATAATTTAAATAAAAACAAAAACAACCATATAAGAAACTGAAAATTATTTAAACCTAATTTTCTTTATCTCAATATCAATGAAAGTAGATTTATAAATCATATATATATATATATATATATATATATATATATAACAATATTTTATTAATTTGATGTTCAAATTATTTTAAATGATTTAATTTAGTCCTCAAATTTTTAAATTTCAATTTAATCCTCAAATTTTTAAAAATAAATCAATTTTATCTCCAAATTTTTTAAAGTTCAATTAAGTCCTCAAATTATTAAAGGCGAATCAATTTGGTACTCAAATTCTAAAAAATAATCAATTTGATTATCAAATTTTTAACAACTTGAAGATAAATTTAATAAAAAAATAATAATTTGGAAAGTAAATTCATTCATTTTAAATATATGATTCATTTTAAAGAAGTTGAGAATCAAATTCAATCTTTTAAAAATGTAAAAAATGAAATTAAATTATTTCAAATAATTTAAACATCAAATTGATAATTGAATTATATATTTACTCATATTTTTTATTTTTACCTATCTTATTTCTCTCTAGTCCACCCTACTCTACCAAACAAATTAAAGTTTATTTAAGTCCAAATTTATAGCCACACATGTGAATATGCACGGACCAGGAACAAGATCTGTCTAGATTACATCAATAAACGTCCTTTCACTTTTAGTTGTTGTCTGTCGTTTATGTTTGTTTACTTTAACAATTACATGTTTGAAAATTAGACATAAAAATACTTTTAAGACAAAAATAATTTATTATTTAGTTTTGTTTTTTATTTTATTTTTATTCATTAAATATATATATATATATATATATATATATATATATATAACATTTCTAATTTAAATCTTTAGATGATCCAGTTGGAATAATAAGTATAAGGGAGTTGTTTGGGGTACCCATTATTTTTGTTGGGGCACCCAATAACTTTTCAAAATGTCAAAAATACCCTTATGGTATTTTTAATTACAAATAACAACTGTATTTTTTTCATTTTTGAAGTATCATTTTTTTTCGTAACTTAGTGTAAGTCGTAAATTTTTTAGGAGTATATGATGATTTTTTGTCAGTTTTCATCGTCGGAGAAGAAAAAAAAATGGTATACACATACAGATTGTCATACGTACGTGGCCCATATGAATCTTTTTTCAAAAATATAATTTACAATTTAATTTAAAATCAATCATCAAGAAGAGAATGAACTTGTGTCACTTGTATTATTGATAAAATACTCAAACCAACTAAACTAATAGACACATTATGTTATAAACAAATAGTGTGTTATATATAACACTAAAATTTTTAATTTATATTTAATATATATGTAAATTTACGTAATAAATTTTGTGATGATTATTTTTTATATAATAATTAATTTGTTTATATATATATATATATATATATAAATGATAAATAAAAATGATAGGTTTAATAAGTATTTATAAATGTAAAAAAATATCAAATTTATTTAATTATCAATTGGTATAAAAAACATCTAAATACATCATTCAATTAAATATCATATTTATTTAATTTTTAATCATTATAATAAACATCTAAATACATCATTCAATTAAATATCAAATGTGTTTGATTATCAAATTTTGTAAATAAATTAAATGAATAAAAAATTTCTAAAAAATAATTTTTAAAAAATTAAAACATATGGATTAATAAATAAATTTTAAATCTTAAATCTTGGTTTCAATATTTTTTATAACTATCCAATTTAATATATTTTTAAATTTAATTTCAATCATTATCTTAAACTAACCATCTTATCATATTTTAAATTTTAAATTTTGGTTTTAATATTTTTTATAACTACAAAATTAAATATATTTTTAAATTTAATTTCAATCATTACTTTAAACTAACAATATGATTATATCTTAAATTTTGATTTCCATATTTCTTATCACTAACAAATTTAATATATTTTTAAATTTGATTTCAATCATTATCTTAAACTGACAATCTTATCAAATTTTAAATTTTGGTTTCAATATTTTTTATAACTATAAAATAAAATATATAACAATATTGGTGTCCATATTTTTAATATATTTTTCATAAATACTATATCATTATCTTAAACTAATCTGATTATATCTTAAATTTTGATTTCCACATTTTTTATAACAATATTGAAAATTAATTGTTTCACCAATTTAATCTTAATTTTAGAAATCTAATTTTAATTTTAGTAATAACTAATATATTTTTAAATTTGATTTCAATCATTATCTTAAACTAAAAATCTGACTATATCTTAAATTTTGATTTCCATATTTTTTATAACAATATTGAAAATTAATTGTTTCACCAATTTAATCTTAATTTTAGCAATCTAATCTTAATTTTAGTAATAACTAATATATTTTTAAATTTGATTTCAATCATTATCTTAAACTAACAATCTGATTATATCTTAAATTTTGATTTCCATATTTCTTATAACAATATTGAAAATTAATTGTTTCACCAATTTAATCTTAATTAAAAAAACATTTTTAAAATAACCATACACATCGTAAAAAATAATTTTTTTTTAAAATAACCATACAAATCAGTGATCCGTATGGGTTACAAAAAGTTTTTTTTTTAAAAAAAAAGGCCATACGGATCAGTGATCTGTATGGGTTAAAAAAACTTAAAAAAAACACATACGGATCATTGATCCGTTTGGGTTAAAAAAAACTTTTTTTAAAAAAATCCATACGGATCAGTGATCCATATGATTGAATTTTTTTTAAAAAAAAAGACCCATCCATATGGGCTATAGAAGGTTTAAAAAAAAATAAACCATATGAATCACTAATTCGTATGATTTAGAAAAACTTTTAAAAAATTTAGCCAAACAGAGTGATCCGTATGGTTTTCCTCTGCAATAAAAGAAACCCAACTTTCCAGCAAAGCTTTCACAGACATTTCAATACCAAAAACCATCCAAAAACACTTACAAACAACAAAAGTAGAACGACAAAGCAAAATGAAGAACACGAATCGGCACCACCAACAGACGATGAAGCAGAACAAAATATGTTATATGTTCAAAGTTTTAAACAAATTTATAACTATATTTTTAAATATATTAAATTTTATTAAACTTTAAATCTTAAGTGTATAAGTTTACCTATTATAAAATTATTTGGATTTTTTTTATAAACAAATTTATACCTACGTGTACAAGCTGGTTTGGATGGTAAAATTAATGCACAAAATTCTCTACTTAATTACTTGACATCTCATGTAACACCAGAAATTAATTAATGATGAATACATTGTTGGCGTTTTTTCATTCTAGTCAAGTAATCTCATGTAACTACTATTACATTGTCTGATGTTTAGGTTGTTTTCTCAAGGCCCAAGATATGATGATGGATGGGCGACGCTGAACTATGGCTACGTTGGCTACAAATGGATAATGACACTTGTGAAAACCAGTCCACACATTACATGTGACATGTTCAAACAATATATATACAGTTTGCTAAAAAGCCCTACCTCAATTATTGGATTATAACTCGTAATAAGTTTGGGAAAAAGAGACAAATAGGGAAAAAATAATAATAACTCGTAATAAAAAAAAGGCAAAAAGGAAAATAAAATAAAAGAGATAAAAATGACATATGCCTAAATATAATTTCCTTTTTAATTCTATCTTATATCTATTAAATATTAGTTATTTATTTATTTATTGTTAAAAAATAGTTTTTTATTTCTGGTATAAACATATTTTTATATCATAAATTCGAACCCTCATTTTATACTAAACGAGAATGTTTTTAAAAACTATTATCCATCAGATTCTTTTTTAAAAAAAGTTCTTAAACTAGTATTTTAACTTATTCAGTACATAAAATAATTTATTTTACATAACTATAAATACTTTTGATTATATCATTTATAGAGAAAAAAGATTATGTAAAAAAATTTATATCATCATTCAATCACAATCCACCACATATAATAATTTTATTAATTTTTTATGATAATTACTATAAAAATGATCTTAAAAAGATTTATAATTAGACGATAATATAAAAGTGTGTTATATTGTCAATGCAGGAATGTTAAATTCTAATTTATATTATAATTAAAATTTATAGTTTTGAACACATTATATTTTAGATTGATAATAAATAATGTAAATAAATATTAGTTGTATATTAAATTATACAATAATTTGTACTACTGAGAGATAGAATAAAAGAAAAAAATAGAGAAATTTGATGTTATAAATGATATTATAAAGAGAAATAGATACAAAAATAATATTATATAAATTGTTATATAAATCACATCATTGTGACACAATGATATTTTTAGTTATTGATATTTTAAAAAATTAAAATTTAATTTAGAATTAGATATTGAAAATGATATTATGTTAAGAAAAATAATTAAAAATGCTATTGTTAAAAAAAAACTCTTAAAATCACTCTAGATGAAGAATTACTCTTAAAAATACTATTCTTTGAGATAATTATTCTAATTTTTATATTTAGAGGAGGAGGATAGGAGAGCAATTTTATTATTCTCATTAAACCTTAAGTTTTCTCCTAGCTAAGAGGAGTGTCAACTATTTTCTAAAAGACTCTTAGTCAAAATTTATTGAAAATTATAAAATCATGATAAAGGTTTTAAAATAAGATGTGAATTATATAAATTCTAAGAATGACCCTTAGGAGGTGCAATTCTCATTTGATTCACCTTGTTGATCAATCTACTATACCGGAGTCAGGATGATATGCCGTCAGACTCAGGATGATAGGTTGTGCTGTACCGGAGTTTGGTGCCACTTAGTCTAAACAATTCTCGCTAGAAGGAGCTGAGAAAAATGAGGTCTTTGTCCGACACTAGGTTGCGGGGAAAACCATGCAGTTTGCAGACAATATCAATGAAGAAAGTGGCTACCTTGTGGGTGGAGTGTTTCGGCAGTAATGCACCAAGATGAGTACCTTTAGAGTAACGGTCAACGACCACCAAGATAGTGGTGAATCCATGGGATGGTGACAGTCTCGTGATGAAATCAAGAGAAAGGTCCTCTCGCAAACCCGAGGGCATGGGTAATGGTTGGAGGAGGCCGACGGGTTTCTTGCTCTCATATTTCATTTGTTGACAAACGCATCACTCCGAGACCATGCGGCGAACGTCGCGGTGCATATTATCCCAAAACAAAATGTCTCGGAGCCTGCGCAGGGTCTTAGCTTCACCCATGTGTCCTCCTAGTGGGGTGGAATGAAACTCATCCAACAACATAGGAATATAAGGATTGTCAGTCGGAAGCCAAAGCTTGCCGCGGTAGCAAATCCATCCTGTGTGGAGTGAGAAATCTGGGTAGGCCTCGGGCTGGTGCTGAATCTTATCGAGAAGATCTCGATAAGCGGATGAATGGAGCACAGAGCGCTTGATGTCGACCAAGCATTCGAGATTGGGAAGGGAAAGGATGAGACATTGACCTGGTGGAACAATCCCTGAAAGGGCGACTGCCGCTATATTGTCGATGCCGGAACGGTATTGTATGGTATAATCATACCCTAGGAGCTTGGCCAAGTATTGTTGTTGTTCAGGGGTTTGGATCACCTGGTTCATTAATTCCTTTAGGCTCTGGTGGTCCGTGAGTATAGTGAAAGGATGGCCGAGGAGATAGTGCCACCACTTGCGGATGGCAGATGTGATCGCGTGGAGTTCCCAGACGAAAGTAGAAAACCGTTGGAGCCTCGGGCAAAGGAGTTGGCTAAAGAAAGCTATCGGGTGAGCTCACTGAGAAAGTACAATGCCCATTGCGACCCCGAAAGCGTTGGTCTCCAAGCAAAACATGATAGTGAAATTCGATGAAGTTAGCACCGGTGTGGTAGTCATGACCTGCTTGAGTTTGTCGAAAGCGCACTGAGCTTCGTCACTCCAATGAAAATTGTGATGAAAACTGCAATGGTTTCCTATTGCTATATGAGATGGACCAAATTGTATAAAAAGAGTCTAAAAGTGAATAACATACGGTTGCACGCCTAAAGAATTTTGTGATATAAATGTCTAAGGTCAATATGAAGCCCAAGTGGGAGATTATTAAGAATTTTATAATTCCTAATTAATTAATATGAGCTACACATTATATTATAAAATTTATATTAATTATTTACATTTAGATGGGTTCAATATAAAGTGATCTAATTCAATGAGCCCATTAGACTGCCAACAGAAAATTGATATGGGCTTAATGAGCGGAAACCAGTTTGGCCCATTATGGGATAATGAAAATCCTAATAGGTTAAAACCTAAAGCATGATTATGGTCCTCAATACACCAAATCAAGGAACAATTTCTCCTCTCCCCATCTGAAGAGAAGAGGAAGGTCCCATAAGGAAGAAGGTGATTTGGTTGAGGAAAGTCATTAAACCAATTGTTCGTGACCACAGTAAGATTCCACTGCGTGTTGATCAAGCTCTATGGATCCAGGTATTCCTTAAAACCTCTTGATAATCTGACGTAATGTGTTTTGGTGCTCATTTGATATTTTATAAGGTTTATTGAAAATCCCAACAAGTGGTATCAGAGCCACCATTACTGTTAGATTATTGAGATTAAAATTTGTTTGATATGTATTGTATCTGGATCTTTTTTTGTTTACGAATCCTAATTTTATTTTGGGGGGAAACTATTTTGATCAATAAAATTGTAAAACCCCTAAATTTAAGTGTTATGGCCATAAAGTTTTTCTTTTCTTTAAAATTAATAAAAGGCCTATGCATTTGATTTACGGGTTTGCACATTTTTTTTGTGTCGCGTTTACTGCCATACTATTCTATTTGGGATAAAGGTTCTACGTATTCGTAGTTGACATTTAGTACGTGACACAATTTCATATATATATATATATATATATATATATATATATATATATATTATTTATATGAATCAGTAATAAGACAATAGTCTTTTGTCTTGTATGAATAATTTATTGTTTTTTGGCCAATTGTTTTTTTTTCATGAATCAATGATAAACTGATAGTTTATGATATTCATGTGGTTAGTATAAGTTTGTGATAGTATCGTGGTATGTTCGTTTCGGATGCATAATTAGTTTACCATGATGTTGTTTTCAAATATTTACTGTTATCACAATTGGGTGCAAATTTAACCATTACAGATCCTTTTCATTTATTTGCGTGTCCGATAATTTTAATTAAATTGAACCATTATGTTACCAAAGTAACTTTTATTGTGTAAATTGATTTAATTAAATTACATGGATGTTAGTATGGAATTATTTATGCGAATTGTGCTCGGCCTAAAGGAAGACACAATTTGGCCAAATAATAACATACCTGCGATGATAAATATTTGACAATTATAAAGTTTTTTTTCATGTGAATAATAGTCTGTCCCAAGAAAGGCTATTATTTGACATAACTAATTGTCAATATTTGATCATTACTTTGAGAGTACCAATTACAGATTAATTTCTCTGTCCAAAGACTAGAATTAATGTTGTGTTAGGTATCTTATGATGGATCTGTTATGAGAAATATTTGCATGTCTTGTTATATATATACTTTATATGACTTACTTGCTTATTTGTGAATATGTTATTAGTTTTTGTTCTCTCTTTAGTTAATATTGTTAGTGCTGCAAGTGTTACTGCCCAAGTGAATTCTATCCCAATGTTAAATGGGACAAATTTTAAGGTCTGGAAGAAAGTCATAGAAATTGTTCTTGGCCGTATGGATTTGGACTTGGCACTGAGGAAGGAACGACCCATTTCCACTCTGAAAACCTCTAATGAGGTAAAAATTGAGAAGTGGGATCAGTCCAACCGAATGTGCCTTATGATCATGAAGCGCTCTATTCCAGAGGCGTTTGAGATTCTATTTCTGAGGGTCAAAGTGTAAAGAAATTCCTTGAGGAAATTGAGCAATACTTTGTCAAAAATGAAAAAGTGGAGACGAGTAACCTTTTGGCTAAACTTATCTCCTTGAAGTATAAAGGCAAAGGGAACATAAGGGAGTACATTATGGAGATGTCCAATCACGCATCAAAACTCAAGTCACTTAAGTTAGAGCTTGGTGAAGACCTGCTTGTGCACTTCGTTTTGATCTCGCTTCCTGCACATTTTTGACAATTCAAAGTGAGCTATAACACTCAGAAGGACAAATGGTCCCTCAATGAGCTTATATCTCACTATGTGCAAGAGGAGGAGAGGCTGCAGAGAGATAGAACTGAAAGTGCTCACTTGATTTCGACCTCTCAAAATAAGAAAAGGAAGAAGACAAAGGGTGTTGTGGAAGGGACTTCTCAGCAAAAGAAACAAAATAAGGATGAAGAATTTACCTGTTACTTTTGCAAGAAGTCGGGACACATGAAGAAAGAGTATCCCAAGTATGCCGCATGGCGTGTGAAGAAAGGTAAATTTCTTACTCTAGTTTGTTATGAAGTTAATTTGGCTTTTGTACCTAACGATACTTGGTGGATAGATTTTGGTGTTACTACTCACATAAGTATGACTATGCAGGGTTACCTGTGGAGCCGACCGCCAAGTAATGATGAAAGATTCATCTTTGTGGGTGATGGCAAAAAGGTTGCAGTGGAAGCTATTGGAACATTTAGATTAATTACAGTTAAAAACAAGATTTTATTTGGATTTATTTGAGACTTTTGTTGTACCGTCTTCTAGACGAAATTTGATTTCTATTTCTAGTTTGGACAAATTTGGATTTTCTTGTTCATTTGGAAATAATAAAGTTAGTCTCTACCAAAATTCAAATATGGTTGGTTCTGGTTCTTTAATTGATAATCTTTGCATGCTTGATGTTGTTAGTTCCTATAATGAAATACTGCAAATAAGTTCACGTGGTACAAAACAAAAATTGAATGAGAATTCAGTCACTTTATGGCATAAGCGTTTAGGCCATATCTCTAAACAAAGAATTCAAAGACTTGTGTTGGATGAAATTCTTGACCCTTTGGATTTATGATAACTGCTAAATAATAGTGAATTAATAGTGGAAAATCGGTCTAAAATTAACTTAGAATTAATTATTTAGCAGTTATTTATGCTTTAATTTGGAAAGATTTAATTAATTTTGAATTTTTATTGCAGATGTGAAAAAGGGAGGTACAACAAGCAAAAAGGGACAGAAATAAAGAAAAGAAGAAGAAAATCAGAAGAAGCCCAAGTCCAGTAAGGCGCTAAGCGCAGGACGCGCGCTGAGCGCAACGTGGCACTAAGCACGAGGCTTCGCGCTCAGCGAGACTACGAAGGCTCAAGCCCAAGTTTGCACCTATAAATAAGAGGATCAGCCTAGGAGAAAAGACACCACCGTTGGGAATTTCGATATTATGTCTGAGCTAAGAGAAATACCCCTCGCATTGTACCATTTTCCTTTCCCGCAGAAACACAGAGCTGTCTCGGTAAAACTACGATCCCGTTTTCGTGAACTGTTGGATTTTTATGAAATTTGGATATGTTGTTCAAAATTCAATTGCGCACGCTTTCACCGTTGGGATTTACGAGATAATATTTGTGGAGGGAGAAAAATAAATCACATGGTGACAGTACAAGTGGAGGCTTCAATCCCTTCTCTGTCTCTTTGACGTTTAAGAATTCAATCGGAGCAGCTAGAGGAAAAAAATTGGAGGAATCTCAAAGAACCGCTAGAGATGCTGTTATCGCTGGCTGAAGACACGTGAGCCCGCTTAGAGGTAAGAGATGAGTTATTCACAATTGGGAATTAGTGAGAACATGTGTAGGGATCCTTAGGGATATCAATTGGAATGAGTTTTGGGGTGTTTTTGCAATTTTCATTTTATCCTTATAATTATTACAGTGAATTATATATGTTTGACAGACCAATTGTTGTGGAATTCATATGCTATTGTGTTGAGCGTGAACCCTATAAATCGAGTACTTTTTCTAATTAATATGAATTGATGAAATAAAGGAGAAATTTAGAGAGATATATTGATTTTGTATTTTCTCTTTTTCTTGATGTTTAGGTTTTTATATATAATTTAAAAAGTTAATATCATAATTGAAATTGACCAAAGTGTTCATATAATTATTTAGAATTTGTGCATTGAAAGCTTACTTTGTAATTTGTGATTCAATATGATGTATGCTAGCTTATATATATATAGAGGTTGTTATTTATATTAATAATTTATGTAAATAATATTGTAGAGTGTTATAGTATGATTCCAAAAATTATTAAGTGTTGGAGTTTGAGAATATTATGGTTAAATTTGATGAACATGTGTATGTTGTACCTTATGAATATCATTAGGAATGTTATGAGATGGTTGATGTGATGTTATGAGATGTTAAAGTGTGGACATGATATTCGATTGTAAATAAGTGAATGTGTTTAACACTTGATGTTACATTAATTATATTGTGAGCTATGAATTATACAATAATCCGACCAGTGTTTATGCGCAGTGTTAAAGAGAAAGTGTAGGTTCCTAGTTAGGAACCAGTGTTAAATTGTAGCGCAATTGTGTTAAACATGTTTTAAACATGAGTGTGAGGTCGTGGTATTGTATAATTCATGAGCAGTGCTTATAAATGAAATATGTGATGAATTGTGGAATAATATGTTGCCTTGAGATTATAATATTGTTATTGAGATTGAGTAAAAGTGTAAAGTAGAACAGGTGTTGAATCGTGAGATACGTGAAAACATGTGATGGTGGATTGTGACATTATGAGATGTGAAATTGTGAATGAGTTTTGGTTGTGAATAAATGTGTGATTAACTCTTGATGTGACATTATTTGTGTTGTAAGCTGTGAATTGTACAATAACCCGACCAGTGTTATCTTGAGAAAAGTGTAAATGCGCAGTGTTAAAGAGAAAATGTAGGTTTCCTATTTAGGAACCAGTGTTAAAGAGAAAGTGTAGGTTCCTATTTAGGAACCAGTGTTAAATTGTAGCGCAATATGTTGTACGTGTTTAAGACACGAGTGTGAGGTCGTGGGTATTGTATAATTCACTAGCAATGTCTGTGCGCTAAAATGATTTTAGGGGTTGGACCTGAATCAGGAGGGAGAGACCCTGACGGACTCTTCGGAGTGTAGGCCTTGGGGGTCATCGGGTTTGAGTGCTCCTTTAAGCCTATGTTGATCCCATATGGTTGGAGCATTCTCGCAAAACATCGTGACCCTGACTGGTCTCCCTATGATCTTACTTAGTGAGAGTGACCTGACAAACCCATTGTGTGGTGTGTCTTGTTATGTACTCCTAAGCGCCCCAGGGTGGTTTTTCACTGACATGGTACCACATTGCATATAGGCTTGAGTCTTAGCATAACTGTCTCATGCGCTTGTTAATTGTTCATTATGAAATTGATGTGTTATTATGTCTTGATCGGAGTGTGTGATTTTTGTGTATTGTGATTGATGATTGAAAGGTTTGATTGATGATTGAAAAGTGAATTTTGAATGACAAAGTGATGAAATAATGTGAGATATGTTAAGTAAATTATATTTGGCTACTATATGTTATTTTGTTTCTCTCTAGTAGTTAGGAATGTGATAACTCACTCCCGGTTTGTTGTTTGTGTTTGGATCCTGTGATGATCTTGAACCTTGTGTTCGGGGGAGCAGATGACTAGGTGAAGTGCTTAAAGGAACCTTGTGCTGAAGGACGTTGGGACACAATGCTCTGATAGGATGTGACAGTGGGGCATAAGTTTTATATTAATTGCATAATGTTAGTCTACTTTATTTTATCTCACTGATTTAAAAAAATATTTTTGTAAATTTTGACGGCCTTGTTTCGAGCCGAATATATTTTTTTTAATAAGTTTTAATTGATAATAGTGAAGTGAATGTGAACCTTTTACCTGTTTGAATTTGGTTACCGATATTTTTTATATTTTATTTACTTATATGTCGGGGTAGAGGGTGTCACATTTAGTACTATGACAAATATGATGGATCAGGAGAACAACGTCCAAGACCTTTTGCGCTTTTCCTCAAAGAGTATGGAATTGCTCCACAATACACTATGTCGGGCAAACCTAGCATGAATGGTGTAGCAGAACGAAGAAACCGAACTCTTAAGGATATGGTGAGAAGTATGATTAGTCATTCTTCTTTTCCATAGTCACTTTGGGGAGAAGCATTAAAGACCGTAGTTTATATCCTTAATAGGGTGTCAAGTAAAGCAGTTAACAAAACCCCTTATGAACTTTGGACTGGTAAAAGGCCAAGCATTAAACATTTGCACATTTGGGGTTGTCTGACTGAGGCACGACCTTATAGGCCACATGAAAGAAAGCTGGACTCAAGAACAATTAGCCGTTATTTTGTTGGCTATGCTGAATGCTCTCGGGGCTATAAATTTTACAATCCCACCTTAAGATCATTTTTCGAGACGGAAAATGCAAGATTTCTTGAGGAAGTTGAGTTTGGGAAGAAAGAGAACATAAAGAATGTTGTCTTTGAGGAAGAACCTATTATTTACAATGATCAAGTTCTCGTACCTATTACTGTTCAATACACAACTCCAATTATAGAAGACAATGTTCAAACTATTGACATTGTTCCAGAATAAGACAACAATGAGGTTCTCCCTCAAATACCTTTAGAGCAATCTCAATAACCTCAAGAAGTTTCATTAAGGAGATCCATTAGAGAAAGGAGAAGTGAAATCTCAAATGATTATATTATATTTCTCCAAGAACATGAGGATGGCGTTGGTTTAATAGAGGATGATCCAATTAACTTCTGTCAAGCTATGCGTAGTTCTAACTCTCAAAAAATGGATTGACGCCATGAAAGATGAGATGAAATCTATGAATGACAATGAAGTTTGGGATCTAGTTGAATTTCCTGAAGGTGTGAAACCTATTGGTTGTAAATGGATATTTAAAACCAAGAAGGATTCAAAGGGTAATATCGAGAGATATAAGGCTCATCTAGTTGCTAAAGGCTTTACTCAGAAGGAAGGCATTGAATATAAAGAAACCTTTTCTCCAGTATCTTCAAAGGATTCTTTTGGTTAAATTGTGTAATTTTAAGACCTCCCATTTATTATATTAAATTGTCTTGTATTTTTTTGGTTAAATTGATTGAAACAACATGTTGCCAAAGTAACCTCTGTTGCGTAAGTTAATTTGATTGAATTTACATGAATGTTGCGTGGAATTATTCATGCGAAGTGTGCTCGGCCCAAAGGAAGACACAATTTGACAGAATAATTACATGCTTGCAATGGTAAACATGTGGTGATTATAAATAGTGTGATTTTCCATGTGAATAATAAAATGTTCAAAGATAATCATTATTTGACCGAAATAATCATCATATAAATTTTCCATGTGAGCAATGGAGTGTCCAAAGACAACCTTTGTTTAATAGGACTTATCACCAATATTTGATTAATGCATTGAGAGTACCACTTGCATTTAGTCTTTTTCAATCCAAAGATTGGGGATTAATGGTGCGCTAGGTATCTTGTTTGGGTTTTGGAATTTACCATAAAGATTATTTGTACATTGTATGATTATTGTTCTCTTCTTTAATTGTTGTTGTTGTTACTACTATGGTTTAAATTACTCATATTATGTGAATCCCAAATCTGGATGTATAAAATTTAGAGTTTGAAAAGGAAGTCCTAAGGTGATATATGAATAATCTTGGTATGCAACACTAGAAAGTAGTAAAGTGCATTATGCGTTAATTGAAGAGAACGAGAAACTATATGTTTTCATATCAAAAATCTAGAAGTTTAGAGATCATTGGATATTTTGACTTCGATTTTTTTGGAATGTCTTAATAACAATCACTTCACATAAAGATTCACATTTAACCATGTTGGTGGAGTTAATATTTTGCTACAAGACATCATACTAGAATTTATGATTGCTAAATTATTGTAACTGGCTTGCCTGTTGTCGCCAACATTAAGTAGCCATCAGGTGTTTATTGAGACAATATCTTAGCAGTCTTATTAAGAATTCAATTAAGTAAAAGTTTTTTTTGTTGACATAAAGTATTTGGTTATTAAATAAAAAATTTAGAAAATACAGATTTATATAAAACATATAGGAACTCATTCCATGCTAGCTGATCCATTTACTAAAGGTATGACACTAAAGTTTTTTACGAGCACATTGCTCATATGGGTGCAATTCCTGATAGTACATTAGTTTAGTGGGAGTCTTACTCATGTTCTATATTTTACGGTTTACAAACATTTTGTTATTTAGATTTTCTGCAGAAATAAAGTTGATGTTTATCATTCTATTTTGAGTTTGTTTTGTGTGCAATATTTGTATTGCATTTTGGATTGATCTCTATAAAGAATAAAGTTTGGACTAGTTGGAAATAAACATGATTAAGATCACATTGTATGTAATTTCCATGCCGCTTATCCATATTTTATCTATGTCATCGAGTATGAGTAACAATGGTGATCATTGTGACTTAGTCATGCTAAATTGTGATGAAAATTACACTAATTTCCTGTTGCTATATGAGATGGACCAAATTGTATAAAAGGAGTTTAAAAGTGAATAACATATGGTTGCACGCCTAAAGAATTTTGTGATATAAATGTCTAAGGTCAATATGAAGTCCAAGTGGGAAATTGTTAAAAATTTTATAATTCCTAATTAATTAATATGGACTACATATTATATTATAACATTTATATTAGTTATTTACATTTAGATGTGTTCAATATAAAATGATCTAATTCAATGAGCCCATTAGACTGCCAACAGAAAATTGATATGGACTTAATGAGCGGAAACCAGTTTGACCCATTAGGAATAATGAGAACCCTAATAGGTTAAAACCTAAAGCATGGTTATGGTCCTCAATACACCAAATCAAGGAACAGTTTCTACTCTCCCATCTGAAGAGAAAACGAAGGTCTCATAAGAAAGAAGATGATTTGGTTGAGAAATGTCATTAAACTAATTGTTCGTGACCGTTGTAAGATTCCACTACGTGTTAATCAAGCTCTATGAATTCAGATATTTCTTAAAATCTCTTGATAATCTGACGTAATGTATAGTCAACAAGGAAGGGACCTCTTGGGCCTTCTCAACAGTTGTCACTAACCAATTTTGTTATCAAAATTATATTGAACATTATCCTAATGTCTAGCCAGCAAGGAACATTTGTAAATTTCAGACAAAGTCTATGTAGTGAGCTGGTTTCCTGATGAACCTCTTGGGCCTACCATTGTCCTATGCCATGTGGCTATCATTGTCATTTTCCTTTCAAAACCAAACCCAACCATCTTCCGGCCCCCACGTTCATTTTTACTGCTATTGATAACAGTTACACTATTGATTACCGGATAAAATAAAAAACCGTCATTACTCGAGTGGCATGTTATAACTTATAAGATTTCACGTATGAACAATATTTTTTGAAGAAAATGGCAGTATCCTTACTTGTTTCCCATCAAGTGATTTACGAAGAAAATAGTCACTAGCTAGTTTAAACTTGAAGATAGCAATTTTCTTTCCCCTTGCAAATCACTAATTACTGATGAACAACTTTCCTTTGCAGCAACTCTATTTTCCTTATAAATAGGACATGTGATGATTACTTGTGAATTGTAATGGTTAAATTATTGTATTGCTTTTTTTATATAAAAAATTTACTTTTAAAACTTCTTATGGGTCGGGGAATGAAAGGCACAGAAAGTTGAAAATCATGAATTAAGTTTATTTGTGTTTTGTGGGGTGAGACCTGAATGAAAAATTGAATCTATTTATATTTCTTTTTTTTTTTTGAAAGAGAAACTTACCCTATTTGTTTTTTTTACTTTGTATTTGATTGTTATGTTAATTTATTTTCCGAGTTTTTAATAATTTATGCATTTTATTTCAAAAGCTATATATTATGTAAATATCATAATTATTATTTTTAAACCTAAATAATTACTCCATCTATTGCTTTTATTTGTATTTTAAGGTTGTTATGTAGAAATTAACCCACAAATGTAATTAATTTTCTTGATTCTAATGAAATAGTTGTAAAATTTTCTATGTTACCTCCGGCTTTTTTTACTCACAATAAATATATGTATAAATTAATTAAAGATTAAGATATAAATAAGTGTATAATTAATTTAATATTAAACTTTGCAAACAACCAATAAAAAAACTCCAAAATCCAACAATTAAAAAGGAATAGAGGAATATGTAAACCACATTGATTCGGAATCAATTCTACAAACATATATCTAAATACATACTTACGTGTAGTTATTTTATGAATATCTTCATCATATAAATATAAAATTAGATTACAAACATATTCATAATCCTATTTGAGTTTAATAGAATAACTATGTACACCAAACTCTTCCTTCAAGTCAAATTTGTGGGTTTAAATGTTTGATTTTCTAGTTTGGTGTTTGACCAATTCAGATTTTAATTATAAACCCGTTTTAGGACAAGACATTATTCAAAATAATTTAAATTGTTGTTATAGTGCAATTGCTTCCGCCTCTGGTGGCTTTGCAATCCGTTTATTAAATAAGAACCCGTATTTTAGTTTTTTATTTTTAATTCAATACAAAAAAAAAAAACACAAACAATAGATGTTCATTTTAGCTTGTATAATGTACAGAATACATGTTCATTTTATTCAACTAAAATTATGATAAATAATTAATAAAACTGTTTTATGTTTTACACCATTATTGCGTAGTCTTTTTATGTTTTATGTTTTTCATCAATTGAGATATAACTAAGGTAAAAAAAAATTGAAAGGCAGTCTTTTGATGAGAGAGCATGCACCCACGATTTATATTAATGGAAATCTGAAATACAACAAAAAAAAATTATTACTTGTTTAATTAATTATTTTTAAAATAAATTTGCACTTTAAAAATAGAGAGCACGTACATTAGTTATTTCTTTCGTGCTATTGGTGTGATGCATTCCTTCTTACTGAATAGCAGTACTCTAGAATAAATCAGAAGCGTTGTCACTCTTTCAATCCACTTGCACAACTTGTGTTAGACGTATCACCATTCACCAATATAATGCACCACGATTGCACCAACACATGGCAACATTTTTTTTATATCTTTCTATTCATCTCTTTTTATCTCATCACTCTTTTTATATTTCCTTTCTATCTCTCATAATCCTTAAAATTCGATTTATAAAAAAAAACATCTCATGCAGGAAGATTTTGAAATCAACCCAAAACAAGTAACTCACTATATAGTCATATGTCGGTGTGTACCACTTAATATTTGATAGGTATCTCAGTTTGAATTAGTTAGGTGGAGTCTATTATAATTTTACACTACTAGTTGGCTAGTTGTGGCAATGTATAAGCATTTTAAGCTGATAAGTTTAATAATTCTCTGTATAGCAAGGCTGGACGTGCACAACTTGTGCTATGTCCGTACTTTTTTAATTAGTAAAAAAATATTCTCACTTTGGCTTTTAAAAAAGAACACTTGCGTCAAATGTTCCTATATAAGGTCACACTCTCCTTCGCACTTGAGACACCAACGTCAACCAAATATTATCATCTTCTTTCTTCTTACATTAATTTTTCCGATCGAGTTTCTTTCTTCTTGTTCACATTTCCTTGGAACAATGGTTTTATCAAAAGTGGTTAAGAAGGTTACCGGAAGGCTTGAACAGATGCAGCCTGAGGCGCCCAAAAACACTATGCAAGTTGTGTTCATGTTAGCAGAAGCCATGAGGTACGGTTACACCGAGACACTGGGTACATGGAACCTCTTCGACTTGCCCACAGCCATCATTCACGCTGTCACGGACAAGGTCATTTCCATTTTCCAACTTCTCTTAATATTTTTTTTTCTTCAATAAATGTGTAAGTTTTTCCATGGTTTCTAATTATTCAGTGGTCCTGAATCATGAACCATCATGTCGTTCACGATCTTCTTGATCAATCTCTACATGACACATAACAAAAGTGTTGTTATTTGTTTTTTCTTACAATTAAAAACTCAATATCACGTACAGATTGGTCGGGACGATAGACAGGTGGTGATCCATAACCATATACCTAATAATTTCTTCTAGTTTAATTTTACATGCATGCATGATGATGCTTTTGCTAGTTATGACTCTCACTTAACCTAAACTGAATTTGAAAATGTAGGATAAGAAAACAGTTGCAAGTGAATGCGATGAAAGAAGTGATTGTGTGCAGCTGAAAGCCCCAGGAGTCTTGGATGAGTTATATGAGGTGAAGAAATTGTTGACACGGGCCATGCTTTTCAGTAGCAGAAAACGGTTTGGAGCATTTTTATTTGCTGCTGGATTCGCCAAGGAGGATGTCCTCCTAAGAAAGAGAACAGCTCGGGTACACACTTTGCCTTCTTATATCAATCAATTAATCAAATAGTTCAAAATGGATTATTAGCCACTATATATATAATTGAAGATTAATTTTATGTACATATCAGATTCTAAAGCCGGCATTCACAGTGATACGTGATAAAGAATCAAAATGTTTGTTTGTGTTCATCCGTGGAACTCGTAGCATAAAAGACACTCTCACAGATGCAATTGCTGCTCCCATCCCCTTCAGTCATAGATTCATTAGCAGTGATGGTAAGCTGAGAAGGAACAACACGGTTTCTGGACATGCACACCGTGGTATGGTTACTGCAGCTCGTTGGATTAGAAGACACTGCACCTCTACACTACTTGATGCTTTTCAAGAAAATCCCGACTTCAAAATCAAGGTATACATTGTTATGGCTGAAAAATGTTAAATGATTTTGAATTCTTAATAATTATTACATTGGATGCTAATATATCAAAAATTTTATTTTGAGTCTCTATTGTCAATTAAGTGATGATAAGAAATCTTTGTGTGTAGATGATATCACATCATGATTTAACCGACGACAAAGATTTAAAACAAAAAATTTAATATATCAAAATTTAATGCAACAAAAAAATTTATTAGAAATCTAAAATAAAAATCAGTCATTTATTTATGATTAAGCTTATTGTTATTACTTATTAGAATAAATTCTGTTTGAATAACAATGTAATAGTACACAGCCCAACCGGCTGAATTGAGAGCTAGTAATGAAAAATTAGGAAACTATTGTATTTCCTTTTTTTACTTCATTTCCTTCTTCCTTACTTTCCATATATGTTTTCACTTTAGAAGCATATAAAAGTACATTTTGGGTTGAATTGATGTGGAAGGTATAGACAGATGAGAAGAAAAGAATGTTGTAAAAGTACTTATAAACATACGTTCATTTCCTTCTTTCTTGCTTTCCATATATGTTTTCACTTTAGAAACATATAAAAGTACATTTTGGGTTGAATTAAAGGTAGAGACGGATGAGAAGAAAAGAATGTTGTAAAAGAAAAAGTAACAGAGGTGATAAGTCATATAATTAAGGAAAAAGATTAATGGACTAAAGTGAACGTTTGTTTATAAGTACTCTTTTACTTTAAATGCCATATTCTTGCTTCACTATTTTGTAAATTAAATTTATGTATTCTTTTTATTCAATCATGTAACTCAACCTTTTGACCCTTTTTTATTGTTATAATAATATTTCCATAGATCATTGGGCATTCACTTGGTGGTGGTACTGCTGCACTGTTGACATTTATGCTTAGAGAAATGAAGCAGTTCTCTTCATGTACTTGTGTAACGTTTGGACCAGGCATGTGGTTATATATGTTAAACTAACTTTTTTAATTTACATCTAGAGTTTTAATTTTTGTATTGATCTGATCTATCTAATTCTATAGGTCATGTGTTCTGATATGGCCAATCCTTCTTCACAACTGTATTTTTTTGCAGCTGCGTGTATGACATTGGAGTTAGCCGAATTCGGGAAGCCCTTTATCACTTCCATTATAAATGGTTATGACATAGTGCCTACATTGTCAGCTTCTTCTGTTCACGATTTCATTTACAAGGTGCATGCTCAAACTACTTCTCCCAGCCTAATTAAGATGGTTCCTCAAATACTAACATGTTAATTGACTAATTTCTGAAGATGTTATGTGTTAAAAATGGTTCATTCTTTGCTCAAGTTGGCTTTCATTAGGTCACTGCATAATATAATATGGATTGAATAATTTACAGGGTCGGATTAAGGATAAAAACATCCTAACTGCAGTTGGATCTCGCTTATCATTTGCGAAAGCCATCACAGGACATGCAGTAACTCGTTGCACCCAGGTAGCTTCAAGTTCCCTTTATATATATTTGACCATGAAAGTACTCAGTGGGTGCTCTAAAGGGATATAGTCCTTTATTAGGTATTCACTAAACTCTAACAAGAGTTTGTTCCTTCATTTATATTATCAAACCATACATAATATGAGGGAACTCTTAATTGATTGCTGTTTAGAAATTCTACTGTTCCTGCTGGCTATAATTATATATATATCTCCTTTTTGCATAGGGTCATATAATAATATATACATCTTTTAATTATCTTATGTTAATGATCCTTCTTTGTGCCTAAAGGTTGTGAAGAAGCATCAACAAAGAACTCAATCTTTGTTACCCTGCTCCCAACGTGAGAATATTGAAACATCAGATGACTTGGTTAAGGCTTCTCAATCATGGGAGACAAGTTGTGAAACTCTTTTGACTGAAGAACACGTAATCATAGAGTCTGTGTCGGATGATGAAGAATATAATTCTTCTAGTGAAGGATCTGACGGTGATGATGATGACTCAGATGATGATAAAGACAAATTGTCTAACATTCATGCTAAGGACAAAGAAGCAACCACAACAAAAAACATCACTGAAGAAGAGAGTGTTTGTCCTGTTCCAACATCAGTCAACTTGGATAGACATCCTCTTTATCCTCCAGGAAAAATCATGCACATTGTCCCTGAAAATAATAATTCAAACCGCAAGTATCCTGATAAGAAACGCATCTACTTATATGAAACACCTACACAATTTTATGGAAAGCTCAGATTTTCAAGAGGGATTATTCTGGATCATCTCACGAAGAAGTATTTGAAGAAGCTACAGCAATTAATCAATCAACTAGAGAAAGAGCAGTCCAAATTTGGCGGATTATGAGCCAAAGAATTAATAGCAATGGAATGATATAATAGCTACTAGCTAACTGGCTTGAGGAGCCTTACCATCAACTGGACCTCTTGATTCTGGTAGTCATGTTTGTTGTGTGTATTTGAATTCTAATTATTGAAAATATGCCTGCTGCTTGAAATGGATTCTAAAGATTCAGTTTTTCGAGTGTCTTTTAGGAGTTTGTTATTTCTTGTAACAGTTGTAAGTCTTTTTTTAAGTTTTGAATGTTTGTTTCTGTTTTTTTCATTTAAGTTGAAGTTATACTAACAATGATAGATGTATATTGAGCTCTATTTATAGAGTCATCCAATAAAGTTTTTCATGTGTTTATTTCTTTTCTTAATTTGCTGCTCTCATAAATAAAAAAATAAAAAAATAAACAAATTAATGCCAAAGCTCTTAACTTAAGGAATTTGTGAGTTGATTGAGAGAAGCAAATACGTCATTTACTACAAATCCACCTCTTGTCTTTTTTTGTGGTGAGGTGTACTATAAAACACGATTTGCAAGGATGAATAATGTTCATCTTGAAACATTGGATCTTTGGGAGGAAAAAGAATAAAAAGTTTATGAACTACCTGCCAATCTTAGAATGACTAAGCTCATGAATCACAAACTTCAACTAAATGTTAACTCTGGTGTGCTTCATCCACCTTTGTAGTAAATCTAAGCTTGAAACCAAACTTCACAGTGGTATGAGTAACTGATTGACTGATGCACACATATAACCATTGACACAGAAGCAACTTCATTATTTCGCAGGGATTATACTGGATATCTCTGGTTTCAAATGATACAAACACCTCGTTGCCAATGTTTAACTCTGGTGTGCTTCATCTAAACTTGAAACCAAATGGCATTTGAAATAATTGTATTATTAATATGAGAACAACTTCGCATTTGAAATAATTGTATTATTAATATATGAGAACAACTTCGCAGTGGTATGATTAACTGATTGACTGATGCAGACATATAACCATTGACACAGAAGCAACTTCATTATTTTTAATAATATCAATGTTTGATACCAGGATAGCTTTTGGCACATTGGAATCCCTCCTTCAATTTACGAATTTAATGATTTCACAGGGAGCATAATTTCACTAATTTTACTACGAATAGCCACAAAGCAATTAACACAGCAAAGCTCCCGAAATGAAAATTGATAGCAATTTACTACAGCTTGTTCTTACACATCTTGCACATCAACTAATTAAATAGATAGCAAAAGATTCCCCTGTTGATGACATGTAAAATCCCCAAAGATTCAATAGATTAATTCACAAAACAATTATATAGAAAATTTAACTCCTTCATCATCAGTTGAAGTTCCTTTAAAGACCACAAGTTTTCCCTTCTGTTCTAATAGTTTCAGTGCACGATTCAAAATAGTTCGATCTATTCCATGAAGATCTGCAGAATATAAAATAGAATGAGAACCAAATTCAGTCAAAACAATTCCAAAGCCATATTTCTTTAACTCATCCTAATTAATCTTCCTATAACTTTTAGCTCATCCTAATCAATCTTTAAGCTACAGGTATTGTTCCAATCTCCATTCTATTAACCTGGAATTAAACTAGAGAAGGGTTGTTCAAGCACCATATTTCTTTAGCATAAATATTATGGTGGTTCACAAGTGTGCTGCTGATTTTCAAGTTCAGAAGGGAATAAGTCTACTTTATAAGTCTTTTTACCTCATTAAATAGAGGAAGCCACATCCAAGGACACTATTTTCTGATTTATCAAACATCCACATCAGTCTGAAAACACAATTCACATGAAGAAGACAATACGTCTTCTGTTCTGTTTAAAAAAAAATCTTTTAATTTCAAAAACTTCAAAAGGGGCGAGGGAGTGATTTAAAAAGGAAAACAATAAACCATTCAGATTCAACTTAAATCAAATGTTAAGACTATTTTACCGTTGTTCAACAAAATATTTCATTATAGGTCACTAATGGTGAAATATTAAGACAACAACGAATCACAAAATTGAAACTAACTAAAAACTGGTTTTAGATTTTAAAAATCAAAGCTTAAACTCTGTCAACCACCCTGTGCAGACCCTAACAATTTAGTTTTTTTTATATCTGTTCCATGCTTGCACACTTTCCAATCACCCTTAAGAAAGATAAAAATAGAGCATAAACTTCTTTAAACACTATTTCAAAAACAACATGTAAAGATAAATGGAGAATTACTGAATCCTTTTACCACAGCTCATACCCAAAAATCCTTTTTGGCATACTGATTCTCTGCCATGATGACTTTTATCTTATCCCAAATTAAATCTTAATACAGGTAAGGAAATATATCTATTCAAATTTCCATCTATCCCTCAACTACCAGAAAACACATAAGGTCTGATTCAACCAGATTGATTGGAAACAAAAAACAACAATATTATTAAATTATTAAAAATACCTACAAAAAGAACCACTATCAAGTCCTAGATATATACTCACACACCTCAAACACACAAGACAACTGTATTGAAGCAGCAAATAATCACCAAACTTGTCCTGCCTCACATTATAGCTAACTAAAAGGACCTATAAGCGTTAACAGATTACCTGTTCCTTGAGATTCGGTCCCTGTTCGTATTTCTTCTACTGTGACAACACCATCTTCCAGCCCATTATTTTTTGCCTAATCAATATTAAAGCAAATTTAATAACAAAGCAACAAATAAGTGAATAACTAATTGCAGGTAGTGGTTATCAAGCTAGTAATTTAAACTTACAAACTGTATTAAAATGTCAGCCCAATCTTGAAGCCGATACCAGAGAATAAGACATTTCCTATGTCCTTTATCCATCCATTCTGCACGTCCTGTCAAATTACACATGAGGCATTTTTCTGAGCCAAATACAAGAATTATAAATCCATTGACATGAATGAAACACACACCTTCAGACACTAATGCAGAAAGGAAAGCTTCTCTGGCTTCATGAGTAAGAGACCCTGCAGGATGAAAAATCTAAAACAATCGCACAACAAATGAGTGGAAATAAGCAAGACCTAAAATTTAAGGAGCATTTATGGGACATGTCAACTTCACATAAATGACACAAGCAGGAATTTTGACTTTTGAGCGAGCTTACTTTCAATTCCATGATTTGTAAATAGAGGAAATTCTTCTTCAAGCCCAATTACAAATATCTTCTGTGTTTTACAAAAATCTAAAATTAGATCTTTCCATAGTTGTATCTGCTTCTCTCTCGTGTCTCTTACTGGCTGCAAACTGAAAGGTAGAAGCCAAGGTCACCGGCACAATCACCACTAGTTAATGACTGCCTTACAATCAATAAGCCCTAAGCAGTGAATTTTGTAAATAAAGGAGGCAAAACAATTGAATCACACAACAATAATACAATGCCACAAGCAACCTGATAAAATATTCAATACAAGCAGTAGACAGGTCCCAGCAACCATAAAATAATTAAGTTTTCTGCAAACTTTGGCACAGGATATTTGGATCCTACAGAATGTGCACAGAATGGAAGTAATCAAAACTCAATTTTAACAGAAAATTCGCCACAGTGCTTATTCGGAATTTCATCATCATTTATTATCATCATTATTATTATTGAGGAAAATATGCCATTTTTTTGTTAGAAGAAAATTGATACCAAACCGAAGCACTTACAATTGAAAGAATGCAAAAAGAAAAAGGACTAAGGGAAAAAAAAAGGGGGAATTTACGTGAAATAAGGTGGGTAATTGAAGAAAGGTGGTAGTTTGAACCCTCCCAATTTCTGCATCTTGCATGTGCTGCTTAAATGCTATGCGCAGAAATTAACGGTCTTCTAGGAGCATTTTTAACCACAAGGATCTTGAGTTCAAGATCTGATCTTCAACCGATCTTTCGATAAAGAAAATGAGATCTTCTACAAGGTCCCTGAACATCTGCACATTGATTAAAAAAAATTACTCCCTCTCTCCCTAACAGCAAAACGCGGGAGGAAGAACTGTCCAAAAGAAGAAAGGAAAACAACTCAACCAAAAATTGACATACCGGCGGATGGGGGTCGCGGCGGAGGGGAAGGCGGTGGGCGGAGAAGAAAGAAGAAAGAAGGTGAGGAAAACGTGTGAGCACTGTTATAAATTAAAAATTGTTTGAAAGGAGATTAATTTAACTAATAAGAAATTAAATTAAAATATAAAAACTGTTAAAAACTTTTAATTTAAGAAAATAAAAAAACTCATTTCAATATATGAAAAAAATGTTTAACTGATAATTTGCAAAAATATTGTTAATTCTGATTGACAAAATTTAATCATTAATTAATGAAAAGTATAATTAATAATATAGGATTGAATTAGTTGATAATGATATTTCATTACGTAAAAAGATAGTTTACATAAACTTACAAATATTTGTATATAAGCCTGGATTTTTCTTATTATTCTTGCTTCTTGTATTCCTCTGTTATAATTTTTAAATAACTTAACACGTTAAAAATCAAAATTTGTCAATAACTCATTATTTTTGTAGTCTGAAACATCAAATACTCTTTTTTTTTTCTTATATTACTACCGTGTTTATGTGAAGACTACTATCAAGTGCAGCAGCCAGCAAGATAAACACTTTAGACTTATCTCTGAATACTAACTTCTTTTTGGGTGTATCATATAAAAGATTAACAAATTCTTTTAGTATTAGTATCAATTAGTTAGGGGCGAGAGGTCCAAAAATTGAAAATAGTACAATGAGTTAGGTGCTCTTCCTCCAATTGCTTTGTGTTTCTGAAAACCAAGAATTTATGTGACAGTCTTCTATAGCCTAAAGAAAGAAAGAAAGAAAAAAACTGTTGCGTTATCAAAATTATCAATTTGCTGACATCTTCGCTTATTCTTACTCTGATGTGCCTACAATTTCTATAACAAGTAGTATATGTTAAACAATACCATAACCAAAACCTATTTTCTTGTCTTGCTTGTGTGCTATGGATAGCAATATCATTGGTAGAAAAAGATGCTCAACATACCACAATGTCCAATCTTATTTCTAGTAGTTGTCTATTTACTGCAATATATATAACTAACAAATATGTGTGGGAAATGTCAAGACAGGAAAAAAAATACTACCCCTACAAAGAACCCTTTATGCATAAATGTAATGAAATTCACCAATAATCTTTACATGAGCAAGTTCCATCTTTGAAATGGTGGAAGCGATTACGGTCTCTCACAGTAATTTCCCGTTCATAGATCACGGAAATGAACTTAGTGTAAGTATGACAGTCATTACACATCCTAAGATTTCTTGATATTCTTATGGGAGATCCCTCCGATGTCTGTATTAGTGCAAAAGCAATTGCCAACTTCTGACTATGATGTTTCAGTCTCTGCCTCTTTTCATCTTCATCCACATCAAGCAACACCTGTGACATGTCTGGTGTATAGCCTTCAAATTTCAACTGCCATTCCATTTGTTGAATCATATCATAGATGGTTTCACATATTGGTTGAGACTTGTCCTGCGAAACAAACTTGTATACATTCCTATTTGCTTCAACCAAACTGAACCCAGGTGTTTGCACCAAGTGTTTTTCAGCCATTTCTGTTCTGATCCTGGCTACATTAGCCCATTTTTTAGCCCTTGCATACATATTTGCTAGCACCAAATAGTCCCCGGGATTGTGTTTATTCAACCTGAAAATATTCTCAGCTGCAATCTCCCCTATTTCCAAGTTATGGTGAACCTTACAAGCACTAAGAAGGCTCCTCCAAACCACATCATTAGGCTTAATTGGCATGCTTTTTATGAGGTCATAGGCTTCCTTTAGCATCCCAGCTCTCCCCATAAGATCCACCATACAACCATAGTGCTGAATTGTTGGTTTAATCATATGCTCAAATTGCATGCGGTTGAAACATTGAAGACCCTCATTGACAAGACCAGCATGACTGCAAGCACTTAACACACCCACATAGACAACATCATCTGGTGTCAAACCTTCCTCCAGCATGTCAGAGAAAACTCTTACAGCTTCCCTACCGCGCCCATGAATGGCAAGCCCCGCGATCATTACAGTGTAAGAGTATCTATTCTTATGAGCCATATTTTGGAACACACAAAGCCCTTTCTCAAGGCTCCCACACTTGACATACATATCAATTAATGAAGTCTTCACAACAACATTGAGTTCACTGATGTTCCTCAACAAGATCCCATGTATGCACCTTCCAAGATTAGGAGACCCCAAATGAGTGCAAGCAGAAAGTGCACTAACCAGAATGCTCTCTTCAGCCCTATGGCGTCCCTCGCCGCTCATGTCCCCAAGAAGCATCAAGCACTCATGCCACATCTCCACACTAGCATGAGCACCAATGATGGAACTCCACGAAGCCACACTCTTTTCATCCATTTGCTCAAACACAACACCAGCATGCTCTATTGCCCCACACTTGCCATACATGCTAATCAAGCCATTTTGCACAAAGACATCAACCTCAAGACCAGCCTTAAAAACATGAGCATGAATTTGCACTCCTTCCTTGAGAGCAACTAATAGAGAGCATGCCTTGAGCACAAACGGGTAGGTGAAGTTGTCAGGTTCAATTCCTCTTTCAAGCATCTCAACATAAAGCAACAAAGCTTCTTCTAGATCCATGCTATTGACATTTCCTCTAATCATGGTATTGTACTCAAAGCTACCAGGTTCCTCAATCTGCCTGAAGATTGAGCAAGCATACTCCATGCTGCCCCATCTAGATAGAGCACAAGAGGCAACAAGATTGCTGCCACAGAAAGAATCATAGAAGAGACCCAATTTTAGAATATGGGCATGTACTTGCTTGAATTCTTCCATGCTCTTGCATCTCTTGAGCAAAGACAACCATCCCTGCTCATTGAACTTTGCATTCAATTCAGAGCTTTGGGGTGGACTATTTGGCAGTGACAAAAGATGGGATTGGCAAAGGACAGATGTCCCACTCATACTTCCATCCACACCATGTTAAACCAACAAGCTAAGCTAAGCTAAACATAAAAATAGCATACCCCCCATTATCAAGTCCAGGAGATAATATTGATGAAACTCTCCATGTAAGTAAGAATTAACTCAAAATTAGAATATAGAAACTGAGAAGAGATAGTTATGCACCAGAAAAAAGATGAACTCTATGATCCATGATGCAAGGAAAGTTTATCAGATGGTTGCAGAGTATTTGGCAAGTGGGCATGAAGTTGGGGTGTAGTGATCCCAATTACTGAAATGGCAACGGAAAAAAACTGTGCGAAGCATTGGTGGTGTGGTTTTGGGGGTTGACAGCGAAAAAAGATCCTTTTTTTTTTCTCAAAGGGTTTTTCAGAAGAAGAAAAAGATGGTAATTTTGAGAGGATTTGAATGTCATCCACGAAATTTGAGACAGCATTTCAGGCCACAAAAAAGCAGCGTTACATTATGGAACATGGGATTTCTGGATAGGATAATGTTTGGGCAAAGGTTGGGCCCACCAGATTCTCCTCGCAGTTAGAAGGCCTCTAATATTTCGCCATGTGTATGTTTGGATGTTTCAACTATAGAAAATTACAAATTTATTTTATTTTCGTAATTAGTTGGAACCTTGTGATTTACTTGGGGTCTAATTTCGTAGGTTGAATTAGAGCATCTAAGCCAACAGGGAAGAATAATATAGTATAATATTTCGTCTAGTAATAAAAACAAATGTTAAAAATCAAAGTTCTGTCTATCATGGGCTTCAAAACCTTTATTATTTTTTATTAATAATGTCAATTTTGAATGTTACATTTTTCACAATTTATCATGTGTCATCAAATTAATTAAATTAATATAATAAACTAATGAAATATTTAATTTTCTGTATCAAAAAAGTTTTAAGAGATTACAATAAAATTTTAAATATAAAGAGATCAAACTGAAACTTAAACATAAATAAGTGACCAAAATTCTATTATATCTAAAATAATTGACACACTCATGTTTCGTGTGTGTTTATTTCTTTTTTATTAGAGCTTCTTGACACTAAAGAAGATACACTATAGACTATAGACAAACAGATGAGTCAATTTAAATAGATTAGAACCAATTTGATTTCCTTATTAAATGGATTATATTTTGTTTGACTTGCATCCAACTCATTTAACTCACAGGTTAGTGGAATTGTTTGCAGACTCAATAATAATTTTTTCGAAAAATGTTACAAAAATAATAAATTAATAAAAATATTAAAAACAGTACAAAAAAATTTGATAAACACCGAAAAATGTCTAACATAAGATTAAAAAAATTATAAAATAAAACATACGCATGCATTAATGAAATAGTAAAATTCAAAATAAAATTGCATCTACATTACTCAAATATCAAATAAAGCATTAAATACTCTATCTCTAACTTTTTACATTAATAAATTATAAATATTCAAATAGTGAGAAAGAGGTCAATATATAGTATATACCAATAAAATATTAAATAATAATAATTTAATAAATTATAAAATAATAAATAATCTTTAAATTTAAAAAAAATATCTAAAAAAGATAATTGATCTATGGGTCGGTCTGTTAACCATTGGATTGGATCCAACTTGTTTAACATATGAATTAAATAAAGTCCCATTTAAATAGACCGATATTTTAACTAATTAGTCTACGAGTTAAATAAACCATTGTGAGTCAAAGTCCATATATCTGCATCTGTCCTCTTTGTCTCTTTCGGTGGTGCTTGTTGTAAGATTGTTAAAACAAACCTTAATAATGATTCCTCTCTTAAAAAAAATTATTCAACTAGTATCTTGTTTACATTTTTTGTCTTTTGGCTTACATGAATAATGATTATAATATAATGCATGTTTTGTTTTTCAGTTCTAAATGGATGTTCGAAATAAAATGGAGTTTGCTAAAACATCAAATCCTTCCTTTTGTAAAACTGAATTTATGAATTATTAGATTTATTTTGGAATTTATGCAGCACATGTTGAACTAAAATCCAAACATGCACATAAAAGGGTACGAGCTGCAAGCCTAGCCTAAAATAAATTTTATTGTTTCCTACAAGTAAAGTCAGAGCAGTGAAAACAAGAAGAAAAAAAAAGCCTATAAATTGGTCATTTGTTTCCTACACAAGTGAAGCCTTTAGCAAAAACCCTAATTCCTCTTCAGAGACCCAATAAGTTGAAAGCAAAATAATATAAAAACAAAAACAAAAAACGCAATCTCTCTGTGTTCCCTGCATGATAACTTATTGGTAAGCTAATAAGATCACATCATATACAAGGAGCAGCGTTCAATCCTGCTATATGCAAATACTACACCTCTCTCCCTTGGAAACAAACAAGAAGAAAAAGCAGATAAAAAATAGTGATTCTGAATTTCTAATGTCCAACCAAACAATCAACTATCTACCAAACCACCACGGTAAGAAAGTAGCAGGTAGCAGTTGTTGCTCCTTTGGTTCAGTAGATGTATAGTTCCTCCTTACAAATTATAGAAGTACTTGTTAATAACTCCATTGCCATGTTTGGAACTTCACCTTGCATGCCACTTAATGAAGAAACAACCCAAGCTTAGAACATTTGCAGTCCCAAATGACAAAGGACTCACATGGTTTGCGAAACCTTTCCATACACGTGACTTGTGAGTTCATAGAAAAGATTTCCATATTATTCTTTGACTAACTTTTGCAATGACGGTCCAAGGCAACTTTCCATCTTCAAAACTGATTGACTTTTATTATATATATAGAAAAACTGAGGCAGTCATAGATATTTAACATTTTTATCTTTTAAAATACTTACATATTTTCACTCTGATTAAAATATATAACTAGTTGAGAAAATTTTAAGTTAAAAAAATTTGAGAAAAAGAGGTTGAAAGTTAAAAAGTTAAGCCCTTTGGATATGGTTCTAAGGTTTTAGATTGTCTTTTAACATGTACATTTCAAAACAAATTGTGTTCAATTAGATTTAGTTATATTAATTTTTAACTTTTGGAACAATTTTATCTTAATGTACAAAAAATAAAAATAACTTATTAACCATCTCATGTTAATATCATTATTAGCAATTTCACCCACAATTATCATTATTCATTCAACCTCCATTCTCATTATTATTATGGTTATCACAATCGGACCAGGCCAGTTAGTTCAACTAGGAATTGATGATCTATCTCATCGATTTAAATCCCAAAGTTAGAGTGCAACTGAATCAGTTATGAAACAAAAAAAAAAACTGTTTAAGAATCAGTAAAATTGCTAAAAACTAGTAGTTGGATTGGTTTTAAATATTATGATGTATTAGATTTGCTTTCATACATAACTTACTTTTGTTATATGTCATGACTTATGACACTTTTGAGTAAAATTTAATTTTTAACATTATAAATTTATACATATTGTTAGGAATATTTCTTGTGATAAAGTGTAACCAAGTTTCAAAATAGTAATAGAACTTACGTCCAAGTCGTCTCTCAAAGGACTATTGTATATTCAAATAATTAGGACTTAGAAAATAAGGTTTGGTAAAACTATTTATCAATTGATTGTATTGGAATTCATAAAAGAACAAACCGAAGAGTAAAAACAAATAAAAGAGAATTGAAGAAAGAATTGCAGTCTTGTTGTGAGAATTGATGGTTTGAACAGACAGGGTTGAACTTGGTTTTTCCATTTTTCAATACAATAATCGCAATCAATCTAGTTATTCATGCAATTTATCTCCAATTATATTTTAACTCTAATGTCTTAGGTGAAAGAGTCTAAGTTATTTAGATTAATTCTCAATGTCTTGGCAAATCAATCTAAATAACCAGCATTAACGTTTAAGAATTAAAGGAGCCTAATTAGTATTAACCTATGTCTATAATCAATCTCAATTAAGCACTCTTCTCAGTTTGGGAATCAAACAAATGTTTGTTGACTAAACTATTGATTCCTAATGTCAAGTAATAGGTGATCAATCTAAAACAAACATTAAGAAAAGAAGAAGAATAACAAATTTGAATAATTGTATTAAAAGAGAGTATTACATGAAATTAGGTTCAACCTATCCAACCTTGATAGATGAGGAGATTAGTTGCTCATAACTTGATTACAATTCTCATGATCAATCATACAAATGTGTAATGAATCAAAACTAAGAGCCCTAGGAATGGTACTCTCTATCTTAGAAAGTTGTTGTCTAAATCGCACCTAAATGCCTCTTCCATCTCATCTCAAGTCTTTTATATTTTGATATGGGTTTGGATCTAACGTGACACCCTCGCTTAAGTGTGAGTATTATCACTCTCAAGTGATGCCTTCTAATCTTTGTCAAGACAATTACTGACTCTCCTCATGTACGCGCACAAAAAATCTTAAGTGAGGTCTTCATGTTCTTCCTTTACTTTACTTGCCTCGCTCAAGCCCTTTAAGACTTGGCTTAACCGAGGTTCTCCAGTGAATCCAAATTTACTCTCTTACTTATCTCGCTTAAGCACACAACATGTCACACTTAAGCGAGAAGCTCAATTTCTTCAACTGACTTAAATTCCTGCAAAAACTCCACACAAACATCAAAAGGTCCTAAAACTTAAATTATAAAGTTCCTGTGTGATTATTTACAATTTATCATAATCTTAAGATAAACCGTAACTCAATGTATAAAAAAATGCTAGATAATCGTCTCAAATCATATGTAAACTTAATGTATAATTAGTGATTATTACATATCATGTTATTTTTTGTTTAATATTGCTTAATATATTATATAAATTTATTAAAATATAAATATTTTATTGAAACTGGTTCGACTTTGGTTCAATCTTGGTTAAACCATTGAACCAATGTCTTCATCGTTTTAGTGATTGATTTGATTCTGATAACATTTGTTATCATTGACCATTACTTTCTTTATTGTCACCATCATTGTCATTATAAGGAAGCAATGCATTATTTTTATAGTTGCATTTTAAATTAGTGTTAAATGAAAAAATACAAAATGAAAGAAAATCAATGAGATGTTATATATAAAAATGAGAAAGAAATAAAACAATGTGTAATATACATGTTCAATTTATAGAACTTATTATTAGTAACTAACCATCTACCTAATCTACCAATTAACTAACTTCGAAGTACTTCTCAATGTTATTTTTTTAAGTGTGATTAATTGAGACGATTTGAAAAACAAGTACACAAAAAAGTCATTATTAAAAACAGTTTTATTTGGTAAATAACGTCGAGGGGAATTGCTATACAAATTTGAACATGTAAACTTCATTTCTAAAGTTGTGTTATGCTATACAAATCAATTCACACAACAACCATACTACCAACATTTGACCAATCAAATGAAACATTGCTTTGAATACTTACATTTGTTGGGTTCCAAAGAAGTAAACATGCATTTTCTTCCGGTCAGAGGAATAGCCCCACTTCTCCGCCTCACTTACCTGCCACCAGTAAAGAACTCTTCAAAAGTCATGAAATAACTAGTTAACTACTACAAACAAGAAGGGAAGCAAACATAAACATGCTTAATTTTATAACCTAAGGCCCCATTTTTCTTACATTGTGATTTAGGGTGCATTTGACCACAGCCTAACAATGGGTGAAATTTAAGGGAGTAAATTTTAATGGGCAAAAAGTATGTTTAATTAGAGTGAAAAAAGACAAAAGAAGTTACGAGTTCTTTTGTTGTAAAACCAGCACTAATCCTGACAAGGGGAAACATTGTCCAGTGTCGCCCCTCTCCTCCCTCACACCCTTGCTTACATCTCTCTCAAAATAGAAATATTAGCAATATAACAAAACATTAATTGAAAACGAACCTTGAACACACATTACTCTTCTATTAGCCACAATTAATAGAACTAAATTAAACGGGAAATAGGAGGAGGCTAGGGTTGACGACATTACCAGTTCAACGAGGCTAGGGTTGATCGAAGCCCACCGTTCGAGGAACACAAGCTATGGTTCGCTTCGATGTGCCTCACTTTAACAAAACCGAACACCGTTTAGGTGTGTCAACTACTCAGCTTCGATGAGGTTGAGGTGCGTCAGCTTCGATGAGGTTCAGGTGCGTCAGGTTCGATGTGGTTGACGTGCGTGAGGTTCAATGAGGATGAGGTTGAGGTTGAGGTTGAGCTTCGATGAGGAATATCACGAGAGAATGGCTGAGAGGAGAGACAACTGAAGAGGCTAGGGTAAATTAAAGTATACAACGACGGTCATAGGGGAAAAACTGTTGTTGTCTTAATTAGTGGTAATTACAACATTGCCACTACAACCAATTCTACATCGGTTATTTGTAACCGTCTTAAAATCTACGACGTAAAAAACAAAATTTGTATTACTAATTACAAAATTGCCACCGTACCATATATTAAATCGGTTCCCTAGAACCGTCGTAGATTGCGCGATGTTAAAACCATTATTTCTAGTAGTGAGTTGACATCTCAATTTGGACAATAATGTATTTGAGCACAAAATTTACTTGGTAAAATAAAAATGAAAATATCAACTTATCATTGTTAATGCCTTTTGTATTAGAATTATCATACGAAGCATTAGGTTCAAGTATTCGTTGTATCAAGATCTTCTACACTTTAAGTACTTGTATAATATTTAGAGAAACAGAAAACAAGTGAGTCCTATATTTTTTAAAATTAAAGAATTTAAGAGGAGTCAAACTTCTTGTTTGTCATTAACATTCTTTCGGAGGGCCATTGAAATGAACATAATTGTGCATCCTTAGTTGGTGCAAATCAATAATCATGCGTTAGATATGATTATTGCTTTGGAGATTAAAGTGGCATCACTTTTACAGTGTGGGAAGCTATAGTGTGCACTGTTACGAAGCATGGGCATAGTTTGGATACTAGGTTCTACCCTTTCTTTTAGGTTCCTCAATTTTGAAGCGTGCAATATTTCTCTAATCAATCATCGTCCTTTTTGGATGGGGTTGTTAGCTTTAGTTTAATCATTTTGGGTGTTTGACTATGCTTTCTTCGTCTAACTAAAAAAAAAGAATTTCTTTCTTATGTTTATTTAATAATTAACATTGTATATAATTATATTTTTCTCTTTTTTATTATCTTTTTTTAAAAACACGCATTTAACATTTAAGTTTATTCAGTACAATACAGTTTTTATTTTAAAAATATATTCGAAAAAGCACATAGTTGTCACATAAATATTCAAAATAGAAAAAAATCAATGTAATTTACAAAATTAAATGCCCATTTTTTTATAAATTCCGCAAATGTTCCAATTAATCATTTTTTATACTATACTGATATTGAATTACAATTATGTCTGGACTCTGGAGTGTATTATATTAAGCTTGATAATTTGATTGTAAGGGATGATGCCAACCTTTTGACGGGAATTGGGAAAATATTTTCTTATGAGAAATATCATCATATCTCTAAATATTAAAACGACTATAAGAAAGAAAAGAATCTCATGTAACTACTTGAAGGATTAAAATTGGCATTTTTTTTAATTCATTTTACGATTGATTGAGATGGTATTTGAAACATTTGTATTAATAAAAAAAACATTATTTATAACATTTTTTGCTCTAAGGTTTAAAGGTTACGTGGCGAAAATGCTTTAATCTTGACATTTTGCCAACGAATTGAAAGTTTGAAACGGCAATAAATGAAGTGTAAAAAGCAATCATACTCACCATTTTATAACGCGTTCGTTACAGATATCTACTTAAGCAACCAAACTCTTTGCAATGTTTTTTTTTTAATTTAAGGTTTTATTTCTCCATATAAGGTTTTTTATTAATAAATCAATTAAACCGTATATATACCATGATTTAAAATGTTCTACATTCCAGTGAAAAACATGAAGAAAAAAATCAAGAATGATATTATCATCTGCACTCTCATAATGCTACTTTTAAAATCATAGTATGTATTCTATCTTTAAATTAAAACAGTTTTAAGTAATTATTATCCTATTATATTTTTTTATTGATAGGGATAGAAGATGTAATAAAGAATACTCTCGCATTGAGCAGTATCATAATTTATTTATTATAAACACCTCAATTAAAATCAATCCCATCTTAATTTTTCTTAACCAAATCTTAATTTAGCTTAGGTTGTGTTCTGCAACATTTCATATAACTAATAAAAATTTTATCAAAAAACAACAAGAAAGTTACTTTTTTTTTGCTTGGAGATGTGTGCTTTCTTGGTTGAACAAGTTTTCAACGGATATTTAAATATGCAGTGTTTTATTTAGCGTTAAGGAATTGATTATAAGTTTAGAATGAGTTTTGAACATTAAGGAAATGATCACATGTTAGGTTTGAAATTAGAGAAAAATTTAAAACTGATTTTGAGTTAAAATAATTTTGAGTAATTTTTGCGTTGCTCTTAACTTGATTTTATAATAAAATATTTAAACATAAATTACATTACTTCACAATCAATTTAATCAAAAATAAATTTTACAAAATAAATTTTATCAACATTTATCTAAACACACTTTTAGGATATGTTTAAATTCAGATCTATTGTGAGGGGTCTCAAAGGCCAATTGAACTAACAAATGGTTGAAAACCTCTCTTTCAACCACTTCAACCAATTTCTCAAACATATACTTATATTCACATTATATTTCTAGAAACAAACTCAACTCCAAAAAATAGATGACTTAAATATAAAATATGATCAACTAAGATTTTAGTTTCTAAATTTTTTTAAAATTTAATTTTTAATCTCTAAATTTTTGTTTGATTAATCAAGTCCTTAAACTTTTAAAAATTTTAGTTTTTAATCTTAAACAAAAGTTTAAATTCATTATTTTTATTTATTTAATGAGATTTGAAGGATTAAAATAAAAAAAATCAAAGTCTAGGAATTAAAACTTTTAATAAAAATTTAAAAAGTTTGACCAGTTAAATAAAAAATTAAGAACTAAAATTTGAACTTAAAAAAAATATTTTAGGAAATAATTTAAAATGAGTGGTCCATGCATGTCTTGAATCTTTGTATTATTAGCACAACTTTCTAACTAACAAAGATAACAAGACAGTTATGTTAAAAGATACTTATAAGATTAAATTTTTTAATATATATTTAATGCATATATAAGTTTATATAATTAATTTTGTAACAATTAATTTTGATATAATAATATATTTTTTACATATATAAATTTTTATTAAATTTATAATTTTTATTAAATATACATTACAAATTTTGTTATTATATATAATAATATTAATTATTTTTAAACATAATTGATCTATCAATTTAGTTAATTAAAATATTATTATAATAATATAAAGATCACATGTTCAAAATCTACCATTAATCACCTGATATAGATACGAGATAAGCATCCATTTATCATAAATAAACATTCAAATCTCAATGAAAGAACATTTTCTAATTTAGTCAAAAGAGTTAAAGATTAATACCTTCAAATATTAAAATTTATTTATTTAAGAGTTTTAGTGTCAATAAATATGTTTCAATAGAGTTAAAAGTTACTCCAATATTGTATTAAATAATTTTTTTAAGATTATTTTTAATCAATATTTAATGAGAATAATATTTAAAAAAAGTAAGTTATTAACTAAAGAGATAATAAATATTAAAAAATTACTTAATATTTTAATTAAAATTCAATAAATTAATTACAGTTTTTAATATTTATATCAAAACCTTAAATATCATATTATCTTATTTGAAACGAAAAGAATAAATTTTTAATTATAATTAAGAATCATAATTTATAATTATTTATCAACCTTATTACATTATTAAATAAACATTGAGTGAAGACATCACAACATTACATAAGATAGCATACCACATGATCAAAAACATAAACACGGTGAGATATCATTCCATAAAATAGAATAACACATCAAAAAACATAAACACACTGAGAGTTAGCAATGGGGGTGGTAAGTGGGACCCATTGATTTTTCACCCTCATCTTGTTCTTGTTCTTCTACTACTTCTTCTACTTGTTACTTTCTGAGCTAACCTTTCCCTTTCTCTCTTTTTTCCTTCATCAATGGTGGTGGTGGCTTTTGAGAAAGCTCTGTCTTTTGTCTCTTGGAGCTCAAAAGCAAGAGCACCTTAGATTTTAAGATCGGATTCGCTTTCATTCTGTCCCTTTTCTCAGGTACATTCTCATCGTCCCCGTTCTCTCTCTCTCTCTCAACTCTCCCCCACCTCCTTTCTCTCACTATAAAGTTGAAAGTGATGTTTTTTATTTTTTGGGTTTGTCTTATTATTTATTCTAGCTTGAAAATTCTAACATTTGAGTCTGTTTCTAAGTTGGTTTCTTCGGGTGGCATTTATTAGCAGCAAGTGGTTTGACTCTAGAGTATTTTCAACACCGGAAGAACCAACACTTGTGACCCGTTCTTCCCTCTTCTTATCTTTCTAACATCCAAGGCTGATAAAGTTGAACGGTTTACACGTTTTGTTTCTTGTTTTTGTCTATTTTTTACTGTATATAATTCACTTTTTCATGGGGTTTCTGTGTTTTTGTCTGTCGTCATGCTTAGATACCATGAGTTGAATTTGGTTTATTTTAATTTCATTTTATTTTTGTTTAGCATACTTGTATTTTTTTTTCGTTTTTCTAATGTAAAAGAAAACCATTCAACTATGAAGGCTTTCAAGTTTCAACGTTTGATTGCGGCTGCTTGATGGGCCATGGCTGTGACTGATTCTCTATGTGCAAAACCAAAACTCCTAAAACCCCTTAATATTTAACATAATTCAACCTCTTCTTCCTTTTTTTTCCTGAAGATATATGTCGATTTCTATTTAGTTACAAGTATATTGGAATTTGTTGTTTTAGAGAGAGCAACAAGTTCTTGTAGTTAAATCTGATGCTGAAGAGTGAAGATTGAGGAACTTAAAGTTTGAAGTTTAAGGGGTGCTTTTGATTACAAATAATATGGATCAAAATAGGGGAGAGAGCTGGAGGGAATTAGTGAAGAAGATGCTTCCTCCTGGTGCTTCCATACCTGCTGATGCTTCTAATCTTGATTACTCCATAGCAATGGAATATGTTGGTCCACCAGTTTCATATGATGTACCAAGAGTTGAGCCCTTTGACGCAAACTCAAGAGCAATTCCCACTGCTCAACCACTCTCTGGATCACAAAGATCAAGTACTCATGGGGGCCATATGGTGATTGAACCAATCCCTCTACCGGTGTCTCGTATTGCTGGCGTAACGAGCTCTCCTAATCAAAGTCCAAGGGTGTCAGGAAGTTCAGATTCTGTGGTTTCTGTCTTACAGAACCCAGATCTTTCTTCTGCGACACCTTCGGCTTCGCCTGCTTCAGTTCATAATCCTCCTAGCAATCCTCCTAAGCCAGGTAATGAAGCGAAGAGAGCACCGGTTGTCACTTTTAATACTGTTGATAGACCTCAGAGGAAAGAGGTGGAGGTTGTGAAGCCAGTTTATTCGGAATACGTTGGAGTTTTGAAAGAAAGGAAGAAAAAGAAAATAAGAGTTTGTTATAGGTGTGGAAAAGGGAAGTGGGAAACAAAGGAGTCTTGCATAGTTTGTAATGCCAAGTATTGCAGCAACTGTGTGCTTAGGGCAATGGGATCAATGCCTGAAGGACGTAAATGTGTAACATGCATTGGTCAGCCAATTGATGAATCGAGGAGACTGAAATTGGGTAAATATTCAAGGGTGTTGTCCCGACTGTTAAGTCCTCTAGAAGTCAAGCAAATTATGAAAGCAGAGAAAGAATGTTCTGCTAATCAGCTTCGGCCAGAGCAGTTGATTGTCAATGGATTGCCCCTGAAGCCTGAAGAGATGGCAGAATTACTTGGATGTCCCTTACCTCCACGTAAGCTGAAGCCTGGTAGATATTGGTATGACAAAGAATCTGGTCTCTGGGGAAAGGTGATGGTTTGTGCTTTGTTACTGAGAATATTTCTGCTTTAATTTTTCCTTGTACAAAATATTATTTTTCCGTTTGGTATAGGATGGAAAGTTGGAAATTTTATTTTCAAATGTACAAAGTGAACTTGTCATGAGGTTATATTCATTTTCCCAGCATATCAAAAGTTTTATTTTCAAATTCATCAGGTTAACTTATCAAAATTCTATATTTCCATTTGTAATCAGATGACAGGATTTAACTTTTGTACTTGTTCATTTAATAGGAAGGGGAAAAACCTGACAGAATCATAAGTTCAAACTTGAATTTCAATGGGAAACTTAGCCTCGATGCTAGTAATGGAAACACCGAGGTTTACATGAATGGTCGAGAGATCACAAAACTTGAATTGAGGGTACTCAAGGTAAGCTTTTATCCTTGTTTAAATATTATCCATACAACCATATATAAGACTTGGGTGTGCCACCAGATTTTTGAAGATATGAACAACAGGCTGCAGCTGTTTCCCAAAGCTCGGAGAATTTTGGAAATGATAAAATATTCTTATATAATTACTCAGAAAGTATAATAACAAAACATCTCTGGATGATCCATAAGGACAATAGTAAAACCTTTACAACCTGCCTATAATTGTGGCATGATGATCCCTTTTAATCTTTGGATGATCATTATCATTATCATAATATCATGGGATTATGGTATTACTGAAATCAATATAATAACCTTTCTTTGAATTTTCAGCTGGCAAATGTGCAGTGTCCACGTGATACACACTTTTGGGTCTATGACGATGGTCGTTATGAGGAGGAAGGTCAAAATAATATCAGAGGAAACATTTGGGAGAAGGTATTTGCTGACTGAGTATTTCTTGGTGGGAACATCTTACATCATATGAGCATGTAGAATATCATTGAAAGAGATATTTACTTTTTCCCTGACAGGCCTCAACAAGATTCGTATGTGCCTTATTCTCTCTACCCTTTCCCCATGGTCAGCCTCATGGGCAAAAGGATGAAACTAGTCACTATACCACAGTTCCTAATTATCTGGAACAGAAAAAGACTCAGAAGCTTCTTCTTCTTGGAATTCAAGGATCTGGCACTAGCACTATATTTAAGCAGGTATGGCTTTTATTTCAAATATTTAGATGTATGTTTATGGTAAATACTTCCGAGACAAGCAATTATATTGTTTCAAATCAAAAGTAGCAAAGATGTATGAAAAGTTATTTCATGTTTCATTGTTTTGTTTTACTTCTAATATTCTTTATTTCTCTCTTCTCCCTCTCTCCCCTTTTCTTTGATTATTTTATTGGGAGGTGAAAGAGTGGGAGTTGATATGAAACTGAGTAGAAGTTTTTGTAGTCTCTTCATTTACACTAATGGAATTAAAATATTTTTTGTGTCTTAGTGTTTAAGACTGATTTTCTTCTAACTTGATTCTCCTCTATGGCACTCTTGCAATTGTTGAGCAGGCCAAGTTTTTGTATGGGAACAGATTTTCTGATGAAGAGCTTCAGGATGTCAAATTGATGATCCAGAGTAACATGTATAAATATCTTAGTATTTTACTTGATGGAAGAGAGCGCTTTGAAGAGGAGGCTGTTTCTAGAATGAATGGACAAGGTTCTCCCGGTCAAACTATGGAAACAGGTAATATTTCATGCCATGGTAATTTTGTTTTCAAGTTTCCACTTCATGTGTTTACTGTTTGGCTAACAGGAGACAGTGTATGAAAAAAATACTGTAAGTTCATTCAATACCTTATCATCAACTACATCCAGTAGCACCTATACACTTCATTTGTTCTTGAATCAGTTAATTTCTCTGTATTTCTCAGACTCCCTAACCCTGAGCATGGGTGGAGGAACATACTCTTCTTCATGGCTTGGATCATTAGAAAGATAGGATACAGTATTTCTAAGTTTTAGTTTTTTCTGTTGAAACCTGGATATTTTCATCATTGATTTTGCTATATTTTTTATAACGCATTCTATTGGGGGAATTAAAGGATAGCTAGGTAAATTGAGCAGCTGAAATTCTGTATGAACCTTTTGTTTTCTTAATTTCAATTTCCAAGTACTCTTTCTTTGTTATCTAATTGTCAAGTTCTGTTTCAATGCCATATCTGATAACCCCTAGTTGGAAACTTTTTAATAATGAAAAAGAAAATTCAAAATTGATAGGATTCTACTACTATGATTTTAAGCACTTACTAAGTGCCACAGCATTTTGGGGGGATGAACGAAATTTACCCTAATACCAAGAACCTTGCTTGCTGAATGCTAGTGAAGACATTAAATTTTAAAAGTATTTTGGGTGGAATAGCTAATTGAATGGGACATGACATACCACCTTCACCCTGTGTCTAAATTTTTTAAGTATCCCATAAATTTAGGAGCTAGTTCAGAAAATGTGTTGCATGATTGATAATTTTGTGACTTGTAATATTTATTTTCCTAAATAAGCTGCAAAGTGTCGCATTTTATTAAGGTTAACACATCTGTGGTTATTTTTATTGCTGATTGTGTAACTTTCCTGGTATTAAATTATACTAAGCTGAGTTTCTGTCTCTTGGTAGGTAACAAAAAAAAAAAAAAAAAAAATATATATATATATATATATATATATATATATATATATATATGTATGTATGTATGTATAGAAACATGAGTTGATTTCTGTTTTATCTAAGAAATGACTAAGCTGCTGCAAATGTGCTGTTTCTGAATTATAGATGTGTCAATGTTAAATCCCACGGCCAACTTTTATGTTAATCCTGTAATGGCATCATAATGCTTCAAGTATATAACCTGATTTCGATATTTATTCAGGTAGCAATGGTGAAGCAAGTAATACTAGTGAATGCATCTATTCCCTCAACCCAAGACTAAAACATTTCTCTGACTGGCTCCTGGACATTATAGCCACTGGGGATTTAGATGCCTTCTTCCCTGCAGCCACACGGGAATATGCACCATTAGTTGAAGAAGTATGGAGGGACCCTGCAATACAAGAAACCTTCAAAAGAAAAGATGAGCTTCACTTTCTTCCAGATGTTGCCGAGTACTTCTTAAGCCGGGTAATTGTTTAACTTTTGTCCTTGAAGATGTGTATTTTTGTTCAGTTAAAGTTGTCAGGCATCTGATATTTACTAAATCTTCCCTTAGCCATCAATTTTTTTCCTACCATCTTTTACTAATTTTATGTTATAAGCAGAGGTGTTAATATTCCCAACATGTTATCTGCATATCAAATTATGCTATCACTTTGCTAATTGTGCCTTCACCTATATATCATTATATCTCAGTGCAATATTCATCTTGTTTTTTATTAGGATTTGTTGGAAAGGAATATTGTAGCACACATGGAGGTTTTAAGTCGTGTACTTGGGTTTGCTTGGTAGGAGCAAAAATGGAAAGGTTATAATGGAGGGAAAATAATGGACATATTCTGACTTGTTTCCAACCCTTACCAAGCAACTTTTTTCCTACTCATCACTGGAGTCTTCTTAAAATGATGGTCTTTTTTATGTGCTTTTCTTTGAGTCATTATTCTTTCTGATTATTCACATTTATAGACGCTGTTATAAATTAAGTATATTGTATGTGAAAAATGGTTATTATTTTGCTAGGATGCTTTGCCATTTCTGCTTCCGGAAATTTTATGGTATTGTCATGTATAGCTAGATAATGTACTCTTGTTTCCTTCAGGCTGTTGAGATATCTAGCAATGAATACGAACCTTCTGAAAGGGACATAGTATATGCAGAAGGGGTTACTCAGGGAAATGGTTTGGCTTTCATGGAGTTTTCTCTTGATGACCGTGTCCCAAAGTCTGATACTTATTTGGAGAACTTGGATGCTCAACTGCCACCACTGACCAAGTAAGCTATAATCATTCTTTCTGAATATAACAGCAACAACAAAGCCTTATCTCATTGGGCAAGATTGGCTACATGAATTACATGATGTCACTAAACTCAGTTAAAGACCAAAAGTTAGTAATGTTATTTATCATGAGATCCTGAGGGATATATAGAATGATGTCAGAAAATTTGTTTACTTTTGACATTGTTTGATCTATGTAGCTGACTCCACTGAATAGGAAAAGGCTTTATTGTTGTTATCGTCAGTATCCTCACCTTCTCCCCACCTCACACTGAGAAACAGAAATGAGAAACACAGACTAAACCCTTCTTTGATGTCTCAGGTATCAACTCATTAGGGTGAATGCCAAGGGCCTAAATGAGGGCTGTAAGTGGGTTGAAATGTTCGAAGATGTTCGAGCCGTGGTCTTTTGCGTTTCCCTAAGCGACTACGATCAGTTGTCGCTTTCCCCAGACAGTAGTGGCAGTGGAACACTTGTTCAAAACAAGATGGTACAAAGCAAGGAGCTTTTCGAGACGATGGTGAGGCACCCTTGCTTCAAAGACACCCCTTTGGTGCTAGTCCTTAACAAGTATGATATCTTTGAGGAAAAGATTAGCAGGGTGTCCCTAAATACATGTGAATGGTTCAGCGATTTTTGTCCAGTTCGTGCACACCATAATAACCAATCACTGGCCCATCAAGCCTACTTCTATGTTGCCATGAAATTCAAGGACCTTTATGCATCCCTCACAGGGAAAAAACTCTTTGTGGCACAAGCCAGGGCAAGGGACCGAGTAACTGTTGATGAGGCATTCAAGTACATAAAAGAGATCCTGAAATGGGATGAAGAGAAGGAGGAAAATTTCTATGGTCCACCTGAGGATTCATTTTACAGCACAGACATAAGCTCCTCTCCCTTTATCAGACAAGAGTGAATGAGTGTCCATAAAAAAATATATTATTATTTGGCTGTTGAAAAGGGTTAAAAATGTAACGTGCTGGCCAGCTTGTGTTCTATGATCCTATATGTATTTGAAATGTTAAGTGAAAGTTATTGATGGTTTTGGTAGAGTTCTTTAAAGCTGAACCTTTGTAGTGTATAGCTGCATGCTTGCTTTTTCTTTGCATGTGGAGGAGCTGTTAATTGGTCTCGTGCCTTCAGACTTTATGGAACATTTACTCTAGCAGCAATAGTAGGGAACGGAGAGTGAAAAAAAAAATAATTGATGCAGTAATCGAAAGATTTTGCCTAAGTAGAATTATTGAATTGTCTGAGACTGAATTTGTATAAAATAATATTAAGTATCATAGAATATAGCAGGAAAAGCCGAATAAAAAACAAGTGAAAAAATTTAGTGTTTTTTTTCCTGATGTAAGATTTAATCATTATATGAGAGGTAACAGAAGGATTCTAAAAAAATGTAGTATTATTGGGAGTTTCTTAATCTGATAAGATGCACGACTTGCTTGCCAAAATCAAATAAATCAAGAACCTATAATCAACGATATATATATATATATATATATATATATATATATATATATATATATATTTTCATTTTGTTTTGTTTCGTGACAGTTACATTAAAGTGTGTTATCATATGGTCCACACTTCTGTGCCACATGCCCACAAATGGAAGAAATTCGAAAAAGAAAAGTGTACGTAAAACTATAAGCAATTATTGTTGTTTGTGTGAATGAAGGAGATATTATTTCCCCAGTCAGATTATTTGTCCTGAAAATTACGTCAGTGAGATGACATGATCAACCCTACACACGAGTACAACGTTCTCCAAGGTCTGTAAGCACTTTCTCGAGAGCTAATTTACCTTATCACTGCTACATGATTCTCAAACCTTAAATTTCTTATACCAATTCCCTATTTACAACAGATATATATTAAACAAAACAAGTTTACCAAACTTTTACAGTTTTCACAATGGCAAAATGAATTTTAAATCTAAAATCTCTTGCAAATTCCTCAACTCTTTCACCACTAAACCGATCTTTATGAGTAATAATTTCATGAGTTTTAATTTAACTAATAAAATTTTTAAATATTCCTAATAAATAAGAAAATTATATCATTATAGAAACTTATATTCTAATTTCTTAACTAAGTTGTTTGGTGAGCAATTCTCATTAAAAAGATCCTTTAGTGCTTAAGAACTAATTGAGTTGTTACAATTAAATGAATGAAGTTGTTTGCATATTCAGCTTGAGTAACAGTTGTCTAGATAGGCATGCTGACAACCCCAACATGCCACTAACATCATATCCCGTACTATTAGGAGGGTTTCCCCATTCTATCACCTTTAGTAAGCAAAAAAAAAAAAAAACTCATTCTTAACAATGCAGGCTTGGAATCTTTGGTTAGTGGATTGTATAGAAATTTCATGTGAATGCTATAATCACCGGGGGTTAGGGATTTGCAAAAATTAGTTTGGTAAAAAATCAAATCAAACTGATTTCCAACTATTCTAACTGATCCAATTTTATATTCAAATAGTCAAATTGATTTAAAAATTAACACAAAGTCAAACTGATTTTAAAAAATGATTTTAAATTAAACTAGTTTTGAACTTATTTTTTTTAAATAAAATAAAATATTTAAATAAAAATCAGTTTGATTAATCAAATTGGTTTTATAGAAATAATTCAATTAACTGAATTAATTTTATAAAATAATACTCCTTTTTTCTTAGAGTAGTTCGAGAAAAAATTAATTCTATTTAAGTTCCGTTTCAATCCGAACAGTTTTTTTTTTCACACCCATAATAGGAGGAAATAATTAAATATGTGTTTATATTAGCCTTCAATCAACCTATAAAATTAATTCAATTTAATATTAGTTAGTATGCGTTAAAAAGATTTATTATAAAAAAAGTACACAAAACTCAATTTAGTGATCTTTACCTTTCAAAAAGAGTGTAGTATCTATGATTGCTTGCTGGAAATAAAAATCTTAACCCCGTGCAAATATCTTTCGAATTAGGACAATCATCTTCTTTAGTTCTTACACTAAAACTTGAAAGAATTTTCCCTCTTTTAACTTTACCCTATGTGGATGCTCCCGGTAAAGGATAAAGTCAAATTTATAAGAGAGTTGTCACATGTTTGTAATTGTAACACCTGCCATTCCCCACTGTGTCTGTCTGTACTCTGCTGTGTGTCAGCATTATTGTTCTTTGGCTTGCTAAATACTGAGATGCCCATGTGACATTAAACGTACCATCAGTATACAGAACATAAGTAACATATAGTATAGTCATTGACTGTTTTGTTATTTTTTTTATGTTGTTCTTGTATTGTTCTTTTAAAATGATATCATTTTAAAGTGATAATACAGGAAGAGCTTAAAAAAGAAACAGAATAACATAATATAGTCATTAACTTTTTTGTTGTGTTTTTTATGTTGTTCCTGTATTGTTCTTTCAAAATAATGTCATTTTGAAGTCATAGCACAAGAACCTAGGAACAGAAAAGTGAGGTCCTATAGTCATGTACAAAAACTGAACCATTATATTCATTTCATTCTGCTCATTCCCCACCTTAACCTGTGCATTAATTGGGAATCCAAATAAAACAGCAATCATAGCCTTAGGCCATTCTTTTGGGTCTCTTTCTCCAAATCATCGCCCATCAATGCTGCTCAAATGATGAATACGTTTTAGACCCCCCAAAAAATGTTGTATCCATTACATTGTCATCCTTATTCTCTGCAAGTTAGCTTTATTATTTGCAGCAACCACTTTGAAACTGGTCCATTTTTTTTTTTAATTTGAAACATAAAGTGCGTTATTCTTGATTGTTAAATTTAAATATGAGGAGTGCTATATGGTGCGAAGGACTTATGTACGAAAAACACGAAACAATTTCCAATAAAAATAATAAATTAAAATGTTAAAACAAAATTATAATAATAAACTTTTGATCTTTTTACTGCTTAACAAACATTTGACTCTGTGCTGCTAATTTCGTTAATCACAGAAACGCTTCCAATTTTTATTTTTTTTACTTTTCTTACAGTGCTCTAAATAACATTAAAAGGTAAGATGCTTAATTTGTGTTGAATTTGAAATAGGTCTTCAATTGGAATTGTAATAGCTGAAGAAAAAAAAGAAAAACAAACTGAAGGATAAAGCTTAAAATAGTAAGAACAATAACATGGAAAGAAAGATAAGATAGAAGCCTTGTCATTCTTGTTTAAAGTACGAAATTATATTCGTACTATAAAGCATTTCTCTTTAAATATACATACTTTTTTATTTATTTTGAATATAAATTTGTTTAATTTACATTATTTCTGTTCATCTATTTTTCTAAAATGCAACTCTTAGATTTTATTCTCTAATTAAAATTAAAATTTTCTCATTATTTCACTGAATAAAAATCAACCCAAGTTACCGAAGTAAAATTTTAATTTATGACCAAAAAAAGTACCAAAAACACTTAACTATTATACTTTTTCCTTTTGAATTCCCATGCAATATGCAGGATACACACTCAAAATCTATTTAATAAAAAAAATCAAACCTACTAAAGAAAATAATAATTCAAACACCATCCAGCAATGACGAACTCAAATCATCTATCGAATTCATTAGGTAACAGAATAGAAAAAACAAGCCTTATTCTCAATGAAAAACACGAGGCTTTGGCGAGCTCAAATACCTCGATATCATTTCCTATAACTAAACAAATCTTTCCAACAAAAATGGAAAAAGTGGGTACCTGAGTCCTGTGTATTTTAAAATGTTACTATTTATTAACTTAAAATTTGAAATATTTTTCAATATAATATCTTTATTGTCATACCTTTTGGCGGTTTTAATCAGCCATAATTCCTATTTTAAATTTAATATTTCATTTGAATATAATAATTACGTATTATTTTTAATTAAGTATCTTTATTATACATTATTTTTATTATTATGTGACCTTTTTCTAACTATAAAAAAGATGCTCTCCTTTCTCCAATTAAACTGATCATCCAATTTCCCCTTCGTTACTAGATTATTTACTTATTATATTTTACTTGTCAATTCTAATGTCTCGATTATTCAAAAAAATTCTATTAAATCCTGAGAGACTTACGCATTATATGAATAAGTCCTTAAGGACATTGTCTAACAAACCTCTCATGTTTAATTTATTTGTGATCATATGTATTTGTAGATTGTGTTTGTGAATAATTGGTTTGTGGTTGATCAAGGATTTAAATGCCGAGAACAACAAGTCTTATGATAGTTAAATTATGCATAGAACCTAGTTTAATGATGCGTGAAAGAGCTAATTTATAAAAAAGCGAACCAGTAGAAGAAACCTAGTTTAATGATGCGTGAAAAAGTTAATTTATAAAGAACGAACCAGTAGAAATCTAAAAACTTAAATGCACAGATTCGGACACAATGCGACCCAACCATATTTACTTCATGAGGATTATTAACACTCAAATTATAAAACTCATTAAATAAGTGAAAACCAAAAAAACTATACAATTTTCAATAAATTTCCATCAATATTAAAAAATATATTTCCCATGAAGATTAACACTCTCTAATACATTATTATTCTAGAAATTATAAAATCATGAAATTCATTAAATAAGATCCACAAATTTTTTATTCCAAATAAATTTCAACCGACAATATTATTAAAAAAATGTTGAAAAACACTATGTTACCTACCATTTCTCTTTTTCCCCATTTCCCTCATTTTATCGCTTTTATGAGACAACAGCTTGGTATAACTAATAGACATTGGTATGACAGAAGATTCATCTCATGGCAAGTAAAGTAGCACCCATATTGAAGTACATGAGAAATTAGACAAACGAAGGTGAATGCTTGGCACAATTCAATGAAAAAAAAAAAGACTTCTTAAGTGAATAAAATGGCCGTATCTAAGAAAATTCCAGATAAATAGTTTGTATCACTCTAAAGCGTAAAAACAGCCTGTTCCCAACCGAGTTACCGAGTTACCATGTCTCTAGGTATGCAAAAGCATAGAAACAACCATTCCTAAGCCAAGGGGCTGCTCTTTCCAGTCATCATTCAAAAAGCAAATGAAGCATGTAAATAAAAATGAAGCCAAGACAAGTTTGGCTACATTGCCCATGTCACTTGGAATTTCTCTTCATCTTTTGAAGCCTTAGGATGTGTTCCCTTTGACTTGAGAAATTGTTACATAGGGCAGAAAAAAAATTAAAGAAAGATCACGATCCAATTAGATCAGGTGTTTCTGCCTCAATGGACAACAATGCAGTGTGAACTTTTCCGGTCCAACTGTCTAGTCGATCCCGTAAGGATTTGATCTGTTGAATACCCAGAACTCTTGGCTGCACCCAAGAAACGTGGACTGTGCCCTCAACTTGATCAATTATACCCTCAATTAGATGAACCTGCAATTCAAAAAATTCACTTACAAGCTTTAAATTTTAAAATGTTGTTAAGAATGACAATAAAACTCAAGTTCTCAAATGCAGAAATTCAAAAAAGATATTCTCAATTGCTTTTCTTAGAACAAAGCATGGATGACTATAAATTCTTTGAAACAAGTTATAATGCTAAAAATACATTGAGAATGAAGTAGGCTTTTATGTTCATTGGTGTAATAAACATCCTCAGTAAAGGAGCCTAGTACTTTTTTCCTAAACCACAAAGCCAATTGCAATTTTCAACACAACCCTCTAGTCAATCACTAAAAAGGTATAGAAATATCAGTAAAAACATTTGTTTGAATATGGGGAAAAATCCCACATCTAAAGCATCAGGAGGTAATGAAAGGACAAGATGAAAGCAAGACTAAAAAGTAAGCATAAACCAATTTCCAAAAAAGTGCAAATAAAGCATTTCAACATTTTTTATGAGGGTGCATTTCAACTTTGAACCTATGGCAAATAATATGTGCTCAAACTTCCAACATTAGATAAATAGTGCATTCCATTCAATAGTGAATGGATGTAGTTCAATTTCAGGTGTTAAAAGTTAGAGTTTATCGCCAATGATAACTACTGACAACTATTTAATAGATGGTCAAAGTCAAAAAAGATTATTTGAATTGCAACCTATTACCAACAATGTAACAAAAAGAAACACAAGCTTTTTAGATATGCTTTAAATGAAATCAAGCATCAAAAGCTCTTCAGAACATGTTTAAACAAAAAGATTATTCGAGTCACTTTTAAAAATATACTGCAGGATGAGAGATCGTTTTCAGCATAGAAACAATACATCATTAAGTGATGCTCAATAGTTATGTTTTGCAACTAGAACTCAAAAAGTCAACTATTCATTTTTTAAGTAATAATCAGGGGAACACCATAATTCTTCAAGTGAGGAGTAAGGACATGTCAACAACTCAAGCTCAAGAATTTTAAGAAATATCAGAGAGATTATGGTTCATATCCCATTTCCAAAACAGACTTTTAAGTTATAAGTCTATGATTAAAGATGAAGCCTCACTAGAAAATAATATACACTAATTGACAAATGAGAGGAGACTGGAAAAAGATTCGAAGTTATCCATCTCAGATACACAGGTTGGAAGTGTACTACTTTACATGGTTGAGATAGAAAATAAAAAATTTTCACATTTTTTTCCTAGAACTTCCAATAGAACTTACAGATAGGCTCTTCATGAGGAGATGCTCCACATTCTCTATAGAAAGCTTTGTACGCTCTGCAATTACACTCAAGGGAATAGTTCGATCTTCCGAAGGCCGACTGCAAGCAACAGAAATCAGTGAGTTGGAAATAAAACAAAAACGTTATTAAATACATCCCAGTAGGTGACAACAATGACAATCTAATTAATGTATATACACCTGAATATAATCTCCATCAAACACAGAATGTTGATCTTTTCCGACAACTTTTGCTCATTTTGAACTAGTGCTGGTTGGGCTCTTAAAGCAGCATTATGCACCCGACATAATTCTTGATATTGTAATAAATCACCAGCATTGAATGCCTGCAGAATGTAGTAAAGCCATTCCACCTTTGTCCCCATAAGGCTCTTAATCTGTTCATGATATTATTAGACTATGTCAACCAACATAGTAAGAAGATGGATGAATGAAGTAAAGAAATTTCAAAGGATAGGTGCTCCAAAATTTTTGATATAATTACTCACTATAGGATGGGCAAGTAGCTCTCCGAAGTTGTAGATGTTATCCCCAAGAAGGGCAGAGAGGGACAAATCAAATGCCAGATCCTAACAAATCACAAGAAATAGAGCATTAAATAATATCACTTTTGCAGGTAAATAGAAACTAACCATAGATGAGATAGACTATGATTCTATGAACTCTGTTTCAACCTCTCATTCAAGAAAAACCGTGTGCAGCTGAATGAATTTATAAAACTCAGATTCAGTTTCCATTTTACAAAAAAGAAAAGCATCAACCTATCTTCAAACTCCTCCATATTTTAATTTTACCCAGGATGACATAAAAACATTTGCAATGTCATGATGAAGCAGTCAAAATAAAATGGTTAGCCTTTTCTTAGATATATGAGGCGCAATTAGAAACATTACTTAGCCTTAGTTACCACCACGACAACTTAAACGAACAAAGTACAATTTAGGTACATCGTCCTCATAATTTCCTTATGTAAAGAACTCAGTCCCAAAGTCTAGGCGAAATAAAAAAGAACCTCAGATTTAAATGGGAGTTCAGCTATCATGGGACTTGTGCTCCTGTGTCATATATATAAGTAACTCTAGGAGCAGATTGTGATTTGTGAGGAAAAATAACATTCCAGGACCTACAGTTGGATGTATACAAAACCACACTCATTATCTCCCAATGTAAATTAACAATTAGCCATAGGCACATGCTTTCAGAAGATATCACCAATTATTCATCCCAATCCTTATCGATGACATCTTCGTTCCCCCTCCCCTGTTCTAGATATTTTTTTCTTGAAGATGTGGTATTATCTTAATAACTTTTCTCTATTTGTAAATATTTATAGTAATGGTAGGACCTTCTAAATCTCCTACTTGAGAGGAGCAACTTTATATACACGCCACAATTCATGACACTCTACAAATGCCATGTAAGTAAAATGCAATTTGTCTAATTAAGAAAGAAATGCCTTAGTTGCAACAGTCATAACATCAAACAATTTTCAGGTCCCTTCTAGCAACCATACATATAAATCATAGAATGAGTCAAAAGACACCATAATCAGAGTAAAGTACAAGTAAATAGCCATGATTTGAGACAACAAAAAAGGCAACAATCAACAAAAACATTTAAGACAATTCTGATGGCATACCAGCTTGAATGAATCAGAGAGAGATTCCACTGATGTGTATGCCAAATAGAGAAGGGCACTTTTGTAGAACTCAGCAAATTCTTGACGTGTCTTATGAAACTGAGATGATACCCAGTAATAGCTAGCATATACAGATGGATCAATATCTGTCATGCTGTCTAGTGTACTCTTTCCATCTTCTAGAAGTTTCTTGCATTCCTTTTGATCACCTTGCTCAAGCTTTAATATTGCTATTTGCATCTTAATGTAAAGAATAGGTTCTTCTATGCGCTGCTCTCTAGTATCTTGAAGTTTCTGAATAACCCCTCCAAGATAACCAACCGCAGCTTCTTTCTCAGCATACTGCCGAGAAACTATAACAGCGAAATGCGCAAGCTTGAGAAGGTTGATTTTGGTCTCAAAGTCTGTGATGAAATTGTGATATAATTGTATTAATGCATCACCGGCCTGAAAATTTATAGGAAGAACCATTTGTGAAACAGATACATTTAAACTATAATAAGAACACATGCATATCAGAGTACAAATATTGTTTCAATAAAAGTCAAGAAAGCCTATATTAGAAGCAAAAGAAAATAACAATATTCACAAACTGTGGAGTTAAACACAAGGTAATAGTTAGGTAGAAGCATTAGAAAAATAATGACTAAGAGACAAAAAAAAATAAAGTTACTTAAGTTTTGCACAAGTTCTGTCAAAACTATGCATCTTGATACTGAAGTGTCAATTGATAAAATGAACTGAATGCTTCACCACATTGAATGATAATTCCTAAAAATGAATTGGGGTTCAAACCCTTGTAATCTAGAATACACATGTGATCTTGTTTAAAGTGAAACCACAATCCACAATACGCCTGGTCTCTAAAAATCCTCATTCACTCCACTCCCTGCCCCAGACAAAATCCTAAAGAAACCCTAATTTCCCAAATCCAACAACTCCAAGATTTCAATTTTCTAATCCCACACAATCTTCGTCTTTTCCACACTGTTCCAATCACAATGGCTCTCTCTCGAGTGCACATCACTACCAACCCCCACAAAAAAGTTTCAGAACAAACAATTGGGAGTGGAAAGAGCGGTAATACGAGTAAAGACAGAAGAGTTACCTGGAAGACGGCGAGAGCCACGAACTGCTCAAGCTTGAGGGTAAGCTGGTGCCAGAGCTTGTTCTGGTATAGATCCGCCAGCGAATTGTACCAATCGGAGAGCTCAGGATGCGCGTTGCGCAGCGATTCCAAGTATTGCAGAGCAGCCATGGCATTAAAACAAAAAAAAACTCGATACCACTTCTTCTATTCTTTTTTATACCCTAGTTTCTTTTTTCTTTTATTCTTTTGAATAACCTTCCTTTATTTATTATAGTTTATGGGTTTTGTTTGTTTGCTTTCCTCTCACAGAAACCCATTGAGCTAGAGTCTGGTTTGCTTGGGCTTAACTTGGCCTATCAAGCCCTATCTATAAAAAAAATAAGTTATGATTCATACTGTATGTAATATTGAAATTGATTTTATACAAATCTAGATTTTTTATACAAATCTAGTTCAGTTTCCCTCGTCTATCCAATTAAAGCTAGGTTCAGGTATGTATACAATAATAATTATAATTCAAGACAAATATAGGATAAGTTAAATATATAAGTTATATATATATATATATATATATATATATATATATATATATTTGATTTTTTATCTTCTTGTTTTCTTTTCATTTGTCTTTTCAATTTTTTTTTCAATCTAATCCATTTATCTTTTTAAAATGTTTATTCGATTTTTGTTTTCAGTTTCATCATTTTTCTTTTTTTTCAATTTTATCCTTTTATCTTATTTTTTTTGGAATTAAATCCTTTGATTTATCTAAGATTGATTTAGTTGATTATCTAAAAATTAATTTTTGTTTAATTTTCTCGTATTTTCCTCTACTTTATCTTTAACAAAAAAAATATTTTTAAATGATTAATGGTATCAATCTTAAATGAATCAAATGATTAAATTAAATAAAAAAAATAAAATAAATAATTAAAATAAACTTAAAAAAAAACAAAAGACTCAATTAAATTCCTTAAAAGGTAAAACATCATACTAATCTAAAAAAGAAAAAAATAAATGATAAAATTCATGATTTGACATACCCCAAAGATAAATGATAAAACTCATGATTTGATATATACAGGATAGGGAGGCACCTACATACCTTCATTACTAGTGGGATATGATTTTTTTTTTCTTTTAATATCGAACTGCATTTGGTTTAATTTATTTTCAAAAATTATATTAATTTTTTGAAAAAGTTCAATAAAAAAATCCATAAAAAGTATGCTTTTATTATGGGAGTAAGTGTCATTTTTTTCATATTTATTTTGTTTGATATGAGCTTATCATTAAAAATTTATTACTTTATAAAAAAATTATATAAAATTTAACAACCATATCTTTTGAAATTTTACATGAAAGAATTTACTCTCATTAATCAATACTCCTCCTTAACAAATGAAGTCATAGAATCTATTGCTTTTCTTGTGTTGTAAATTAAGTGTAACTCTAAATTATTTAATTAGAATGACATTAAGAAATGGGAGGAAATAAATTCAAAATGATATGGTCAATTTTATTCATTCAATTGGAAAGAGGGGAGAAGGTAAATATGATTAGTTTAGTGGGATCAACCAAAATTCATTTTTGTTCTTATATCAAAATAGGAGGTCCATATTTAATTGCTAATTAAAATCTATACATGCATAAATAACTTATCAAATATCTCCTTATAAATTATATATTTCATAGTTATTAGTATTTGAATAAGAAAAAAAAGAAAAATATATAAAATAATTAACTTAACTTTAAAATCACTAATGTTATTAGTATAGTTTTATAATATAAAGTCATAGTAATGGCTCTAGAAAGAAAAAAATCATAACAATGATGTGAATAAACTTCACACTTATATAATTTTTTACTCACAACAGAGGTAAAGGAGAAAAAAAAACATGATCAAACATTTATTTTTTATAATCAAGTTTATTTTTCTTATATAAAAAATATGAATCCAAAAATAATCTAAGAATAGTAAATATGAATATATAATACGGTATAATTACCAAGATTCGTCAGTTTATTTAATTTATTATTGATATAATAGTAATATGTAGTAATTTTTAAATACATTTATTATGAAAATTAAAATTTGTTTTAATTTTTTTATTATTTTAAAATAATCTTTTTTATGATTTTAAAGATATTAATTTTAATTATGTGATTTTATTGAGTAATACTACCTGTGTTTTTTCTTATAATAAACAAGTGATAGAGTAAAAATATTTCTTAATTAGTGTGCGAAGCATTAAAAAATTTGATGGAGGGCGTGTGAGAAAATCAACATTGAATGTCCTTGTAGTTTTAATTAGTAATTAATTATGAGCCTTCTATTTTGATCTAAAACTGTTATTTAATCCTCTTACCTTTATATATAACTAATTGGAATTAATAAACAAATTTTAACTTGAAATTAGCTTAATACAATTTCATCCATTATATAAATTAGTCTAATATATGTCAAACGTGTGTGTTTGTGGTCAGTATGGAAAGGAGGTTGGTGAGAGAGAGAAACAAGAAAGTCTAGATTCAAATGTAGCTATAATGAACACTTCAACATCATACACCTATCAGATTGCAGAAGCCTTCATTTTGATGAAAATCCTCCTCCTACCTTTGCTCAGGTATGGATTATGGAGGTATCATTGCACATATTGTGGACATCTTCTGTTTACTCGTACTCCCCCAAAGCTTCAATAATTGAACTAATTCTTATTCTCGGTCTAGTTTAAAGCATAGAGGGTCTTCTTGCTGACTCTGAGTGCTATTTACTTTATGAGTTAGGCTTTTTATTTTTATTTTTTCTCATCTCAGAAATATTAAAAAATATTTGTTCCACACTTATATCACAGTTAAAACTTAAGGCCTACTATAATTGAGTTTTGCTTATCATAAATTTCACTTAAATATCATATTTATTATTTTTCATTGTACTTTTTTTTCCTTTATCTCTTTATTTTTCTTTTCTCTTCATTCCAATTCACCCTAAAATGTGGTTGAGGAATTTAACAATGGTCACTATAATTTGAAGTTAAATTCAAACCATCAAGATGATGCAAATAATATCTTTTTTTAACGTGAATAAAATTTAAGTAAATAATCTTAATTGTTAATAAAAAAATTAACGATTCAGTTCATTCAAATAATTATACATAAACATCTATTTATTTTAAATATTTCATCAATATCCCTCACCAATATTTTTTATTTATCTTTTTTTCTCTCTTCTTATCACATTATAAACTTTATTATATCTCTATTTTTCTTTTTCTATTTTTTCTTCCTGTGTGTTGGATTGTACATTGGATGTTATCAAACATTTTTTTTTGTTACTTTCTTTGAATTACTTAATTTAGACTAGCTAGATCCAAAAGAAAATCTTCATAAGTGGGCACATTATGATATATAACCTAAACAGCAAAACACCCTCATCATGATTCCTTGCTTGCTCACCATTCTAGAAATACTTTTCCTGCATCCGCCATTCCACACTAAAATAATACGGTCACCGAACCATCAACTCTAAAGACCTCAAATCATTGAGATTTATACAATCAAACAACACTTCCACCAAACAATACCATTTTATCTGTGATAACATAAAGTATATAATTTATAGGTCCATTCTGACTTTGGTGGCATAATAAGTGGCAATTACTAAAACCACCATAAAAACCAACCCAATCTACAACAGTTCCACCAATCCATTCAATACATCATCACATATATCAAGTGCAACCAATGATTTACCATGTGACTTCATAACAAAGCAAAGTTATCCCACAAAAACTTCTATATTAACCCCCCCTTCATCCACTCCCACGAGACAAGAAAGGTCACAACCAAAAAAAGCAAAATGGTGCACCAACACCAAGTGAGGGCCTCACTGATCACATGCTTTATTCTTTTCCTCCTTGTCTTGGCCACCACCTCCTTCATATCAGTTCACTCGAGGAACACACTACTGATCCATGAGGGTCAAGCTCGGGAACTGCACAAGACTTGGCAAAGGAAGACAAGGATCAACCATGGAAGCCACCGTGGCACCAAGAAACACCTCGTGAACCCGACAATCGAACATCCATTTCAGGCTCGTGAATTTCCTCTGTAGTTCTGTTTCATTGTGCTTATTTTTCTGTAATATTAGTAAAGTAAAGGTTCTTTATTAATTTAGTGTTATAGTACTTATTTATTCTTCATGCCCTTTTCTCTTTAAGTCCCAAATCATTCCAAAAATGTTGTTCCCGGTGATTTGTGTTTGTTAGTTTCTTGCTAGAAAACACATTCAGCAACACCTTCCAAGAATATGTGTTTATCTGATCTATTGTATTTGTCTATTTCATATATATATATATATATAAGATTACAATCAAGGTTTAATTTAGCTTTGGTGTTGTAATTCATGTCTGATTTAGAGGGAAATCACTGATTTGGTGGAAGCAGAATGAGTTGACCATATATAAGCAACAAACAAAACCTATCTATGATCTGGAATTGAAATGCTGCATTTGAGTAATGGATGAGTATTTGGTCAAAATAAAAATGCTTGTTATCTACTAAAAAAAATTTGAGTTTTGAGGTTAACGCTTCAATAATAAGATCGAAAACTCGTTGCAACTAATGTGTGCAAGAGTGCACAACTACCGTACCTGTAGCTATATAAACTGTTTAATTAATCAAGTTATACATAACCACCAAAAACAAGGAAAATACTAAATGTTAAAATATCTAAAGAGGATTTCTTAAGTTATTTTTTTTAATTCTCACAATATTTTTTGTGGTCCTACAATATGTTATTGTAAAAAATTCATACATAATTTTACTTTAATGATAAGAAACTCTAAAAAACCTCAAAAAACTCATTTTTTTTTATTTTTTTATTTTCATTTAATTATGATATTATTATGTGTTATTTTTAAGAAATTCTTCTCGTCATATATATTTACTCAATTGCAAAAGAAACTATAAAAAACAATTTCTTTACTTAAAAACATTTCTAAAAATCCTCATCAGAAATGCACTCGTGTCACACGAAAACTAAAAAGAGTAACCACCCGTGATTTGTGTCAAGTTTACAATTTTTTCTACCTATTATAATTTAACAGTTGATAAACAAGTGCATTCGTATGCTTTCGTACTGAATATGTTCTTACGATATAGCATCACTCAACAATCACTCCCAAAAACAATGCCTTCGTTGAACCAAGTTGGTTTCTACTGTAAGTCCATGCGACTCATAATTAATCAGCCATCCTTTTATTATGTATTTAAAAAATTATTTTATCTATGAAAGCTATGATCCTAAGTTTCATGGGCCTCCCTGAGAAAAGTGGTTAATGGGTTGTCAATATATTGATTTAATTATTTAAGGACAAAACTTAAATATAGTCTCAAAAATATTTTTGAAATTGCTTTCCAATCTGAACTGGAATTTTAACTAAATAAATAATATTGACATTTAATGAAAAAAACTTGTAACACAGATTACCAACATAAAATTCTAATTCTGATTTGAAAACAACACCAAAAAATACCTATAGAACCACATGTAAGTTTTGTCCTTTAATGGCATGTTTGGAATGTAGTTGTAAACCATGGTTTTACCCGATGAAGAAGCTTTTTTCTCACTTATATCCAAACTATGATTTACGACACAAAATCATGTTCAGGCACAACTAACCTTGATTTTGCCAAACATATTAATGTGGGTTAAAACCCAACTTGCACTCTCCAAATCAAGGTTTGAGTTACACAAACTGCAAAAAATTGCCTTAATATTTTGCTTGATCATTAAAAGGTAAAATCCAACTGAGTTTACATAATTTAACCCAATATGATATACCATTCGTAGTATCCAACTGTTGTGAACATATTTAATGTATCGAGCAGAGTGAAAGTAGTTTCATGATATTTTCAGCCAAAATAGACTCAGAGGTGAAAATAGGAGACCATATTATCCCTCAAGTCACACGGTTTAAATATCTTGGGTCTGTAATACAGGATGATGGAGAAATTGAAGGGGATGTGAATCATCGCATTCAAGCAGGATGGATGAATTGGAGAAAAGCATCGGGGGTGTTATGTGATGCAAAGGTACCGATCAAGCTAAAGGGAAAGTTTTATCGGACTGCGGTAAGACCGGCGATTTTGTACGGAACAGAATGTTGGGCGGTCAAGAGCCAACATGAGAATAAAGTAGGTGTAGCGGAGATGAGGATGTTGCGGTGGATGTGTGGTAAGACTCAACAGGATAAAATTAGAAACGAAGCTATTAGAGAGAGGGTTGGAGTAGCGCCTATTGTAGAGAAGATGGTGGAAAATAGACTTAGGTGGTTTGGGCACGTAGAGAGAAGACCGGTAGACTCTGTAGTGAGGAGAGTAGACCAGATGGAGAGAAGGCAAACAATTCGAGGCAGAGAAAGACCCAAAAAGACTATAAGAGAGGTTATAAAAAAGGATCTCGAACTTAATGATTTGGATAGAAGTATGGTACTTGATAGAACATTATGGCGGAAGTTGATCCATGTAGCCGACCCCACCTAGTGGGATAAGGCGTTGTTGTTGTTGTTGTTGTTGTTGTAGTTTAATACGAATGATGTGGTAATTTTCATTCATCATTCTCCATTCCTCTAGTTTTAACTTCTATCACACATGGCCTAAGTAAATTCAGATATTCATATAAAGTACACGCTACAAAAGAAAAGCAGAAACAAGCTCAATAACAATGGATCCAAAGTAGAAATTTGGAGCATATTACTAGAGCCTTCATAAAGCAGCTAGTGAAAATGAGCCACATTTGACTTTTATGATTATACATTTGAATATACATACACATGTTTGAGCGGCATAATATATAGAAATAGCAAAGGACAGCAAAAAGAGATGAAGGGTATCACAGATAAGTTGACAACAAAATACCACATTCAAAATAATACCATTTTAGATGCCTGAAGCATTACACTCGTCAAGAAGTTTTAAAAGATTATGCTCCGGAGCACTAACAGATGGTAAGATCATTCGGTTAGACCGGGATGTTCGTGGTCTAGCTCCAGCATCTTCAGATTCAAGTGTTCCCCCTTCCTTCATCACTGGCAGGTCCCCTCTTCTCCCCACAGTAGCAGATACTCGTTCTTTCCATATTCTTCCATCCTAATGATTGAGGAACAATACTTCAGAATCCTAATAGTTTCAATAAATGAAGAAAACTCAACCCCCTCCCCTCCCTTTTTTTTCCTCATGATTCAACAAACAGGAAAGAAAGGCAATCACGTATATACAACCACCTCCCAAGTCCTCAACTATATTCTTTTTTTCTAAAGTAAAATTCTGGTTTTCAAAAGTTTAACAGTAACTATCAACTAATAGTAGAAGGTAAAATTACTCATGCAGGCATCTACTCATGATAATTTTTTATTTGTGTAACAGCCCACTTTTCCAACCATCCCTGGGCTTTAGCTTTGAAGTTAGAAGTAACTAGTTACACCACAGCATTTACAAACTAAAGTAAAAATATGGCTACCCTCTCACAACTACAAATTTTTCGAGGGTATATGATGAACAGAAAACCCAGAGGAAAGACAAGTTAATTACCAAAACCACCTTACCAAGTTCAGTGAAACCTCAGCTATCCCCTCAGGTATATTCCACTCTAATGTGCATAAATGGCACTAACTATGCCGTATTTGTCAATTGTAGTGGCAATAATAGGTTGCAATCACATTCACAATGAAACACAGAAAAAACTAAAAAAGAAAAAATAAAGAGAAGTGTTATAGGAAACAACCCAAAGAATTCTTTGAAAGTTAGTAAGATATCACCACATCCCATAAGATGGCAGTCAGTTATTTAGCAATTATGTTTGAGCTTTATAGCTAATTGCTGACATGCTCCAAATTAGAAAACCCCTGAACTGCTTTACCTTTGGATTTTTGTGTTCTGAAAATGCTTCTGAAAGGTAATCCCTATAGTTAATTAAGTTAGTTGGGGAAATTATTAGAGTTGGTAAACTGAGAGCCGGAATAATTAGAGAAATAAGGCATGCTGCCTATAAATAGGAAGGTGGCTAAGGAATAGTGGTTAGTCAATTGGAGAGTTAGTATTGGGCCTGGATCTCTCAAATATCCAGGGAATTCTTTGTAGAGACACACTCAATCAATAAAGAAATTATGTTTTCATCCTATTCTAATCCAGTTTCTATCAGTTTGTCATTTGTTTGGTGTGGTGGGTGAAGGGATGGGTTTATCCTAAGGATCTTCAGTCTTTACTGGAAATCAATTTAAGAGGCTTAGGCACCAATAGAGATGCTAAAAGGCTTTTGGATGTGTTCTCAGATTGCAGTAGGTTGGTGTATATAGTTGGAAAGAAATGCTAGAATTTTCACTGGTCGGGTCCTACCTATAGATTTAGTTAGGGACGGAGTAGTTCATCTAGCTTCTTTGTGGAGTCATGCCAAAGGTCTCTTTAAGGGGGTGTCTTTGGTAGAGATATTCAGGGATATTGGCTTGCCGTCCTACATGCCTCATGCTCTTAGTCTATGTTCTTTTCTCTTTTGTTGTACTTTTTAGCTGTAGAAGATATCTTGTCCTCTTACATTTGTATTTCTCCCCTCTTTCTCAATAAAATTCTTTTTTCATCAAGAAAAAAAATTGCTCTAAGTAGTCTCGCAAGAATAGTTGAAATGAAATCACTCAAGTTATTTTTTTATCAAGGCATTATACTTATATATGTTTAAACAGGTAACATATTGGCTAATTAAAAAATGGCAACATATACAAAATGTACAACTCATTGTTGAAGCTAATGCATTTAATGCTAATGCAAAACAAGTTTAAAATAATAATATGCAGATATTACAAAACAAGATTTTTATGAGTTTAATATGCTGATATAAAGATATACATTATCAAAATATTGCATTTTTGTTTTTGCTTAATTCTATAGAAAGTCTCTAAAAAAATTTCCTCAAAACTCTGCTAAAAATAGTAATTTTTCCTCGAAAGAAATTAAATAAAAAGCATCCCTAGTATCTCAAGTCCCAACACAATCAAGTTGGATGCTTAACAAAACAACTCATACTTTCAGTCAACTAAATAAATAATAAATATAAGAATTTAATTGGAATACTCTGAACGTAGTCATCCAATAACCAATTGTCATATAATTGAAAATTATCTTTTATGATAGTTACTTTAAAAATCATATCTAAGGTGATTTCCAATTGGTTGATAGTATAAAAAAATTTCCACTAACAGTGTATCAAAATCAAACTCTAATAAAAACAACAAAAACAAAATTACTAATAATAACCATGTTGATTATGATGATTTTGATAATAATATGCAATTTGTTGCTACATATCCAAATTTCTTATTAGCCAATTTGTTGTAAAGTTTGGTAAAATTGATTTTGATGGAATTAATTTTTACCCGCCGCATGTAACTAGGATGCATGCGTAAATTAATCTAAGCCATAAGTCTTACATTGAATAGTGTACCATGTAAGGAGAAACTGTTTGTGGTATTTTACCTAGCAGACACTGAATCATTTCAAATTCAAATCATCAATTTGGCCATTCAGCATAAGAAAACCAGAGATATCGGTCTTACGTTAAGAATAGATGGTTCTGGCAACGGGCACTGAATTGGCCTATCATTGTCAAGTGGTTCAATCGGATGTTCAACTGGCTTAAACTCCACAGCCACTTCAATTCCATGAGAAGTGGCAGTTGCAGCACTTGCCACTGCAGCAACAGCCTCTGGGTTTGGGGGCATCACTTCCCTCTCATCCTGCAACATATGAAGTCAACGCACAATGCAACAATAATAAGATCATGCCACCAATTAAAGCACCTTACACAACCAACCAAACAAATCAACAATTAAGACCAAATTGCATAGGCCTTTCTAATTTCTCCAATCCAACAGCAAATCACACGAACAGTTATAATCATTAACGAGGCAAAGCAAGGTCTATAATCATTAAATTTAATGCGAATTATCAAATAGCACAAAAAAAAAAAGAACTAGGCTTAACCAGCATTTTTTGGTCAATCCCAGAATCCACCCCAAAAAAGCACAAAATCATTGGATTTGGATTGCAATAAGAGGGGTTATCAGAGAGAGAGAAAACTCTTACCAGGGCACTTTGCGTTCGTCGGTGGACATTTCTTCCGACAGAGAATCTCGAAAATATACCCACCATGTTCTTTTGTCCCAACTCAAAAAAAAAAAAAAACAATACCCACAAAGCAAAAAACGATTTTTTTGATGTTGGTGTGATTATCTAGCCAAAGGGTCGATTTTAGTTCCCTATAGTTGTTGTTTGGGAAAGGCGAAAAACACTTGAATCGGTTGTTGCATGAGAAGGGTCCTGATCCTGGGCAAGTAGTGTGACCCGGAACCAGGTGGTGTTGTTGGTATTGTGAAGCAACAGAGAGAAAAAGAGAGAGAAAGGGTGAGGTGGAGAAGAGAGGAATCGTTTACTTGGCGTGAACGATGATGATGGTGTTGGGTTTGTTGTGTTGTGATGTGTAGGGAGGGGAATTCTCGTTTGGGGAAGTTAATAATGTAATAATAATAATGCTTTGGAATCAGTTGAACAGACAGTATCAAAGTGTAAACCATAAGAAAGAAAAAAAGAAAAAAAACCGATCTTGTTAATGTTAAAAACAGTACTAAAAAAAAAGAGTGACAGTGAGTTAATTTTTATAAACTAATTTTAAAAACTAATATTTTATTATAATTTTTTTAGTTAATAAAAACAAGTGTTTTTTAAATAAATAAGACAGACGCCAAGGTTTTGAATTGCATTGATAGATGTAGGCTTTTAGCTCTGATATCACTGTGGCCTTGGCATGGAAGGAGAAATGTTAATAATAAAAAAAAATTAGCATTATGGAAGAGTTTATTAAAAGTTATAAAATTTTATGAAATATTTTTATTTATTGAGAGTAATTCATGATTATGTAATTTTTGACAAATTAAATCAATAATAACAAGCATGTTAGAGAGTATTCTTTTTACACCTTTTGTTATGAAAGATTATGAACAATTATAATTGATGAGATCGCACAATGCTACCACAAAATTTTGAAAGCCTTGATATTATAGTTGTAAGTCACGAACTATTTTTTAAAACCATTATAAAAGCACTAAAAACAAAATTATTTTTATTAAGTACTACAGTATTTCTTTATTTTAAAAGAACCAAATCTAAAAATGAACTTATTTTTATACAAAGTTAATATAAAAAAAATATACTATCAAGAAAATTTTCAATATATAATTTTTAAAATAACTATTAAAAAGTGAACAAAATTTATACAATAATATATAATTAATGAGGACATAAAAAAATTACAGGATCCATATATTATCTCATCATTCATTTCACTTTTTGGTTTATTTTTTAAGTATTATGCCCAAACTTTCAATGGTACCAAGTCAGTAGACCAAAAAAAAATTATTTTTAATTTTTATTGTTTATATCATTAATATCATAAAGAAAATGAGTGAAAAAATAATAATAAATATTACATTAAAAAAACTAAAATGAAAATTATTTAAATATTTTTTTCTAACACAATAATTAAAGGAAGTAACAAACTATTCATAAAGTTCTTTAGAAATGCGTGTTGAAATTTTAATAGTTTCAAATTTCATTATACTATAATTTTAATTATTCATAATTATAATTTGATAAATGTTAACTTGTGTATTAAAGATATTGATTAAAAAAATTATTGATAAAAGAAAAAATCATATTCATCATAATTTTTTTCAGGCTTTCTTATGACTTCAAAATAAATAAATATATTTTAATTTTTTAACTAATACTTTAACTCCACTTGCTAGCCATACTTTTACAATTCAATAGAACTAACTTTATTCTGTTGAACTTAAAATACAAGTTGAAAAAAGAAAATGGTGGAAGATAAGGGTTAATGAAAAAGATATATATTTAAAAATGAGTTAATGCATTAATGAGAAATTATAAATGATAAAGATGAGAATCAAGCAAGTGGTGTTCTGTGTTCACTTCATTTGGCGCAGATGACTCCAGCACATCCACCGTGGTGCTGACTTCAACAACACACTCAAATCTAAATTATTTATCTCACAAAAAAACATAATTTAACTAATATCTACTTTTAGTTTTTTTTATTCATTGAAAAACAAGGAAAGCACAACGTAGAGAATCCATAAACTTGCTGGACTAGTATTTTATGATGCCAGCTTTTTTGACTCGACAATTACAACCTGCATATGGATATCCGTTTCAATTCCCCCACTTGTTTTGATTAAAATTAATTAAATTTGTTGACAAAGGAATAAAATATTATTATATTAAATTCACTATATATAGTAGTACTTTATTTTAGTTTTTATTTTGGTTAGACCGTCTTTTGTAAATAACGTTTCAGATTTTTTTTCTTTTGAACCTTCAAAATTTTCTATGTACTTGTCAATTAATCAATAGTCAATGTTAATGTGGTTTTTTAGAGTGTCTATGGTATATTATTACTTAAATGAGTTATTTGCTTAACTTGACAACTCTACAAAATTAATATATAATATATAATATCCTCAACAGATGAATGAACAAACTTATATAAAGAAGAATATCCTCAAAAATTACAAAACAATATCACTAGAAACTCAGAATTCATGGTTTGCCTTTTAGCAATCAACACTGAAAACCACAAAAAGACTAATTGCAGTAAAACTTGGTCCTATTACAAACCACCTAATTAGCAAAAAGGACAAGAAAAAAGAAAAACGGTAATGTATGTGTATATCAGCATATTTAACCACTAACTAGCCCGTCTTTATGTAGAAACAATATATATGTAAAAAGAAAAATAAAGTCTCAATGAATATTTTTAGTTAGTGGTCACACATGTTTTTGTGAAGGACTAATCTTTGCTTTTGTATATAGATTTGTTATACAAATAAGTGACCATTTACTAGTTTGTTCTAATCAATCATATTTTCTCAATCGACTAATATAACAAGAGACAAAAATTTCGTATATTTTTCATAAAAAAAGGTTGTTCTTTTGATGATATTCTTATGCCAAAAGTGATATAGGTTTATATTATTATAAAATATCAAAATGTTTGAAATTTATTTTTATAATTTTTTTCTATTTTTTGTTTTTGCAAAATTAAAAATTGTTATTTTTTAGCCTGAAACTAAGTTAAAATATATCCGAACCTCATTGTGCATAATAAGTTAATTCATTAGTCAATTGGATGTCAATAAATGTCAAAACTTTTTTCCTATTTATCTTTTTTTAATTATTTTTCTCAACGTAGACGTCATTTTTATCTAAGGAGAAGGGAGTTGCTCATCATTGTGTGTGGATCACAAATCCCTCAATTTCTTTCATCGATTTGCGACCTTCGTGTGTAGATTGCACATAGGGTGAATTTGGTCTTTGAGGTGAGCATTGTGAATGTAAATTTGAGTTTTTGAAACAAAAGCAATCTATCACCTTTATTAAAATGGGCGACATTGTTGTATGGAAGGAACGGCAAGGCATTGGGTGACGTTGGGAATTTGGTTAATGTAAGAGGCGTTGTTGAAGTCAAACCAAATCACTCCATCACAAGATTCTCTCTTGGTTCTTCTTATTTCCTTCTCTCACTTAATCAATAATACTAATGTGATATTTGTATGATTCTTTGAGGGATATTGGTCCACAATTACTTACCAATGCACAAGCCACAACAACTCCTCAGAAGGTAGGATTGGTGAGAATGTGGAGGTGATTGGATGGGATATATGTAGGTTTATTTGGTGGTGGGAGACAATGGTGTTGTGGGAAGCATAAAGGTGCATGGAGAATGGAGGAATTGAGGAATTTATAATTGATGTAGTATAATATTTTCAATCAAGGTAATAAAGTTGAAAGGCTTGGATGTAGCTTTAGATTACCCAGACCTACATTCGAGCAAAAAAACAATATATTTAAATTTTGTATGGATAAAAAATAAATAAAATTTTTATAAAGATGAATTTTAAAAATTTAAATATTTATAAAAATGAAAAAATATTTTAATTTATAATTTATAAGCGGAAACAACTCTTATTAATGAGTTAATTTTTATGTTAAATTACGTTCAAATTCACATTATGATAATATCTTATAAGTGAATGACACATCATATTATATATATATGATTCTTAATTAATACCAGTTTAATTACGATTTGACCACAATTAAACTGTCATGCTTTAAATCATATCTTTAACGGTTCAATACTAAGTTAACGGTTCAATTTTAAAAACATTGTTAAATTCAGAAACATTTAAGTGTACTATTAATCTCCCTAATAGCCATAACAATAAACCCTAACAAGGGTTGTGTGATGGAGAAGATGAGCGATGACATACTGTTGGACGATTGGGAAGACGCGTTGCTGGAGCAGTTAATCCAAACCGAAGAGCAGTTTGTCCTCACTTCCAGTTCCAGCGCACCAAAACCACTTCCTCCGCCACCGCCTCCGCCTCCTTCCGCCGTTGTTTCCTTCTCGCCCCCGCGAGAGCTCTCTCAGAGGCCCACCACAAGTATCACTGTCGACTCGCCCTCTCCCTCTCCCACTCCCAATCCAATCTCCGATAATAAAGACCTCGAAATCGACCGCTTAAAGGTAATTGCACGCATGCCTCTTCCATTTTTAGGTTTTACTCTTTCTATGCACTGTGTAAGAGTCAGTAACGTTCTCAACGCGCTTCATATAAGGAAACAAATACTGTAAAGAATAGCTGCGGCTTTGGGGTTAATCTAGTTATGTCCAGAGAGGTTTACTTGTAGTGTTGGAATTTGGAACTTGGAAGTCAAGGGTAATTATAGAGGAAATATATACCCTACTCATTATTTGGTTTTGTTAGTGGAATCCTGTCCTGTCACTTGATTTTAAGATATTTCAGGTGTCATCCAAGTATTAAAAAATTTAGATAACAAAGATTCAAATTCACTTAAGCTTTTCTTATACTAAATTTGGTGTTGTTTTGTTGGTTGGTGGCAAGAACAGAGGGAGCTGGAACATGCGGCGAAGCAGATTGCAAATCTGGTATGCTTGTGCAACTATACATACTCGTTGCTGTTGATTGGTTGAGAACAAGATTCTGCCTTATTTGTTCTCATTTTGCAGCTGCTGGGAATTTTGATTTTGTGAATCAGTAAAAATGTTGATATTCATAACTTACTTGCATTCTTTCAGGAAAAGGAGCGTGTCAAGTTAAAGAAAGAAAGAGACAAGAAAGAAGATCAGCTCAAATCCATATCTTCGAGGAATGAAGAAAATGCTTGTACTAAGTGTTCAAAGTCAAAGAGTTCAGACACGTAAGTCAAATTTTTAATTTTGTTTTAAGCGATGTTCCAATTATTTTGTTTCTAGATCAATAGTGTCCCCGTTTATTGCATCTCAGATTAGCCAACAAGAAAGCATAGAGTTTAGCTCTTTTAATATATTGCAGCTTTATACCACTGTTGCTTATATATATTGAATGGTGTCATAAGTAGAAGCCTTTGAAAATGAACTACTAGGATGAAAAGGAGCATTTTACTTTCTGTCTGGAAGTTTGTGATCTGAAACTGAAAATAACAATGTAGCCTTTTTGTTATAACTGTTGGTGAATATGTACTTATCTCTGTTTGTAATACTGTATGTCATATATCTGTGGCATTGGTGAGAGACTGAGAGTGACCTGAGCTTGATGTATACAGCCATTGCCAATTGTGTCTTGAGTGGAAAGTGGTCTCAGCTAAATTAGAAGTTCGCCTGAAATATTTAGTAATTAAATTGCTTGAGTAATATAGTAGTCTAGACTGAGTTTAGCAAAAGGGTCAAGGTACATCATGACAAATAACTAACTGGTGTCTAGTATTACAGGTCTGAGATTGTCTTTTTAATTCCTTGTCTAGTGTTTTTTATTCTCTCTTATCTATTTAATGTAATGTTGCACTACATTTAGTTATTATTAACCAGGGGCCAAAACGACAGGGATTTTGGAACTCATGCTCCCAACTCTCATAAAATCTCTTCCAAATTTCAAAATGGAGTATCTTCAAATGATCCAATTGGTGAGGCATGAGAAAAATTGCTCTCATTTAAAAGAATTTTCTGTTTACTTCTGACATGGTGACTAACTTGGCTTGTTTTTGTTGTATGCCAGTTGAAACTACTTTTAAAGCTAAGGGAGTTGAAATAGCCACTGTTAGTCATCAGGAAGCTCAAGGTGCTCTACCTCTACGTGATGATCTGTCTGCTTATCTTGATCTCTCACAGAAGTTGCTGGCAATATGGGGATCTCCAACTGACAACAAGATGGGAACTAATGTGATATCAAAGTTGCTTGTGGGTTGTCAAAGAGATTTTCATACTCTCTTTGGCTGCATGAATATGAGCCTGCCCTCTGAAATAACAAGAGATTTTCTTTCAGATTTAAGCTCTTCAGGAGTAGCTTTTCATTACCTCAAGGATCGTTTTCATACTCCAGAAGCAGCAAAGTTGTCTAATTTCTACCTTGCATTGACAAAGGTATTAGTTCAACTCTGCATTTTTATATATTTTCCTCTGAAATTGCATATATCTGATCAAGTGGAGATATTCCAGACTTGAAACAGTTTAAAGTAGTGACTAGTGAGTGGCTTTCACTTTATTATTGATTTTGAAATTTTTGTCAAAAAAGAAAGAGGTAAAAATTTTGCATGGACTTGGTGAATGTTGTTTGTGAAATTATAATTTCCTTGCCTCTGGTTGCTACGCATGGTTGTTTTGAAGTGGTTTTGTTAGATATGTGGATCTCTCTTCTCTTGTGCAGAGTTTTTCTTCTTCTTATTGTTTGTCCATTTTTACTTGCTATTAGGAGGATTTCTTAGTCATCGTTTTCTGCATTGCCCTTCTCTTGTAATATCATAATTTATTTTGTTTTTAACTTTTTCTAGATCTTTGGACTGATTCCTCTTCATCGTTACATATTGAAATGCTCTTGTTATTAAGCTGGTTTCTATTGTTCAATCATGTTTGTTGAGGTTGTATATCATCCAGTTATTGATGTGTGCTACAGATAGCTGATGGGACAGGTGTTTTGGAAACTCTGATTGAGCCATTGCTTGATCTCTCTGGTATGGAAAATGTAAGTACTTTTATACTAAATTTGTGAATGTTTTTTTTTTTACCCAAATTGCTTGCAAGCTTATATTACTATTATGTGTGTGGGTAATCCTTTTTCTTTATTAAGTAATAAGTAGTAGATCTATAGTAAAATGATGAGTTAGCTATTTTAATGGATATTGCAGGTTCCTAAGGATCCACCATTCTCCCCCCTTACGTATATTATAACTAACACTTGTAGTGTTAGGAACTAAGAATAGAAATGAAGAAAAGAAAAATTTTATACAATTGAATGGAAAGAACACAAAGTTGGCTTACTGTTCCTAACTACTATCATGGACATCTTATTTGCAATGGAAAATTTTTATACAATTGAAGGAAATATTCAGAGATTTATTAAATTCATATGAAATACTATCATGGACATCTTATTTGCGATGCTGTTGGCTTACTGTTCCTAACTACTATGGAGTTATATTTTCTCTAAAAGGTTTTTCTATTGAGTAAGGGCTTATTGAGTCATTATTGGTTCATGTCATTTTATGCTTTGATGATATTCTAAAATTGAAAGTCTAGTGTGGGATTTATAAGGCATTTCCAACCAACTACAATGGCTAACTTTTGTGGTGTGGTTCTCCCAAGGTTCTTCTCAGTCCACATTCTAGAAAGTTACCATATTGGTTTCTTGAGTTTGTGAAAGTAATTTTATCAAGTGTTCTTTTCTGCTTGCTTTCTATCTTGTAATCTATAAACCTTTACTGACAAAATTTCCACCTGTTATAGGTTGTTATTATCCATAGCTCTCTATGTGTACTGCATATGGTTCTGAAGCTCCTACTGGAATTGGAAAAGAATGTTGGAAGGAGGTATGCGTTATTTGGATGCCATTTTTCCTTGTTTTTAACAACTTCATGTTGATTGAATGTGTGTCCCTTGTCCATTAGCTTAAGGTTACAATTAGAATTGGCCCCCTTTTCTCTTTCTGAAGTCACGATATTTATATTATATTTCAATTAATATGTCTATCAGATTCTGTGAGTTGTGATCAACTGTCTTGGTCAGGTTGATGTCTGGTCTGGGTTTGATAACTATGATGAAAACACGAGAAAATGGAATGTCTTCTCAAGTATGTCAAACTTAACCTAAAATTGAAGTGGTCAAGTGTAAATGTGTGTGATAGGTGTGCATGCACACAGTGCACATTTTCAGATAATACTAGGAACAGGAAACTAATATTTATTAATTATTATGTAGTGTGTACTCACTGGGTGGAATGTTGTACTATTTTGGATAGTTGATTATTGATCTATCTTCTCCTTACCCCCTCTCTCTTCCTTGTCACCGAGTTTGCCTGGCCTTTTGGGTGTGGTTGTGGAGGGGCATTGATGACTTGGGAGGGGATGAAGTATGGTTAGTTGTTATTGTTGTTGATTTTCCCTAAATGCTTAGTTGTAGTAAGCAATTCTTTAATCATGCTGCCTTCAAAAATGCTGCTGAGCCTTTGTGATGTATACTATATCTTTTTTAAAGTTTAGTGATCTATACCTTTTTCCCCCTTGTGCAAGACTAAGTCCCAGGATAGGTTATAAGCTGCTGGATGGGCTTTACTGTATGTGAAGTCACTTTTTCTTTCTTTCCTTCTTGTTGTTCCTGTTCTTATGAACTTATGATTTGATCTTTCCAGTGCACTCTGCTCAGGAACAATGTCTTCATTGAAGGACTTTGCGTTGGGAAGGGCTATGTGGATTCTGGTGTAAAAGATGGAAATATCTTCAATGAAGAAATAGTAAGCAGACAAGAGTGCCAGAGCCAGCAAAATTCCTTACAACCTCGTGTAAATTGGATTTATCTTTTTGAGATAATGCATCAAATTGCCATGAAGATCACAGAAGAAAGAGTGAGGGTGGAGGTGGTATCTATTATGAAGTTGCATTTCCTGCGTAGTAATGCTTACTTTGAGAGGGAGCGGTGAGTTTTTAAGGTACTGTTTTCCATTAAAAAATTGACTTCTGAAGATATTATGTTCATGCCAAGAGAAATTTGTGTGAAAACAGGTTTAGCCAGAAAATAGTTTTTGAAACTATTTCAGAATTGCTAAAGAAGGATGCTGGGTTATCTGTGAAGAAACATGCTCTGAGACTTCTATATCTAGTTCTAAATTGTAAGTTTCCTCCACTAACCAGTTTATCAAATTATTTTTCACCCAGCGCTACAGGTTATTAGTGATAATACGTAGAAGTAAGGATTGGGTGGGACATCACCTGTGTTGTATGTGATTTTGTAGGAGAGTTTTGAGTCTCTCAAATACTCATAATTGTATTTCTATCTCTGGTGACTTGGTGCTGCGAAGTTTCTTATTCAATAACATTTTTCTTTCTACCACTTTCTACCATTACCCCTCTTAGGATCCACTTTCCGAATCTTGGCTCCATGATTGAGTGGTGTTATTGTGCTCTTATACTCATTGATCCTAAACTAACATAAGCTTTTATAAACAGTAGTAAGATGAGGTATGTCTAAAATAATCAATCCAATGTTGCTTTTGCACAATGTCTGATACTTGTTGAATCAAGGGTCTTCAGCTGGAGCATGCCTTGAACCTCCACATTTCGGAGTTCTTGGGATGTTATTTTAGACTTTATGTTGTTGCTTAAGTATAGTTCTCTAGTTTTAGAATCAAGGGTTAGTATCTGTTGTGCATTCCATGCGGATCCTAACTATTTATATGTATTTTTTAAATTTTATTTTCATGCATTCAAGGTCCAAAACTGTTGGCTGCTTTCTGCTGTGGTTGCAAAGAGGGGGATGATAGCAGTGCTATGGATGTCAATGGTTTGGCTTTACATTTCCAAAATTTTAAAATCATCCTTCAAGGATTGTCTGATTGTGTAGCAACTTGTAGAGGTGGTTTACTGGTAAGTTTGCGAACAAAGATACTGATATCGTCCATATAAGTTTAAAATTTGATATATCAATTGTGAAAATTGAGATGTGATTATTTTCTTATGAAAAATAGTCCATTTGAGTGTACAGTTGCCTGTGGAAGCATCACCATAACTCATTAAAGTTTTGCTTTGCGGATTGGGGGGTTGCCAAATTTATGATAACTTGTAGAGTAAAGAAGGAAGAACTTAAAACATTTGAGAAGTGAAAAAAATGAGGAGAAATGTGATGTGTAGCCACCTAAATTACTCTTACTTTTATTTTATATATTCATTTATATGTATATGTTTCCACACTTCATTTAACAAATATGTAAATTTCAGTACTCTACTGGAACTTTCAGGATAAAAAGTTAAGATAAAATCTTTCTTATTCTCTTCAATAATAGGGATGAAGTCAAGTGATTTACTCAGTTAGGGCCTTTGGAGAAAGTAAAAACAAATTAATATGATATGTATTTCAAAATATTATCTGCCTAAAATTTAGGTCATTGTAATTTCAGGAGTTGAAAGTGAGCAGAAATGCGATTCTTGTACTGGCTTTCCTTGCATCATCTGGACAACTGGGTTTTGAAATTTTTGTTGGTCATAAGCTCTCTTGTAGAGGGGTAAACTATCTTATGTTGATTTTGCAATTACTGGTATCAGAGATGGATCTTGAAGCTGGAGCACATGAGCAGCAGCCAGAAATTTTTAGGGAGAGGTAATGAAACTGAGTGTCTGGTTGCAATCGCCAAAATTGTTCATTCCTCTTAATAATAAAATTTCATCCCTTTCCAGATAATGAAAAATATTTGTAAAATTGTACTTTACTACAACTGTTCTCTAAAGCTTACTTATCTTCTACTTTTGCTGAGTTCTTTTTTTGAATGGAAAAAATATAATCCATCTGTGTTCCTTTATTTCTTACATTAAATTTGATTATGAGGTTAAGATACTCATGAAGTCAGCCATATTTTAATTTATTTTCTTCTGATTTTCATGTCTGCAATGCTATTTAAGTCCTGATTTTCTTTAACTCGTTCTGACCATTTGTTGTCAGGACATTTCTGATACGGGAGATACTGATATTACTTAACAGACTAGTATCTAATCCTTCCTATTCTGCCACTGTCTTGCGCGGTTTAATGACCACTAGGGATATGGCTGGTTTGACCATTGATGTTGCAAGCAGATTATCTCGGAAAGAAAAGAAAACCGAGCAGCAGGACAGCATGGTGAAGCATATAAGAGAAACCGAAATTGTTGACCTTGCTCGCCTATTCAAGAAAAGGGTGTTCACATATTTAGGCGATGACTTGTAGTGAAGTGTCCTCTTCCACTGTTCAAAGTATTTGTACATATGCTCGCGTCGCGTGTATCATTCTACTCAGGTAGGAGTTGGTGCTGAAATGGTGGGAAGCTGATAGGCAGCAAAGACACGCAGGTCTTTTTCTTGACAAGTTTCAGGAGTTGTGCCTGGCTGAGAAAATTTTGATTGGCATGAGAAATGCTTTTTTTTTTTGTTCAAAACTGTGTAATTGAAATATTTGAGTTAGTGGTCATTAAGTGATCGATGACAGGTTTGAGAAAATGATGTCCCATTTTTATTTTCTATTTTTTTTATAGGCATGTACCATTTTTTTTAATGAGCTGAAAATGTAAAATTTATCCATGGCCATTAATTTTTTTTTTCTTCGAAATGTTATTTCCCTGTTCTTGGCTCATTCTACTCAACCAAATTTAAGTTGTCTTTCCTTTTAAGGGTTATGAGATTGTTTTTCTATTATTTGATAAAAATAAGTTGTTTAATATTTTAAGTTTTTATATGGAGATGGAAACTTTAATATTTAATCAGTTTTTTTATAATATTAATATATTTTTCTAATGCGTGTAATGTTACACACAAAAAGAAATTAACGACTTATGTTTATCTAATTTAGATTAATATATTATTAATGATTCTTTTGAAAGGATGATTATTTTTTCTTTTTTTAGATCAATAGATTCACTTTTAATCAAAATAATAAACCATATTTCTTTTATTTATTGAATAGATTCATTTCCTATAAATGTCTCTTCCCCTTAAAAAATAATGACTACACTTTTTATATTTTATCTTTCTGAAAATAAAATCAAAATAATAAATATATCTCAACAATAAAGTATCGCTTTACTCAATAATCACTGTAGTCTATAGAGCAATGGCCAATGGATACCAAAGTCATATTCACAAAAAGAAAAAAAAATTGATACCATATTCAAATATGAATACTTGACTTCAATAACATAAATCTATGGGAACATAAAAAAAAACTATTAAAGAGAATATTTTATTTTAAAAGAAATAAATTCATTATTTGTCCAGCGTATATCTTTTTTGCAAGATTGTTACTTTGTTAGCGAGACACTTGGATTAAAAATGGAAAAAAAATATAGTTGTTACTTATTATTGTTTTTTTGGGGGAAGAAATATTATAGGAATTGAATTTATTTAATAAATAAAAAAAGAGATATCCTTTTTGTGGAGAAAAAATGTTATAGAAAATAAATTTATTTAATAAATGAGATATATTTATTATATATATCAATTAGAAGTGAATCTATTGAATTAAGGAATAATCATTAATAAAAGATGATCAAATTATATCGGTATAATTTTAATAACTATTATATTATTCTTATAATTATATAAAATATGATTTTTATTGATTCAACTATTAAATTATATCTAAGATTGTTTGTATCAAATTTTATCAGAATTAAATAACAACAAAAATCAAATGATTCATATTTTAATATATTTTAAAATATTTATATTATTTAGATTTTAATCTACATAAAAAAGTAATATATGATTTTAAATTAATATAAAATTTTGAATATAATTTATGTGAAAAAACTTTAATTCAATAGTGATTTTTAAAAAAAATATAATTTAATTAAAAAATATAAAATAATATAATAATTGTCAAAAGTATACCGATATAATTTTGATCTTCCTTATCATTAATAATATATTAATCTAAATTAGGTAAAGATAGGTCATATTGTATACGTTAAAAAAATGGATATTTAATTTATAGTGTAGATATTTCTTTTATAGAAATAATATTGTAAATATTTACATTATAAGGATTGTTTATTTATATCAGTAAAATAAACGTGGAGAAAATAGTGATCTAGTAAAGGAGATAACCCCTAAATTCTAAATCCTTCTCCTTGTTATTGATTTCTTCAAATGCGAGGCCTCGTGAACTGTGCCTTTGCTGGTTCTCGAACCCTCTCGTTAGGGCTGAACCCTTTTTACTCTGTCAAGAGGTTCGTTGGGTCCAAGCCGGACTAAGAGGTCAAGTTTAATATTACGTTACATTACGTAATAACAAATTACAGCAATTAAAATGATAATAAGGGACCAAAACTGAAAAAAATAAACCTACTAGGACCAAAAACGAAAATAAAAATATCTAACTGCCATTAGTTGCAAACTCTGGCAATGCTAGAGACCCAATTTAAAAAAAAATGTCAAATTACAAGAATTAAAATTATAAAAAAAAACTTATAAAGACCAAAATGATATTTAAGATTAAAACATATCTGCCCACCCTATGGATGATTGATATATCAGAATGACTCTTACCTTCCCATAGCATTTCATTTCTTCAATTGTTCGTTTCATGAACATGTGCAGAATGAGGTGATAGGCACTTTTAACAAAAAAATATGGTCCTCTTATCCTCTCATAGGTGATTTTTAACGTTTGATAACTTTGATATTATCCTTTTTAATCTTAATTTTATTTTATATTTATATTTTCTAAAATACTAGATGACAAATGTATAATTGTCATTCATTCGAGACAGTGACAAATTTAGAGGGCTAAAATAGTTTTGTTTGTTATTATTACGAGTAATAATTAATGCAAAAGTATATAAAATTAATTATGCATTTTTGATAAGGGCTAAGATTATTATTATTTTAAAAAAATATTTAATTTTATGTGTAACAATAAAGTTACATATTTAAAAATTTACAAAGGAAGAAAAAATATTCAGTCCCCTCTAATAGATTAATGGATCCATCCCTGATTCAAGTCATTATATAATGTAAAGTTTTTTCTCTATTGAGATTTGAGTTATTATATAAGGTAAAGTTTGTTCTCTATTGAGATATAGTGAAGAAATATGAATTTTATCTTATTCTTTTTAGTTTTTTTTATAGCTTTAATGGTAGATGTTATGAGCGATGATAGGGTAGCTTTCAGTGCTATATCATCCTCCGTTACAGTGGAATAAAGAGGCGATGATAGGGAGAGAGTCGAATTTGAATATGTAATATAGGAAGAATTATATTATACAATTAGTCTATTTGACAATGGTGATTATGCTATTTACATTGATTACATTTAAAACAAAGGTGAATAAAAACCTACACCTTTATTTAGAGCACTGACTTCTATACAATAAAAGAGTCTGCTCAATTTTTCATAGTACAATTTAGGTAATGTGCAGAGGTTGCTATTCACATTTTATTATGAACTTAGGTACACTTCCCTATGTGCTATCGGTTAATCAGAATTGAAATATCACATTGATAACCCACACAATAAATGTAGGCATAGATTATAAGCTGAAACTCCAATTTTGATTGAAAAACAACAAGCACATAAGGAATTATTGTACCATAGTTATGTTCTTACTATTCCACAAATTAAGAGCTACACCTTCCACAGAGTGCGAGGTTCATGACTTCTCATGACTGTGCCAGACCGGGGAGAACAATTTCTGCTGAAACTGTCTAGAGCATAAACATCCCAACCATCATCTCTCCAGTAGGTAGAATAAACATTTGGTATGTGTGAAACTTTACAGTAATCTTTTCCTGGACCATGTGGACATATTGTCTTCATCAATTCATCTGGCATATCAAAAAACTCAAGCACTTTGAGCTTATTCAAGTGCTCAATTCCTGATGGAACCTTCTTCAACAATTGGCAACGTCCAATGCTCAGCCTTTCTAGGCAAGGCATTGCATCCTCCCCCACTGTCACCTGTTTGAGTCCATCAAATTTGTCAAGGCCTAAAACCTTGAGCTTCTTGAACTTTCCACACACAAAATGCAATGTGTCACCATCATATACTTGAAGTAGTTCAAGATGTGCAAGGCTTGGCAGATCCTGCAGATATACTAGTGGATCATATTTTAAGCAGCTCCATTTGAGAAATAGCCTAGCAAGGCTATGGAGAGACTGTATCCAACTGGGTAACTCTTGTAAACGCCCTGACAAATACAAGCGTTGAAGAAACGGAGGGGGTGAACAAAGGAATGCTAGATCAATGACTTTATTCTCACCCTCAGAAGCAACAGAAAGGGCATGGAGATTGGTTAATTTCTCAATGGACAAACAGAAAGCCTTTCCATCTTCCTCTCTAAGTTTCAAGATTCCTAACCTTCTTAGTTGACTTAGCTCCCCTAACTGCCTTGTTATGATTCCACAATCTTGGTTTGCCTCCACAAAACAAAGTTTTTGTAGTGACTTCAAATTTCCTATTTCAGTGGGGGCCTTAAAACCATGCTTGGAGTAGAACTGTGGATAGCCTTTGACTTTAAACTGATACACGAGGAGATGGCGAAGCTTTTGAAGCTTTAGTATATCTACCGGCAATTCTCTGACACAAGTCTTCTTAAGATCCAATGTTTCTAGATTATGCAACTTCCCTATTATGTAACCTGGAACCATTGTCACCTTTGTGTTCCTTAAGCTTAGATATCTTAAATGATATAGATCAACAACTGCTACTGGAAACTTATTCAAAGGTGCATCTTGATAATCTAAAACACCTAGCAGTTTACAACCACCTGGAAACAGTTTGCCAAGAGATAAATTTTCTCCAACCCCAAACATTAAGAGAGAACGGAGTTGAGAGCCTGACCTATGTTGCTGCCGATGATATGGTAATGTGCCGTGCACCGAAAGCCGCCGAATCTTTTCAGGCCATGCCATGCTTTGTTCTTTGACAATGGATACAAAGTTTTGGTCCTTGGACTTCAAAATGATGATCTCCCTTAGAAGATCATGGATTCGCAAAGTTTTCACACTTCCATCAAATGTTATCTCTGCTACTTGTATTAAGTTTCTGTTCAGGAGCTCCTTGAGGTAATTATCTGCAACATCTTCCTTTGTTTTTCCTTCTCTGGCTTCAATGAATCCTTCTGCTATCCACAAGCGAATCAGTCTCATGCGCTGAATCAGATAGTCCTCAGGAAAGATGCTCAAGTACAAGAAACAGTATTTCAAATGGTAAGGTAAATCATTGAAACTTAGGTTGAGTACTGTTTTAAAATTATCAAGTTTACCATTGCCTTGAATTTCAGCTCCAAGACTACGGCAAATCATGTCCCATTCATCTATCCTGCGCTTGTCTTTTGTAGCCAGGACACCACTTATTGCCACAATTGCAAGGGGAAGACCCCCACATTTTCTTAAGATATATTTACATATCTCAATCAAATGTGAGGGGCATGAATGACCCTGAAAAGTGTTCCTACAAAATAGATCCCAAGCCTCATCTTCTTTCAAGGGTTGCAAGTTATACACCTTACCATTGGACTCTATGCTGGAAGTAAAGGCTAAATCGGATCTTCGTGTGGTGATCATGATCCTGCTGCCACAGTTATTATTAGGCAATGCATATTTGACAGCTTCCCATTCATACAAATGCCACACATCATCAAATACTACTAGATACCTCTTCCTCTGCAACAAGTCTTTGATAATCATCTTCAGCTTATCACTACACATGCTTTCCATTCCCTCTGGAATCGGTCGCCTTATTTCGGAAAAAAGCTTCCGGCCCAAGTCTCTGAGAAGCTCCTCAATTTTACAAGATTGAGAAACAGTAACCCAAACGCAGGCTTTGAAGTGTTTTCTTACTTCTGGATCATCAAATACTTTCTTCACCAAAGTAGTTTTTCCCATCCCTCCCATTCCAGTAACAGAAATCACTTTTCGTGCAGGACAACCGTTAATCAACCACCCGATCAACTTCTTCTTAGGCCTGTCTATGCCAACTAGATCAGTGTTGTCCAGAAGAAGGGCATCTCCCCGTTGATCGTGCCATGCGTTACCTGTTTCAGGATATGTTTATTGTACTAGTCTCACAAGTGAGAATTGGCTAAATAGCAAAACAAATACACTTTCCTTGTTAGAATGCAAATTGTTCACTACCACTTGCTCACTTTTTCTACATGCACTTCATTACCACTATCAGTCTAGTATAAAAATGCAAGTTATGTAAGTGGAATTTAAATACATCAATTCTGTAAGAGGAGAGGTAAACATGGTCACCAATTGGAGGTGTTCAAATTGTTATTACTTGAAGCTTTCAAATTGTAGACCTGTATAGTGAAACATCTGCAGATTGATTTGTATTCCTTTTTTTTCTTTTAATAGTCAAATGAAAGAATAAAGAAAAGACCTCGAGAAGAAATGATGTGATTAGTGTGGTAAATCCTTCAATTGGACCAGCAGCAATTTACTGATTACTAGCATGTTTGGTTTCACATTTCAGATATTGTTTTTCATGTTTACTAATAAGCTAATACTTATATGTTATTTTATGAATATAACTATAGCTTCCCCTATTTTATTAATTTAGTTATAACTTCCACTGTTATAAGCTAATAAAATCCACTATTTTATGAATATAACTAATAGCTTCCACATCAGATGTGACTTTTTACTTCGTAACAGGTTTTCAAACACACATCAGTACAACAACTTTCGTTACGGATACACATCTTTTTCAGAAATTTGTTTTTCTTTTTATAACATTTTTTTTTAATTTTTAGATGCATTAATTATTTTTTTTCTACATATTTTTACTTAATTATTCTCTCTTTAAACATTAATAAAAAACAATTAAGTAAATAAAAAAAATAAGAAAAAGGTATTTTAAAATGATAGTACAAATAGTTCACAAATTTAATACGATTAACTAAATTAAGTATTTTTTTTAAGGAATATGAATTAGTTAAAAGATTGTGAGGGACTTAGTATCTGGAACAAAAGAACACCAATAATAGCATAATTAAGTGGTTTCCCTGTACATAACCATTAGGATATTCATCACTTAAGCTTGAAAAGAGTCTTTGAAGTTAGTAGTACCTGTATAAGTGGAATTTGAAGCCTCTGAAGCAGTGTCAAGTTTACTGAGGAATCTCTTGCGAGTTGAAGAAATAGTTTTCATGCGTGAGTTGATGGCTTTTAACTCATGCGCAATCCGATAACGAGCTTTCATATTCCTGATACTGAGATAATTAGAGAATCCATTTGTATGGTTATGTACCTGGACCAGTTCCAATTCATCAAGAAGATCTTCAGCCTCGTGAACAACATCTCTGACTTGCCTAACCCAAACTTTGAGTTCCTCATCAGTCTCTTCAAATACATCTGCAGCCCTTAAGAAGGCTCTTATCAGTTCCAACTGTGCTTTCAGATATATCACTTCTGCTTCAACCCCTATGAACAATTTCAACTTATTCTCAAAAACTGGTTTAAGCCTTTCGAGAAGAAAACTCACTGCACTCTCAGCCATGATCTATGTGCATTTCTGAAGCAGACTAGTGTCTAGTGTAAAGAGACTTATTAACTATGGGAAGTGCCTTGCTTATGAAGTTTCTTATAACATCGTTTTATTCATCTCATTTTGTTAATAAGGCGGGATTTAAAATAGGAAAGGAGATAGACATGTAAGACTTTCTTCCTCACAAAAAAATGAAATATGACAGCATCATTAGTAGATAACTACTTACGTGTATGAAAAGGATACATAAAAATGTTCAAGTAAAGCCTAAAAGTTATCCTAAAATATGTTTAGTTCGGCTAAAGGCTTAAAAGTTATCATAAAATATGTTTCAAGGGAAAAATCAATATGTAAAATTGTTGACTTACTTTTAGTTTGATAATATATGAGGAAGAAACGCGTGAAGGATACTAAAATGATATTCCTTACCGGAATGCAACTTCTATTCAGAATTGCTAAACATGATGTATTATAAGGGTAGAATTTTGGGAGAAAAAAAAATACTTCATGAATTTTATAAAGTAACTTATATAAGGGAATAGCAAAAACTTCTTAAATGTCACTTATAAAAAGAAACAGGCAATATTTGATGCAAGTTTTAGAGGTGAGGTTTGAATTCATAAGTAGCTATTTTTTCATAAGCAAGTAAATGATTAAATTAGATACGATCAGCTACCAATATGTTAATTATAATGACAATAAATAACGTCATTTAGGTGCTAAAATTAGAACCAACGGATATGCTGAAGTATCTAAGAAGCAAGAAGTCTCTGCAGGTTCTTTCTTTGGAAAATACGAATATATATGATTACACACCAACCATACTAAGAAGGTGATTTACATAGAAATTGTATATAAATTGGCACTTTCGGCTTTCCTTTGCCTTAAAACTGTGGGCTTTTGTATGGTGTCTTGTTGTCCACATAATAATGGGCTCTGTGTTTGACTACAATAAGAATCTTGGAACATGCTCAATGAATCAAACGACCATTTACATTTTTATTGTAGACTAAGTGGAAAAATGATAAATATAGACGATACCAAATTATAATATAAAGAGAGCAAATTGGTTTGTTAGAAGCAAAGTCAAAGACAGTAAAGTCTCATGTATCTCTGATGTGGCCATTTTGGGTTTTTATTCAAAAGCTACTTGTGTGAATTAGAAAGAAAAAAAAAACATTTCGGTAATGGAAAAACGAGTAAATTTTTCCATTCACACGCTGGATAGTGCTAGAGACGTGTATTCTTTAATACCTTGAGCGTATAATGTATTATGGAAAATATGCTAGAGAAGTGTATCATGGAAAATGTCCTTGTTGATGTAATTTACACAAGGACTAAGAATTTGTACCTTGAGTAGTATGCAATGTCTTCTACAATAAAATGCAATTTTCAAACATTTTCCATATATAAAAAAAAGGGGTTTTGTTTTGGAAACAAGGCTTGAGTTGTGAGTACTGGAAAATCAACAAAGCTAGTAGAACACTACACAAGCATCTTGTGAAATATCGAACTATATATATTACAAGTAGGTTGAGTCTTTTTCTTTCCAGGAGCTGTTTTTTTATTAATCAGAAGCAACTAGTTTTTATTATTGGTTAGCAGAAGAAATTATTTTTGTTATTAGTTAACATAATAGTTCCGTATATTCTTACACACAATTAGATAAAAATTATCAAAAGCTCACTGTTAATTTGTTATGATCTCGGTTGTTCATATTGGGTTTTTATTCAAAAGCTACTTAAACTTTGTGCATGAGAAAGTGTAATTGGAATGTGTGAATCTCTTACACAAATCTCAATATTATTGACTCCTAACAAACGATATCATGTTTAAAAAAGAATTCAAAATCTTGTTCTACTTTATTCTTTTAGGATAAGTGGCGAATATAACTTCCTATGTTATCACCCGAAATAACGTTTTTCTAATAATTCCAATTAAAGTATGCTATCTAGACCAAAATAAAAAATCTCTAACATTCGAGTAAGGATCAAGTAGAGTAACAATATCAATGAGGATAAGACTTACTTAAAGAGGGGAGGGGTCCTAATGTGTAATTACAGGCAAGTGGAGGTGGTGTATTTGGTGGGAAATCTAGCGAAAATTATTGGAAAATATTTTCCTATATAATTTAAAATTTAAAGTAAATATATATTTTTTCCTCAATCAATTTTTTTTTCTAAAGATAAAAACTATTCCCTATTTGTTTATTCTTATCTTTCAGAAATTGTGTTTGACTAGGTCTTTAATTATTTTTATCCGTTGGAGGTCTTTTGCATGTTATTAAGATTTATTTTGTTTGTTATTTGGTTTATTAGTTGTGATACTTGGGATTCACATTTGGCGGTTTTTTTTTATATATAGCTTCCTCTTACGGGAAAATAAAGAGAATAGGTACACACCTACAACAAAATATAATATAATTTGCTTATTTCTCATATTCATAAAATTATATTATATACTTATTCTACCAGTGCAATGCAGTAGGGATATTTTTTCTCTAAGGACAACACATAGTGCTCTTCAATCTAGGCTCTTTTAAACTCTTCTACTATTAAATTTTAAATTTTAAATTTTATAATAATTGATTATTGTCAATTTTGTATGTGTTATGATTCTATTTGAATTTATTCTACTGCTATATTTATTGTTTATGCCTTCCTAACTATTTATCTAGCATAAATCACTGAACTATTCTCAAGAGACTCACATATTGGCTAAGGATTTCATGTTGAGAGATAATATTTGATAGGTTGCTTATGCTATGATAGATAGTATAGTAGATAGTGACAAAATGCAAGATCCATATTGATATCAAAGGCCCCAATGAGCGATTTGAGGTTGGAGTGAAGAGTCGGACATCATTATCAACCATAGTTTTGGTTCGAATTAAGCCACTCGTACAAGGATAAGAGTTTGGCCCTGTATATTGTATAAAACAATAACAAATAATAAATTAAGATTAATTAATAAAGTCAAAGATGACTTATTTGTTTATAAAGTATATAAATTCATAATGAAGTTAAATTTAGCTCTTATGGGTTTTTTTAACTTTAACTTTGCCTTCTAATGATTGTTTAAATTTAAATTCTTAATAGAAACATATAAAAATATTTTATTAATTTAATTGCTTGCTTTATGTTCTAAAACTCTCTTCATTAAAAAAAGTTTCTAATCATTATTTGGACAAATTCGTTAAAATCATAATTCTCCCTGTTTTATACTTCACACAATCCAACATTTGCAGGTTCTAATGTCGTTAGTACACCATCCCTTTAAAGTGTCGGGGGGGAAAAAGCTACAAGTTCACAAAATCCCTGGTAAGATAATGAGCAAGATAATTTCCTAACAAAAAAGAGATGATAATTAATGATTAATTCATCCATTTATTAACTGAAAATAATATTTCCTTTAACTTATCCAATAGAGAATTTCAAGGTTGACTAACTACTAAAATTAGATCAGATTAGATTAGGGCTGCTATCAATATTCTCAAGGATCTCTAGCTTTTGTAAAGATAATGAAATAATCAAATTGTCATGCTGCTCAATTTGTAATATATATAACTGAAAATTAAGAGTTAAACAATACCACGAGTGATCAATCAGGAAAGGGTTAAACATAAAGATAAGTCTATTTCCTCTTCTAAGTTCTTTCCCTTTTTCCATTCACATTCTTTTTTGTGCTTCCCCCATTGTCTTCAACGAACTTTGCGAACTTTATCTTCCTGTCCTATGCCCAAGGATTTCTGGGCATTTGCAATACCTTCAGGATCTGCAACATAAACCATGTTATTTTTATGTTATTATATAAACGGGGCAATATCTCAAGTTTGATGGATATTTGTTGCATTTGAAACGCAAGGAAACATAAAAGATTAACAAATACTTGCTTTCCAAAATAAACACACTACTAATTCGATGAAAAACACAGAATTACAACCAATAATTTTTTACCATCATAGATGATAACATGCCAAATAAAACAGAGAAACTCATGTAATCAATTTACACGGTATACAATATATGATGAATAATGAAAGAGAAGGGGCAAAATGGTTTGAGAATGCTGTGCACATATAAAGCAGTAAAGGTGAGCACAGAATAACAGATGACCTGAAGGCTTTGCAAAAAATACGAGAACATATTTAGTTTGAAGAAAGATGCAAGTAGGACAATCGATTATTGATTGAAAATAATACTCCTCAGGTGCTACAAAACTAAAATTGATGTATAGAATGTGCTAGAAGGAGTGTATAAGAGAGTGTGTTACTGGCACTCCTCATGTTTAAACTGATGAAAAGGGTTAGAAGGGAATAATACGTAATAGAATGCTATTTGATTGCCATTGCTTTGATTTTTTGAAAACTAAAATACAGCGGAATGAAATGAAATGAAACCTGATGAAATAGATTCCATCCCTTCTCAACAACAGAAGCCTTTATTTTTCTCCCCCAATTTGGAAGCATTATGAGACAGAATCAACTTATTGTTTACTAATCCCCTTACTATTTTGTTCACTTTCCAAATAATTGAATGAAAAATTTTCTCCATTCCCATCATAAAATGTCCAAATGACTATTTGGTAATTTTATTTACTTCTATCACATTTCATTCTGCTTAAAATAATTAAATCAGTTTAGTTCTATAATCTATATATTATATTCTATTCAACCTCAGCTGTGGAAAAAGGTGCAACAAATCAAACATACCAAAGAATTGTGTGAAAATGCGAGTGAAGAAGTTCAAGTTGCGAGAGACATTGTATGCCATGACAGGAGGAAGAGGTTTCACCATAGTGTCAATGCTAAAAACACGCTGAAGAAACTGCATTATATAAAAAAAATAAAAAAAATACATTAGTCAAAAATTTGGAGAAGAATACTAAATGCTAAATCAATTCCACAAAAAAAGAAAATGATACATAGCGTGTGTTTGGTTATTAGTTCCGTCCAACTAAACCCACATTGAAATCATGCTTTGAGATGTCTGAATGTCTTTTTTTGTAATGATGCTAACAGGTTTCCAAACATGCTTGTAGTTGTTTATAATAATGGCTTAATTGTACTTTTGGCCACTCAAGTACCAATTGCACAAATTGTGTCCTTCAAGTATCGCAATTATGTGATTTTGGTTTCGACAGTCTTTCATTAAATTTTTAACAAATTTTGTTGGTGTGGCATTGGATGATAACATGACATTTGAAACACATATGCTGACATAACTCGGTCCTTTAGGCATTGCAATTCTAAGAGATCAAAAAGTGCAATTAAGTCACATCAGCATATGTCTTTAGGCAAAACATTAGTTGTTACGTCATCACCCAGTGCCATGCAATACTTGGAGGAACCAAAATCCCACAATTGCAATACTTGGAGGACCCAATTTGCGAGCAATTGGTACCTGAGGGACCAAAATCGCACAATCACACTACCTTGAGGACCAAAAGCGCCATTTAAGTCTATAATACTATAAATATGATAACAAAGGAGAAATGGATAGCATTAGCATGTAAGGTGCACATAAAATGTAATAGCAAAAGCAAAACTGGGGATACGCTGCAATTTATAATATAATGATGAATTAAAGGTTCTAGAGCATGATACTATGTTACTAGTGAATCATAGAGTATGAGAATAAGTATCAATCTCACAAACTAATTTCCTAAATCAAACATAGCTGACAGGTTGAAAAAGTTATTAGGGATCAGGTAATGGTTAGATACCTGAAAATTGCGCTGGAAGCTGTAGCGTAGTTCAGGATCAATCTCGATTCCGAGGTCGTCGTGGAGGTCATGGTGATGATGCTTGGACTTGGAGGCAGGGACGTGCATGGTGGAAGTGCCATCACCCTGCCTCGTCACTTTCAGCTTTCCCTCTTTGAAGGATTCTTCACTCTCCTCGCCTCTCCACGGCGCCGATGACATCAATTGCTTCTTCCCCTTCTTCGTCATGCTTCTTCTTCAACCTTCCTTATCCCTATGTTTTGTTCTCTTCTGTTCCCATTTCCTAATCCTTTTATATAACCCCCACACAAACCCCAAAACCAGTAAACAATAGATTTTTTTTTTTTTTTTTACTTTAATGTTATTGCGGAGCATTTATTTTTCATATTAATCAGACTATACTTATTTGTGTAAAAATAATTTCTCTATGACATTATACATCCATCCAATATCAAATAAATAATAGATGTATGAGTCAATAAAAAAAAATACAGAGTGCACTTTTTTTTTATTTAAAAAAAGGCTATTTGGATCCTCCATAATTTAAATATATTTTCTTTTTTTAATAAGCTTGCATAAATACTGTTTATTTTATTCTTTAAATTCAAATAACCATTGTTTTTTAGGGAATTGCAAAAATTAAATTAATATATGTAATAGATTATTGTTATATTCAATTATAATAAAAAAAATAACTTTTCTTTGGATATATTTGTTGAAAAATAATTTTTTTTAGATAATAATTAATTTTATTCTGATATAGTAATGAAAATTAGTTTTTATATGTAAATTATAAAAGAAGAATATGTATGAAATTAAAAGAGAAAAAAGGAATTGAAGAATTCGGAATAATTTAGAAACAGTGTTTTTAAGGGGAATAAGTTGTTGAAAAATAAAACATAACTGAATGCATGGGAAAAAATAGTGTTTTTAAAATAAATAAAAAACTCGATTCACCAAATTTCACCATACATTATGATTATTTTTTAAAGAGCTACTTTTTTCTTTTAGGATAAATATTATTTTTAATTTATTATGTTTGAGTGTTATTTTATTTTGGTACATTAAGTTTTAAAAATTTTATTTTAGTTCTTTATGTTTTTACAGTTTTATTTTGATCCTTTATATTTTTAAAATTTTCTTTTTTATTTTGATTTTGTATGGTTTTGAAAGTTTTATTTTACTTCAATTTTTTCCTTAGCCTAGACCCAAAAATGTTAAGATAACAACCTCTCTCAATGTGAGTAAGGAAAAAAATTCATGGGACTTAAATTTGATAAAATGTCTCCACTGTTGAAATAAGATTACAACTAGATGTAAGAGATCTTTCTTCCTCACAGCCAATTAGGAGATCTCTCTTGTCTCTTCCTCTCAGTAAATTAGGATGATTTACAATAGTCTCATAGTGAAAATATTGTTCTCTCTCGAGCAGCAACTCTAACTTATCACTTTGTTGTCTCAGATGACAATAATGGCAAATTCATAACTCGTTACAATTTGTGACATTCTTGCAACTCTTACGCATTAACAGGATTACTTGAATGTGGTGCCTAACTCCTCACGACTGGTCATCACATTCTTGTAACTCTTATGCATTAACATGTTCATTTAAATTTAGCTAGTTCATTAGTTATGGAGAAATCTCCAACTGTCCAACATTTAGAGCCACAGATCATAGTCAGAGTTTCAAAAGCTAATGGATCATGGATGCTTTGGTAAACCTAAATATTGAACATTTTTTTTCAGTAACCTCAGAATTCATATTATGCTCCCTGATTTATTTGGTCGAAACATGAAGAAATTTACAGTGAGGACTCAGGTGACTGCAAAAAAACAAAATACTACATTCACTTGCATATGCAAGCTGATGTACAACAAAAAATTGTCATCACTCACACATGCAAGTATGTTAAAAGAAAAAATCAAAGTTAAACCTTCCAGAGTGTACAAATTTCAAGACTTCTCTTTGCAGTACCAGAACTGGAATCACTCTCTCTCTCTCCTAATGTCTCTAATGAGTAGACATCCCAACCCCCATCCCTCCAATAGGAGATATAAACTGCTGGGACATGTTGTACTCTCCAATAATCCTCACCTCCATTTGGACGCAGTGCTGTAATCAATTCTTCAGGCATATCAAAAAACTCTATTGATTTTAGTTTTGTTAGGTGTTCAATGCCTAATGGTACCTGCTTCAATGAATCACAGCGCTGGATGATGAGCTTTTTAAGACCAGGCATTGCTCCCTCCTCCACAGTCATTGATTTCAGTCCATCTAAATCATCAAGGCCTAACACCTTCAGACTAGGAAACCCTTTTGCCTTGAAATGCAATGTCTCACCAACATAAACTTGAAGAAACTCAAGATGTCTTAGATTTGGCAAATCTTGAAGATGTACCAGAGGATCCTCTTCTAACCGGCTCCATTTTAGAAACACTCGGACCAAATTCTTGAGAGAACTTATCCATTGGGGAAAATTGTCTAGACGCCCACCCAAGTATAACTGCTGGAGATACTGAGGAGGCCTGAAGATGTTGTGAATATCAATTATCTCATCATCTTCAATTGCAGTTATGGACAATGAGCGGAGATTGATCATCTTCTCAATGGATGAACACAAAGCAGCACCATCTTGTTTTCTCATCTTTCTGATGCCAAGCCTCCTGAGTTGAGTGAGTTTTCCTAGCTCAATCATCAAAGCCTGATTCGCCTCTATAAAACAAAGCTTTTGCAAAGATTGCATAAGTCCTATAGGGGCAGCCACCATGAAGCCATGCCTTGAATGTAAATAAGCATAGGATTCAATCTCATAACGATACACCAAGAGATGGCGTAATCGTTGGAGCTCCACAATTTCAACTGGCAATACAGTGACATAAGTGTGTTTAAGATCTAATGTCTCCAACTGCTGCAGCTTCTTAATGGAACCTGGTATGCTTTTCACCTTTGTATTCTTCAAACTCAGATACTTGAGAAGGTATAGGCTGACAATTTCAGCAGGAAAAACCTCCAAAGGTGCATCCTGCAAATCTAACACCCTGAGTAACTTATAACCAGAGGAACATAATGCACGTATAGAAAAATGCTCGAGTGAATCTGATGAGGCAAACATCAGCAGAGACCGAAGTTGGAATGTGGTCCTATTTTGTTGCACATTATTCAATGTGTTTATGATTGATAAGCGTCGAACTTTGTCTGGCCAGATTATATCTTGGTCTTTGGCTATTGTTGCAAAGTTCTGATCCTTTGACTTCAAATTGACAATCTCCCTTAGAAGATCATGCATGCGACAAGTCTTCATCCTGCCATCACTGGTTTTTGCTACCACTTGCAGCAGACTTCTGTCCAAGAGCTCCTTGAGGTAACTGTCTGCAACTTCCTCCAGTGTCTTTCCATCTTCTCCGTTCACAAACCCTTCAGCTATCCACAAGCGAATCAATCGCATGTGCTCAATAGCATGAAACTCGGGAAATATGCTTAGGTACAGCAAACAGGACTTGAGATAGTAAGGCAACTCATTGAAACTCAGGGAAAGCACTTTCTTCATATCCTCCAGTTTGTCATTGCCTTCAATTTCAGACCCAAAACTTCTGTAAACCATCTGCCACTCTTCTATGTTTGCCCTGTTTTTTGTAGCCAATGCACCACCAATTGCCACAATTGCCAGTGGCAACCCCCCACACATTTTTAAGATATTCCTGCAAACTGCCTCCAGATAAGGAGGGCATGGGTTACCCTGAAATGTTTTCTTGCAGAAAAGATACCAACTTTCTTCCTCAGGTAAGAATTCAAGGTTAAAATCCTTACCCAATTCAGCACAGGAATACAAAGCTATATCTTTCTTGCGTGTGGTAAGCATCACTCTACTGCCACGGTTGTTATTAGGCAAAGCAAGTTTGACAGAATCCCATACCTTTACATGCCACACATCATCCAGCACAATGAGATACCTGCTTTGCTGAAGCAAGTTCTTGATCAACTCTTTGAGCTGGTCACTCTTCATTTGTCCAACTGCTTCCGGAGATGGTTTGCCAATGACATTATGGAGCTGTTGAACCAGGTCTTTCAGGAGCACTTCTAGTTGAAAAGACTGAGAAACATTAATCCAAGCATGAATCCTGAAACGCTTCTTCACTTTTGGATCATCATAGACTTGTTTTGCCAAGGTGGTTTTCCCCAACCCTCCCATCCCATAAATGGGAATCACAGCCCTACCTGCTTCTTCATTGAAAAGCAAGTCACTGAGCTGCCTTTTGGGTTTGTCAATACCCACCAAATCAGCTTCTTCTAGCAGAAGTGCATCTCCTTGGCTATCAAGCCTTAACCGTTGACTTGAGCCTGAGCCAATCCCAGCTATGTTTGGACGTCCCTGGGAGATAATGTCCACTCTGGATTTGATATTTTGTATATTTGAAGCAATCCTATGCCGGGTGAAAAAATTCACATGAAAAGAAGAACTGTTGCCTTGTCCATGTTGATCAATAAGGCGAAGGCTAAATTCATCTATAGCATCTTCCATGTCATGAGCAACATCTCTTACTCGTTTAACCCATGCTTTGAGTTCAGGGTCTTTGTCTTCCAGAGCATCAGCCACCCTCAAGATGCCCCTGTGGCGTTCTAGTTCATATTTGATGTGCTGAACATCTTCACGGACCCCTCTCTGCAGATTCACTTCTGCTTGAAGTAACAAAGTCAGCTTGTCCAGTAAAAAGGATACTGAACTATCTGCCATGGTTTGTTTTTTTTTTTTTTTTCTCTAATGGAAGAAAGAGTTGCAAGAACTTGATGATGAGGTTTCTGGGTCTTTTTTTTTTTTTGTTCTTTTTGACAAGAATAGTTGCTATGAGTTGATGATGAAATTGTGAATTCCTTTTTGGCCCTGATGTTGTGCTTATATGGCCATGTTGAAGGTTTCGTGTCTGAATAACACCCTTATTTCTGGTCAACTGAGCATTTGATTGAATGCCTTATTTTTCCGCGTCACAAAACTGCCCAACTTCTCCACGATGAAAAAGATGTGACGTCGTATTTTACGAAAACAAACAAAAGAAGATGATGACTAGCAAAACTTTTCTGAGATCAACGAATCAAAATATTCACATCAGCATCTGGAGAAAATTGTCGTTGCAAATATACATGACAAATTCTAGAGAATAGTTCAAATCATACGCGTATTGCACACTTTGCTTTCCGTCCACATATTTGCACGAATATCAACTCAACTACCCATGTACAGTGTTATTGTGAAAGAAGTAGACCATAATCAATGCAAATTTTGATTCTTTAACAAATATATGATGTATTTAGATTAGTGAAGAATCTGTCTTTAATTATTTTGCATGAAAGTTTAGATTAAATTAAGGAAATCTCAGCTTCGTATAAAATTAAAGGAAAACTATCAATTTTTATCAGAATGGTTAGGAAGATATTTCTTAATTCTTATCAAGGGATAAAGGGTTACTCTGTAATTGAAGTCTAATTTTAACTTTGCAAGAAAAGTATTAAATTTTAGTTTAAAGCAAAGCATATCTTAAGCTTAATTTGCTTCTAAATTAAAAGTATATATATCAATGAGTTAATATTCTGTGAATAAATATGAATCTTTACTTTCTTTTAAAATAAATTATTTATATATTTTTCTTATTTTATGGCATGTATTATAAATATTAATATTAAATCAAGAGTTTAAATATAGTAAAGTACCGATTTTTTAAAAAACATCATCAGTGAATAATAAAATACAACATCATTAATGAAATAAATTACAATAAAATATGAAATATTTATATTCTAAAAAGATTAAATTAATAAAAACTATGATACTAACTAAAAACCTAATTGATTAGATCTCCTTCACTCACATAGATGGTCTGTCGCACACTCTCTCCAATCACATCCAACGGTTTGGAAACAAAGCAAATTTCTTTTTGATGTTATTCAATTTCCTAGAATGTCTTCTTATTATGAGTAGCTTTTTAACATTTACTATAATTCCCTTTAAAACATTTATTAACAATTTAAAGATATAAACAATAGCCAGAAAGAGATAAAATAAAAAGTACAAAATCATAAACATGTTTTATAATTTTAAATGCATTTATCTTTAAATACTTATTAACTTATGATCGTACAATTATAATTCACTTTAATGTTTATTTGTTATTATTTTATTTATTTCATCTTAATAGTAAAAAATTAAAAAAGCACATTGACTAGTCAATAATATAACATCAATCAACCAATATAATAATAATCTATAACTATATATATATATAAATGAAATATGATGTTTTGGTGTACACATTTTTATGTTCATTTTATTCATATAACTACATTCATCTAAGTTAATTTTGTCCCTAAAATTATCTTCACAAACCACTTACCTATTTCTATGAATATTTTTTTTGTTTAAAAAAACCATTAAGCACAGGGTGTCTATTTTTTTCCTAATAATAATAGTAGTAACAGCATTATCAATAAATTTTTTTTCCCATTGAACACGCGGTTATATCTACTAATTGGAACATAATTACATGACAGGGGATTGCAACACCTTTGACACGGTTAAGCCGAATGCCCAATCAGCCATTGGATTGTCATAAAGGACATTGACTAAATTAAAATGGTTACAAACCGAATCCCGTAATGCAAAAAATAACATTTTTTTCACTTATGCACTACATATGTTCCAAAAAAAGGTTTATTGTATAAAAAATGTAACAATTATATAATACGTATTAGTATATTGTAAATAATTAAAAGTATTTAAGAACTTAATAAATTATGCCTTTGTTGTACTTTAAAGGACAGAAAAGTTGTTTTTTTTTATAAAATGTAATTAGAGTTTCTCTGCAACTTCTGAGTGGTTGCTTCATCATTCCCTGAATACTTTTTCAATGATTAATGGCTTCTAATACGCGTTCAGACGACTAGATTGTGTAGGTTACAGCCTCCGTAACTGTTCAATTATTGGCTTTTTCTTTGTACCTAAGGAAATGGGGAATGTCTAATTTTCAAAATATAGCATTATTCCTTCTTGTAGGTTATTATGGAGAGCAAGTCATTCGGGCAACTTTGCAAGCTCACACGCTAATCAAGCATGAATTTGAATGTTGACTTAATGAAACCAGTTCTCTGACTTGGTGAGAAACTTCTGACAAAAGTTTAAAAAAAAATAGTCCTTGACCACAACTTCAATTACAAATATCACAGTTTTTGAAGTTATGATGATTATAATTATAATTGCATCCATCACATTTAATAACCATTACTATGGTTGCATTTTAAAACCTAGCTTTTAATTTAAATAAAGAGTTCAGTTAGGTAGATTTCTTGACGAGAAATTATAATAGAAGGAAGTAGGAAATAACAAAACAATTTTTCCAAATCAATCTTTTATCATTAATTTAAAATCAATTTATACACCTTAGTTTTTCTTTTCTTTTCAAGCAAAAAGGCAATGTATATTATATGCACATTAGTTATGAGCAAGAATATAAATCAATTAACATGAAATTATTTTAACTCAAAAAATGTACGTGGTTTAGAAAAAAATATATATAGACCTTAATTTTTTAATAAGCTAGATGAAAAGATCTTAAAAAATTAAAGTGTATACATTGATTTTAATTTATTAAAAATTAATTATTTTTACTTTCTTATTTTCTCTTATGAATATTTGTTAAAACTTTATCTAAACTAGACTATAGGTCAAATAAAAAAAAACTAGACTATAGGTTAGTTGGTACAAGTTTTTTTTTTTTTTTAACAGACAGTTGGTATAACTTTTAGTTACATACATTGTTTATTGTTTGATTGTCACTAATAATTTTAAAGGGAAATATTTTCTATATGGAAAGCAAATGATCCGACAAGGTTAGCATTGACCTCTGATAATTTAGGATTTATTTCATTTTAAATGAGAAGATTTTATAAAGTAAGCGAAGAAACATATATTTGTAATTAATTTAAGTTATGCATTTTTGAACTTAAAGCTTTAAACGAATAGTAGATACATTCTTTTTTTTTTACTTCATAATTTTTCTCATTTTAAATGCATTAAATCATATAATTTGCTATTCTTTTAATTTTAAATTATATATTATTTAAGATAGAGCAACATATTTTAGGAAAGTTATTAATTATATAAATAATAAATATTTTTTATTAAATAAAACATATTTATTAAAAAATGTAAATAATGTAAACTGTAGCTGTAAATTAGTTTATAATTTCTTTGGTCTTCGGCCAAGAAAGGTTTACTAGCGAAACAAATTTCATCAAATAACTTTTTTGACTTTTATTATATATAAAAAGATAGATTTATTTACACCACTACAACTCTTTACATAATTAAATAACATTTTATTAAACAATACCATTTTTAAAAATAAATAAATAAATATATATATATTATTTTCAAAATTATTTAATATCTTATTAATATGTATCAAAATTAATATAATATATGCTTTCAAAATATGCAAAAATAAAAATCATTTAATTATCTTTATATGATCTTATTTAAAATACTCAACTCATAATTTTGTAATTTCCATAAATTTTAACTTATTATAAAATATGTAAAAGAATATGTTGTTTATGTCAACCTACATAAATAAATAAGTAACATTAACCTTGAATCAAATGATTTTAAATATAATTTAAAAATTCAATCCGATCCAGATTCAATGGCATAACCAGATCAGTTTGATTAATGAACTGACCATACATCTAATCCAATTAGATCCGACCAATTTTGGATAACCCGACTACACAAACAGATTTTTAAAACTATTTTCGTGTTTAAAAAAAAAAAAAGGACTCCAAAACACTATCGTGCCACCACATCACACCCATTTCCAATGAATTTTTCTGTGATTTTTTGTCTGTTCTAACTAATAGCTCAAACTAGTAGCACAACGGTATTCATTTTTTCAATTGCAGCCATTGTTGTCAAAATAACTTTGTTATTATGATTCACGACATTCATTACAACTGAAGGTCTTCTCATTACAAATTAAACTTTCAAATATTAAATGTTGCTTAAAAATTATTAGCAAGACCATCAAACTTGAAAGTTTGTACAGATTCATAAGAGCTCCATAAACTTATAAGAGACTACTTCATATAACAATAATAACAAAATACTTATAAATAACATACCAATAAAATATTTTAATAACATAATAAAGTAAAATAATAAATAAAAATTCTACAATACTTAAATAACCAAGTCTAATAATGCATCACTATAAAATAATAACTTGCGAAAATAATAGTAGTGATAGAATATTTACATTGAAGACTTGTTGGAGAATGAGTTTGATGTTGATAGAGACGAAGGTTCCTCAATTTAGGAATGACACATCAAATGATGTATATTAAACCCTAAACACATTAAAAAAAATAATAAAAAAATATATTTATGTCTAATTTTTTCAACTTATTGACTCGCAAACTCGATGGTAAACTAAAGAGTCTACCAACTTTGCACCAGATTTATAAAATCTACCCAAAAACTACAGAGTTTGCAATTGAGAGTTTGCATACAAGTCAACTCATAAGTGAACTCATAAACTTAACGAATTAACTCAAGAGTTTGATAGTCATAATGGGCAAAATCACATGGCTAAACAGCTCAAAGTGGACCTTATGTTAAAATATCTTTTCATGTGCAGGTATTATAACCTCACGACGGAACTGGAGACAATAACACTGAAGGGGATCTTCTCAATTGAAAGATCCCTACTATATATAATACAGATTCCAGCTAACGCAAAAAAAAATAAAAAAATAATAACACCATCCTCATTAACAATCCACATAAATTGGTATAACAAGCATAGTTATGGTTACAGAATTAATGTAGCAGTCGGGGAGATAAAATTTAACTGCGAGCTACCACCAAATGAAAATAGTAAATTAATTAATTAATCAATTAAAAATCTAAAATGTCAAACCCTGGAAATTGTAACTTATAAGACAATTCTAGACAGCTAAAAATATGTGTGAATACAAAATTATCATCTCAAAGTGAAGACAAAAACAAAAGAAAGCACAGATGGGTGCATGCTACAACATGAAAAGACTCACTAATCTATTTATAACTAACCTTTTTTATTACCTCTTAAAGTAATAAATAACTCGGCCAAAAAGAGTAAGAAATGACCGAATTCATATATTTCTTCAGCCAAAAATAAACACAAGTAGCCAGCACTTAGTCTTCATCAGAGTCGTCAAATGTTTTCTTTTGAGACTTTGGAGCATCAACAGGAATTTCCTTGAAGTGTGCCCCATAAAGTTTGGACTCCTATCATAGATTGAAAATTTATAGTTTTATCAATCAATCAAATGTTTTGCACAAGACAAGAGTTAAAGGATTGCCAAAACAACGAAATGTTTATCCTAGCTCCATCATAGAAAAAATCTAAACTGGTGCATAGATAAAGTGGAAAAGAAAATAGACCTTTTTCTTTACATGTGTGCCAAATTTCAGGAGGGCATCCGGTACAATTTGCCCTGCTTCTCTTAAAACATTCACCAGCTCCCCAGCAAGTCCCTGAAAATTTCCATTCTTAAGTTGATACCAGGGTGAAAAGACAAAAACACCAATTATATATAATAGAAACAGCATGCATGGGTGCAAAGAAGAACCTAGAATATATAAAGAGAATTTATACTACCTTATTCTGCTGCATAAAGAATGTATGGGCAACACCTTTTTTACCAGCTCGTCCAGTTCGCCCAATTCTATGAACATAATCTTCTGTAGTCAGAGGAAAACTATAGTTTATCACTACTTCAACATCTGGAATATCCAATCCTCGTGCGGCCACATCAGTAGCAATCTGCTCATTGAATTGTTAAGTCAAATATATGACTGAATAAAACAACAAAAGTGTGCAGAATGTTTGAGGGATCATGTCATTCGTACTTTACCCAGTACAGGCATTCACAGGAGCCCTTACAATGATATTAAAGTTTAAAAATAGATTGACCCAATAATTTCTTTGCAATCAGTACATTCTTTTTGTTGAGGACTAAGGGGAATTAAAAAGCGGATTTAAATTCATCCACAAGTCAGTACTGTAAAAATACTAAAACTAGAACTTTCAAAGGGAGAAGGAACGAAGCACAGAAGAATCTGGATATAAACATTATCCAGAGATAGCAAATATAGAACAATGTTCCAAAATCATAATTATAAAATGATGAGAAGAAAATAACCATTTTCCAATAAAGCCACAATATCATGAAGAAAACAGTCAAACATAAATACCAATTCATAAATTTGTTCTAACTTTTGAGCCAACAATAATTCCAATGTAAAATAGGTTACCATCAAAGGACAGCTTGCATTCTTGAACAATGAGAGTGCCTTTGTGCGATCATGTTGGGCTTTGTCCCCGTGTATTGATACAACCTTCCAACCCCTGAAGATGGTATTTAACATATCCTGAGAGGCTATTATAATTATATCATCAAGTGCTTAGAGCCAGCACCAGATTTTTCACCAGGGAAATTTAAAAAATAAAATTGCATGCGTGTGTTACATACCCTTCTTGAAGCATATTTTCAACTCGTTTGGCTTCCAATTTGTACAAAACAAAAACCAATACTCGATTCCTGAGAAAAGGTACAAGCTCTTAGTAACATGTGGAAAAACTAAACATGTAAGAAACAAACAGCAGGAAAAGATACCTCTGAGATTTGTGGTACTTTTCCAGTAAAGCAACTAGGCGCTTATCACGAGAACGGTCATCCAAGACCTATGAATGTAAAAGGAATTAATATTCACTAAAAGCATAAATACATATAAATGCATATATGAGAAATGTAGATTTGATAAAATTCACACCTCAACTATCTGCATGACATCATGATTGGCAGCTAAGTCTTCTGAGCCTACAACAACCTGTCACGAGTTTAAATATTTCTTCCTCTAAAAGCTTATATAAAAACAATAGTTGAAAGCTTTTGTTGAAAATGAAGATACAGACTTTTACAGGATTAGGATCCATAAACTCCTGTGCCAAGTAATGAACTGGCAAAGGCCATGTAGCACTGAACATAACCATTTGACGATCTGCAGACAAGTATACTCTTTTTAATGAAACAAAAATAAGCTGGGAAAATTTGAGTAAACAAAATATATCTATGTTAGCTCCATGGAGAATCAGAAGTAAGGTTCAGAGTAGTTCAACTATAACAAATTTAAGCCAACATTTTAGAAGAAAAAAAACTACAGCAAGAAATTAAGTGGAATAAGTTAATGACCAGTAATAGAGGAAACAGTTGAAAAAAATGTATCATACCAGAACACGTTTGACCCAGTATAGAGCGAACTATTTGTTCAAAACCCATGTCAAGCATCCGATCAGCTTCATCAAGTACCTAGGACAATTAAAGTAAACATTTGCAAAAGGCTCAGTATATGTTACTTAATAACAGCATCTACGTCTACTTCACAATCAATTTAAAGCCAAAGAAAATTCAGCCAAGATGCAAATTGTATGTAATAAATTCAAAATCCAACATATTCCAACATTAGAATTTTAGCAAATGTAGAACAAAGAGGCTCACACTGAGTTGCCCACCAGTGAGTCTAGCAAATAAAAGATATAACTTTTTCATAATAGAAGAATGCATTAAGAAATAAGAGTGAAGTGAAAAACAGAATTCTGCTTGACAATTTACAGCTTACCACAAAAGATACTTCTTTTAGGCAACAGATACCCATTTCAATCAGATCCTGGATACGACCAGGGGTTCCAATGACAATGTCCTGAATGGAAAAAGTAGGATTAAAAGAACAATTTGATGTTTATAAAAAAGTAACAAAAAAACTCACTCAATATGGAAGTGAACAAGCATGTGACTTCAACTGGCATTTGAATACAAGCCATCCAAAGGAACAGAAGAACTTGATAACTTACAATGCCAGATTTTAGTGAGGAGATTTGTGGCCCTTTGGAGGTTCCACCATACAAACAGATTGATTGCACACCACAAGACCTACCAGCATCACACATGACATCTGATATCTATAAAAAATTAAAGAAAATTATCAGCCATTATCTTTCAGTAAATCAGTAATACTACCCAAGACCTATGGAAGTTGGAAATGTAAGATAAAGTCACTGGTAATTTATTTGTTTTGCAGGGAAGCAAGCAACATCTGGGAGAGCAGGGCAGGGGATTAAATTGTAGAACCCGCATAACAGGAGCAGCCTAAAAAATTAAGATTATTCTGAAAAACATCAACCAATCTCCTCCTATAGACTCAATAGTGTTCCAATAAGGACTAAGGAGAGATATAACAATCTCATGGGACACCAATATTTAACTTCTCATTTCTCAATTTAATTGATGAAGCTGGATGATGAATTGCCTGTAACCTATGGCTTTCTCATGTTCGAGTATGCATCTTAAATAACAAACTCACAGCAAGCAACTACATCATTCACATTCAGTAACTTGAGAGAGAGACTAAAATTCTCTCACCATTATCAGAAATGGATAGTTTAAAAGAATCAACGAAAGTCATACAGGACTCTAATTTCAATTTGCAGCAGACAAGTGAAAATTACACATGAAATTATTTTTAAAAAAAATGAAGTTTATATTCTAATTCAATGAAACACCACCCCGTGCATCAAAAAACAAGCAAATACCTGTTGAGCTAGCTCTCTAGTGGGTGAGAGCACGAGGCCGAGAGGGTTTCGTCCCTTGGAACTTTTCCCCTTCCGCTTCCCCAAAACATGCATAACCGCCGGTATGCCGAACGCCAACGTCTTCCCTGAAAGCAAAAAACCACCAAAATTAGAACCAATTTCAAGTCACGTGAAACACAAACAACAGCAGCAGCAGCAGCATCAACACACCTGAGCCAGTGGCAGCAATTCCAATCAAATCACGACCGTCCAATAAGAAAGGCCACGCCCGGGACTGAATCGGAGAAGGCTTCTCGAAACCCTTGCAGCACTCCAGCACGTTCTCCGGCAGCCCCGAATCCGCGAAGCTCTTCACCGCGGCGTATTTCGCCTCTCCCGCATTGTTACCGGTGACCACAACAGACCCATCCGTCGCCGTTTCCTCGCGATTAGCACCATTGCCGTTGTTGTTGTTGCTATCGCCGTTGGTTTCCTCGGCGTTCCCCTTGGACTCGTGGTGCTTCTTCTTTTTCTTCTTCGATTCGGTGCCGTTTTGGGGGTCGTGTTCGTCGAGCTTTCGTTTGGGGCTGCTTTCGGTTTGGTGCTTGTCTTTGTTTTTGTTCTTCTTTTTCTTCTTCTTCTTCTTCTCGGAATCGAGCTCAGGGCTGCAGGGGGCTTCTTCGGCGACAGGTTCGCTGGCCAAAACGGCGTCGTGTTTCCGACCCATGTTTGTTTGGAGATGGAAGGTGGTTGGGTGAAGGGAAGTTGACAACGCCGCGAAGCAGCGCAGACCAGTGCCAAAAACTGCAAAGGGTGCAAGCGCGGAGATTTATAATTTTTAGGGTTTTGACTTTTGACTCTGAAAGTGTGCCAACTCGACTTCTAAAAAGGATTTTTTAGTTTTTGGTTTTATATATATATATATGAGATCCAAAAAAATTGGTAATTTAAACAAATTTCAATCAATTACAAAGAGAGTACTAGAAAGTAAGTGTTGCTAGCATTCCTTAATCATATAAATTGATTAAAACAATGGCCAAATTAGATTTTTTTTTCTTTATTTTACTTTTTTAAATTTATTTGGTTCCTTTTATTGTAATTATTAATTTTAGTCACTTATGTTGATAATGTTACCTAAAATGGTCATTTTTGTCATCTTTGTTAAATCCATGATTAAACACATGAGTCAAACATAATTTGCCTAGCACAGACTAGAATCTCTATTTTTTATAATTTAAGGGTGTCACAAGCAAGGGTTGAAGTTACTTGGCAGGTTCACTTGAGTTTTTTTAGAGAACAAAAAGAACATACAATTGATGTCTAAAATATGTTAAATTATAGATAATGAATATGTTCAAGTACTAGTGAAAATAAAAATGAGAGAAGAAAGAAAATCACGTTTTTTTGGGTAAATGATTGAAATTTGATGTAAGATAGATGACTTAAGCCAATATGACTTTTAAAGTAAGATAGATGACTTCTTAAAAATATTTGGTATTAAAATTAATCAAATTAAAGTAAATGAATCTTATCATCATCGACACATGATTGAACAAATGCGTCACTTATTTGGATTTGCTTGCATATAGGTAAGAGCAACTTCAACGGAGTTGCTCCTTCTGACTTGTATAGTAAAAGCATTTCAAGGTGAAATTGTGACCCATTGGAGAGCATTATAATGGGATTCACATAAATTGAAAGTTGCTAGTTGCAACACTGGGTGCTCTTCGTGCAAAGTGGGCTAGACCATAGCCAAAATAAAGTAGTAAGATGACCTTAAAAAACGTGAGAAAATAACCATTGTTGTTCTTCAATGATATATATTACTCAAACCAGCAACTACTCAAATTTTTGTCATTCTAAGAATAAAATTTGTTAACAGTAACAATACTTTTATATAAAAAAGCATCTATAAACTTATTCAACCATTATACAACAATTTTGTCTTAGCGGTCGTTATTTTTTAATGTTATACAATGTTTAAGTTCGTGGGATATAAATTAATTTTTAATTTTAATTTTTTTTAATTAAGATGTATTGTATATTTATTTACTATTTAACAATTGGCATTTAAATATATTAATTTAAATTTATCATGAATAATAAAATATAAAGAGTTCAGATATATTGTGGGTTCATTAAAGAAATTTTAGTGATTTTTTTGGTTGGAGTGAAAAGTTGATTAAATTGTTTAAAGTAAGAAATTTGGTACCATGTGAGAGAAACTTGAATAAATTTGTTGGTTAGAAAAAATTGATATTTGGATGATTATAAAACAGAGAAAGACTTTGGCTTGACTTTGATGACTTACTATATGTTTGAAAAATTAGTGAAGACGTGATAAACAATGCCCAATGAGAAATAACTACAATTAGCTTCTACGTATTTTATTGTTTTCATAGAAAAACTTCTATGCATTTTACTGTTTGGGCGTGGAAAAAGAATACAGGAACTGCATTTCAAAATTCATTCCAAACATGCATTTATCTTTTAGTTTATTTTATTTTGTTAAAATTGAACAAAGTGGAGAGTGGTCATGAAAGAGATATGTATGAATGTATGTAAGTTTTATAATTGGTAAGAAATAGAAACAAACAAAAAGTTGTTTAACATGATGCATACAAAGTTGTTTTATTTCTCAAAACAAAAGAATTCAGTAAACATATGATGTAAATTTCAAATTTCAAGGATTCAAATTTCAAATTTGTTAATTCCCTTTTGTCCTTTTTAATCTAGACAAACTTGGTTATGAGTTTGTGAGTTACCTGTCCCTTACGAAGTCGGTTGCGCCCAATTTTTCAAAAAATAATAAAAGAAAGTGATAATGTTGGTACAAGGTCACCGCAAGCACGAGGTGCAATCCAGTGAAACAGCCTCCACCCGTTCTCCTACTCCATAGCTCAGTAACCCAATCATCATTCGCCACGTCATAAACCCGCATGCGAGAGTCACGTGAATTCTGTTACGGTTCCCACTTCGCACACCGCACTGAAAGCTGCAGTGTACCGACGCAAGGGCACGAACCGTAAATCCGAAGCAAGGATAGGGCAAAGAGTAAAAATTCAATTTCAGTTACCTTTTTTCTCCCAATTCCAAAACTATATCCCGCGTTGCGAACAAGCCAGGTAGCTAGAAAAAGCGATAAAAGTGCGGTCTCTCACCGCACGCACTAGCACTGTCTCTCACTGAAACTTGTTCGCACATTTTCACGGATCTAACTAAGTTATCGCCATGAATCGCCACCACGATCCCAATCCCTTCGAAGAAGAAGAAGTCAATCCTTTTTCGGTAATTTAATAATCTCCTTTACTCACTTTCCGTAGCTATATTTGCTTGTTTCTAAGATTTCTCACTCAGATCCAACCAACCTAGTTTCCGCCCTGAATTTTCGTTCCACCGTGTTAGTATAAATATGGAACTGATTAGGTGACTCGTCGTTTGATCTAGATCTGTGGTTGATTTGCGTCGTTATGTCTTCGTTTTGTTTTCTTGCTTGGCGGCAAACGCAGTTTATTGAGAAAGAGTGTGTGCTGAATCATAGTGTTTGTGCTGAATCGGCACCGACATGAGAATTCGGTGCTGAACTTAGTGTGGATGTTTGTGAAGGACTTGGATCTAGAAAATATGTAGGTCTGCGGCTTCGGTTACGGTGTTTTCTGAGCTACTCAATTGAGTGGATTCGCGTATTGGAAAATGTGCGATGCATGAAATGGTTATTCGATACTTAGTGGTTGGGACACCATAATTGGAAAAAGGTGAGTTAATTGGAATTAGTCAAGGAGGGTGGTTTGTAATGATTGATGCCGTATAGTTCTTTTTTGTTCGCTCAGTTGTGTGTATGTACAACTGAGCAGCATAAGTTTACGTGTGTGCTTGTCTGTACTTAGGACAAGCGCAGTCTAGAAGAAGTGTTGGGTTTGCTGAAGGCAAATGATGAATTCTAGTTAAGTAGAACTTGCCAATGCTTCTGCTGCTGCTGGCTGCGCTAAACGTGTCCTCTAAAAGTGTGGTTGTTTGACAGATTTGGTAGTTCTTCGTTTCATTGAGTTTGCAGAGTGCTCTTTGTGTGATTTTGTCAATTGCTACATCGCCTGTAATGTTTATCATTTACAACAGAATGTAACCGATTGATTGATTTGAGCTCTAGTTCAGAGTTAATTTAGCTTCATGTGTATTAACAAGAGATATTTAACTTATTAAAACCTTGTAAACTCTGAGGAACTAACTTTAATGTCTAATTATAGAACACACTTATTGAAATAAAGTAGCCATTATAATTGTCATCTCTAGTGCAAATTGCTAGTTTTGAAAGCCTTGGCATTTGATGCTTTATTGTTTAATTTAAGTCATGGTGTGGTTTTTTTTCATTCTATTTGTTCTTCCAGAATGGCACTACTGCTCCTGCATCAAAGTCACGTATTCCACCATTAGCATCTGAGTCACTGGGCTTTGGTCAAAGGCATGATGCTACAGTTGATATTCCTTTGGATACTACAAATGTAATGTCATCGCTAATTCAGGGACTTCCTCTTAAGACTGTAAGATTCGTTTTGGAGTGGCTGATTTTATTCTCCATGATATTTATATAGGACTCCAAGAAAAAAGGTCAAGAGCTAGCAGCTTGGGAAGCAGATTTAAAACGGAGAGAGAAGGTTGATTTTACAATTTAAGCATTCTTTTTGTTGATTTTATTGTCATCGTCAACTGTGATATACCTATATTCTCTTAACTGCCTGAATGTATAAGTTCTTGCTTCTGCCACCGGTGATTGTATCCTTCGCTTTTTGTTGATTTTGTGACTCTTTTAAAAATCATATGTAGGAAATAAAAAGAAGAGAAGAGGCTGTTTCTAGAGGTGAATGATGAGATCACACCATGCTACTTCAATTAAGTGTTTTTCATTGAATCTCTATATTTTTCCCGAGTCAATAACATTTTTCTTGTTTAAAAAATAAATATGCTTATCAGCTGGTGTTCCTGTTGATGATAAGAATTGGCCTCCATTTTTCCCAATCATTCACCATGATATTGCCAATGAGATACCAGTTCATGCTCAGAGGCTTCAATATTTGGCCTTTGCAAGTTGGTTAGGTATGATTGCTTAAATACTATTGTTATTACTTGGTTGGTTGATTACTTGATTGTTATTAAAAATTTAATTTATTATTATGTGTCTTAGTTTAGTTAGTATTCAGTAACTGCTTTAGTTCTGCCAAAACAAAGGGTATAATATATGTGATTGTCATAATCATAATTTTAGGCAATGTTTGGATATCTAATGATGGATGGCATAGAATGGGATAGGATAGAATGTAATAAAATACAAGGTAAGAACTTGAGATTATACTTGGGATCTGGAAGGGGTCACAAGATTGTAAATCTTAGAATCATAACATGGGTCTCAGCTCTTAAGATCCAACAAAACTTATAGAACTCGTATATATGCATATAAAATTGCATAAACAATTAAAAAAACTCTTAAATCACACGCTAAATACTTAATAAAACTTAATTTTATAACCATAAGAAGGAAAGCTAGTCAACCAAGTCATAGTAAGTAATAAGTGATAAAACAAAACCAACTTAAGCTAGTAGGCAGTAACCCAGTACATAATACCAACTTAAGAGTGTGTTTTGTTGATATTTTTAAAAAAAATTCTTTTGGTGTAGCTATCCAGTTTCTACATAACTTCTTTATTAAGTATATTAAAGATGTTTTCTTGTGGAAATTTGTTTCATAGGGTATCTAATCACATCCCTCTTTAACTTGATACACACACACACAAACACCCCCTATAGAGCTTCCTTTTTTTTATCTTTCATGTCATCTGCTCCATTATAAACTTGTATGTATCTAATTATTATATTTCCATTTATGGTGTGATATTTTTGCAGGAATTGTTCTTTGCCTAGGTTTTAATGTAGTTGCTGTGACTGTCTGTTGGATTAGAGGCGGCGGTGAGCTCATTCTTCTAAACTTGGAAATACTTCCAACTGTTTAGTTTACTGATTGATTTGGACCTTACTGTGAAGCTTACAATGTACAGGTGTTAAAATTTTTTTCCTTGCGGTTATATATGCTCTACTTGGTGTTCCCCTTTCATATGTTCTTTGGTACAGACCCCTCTATCGTGCTATGAGGTAAGCTATGTTTTTCCTCCTTATCTTGACAAGCATTTCAACACCACCTAAGCACAAAAGGATTTAGGTCTAGTATGGGGTCTCTTTTAGTTACAGGCAGGAGAGACATAAATTAGTGCTTGTTTGTGAAAGATTTATTTCCCAGGTTATAATTGCTTATTTTTAAATCTCAAGAAGCTGATAAGAGAAGTGATTATTTCTCTAAAATAATCTGAACTAAAATGCACAGCTGATTGTGCACAATGGTTTTTGCTCATGATTGTTTCTTATATGCAGGACGGACAGTGCACTGAAGTTTGGTTGGTTTTTCATGCTCTACTTGGTATGTTAATATGCTACGTTGTACTGGCTTAATACTACTGAACTAGTGTTATTAAATCTTCTGTTAATTACTTTGGCTTGATGCAGCTTCATATTGGATTTTGTATCTTTGCTGCAATTGCACCTCCCATTGTTTTTCATGGAAAATCATTAACGTAAGTTCTTCAAATTGTATTACAGTTTACTTGAATTTCATGAAGTTTTTGATCTTTTTATCTGGTTGGTATTGGGTGTGTAATTTTTTTTATTTTTATTCAAGTGTGGTTTAAAAGCCAAGTGACCTCAAGGAGGGAAATTTTAAAAACTTGTGTTCCAAGACTGCGCTGGTTTGTACTAGTGATAGGCTTTTTCTTTGTATAATGGGAGGAACTTTACCATAATTGGTTGTTTTGAAACCCAAAGTTCCTTTATCAGTTTATTTTGAAAAAAAGTTCTTTATAAGGCGCACATGAATGTAAGAGGATGATAGGATCCTTGTAAGTTTTTTTGAGCTTTGGATGATCACTTTTTTTATTTTATTATGTAGGCATATGCAAGCAATGAAACATTATAGTGTAATTATATGTTTATTGATATTTTGTTGTATCATTCAAATTGAAGTGGGGAGGAAAAACTGCTGTGGGTTTAAATTTTTTTAAAATTCTTCATAAATTTGTTAAATTTATCAAAAGGTAGTTCCGCAGTTGGATGACATTTTGTGCTGTTATCTTATGCCACCCTTTTGCTTAGTCGTATGTATCAGTAAATGTATTAAATAAGTATAATTATATATTTCTTTTTAGTTGCATTTCAATTAATTCATTTGAAATTGCAGGGGCATCCTTGCTGCAATTGATGTCTTCTCAGACCATGTATTGGTTGGGGTAAGTTGTATCCTATGTACGCATACCAATTATTTTCTTGTTAGGTGAAATTATTGGCTGTGTTTTAAAATAATCGTCATTTAATATTAATGAGTCATGAGCATTTTATTTTCTGAGGTTGCAACTGATATGGTAAGTTTTTTGTTTGTCAAATATATTCCACAGGATAGTTAGAAGCTTTTCTATTCATGCATTGCTCTTGAATATTGGCGTTTCACAAATGAGGTTCCTTTACTGAAGGAATATCTGCTTACCAAATTCTGATATTATGCATTTATATATTTATAATAATAATAATAATTTTAAAGTAAATATACATGATGGCTATTAATCTTCTCAAGCTGATTACCCCTTCCACCTATAAAAATTATGATCTTGTGTACAAATCAATGGCAATAAGCGTGTCATGGGGAGTTGGAGACCGTTGAAGTAAATGTTGATTTTGGTTGACTTTGCCCGAGAAACCAAAGAAAATGATAATCAAGGGACTAATTGTGAGGACCTTTCGTTATGGAAATAGAAAAGATGAAGTGATGTAAAATTTTTGGGAATTGGACTTTTATGGAAATAGATCGTGTGCTGCTCTGCTTCTATAAAGGCATGAGTGCTGTGGGCTTGCTGTTGTACTATGTTTTCAGTAAATTACAACAATCTGGATGCCCTGAACCATCAGAGGATAGGTGGAAAAACATTTGATCACATTTAGCAACTTGTTGAAGTTGCTGGACAAATGAAATTTCCTAACCCTTTGTTATTTTGAAATTTTAGTTTAAAGCACTAGGAAAATTCAAGTTTCATAACCTTTTCCCTGTTCTGACTTGTTTGGATCCATACAATGTTTTCTATTCATGCAGATATTCTATCTGATTGGATTTGGCATGTTTTGCTTGGAGGCTCTTCTAAGCTTTTGGGTGCTTCAGGTGAGGGACACATTTTCATTGATTTGCATTCTCATTTTTACATTACTTCTCAAACAGTAGCTTTTTTGTACATGCTTTTACTTCATCATCATCGACTTGCCCATAAATTATTTTATAATACGTGTTTAACTTTATTGCTTCATGATTGTTTCCTTTTCTTTTGTGTCTGCAGAAAATATACATGTATTTCCGGGGGCATAAGTGAGACTTTCTCCTCAGGATTTTGCTCCGGGCTTCTATAATGTCTGTCACTTCACAATGTGGCTCAGCATATTCTTTTTGTCTATCCTCATTTTTCTCTTACAATATCTGGGTGTGATATTGGTCGTGTTCTTTGTAGTTACCAGTGTTTAGTTTGTACTATACAGTATAATGAATTCTGTGAAGTTCAGTATCTCTACTTGTGTGTTTCCCTCCAGTGAAAAGAATATTTGCTTTCGATTAGCAGATATATAGTGAATTTCCAATGAACTATTATTTTATTGGTATTGCAACTGTGATGCGCCTCCAAAAAGCTTGTCCTCTAGACAAAAAACTAAATAAATACAAAAACTCTCATACATAAATACATTATGAATGACCCGGGATTATTTCTTTGTGAAGCGGTGTGATTACTGAAGTAAGCATAATCTCTTTTAAAATTCACATGACTAACTCGCTAAGCCGTGTCAAGTTTTATCAGTTTAAACACCCAAATAAAAATAATTTTCTCAACTCACATTATTATATCCAAGAACAAAATTAATTTTTTTTTACCTCAATTATTTCAAAATTAATTCTATAAAAATCTAAAATAGATGGACTTTTAAACTCATTCATGGAATCTTTCTTAAGTATTGATCGGTCGTCCGAAGGAGATATAAAATAGATAGACTTTTAAACTCAGATTTTTGGTTGGTGAATGTGTATGAGTTGGTCCTTCGCAGGGTTGAGTTGTCGTCCACCAAGCATTGGGTTAGTAGCATAAGTACTTAAGTGACTATTGTGAGTCGGTCCGTTGTAGAGTTAAGTCAATTGGACGTTTATAGTCCCACAAACTTTTAACCTGAAAGACATGGGTGCTTAAGTGCCAATGGTCATTTTTAGGACCTATCTTGATTGGATGGTTCAAAAAGAAATTATTTTGTTGACTCAAATTTACCTTTAAGATTTTTCCTTTTCCTTCAAACTTGGCTGTTGTTGGCACCTTGGATCGCAATTTGGGAGTTTGAGTTCCCGTACCTACGTAAATGCCTTAGTGCATGGAATGGGACAACCCCAATCCAAATATAGTGAAAACCAAACATGTTGTCGACTTAACAAGTACTAAACCCACTGGCTCTGGATCAAAACAACGACCTTCTTCATGTTCTATTTAAACATTTAACAATATTCTCCGCAGGATAGTGCAAATATAGTATTTGTGACTTATGCTACTCGAATGTTGTCTCATACCAAACTTTGCGTAGTATATCGAGGTACCATTTTTATAATAATTTCCACATTCGCGTATGGGAGATGAGGCAATATGCCCAAACCATTGTCCTTTGGTAGTAAACGCCAATGGTTTAGTTTACGTAGTTACAATTCAAAATGTTTTTAAATTTGAGAGGTGCTCTTAGAACTTCGATTCATTATAAACCTTGCATTTTAACCAATCCAAAAGTAAAAATGGAGCACTAACTCTTAAATTTTAATTTGGTGCCAGCACAACGGCCAAACAAGTCGCCTAAGTCTTTCTAAGTATATAATTATGTTGATTTTGAGTTAAGATAATTGACTTCGATCGGAATGTCGTAAGAGGAACGTGACATGCAAGTGTCGGCGTGTGTGTGCAAGTGACGAAAAATCTCCTTTTCAAGCTTTGAAAGTCAAAGGCATATTGGCTTGGTTGGAAAATTACCAGAATATAAACTAACCGGTTGAATTGAACTGAAACAACTTTGTAAACCCTTTGCTGAAGAAGAAGAAGAATCGACTTAACGAGCATACATAATATATTCCAACTATGGTGGAACATCAAATTCTTATAAATAGTTCCAGAATAATTAAATAACCTAACAGTAACAGTAAAGTTAATTATTCTATATGGCTAATTGACCGGGGTCTGGTAGACAGGAGTTTTAGTACCTAATAATTATGTTTGGGTTATGATATGAAAATAATGTAAAAAAGTATATAAAGAGAGTACAGAAAAAGAGAACTAATTTAAAGAGAGTGTCTTATTTTATTCACATAAATGATGGGATCTACACAAGAAATTAAAATTAAAGAAAATCACGATAAAATGAAAATGGAAAAAATATGATTTTATAATCATTTTTTTTAAGATCACATATGTTTATTAAATGAAACTAATCACGTCATATCTAATTAGGAGAACTCAAATCCAATTTGATAAATGTTGAACAACTGCAAAATACTACTATTGGAAACAAATAACCGAAACTAATTAATCACGTCATATAAAAGTAGGGGACAAAAATCATAAATTTGGAAAATTAAGAGGCTAAAATTGTAATTTAGCCAAATAAATTCTTTCTTCTTGAATAGTGTTTATTTATAAAATAAATTATTAAAAAAATATTTTTTTAATAATTGCAAGTTTATATTTTGTTGAAACAAAATATTACTATTAAATTAATCTGCCTATTTTTTATGTGATAATCGTTCGACACTTTTGTAGATTAATGGTCATTTTTCTAATGAGGGTCAATCACAGGAAAAAAAAAGCATGAATTCAATAACTTAATCCACATAATCAAGAAAAAGATTCAAAAGAGAAATTAATTATAAAAGGTTCAAATCAAGGTTCATCTTAATTAACCTAACACTAAGGGAGGGAGTGTTTGTTTCACAAACTAAATTATATTCCTGAGAATGATATTTTCTTAAATACTATTGCTGGCAATATTATTCTAGTAAAAGATGCTTGGTAACTACTTACCATTTTTTGGAGTATTTTTAAATTTATTTTAATTAAAAATAAAAGTATAATAAAGAGAGAGTGAGAAGTAAATTTAGATAATAATTCCCATTCCCATCCTAATATAAGATTTATATACAGGAGAATAGAAAGAGAAAAAATCACGTGTAATATAAATTCTTGTAAATAGGTCATGCATGAAAACAACTTTTTATAACTTGTATCAAACATAAGAACATTACATTCTCAAACTCGTTCTTGGAAATAAATTTGTACGACCTGAAACAAACACACTATAGGGAGCTTAGAAACTAATAGATTCGATGGGAACAAACAAAAAGAAGAAATAGATAGAGAAAGAGCTATAAATCTTCAAGAAATGTGCTCGAGTTCTCCAAAATTAAATACAACGTTTTTTTTCTGTATAATTCAAATAAAAGAATGTATGATTCTGAACAAGTTTTCATTTTAACATAATTAAAAATTAGAATTACAATGCTAATCCTTCGATCTAGTTCCTTAAATTATTTAATTCTATCATTTTATTTTTAATGAATGAAGTGATTGGTAATAACCCTATTTTTTCAAGTTACCTTTTATGTGCAACTGTGTGTGGAGATGGAGACCGTGGCCACGAGATCCCTTTAGCAGAAGCCTGAGAAGCCTACATATTAGTGATATTATTACATTCACTGTAAGCAGTATTTGACCATGTGGTTGTTCTTACTTGGCAATCAAATTAAATTTCACGTTCGTGGTTATTATGAGGCATATGCTTTTATACCTCACGACCTAACCCTCCACATCTTGTAGTGAGAGTGTTGAAAGGAAGAAACACATGTGGTCCTTGATCAAACATGGTCTATTATAAGTTCAAATAGCAAGAGTTCACATAATTTACACATACGTATTGATCTAAAATAAGAAAGCAAAAAAGGGACATTTACACACACACACATAACAAGGACTAGTAGAGTCCAAGAGACTATAAGATAGAATTGGATGGCATACACTCCCTTTGAAATCTACTTCACTCCACACCCCTAATCCCTCATCTTCAAAGAGCCACCAGATTCATGCCACGTGGCATGTCAAATATCCATGCCGCACTAACCACTCAGCTCAAGCTAGGCTTCCATGTTGGTTTTATATATCATGTATGCCATAACCTCATCAAATTCTCCCATTTTTTTAATAACTCAAATAATAATCCTAAAAATATCTGGTGATGCTTTTGTCCTTCAATATAATTTTCTTAAAGAGAAAAATACAGTGAAAAGACAAGTATACCCTTTTTGTTGCTGATTGATCTTGATATAACACTGCTATTATATCATTAAAATTACCTAAAAACTTGTCCAAAACAAGGGGTAGTCACAGAAACACATAAACAAGAAGACACCCACCAATATTTTGTTTTCTCTTTTCTTTTCCTGCTTATAACTGCCTTTTGTTTTGGTTTTAATTCCACCTCATATTTTATGTGTTCCAAACTTCTTCTTGGAATGTCCCTTCCTTAATACCCCTCAAAGAAAAGCCACCTTAACATCTCTTCTCTGAAAATTCTCTTTAGAGAGATAGAGAGAGGAAGAAAGAATGGCAGCTTGCACTGTCTACTCAACACAATCTCTGAGCACAAATTGCTCCATCTCAACCCCATCAAAGACGCAACTCAGTTTCTTCCACCAAAAGCAGGTAGTTTTCTGGAGGAACAGCAAGAAGGGCAGCAGCAGCAGCAGAAGAAGCTATGTGATAACATGTGCAGCAGGTGACTCACAGACAGTGGTGATTGGCCTGGCTGCAGACTCAGGGTGTGGGAAGAGCACCTTCATGAGGAGGCTGACCAGTGTGTTTGGAGGAGCAGCAGAGCCACCAAAGGGTGGCAACCCTGACTCCAACACTCTCATCAGTGACACCACCACTGTCATATGCTTGGATGATTACCACTCTTTGGACAGAACTGGAAGAAAGGAGAAGGGTGTCACTGCCCTTGACCCTAGAGCCAATGATTTTGATCTCATGTATGAACAAGTTAAAGCTCTTAAGGATGGAATTGCTGTTGAAAAACCAATCTACAACCATGTCACTGGTCTCTTGGATCCCCCTGAGCTCATTAAACCCCCCAAAATCTTAGTCATTGAAGGTTTGCACCCAATGTAAGTATCGTGTTTCACTAAACTAATAATGTTTCTTGTTATGTTTATTTTTTTTAAGGAAACATTTAACAATTCAAGTTTTTATTTTTATTTTTTTATATATGTTAGTGTCAAATTGATTGGCTAATTGTATTGCCTAGTGAATCTTCGGAAGTGGGAGGTGGGGATGATGCTACGGTTGTTTGAAATTCTCTAACTTTTCTTTTATCATTCAAAGGGGTTGTGAAGTGTGGAATTAAATGTGACACGGGTCGTTAAGCTGATACCTTATCCTTTTTTTTCTTCTTGATAAATAGATAATTCCTTATCTATCTTTGTTTGATTGTATGGCTGAGGAATTTGCTAGTGATTTTCCAACCTTCCCACGTATGGTGTGGGGCCAACATGGATTCACTGTCACTCTTTTCTTTTGATACTACTCACTGTTACTCTAGTAACGCAGATATGTTTATGATTCAATTCATCGGGGCATAAAATCTTCTTGACTTCGATACTTTCATAGTTCTGAATTAGACTTGTAAAATATTTAGATGGATTTTGACTTATACTCAATTTTCCTTACTTTCCCCCCTTTTTTCATCACATGGAATATAACATTTTTCACTTTCTCTCTTTTTTACCCATATCACACTCATAGGGAGTGTAAAATAAAAACGATCGTATTTGAATTTTACATCAAAGGGGAAATAAAATTATCGAGTAGTTAAACTTTTATGTCTAAACTGAATAAATGACAATTACATACTGATCAATCCGGTAATATGGCCAAGTTTCTTAATCTTAATTTTGTAAAATGTTTCTCTCTTTTTCTCTTTTCATCTTTCATATTGACTTGCACGTGATTCGTAGTAGACTAGTAGTATACGTGTAACTTCTTTCCAAGTCATATAATATTTTATTATCATACTATTATTTATTTATTTCATAACATTAATTATCTTACTACGCATTTCTGTCTATTCTTCTTATTTAACCTTTAGTTGTGCAAAGTGCTATAAAAATTATATAAATGTAATCTCTCTATCTCTCTCTGATTTTGGTACGTGCGCTTATCATGTTTAATTGGTTACTAGTTACTACCCAATACAAATATATATAGTCTTCAAGAATCATTCTGGTGCCCAATTCTGAATATTCCACTCATCTTTTAAGTTTTTTTATTATATGAAAATCAAATAAAATGTCAATATATTTACAATAACTTATGCAACTTATTGAACTAATTCAACTAGATGTATACTCATCTTTTAAATTAATATTAACATAATATTCAGTAAAAAAAAAATCAAATTGATTAAAACGATGTAAGTTCTAGCAAAATATTACCGGAAAAAAAATCTTAAAGAGTTTAATTTATGCATACATATAATAAGAATCCATTTTATCATCACATCATCTTAATTACCCTTTTTTTTCACATCATCTCATCCATTAAATATGTGTAAAAATGTTTTATACCGATAATACATGTCAATTAAACTAACAATCCATGTGACACTTAAGTGCATATTTGATAACACTTAAATTTAGAAAGATAATTACTTATTTTATAAAATTTTCTTAAAAAATTAGTAATTATTTCTTTACAACAAACTTGAACCAAAACACCCACGTCTTGCTTCTTATATCAGCTTAATAACTTGATTGTGAGTTTGAGACTCTTCCTTGCATGCAGGTTTGATTCCCGTGTCAGAGATCTCTTGGACTTTAGCATCTACCTAGACATTAGCAATGAGGTCAAATTCGCTTGGAAAATTCAGGTAAATAAACAGAATATATATAATTGATAATTCAATACTTTCCTATCTTTTCCATTACTATGAACTAACGATTATTATTTTACAAATATTTTAGAGAGACATGGCAGAGCGTGGACACAGTCTTGAAAGCATCAAGGCTAGCATTGAAGCAAGGAAGCCTGATTTTGAAGCATATATTGGTAATCAATTATGATTCCCACTTTAGAGATATAAAAACCCATCTCCAATTAGTATAATCAATAATGTCTTTCAATTTGAACTTCTTTTTTTCATACTCAATAATTGTGTGTCAGTGACTATGTTGGTTAAAAAGAACTAAAACAAATATTTATAAATTTTTTTATAAGAAAGCATAAAAAAAATTATTCATTTCAATATATTTTTTTTAAATTAATGTCCTAAACATACTAGTAAGTATTTGCCTAACTATAAGAAGTTAACCTCTACTTTTGTTGTTCACAGATCCACAAAAGCAATACGCAGATGCAGTGATAGAAGTGTTGCCAACGCAACTCATTCCAGATGACAACGAGGGTAAGATTTTGAGAGTGAGATTGATACAGAAAGAGGGGGTTAAGTACTTTAGCCCGGTTTACTTGTTTGATGATGGCTCTACCATTTCATGGATACCATGTGGAAGAAAGCTTACATGCTCCTACCCTGGCATCAAATTCTTCTATGGACCTGAGACTTACTACGGAAATGAGGTACCAACTAAGTCCATTCCTACCCTCAATATATCTCACATTTTTAAACGTTTTTGGTACAAATTCAGAAAAAAGCTTATATACAATTTCTTAGAAGCTTTTGGTGTTATTTTCAATTAAAATTAAAGTTTTTACCTTGATAATCTGCGTAATAAATGATTACATTAAATGTTAACAAGGTTTCAAAAATAAAACTCCAATTCTGATTGGAGAACAAGACCAAAAGTATCTAAAGAATTGGGTATAAGTTGTAAAAAAATGACTTCTAAGCCAGTTTAATTATCAATATACCATAAGATTGTAAGATTGTAAAATTTATCATAATTGAATGCCTTGTTAACTTCACAATTTGAACAAAGTCCACTAGATACTATTAACTAATGGAATTGAAATAGAATATTTCGTGTTTAAAATAAAGAACAGTATATAGTTTTCAAGATCAAGCAAGCTAGTTCAATACAAGCTTTTCCACACACTATTTGAGATGTTCTTGCATGCATGAATAGGCATTCATATATTGGTTCAGAATCATTTAACTTTGTGTCTATTTTCATTGGTTTTGTTTTGAATTGTGCGATGAAATAGGTGTCAGTTGTAGAAATGGATGGACAATTTGACAGACTAGATGAACTAATATACGTTGAGAGCCACCTAAGCAACCTCTCTACAAAGTTCTATGGAGAGGTTACTCAACAGATGTTGAAGCATGCTGATTTTCCCGGCAGCAACAATGGAACAGGTCTCTTCCAAACCATAGTTGGTTTGAAGATAAGAGATCTATATGAGCAGCTAATAGCCAGCAAGGCTGAGACTCCAGTAGCTGCAAAAGCTTAGGAATTGAACCTGCCATAATATATATACATATATCGATCGAACAACGCAGCCAAATTGAGTTCTCTCATCATCAAAATCATCATTTTCTTTCTTCTTTCATGTTTTCCACAATTCCACTCTATTTCATGTTATTTTGTCAATTGTTATTAGGCTGTTCTGCATGATAATTAATGAAAAAAACACTATGTATGTATGTACTTATCCGAGAAGAAAAAGCGAGGCTGAGATTCAGTTATGTTGATACAAGATTGAGACAATAATTGGCTTCTCTTTCTCTAGCTGGCGTTATCCATACTCGCATAACATATTTTATTATCATTTTTTTGTGTGTAGTTTATAAATTAATCAAAGGGGATGATCTAATTTTCTATTTATAGGTTAACTATTCCCTTTCCACTGACCCGAAAGAATGACTTATAACAGGAAAAAAAATGTCCCCTCTATCATTGAATATCTCAAGCAGAAAATAACATGAACGTCATGGTTCATCCTAAAAATAAAAAAGACACTATATATATTGACATTTTTTTAAATGGACTTTACCTGACTGATTTATTTTCTGTGCGGGAAGGGAGGGGGAATAAAAAATCATGGTAGTCCAATGCAATGATCTTCTAAAAGCAAAAAAGATGGATTCACTATATTGACACTTTTTAAAATGGACTTTACACTCTTATAAATGATGAGTTTGATTTTATTGTGGAAATTTAAATTTTGGAATTATAAAAAAATTGATTTTCGGAATTTAAATTTTGAAACTCAACTTATTTTATATTCTTGACACTCATTTTTTCATATTTTCAGAACACTCGATTATTGATGGTGCAATTAATCTTATGGTGGTGGATATATTCTTTCCAAACCACATGTAAGAGTAAGAGATATGACTGACTTTTCCTAGCAAACTACATGCAAGAGAATTTATTAAATTTCCAAGAGCAATGCATCCATTGTCAGATTTGGTGTATCTTTGGATTAAAATTTGTAAATTGATATTTGGTGTGGTCCCTTTGGGCTGGAGGAGTAGGCTAGCATAGTTGAGATACCCTTCTCCATTGGGTGACCATCACCAATTTATATAAAAAAAACCTTTGCAAAAATAATTAAGTCTTTCTTTTGCTAAACTATGTTTCAAGATAAAATTTTCATTCCAAACATATTTTTGGAGGTAACCAAAAATAATTCAAGTCTTTCTTTGGCTAGACTGTATTTCTAAAAATACGTTCAACTCCCCAAAATATTTTTTAAACTGAAAATCAAACATATCCTCAATCAATCACTAATTGCAAGTTTGGTTGAACATTTTGTGCTCCATAAAATGCGTCTCTATACTTAGTTTTGTGGGTTTTTTTTTTGTACATGAGGAAAAATAAAGACATAAAAAAAAACTACTAACTAGCAGGAATCAACCAACAACTCCATATCACAGCATCAGGGTTTTGTGGGCTTGTTTGTGCATCATTTTCTTATTTTAATATGAATTTAAAGGACTATGTGGATCTTGGACATTTGATCCAAACACACTCTAAAAATTCCATAAACATGAAAAATTGAGTTTCCGGAATATAAAAAAATTAAGTTTTGCATGAAAAATAAGTGACTTTCAGAAATGAAATTTGAAAAGCTATTACTTTTACATAGTTTTAGAATTGTTTTTAGTTTTAAAATAAAAATTTCAGAACTATAAAACTAAACTCACATATAAAAAAATTATTCAAATAAAAATCGACAAAAAGGGATATTGTGAATAGAAAAAAAGGAAGATGCAAAAAGCAATCCACTGTTTTATTCTTTTTGCCCCTCTCTTCTCTCAACCAGAAATCCAAAACTAAGTAACTAATTAACTTGTTTCAAATCAAGTTTGTTGGTTTTTTTTAGAAAATATAAATAAATTTGGATGAAATTAAAGCAAATAAATAAAATAATCTCATATACCATAACATTGCACAATCATCAAAATGTCAAACAAGTCTATTTAAGAAAAAAAATCCTTAAAACATCTTTTAATCATTTGTCGCTTATCCATAATTGAGCTCTCAAAATATAATTCTTATTTGTTCAGTTGAGAAAGGAATTTCAAAAAAAAAAAAAATCAGTTGGGAAAGGTATTGCAGTTCTGAGTTTTAAATTCAGATGCAACTCACGGCTTTGAAATCTACATCTCCAATTTGAGCCAAAAACTTCTATTTGAGAAAAAAAAAATTATGCTAGTGGACCAAATATCATTTGTGCATTGAAGTAGGGTTAGAGTACGTTGGAAATATGATTTAAGTATTTATTGAAAGAACATGGACTGAATTTGGAGGAAAAAAAATAATTTTTGAAAAATTCTCCTTGTGCAATATTGTGCATTGATCAATCAATAAAAAAAGATTACAAAAATTGTTATATATACAAGTAAAGTTATGGTTAGAAATCATCTGATCCTAGTATTTATCTTGTAAATTCTTATTATATGAGAATTTTTTCTGAAAGCTAAACCTCAAAATATACATAAAAATTACTAAAATAAATTTTATCTCTTCTAATAATTTTTTTTTCATACTCATGTCAAAAAAATCGAATATTAACATATTCTAATTTTGGAACCTATGCATTATATTTATTAACGATCTCATTTATCAATCGAATGTGATAAAACATTCCTAATAATATATGTTAACAATTAATATTTAAAATGAAAAAAATTCACATGTCACTACTTAAAATATAGAAATATACCAAACACGGTGTACAGGGAATTTGGCAGTTATGGGCAAAATGGGCGGAGAAAAGGGTCAAATTTCATTCAACATATTTGAACTTGTGGAGAAAGTGGTTATTAGTTACTTATGGTCTGCATGCAACAAAATCAAAAAGAATAAGACCCATCCCTTGTTGTGTCACGGGCTGGTTACCGTCCCTTTCCTTCCACCTCACTACCCTCTCAACAACTTTTATTTACTTCCATTGCATGTATAAAGGTCTGAGAATTTTATATACTCATGCCTTATTTTTTATCTTTCTATTTTAACTTGTATTTCATAACATCACTCATCATATTTTTTTTCTTTTTTTTATCTTTCACTAAATGCATAACCGATGAGATGTATGTAATTTTTAAGTTTTATTATGTATTTGATTTTTATAGTTAAAAAAAGTCTCATTTTAGTTTTTATATATATCATTTTTAATTAATGTAGTGATTAAAAGAGATTAAAATAATGTGTGTTGAGAGTAAAAAAAGATTAAAATTGATGTGTTTATGGATTAAAGAAGAATGTTTTATGGTACAGAGAGTACAAAAGAAAAAAAATGTAATTATAAAAAGTAAATAAATAATTAAATCTAACTTCTAATAATATATTGATATTCACTGTACACAAACTAATAAAAATAATCAAGATATCACGTGGACACTACCAAAAGCCTCTTGATGAGTTACTATATAAATTAAGACGTATCATAGCATAATATCCTTTTTCACATGGGGTCGTGAGATTCTCCCAATCAAAGGGCAAAACAACTACAAGCTTTATATTCCAAACATTGTTGCTGTTGGAGCCGTCCATACCTAATAACTTTTCCATATTTTTTAATTAATGTATATATATTATATGTTACAAATACAATTAAACTAATAGCTAGTAGCTTTAAGAGTAATCCAATTGTCATAGCCAATCACGGTGTCACTGTCACGATTCTCTTGCATCCCAAAACTCTACGTAGTCTACTTAATATTGTTTTTTTTAAGGTCTACTTTATTATTGTTATAATTGAATAAATAGTTAAAGAGTATTTCTAATCAGGGAGAGTATTGGTTGACGAATTAAAAGAAAAAACATTTATTATATAAATTATAAGAGAACATAAAAAGATTATGAATATCATAATTTTCTATCTCTGAATAAAACATTTAGGACATTGATTAATATTTATTATAGTTAAATTAATATTGCAATGTTATATGGTTAATTATGTTTTTAAGTATGTGATTATGAATTTGATCTTTAGTCTGAATGTATGGAAAAATATTTATTGAAGAAGTCAATCTTCTTAAATGGACCGCATCTTCTCCTTAGAACGAAAATTTTTGCCATTTGATTATATCCCATGTTTTTAATATATTTGATATTGATATGTTATTTTATTTGTATATAGATTGGCCCTATACTCTATTAGGGTAATTCAAAATAAATGTATATAATAAATTATATCTATATAGATATAATCTATTATATAGATATAATCTATTATAATAGATATTCTATTCTAAATAAAATATTTTATATTACTATTAATTAATAATTCATTTTTAATTAATTTCTATCAATAATTCCTATTTCAGAAGTTTATTTATTAATTTTATGGAAAGATACCTTTAATCATACACAACAACAAAAAAACTTAATTGTTTGTGAAGTACTTTATGTGGATTAAAATTTATTTTCACCTTAAAAAATTGATTTCAAGTGTCAAATTAGTCTCCAAATTTAATAATGGTATTATCATAGATTGATTAATTTAATTGGTTTCAGTTTTAAAATAATTATTATAAAATCAATATATTTATTATATACAATAATTTATGATTAAATTATAAAATAAATAACTCTTTATACTATTAATTAATTCATATAGTATTCACTCTTTACATAATACAATTTACAGTAATTTAGATAGTGGAAAAGATTGTCATTGAAATTATATCCTCACATTCCTTAATAAAATTAAATGTAACTAAAATCATTAGATGATTGTTGACCATATCATTATAAATAATAATATAATAATAAACTCATTAAATGATGTCAGAATATATAATTACACTAATATAAAATATTATTTCTAATCATTTAAAAATCATATTATGTAAAAAAATTACATAAATTATAAATTTTTATGAATTATTATTTATATTTAATTATATACTTTATTTTAATATAAAGTCGTATGCATGAATATACTTTTTAACTCATTTTTTAACATATTTTTGCTATTGAATAAAATCTCGTTAGATAAAATATCTTGAATATCTTTAAAAGATATTCAAATTTATTAATTTTCAACTATATGTATAACATCAATTTTATTTTCAATCAAATGATAAATAATAACATACCTAATTAAACATATATTATAAAAGATTATAAATCATTATTTTAAAACATTATTTATCTGTATAGTTCTAAGCCTAAATAGTGGGGATATATGCATTATCAAAAAACAAAAAAAAAAGTGGGGATATATGTATTTTCATGTTTGGAATAACGTAAGCCGGTTTATTGCCACAAACATAGCTATTCACATTATTACAGCAAACTTTCCCATTATTACAACAAACTTTCCCGCCGCGAGGAAAAGGCGTATGTAGATTAAAGTAAGAAGCAAAGCAAAAAGATTATTACTTTTTTTTGGTAAAGAAAGATTAGTCCCTTTAATTAAATTTCCTTTTTTTTATGCCTTTTTCAATTTTATCTGATTCGCGTGACACCATGATGCATATGATCATAGAGACATAGACATAGAAAGACAATCACAAAAACAAGACAACAGAATGATAGATTGACAGAAAATAACAGAAAACCACCAGTCCTATGTATGTGAGGTAACACACCCCAAACCAAACATTGAAATCCTTAAAAAACAGAACATGCCACACTGTTAAATGCTAATCCGTTCCTATTAGCACATGCCCCACTCCATCCCACTTGCAAAGTGCTCTCTTACTCATCACAATCAAACAAAACCCTCCTCTAATATTTTTAATTTTTTGAATAAAGTTTATTAATTGATGCTGAATAAAGTCAAACAACAGCAAAGAACCCAGTTTTTTTTTCCATCCTGCATTAAAGAATTGGGAGTTACCAAGAATCAGTTATTATTCTTTCCCTTCTCATTCTTCTATCCAATTCTCTTCCTCAACACCCCATCTTTTCTCTCTCTCACACACCCTTTCTCTCCCTAGACTCTCTCTCTTGTGGTTTCTGCAATGGCAACCCTTGCAGACATTGGGGTCTCAGCTGCCATCAACATTCTCTCAGCCTTTGCCTTCTTGCTGGCTTTTGCTCTTCTGAGAATCCAACCCATCAATGATAGAATCTACTTTCCAAAGTGGTATATCAGTGGAGATAGAAGCAGTCCAAGGAGGTCTGGTGGAAATTTTGTGGGAAAATTTGTGAACCTCAATTTCAGAACTTACCTCACTTTCCTGAACTGGATGCCACAAGCTCTCAGAATGAGTGAGTCTGAGATTATTAGCCATGCTGGCCTTGACTCTGCTGCTTTCCTTAGAATCTATACTCTCGGGTACCTTTCTCTCCTTTTACACCCTTCACATCAACTTTCACTTTTTTTCTTCAAAACATGAAACATTGAAACACCACTCTCTATATATGGTTGACTCCCTTGTTGTGTTTGTTTTCAACTAGCACCTGCAGTTTTCTGCTCAACTCATAATAAAATTACCATATTTTTATCTTATGTATCAAAAGATTTTATTTTTAGGCATATTCTGTAGGGTTGTTTTTAATATAATGAATTCTGGGAATTGTGACTTTTGTATGATTGATGTGATGGATTATTATGCGGCGACCATGTTTGCAAAATTGTTCCTTTTGTATTATTTTAGCATACAAGATTTTAACTTTAGTCACATTTGCTATTTTTTTCACAATTAATTTAATCATTTGAAAAAAAAGGGAGAGAATTATCTTGCGGCTGTGTTTCTGGGAATTGTGATTTTGTTTGTCGTATAATCGGTGTGTTGCATTGTTGCAGGGCCGCCATGGTTGGAAAATTGTTCTAATTCTCAAAATTTTAAGCATTCTGTGGTTGTATTTGTATTTCTATTCTATTCTATGTGTTTGATTATCAAAGAGATTCTCGAGTTATGCCGTGTGGTTTTCAACTTTCTTTTTGGTTTTGCCAGCTTTTGTTAAAGCCATTCCGTGGAAGCTTCACCTTATGGGGTGTAATCCATGTTGCTACGTTTTCCACTTCTCCTTTTACTCTCTCTCTATTTCTGTTTTCTGTTAACTTTTTTGTGTTACATGTGAGGGATGCACCTTTTCTGTCTATCATATATTCATATTTTATACCATCGTGTGATTTGAACTTTGCGTGGCATGACTTTTAGATCATGAAAATTAAGAGAAAGAAGCGTCTCTTTTTTCAACTTAATGTTAATGTTGAAATTATTTTATTGTGTTATTAGCATTCTGACTAATTTTTATCTTATTTTCAGCTTAAATATTTTTGTTCCAATCACACTTGTGGCACTCCTTGTACTTATACCAGTCAACGTATCAAGTGGGACATTATTTTTCCTAAAAAAGGAATTGGTAGTGAGTGATATTGATAAACTGTCAATATCAAATGTTCCACCTAAGTCTATAAGGTACAATTGTGTTTTCCTTTTATTCTAAAACGAGAAATAAATAATTCAGAACGTGCTTTCTGAAGTAATGCTTATCTTGGGATCCAAGTTTGATGCTTCCTTCTCTTGGCATGAACTAATAGTAACTCATTGATTAGAATTTTATTAGGAAAAATATAATCGAAGCATATCTTACTTTGTCACAGTCATAAGATATATGGGGTGAGGTGACAGTAAAGTAGAAGACTTAGTGTGATGATTTGTGAAAATATAATTATTCTACTAAACAAGTTTTTGAATATAATTGACAGTTTCTTTATGTTGTCTGATTATGCATCTAAGGAAGTTGTTTTACATATATCTCCAAGAAAACACAAGATATCAATCAAACATGGTGTACTACTATTTATTGTCCCAATTAATTTGTAAAGCTGAACTACTATGATCTAAGTTTCAAAACAGACTTCAGACAAATCTAGCTGCATAGTATTAGTTTTGTTTCTTCAAAGAGTTCACTTTTAAACATATACTACTAAAGCAAGATAGATATAACAAAATTTTGGAATATCTAGTAAATTAATGTCAGGGAACCTCACCCAACAAGGTTTTAAGAAAAAAGAATCATATCCAATGCCTGATATCTAGTATATACTATTTACATATTTTCCCTTCATCTCTCTCTCTCTCTTGTTTTGGTTAAACCTTATCATTTTTATTTTTATGTTTATTACAACCTACATTACATTTTCATGATAGTATGTTTATGTTATAATCTCTGTTAGTTGGCTAACAGGTAACAGCTTTATTGTAAATTTCAGATTTTTTGTTCACATAGCATTGGAATACCTGTTCACAATATGGATTTGTTTTCTGCTGTACAAAGAATATGATCATATCGCATCAATGAGATTGCATTTCTTGGCCTCACAGCGGAGGCGTGTGGACCAATTCGCAGTAAGTTGAAAGTGTTAATTCATTTTTAATAGAACATAATAAAATTAAGATTGTTTCCTATTGCTATAATTCATTTCGTGAGCTCCTCACCATTTTCTCAATTGCACTGAAGTGTTGTTACTGTGTTTTTGTGTGTGTTCATGTGTAAATAAAACTGCTCTTATTTCCTGAGTCCCTCATTGGGCCTGTATAACTCTAGCTACCACTTATGGATCAGGACTGGCTTTGTGTCTTATACCAAACTGCATAAATGCCATCAAAGATTCTCATTCAATATTCAAAAACAACTTTTTATGTTTTTTGTGCCATCATATGTATTTAAAAATTTCCAGTAAAAATGCAATTTACTGAGCCAAAATCTTCTCTTATTTGGCCATGTAATACTAAATAATTTGTATTATTTTTATTTTAAGGATTATGCTCTCAAACAGTTGGGCAGTGCTTCCCTGTCAGGGAAAAAATTGGGTTTGGGTGTCTTTTGATGGCTTTTTTATTTTTAATCTTTTTAGGGTAACACAATTGAATGGAACAGACATAAAATCGCAAGGCTTTTTTATTCAGCTAGAGTTCCATTCACTTTTTATTTCAATGTAGTATTTACACCATCTATTTACGTAGTTTCCCAACCTTGATGCTTTCTTCATTTTTACGATTTTTGTATAAGGCATCATGGCTTTTTGGTGAGAAGCCTTGGAACTCCAGTGGAGATGTAAGATATGGCGGTGGGACTGATACTTAAACATTATCTTAGATCAATATTAAACTCTTATAGCAAAGACGTAATGGTTTTAGAAAACCTTTCAGTTTGGATCGTCATTCCTATGAATGCTGATTTCCCCTTCTAATTTCCTTCGAGCCATCTTTTCAAATCCTCAGGGTTTGTGTGCTTTTTGCAGGTAGTTGTCAGGAATATCCCTCATATGTCTGGCCATACAATATCAGATACCGTGGATAGCTTCTTTCAAACAAACCACCCAGAACATTATATAGGACACCAGGTAATAATTTTTATTATAGTCTTGATTGGGGAAGTTTATTAAAGATTAAATGATCTGAATTTATACATGGTGTTAATGTAGATTTATGTTAATTCAGCAGAACATTTCTTTACATTAAATCATATTCATATTGTTATGCATGCATTTTTCAGGCTGTCTACAATGCAAATAAATTTGCTAAATTTGCAAAAAGAAGAGATAGACTCCAAAATTGGCTGGACTATTACCAGCTTAAGTTTGAGAGACATCCTGACAAGAGGCCAACTGTCAAGGTATGTAATTGCTAGGAATGCAAACAGTACAATATGTGACTTAAAAACAATCTGTTTGGACCCTGGCTCTGACATTGTTATCTTCTTGTTTTAAGAATGGATTTTTAGGATTTTGGGGTGGGAAAGTTGATGCTATCGAGTACTACAAACATTCAATTAAGGAACTTGATACGATGGTAAGTCATGTTTGTTTCTCTTTTCTGCAGCATGCTTCCTTTTTACAGTTATTTCCTTTTTTTGTTGAAATTTTGTTAGGCAATTTTCCGTGTCCTTAAGCTAATACATTTGCTTCAATTATTTCGGTTGAGGTACTTTAATATATAGCTATGTTGCTTATCTTATACAGATGACAATGGAACGTCAGAAAATTATAAAAGATCCCAAATCTATTTTGCCAGTTGCTTTTCTTTCATTCAAATCCCGATGGGGAGCATCAGTTTGTGCGCAAACCCAACAAAGCAAGAATCCTACACTCTGGCTGACTGATTGGGCCCCAGAGCCACGTGACGTATATTGGCAGAACTTGGCCATACCATTTGTTTCTTTAAACATTCGAAAGCTTATAATATCATTGTCTGTGTTTGCCTTGGTATTCTTCTACATGATTCCCATTGCTTTTGTGCAATCTCTTGCCAATTTGGAGGGTCTTGAAAGAGTTGCTCCTTTCCTCAGACCAGTTATAGAATTGTAAGTTAACTTAAATTTGTTTTTGAATATATAATAGAGAAAGTAATTACTCTAGAAACTGATGAATATTGTTCTTGAATTGTAAGTTATTGGCTTAATAAAGTTGTACTCATGCTTGGAGTTGACTACTTACCTGCTTCTTTTAGTCTCATGTCTTATACTTAGCCTCACAAAGGATTTTTGGCTTTTGGCAGGAAATTCATCAAGTCCTTTCTACAAGGTTTTCTTCCTGGTTTGGCCCTTAAAATATTTTTGTACATTCTACCCACAGTTCTAATGATCATGTCAAAAATTGAGGGATATATTGCATTGTCAACACTTGAGCGGAAGACAGCAGCAAAATATTATTATTTTATGCTGGTGAATGTTTTCTTGGGAAGCATAGTGACTGGGACTGCATTTCAGCAACTGCATGCTTTCCTTCACCAGTCACCTACTCAGTATGTCTTTAATTAAGAAGTTCTGAGTTAAAGCAGTGACTCACTGGCTATATATTGTGTTTAGATTTGCTCTATTCTTGAATCAACCTTGCAGTTTCATATATTTAATGCAATAAATACTATAACCTTTTTGCGACTTTATTGAATTTTACACTGTATTTGGTAAATCTTTTCTGTTCTTTTTCATTGTCTCAGGATTTTTTTTTTCTCTCTAGTTAAAAAACTCATTTTTACTTTCCACTTGATTGGTCTTTGTGAATTTTATTATTATAGGATTCCTAGAACGATTGGAGTTTCCATTCCAATGAAGGCTACCTTCTTTATGACATACATAATGGTTGATGGATGGGCTGGAATTGCTGGTGAGATTCTCAGATTAAAGCCATTGGTTATATACCATCTCAAAAACATGTTCTTAGTTAAAACCGAAAGAGATAGAGGAAAGGCCATGGACCCTGGGAGTGTGGACTTTCCAGAGACTATTCCAAGTCTTCAACTATACTTCCTTCTTGGAATTGTGTATGCTGTGGTGACACCAATCCTTCTTCCCTTCGTACTAGTCTTCTTTGCCTTTGCATATTTGGTTTACCGTCATCAGGTCAGTGTCTCTGCTAGTCTGATCTTAAAACATGCGTCTTTTGCTAAGTAGGGTTTACAAACATGGTAGCTTCAAGATTTCTAGGATTTTGGAAGTCTCAGATATTTCCAAACCATAGCAGGAATAACAATGAGATAAAAGCAATAGCTGTTATTTTTTGTCCATGAAAATAATCATAATGTTAACTTTACCTAATTTTTTCAACATGTATGCTGCATCTGCATGAGGGAACACTGCTCATGAGCTTGTAACACTTTTGTCTGAAAATGCAATGATACAGGATGGCGTGTGTGATGTGTAGTCTAAATATATTTTGTTATGATGCTTAATTATGCAGATAATCAATGTCTACAACCAACAGTATGAAAGTGCTGCTGCATTTTGGCCACTTGTTCACAGCCGCATTATCGCAAGCTTGCTAATATCCCAGCTTCTTCTGTTGGGTCTTCTTAGCACCAAAAAGGCAGCTAAATCCACACCTTTACTCGTCATATTACCAATATTGACATTTGCATTCCACAAGTTCTGCCAGAGACGTTTTGAGCCAGCATTTAGGAAGTACCCTCTTGAGGTAAGATATGCACCATGCAATAGGCCAATATTACAAATTGCCAACTAGGAAGGGGTACCAAACCCTTGGAATAGTGTAGTTTTCTCTAAACTTAACTTCCTTTTGTTTATTATTGGAGGTGGCTACATGTTATGTGATATTGTTCATAGTTTATGATTGTATTGTATTGGAAACTGATTTCTCTTTCTCTTAACTATTCAGGAAGCAATGTCAAAGGATTTATTGGAGAAGAGCACAGAACCTGACTTGAACATAGAGGCTTATTTGGCTGATGCTTACTTGCACCCAATCTTCAGGTCATTTGAGGTAGACGACGAATTGGTTGAAGTCAGAGTAGATAAACACCAAACTAATGTAGCTGATTCCCAACCAAGTGAGCCTAGTTCACCATCTCCACCACATCATGTGCAACAACCATCCCCACCCCATCATATCCATGAACCATCTCCACCTCAATATAGTGAGTATCAAACTTCACCACCAAGTTATTACTACCAATACCATCCTCCATCCCCACCCCATTATGTTTATCAATACTAAGTTGAGCCTTCTTGAACCAGTGCATACCAATTAACCATGTTGCTTGAGACCCCTTACCAAAAATTTAGTGTTTCAATCAACTTAGATATGTTTTTTTTATTTTTATCTATCCATCGCAAATGTAAATGTTTATTTTTTCCTTACATGTAAATGCTTTGGATTCTTCTAAATATGCGGTGGCTAAAGTAGGCAGGATTTTACTTGATCAAGCTGCTAGAGAGGTTTTTATGTTTGCCAAATTGATTTGTTCTGATTAATAGGGTGATTGCCTTGAATATTGCTATTATGAAAGTGATTCAATTTATGCAATCCTCGGAGTGGTCTTCGGTGGTTTTAGAAATATAATATAATGTGGAGAGAAAAAGAAATCATTCCACTAATACTGTTTTTACTATCAATTCATGAATAATGATTATCTTCCTTGACATTAAAAATCAGTGGCAGACTAGACATTAGCCTTGTTTTCATACGTTCATTTTTTAGGGTGCATTTTTAACTCACGAATTTGCCTCGGTGAAAGTCAGAGTTTAGATTAGGTTTGAAATTAAAAGGGAGTGAGGATATATAAAATATTGTCTCAATGAAAAACATCTTATAGAAAGGGCTTAAGATTCAATTGCATTTACTTATTATATTTATCTATTTTTGGGCAAGGGAGCTTATGAATTATGATAGTGTCTATAATTCTTTAGGGGTACATTATAGTATAATTGTGCTCTACGGCCTTAAATTTGTTACCCCATAATTTAAATGTTAGCCGTTGTTCAAATTATGATTCCTTTCCCATTACGATAATCTCTCCCCTAAATTAGTAACATATTAATTATCTAATGAATGTGTAACCAAACATAGATGTATCACATTAGCTGCACATGTCTCCTTGGTGCAATAGTATGCTGCGAACTAAACTTGTGCAACCATTAAAAATAATTCTAATCACGCAAACCTTCCATGTCATGTGACACGGTATGTGTTGTGCCCATCTAGGTGGTGTGGTGCATAGTGTCACCATGTACTGGAAGGCTATGCATATAGGGTCTGTTGGAAGAGTTTATTTACATCTAATTTTGACTTATGCTATAAGTATTTAGGAAAGCTTATGAAAACAATTTATAATATGTACTTAAGTTATTTTCGGTTAATACCAACGAGCTCTATAGAATAATTTATGAAGTTCTGTATAAAAAAAGAATAATTTGTGAAAATATTTTATTCTTTCATACATAGATATAACTTATGCATAAATATTTATGTGATAAGTAGTTTTTTTAGGGATTTGATAAGTATTTATTTAATAAGAGAATATGAGTTATATATTTATAATGTAAAAAGTTTTATATCTTCATTTAATTATAATTAATTATGTACGATAAGTTTATTAACTTTTAAAATAAATATTTTAAAAGTTTTATTAATGATAAATTATGATTGAATGATTAAATAAAATTGTTTTACATGCTAGATGACTATTCAATTCATTTATAAATCCTAAATTAAGTTACTTATCCAAAAAGATATAATATGACCAAATATTATATTATTTGAGTGCATAAGTGTTGGTTGCTATGTGTTTTGGAAGCACGAAGTCCATGCTCAAAAATATTACCATAATATTATATTATTTGAGTGCATAAGTGTTGGTTGCTGTGTTTGAAGCACGAAGTCCATGCTCAAGTCCTAATCTTCCTACTTTCAAGCTTATTTATGGTTTTCTTAAGGCAAAAGGGTAAGACTGCTATTGTAAGGTTTTATATTCTAACCTACTAGAGTCAATATAATATTGGGAGGATTTAAATAATTTGTATAAAATTTATTTATACAAAAAAAATTTAAATTCTAACTTTATATATAAAAAAGAATAATTATTAGACGAATTAGTTAAAAATTAATTATAAATTATTAATTATTCTTTTTATTATAAATCATCTTACTATAAATTAGTTACATATTATTTATAAATATTTTTATAATTAATTTTAATGAATAATATTACTATGGTAAAGACTAAAAAAAATTATAATATAAAATATAGGAAACTAAAAATACTACTTTCAAACGATAAGAGTTATAAAAGAATTAAAATATAAATTATAAAGACTAAAAAAATAACTTTCAAATTACATGAACTAAAAAAAATTTAAATATAAACTATAAAAACTAAAAAAATGACTTTCAAACTATAAGAACTAAAAATACAATTGATAATTAAAGATCAAATGAGTAATTAAATCTTTCTAATTAAATGATAAAAATATCTTAAAGATGTGTAAACTAAATAGATATATTGGTTTTATTATAGTTGTAGATAAAGATCTTGAATTCCTTGTTGAAAAAAAAGGTCATGCATTATATATATATATATATATATATATATATATATATATATTTTTTTTTTTTTTTTTTTTGAAACTCCACGTGTCAAGGAAAGGAGATACTTACTAGCCATAATGCCATATTAAATTTGGATATCCACCAAAAAGAATTTCTATGCTTTTGCTCTTTTTCACACCCAACATTCATTCCATTATTCTAATTTCTGAGCACAATGTTCCCAAGTTTCCATGTTCCGATGTCCCCCCACCACACACACACACACACTAGCTTCACTCTCAAGCCGACTCTACTCACTCTAGTGGACCGCTTTAACTCTTCATAATTCCATTTCATTGCACATTCGCGCCCTTCTCAGTTCTCTCAATCAAATCAATGGCAACAAACGCAAACTGCGAAATGCCCCTCACACACCACCCTCATTGGTTCTCTCCAAAATCCGGAATTTACCACAGCAAACACGCCCCCGTGGACCTTCCCAACGACCCTTTTCTCGACCTTGTTTCCTTCATTTTTTCCCACCGCCACAATGGGGTTTCGGCCCTCGTTGATTCTTCATCTGGGTGTTCCATTTCCTACCCAAAGTTGCTACCTTTGGTAAAATCCGTTGCTTCTGGTCTTCACAGAATGGGTGTTTCACAAGGTGACGTGGTTCTGCTTCTTCTCCCTAATTCCATTTACTATCCCATTGTGTTCTTGGCTGTTCTCTATATAGGTGCTATTGTTACACCCTTGAATCCTCTTAGTAGTGTCTATGAAATACGCAGGCAGGTTAGTGAGTGTGGTGTGAGTCTGGCTTTCACTGTGCCTGAAAATGAGAAGAAACTTGAGCCATTGGGAATTTCTGTTATTGCTGTGCCAGAAAATGAGAAGGGTTTGAAGGATGGTTGTTTTTCATGCTTTTGTGATTTGATTTCTTGTGACTTTGATTTGCCTAAGAGACCTGTTATTAAGCAGGATGACACTGCTGGGATACTGTATTCTTCAGGGACTACTGGTGTGAGCAAAGGGGTTGTTCTGTCCCACAAGAATCTTGTTGCTATGGTTGAGCTTTTTGTGAGGTTTGAAGCTTCTCAATATGAAGGCTCTTGCTTGAGGAATGTGTATCTGGCTGTTTTGCCGATGTTTCATGTGTATGGTTTGTCGCTGTTTGCTGTGGGATTGCTGTCTTTGGGTTCTACTGTTGTTGTGATGAGGAAATTTGACATTGATGAGGTTGTCAGGGTAATTGATGAATATAAAGTTACACACTTTCCTGTTGTTCCGCCGATGTTGACAGCATTGATAAAGAGGGCAAAGGGTGTCAATGGCGGTGAGTTTCAGAGTTTGGTACAAGTCTCCAGCGGTGCAGCACCTTTGAGCATGGGAGTTATTAATGAGTTCATCCGAGCTTTCCCTAATGTTGATTTTATACAGGTAAAATACTGTTATTCAAAGAATGCAAGTCATCTGCCAGCATTCATATAATTACTAGAGTCAATACCATATATATGTGTGTGTGTGTGTGTGTTGTAATAAGCTGAATGCTGATGCCATTTCATTTAATAAGTTATACCAGATTGTGGTAAATGAAAAGAAACACTGGAAATACTTGAATGAACTTTTACGGTTTAGTTTGAAAGTGATACAAGCAAAAAGCATGTTGGATGTAAATACCACTGACAAATACTCTTATTGTGCCATTAATATTTACATCACAACTACTACTGGACCATTAAAATTGAACTTTATTTGTTTATGGTATTGTTGCTTCCCTAGATTTTTAAGAATGTGCAACTGTAAGATTGTTTCTTTCTAGGGTTATGGAATGACTGAGTCAACTGCAGTAGGAACACGTGGATTCAATACTGAAAAGTTTCGCAATTATTCTTCAATAGGGTTATTGGCTCCAAACATGGAGGCAAAAGTGGTAGACTGGAATACTGGTGCATTTTTGCCCCCAGGCAGCAGTGGTGAGCTTCGGTTGAGAGGGCCTTCAATTATGACGGGTAAAACTCTGTTTTCCTGAATTGATATAAAATAGAAAGAATTGACCATATTTCCATGTATGGAATATTTGTCAACAAGAATCAATATCACGGTTTATTATATTTCATCTACACCAAAATTTGGCTGAGAAGCTCCATTTATGTTTAGTATTCTTCCAGTGAGTGATTATAAGCTTATCTGTTACAGTATTTCTAGCTATAAATATATGAATGGAGCAAGTAGTTTAGTTTTTGTGGGTGTTTGGGAACAACTTATTTCTCAGAAATAATTAGTTATTTTACAAAAAGCTTTTTGAAAGTTGATAAAAATAAGCTATTATTTCTTCAAAATAACTTGAACCAAACACACATTTACTTGTTTTAATTATTACAATCAGATGTTGCTTCCATTGACACCTGTTCAGTTAAGATACTTGTCATGTCCTTGCCAGTAAAATGCTACCAAAAATTTTCTGTTTGTTTGGATTAAGTTTGTTGCTGCGACTTTTTGTCTCTGTAATTTAAATTTCTCTTCAAGGCAACTGGTTAAGTTTGTTGTTTGGATTAAGACTGTGAATTTAAATTTCTCTTCAAGGAAACTGGTTAAGTTTGTTGCTGCGACTTTTTGTCTCTGTAATTTTCCTATATTAGAGGGGTGTGTGTTCCTCTGCTCCTATTTTATTGATTTTTCAATTGAAATACGTTAATTTGAATTTTTCTACTTAATTTCTCAGGATACTTGAATAATGAGGAAGTTACAATGTCAACAATTGATAAAGATGGTTGGTTACATACTGGAGATGTTGTTTATTTTGATCATGATGGGTATTTACACATATCTGACCGCTTGAAAGATATCATCAAATACAAAGGCTTTCAGGTATGTAATTTTTGGATTAATAATTTTAATTTTCTAATGGTAGTATTGTGGGAGATGCAATGAGTCTGTAGTAGGTTCAAAGTTCAAACCCCACCCCCTTTCCCCTCCTCCTCTCTGTTGGGTTGGGTTCTCCCTTGGACAACAAATAAATACATTCAGAAGTTGACAAATATGCACTCTGTTTGGAACTATACCTGTACTATGTACTTATAAATGTAATAATGTATAACAAATACCAATAGGCTTTCTTTATTTGGCGCACATTGGTGCTGCTGATAGTAGATCACCAGTATTTTGAGATAGATTTCCATGCTTATAAATATCAGACTGAATATTTTTCTCAACCATCTAGTATTTGTTTAAAAATTTCATTTACATGGTAAATAACTTCAAAAGCTTCCCATTTTCAAATGCGTGGGCATAGTACAACTGTTGTTCAGAGGAACACATAAAATGCTTATTGGATTGATCAAATATAATCTAAATCAACTTAGAATGACATGAAATATGTAGTAAAAACTTAAAAATACTGAATGAAAAATTGTGGATTTTGATATATATTTTCAGTAGAAACTGCAAAACTTGTTGTAAAGCTCTTTGATTTCTAGTTTTAAAAAGGGTTACTTTTTAGGAGCTAGGGTTGTATTTTCCGAATACATTTTTCTATATATTGCATGATTTTCAATCACGGGGTGGATATGTTGTTTTATATTATAATTTATGTTTACACAATTTGTCTTGCACGTGTATTCTTACATATGGCATATGATCTGTTACAGATTGCTCCTGCCGATTTAGAAGCTGTGTTAATTTTGCATCCTGAAATAGTTGATGTTGCTGTTACACGGTAAGTATGAACTCTATGAAGGGTTATTCTTCCTACACCCAACAAATTTCTTCTACATCCAACATTTTTAAAAATTCCAACTTTACCATTTTTTTACTTCTTCTGTATGGCCAATCCGTAATCCGTATGGCCCCATATGGATTGTTAAAATTATATTTTACAAAATAATTTAAAATTAATGGTTCAAGCAAGTCTCATGACTTTTGCATTATTAACACATATTCTAACCAATTAAGCTAACAGATCAATTATGTTAAAAAATAATTAACGTCGATATATATAATACTAAAATTTTTAATATACATTTAAAACACATATAAGTTTACATAATAAATTTTGAAACAATTAATTTTGATCTAATAATGTATTTTTTTACATATATAAATTTTTATTAAATCCATATGTAAACTTATATTTAAAATTTATATATGTAAAAAATATTATTAGATCAAAATTAATTGTTACAAAATTTATTACATAAACTTATATGTGTATTAAATATACATTAGAAATTTTAGTGGTAGTTAATTATTTTTTAACATAATTGGTCTATTAGCTCAATTGGTTAGAGCGTTTTTTTTTTTGTTTCAGAGAATTTATGTGATACATCACAGCAATCTAGTATTTAATAATTCCTAAAATAATGAAGTTATATGTAAGGGTATTTTTGATTTTTTCCTTTTATTGTTGGGTGTATTGGAAAAAATGTTGGATGCAAGAAGAAAATCCCCTCTATGAAACATAGACACCTACACTACCCTGCATATATATCAAATGAAGTTAAAATATAAACAAATTGAGAAAAGGTCTAAAATGATAATTAAGGCTTATATATTCTTGTATATTCATCTTATAATAATGAGCTTAAACAATAATTTTTTTAATACTGCGTATTTTATATTACATTTGAAACTGATTTTTCTGAATATTTCAACAATGTAAATATTTTTTTATAATATTAGCGTCCTTAAGGTGTCCATCCATATAGGGATATCAACTCAAGTCTTTGAACCAATAGAATAGTCAGCTCAATAAACTTTTTAGTGAACTCCAATGAGGAGTGGCAAAAATGTGTCTTGAGTTTTGGGTAGGTGTCAGTGTCAGAAACATGTTCAACACTCCGATACCTCAAGCAAGAGGAGTGTCCTTGTTCCATAGCTCCCACTTGTCCAGCATGTGTGGCCTGCATTTATAGGTGGCAGCTACCTTGTTCGTTGGCTTTATTAGTTTTTTTGAATGATCCATTTTTCTACATGTGTTTCTTTGTGTACATAATCATTTCCCATTTCAGTGCAATGGATGAAGAAACTGGGGAGATCCCAGTGGCATTTGTGGTCAGAAAGGTTGGAAGTGTGCTGTCTCCAAAGCATATTATGGATTTTGTTGCTGAGCAGGTTCGTTCCAATAAGACAAACTTTAAGTGCTACATTGACTCCTGAATCAATGCCCTAATGTCTATAGCCATAGGAATGATTTTTCCACTTTGCAGAAGCATTTATGCATCATGATCAAGGTGTTGCATCAGCTAGCTACCATTTGAATATGTTATTGTTTAGCTACTTAAGACTTTTTGCCATTTGTAACTCTTCTGTGGCAGGTTGCTCCATATAAGAAGGTTAGGAAAGTGTTCTTCACTGACAAGATACCAAGGTCTGCCACTGGGAAGATCCTACGAAAGCAGCTGAGGAATTACTTGACTTCTAATCTATAGTGCATTTTTTAGGACTCACCTCAAGTGTTACATATTGAAAATTTACCAGGACATTTTGGAAAGTGGATTATCTTAAGTCAATTTGTTGAGTGAATGTATTCATAGATGCTTTATGAGGGCTACTAAAGGATTGGAGAACACTAAATCATGATATCACATCCCCAGAAATTTCTGCCCTGCCCTACATATTTCCTAATAAAATAATACTCATGCCTTTTTTTTTTCTTCTAGTCATCGTTGTATCCTATGTTAAATCAATTTCTGAAATAGTAATGGAACGATTTCATTGCTTTCAAAGAAAGAAAAAAGAGAGGGACTTAATACATGAAGGATAGTGTAATGAATTAGCCAACTAAAAGCAACACAATAAATAAATGAGAGCATGTTTGGAATTCCGTTGGATCAAGCTTGAACAAAAGTTGGCAAAATATACTCCTTGTTATCTTTTGATTTGAACGGACGTTTGGGAGGTAATGAAACGGAATTTCAAACATACACTGAATCGTGAAATCCTGCAGGTATTCTATAAAATTAACTTGTGAGTGTTGAGATGACAGTCATGTTACATTCATGTGACAACTTCGTGGCAAATGTTTATGTTATTTTAAGAATGTTCTTTGCTCCTAGAAATTTTTATAAAACTTAAATTTTACTTCTGATAAAATTGAAACTTCAATTATAGTTAATTATTTTTTTTATCTTAGTCATTTTTTATATGTAATATTTTTGCTTTTAAATAAGTTATATAAATATTATATTGTTTTAAAAATATGTTTATATAAATAAATTAAATTAAATTTTTATAAAACTTGTCACACTTATTTTTACATCTATCATGGTATTAAATTATGAAATATGTAAGTTAGATTTTAAAAAATGTCAATAATAAGTAAATAAGTTAAATTCAAATAATTAATGTCAGACTTAAACATATTTGTTCTAACTTATTTTCACCCATATGCTTCAGTGACAAATAAGTGATTTAAATATAAATTTATCGTCAAAACCTCTAATACGTGCTCTTTAATAACCTAACTAAGGAGTTTCAATACTTGAATCAATTTAAATAATCTTAGCACACTTTTTTAATATTAGGAATAAAATTTTAGATTTCTTTAGTGCTTGATGTGTTCCAAACCTAATATTTTTTCACTCAATTATAAGTATAACAAGACAAACTTAGGAACAGGTGTTCCAAACTAAAAAATATTTATTTATTATAAATTTTAGTTTATATAAAAATAAATATCTATCTTATGTACTACATATATTTAGATCATTTATTAATATAATATACTAATCTTAATATTACATATTGTAGCATTAAAATTAACATATATATTAAAATACATAATAATAAATACTCACGGATCCAATAATTAAACAAGAGGAATAATAGCATGCGAGTCATACTACACGCTATGTTAATCTTGCGTCTAATCTAATAAATACGTGAAAGCTACTCTAACACCAACACGTGGATTCAATTGATTCCAAAAGTGAAACCTAATATACACGTCGTGAAAAATGAAAATACACGTCTTATAAATCCTTTCGAAAACTCCTATAAAAAAAATCCTTTCGAAAACTAAGTGCATATTTGGATAAATATGATCAAAATTAATTATGAATAAAATTGATTTTGAAATATTGTGATTCATGTATAAATATTTTTATTATAAAATTAAGTTAATAGAAAACTCAGCATAAAATTTGACTCCACACAAAATTTATCTACAACTGTTTCTCTAGATCCTAAATCAATTATTAAACCAAACTTATACTATTAAATTTAACCATGTAATTCAACGTGATTCTGTGAGGTAAAAGTACCAAACAATCAATTATTATTTGAGTATTTATGTGTCCATACAACGGAAATCAACTTTCAGTTTTCATGGCTGAAACTTGTCCACATTCTTTGAATTTTGTCTTTTTCTGTTCTCAATCATGAATCATAGTCCTTCTTCGATCCTTATGGGAAAAAAAAAAAAAAAAAAAACAATCCTTTTGCACACTCAACACGTAAAAGTTACACTTATCCGAGGTATCGGGCTCACAACTCATAGTTGTTAGCAAATGGGTACCTCGAAAAGTTGCAAAAGTGAAGAACTTTGCACAGAACTACTTGAATCCCAAACTGGGGACACTTCCACTGGGTCTGTGATTCAAACTTTGCGTCTTCAAGTATTTGGGGTGCTACATTGGGTTGTTTCACTAGGACTCATTCTGGCCATTGACTTTCTCTTGAAGAAAGCCTTCGTAGCAGCTTCGATTGAGTTCCCAAGTGCTCTGTTTGGGATGTTCTGTATTTTCTCTGTTTTGATTATTCTTGATTGTGCTATACCTTCTGCTGCTGTGGCTTTGATGAAGTTTTTTGAACCAGGGATTATGTTCATTCAGAGATGGCTCCCTTTGTTCTATGTTCCCTATTTGGTTGTGCTGCCCCTTTCTCTTAAAGATATTCCCCCTTCTTCTGCCATCAAAATTTGCTTTATTGTAGGTATAGATTACTGGACAAGCTCTTATTCTTACGAGTTATGATCATGATGATGATGTTTCGAACACTCTATGATGACGATGATAGTGTCTGTGTGTATGTGTAATTAAGGTTATGTTTGCATAAATTTCTCTGTGAGTACTTATAGAAAAGAAAATAACAAGGCAAAATGAATTGAGTACAAGGATTTATGGAGAAATTTATCTTCAAGTTATGCATCTTAGCTTTTGGATAAGTTAAAGGAGAGAGCTTCCATTCATTTTACCTTCTTATTTTCTTTTTCTACAAGGATCTATGGAGAAATTTATCCAAATAGGGCCTAACTGTTTGTTCCAATTCCATGATTTGAGTTGAGACTGGTTAATCTTGTGCTGTTCAGTTGGAGGATGGCTGGCTACACTTTGTGTGACTGGTATGACAGCTATTGGAGTAAGGAAAGCTGTGAAGACAGAGTTGATAGATGCTGAGCCTATGGAGAAGCCCTCTCCATTTTCTTCCATTGAATTGTGGGCATGGACTGGGATTTTCCTTATATCTTTTGTTGCTTCATTAGTTTACCCAACAGCACTGGGGACACGAGCCAGAACGTATCTTCCATTCTTGCTTGCTTCCACGGTGTTAGGCTACATGATTGGTTCTGGGTAAAGGTTCCTTTTCATCACTGCATAGTGCATATACACATTGAAAATGAATGTTTAGATGGCTTGTTCTGGGGACAATTTACTTTTTCTTTTTTTGTTTAAGATTGGTATGGAGGGAAAAAGTGTAATATTCTTGTACTAGGATAAATATCAACTTTATACGTCATGGAGATGTGACACACAACTTAATGCATATTGGCTGACTTAAGGATAACAAGCCGGCGACAAGCTCAATGGTGACACAAGTCAAATATGTCTTAGCAGGAACCAACTTGTGATAGGCTTACAATAAGTTTAGGACAACCCTCAAAATAGAACCTCAATGCAAACACTTGTAATAAGCCACTTGGCCATTAGAGCCACGAGAGCAACACTATAAATTGGTATTTTGTAACCACATTAAGGGGATTCAGACATTCACACTTAACTACACTCGATCTCTAAGATCTCTCTCTAATTCTCTCATTCTATCCTAAGCTGCACGAGACAAATCATATTCCGTGTCCTACACCGTAACAATTCTCATGGAACATGATATTAGCATTTGATGAGATCATTGTAGTATTGCCTTTTCTTACTATTTCGTTTTCAGATTGCCATCAAGCGTGAAGAAGGTCCTCCACCCAATAATTTTCTGTGCGGCATCTGCAGAAGTAACAGCAGTTGTTTTTGGGTTTCTTTCCAAGTCAGGGCTTGATCCTGTTCTAGGTATAAATTATAATTTGAAGTTAAATGTGAAACTTACTATATTGTATTAGAGCTGGTTTGTTAAAGATATTAATATTCATGATTGCAAAAGCTAAAATTGAGCAGTTACGAGGCAAGTTTTCTCAATGGAAAAATCTTCCTTCTGCTCAAACATAATTTGAGGCACTTGCACTGGTAAACCAAATGAGCACTAAGTTGTTCTTTGGTTGCAAACTTTACAAGGAAATAGAAATTTATATTCTGACTAGAGATATCTTATGAGTTACTATAAGCATTTGAAGTGTTTTCCCATTCCAAATTCAAATGTGATTAATCATTACTTAAACCTTAGTATGACAACGAGTTATCCAAAACATCATGACTTATGTATTGTTAATCTTCAGTTAAGCTCACCTTATTTGGTTTGATTTGTGGCCTGATAACAACATTAATGTAAAATTGTGACACTAAAAGGTTTGCCCTCTTATTTAGCTGAGTGTTGTGCAAATTTATCAATTGACAGACATTAACATCTGTGTAATGACTTAGCCTTGATATAATTTTGTTGATTCTTCTGTTGACAATCACAGGATATTACCTTACAAACTCATCATCTGATCCTGGAGCCGGTGACATTCTAATGGGATTTTTGGGATCTGTTATTCTCTCATTTGCCTTCTCTATGTTCAAACAAAGAAAGGTAACCATCTAGATTTGTAATTGTTACTTCATGAATCCTATACTGCAGCAAAAAAAGTAAAGCAAATAAAAGCAATATTTTCTTTCGTTACAGGCTGTTTTTTTGTTTTTGACAAATTTAGGCAAGTTATCATCAACCTTATTGCTGGCCCATTCTTGATATGCTATTACTGTGTTCTGAATAATTAACAATGTGCAATAGCTGTTCAGTAAGTTATTTGTAAATGTTTTTCATGCCAATAGCTATTTCTCCCAATTTGGCCCCACCCCTAAAAAAAAGAATGAAAATACTGTGGCTGGATTAATGATAATGAGTTCTTTTTTATCTGTTCCTTATTTTCCTTCTTGGCAATTTAGATAAGACCTTTATATAGTTATTTGCAAATGACTTTGTAGAGTTTGATCTGACTTGAACATATATGGATTCAAATTAGAACATCGAACTATGTATCTTTTATTTCTGTGCACCAAATATGTTGATTGTCATTCATGAGCATGATATGTAGCCAAAGTCCCCAATATGAAACATGCTTTGTTACTTGTCTTTCTCATCTTTTAATCAACATTTAATGGCTAAATTCCATTTAAGTATTAATGATTTATCTACTGTTTTCAGCTTGTAAAAAGGCATGCAGCTGAGATTTTCACCTCTGTCATAATTTCTACCTTATTCTCATTATACTCAACTGCTCTTGTTGGACGTCTAGTTGCTTTAGAGCCATCTTTAACTGTATCCATTCTACCCAGATGTATAACAGTGGCGTTGGCTCTCAGCATTGTGTCCTTTTTTGAAGGTAAACATCATGTTTTGCATGGCCATTTATCACACTCATTATGTATACAGAAAATCTAAATTGGAGCTAATGCAATAAATCTAAAGGCTACTTAGTCTGAAATTCTAGTTTGTTTTAACTTTTAAGTCCTACCATGCCTCCTTCCAAAGCAGAAGATAAACAATTTCATCTTTGAAATTTTGCCATGTCTGCAGGTGCCAATGCATCTGTCACAGCAGCTGCAGTTGTAGTAACTGGTTTAGTTGGAGCAAATTTTGTGCAAGCAACACTAGATAAACTCCGTCTTCGTGATCCAATTGCTCGTGGAATAGCAACCGCATCTAGGTATATTCTGTAATTCATAGAACCATTCATTCTGCAGTCCAATTTTCAATTACCATCATAGTTAGTGGTCATTGACAGTGCTTCTGAATGTGCACTGTCAAATTTAGCTGAGTTCTAGTTTGGAGATGAAGAAATAGTATGTAGGAAACATGTCATTAAGGTAGATAAACTATTTTCTTCTTGAAGCATATATGCTTATTTTTGCTTCCTCTTGGATCAATTTATACAGTTGCCACGGGCTCGGAACAGCAGCTTTATCTGCCAAGGAACCTGAGGCTCTTCCATTTTGTGCCATTGCTTATGGTCTGACTGGGATATTTGGATCTATACTTTGCTCAATTCCAGTAGTCAGACAAAGTTTGCTTGCAGTAATTGGCTGAAATTGTGGGTACTTCCATCCATCTCGCGTTTTCAGGACATTAAAGTGTAGATTGATAGTAAGAACCTGAGATTTAGTAGCACCATTTGTTGTATAGGAGGAAGTAATAAGATGCTTTTCTTAGAAAAAATAATAGTGAAAGAAGAGATGTATCATGCGGAGGAACTTATTGTTTTTATTCATAAGCTCTTTATATAGAGTTTAAGTGCAACACAAAACTTAAATACTAACAGCTTGCTAATATTCAAACTGATAACTCAAGTATAGATGATAAGTATAACATAGTTATCTTATCTAAACTACATAAAAATTTGAAATATAACAAAAGTTCCTAAAATTTAAATTATTCTTTTTTCAAACTGTAAATATTAAAGCATATTTTCTACGTAATACTACTGCAAGCCCAGTAATTAATTTTATTCATAAGGCCGAAGCTTCTGTCAAAGAATTTTTTGTCAAAAAAATCAATAAAAAAAAGGTACGGGTGTGAACTTAACGAATAAGGGTAAGAATAATAAGGGCTTTCTTGAAGTCAAGAGTTCCAGACCAAGACCCAACCCACCTAGATAATCTCACTCAATTATTTGGCTTTGGCATCATGGTCTGCTTTTTGGAAAGATCGGTTAGTTCAACATAAAGTAATTTCATGTAAAATCTCTCTCTCTCTCTCTCTCTCTCTCTCTCTCTCTCTCTCTCTCTCTCTCTCTCTCTCTCTCTCTCTGAAATTCATGTAACATTTTAAATACATCAAATAGATACTGTACTTGTCCGGCCATGATTTATTTATTTTTGGGTCAAGATCCGGCCATGATTGTATTGATGAACCAACTTGATGAACTAAGTTTTTACATTTTCCCGGCATTCTTCAAGTTAATGGGGCCTCATTTTTTTAATTATATATACAAAAAATTGAAAATTAAAAATTACATTCAGAAGCAATAAACCTTAAAAGATATTACAAGTATAAAAAATAAACCAAATTTTTATTTGTTTTGGAAGATAGATTAAAACATAACTTGAAATATTAAATATTGTAGAAAAAGTTAAATTCTTTTCTAAAAATATGGATAACTTATAAAATATTTTTAATTGTTCATGTTACTATAACTTCAATAGAATGGAAAGTTTTATAATTAAAATTAATAATTTTTTGTGTTCAAATGTATTTCAAGAGAGATTGGAGTTATATCATCAATTGAAAAGGATTATAATGAATGTTTACACTAACTATCATGAATGTTCAAATACTTCAAAATGATATTGTTGTTAATTTGTATTTCAAGAGACCTATTATGAATGTTTACACTAACTAATGAAAATTATACTCATCCACGCCACTTCCACCGCATTTTTCTACTCCAAGCCCTACCTTTTGCACAATCACAAGATATAGAGATTTACATTTAACTCATGTTCTTCAATTGACATTTGTTGTATTAATTTATATATCCAATGCATCCCTGTTTCATTTTTAGTTTGATTTTGTAATTTCGCTATTTTTAATTAATTGGCTTTACCATTAAAGTTGCTAAATAAGTATTGAAAACTTCATAAATTTTTGGTCGTCAAGATTTTGTATGAAAGTTGCTACCAAAATCTTATTAGAGAAAAGAAAGTAAAATTTGGAAAGTAAATGAATAATTAAAAATTACAATAACTTTTTGGTAAGTTAGTTGATGAACATAAATTTTTGGGAACAATAAACCCAAAATTAATAGTTAAAGAAAAAATCCTCCAATACATCACACGATTGATTTATTTTTTAATAAAAAAAACTTATTGCTCCATTTCCTATATTTTAAAATAATATTACTTTGGCTTAAATATCTCCTCATACTAAATATTAAAACTATCCTTATACAATTGGTACAAGGCGTAAATTAACTTTGTAAAAATTAAGAGTGAATACACGCTTATTTACTTTTAGATTAATTTTTTAGAAGAAAAAAAACAATTGGTCTTTTAAGGGACTAAAATAGCTAATTACGTGAATTTTGTTTCTGCTTTATGTTTATATAAAAATAGCCTTTTTCAGCCGAAACACAGTTTAATTGAAACGCTAATATAAACACGAAATAGAGATATTCTGGCCTTAGGCTTAATTAATCCCTTATTACTCCGACATTTTATCAAAACTGAAGACAAATCCAATGTATCACAAGAAAGGATCAATCAGCCACGGGATGTTAACAATATTGCACACGTTGTCCACTAAAACATGCCACTTTGAATAGGCATGACCTCCAAATATTATCAATTCTAACTGTTTCAAACAAACAAATAAGAAATTGCTCGGTAATTTGCTCGTTCTACAGATTCTAAAATGTGAAAATGAACAAATGATCAGAGTTAATATGCATATCCTGATCGATCCTCTTTCATGCTGTAGCCAGCAACAACTTACAATGTCTAAGCAGAAAAATTGAGCTTCTTCATTACTTTGGCATAAGCCACTGGGACAATACCAGGTTTCCTCAACCTACGTTTTGATTTCTTTGACTGCAGTAGATACCAGAAATTCATCAATTTTAAGGACAGTAGAGATATAATTCATACAATTAAAAAGGCTATTCAAATATGCTGTAATGAGAGAGAATTTAAGAGAAGCAAAGTTAACTGTTTGGTCCCTGCCCCCACCCCTCTTTTGCTTGCTAGGTAACCGTGATGGTCTTGTAATTGATTTTAAAGATTTTAACTTGTTCAAATTCAATCCCTTGTCTTCAGTTTATAACATTGATATAAATTGGCCTTTGGTATATCGGACCCAAACTAGCCAAACTATTAAGACAATTATTTACAGTTACAATACTAGGATTCTTATTCTGGAAGCATGGGCATCCATATGGAGTGAATTGGAGAGCCAAATGCTCCCACTAAGTACAAATTCCGTATTACAGATATACATACGAGTATTTTTTGTTGCCACTGCTATGCATTTTGAATAGATTGCACAGTGTATCCTGAATTCGCCCATTGACATTTATCAACCAGCAAATATAGATAAGAATTAGAAATTCACCCATTGACTTCTCTATATGCTAGCTAATGAGAAAGAAGATAACTCCAATCTTTTTCCTACTTTTATTACACACTCACACTGATCTAAAGTCTAGACCAGGCAGAGTCAAGAGCAATAAATTGTGTTCAAATGAAGTGTTCCATACATTGTTCTTATGAAGATATTATTTTGAACTTAGTAATTAGTATATAGTTCTAAGTTCTAATTAACAGGAACTATGCAAAAGAATTTGAAGTAGTTACTAGATAGGTTAATTTTTTTTTTAAAATTAAATATAATGAAATTTATATATTGCTCAATAGACATGTAAAAGGTGATGCATATTTACAAGTGGACAAATTACAAATACTCCTTTTCACAAGAATTAATCTCATCAGTTCTTGTATACCTTGCGATCTTAAACTACTAGAGTTTTGTATGAATTGAATAACAAGGTTGACTTCTATCTTTTTGCTTTGAAAATCCTCAAATTAGTTTAGAACCAAAAAATCATATATATAATTTTTTATTATCTCTTATTTATTTATACAGACAAATTTTTATCCACATTTACTTAAATTTTTAGCCCACCAAATTTTAGTCTAATTAGGAATATTATTGAGCTAGGCTTCAAAGATGTTTGGTTTGCTTAATTTTACATGAAAACAATTTTACCACAAAATGCTCTCTCTGCGACATTATGATTATAAAATTTTCTTAACACACAATACAAGCTGTACTACAATAGAACCTGACTGAAAATATTTCCATAACATTTTGTGAGCATTTTGTACTGCAACATCTCATACCATTGTTATTTTCACAGCAGACAGCTGATGGGGGAGTTAACAATTACTATTGCAGAAACCCATGACCATGAGGCAATGGCCCACAAACATGTCAGTATCTATATCAAGTAACCATATTGTGGAGAAAAAGACTGCATGAGGAAGCTGATAGCAGTCCCTCGTAATGGTGAGCCTAGAGAAGGGTGCCAGTTGCCAACTGGCCCAACAGCTATGATGACATAAAAGGAAACATGTTATGCATAGCATACAACAACATCCATCATAGCACAAACCCAAAACAAGGGCAATGTCAAGTGAAATCATGCTGGATTGATCTATAGAGCATACACCCATGACAAATTCCAGTGCCACTTACAGGACTGCACGACTATTTTGCATTTTCAAATGTTTGCTAATACCTTATATACAAGCATACCATAATTATTGCCTCATCATCCAGTCAATTTTCACAACTGTGCATCCTGGGGAAACACAGGTTGCTCTATTTTCTGAAAATGATGAAATCCAAATCATAATCTAGTCATTAGTACTACAACTATTACAATTTCCATTTTCCAAAACAATTTCACTCCTCTGAAAGAAATTAGCCACTATTTCCTGTTATGTGTTTGGCCTATTTATTTTAAGGACTTCAGAATGTAATGTGTACTACAAATGCTACAGCCTACAGGAAACATGCTTAGGAAGGACATCAGCTGTTCACTGTGAATATAATTGAGTCAATAACTTTGTCAAAATGGGCTTTGGTCATTTATTTGCACCTCATGCATTGAGATGGAAATTTTGGCAATGAGTATGATGTGATTTATTTGGCAATTCACAGTTTCACAATGAAAGAACAATAGAATAATCAAGGATTCTAGATAAACCCCCCCAAGAAACTCACATCTCAACAAACCATTACATTGAGTTTGTTTAGATAAATTTCTCAAAAAGCACTTACAGGAGGAAAAAAAAAAGAATTAAACTTCCTTCATAAGATAAAAATACCTTATGCACCTCAAAAATTTGCATCAAAGAGCTTCTATAGAAGTTTTAGTGTGCAAGTTAATTTTAACTTGTAAGAGAAGTTTAACTCATTGTACCTCCTTATTTCCTTCTCCTATAAACACTTACTTATTAAGGAGTTTTTCGAAACAGGGTCAGAATCAAAAAATCATAAAACCTTATGAGGTGGAATAAAGAGAAAAAAAAAAAATGAACCTTGAGATGAGCATTGTGACGCTTGCCCTCCTTCCAGCGCCTGATGTTCCCATCATTCATTGTTCTGAATCTGGACTTGAAAGACCTGCTCCACCAATAGTAAAACTACTTACTCCACAGTACAAACACACAAAAAAAAAAAAAAAAAAATCCACACACACACTGAAAGGTTATAGGAGTAATGAGTGAAGACGAAACTTACGAATAAGATTTCATTTTGGTTTTCTTAACCTTGGAAACGGTTGGAGGCACCGGCTTTCGCTTTCTCTCCTTGGACGAAGCATGTCGCACTTGAACCAACTATATACAACAAATTTAAGCTGCTATCACAATCACGATCCGAATAACAACCTCAGAATATTAACATCAACTTTGTTTTTTTTTTAAAAGTTCAAAATCAAAATGCTTTAATATTTTTCAGAGTCCAAACGCAGCAGTATAAGAAGGACTTACGGAAGGGGAAGGATGAGATGCGTGGAGAGGCCATGAGGAGGAAATGAAGGAAGGACGAGAAATGCGGAAATTGGAAGCGGAGTGAAGCGGTTGCGGCGGCGGCGAGTGGTGGAGGAGACGGCGAGAAGAGGGAGGTGATAGAACTTGGCGTGATTGAACGGCGGCGAAACAACGAAGTTTCGTCAAGCTACGAAGCATGGTGGTTTCACTGATTTTGCACTCTGCACAAAACAATCGAACCAAAACCTGCGTTTCCTAAAGTGCTTTTTTCTTCTTTTTTTTCCCCTTCAATTTGGGGGTTGAGTTTTTCTTCTTTTTTTTGGCAATTCTATTTTCTGAGTTTCATGTTGAGATGAAGATGTGGGATAATTGGGCTTTGTTAGTGAAGCCCAATATGTTGGACTACGTAGCCCGCCCATGGCGTCACACCAAAAGAAAGTAGGTTCTTGAGTGCTGCTAGGTGCACCCAGCAGTTTTGTTGGTGCACCCAGCACTTGTTGTGAAAAGGCCATAATACCCCTCAGTACTTTTTTAAAAAAATAACCCTCGCCTCTCTCTCTCCCGCCCCGAGATTCTGCTTCTTCTTCCTCGAACCTTTATGCTTCTTCTTCGCGTTTCTGCTTCTTCTTCATTCTTCTTCTTCTTCTTCGCCTCCTAAGTCAATCTCAGAGTATTTCTTCTTCTTCTTGGTTGAGGAGATTGTCGCCATTGCCGCCATTGTTGTCGTGATTAGAAGGAAGGTGTCGTGGTGCATTTTTGGAGGCTTCCGCAAAGAGCAACGCTGCTGTCCATCGTCGAGGGAGCTTTGTCACCGTCCACAATCGAGTAAGCGCCGTGAACCTTTTCTTTTTCCACCAGTGTTGCCGGCGATGGCGTAAACCGCTATCTGAAAGTTGCTATGAGTTTTACGGATCACCTGATCTGTAAAACTCACAACTTCATTTTAATTTAAAAATTGCCAAATATTTGATACATTGTGTGCTTTTTTTGAAATTAGGAATTTTGATTATTAAAATCACCTCTGAATGTATGCTAAATATTTGATAAATAGTGTTATTTTGGATAATATCTACTATTTCAATTTGATTTAATGCGAATATGTAATTGTCTTTTATGTAATTGCCACTTAGAACTGAATGTGGTATCGAAAAACTGATTCAAACGCCCAGACAACCTCAGCAAATTAAGTTCAAAAGTAACATGATTAGGACAAATCCCTAAAACTTGATCAATAGTTGATCCTTGAGAGAAAAAGGAAAATGGGAAATCATTGCTTCACCTAACTCACCTACCTAAGGAAAAGGAAAATGAGAAATCATTCGTTATCTAAGATCCTTATTTTATATAACGTACTAATATTTTTAAATTTTCTTATAATTACTATTTTTCCTCTTATACTAATGATCATGTAAAAAAATGTATCCTAAAATAGTTAGTATTTAACTTTTTAATATATTTATAATATTACTGAAATGATCAATTATAAAAATAAAAAATAAATTAATGATGATAATATTAATTTTATAAGATTATTATTATCTTTTATCTATTTACTAATTTTTATTAATATATATAAAATAACCTTAAATAATAATTATAATGGGACTCAGTAAGTATTTTAATATCATCTAAAAAAATATATTATAATATCATCGTATGCAATAAATGTTATTTTATATAAAATTAATTATTTATAATAAATCAATATTTATAAATATATTATAATTATTAAAATAAATAAATATATTTAATTATATTATAATTAATAAAATAAATATCTTTAAATGTATAAATTATATTTTAAATTTGTAATAAACAATTACGGATCAAGTTGATCGGAAGAATATTATGGATCAACTTGATCCGAAAGTTAGCGTCTCACTCTTACGGATCAACTTGATGCGTAAGAGAATTCCGAATCAACTTGATCTGTAAGAAACTTTCGGATCAAGATAATCCGAAAGTTTCTTACGGATTAAGTTGATCCAGAATTCTCTTACGGATTAGGTTGATCCATAAAAAGTAAGTCAAGAGTATTTTTTATCATTTATGAATTTTGCCGGATGCACTTAACAACAGATTTTTGTGAGCAGGATTTAAAAAGTGATGGTTTTCGGAATTCAGTTGCAGATTTTGCAGAGAATTATTGCTTCTCGTCAAAGACGTTGAATATAAGGGCCCTCGCTCTTCCAAAGTAGCAGACTAGCAGAGGAGACTGGAGAGAGTATAATTGAATAATAAATCAAAAGTACTTTTCAATATTAATTTAATTAAAATATACTCTAATGTCTGTATCCAAAAAAATATACTCCAAATGTAAATTTTTTTATTATCATTTAACTATTGATTATTATGTTTTTTATATCCGTGTGAATTAAAAATAGATATAAAAAATTTAAAATAACTCAAGTATTTTATTCAACCAATTCAATTAAATTCCTTAGTATTTATAAATTATTATGTATGATAAATCTATTAATTTTTGTAATAGTTACTTTTAAAATTATATTTAAAAGAATTTTTTTATTAGTTGTAGCTTAAAAACTTTACAATGGTATGAAAATTATTAAACTCTAAAATAAATAATTTATCATTCACACATAGTAGTATATATTTAACTTTCTATGGTTTATCATACCTAAAGTTCGCATAATTAATTAAGATATTTATTATTAACATGATACTTTGTCAATCACATTTTTCTTTTACTAAAATTTATTGAGACTCGTGATGAAATAATATGAATGTTACTAATTATTTAATGAAATAAACTTGTAATTTTATATTTTAAAAAATGTTTAATCAATAGTAATAAATAATGTATTTAAAAAAATGTGTTAGATAATGTACTGCATACTAAAGTTCTTTTAGTTTCTTGCTAGACAACTACCAAAAAATATGTTACTAACAATCCTCACATGATTAATTAATGTACATCTAGGTAAAATCTTTTTTATAGTATTAAAAGTTATCTTTCTAAGCAATCATGTTATAGGAATCATAATCATAATACTAAAAATTTTATAATGATTTTGATATGTTTAAAAAATTTCTAAAAATATTTAGGCTAAAACTTTCTCGCCTTAGGAGCACCCCATGAGAATATTTTATTAGAAAACGCAGTTAAGAAAAAGTCACGAAGATGTAAATTTCTGAAAGTTTTTTTTCTTAATATTTCGTACTACATTTAAGTATTTAACTTCATCTTAAAATTCCTCTATGAAATGCCCCGTATGTTTAATATTTATTCCTTATAATCTTACAAGATAAAACTTTAACTCTTTATAGTTTTATTGTATCTAATCTTTAATCATAAGAGTTTTATTTCATTCTCCTCAAGTTTTGATATTCCCTCGTACACCAACCCGTTTAACAATGGTATATTTGAACCTAAAAAATATTTAAATGTCACGAATGAAGCATATAATAAAATTAGGCAATTTGCATGAGCACGCACGTAGATTTATAGGCAGAAATGATGTATAAGAGAAACAAATATGACAAAATACTAAGACAGTTACACAAGCCAGCAGCAGCAGCACCCAAATCCTCAACAGAGACCAAACATCATATGCATGCACAACAACAGTAAAACTAACTACCAGAATACATCTAAAAATCAATCATAAAAAGAAACCTTATAATACTACTCTTGCATGCATTAACATCATTTTGCAAAGAATCATATGACCCACAAGACAACAACAATAATAATCTTCTTCATTTTCCAGTTTCCATTATTCAAACGCGTGCAGATTCCTTAGAATCCAAGCCAGGCAGCACAGCCGAACTTCTCTCGCATTCATCTCTAACGTGCCCCGCAGCAACAGCACCACCAACATCACTGATGTTCCCGAAAAGCAGTACCACAATTCCAGCAATGGCAGTGCAAAACGCAACTCCAAACGAGGTCCTAACTCGTCCCGGCGCGACCGACCCCACCGTGAACCCCACGCACAGCCCTGCAGCTCTCATCCAAGCATACCAAATGGAGAACGCACCTTCTTTGCCAGAGGGAGCACAGTCCAACACCAAGAGCCTTCCAAAAGCGTATAAAATCCCTGTGGCTGTGCTTTGAACTGCACCAAATAGCACCAAGTGGCCCCATTTCCAGTGACTGTGGCCGTAGTAGAATCCAAACCCTGATGACAAGAGTGACAAAAGAAACCCCACAATTTGCATCTTCACAGAATTCATCTTGATCACGTGCAACAAGGGTTGTAGCAGTGACAAAGAAACAAGAGGAAAAAGGAAGTAGGTTAGCCAGAGATAGAGCAAGTGCAGTGGCTTAATGCAGAGTTGTCCCACTATGAAAATAACTCCTCCAGTGAAAATTGACATGGTGGTGAATGAGGAGAGGAAAACCCCTGCAAGGCCTCCAATTGCATGAGGGTACTTGAAGATGGAGAAAGGGTGGAGCCTTGAGGAGAATGAGATGGAATCAGTGGTTCTTCCTATGGCTGTGACAATGTGCAAAACCCCAACAAGCCAAATTAGGCCACTGAAGATTGAAACAACCCAGAGACTCATCACGTCGCGGTCGTTGTAGTTGAGTTCCCGGAGCATATGGTATGTGAATGATGAAATTAAGGCTGCTCCGAGGCATCCAGCCGCCGTGGCATGGAGGGAGAGCCTGCTGGAGACTGCTTGCCTGATGGAGAATTCGCTTCTTTTTAGGGTTGGTCCTGTGAAGCAGCGGATCATGAGGCCTAGGTGGTGGGTGTGAGCAGCGCTGGCCACCGTGCTGGCCGCGACAATGCCGGCAATGTAGGGAATGAAGATGGCTGTGACCTTGAAGAAGCCTGCAGGAAGGCAGAAGAACACTCCAATGCCTGTGGCTGCTGCTGTGATGAGCTTTGGGAAGTGGCCATCAAGGTGGAAGGAAATGAAGCCAAGGATTGGAGCAGCCAGGGCTAGTCCTGTGGCCCAAGCAATTGATGTCCACTCCAGAGCAGAGAAGTTTGATGCACCACTGGTTCTTATGGTGTGATTTGTCAGTTTGCTATACCTGCAATTGATTCCACCACACATCTCAACTTTGTTACTACATGTTTTAATTTTAATTTAGATTACACTTTAATTTTCAATGCACCTTCAGTGTCAACTAATAAAAAATGGTCATTGATAGAACTTTTCAGATAATTGTCAACAAACTTATCATGCATGACAATCTGGCATTAGATTCTTTAAATTAACTAGTAGCATCATTGTTCGACCAAATGTTGTCTTAATATGTTGACATAAGGAAGAAAAACACCTTATACAGAAAGTGGATAATCTATTTATTCTTTAAATTAGTAGTAACTACTAGTAGCATAACTATTTGTTCAAATGTTGTCTTAATATGTTGGCACAAAATATCATGCTCATGCACACATAAACTGCTTGCTGTTTATGGGAATGCTGCCATGGTTTTAATTGGAACTTTGGGAACATGCAAATGCACATGGAGAGGACTATTTGCATAGTGAATACTGTATCTTTGTTTAGTTCCTGTAGTTATATAGTAATCCTGCAGTGAGTACATTAAGGCTGTGTTTGATTTGTGTATTGTACACGAAGAAAAAATCCCTTAATTCTTAGTGCAAGCACTTTTGTTTAGAAAAAAAAAAAATTACAAACATGAATGGATAATAAAGTATAGAAACAGTTTCATGCTGTCGGCACTCTGAATTGTCGTTAAACTGGCTATCATATCATAACCAAAATAAGCTAACTACCGACAATGACTTGAGTTAAATTTGAATATTTTGCTTAACGGTTGGCTCAACGCTTCAAAAGCCAAAAAAGAATTCACGTTTACGCGTTATTAAAGGTGCATACTTTCTTATATTATACTCTTATTTTTAATGTGAAATTTGTTACTATAATGTATGTATAATACTACAGATCTTCGATGTAAAGAAGTGACGAGTGTAAATAGTGTTTTTTAGAAGTTAATAAAATATAGTTAAGTGGAGTAACCCGACATACAATGCATAATTTTACCGTTGTTGTGGATAATATCATGTATATCTTAAAAGTTTAAAAGGTGACTGATGACTTTTGGGAGAGTCCGACAAACATTTTGATACTCCCGAGGAGGAAAAGCATAGATTTTTACTCTCTCTCTTTCTCTCTCTTGTTTTGGCCAAGAATACAAGGGCATGGCTATGGTTTGTTTTTGTGTTGTACATCAAAGGTCGACATGGAAACATAGTTAATAAATAGGGTTGATGTCCGATGGGTAAATGAAGTTGCTTTGAAAAAGGAATCTTAACTCTTGAGTAGAGTAAGAGTAAAGTAGAATTGTAAGAAAGCCACAAAGGACACGGCTTTTCATGATGGCGAACTATAGTGGAACCAAACGGCTCAAAAATATTATTTTTTTTCTCAATAAAAAAAGTTAAAAATAATGGAACCCTATGCTCAGTTTGTCACGCTGCCTAGTTTTTAAAACCACAAAAACCCTTTTTTTCCCCTACTTAATCAACTCTCATAATACCATCCATGGCCACTAGTCCACTATAACAACCTTTCCAAAAAAAAATTGCAACACCCAAAACGCCAAAACATGTAAACTAGTCTGGATCAAGACCACAGAAGAAAAAACACACAGTAACCAATTTTTTTCCCCTTAAAAAATGGTAGTTAGTGGCGCTATTACTAGTTAAAAACAAAAGAACCTTGAAGATGTTGAAAATAATTAGCAAAAAAATAAAAAATGAGAATGTGGACTTAGACGACTTACAGATGAAATTCCTTTTGTGAGCAGTGCTTGGTTGGGTGGTTTTTGTTCCATTCCTGAAGTGAATCTGCAGCAGGGAGAGGCTGTAGCTGACTGATAATGAGAGGGAACACAACAGGAACAAGCACAGTTTGAACAAAGTAGAAGCAAAACTCATAAAGGTACCACCCCATAACCTCAAACCCTGAGGGCTTCTCTCCCACTTCCTCAGTGTACCCATTATAAGGCTCTCTAGCCCTCAAAATTTTCATGGCACTGTTGTGTATGTCTGGCCTAACCGTGGTTCCTTTTCCACCCTCTTGCACCACTCCTGGTGCTCCTCCTTCAGCTTCAACCGTCACCTCTTTCATCACTTTGTTTGAAGGCAGAAGAAAAATAATGAAGAGACACAGGTAGGTGTCAGAGAGAGAGTAATGGCTGAGGAAAGAGGAAGAAGAAAAAAAAGAGTGGAGTTGGAAGTTTAACACAAAGGTGACACTAGGGAATATCTAAAGGGTGGGTTGGGTTTGGTTTGGTTTTGTTTGTTTGGTGTGCAACTGTACACAGCTGGGGCTAATGAAACTTTCTAGGGCGTGAAACGGCCTTGTTTTAGTGAAAGTGTGTAGTATAGTATATATTACTATAATTTTGCTACCCTTACTTTATTTTGTCTCTTGGGAATTGATAATAAAAAATATCGCCACACTGAGACGTTACGAAAGAAGGAAACGTCGCTACAGTGCTCAGTTTTTGGGTGTGGAAAGGATTGCTATTTATAAATTTCATTTAAGAAGGACACTAATTGGTCCAAAGCTGGTCCAGTTGGTAATAGTATACAACTAATTAAAATCTTATAAGAGTATGTCAAAACTTTTTTTTATACGAACACGAGTTTGTATATGTTGTTAAAATGAATAATTACATTATATTATGTAAGTATCTTTGTAACAATCATTTAAATCTTGAAACCTACTTGTAAGCATGTGCATGATTGGCTTCATTCCAGCATCAACAATAGTAATAAACTAGGTGAAATCTTAGCTGCCTGTAACAATAAGCTCAGACTCATTACAAGTTCATATGTGAATTTAGCCTGTAGATAAGTAAATTAAGTTGTTCATGCTCTCTCAAGGATTTTTTTATTCTATACTAATCCACGACATTTTTATTATCTTTCAGATTATATCAATGCTTTGCTTAATTACAAGTGAAATTATATGAGTTAAGTATAGTATAAGAAATTTTTTTGAAACCTATTTAAATTCAGATGAACTCTCAATATCTAATTCAATTAAATTTTTATTTATGAAAAAAATATAATATAACAGTTATCTTCTTTTATTTTTACATTTTTCTATATGTATGAGCCTGAGATTAAATCTCAAATAGTATTTTTAATAAATAAAATTATTTGTCGATGATGTCATGCGATGGTAATAACTTTTATCTATACTATGGTGTAATCCAAAGCATATACGAACGGCATTACTCAGGAAAAATGAAAATGTATTTTTTTCTTCTAACTTTTTCGAATAATTGATGTAACCCATAAATATATGAGCTGCATACTGCATGTTATTGTTATTTGGACATATTGGTTATTGGATGCTCAACCAGCGGCAACAGGTTTGTTCGTTGCAAATTAAAAATAAATGTTGTGATGTCTTTTACCTTGTTAGATTCTGTCACCTTGAGAAAAGTTACAATACAAGTATTGAGATACTCTCGAGTTACATATATAATTTAACAAGTCACACTAGGTGCGTGCTTGCAGCAAAATCTATTTTAATTTCTAGCAACGTCTATATAATAATAGTAGTTAAATACCACCATGTTTGTATGTTTGTTGGTTTATTATTTAAAATTAAATTCACACATCGTAGCACACGTTTAAATGTACAATATGGTTAAAATTAATTTAATTATGTATTTTTTTTCTTAATTCTCAAATTCATTAGGAAACAGTGATTATAACTAATTTAATGTTCAATTAAAAGATAAATAAAATCTAATAAAAAAATTAATAAAATTATAAATTTAAATCTCTCCACTAACAAAAACTAATAAAATTAACAATTAACATTTATCAATAAAAAATATAATAAATAATTATTTATGTTAATAATTAAAATTTAATATCATTCAAATAATTCAATCTTTAACTTCAACCATATTAATAATTTGTCTTAAATCATTTGAATAATTTAATTATGTATACATTCAATAAATTTTGAATTAACTTTATACACTTGCGTGTTGTCGTGTTGCTTGTTCCGTACTTTATGAATAAACTAAACTGAGTAACTGACATTTAAGCGGTGGAAATATCCATGTTATGTACCCTACAGATTTCTCATCAAACGGTCAAATTAATAACCTGGCTTATATACTTACTGGATTAAAGTGTTTTGACTTGTACACGGCTTAGTAACTTTTACGAAACTCATGTAACAAACAAAAAAAGAAAAATAAACTTTTACGAAACTCAATCACAAAGTCTGGCCATAAATTATAAGGGATATTAATGAAGATTGCCCCAAGAAAAAATATTCAATATTAAGCCTTCGTTTAGTGAAAGAGACATAGAGTAAAAAAAATAAAGTGAAAATAAAAAAAGTAAATATATTTGGTAGAAAAGAAATAAGACCTAAGAAAAATTTATTGTATGAGGTTCAGAAATAATTTTTATTCTATTTTTATCTATTTTTAATAAATTATTTGTCTATTTTTTATTTCTTTTAAACCAAATACATTTATTTCTCACCTATTTTTATTTATTTTTCTATTTTTATACACCATATTTTTATTTATTTCTTTACTTCCTACCAAACATCTAAAGGACAAACGTTTAAACTATGTATAAGGTTGCCATTTTATACGCCTAAGGTACAATATAATACAAGACAATGCTCACGTTATAGATAATTTTTTATTGTATATTATTTGATGGATAATGAATATAATATAAACAAAATAATGTGAAATCAACTTTAATGTCATTTTTTATATTAATTATCATATTACAAATCAAATTAATTATCTAAATATAATGAATATGGGTAATAACAATAATAATGACAATGGTGATGATAAGTGATATAGTTGTGGTGACAATAATAACAATAATGATAAAAATGATGATGGTAGTGACGACATAGAAAAGCTCTAATGTCAACATAAACATGAAGGTATAGAAAACAATCATTTTTTTGTTTTAACCCTCCCATTCATCATGAAAAAAGGATTTTGACTAATCCAAAATTCGATCAGAAGATAAGTAGAGTCTAACAAAAAATTATAATATATATAAAGTTATTTTCAACTCATAATAAGAAAGCTCTTTGAATTTGTTTGTTGTTCAACCCTAGAAGTTGAGTTATGATAGCAAACTATAATCGTACAAGAAAATCTAAAAAAGATATTGAGATTCTTAAAATATTTTCACAAATATTTTTTAAATACAAGATAAAAAGGTGAGTGTATCATCCTATAATGATTTTTTTATTATTTAGAACTTAATTGGACACAACTCATTTTTATAATATTTTCAACTCCCTTAGTGTTATAGAAAAAAAATAAAGAATAAAAGAAAGGAAATAAATAGAATTTTGTCTCATAACCTAAAATTATGTCTAGTCATTGACAACAACCAAAAAATCTACTAAAATACACATCTACAAGTACCACATGTTAAACTAACACAAGTATTATTTTCCAAATCCTTTTTACATTTCAAACAGGTATTCTTTTATCTTCTCTCTAGTCACTTAACACAAGTATCCTATTAAAATTATAAGAGATATAAATAATTAGCCACTTAACACAAGTATCCTATTAAAATTATAAGAGATATAAATAATGTTAAGTGAATGTAGTCTTTATCTTAATATCATGGATTCTTATTATGTGTTTTTTGTAGTTAATTTATTGACTCTTGAGACTTATATAATAAAACTTAAAATAATCATTAAAAGTTATTCTTCGATCTTTAAAATATAAATGTTAAAAGTATTAAATATTATTTTTACTCTTCCATGCATTTTTTTTTATTTATAAAAATCAAATACAAATGATTTATAATAACTCACATGTTTTACTCTTACCTCCTACACATATTTTAACTGATCTCTTTTTATCTCTTCTTTTTGTACTTTTCATGCATGGTAAGTGAGGAGAAGTATCTATCTTTATGCTTGAAGTATGCCGAGTTTTCTGAATTACTGTCTTGTCACTCCATTTTTTTTTTCATGTCTTTTGAAGTATGAGAGTAGATCAACTTTAAAGTTCTGCTAAAGACAGAGTTTTAAACTTCTCATATACACTTCTTCGCTAATATCACATGATATTTCTTGAAATATCTTGTTGTCTCCTTATTAGACAAATTCTTCCAAATGAAGCTTTGTGATGAGTCGATAGATGAAGCTTGTAAAATCCAACATAGAAATAATTCATTAGTAAGGCGAATTGTGAGGATGAACTGTAATACAAGGAGATTATTAGTCTTTATCAAGAATATCCAGTCTTATATTTTTTTATTGTTATCATTGAAACTAAGGGTTAGATCATCTTAGTGAAAAAAGAAAAAAAAACGCTAGTAACAATAAAAAAAAAACATTAATCAACATTGCTCTATTTCATTCGAGGGTAATTAAATTGAGATTTTTATGGTATCATTGGGATAAAGAAACCGCTGCACACTCTGTTTTGAGTTGTTGTTTGAGGCCTAGACATTGATCACACATTGTGTGACTAAATCAGAATAAAATGATGGTGATATGCATTCTTTCTTTATCTTTTATTATTTTGTTATATCCATATCAATCTTAAATCGTTTGCATTTAATTTTATAATTTTATTGTTGTCTCTTATTGAACCCAAATAACCAATTCATCCCGTCTTCATTCTTTCGATTGGCGTCAAAGCTCAATTTTCTAAAAGGCCTAACAACTTGAGTAATTGAACCTTTTAGGTTTAATGATAAGAATTTGATGAACTCAACCATCATTAAAACTTAAAAAAGACAGTCCACTGTAAGACCTCCATACTTTGATGGTATTAACTATATACCTACTGAAAGAAGTGGATGATATTCATTCAATCTGTAGACCAGAAAACTTCAGCCTGTGATAGAAAAAATGGTCCAAATATTCAAAACCAAGGTTGATGGCATAAAGTTGGAGAAAGTAAATAAGATATATATGAAGGTACTATTGAAGTAAAAGAAGCAAACTGATGTGCTAGTGATTATGAACGGTTATAACTTATAATCATACTATAAGTAAATTAAATACTTCTAATTGGTGTTATGATAATTAATTCACAGGACGAAAACATCAACCCATTTATACTTACTAGTTGTTATCCATTGGCATTGATAAAAAGTTTGGCCCATTGACGGATACCTTAATTTTCTTGGAGACACTTTGCATGGACAAAAAAACACTCTCCTAATTTATTAATTAATAAGTATATCATTTTATTTTATGTTTAATATTTTATTTTGTCTTATCTTGTTACTCTTTTTATAATCATTTTTTTGAATAAATATTTTTTCATATCCACCTAATCATATACGTAAAGAACAATGTTATCTATTAATCATTCCTTTTTTTATAATCATATGAAATAATATGTGTTGTCAAATTCTCCATTTTAGCAAATTAAATTTAATCCCAAAATCAAAAAGTAGTGAAATTATCGGTTTATTACACAGACAAACACATTAAATATATAAATGTATTTAAATATATGACCAAATATTTAAGTTGAAAAACAGATTATAATATAAGTAACGAGTAATGACAGTTATCTTTAGCTTGGTGATGGTACGCAAAATCCACAATGATTTCAAATCCTTGACTTTGAGACTGGTTTTCAATAATGCTGTTTTGAGGGTATATATATTGCCGTACCAGACAGAGTACTAGCTTAACGGTTAACCTGGTCCGACTGGGAAATCTAGTCACAGTTAGTTTGATATTCATGCTAGGTAATCCTTGTTTCGTCTCATCAAAAAACTTAATCATGTTTCCAACCAGCGTGTTTTGAATACTAGAATCAATTATGAAAAGAAATTGAGTGCGAAGGGTCCCTTTGGTGGGCTCTATGTTGGTGCATACGGAACATAGTGCATGGTTCACTCTAGACGTACTTATTAACCATTCTTTACTGTTTAGTGTTGGTTGGAACGTGCATTAGTGGCCATTCCCTCATTATTTCATCTTTCAAAAACATTGTCTGGCCTGTCATTACTTCTTTTAGAGTTGGACTCTACATCAAAGTGAGGTTAAATGCATGCCTAATAAGTAACTAATTATTTGACACATTACTTGGCACTACTAGACCTTGTCAACCTTCCCTTGAGCGGGCCAGCCAAAGAAAGCCCCATTTGGGAGTCCCAAAGCTAATGTGTAGGTAGTACATGTGGAAGAAAAATTACTTGTGCTATTGAAGCACTTGCATCTCTTGACTAAGGATTTAGGGTTTAAGAATGAAATTGCAAATGAAAATATTACTTTATTCAAAATGGATTAAGTGTGTGTTTCATTTGCGTTTAAAAGTCTTTAAATGGTAGTTTGTGCATTCCAAAACCGCAAATGTAGAAAGAATCAACTTATGTTATTGGAGCCAACCTTCATTACATTATGCTCGACATAACTTGTTTGCATACACACCATAATCCAGTATTAAATAGAAGTTCCTGAACCTCCTAGGTATGCCAAAAGTAAATATTGAACTTTTTAAATATTTCCATCACGTTTGTGATCATGGATGGATTAAGAGATCATGCAACAGAACGATAAAAAGAAATAAGCAAATTTAACACCTATAATGCATTAATTAATAAATTTAAGAATAGCATGCTTTTATATAAAAATTAAAACGCGCGTGCACAGTTATAGATGAATATAATCATATAAAGTTCAATCTTGTCATGAGTTGGTGGTAATTTGTGGAGATATTGCAAGAAAGTGCCAGCTTATTGTTAATAGTTAAATAGTAGCAGGAATAATGCTAAAAAGTATACGATGACCTGTTACATGTAAACACATTATTGACACTTTTTTTCTTAAACGAAAAGCCACAACTCTTAACCGTTCGGATCCCATATACGCATGGGCTACATCACTCCTTTCTTTATTTCACGTTCATATTTTCCTTTTTTTTACATTATATTAATTATCACGTCTACATTTTTCTCATTTCTTTCTCTCGGTGTATATTAGGACCAGGTGTCTATATGGAGTATGGACAATTTTTGTATGTTAGAAAAGTAATGATATATATCACATACCTCAGTAACACATTTTCTCTCTTTATCTCACTTATCATATTTATATACTTTTCTCTCTTATGAATTATTTTGCATGGTAAAAATGGGTGTAGAATTACCAATGCTAGCTGGACTGATCAAAAGAACTTTGATCAATTTCTCAATGGACTGCTCTTTCGGGATTTCATTTTTCCAATACGTCAATGTCTTAGATGTGGTGAAGGGTTAGAAAAATATTGTTTCACATGTTTCCAGCTGAAGTTGTTGAGTCATGAGTGGGCTAGCTGGGCCTGCTAATGTTGTGCAAGTAGAGAGTAGCGACTAATAGTGCAGTAAACTATTTATCAAATAAGACATGTTAATCACCTTGTGCCGCTCTTTGATTGAATATTATTTTTGCTAGTTATATGCAGCACGTCTCATATGTCTAATCCTGTGTCATTTATTACCAAGAAGTACTGATGTAGAGTTGTTTAGTAGTTTCAAATTCTAGTCTTTCATATGTAATTGTGTTAAATATCGAGAAAATAGTTTTTTTGGCTAAAAGTGATTTAACTCAATTCAAACATGATTGCTTTTAGTAAAAATACATGTGGTTCATAATAACAATAATAACCCTATATCATTTGCTTCAAAAGTAACTATTTTAATTTGCAAACATAATTTTTTTTATCAGCAAATATTAATTTTTTAGAAATGTCAGTGAGAAAATTCAAACTCACCATCTTTTCTCCTCCCTTTTCCCATAAGTCCTCCTTTTTAACCAGTGTATTAACCTTATATCTTTGTTTGCCATGTATGTGTAAGGAGGAAACCTGGTTGGAAAGGGATCGCTTGCCCCAGGGATCTGCTAATTTTGCTACTCTATTTACCATACATTTTAATTAAAAAGCATTTACTAATTACTAGCCCAGTTAGCAAAAACTGTGTTATGGTAAAGATGCTGGTAATGTTTTCAACTTAATTTTCATAGATAAGCAATTTCGAAATGATATTGCTTATTGAATTAAATACTACAGCTCCCTCTCAATCAGATCGTTGAGGAGTGTTAATGCAGATGAAAAACTTCCATTGGCTATTATCATATGCTGAGGGATATAAATATAAATCCAATTAAGGATATATTTAGGAATAAGAAACATTGTACAGATCTTATTGAGTCTTAATTGGATAAGCACTTGCACCGTGATCTCCATGAAGCTGCTTATGATTTTAATTCTTGCTTACTTTTTATGGTGAGAATTTGTTTGAGAAGTCGGATATCATGCATGTCCATGCAAATGGGCTTTTTAATTTGCATACAGCCAAAATCATTTGTGATAAATTGATGATCCATTGAAAGTTATTGTAAGACATACAGTTGTATAGAGAACGTATTGCCAGTTTTAGTGACAAAACGGCTTTGAGTGTCCACAAGAAATTCACTGCTTCCTGGTAACTGGTAAGCACTATATTAACTTGGTGTAATACTATTCTTCTTACTCAGTTTTTACTGCAATTTATATACATACACTTATTTTTTTCTATTTCTCTTCATCACATTACTTGTCTTATCTCACACTCCTCTCTTTTCTTTCCTATGTAGCTTTCTCCTCTGTCTCTTCTTCACATTACTTGTCTTATCTCACACTCATCTCTTTTTTTTCCTATGTAGCTTTCTCCTCTGTTGTATAACATGTAACAAACTGAAGTAAAAGTAGCCTTTCTTCTTATTATTTTTTATCACAATTTAAAAACATATGTACGGCTGTTTTTCTGATTAAACTGTCAGTTGCTTTAAATTTAAAATGTATAATGATAAATGTCATATGGTTTATTATTGCTTATAAATAGTACAAGTATAGTTACAGTCAATATAAAAGTTTTTATATTATTATTCAATATATATATATATATATATATATATAAAAGATAAGTTTATTAACTTTTATAAAAATCATCTTAAAAGACATATTTATCAAGATTTCCAATTGAATTGATAGTGTAAATTTGACCATATACATTAAACTCAAATATATAGATACATGGTGGAAATTGTTTGGGCATAGTGCTCCAACTTTGTTAAAGAGTGATTCGAATATGTTCAACTGCCTATATGGGATGTGAGTGGAACTGGAGCTTCTTTAAGCGTATTCGTTCAAAGAAAAGGAACAAATTAGAGCATCAAATACTTAGTCTCCTTTGTTTGTCGCGTATATATTATATTCCTGTACTTTAAAAGATCAGTACATGCAGATTGCTTTTCACAATTCCTTTTGTTACTTTTGACAATTTCTTTAGCATTTTTTGGATGTAATATTTGAATAATTTGTTCTAGGCTCTACCACAAGATTAGATCATATGAATGCATTTACAAGCTTGACTTTTGATTGGTAGAAGAAGAACTGAAGAATAACCTCTTGCGTTTGATAATGATTATAGCATTTGGCAGTGCAGAAGATGGTGAAGTTGAGTTTGGGCCTATTGATGCCCTTTGACCCAAAGAAGTATGGGTTTTTCAAAACATAGTCCCTAAGTTAAAGGACAATTCTTAGGAGTTAGGAGAGTATTGCTATGGAGAAGAGAAAACAATTTAATGAAAAGGAAATTAAAATCATAATAACAAAAAATGGCCTAATTATCAGCATCACTGGAATTGTTTTATGCAGATATGATCATAAGGTTTCTGCTTTAATTTCTCATCTATGTTGTTTTTGTTGTCTTACCCAGCATTTTTATTTATCTAAATAGTCAAGATGGATTCTGCATAATGTTAAACTTGTGTGCTATCATGAAGGTTCTCAAATGTAGCACTAACATTAGATATTTTTCTTGCTGCCTTCAGAAAAAAAAAACTTGTATTCAAATGAGCTGCCTATAGAAAAGGCCTACTATAATTAAGAAAAGTTAATTTGTCAACTTTCGAAGAAACAGCCTATGGTGTTGGCATGCGATTTTGAACACTTTCCCATCATGATGACATTGTAGCCCAACAGAACATGTGATCCATAGTAGATTGGATTGCCATGCCTAGTTGTCATGTAGCATCATACTGTATAATATTGCCTGCTCTTGTGTAATTCACCACATGATTTGTCATTTTGTAAAATAAGAGGAAAACCAGAGCAAAGTGTTATTTCTTACTTAAATTGTTTTTAGAGTTTAAAAAATACTTTCAATTTGAAGTTAAAAATTATATTAAAGATTTAAATTTAAAATTGCTTAATCATTCTTTAAGATTATAAGTTTAAAAATAATTTCCTTAAGTACTGAATTTATGTATCTTCAAATTTGAAATAAAGGAAAAAGAGTAAAAGTCAAAAGTTTTTGATTTTTTTTAAAGGTTCTTTAATGTTTTTTTAAACAACTTATTTTAACTTTTTAAAATTTTTTATTAAGTCAAATTTCTCCTTTTAAGGAGAAGAGAAGAAAAATACACTATCTAAATGTAAAAAGGGAGACAAACTAAACTAGCAAAGGATATGTGGAGAGAATAGTTAATACTCATTATATTAATTGCTTGTTAAATAATTTTGATTAAACTTTTAGTAAAAGCTTAGGTAGCCAGGAAGAGTTTGTCCCGAATGAAAGGAATTGTCACAAGCTCAGATAAAGGAAGAATCACTAGCAAACTTTTTTCGATTCTTATGGTAGAGTTTCGAATCTGCAATTAACTCGTCATAAATATAATTTAACTTTTTTTAGCAAGAATTCAATTAATCATGGGATAAAGTAGTGTAAGAGATATTTCTTGTGCGTTTGAAGGTAAGACGGACCCAAAGAACAAAAGGAATAAAATCTAGGCATTAAAAAATGGACAGAAGACGATAAAAAGGGAGTAAAAAAGACAGAAGAGAACATAAAATGTTAGATCTTGAAGGATTATCAGCTCTTCACGGACTAAACAATCTTTAAACCAAGCATATGCTACTATCTTGCATAGTTGGACACTATTTTTAGTAGTGAAAATTTCATCGTGATCCAACTAAACAGAAGTTAATAATCCTTTACAATGATGGACACATACACTTAGAGATTAAAATATGAAATTATAAAATTAATAATTATAATTTTAACACTTATGCAATTTATTATATATATAAAATTTCAATTTCTTTTTTCATTACATATTTTTATCACCATTTCAATTGATAATTTTAAAATTAATGTTTATAGTTTCGTGTTTTAACATATTCCTCACTTTACTGATACAAAAAAAAAAATTCTTCACTTTAAAAGGTTCCTAAAACATTAGATCGGGTATATGTTTAAAATATTAGATGGGAACAACTTCTATGTTATTGGACCACCTTACACAAATTCTCTACCTAAATTTAACATAGTATTTGGGATAAAACAGAACAGAACAGAACATTATTTTGTTCTTCTTTCTCACACATTTTCTATAAAATCACTATGTACCATTTTTTTAAAAAATTCAATCATGTTTTATTTTATTTATAAAACTTGTTAAATATAAAATAAAAATTATGCCTTTTTTATTCACTCTCTGTTAAAAAGAGGGTCAATGGGTCATCCACAGATTTTACTAAATAATTTTCTAAAAAAATATATCAAGTTAGATAGAATTTCTCTTCTTATAGTACATCTCCAACCTCTACTCCTTCATCGAAGAAGAAATATTCTTCCGTCATCATCCTTAATAAATCAGGCTTTTCTGTTATTTTTATGCTGCCCATTTAAAATAATATTGTATAACATAATTATATTAATATTTAATTATGAACCCGTTTCATAAAAATTATATAATTTTGAAGAGACAACATAAGGAATAGAAGAGAAGTAAGTTCATCCTTAACAGAGAAATTGAAACGTGTTCATTTGGTGGGCTCCACTTCCCTCTCCCTCCTATCCAATCCATGTGACCCTTAAACTCTAACGTGACCTTCCTTCTTCCTTTTGGATTCTCGTCATTCAATTTTTGGGCCATTTCTCTTTGGCCCGAATCTTCCACGCTGGCATCCACGTGTCCCCGATCCCAGAACACTCACCGTTCGATCCTCCTAGCAAACTCACTTATTCTGATCCAACGGCCACAGCAAGCACAAAGAAAAATACCTTAGAGCATTTATAATGTATATTTTGTTCAATAAGTTGATCATCTTAATTTAACGAGTCTTGCTAAAATATTAAAATTAAAATTATTAAAATAAGTATTTAAATTAATTTAATGAATTTAAAAATATGTTTATTATATATAATCTTATTAAACAAGAGTATTTATGTAAACAACATTATATCATCTATTAATGGAAACAAAAATTTAAATTTAAGAGACGTAACTTAAAAAAGTTAAACAAACTCAGAACCTCACTCGAAGATGCTTTTATTAGTCTTTCATCTCCTCCATTAAAAAACTTCGTATCCACGATGTTCCTTCGGATTCGTCGCCGAGATTTCCTCTAACATGTTCCTCAAACTAACTATTGTAGCTGCTAACTCATAATAATATTCATATGAATATTAATATTAATATTAATATCATATCATCTACATGCATAATGCATTGCACCTAAACGATGCCTCAATGCGACAAAGTATAATATTAGTGACATAATTAATTATTTATTAGAAACAAAATAATTGAATCACTGTTGCAAAAGAGCATTATACAAGTCCATCAAACGCCGTATTTAATGCTTTTGTTATTATTATTAGTGTTGCTTCTTACGCCATTGAGCCATTTCCCTTTTTTCAGCAGCACTAGTCCTGTGTTTGTGTCTAGCCAATGATGTTGTGTTCTGTTTTCCTCTGACTTGTATGGTTTAGTTCCAAAAGGTTATGATTGCTAGCAATCAGAATCAGAGCTTGTTTTTCTCTGTGTTGTGGAATTAAAGATTCTTCCATTAGCAAAAACACCGTGACTAGTTGCCGAGGGTATATGGTATATCTTCTTGTGGACTACAAGGATCCCTTCTTCTTTTTTCCTTTCTTCTTTTCCGCTTTTGGGATAGAATGAAGGCGCGGTTTGGCAGAGAGGTATAAAGCAAAAGCTGCAAGTGGGAATTGTTCGAATTTTCTTTTTGGATGTTGAAAAGAAAACAAGGGTAGTTGAAGGTGAAGAAGAAGAAGAAGAAGAAGAAGTGTAGTGTGTGAAGTGAGTGATGGAGGGTGGTGGAAGAGAAGGTTATAATGGAGTCATCATGACGATGACACGAGACCCGAAGCCGAGGCTACGGTGGACGGCAGATCTCCATGACCGGTTTGTGGATGCAGTCACAAAGCTTGGTGGCCCCGATAGTATGTATAATATTTTCTTTCATCTCCTTTCATCCTATCCTATAAGTTGGTATTAATTAATTAGTTGGTATAGTTGTTTTTTTTTAGTGTATAATGACGACAAAGAAATTTGAATCTAAAACTTTGTGTAAATTATCCAAACCTTCACTAGGCCAACCTTAGTAGGTTGTATTTGTTGGTGTTGTTGATACACAAGAGCTAACTTGGAGGATAAGTTTTTGTTGGAACTGATGTTGAAAGAAGGGAAGAAAAGGTGAAATAATGGGGTGTTTTCAGAATCTATATTTACTTGCTGCACCAAATGAAGAAATTGGTCTTTCACAAAATTATGTATTATCTAGCAAACTGGTATTCGTGTAATATGCATGCTGATGTAGCCTGACATTTCTGCATATGATGAATTAAAGTAGTATTTGGTATTTTCCCTCATTTGTACATTCCTTTTCCTTACAAATCTTTGGTCCATTAGAAGAACGAAAGGGTGCAATGGAAATATCCAATCACTTTCCTTCATGTTTTTGCTCTTGGGGTTTTGCTTCCACAGCTAATATACTCTGCGGCTAATCCAATATTGTTTTACTAATAAGCTTGTCATAAAAAAGATTCTAATCTTCTGGCTTAATGCTTGTGGAGGTTTTCGCTTGTCAGAAAACGACATTAATCTGAAATGGTTTGTTTTGTGTTCAGAGGCGACTCCCAAGTCTGTTCTGAGGTTAATGGGCTTGAAAGGGCTGACACTATATCATTTGAAGAGCCATTTACAGGTAATTAGATTTTACTATTTAACATCAGCCTTTTACATTATAATAGAATAGATTTCATTCATGAGGGTACCGTTTAATAAATGTAGCAGGAAAAATAAATGGAGAAGTGAAAAGTTATTTTGATTTGATGTTATCATTAATTACTTAGTACCATAAAAAATATTGTAGAAAGATGTAAACAAAGTAGTAGTGAAAATACTGATATTATGAGTCAATGATATTTTGGAATTTGATAAAGAGACGATAGTTGAAATATTTAAAGTAAAACACTTAACTCATGGGCCAGCTTTTCTCTTTATCTTTTTTTAAAAATAAATAAATAAATAAAAATCATGATATATAATGTACCGAGTGTCTATAGTTCAAATTGGTCTTCCTCTCTGTCTTTTATTTTCTTGCTTTCTTCTAACCATCATCAGAGAAAATACCATTTGGAAGCATAATATGGTATTGTTCGTTATTTGTTAATTTGCAGAAGTATAGACTTGGACAGCAGGCTCAAAAACAAAATGAGGAAGTGCACAAAGAGAATAGTAGTGAGTCCATTACATGTTTTGAAAAACACTTGAGTATCCCACGCAATTTTTTAATTAATTATCTTGAATAGTTTGACCAACTTCTCCCACAGAGATTTTATCATTCAATTTATCTTACAAAGCTATTTACTTAAATAGAGAACATAAAATCTGGCAATGTTTGATAATAATGTAATAATATTCTTTCCATGTTTCTGTTTCTTTTTAGGATGTTCGTATGTAAATTTTAGTAATCGTTCTTTGGCACCAAACACCAGTTACAGAGGTGACGATGAAGGGGGGTATGTTTTTTTTAGATTATATGCATATAGTTTCCATGAGCCAAATTCTCATCTAAATTTCTTATCCACAAGATTAGCATTTATAGTTTTGTGTACTTCAAAAAGAACAAAATACAAAGTAGTGTAAACGCAACTCGTTGCACTTGTCTAATTTCTCATTTTCCTAACTGATTTTCATAACCAAAACAGAGAAATCCCAATAGCAGAAGCATTGAGGTGTCAGATTGAAGTTCAAAAGAGATTGGAAGAGCAGCTAAAGGTATTTATCATTTTTAACTTGCATAGTTTTATGTAGTCCTTCTCTGTAAGTTGAGATTTTCTAACAAAGTTATGTAGTTAAATTGTAGAAAAGAGAGTCTTAATTCACTTGTGAATAACTTCTTTCTTGGCAACAGGTACAGAAGAAATTGCAGATGAGAATAGAGGCACAAGGGAAGTATTTGCAATCGGTGTTAGAGAAAGCCCAGAGGAGCCTTTCCCTGGATGGACCAGGCAGTCTTGAAGCATCCAGAGCTGAGTTGACTGAATTCAACTCTGCTTTGTCAAATTTCATGGAAAATATGAATAAAGATAGCAAACAAAACATAATAGAAGTGAATAATTTTTATAGTAAGAGCCATGGCTCAGCTTTCTATAATCAGGAAGTAGGAAGAGAACAAAATAGGGACCAAAAGCCAAAGGTTGAAGGGGGTTCTATACAATTTGACTTAAACATCAAAGGTAGCAATGACCTTGTATCTGCAGGTGGGGCTGAAATGGATGCCAATATGGTTTCATCATATAGGGTATAAATTTTTTGACTTGTCATATGTTTGACCATTGGATTGAATAATGATATATAACCCCTTCCCTAGTTATTCTCAATAATTTTCTCCTTCTCTTTTATCAATTGAAGTTGCATATCAGGACAGCATGTTTTCTCTACCTTTCATAAAAGCTATTGTCTATGCTTATAATTTTCACAAAACAAAACTTAGATGCAAATTCACAAGTACTTTCAGTACTATTTTTCTATTAAAATTAAGTTTCACCTCGATGGTTCCATAATAAAGAATTGTATTCAACTAATTAACTTTTATCCATTTCTAAAATCGCATATACTTACACATAATTTGAGCAACCAAGTTACATAGGGAGATTAAAGGGTGTTCCTTGGATCCAGCCCACACTATTCACGTTTTAGTAGCAATTGTGAAAACATACCAATGCCATACTGTTTATTAACCTTTCCTTTCCCTGGTTGCTGTTCAGTGTGGATAATTCAGTTTCAAGATTGCATGCTCAATTTCATGGCACAAGTTAGTCTTGGTTTATGAACTGAAAACAGGCTATGCAGTAAGGTTTTAAATTGCGGTTGTAATTTTGTCAAAGTTCTTGATATTAGAAGAAATAGCAGACAAATGCTGCTACAATTGTGGTCACAACAACCCCAAAAGCTTTGAAATTGTTGCTATAATCGCAGTCGCGTGCCCTTTTCTAAAACCTTGCTATTCGGTTCAAAATCGTCACGTTTGTTTTTCTCTTTTCACTTCCTAGTTCAAAGGCTTGCAATTGCAACATCAACCATAATCAAGGTCACCACTCACCATTATTTATGTCAAGTTGTTGGGGACTTTAGATGAAAAATAAAATTTCATAATTACAGCAAACATGATTACAAACCATTCAACAGACATAGAATCCCTTCAAGTAAGGTCAGCGTACTTTCTCAATTATTTTATTATAACATCCCCAATTTTTATTTTTTTGGTTGGTCAAATACATAATTTTTCAAGCTTATAACCTCATCAGATCAGACATATACTTTTAGGTATTCATCCATGCGGGTGTACTTCACCTCTGGATAAAGCTCTGGCGCTTCTTCCCCACCTTCTCCTATTTCAAAGTTTGTCAAACAACCTTCATAACAAAATATGATAGAAATGCCCCACTCCCACTTGAGCTTCATAGTCCAAACCTGGAACTCACATTAACCAAAGTCACTTTTTTGTTGTTGTTAATATGAATGAATTAGTCAAATACTTCAGTTCTTTCTCTTTGGGGTGTATTTTTTACCTTCCATGGAAGCAAGAAAGTCTTGTTCATTTATGCTGGACTTCTCTAGTTGTTTTCCAATGAGTTTCTCCCACTTCTCAATTAGCTGTCTTTGAGTGAGAATGTTTTCTGGTGGTCTTAGGTATACCATCTTGTTCAATGTCCTTGGATAATCAATTGTCTTGACTGTGTATGTTGCAACATCATCTTCATCCATATAAACAGCTGCAATGTGAATTCATTAGTACAAAGTATTAGACAACATGTGCATGTGTTTAAATTTCTTAAACTATGAATACATTTCACACATGACTAGAAAGATTGGCTTTTGCTTGGACGCGGAAATTGGACACACATAACGCTGGAATCAACATGTAACCAAATATAATTTTATAAACTTTTAAAATTATTTGTATAATTTTTTTTGTTTTCATTAGATTGTCAATCACATTATGTCTGTTATTAAGCTGGGCCAGACCAAGATTATTATTTTCAAACCTGGACAGGAATTGGGTCGTATCAGTTAGCTAGGTAGCAAACTCATGAGTCATGATTCACGCATCTGTGGCTGCGATTGATTTCTTACCTTTCATTTCCACCAATTAGCACACACAAATTACACTTTGGCTCAAAAAGGTCATTACTAACGCAGAGACCGCTGTAATTACTTTGGACTCACTCTTTTCATTTTCCTTTCACGTGGTTCTAATAGCATTTGCTGCTAAACCAAATTACAACACATGCTGGATTTGGCATCATAATTATAATTTAATTTTACCTTTTAAAAAAATATTTCATTTAATAAAAGTTTGACTTTTTTTGTGAATTACAAAAAGGAGAGACTAAAAGTCTCTCGGGAACCCAATCTGAATTGCGTCAGTTCTTGCAGCATTAAAAATGAAACTAGGAGCAAACTCATACACATGAAATCTGACATCTTCATCCAGTGCATGGTCATAGCATCCGCCACTTGCTTGGTCTAATAAAAGTTTGATGTACTTGAAAGAACTTGAAGGCTAAATTATATTTAAAAAAAGTTACATCCTTTCAATACTTTAATCCTCACATTGGATATAGATTGAATAGTCTCGTGACACTTTAAACCCAGCTCACATATTATTTTAATGGGTGATCGACCTAATCCTTAGAACATACTATGATTCCAGGTGGCAAAAAGCCGACATTAAGACAAACCTTTTGGTCGATGTAAGCTTAATTTTGTATTTCTTGAGTAACTTTAACTATCTATTATTCTACCTCTAATGTTGACTTAAAAAAGATTGAATAATGCTACAATATTGTACATATAGGTATTATACGGATATACAACATACCTTGATGTTCCCTGCAGCCTTGATGGCCTCCACAAGTTTGAGCTGCACCAACAAGTTGTGAGAGCAAAAAATGAACCCCAGACATGGTGCAAATCACAACATCCACAAGCTTCACAGCTTCCACCAAGTTCTGGTGATCAGAGACAGAAGCCTCCACAAGGTGAGCACCTTGCTTCTTGAATGAAAGCAGCATCTGCATCATCTCAATGTCTAGACCTATCTCTGGACGTTGAAGAACATAGGTTTCATGGCCTTGTTCTAAACTTGCTTTCACTATTCTCCTCCCAACATACCCAGTTCCCCCCACAACAAAGAACCTTGCTCTTTCCCATTGCCTGCGCAAAATGGACCAGCAAAGGCCAACTATATTTAAAGACTTTATGATAATTAAACTCAACCTTTACCTTCACGTTTGGTCATTCTTGTGCATATTCATATTGTACCACTTTTCTTTAATTTAGTTCTAGGGTTATACCCACCAACTCCTCGAAAGGAAATATAGAAATATAGAAAAAGGGGTAGTTCAAGTTACTCTGATCAATATAGAAAGTGGATGGCCTTGAAAAAGAAATATATTAATGTCAATCTTTAGGATTAAAAAAAACAAATATAGTAGATTTTAAAAAAACAATATTTATTACATTCATTACATTATTGATGCAATGAACAATTTCTTTTTGAATAAAATTTTATTAGATGCTTAATTTTAAAATTGATATTGCATAAAAAAAGTCGATTTTTTTAAAGGTATAAGCATGCGCATTTGGAGCAAAACAATTGAACTAATAATTAAAGGTAGGTTGCAGATTCCTCACTTGGACAAAAGCTGTGGAATAATGCCTATTTCAAAGGAATCAATTAGAGCTGACAGTAACAACTCTCATCAGGAATCTCCAAAAGATATGTTTGTTATTGTCTTAGTTCTTTAAGAATTATTTTTTGTCAATGTGATTCCTTAAACTCTAAATTTTAATAATTTATTTTTAATATATTTTAATCTAACACTAATATTTAATAACAAAAAAAATATTGTCGTGGCCCACCAATGTCTTGTCTGAAGCTGAGTACTTCATACAAACAGAAATTAGTTAAAATGTTAAATTATTTAATTGATAAAATATTTTAAAAAAATAAAATGATAACGTAATATATATATATATATATATATATATATATATATATAGATTAAAAATATGTTTTCCTTTGTTAATATATATATATATATTTTCGTCGACATCAAAACGAGAACCAATTAAGCTCCCCATCCACAAAAGAAAATTTGGATCAAATTATCTAGTACCGATAAATAATAGCACCATGGGAATCTCACCAAGACATTTTGAAATTTAAAAGTCTTTTCTAGAGAAGAACTAGGGTGTTGAGGAAACAAATAGGTGGGAAAAAAAAAAGGTGAGTGTGTTTGGTAAGGAGAGAAAAATAAGAGTGTAGGTTACTTTCTCACTATTTATCACAGATTCCAATTCACCAATATGTTTATTTATTTTCATTCTATTTTTTTAAAACCAAACACATTTGTTTTTTATTTTATTTCACAGATATTTACATTCATCTTTCCCATTTTCATTTTTCACACTATTTATCACATATTCCAATTCACCAATATGTTTATTTATTTTCATTCTATTTTTTTAAAACCAAACACATTTGTTTTTATTTTATTTCACACATATTTACATTCATCTTTCCTATTTTCATTTATCTTATTTTTCAATCCTAATTAACGAACCCTTAAAGACATGTATCTATATTTTATATATAGAAATAGATTATGATAAAAAAGAAGTTTTAACATAGCATTTTTAATGTTATTAATGTAGTATTTATATACATATAAAAAATGTTTTTATATAATATATATTACTAACTATTGTATTTATTAAATATACAATAGTATCAATTAAATATAATAAATACAAAGTATTAATGTAACACTTATAAATGTGGTATATATAAAGAAGTTTTAGTGCAATACTTAATGTTATTAATTAATTTAGTATTTACGTAAATACAAAGAAAGGGTATTTTTATATAATATTAATTATTTTATTATTAAATACAATATATATCTATTAAATATAATAAATATAAAGTAATTAATGTAGTATTTAATTCTATTAATGTAGTATTAATTAATGTAGAAGTTTGGCTTTTTTTTTTTGCTGAATATGTAGTGTGTGTATCCTGTTCAAACCATCTGTCACATTTGAAAAGAAAAATAAGTCATAAGTGTGATTTTAATTTTTAATGTAATATTAATTAATTTTTAAATTAATATTTCTAATAAGTGTCATTTTAGTTTTTTTAATGTAATACTAATAATAACTTTAGTTTTATAAAACTATCGTTTTTTAATTTATTTATTAATTTTTGTTGATCTATATAAAATAACTTAAAACCACACTTATTTTGAGACATAATGAGTATATAAAAATACATTTTTCACATATATTATATTTAATAAATATAATACTAACTTTGTCCCAAAATAATTATAAGTGCTGCGTTTTGAAAAAAAATTGTTCCAAAATTAATGTTGTATTAGTTTTATAATGTAATATAAACTGTTTTTTCACTATAATATTAGTTTTTTTAATGTAATATTAATATTAAGATTAATTTTTTAAAATTATCATTCTCTTTCATATATTTATTAGTTTTTTATTTGTGTCAAATAATTTAACACAACACTTATTTTGATAGGGAAGGAAATATATGTTTATTAAATGTATTAGTTTTCATCATATAAATCTATATGTTAAAAAATGTTATTAAATAAAAATTTATTATCTATGTGCATGAAAATATTAACTATTTTCTTATCGTTTAAATTTTTTAACAAAAAATATTTTAAGTAAATTTTTTATGATACTAATTGTTATATTTATTAAATATAATATATACATATATAATATTTCCAATAATATTAAATATTATATTTATGATATAAATAGATAAATATAAAATATAAATAAACCTCCCAGATCTAGAGTCTAGTTTATTATGATGATAGATTATTCAAAAAAAATTCTTTAGACTTAATAGTTACTATTAGTAAGAATTATTATAGTATTTACAGGCAGCTAACCTAATCAGTGAATGTTAGAATTAAAATTAAAATGATTTACTTTTCTTCTCATTTTATGCATTAAAATGTATGATTTTGTATTATAACTCATAAACATGTTTTTTCAATTCCAAATCAAACAATATATATATATATAAAGCAAGAGAGATATTTTAAGAGAATTTTGTTATCAAATGCTCTCTCAACAACTTTTGGTCAAAAACTTACAACTCTATGGAGAGTTCATCTAGGAATTTCAAATTATATTATCATCTCTAAAAAAGAGAAATTTCTCTAGAAATTTCAATTGTCTCTTGAATTATGAGTTTTATGAACGCAAGGGAAAGAAATTCCTTGGATTTTTAAAAGTTATAAAAAAGATTTTTTACAAAGTTACTGAAAATCAAATCTGAAGGATTGTTTAAGGACTAGACATAGGCAAGGGGAAGTGACCAAACCAGTATAAATCGAGTTTGCATTTCTCTTTTTCCCTTATTTGAGTTATTTTACTACAATTTACTTTGTCTTGCACATTTAATTAAAAGAACATTGTTAAATTGATTGATTTTTTTTCTCCTGGATTCTAAAGTCTATCATTTAAAGAGGAATCAAAGTTTGTTAATGGAAAAATTTAAAAACTTAATTCACTTCCCCTTAGGTTATTATGTCAATAAATATATAAATATATTTTATATATACACTTGTCATGAATTTAAATTTTTTAAAATTATAATATATAATATTTAGTAAATATGTAGAATAAGTTATTGTTGATTTAAATTTTTTTATTAGATAATTAATCAATTAAAATTATACATGTGTATGTTTCTTAATAATAAAATATATTTGTATGAATTGATTTAAATTTTACTTTGCAAATTAAAAAAAAAAACAGAGACTTTTTATTAGTTGTTTTACAAATATTTACTTTTAACAAAATTTATTATATTTTAAAATATATCTTTAATCGAATATTTTTTACTTTTTTACTTTCATAAAAAAAAATATATCATATCAATTTATACGATTCTTATGTATTATAATTGATTTAATTGTTTTTATTGAAAATAAAAACAAAATAAAACAAATATAAAATATGCATGAATTAAATTATTTAGTGAGAATAAATATAGAGACAAAACGTGACATATCTCATAGAATAAAATATAAAATATTATATCTATCTATATATATATATATATTATATTAGTTATTTCTTATAAATTTAAAACATATAGATATGATAATGATCTTGAATACATGGTGATCAAGTATTATCTACATTGGGTTTCTCCTCTTCAGAAGAATGGTTGCCGTAAAAAAAAAAATTATGAGATTATTTTCTAATTATTATTTTTAACTTGGATTAATTATTTCCGTGTCAAATATGGCCTTAATGTTATATTTTAATCAGCAGCCTTGTTACCCGTGTTAAATTATATTAAAGTTTATTTTAATTTATTTATTTCCCTTTTAAATCATATTTTATTACCAGTATTAAATTATATTTTAATTAAATTTATTGCCTTTTTAAAACATATTTTATTTATTACACCTTATCGATATAACCTGACCCTTTTCAATTATAAAAGAGGTGTTCTTCCTTCTATTTTTCACACCAAAAAATCTCTTCTCTCTTCTCTTTTTGTGTTTTTCTATTCTTCTGCGTATCACGTTGAGTTGCTCTTCAGTTTGTTGGTTCGTAATATTCTTTACCCTCCAGAAACAACATAGAATATATATATATATATATATATATGCTTGCATGCATGACTATAGTTTCCGTGAGAAATTTTCGTCTAAATTTATGCCTTCATAATTAGCATTTTTAGTTTTGTCATTTTCTGTACTTCATAAAAAAAAAATTGTACGTGTAAAAATCACTACGTGCACTTATTTAGTTTGTCCTTTTCCTAACGAATTTTCATAACCAAAATTTTCAACAGCAGAAGCAGTTTGAGATGGATAATAAGGATGGTAAAAAGAGTACAAACAGTGAGGTAAATTAAAGGGTCCTTTTCTCTAAGGTGTTGTGATTTTCTAACAGTTTCTTTTACTGTTCAATTCTTGACTCACTTGTGCTAAAAAAGTTCTTAATTTTTTGCCCACAGGCCGAAAAGAGATATAATGATCTGATCAAAGAGAAGACTCGTGCCCTGAAGGCAACCATGAACAAATGGGATGCCCTGCTAGCTGAATCCAGCTCTTCTGAAAATAACAATGAAGATAGTAAAGAAAAGAAGTAGCTGTGCAGAAAAGAAAATAAGAATATGTCTCCGCTGAAATTAATCTTGTTTATGTTTTTAATTCCTATGATATATTTTAGATACAAATAAGGATATTATTCTTATTATTTATATTTGGATGTTAGCAGTTTGATTTTAAGGTTAAGATAATTCTAATATTTAAATTTTTTATTACAATTTTGTTATTTATACAGTGATCATGCATGCATGAATCGTCACGCGTTTGTTTTCTCTTTTTTCTTTCTGGTTCAAAGTAAGGCTTGGGGTTGTAACATCAACTGCAATCAAGGTCACATCCTATCTTAGTAGCTTAGTTCCTCATGCATTGTTCATGTATTAAATCCACATTTTATAATTTATAGGAATAATTTTTATGTTATTTAAGAATTTATAATATATTTTATTACTTAAATTTGAATAAACACATATTAATAGATATGTCAATAAGTATATAAATATATTTTATATACAAACTTGTGATGAATTTAAATTTTTTAAATAATAATATATAATATTTAATAAATATATTGAATAGGTTATTGTTGATTTAAATTGTTTTAATAAATATATATTAACGATTCTTTACGGTTAATTATTTAAACAACTCAATTCATTACACTTTACGGAAATTATCTGACCCTTTTCGAACTATAAAAAAGTTTTCTTTCTTCTGCACCTAAAAATCTATTTTCTTTCTCTTTTTGGTTGTAACTTCTAATGTGTTACCTAAAATGTGTTCCTTCCTATGAAGTGTCTAAAAATATGTTAAGTAACTCATGAGGAACATTAACATGTGTAAATGACACCTTCCTACCATAGCAACACACATATAGTGATTCATTGTAAAACAATCATAGCAACATGTACATGTACTAGGATTAGCTAGACAATTGAAATTTGACTATTCTTACACTTTTGAAAATTTTGAGCACAATTATGTGTTTGTTGGAATCTATATTGTAACTTTGCATCATTTTAAAAAAGTAACTTTATATTTAATTTAGAACAAAAATAATATGGATTTTCTATTTTACAAAAAACTTATATATAAAATATTTTTCTCATGTCTACATTGATATAGAGAAGTATTTATTAGTTAATTTTTACTATTTGAAATTCAAAGAGAAGTCAAAATGCATTATTTAGATAAACGGTCTAAAATGAGTCAAAACACGATTAAAATTAAAACTACAAAAAAAAAAGGATAATCAATGGTTAATTATGTTTTCATAGTTGTGATGATAAGGTAATAATAAAATTAACATAAAACAGTATTAAAGACAATCATTATGCCTTCACTATTAATCATGTCCATAGATTGACCATGTAACATTTCTACTTCCATAGTATTTGTATTGTTTTCTGATTGAAAAAGATATACATTTAGTATCAGTAAAGTAAATGACTGTAAATATGTAATATTATAAGATAGTGTGTGATAATAAGTATTGTACTAACTTGGGGTAATGTCACTAACAGTTAGTTAGCTGGTCAAGAATAGATGTTGATCTTATTGTACTTGTATTATTTGACATGTGATGAGTAATATTATTTGTGGTTTCTTTACAACTTGCTCATGTTTAGATAATTTATTTATTTTATCTTTATTTCATGATCATTGTTTGTCTTTCATTTCTTGTATTTTGCTTCCATCTTTATAGTTGTTGTGGTGATTGTTTACTATTTAAATTTTTCATGTTTAGAAAATGCATGTTTAAAGTTTGTATCATTGTACAAATAAGTAAACCATGCATCTTTTACTCCAATCGATTTTTGTGCCTACTCTAGGCTAATGTTGTGAACTCTTTTTGCTAATACTTCATTATAATATTGGTGAGGTTTCTGGAATGTTTGTGATGATAGTACATATTAATATATTTTCTCTAAAATATATGCATAAAATAAGTAATATTTTTCTGAACTTATTATTTATGTATTAATTAATTGTTTATTAGAAATTATATATTAAATTAAAATAATTATAAAAAAAAGAAAAAAATCCCAACCTCTATTAATTGAATTCTGAATCTGTCCCTAAGAAAATTTAAGACCGAAAAGAGACATCAAATTAAAAATTATTATTTCTTCCATTCCATAATATAAAAAAATTATTTCAAAATAATTATCATTTTAAGTTTTAAATAAATTAATAATAATTTAAGATTAACTTAATATAATTAATACTTTCTTTCATTTATTTATTCTTAATGTAAAATAACTATGACAATTATTATTTTGGAGGGAGTATTAATCACAATTCACATTGGAGATCAATCATGATTTTTATGATAGATATTTTCCACCTTTTAACATAAAAAAGAAATCAATAATAGAAACAGGGTGATCTTATCATATCCAGCAAGTTAAATCATTAAAAAAATAGATAAGCATATGTCTCAACCGAAAAGTCGCAATTTAGTTTTCCCCTTTATTCCCTTGTGATGTCCACACTCCACACTCTACATTACAACCACCGCCACCACGACGCTCTCTCTCTCCTCCTTCAACTTCTACGACGACGCTCTCTCTCTCTCTCTCTCACTCTGGTCTGGTGTGGCCCACCCTGCTATCTTCAAAGTCAAGCAAGAATAACTAACAGACAGACACAAACTAAACACTTTCTCTGACACCAAAATCCCCACTTCACGCGCTTCAAAAAAGTTTCAAACTTGCCCAACCCCACATCAATTTTCTTATCTGGGTCAGCGAGCAATGTCCGCAAAGAGGCGCAATCAAAGCGCCGGCATGCCGGTTCACTCGGTTGAGGATCTTCCCGGAGCTCCGTTCGGCGACGCGGGTTCGAGTTTCTCCGAATCGGAGCTCCGGGAGACGGCCTACGAGATCCTCGTGGGGGCGTGCCGGAGTTCGGGGCCGAAGCCGCTGACTTTCATATCGCAGTCGGAGAGGGGGGATCGGGATAGGGCGGCGCCGGCGCCGTCGTTGCACCGGTCGCTGACTTCGACGGCGGCGAGCAAGGTGAAGAGGGCGCTGGGGCTCAAAACGTCGTCGTCGAGGGGAAGCAGCAAGCGCGCCGCGACGACGGGGGAGTTGGTGAGAGTGCAGATGAGGATTTCGGAGCAGAGTGATACCAGAATTAGAAGAGCACTGCTCAGAATTGCTGCAGGCCAGGTTTGAAGTTTCGTTGGACTTTGGCTAATTACGAAATTTAAGAGTTTAATTTATACGCACCAATAGCTTAAAATTTTTTTACACGGTCATCCAATCAGAATTCAGATATGACTTATCGAGAAATATAACTAACTTATTGAATTTGCATTTAGTCTGTTGTGATTGGAGGACCGTGTAAGTGTATACACTGATTACTCTAAAATTTAAGGAATTATTAAAAGTTGGAAATTTGGAAAGAAGAAAAAAATATAGTAGCAGTGAGAAATGGTTTGGAGTGTGCTTTTTCAAATTTTAAGGTTGGGGTGTTCAATTTGGGCTCGTCAATTGATTTTTGCTTAAGTACTTGCCTTGCGGTTGAAGTTTTGTGCATCTTTATTTTTTACCCGATTCAGATTTTCCAAATGAGTGAATGACACTTTGTTTGACTTATTTTGACTAACAGAATGTGTTAAAATTGGATGGAATGTTTTACTTTAGTTTCAAGCAATGATATAAGTCGTTTGCTTTCGATAGCTTTGTGACTTGTGTTAAACCTGATGACAAAAATGTAGTGTTCATCACTAGTTGTTGCTCATGATGGGTAGAAAAAATGCTTGATGCATCCTATCTTCGGTGTCTAATAATGTCTGGTGACATAGCTAAGTCTTTATTTGTAAGTAGTGGATACCATTCCATATAGCAGCTTTTCAAAAAGCGCTGATTTGATTCAAAGTCATTGATTGCACTGATCTAGCTGCAAGGTCTTATTTCTAAATTCTAATCATGCTTGCTCTCAATGCCAAGGATTGTAGCCGTGGGAAGTCTGTATCTGTCATGATCACAAAGAGATTAGTATTTAATTGTATCTCAGACACTAGTCGTGAGGAATGATTGGCAATGAATAATCTATTTTTTTCCATCAGGCTTAGCTCATGTTGTAAAGCTATCATAAACAACAGTTAGTTGTTGAGTTATGAAAAACATTCCATCCAATTTTAATGGATTTGGTTACTGAAGGTTAACAAGATGGAGTATAATTTTATATGTAAATCCAGGTGAAGTGTCATTTCATGCAATCTCTAGAGACATTAATGTAATTACTCTGCTATAAAATTGAAATTATTTAATAAAAAATTATTGGGCTGGCCCAATTTTACTCCAAAGTTAATGAACAGGCCCAAGTCAGCCATAATGTGATTTAGCTTACTGCTTACCTGATTTTCAGCCCTATGTGTACTTTATTAATATGTCAGATAATTAATGTGATTAATCATGATTTCAAATTGCTGACCACTGGGCTATTGCTTTTCTTTATAAAAATAATTTATAATTGCAAAAGTGAAAAAAAATGTGGCTACTGTCCACATGACAGTTGCTGCAACACCCACAGTTACAGTAATCAAACCATAACACAACTGCAACTGTAATTTAGAACTATATGAAGATAATGACAGGAAGCTAATAAACATGAACTATCATTGATTGCATATAGTATTATTATTGTAACTGTATTTCACTTTTTTTATTTTTTGTTTGGTGACCATTAAGTGGGATATATTTCCTACCCTTACAAAAGGGTTAATTTCACTTCATTCCTTTCTCTATTAGTTGGATTGAAACATGTGGACCAAAATGTGAAGTTTGAACATCTGCATTATGATTCCTTCTTACATCTGTTTAATCACAATCATAACTGACTAGGTCTCTGTTCATGAAATAGCTTGGAAAACGCATGGAGTCAGTGGTTCTTCCACTAGAGCTGATACAACTGTTCAGGAGTTTAGATTTTCCCACTCAACAAGAGTATGAAGCTTGGTTGAGGAGAAATTTGAAGGTTCTTGAAGCAGGACTCCTCTTGCATCCTCACCTTCCCTTAGATAAGTCGGACCCTTCTGCACAGAGCCTCCAGCACATAATCCACAGAGCATTTGAGAAACCCATGGATATTGGAAAGAACGGTGAATCAATGCAAACCTTTCGAACTGTTGTTATGTCTCTTGCTTGCAGATCATCTGATGGGTCTATTTCTGAGACATGCCATTGGGCTGATGGTTTTCCACTGAACCTCTGGATCTACCAAACTCTTTTAGAAGCTTGTTTTGATCTTCATGCAGAATCTTCTGTGATAGAAGAGGTTGATGAGGTCTTAGAACTCATTAAGAAGACCTGGGTTATGCTTGGAATCAATGAGATGCTGCATAATATTTGTTTCGCATGGATCTTATTTCATCGGTATGTTGTCACTGGCCAAGTGGAGAATGACCTTCTGTTTGCATCCAGTAATCTATTGGCAGAAGTTGGGAAAGATACTGGAGGCTCAAAAGATCCTATTTACTCAAAAATTTTGAGGAACACGTTGAGTTTGATATTAAGTTGGGCAGAGAAAGGTCTCCTAGCATACCATCATACTTTCCATAATGGTAATATTGAATCAATGGAAAGTGTTGTTTCTCTTGCAGTATTATCAGCAAAGATATTAGAAGATATCTCTCATGACTACAATCGGAAGAAAAAAGATGATGTGGACTACACTAGAGTTGATAATTATATTAGATCATCTTTGCGTGCTGTTTTCATTCAGGCAAGTTCCTTCATTCAAGCTCCCTTTAATATGAATACTCTCTTTTAGATGGTGCAGATATATGACAAATTGTGACATGTTTGTATATGGTATACTTTTGATATCACTGACTGAAGCTGGATGAAATCAGCTGCTTTGCTCTGACAGTATTGACTTCTAAAAATACTTTTGCTCAACTTTTCCTTTGTGTTTAGAAAGTTGGTATTAGTTCTTTTTTATGCATTGCAAGAGCTTAGGACTTCTGTAATGTGTGAGGATAATTTATAAGCTAAAACTTCTTTCTGCTCCTGCTATGTTTAATGTGTCAACGTTCTCCATTTGGATTTTCATTTTTATATACTTTACTTTACAAAGCTAATTTTCTAATGTGGTTGCATCAGTATGACCTAATTCTTTTTAATCTCCTTTACCACAGAAATTGGAGAAACTGGATCTCAGCAAGCATCCATCTAGAAAACAGAATAAAGCCTTTCCCATTCTTTCTGTCCTTGCACGAGATATTATTGAACTGGCTATTAATGAGAAAGCAATATTTAGTCCCAAACTTAAGAGATGGCATCCTCTTGCTACTGGTGTTGCTGTTGCTACCCTCCATGTGTGTTATGGAAATGAGTTGAAGAAGTATGTTAAGGGTATTAATGAGTTGACACCTGATGCTATAGAAGTGCTGATAGCTGCTGACAAATTGGAGAAAGATCTGGTGCAGATAGCAGTGGAAGATTCTGTTGACAGTGAAGATGGTGGAAAATCCATTATAAGGGAGATGCAACCTTACGAGGCTGAAGCTGTTATTGCTACCCTGGTTAAGTCATGGATAAATATTAGAGTAGATAGATTGGGGGAATGGGTTGACAGAAATGTGCGACAAGAGGTATGCCAGAACTTGTAGTCCTTAATTTAATCAAGTTAACATAGTATTTTTTTTTTCTTTCTATCAAACAAATATCTCTTTCTCTTTATTTTTTAAGATCTTTTAAAATATTTGTAAGATACTACCATTACTTTGTTGGTAGTTGGCAACTTTAAAAGTGTTAATTTAATTTTTAACTTCACCATTGCATTCTATAGGTATGGAATCCTGGGGAAAATAAAGAGGGTTTTGCTCCTTCTGCTGTTGAAGTTCTACGAATCATAGATGACACTCTGGAGGCTTTCTTTCTGTTACCTATACCCATGCATGCAGATTTGCTTCCTGAATTGATGTCTGGTCTCGACAAATCTCTGCAACAGTACATTTTGAAAGCCACATCTGGCTGTGGTACATATTTATTACATAGCATTTGGTTTACCAAGTTAGTTAGTTATTCAATCATTGTGTGACCAGGATTTCCCTTTTTTTTATCTGTAGGTAGCCGTAGTAGCTTCATCCCAACTTTGCCTGCATTGACTAGGTGTTCAACAACATCAAAAACTGGTGTATTTAAGAAAAAAGAAAAGTCACAAGTGACTCAGAGGAGGAAAGCCCATGTTGGAACCACTATTGGAGACAACTCAATTGATATAACCCAGATGTGTGTTCGCATCAATACTATGCAGCGCATTCGCATGGAATTAGGGGTTTTGGAAAAGAGGATAGTTGCCAATCTCAGCAGTTCTAGATCCACTAATGCGGATATAGCAAATGGGGTGAGCTTGAAGTTCAAGCTTTCCGCATCTGCTGCTGTGGAAGGCATCCATCAACTCTGCGAGTGCATAGCATACAAAATCGTTTTCCATGAACTCTGGCATGTTATTTGGGATGGCCTTTATGTTGGAGAAGTTGCATCTGCTAGGATTGAGCCTTTTCTTCAGGAGCTTGAGCAATACTTGGAGATTGTATCATCTACAGTGCATGATAAAGTTAGAACACGTGTAATTGTTAAAGTAATGCAGGCTTCTTTTGATGGGTTTCTGTTGGTTTTGTTAGCCGGAGGTCCATCACGTGCTTTCTCTCTGCAAGATTCTGTTATTATAGAGGAAGATTTCAAGTTTCTGACTGGCTTGTTCTGGTCCAATGGAGATGGATTGCCAGCTGAATTGATAGAAAAGCATTCTACCACTGTCAAAGGTGTACTTCCCTTGTTTCGTGCTGATACTGAGCACATAATTCAGCAGTTCAGTCAACTTACTATGGAAATGTACGGTTCTACAGCCAAATCCCGGCTTCCATTGCCTCCAACAGCAGATCAATGGAGTCCAACAGAACCGAACACACTTTTGCGAGTCTTGTGTAATAGGAATGATGAGGCAGCTGCAAAGTTCCTTAAGAAGAATTACAACTTACCTAAGAAGCTCTAACAATTGACAAGTAACCACTACTCTGATATGCCACGCCTTTCCACCCAATATAAATTTGAAGTTTGTTCGTTATGTGTTGTGAAACCCTGGCCTAGTTTTTGAGGATGTGATTCAGGTAAAGGTGGTACGGTATGCATTATACACTTACTGATCAACTCTAGGAAATATGATGCTTTATCATCAATAATGCTCAAAAGTATAAATTGTACAGGAGTGATTCTTTTGCCTTTGCTAATTTGTTGGCTTGTTTTCAGCTCGTGCCAAAACACAATCACTGACACCATGGTAATACAGAGAAGTATTTACAATTAGTTATTATTTGTTTTTATAATTTCAAAATTAATGGTCTATTTATTTGTGCTGCATTGTAATTTCCCCCCACAAACTACTTCAGCTTGATCTTGATCTTGTAAATGAAATGAAATTATTTATTTGTGCAACTTTGTTAATCTTAGAGGCATTGCTTGAATAAGCCATTTATTTTAGCCTAAAATGCACTTTTAGTTCCCTTATTTTCACAATATGTAATTTTGATCCCCAATTTTAAATTGAAATATTTAATCCCTCTGTTTTAAAAAAAAAATTCCTTTAAATGTTCTTTATGCCCGCCTTCTCAAACCCAACTCCATAGTCACCACCAAGCTTGCCTCCGGTGAAGTCATTGGCATCATGGACGCCATCTCCAGTGAGGGTGATTACTCCACACCCAATTACCTTCCTCCATATAAACATAGAGAAATTGTGAAACATTCCATAATCTAAATTTCAACAATTATAAACATTCCAGAACCTCAATTTCAACATCGCAAGTCAAACATTGTCAACCCAATATCGCTGGTTCTTGGCGAGAAATTACGATTAATAAATTAATGATTTTATTTTTTGACAGGTTGAACCTCAACAAAATTAGCAGGTTCATTTTTTAGTCAAAGAAGGAGAAATGAAAATGTTCAAGCCTAAGGTTTCGAAACTTCACCATAACCTCTCTCCAGCTTCTTCTCACGTTTCATGTCTTTGCAATAATGGAGGTTTCGAAACCTTGCCGAGGTTCCACTTTCCTCACCCTAATGGCGAGTTTGCATTATATTCTGTCATCTCTCATCGCGACGCATTACATTCTATATTTTCTTGGGTTTTCTTTTGTGTTGCAAACGGTTTTCACTGTTTGGGTTGTGGGGATTTAGAGATAGATGGAAGGGAAAGGAGGATGGGAACAAAGGAGATGTTCAAGAAACAGAGGTGGGAACAATGCTGAGAAAATTGGATGGTGAAGGATGCTGCCAAGAAGATTAATTGAAAAGGATTGGAGAGTAATTTTATTTAGACTTAAATATCAACATCATGAATAAAGGAAGTAAATATCTCAATTTTAAGACGGAAGGATTAAAATTACAAAATCTAAAAATTAGAAGGAGGATCAAAATTATATTTCAACCTTTATTTAAAGACTAAATAATTTATTTTATACTAATAAAGAAACAATTTATTCTATTAACGTGAACAATCCAATTACGAATGCCGAAAAAGTGACAAAAGAAGAATGCTAGGTATTTTTTCAATTACCCAAAAATCCAGCTATAAATTATCATTAATATTTTTTTTAGGTAAGCAAATTACCATTAGTATTGACAGCAAAAAATGTGGTGCTTCGGGCTTGATACTCATTGCTGAGATTAAAAAGTTGATTCATTCTGGTTGGCAAATCTATATTATCCTTATGTGTATAGGGAGGTCAATTCTTGCACTGATGTTTTTGCTAATATGGCTTGTAGTTTGGGTGGGGATCCTATGATTTCTTAGCATTGTCCACCTTGTGTGAGCAGCTTGCTCCATGCTGATTTATTAGGAGTTTCTACTCCTAGGTTTATCTCTTTGTAGTTTCCTTTGTGCATTGTTCTAAAACTTTGTGCATGGGAGTTTTTCCTTATATATATATTTTTTTAAAAAAACTTAAAGGCAGTAACAATTACATTTATATTTTTTTAAAAATCATTGTGCTTATTTTTAATCCTTTAGATAAATCATTTTGTTATTAATGAGGATCATCAGAGTACAAGGTGTACCCATAAACAACCCATCAGAATATTATCAATAAATCATTTTGCTGGTGGGCATATTAATCCTTTTTTTAAAAAGAAATTTTGTTATTAATGAGGATATGCAAACCCCTCTTCCTAAAGAGTATACAAACCCCTCTTCCTCACCCTAAGTCACTTCCCAGACTTGTTTTTCACTGATTCTATAATATCCATAACCTGCATATCCTTGTTGTTAAACATCATACCATTCTGAACCTCCAATACTCATACCACCATGAACCATGTTACCTGCAACCCTTCTCCATCAATGCCTGGATCTCTTAACAATCCCATGAAATGTTGAAATTGTGCTTCCACCTAATTACGCAATGATGTGTAACATCCCAACCACCTTAGACATACAAAAAACAATGAGCATTCATGAAACAGATTATTTGTTGACTCCATTTCCTTTTGACATCCTACACACCAAGCCTTGTCTATGGATAATAATATCTCCTATGTCATAAATTATCTTTCCTAGGGATTATGTTCTTTATCAATTTCCATGTGAACATAGTCACCAACAGTATAAACCCCCAATGTATCATCCATCCATGTTCATCTGTCATTCTTGTCTCGTCGTACGTGCCCACATTTTCCTACTCCATAATTAAGAAAGTCCATCCACTCTACTTCACATCTCTCCTCCATGACCAAGTCCACCATATCGTCTTTATTGCATTTCAATACTAAAGATAAGATCTTAACCATTCAGTTAAAAGTATATACTTCCAAAATTTTCGTTTGATCATTCTGCTCAAGAGTAACAAATAATGCCAACAAAATCTATTTTATGCCAATTGCATTAGTTGTGTACATGTATACATGAATCACACACTAAGAATTAAAGTCACATACTAAAAGAAATGAAAACTGAACCAAAAGGAAATCATTTTTAGCCATTTTCTTTTCAAGACAGTTTTGATAAAGTAATCTTCGAACAAATGCTAAGGAAAGAATCTATACTAAATTTTACTACTAACATGCATTTAAATTAAAACATTCAAACATAAATCACAATACCTCAAAAAAAAATTTAACCAAAATTAATTTTACAAAATCAATTTCATTCAAATTTTACCAGGGCTTAATCAAAACACTAAATTTAAACTAGACCGCTAAAACAAGACAAACAATCTTTTGATGCTATTAAATTTGAACCATTCTAAACGGGCAAGTATTTGAGTAGTTATCTTTTTAATCATTAACGAGCAGTAGCAAATAGCAATTACCTTTATCTTAAAAAAAATATTTTTAATCCTTATACCGAGGGTACATGAACAGAAAATTATCAAATCATTTTGCTGAAACGCATTTCAATCATAAAAATGAGATCTTAAACATTCAGTCAAAATATATAGTTTCAAAATTTCTTGTTTCATCATTCATTACTCAAGAAAGTAACTAATAATGCCGGCAAAATCCCTATCATGGCAATTGCATTAGTCGTATACATGTATACATGAAACGCAGCTAAGAAATAAAGTCACCTACTAAAAGAAACGAAAATCTAAACTAAAAGGGGTTCCGTTTTAATCCTTTTCTTTTCGAGGTAGTTTTTGAGCTTGCTTTCTGCAAAACATGGAAACAAGTGATCAGTTATGGCTAGGTTAAACGATATCCAATACTAAGAAGGAATATCTAAGTCATATAAAACAATCATATACGTACAGATTTTGATTTTTTAATCTTTCCTCGAATCCGGTTCTTTGGTGGTTTCAACTTGTAAATCCGAACCATCCAATGGTGAGTTGTGAACACCTGAATGCATTAGTAAGGAAACACATGGTAGATTAGTAAGGAACAAAGCAGAATAACACTATCAAAACACATACACATGGTAACAATTAAAAGATGTAGTTCATTCTAAATAAAAAATAAATAAATTATTTAAGGAAACTGTTATCATACATTCATACTGGTTATCCATATTACTTATTGTAGAGCATCCACCAAAATTAATGCAATTCATTAATGCATCCACCAAAATTAATTTCAGGATCATAACAGAGAAACTACACTGCAAGACAGTTCCTAATAGAATTATTTAATACATGACCAAGTTAAACAATCTGACCTCCTCAAAATGCGTAAGTTTGAAATATTTCTTCCCAATTTCAGTCCGCCTCACTCTATCGAAAGCTTTACCATCAGTCTCCACAAATCTGGAGCAATAACAGGGTAAGGGGAGTTAGCTAGCATAACAGTGGAAAACTGGAATTTTTCGAGTATTAACAATAAATTTTACAGAAAACCTGACCTGTAATATGAAAGTTTATACATGAGGCAGTTTAGCATTGTTGGTGTGGCCATGGAATCAATCCGATATTGACCGTCCCTCTTTTAAAATTTGAAGAGAAAAAAAGGTGTTAACACTCCTCAAAAGCTGATTATTACTGAAGGAAGCTAGAGTATCATCTGTTCTCCAAAATAAAATATCAGTCATGATATAACATTGAACAGCCCATATTACTCGTTTAACTTACTAAATAATCTGGTTCCTTTATGTGAGGGAATACACCCCCTCCAATACGAACCATCCACAAGAACTTATTGATATCATCACTGGGATAGCCAACCAGTCCTGTTAATAATTATAGTATCAAATCAGAACAGGGTGACTTGAGATAATCCCGATAAGGAGAAAGAAGCTAACCTCCAAAGACAACAAGAACATATTTGACATCCAATGAGTGGAAAATTTCCCAAGCTGCCTTCTCTGGGGAAGACATGGCAGTACCAACAGTAGCAATATGTGTGTTATTCCAGGTATTATTATCAACAATGACAGTTCGGTTAGCCATGGCAGTTGTCTGGTACCCATAGTCCCACCAAGAAGCCACCTACAAGAAATTTTATGTGTCAATATCTCAACATTTATAATGTGTTTTAACCAGCATTTATTTGTTCTTCATTTGGGGTAAGAAAAATAATCTTAAGGAGAAAATAATTTAGGAACTTAAATTAAATCCATAAAATTTATAATTAATAATTTAGAAACATTACCCACTAAAGTGATTAATCAAATCAATATTCAGTTTATGCATTAACCAAAATTTGAATATATATTACATACTAAGGGGATAATACTTAATATGCCTACTTCAGAACTTTCTTCCCTGGAGTTGAGTTCATAAATTACAATTTTCACATAATCCCTTTTGACAATATGAAGCATTAACGAATGATTTTAAGTAACTTCTCACCAAATTTCTACTGATTGAAAAAAATGGCAAAGGAACCAAACATGTTCAGGGGACCAAATAATTCTTACAAGGAACAGACTATGCCCCAAGTTAATTTATAACATTAGTTAAATCACCTCAAGTCTCAATTGAATTTCACCCATAATATCAAACTACTGAAAATAGTCAATTTTCATTACCAGCAGCCTCAATGGATTTAATTTCGAAACATGATGTAAATTTCAGGAATTAGTATAAAACACAGGAAATAATGCAAGCTAACTATCACCATTAATTCCAAAAGTTCCAACAATATTTTTCAGAAAGAATATCAGTAATTAGCCTAAATTCTGAACTTGTGAGAGAAAAAGGCAAAGATAATCAAAGTTGGCAACATCAGTAAAAAAGTTGTGCCCAAGACACCACAGATGCATTTCAGCAGAGAAATAATGAAATCCCATAGAACTTACTTTATCATCTATTTCTGTATTATGACTCAGCCAAGCATAAGCCTCTCTAAAATCGTCAAAAACATGAAGTCCATCATGTGAATGTGATGTTAGAACAATAGAAGGGGCTGAATAAGCTTCTGCTGCTGCCCATACACTATGAACCTACATGAGAGATCAAGATAGTGAGGAACTTATTTATAACATACACAGTAGCATGAAAGGGCATTATTGTTCAGAAAGAAAAAAAAAATCAATATAGGAAGACATCATACTTCTAATTCAGTATTAATCAGCAGAATCCTACAATTTTTAACTATAAAGAGACTAGGGGTTTATTTAAAAAAGTAAATTGTAAAATAATACTAATAAAATATATTATATATCTTATTTAAATACAAAGGGAGAAATAAAATTGTAAACTCCTAGTGGAAAAAAACCAAACAACTTGTATCAAATAAATAATCTTAACTGAAATTGTGGTTAGGAAATTACCACATAGAAGGCACCTAGCAACACAAGCAAGACAATAGCAATGATGGATGTTTCCAGAGGTAAAACCAAAAGCCTTTTCTTAATTTGTGACTTGCTCGGAGGCTTTTCCACAGGTTCCTTTTCCTTCTTCTTGCTCTTCTTTGAGGTTCGTTCCTTTGATGTGTCCTCACTTTTATCAGACTTCATCGAATCATTTGTCACAACACTTTCAGAACTGGCTTCCCCTGCCTTGATAGTCAAAAGTACAATTTGAACAAAGAAACTCATAAAGTGACCAGAAGAACATGATCTAATGCCAAAACCGGTGATGATTAAAAAATAATGCTTACATCAACGTGAGAATGACCCAATAGGCTGGGCAACTGCAACTTAATAGATCTTGAGAAAACATCAAAAGCCTGAGAAAGAGCAATCCCAGACAAGATACATGCTGCTGGAGCAAGTACAAGCATCAAGCGAACCTGATATTCGGCAGGATTATGTCCTCAATAAAATAATAAAAATGCAATAGTAAGAAAAACCTCCTCCATTATTATTCTTACCATGACTCCAGAAAAGTATACCGACGTAACAATATAAAGTACCACAAAGGAGCTTGCATCAGATAGGGGAGAAAAGCATGCCTACAGTAGGTAAGCACCGCCACAATTTAGTTTATATAGAATATGACAAGAAAAAACAGCTAATCTTATTCTTTATAATAAAAAATAACTCACAATAATGCCAGCTGGAACGAGGAATGCCAAGACATTGATATCCATAAAGTATGAAGGCCAAGTAGGTGGCTGATGCTCACTAACACTAGCAATGATTGGTATATACTTGCTTGCATAAGTACTGTTACACAACAAACAAATTAAGTACTTAGGATTGGACCCAAATCATAAAAAGAAAATAATTTCACTAACAAAAAGAAAGGTAAACTTCAAAGACACTTCTTTGGGCTATATTAGGTAAAATACCCTAGTTATTATAAAATTGAATGACCAACAATCACCTTAATCACAGAATATCATTTTAGGTGAAAAAATTTATTTTAACATCTTTTTTAAGAATTTGAATGATAAATATTGAAAACACAACACTTACGGATCAAGCAGACTTAAACTTCTTCCACTCCATCCTTTTGTTGGGCTTGAAGCTACCAATGCTACAAGTACTGCCACCATTGCACAACACACTGCCCTGCAAAATAAACAAGAAAAGCACAGGTACTAGTTTAATATCTACTTGCAATGTTTTGAATAGTCAAATAAGCTAATCAAAGAGACACCCACAGGCCAACAGAAACAACTAGTGCCACAGCTACTTTGAACATTTTTGGTGAAAGAATTCCTTTGATATAGTGCACAAGAGCCACTACATGGATGATAATGAAAACCTGCACAAGAAAAATTAGGTAGGTTTCAGTGAAGCTAATAAGGGGGATATAAAGAGAAGGAAAGAGGAAAAATACAAAAAGAAAAATGATTGCATATGCTCAAATGAGTTGAATTGATTAAAAATGAATGAGTATATAATCAGTGCTAAATAATGATGAAGTCCAAACATTTCGAAAATAAATACCTCCTTCCCATATCTTTTGATGTTTTAGCTTTCTATTTTTTCCAAAACATTTTATGTTTTAGAATTTCAAGTCTAATTAATGCATTTTTCTCAAATATACCCTCATTTAATACCCACTACTGGTGGAGCAAGTATCAAAGATCAAGGTATTAAATAAGGACATTTTAGTCCAAATATTTCTTAATCTGTGCGCAATAATAACCTTAAACATCAAAAGATCTGGAAAGGAGGTAGTAGCATTTATATAATAATATAATTAGATTAGACGATTAAATTTAAAAGCTTCACGATATTTGCAGAAGTTATGAATTACAATGTTAACAAGATAGTAAAAATAATTATATTATAATATTCCCCATATATAAATGGCATTATAAATTATTGTTAAATTAAACAGCTTCAAAGATTTACTTGAATGGAAATGAAATTAACTTAACTATACTTTAATGAAAAGGCATTGTATCCATTCACAACTTAGTCATGTCTCATCTAATGTCTACAATTTCCTGTGTCTCAACTGGATGGGTCATCATCATTGTGGAACATGTGACCCCTATTATACTTTTTCCTTAATTTTCTACCCTTGCCAATACACTTTGAAGGTTCAACTAATTCAGCTTCTGTCCTGATGTAGTAAGGAGTTCAAGGTTCAATTGTAGTTTGAGTTTTTTATTTTCATAAGTTTTTTTCTTTTCCACAAAAAATAAAAGTACTGAAAAGCAATGTAAACAAGGCATATTTTGATCCATATAGTAGCACCCATTGATGAAAAGATGATAGCTCAGTCACAAGTGAAGTTAATCATATGGCCTTTCTGAAATTTTGGTTAACAAAGCATAGTAGCATTGTTTGATCCATATAGGTCAGCTCACCTAGGGAATGAGCTTTTGTTGTATTAAAAGGAGTCATAAGTTAACCATGATATAGAAGTATAGTTTTATTTACTTAACAAAGTGATTTATAATGTACATTAATCTTATGCAAAATTTTCGGTTATCTCAACAAAAGATATCAACTTCTAAGTTCATAAGCAGATTTTCAGAATACTGACTTGCTAAAGAACTATTTAAACTCTATATTGACATATCAGGACATAATTTCTCCCTCCATAGAAACAAAAGAAAAACAAAGAATATTCAGTTAACTATTTTATCATTATCATTGTTATTTTCTTATAACAATTCCACTGAAAATAAAGCTTTCACAAGAAAAGGTGTGCAATAATAATATTAGGCTAAAATGTGCTCTTGGTCACTTATCTTTAAGGAAAAATCAACTTAATTCAAAAACAAGGGGGAAACTCACCAGAAATGATGCAAAATGCTCTGATGTCATTACAGCATTAAACCCAACCACAGGCACCAAGGCAGCCAACAATGTTCCCAATACAACCTGCATTCAGAAAATCAAGTGCACATTTCAAATTACAGCTTACAGTATCAAGCCCAAGTTATGTACTATGTGCATTTCAACTTTCCAATTGAAAAAGGCAAATGTTTTTATTTAAACTCTAACATAACTGTATGACTGAAACAGATACTTACAAGAGGTGCATATGCAATGTACAGTCGAGAAGAATAGCGACCGGTTACTATGCACAAGAGTACATGCATCGGAATAAGATTAATGATAAAAGTGTACCCTCCCCATGAGCAAACCTGAAAGATAAGAAGCGAAGATAACATAAACATAAATAAGAGGGGACAGAGGCAAAGATAACCAAGATAAATAGTATTATAAAAGCTTACCATGTAAAAGTATGCTATGGAATTCAAAGTGGCATAAAAGAGGGACCCTGTATTGAGTGTCTACATGACATGTAAAGCAAGTTAGAAACTTAAAAAGAAAATAATGCCAAGCTTAGTGATTTCTATCTACAGATGCTACTGAACTACAGTTCATACAGAATATTCAAATCACACATTGTTAGACAATGATGATAGTGAGTTCTAATAATCCTGTGGAAATTTAGAGAAACCAATGTCGTTATACATGGCCATTCAATATAAGGAAAAGTTGCTTGCTTTTGCAGATCACCTTAATATAGAGATAGAAAGTGAATATCAAAGCAAATATAGCAACAGCTTCATTGTCGTAGCTGCCAGCCACTGATCGAGATATATATGAAGGGACCTGAAGACACAAGATTATTAAGGATTCAGGATGAATTACATATAAGAGGGACGTCAGGGACCAGCAACCAAATAATATTAGAAGAGAGTAACTATTACCAACAGTCATCATTGATTTACAAATATTCATATCAAAACGCATGGTTATTATTCAACCAGCATCTTCACTTTTACTAAACATTGATTTGTTGATCATTCAAATTCAAATATAGAATGTTGAATGGCTGAGAAAATAATTTTTATCATTAACTCCATAAATGAAATGATAATAATTGTTAGGAAAATTGGAAGACAATTTGTTGAGAAACTCACCATAGCCAGAAGAACTGCTGCTGTCAAGCCAGCCCCCGCACCCTTAACCTCCTACAAAAGGAAGCGGCTGCAGCAAATTAGCAAGCACATAAACAACAGCAAAAATATACAGGCTGCAATTCTGGCATTTACAAACCTTTGTCAGAAGATAAGTTGCCCATGAAGCAAAGGCTGAGAATATAGGTGCAGTAAACACACAAACAGTTTCAACTGAGAGAGGTATGTTTAGGGAATTCAGTACCCTGAAACCAAGAAGGGAATGGTCCAAAAATATCAACCACCTTAGATAAACTGATAAACTTCAAAACAAATGCTTGCATGGATATTTAATATTAGTATAAAATGAAGAGAAAAATCACAGCATATGACAACCAACATTACTGTGTTTCAAATGCCTACCACCATAAGGTGCCTGCTGTCAACGTCAAACCAGGATAGACAGTCCCACCAATTACACGACCGAGGGGATACCTTGAAATGGAAAGGTAACACGGACATTATATCCAGAAACATTTAACAACAACCTGTTTAAACTACGCAAGTAAAGAGGAAAAACTATTTCAATATAAACACCATCAACTTACCAAGTTCGATCATCAAACCAGTTCCAGAAATCGTATATCCCATTCTTTGTCAAAAACTGAAACCAACAAAGTTGTGTCATCATTTGTGAATTTTTATTGCATTGAGATTAACAGAGTAAAATTGAACAAATGTTACAGCCATGAAAAAAAAATCCATTTTTCTATTGCCATTAACCAGCATAAGAGACTCCTCCACCATCCCAATAGTAAGACCAATAGGTGCAAAATGGTTCCATTCCAAATAGTGCTCACCTGAGTGACTCTATAGTTGAAATAAGGATCAAACTCGTGGATAACACTCTCATACTTTATAACCTGTATACAATGCATTAAAAAATGTGAAGAAGAGCAAGAGCATCTCTGGCCAACAAGTGGAAATGGATGACCTAGTACAATGCCAGAAAAAACAGAAGAAGACTAATACAAACAGAATTTTTGAGTCAGAACTTAAAAGTATTCAGGTCATAGAAATGGCCACACCATATCACCACTTTTACACAACTATTTCAACAAAATGCGAGTTTGCCCGACACTTTCATGCTTTTGAAACCATAACCAAATGCAATTATACACATTAGAATGTCAACCAATAGGAAGACTTCAATTTATCCTCTAATCTAATATAATTCAAATCCATTTCAAGTGCATGCACATGTGAAATGACATCACAAATTACGAACATCTTATGTCACATTGCACTTCATCATTTCAGTCTAAGCATTACCCTTACACCACTGGTGCCGACGTTTTTTTTTTTTTTCAAATCGTTGACTTATCTGCGAATGAACGAACACAGCTCGGCCAAGTCGCAGGAAAAAAAAAAAGAAAAATCTAGACAGTTCCGGCTAAGTCACTGATATTGCAAGCTATGCTTGATGAATGAAACATACACGACGAACGTAACGAAACGGTTAAGATTGAGCAATAATCCGAGCGGCTGAATTTAGAAGCATGCAATCGTGTTAAGAAAACGAAAACTCGGAACCGGAACGAGGTTCAGGTAACCAGATCTGCGGAATGAGGAGAAATGCTTACGGAGAAGAGACGGATCGAGAAGGCCAGAACGCCGATGAGGAGAAGGATGAAGAACGCGAGGACGTTGCCGAAGGCGTGCCTGATGGAGTTGGTGGTGGTGCCGTTGTGAGCATTGGAGGCCGCCATTGACGGCCAAATTGAGCTCCGAAGAGAGAGAGAGGAAGAGAGAGAGAGTGCGTTTCTTCTGAGTCGCAGTGTGTGACTCACTGGGGTTTATATCTGTAATCTGTAGAAGTCGTTGCTGGAGCCGAGGGGGGAGCTAGGCTGTGTTAGCTTGCGGAGACTGAAAAGACGATATTGGGTCTGGTTTTGTGGTTAATGACTCAAATATCCTTTGAGTTTTGACGTGGCGAAGTTCTGTTGGGCTTGCTACATATTTTTGTCACTCTGGGTCGTGTGATTGGACGCAGACTCTCTTCTCAGGTCTTCGGACATGCTGGATTTTTTTCATTTTTAGTGCAATAACAATAAGAATTTTTAGCTATGCTATTCTTTTCTTTTTTTTGAGGAATAATTTTTAGTTATGTGAACCTACCATATTTCAAATTTTTCTCCTGAGGTTATACAAAAATAATGCGGCACTGTGCTAATTTGATTTAATAATATAGAATAATTATTACTTTTTACATTTAAAAAATTTAAAAAAGCAACTATTTGAAACTGTACGAGCTATGCATTTTTTTTTCTTAAATGTTATAACTGAAATAATTAATTGATTTTCATAATTCCTTTTTTTTCAATCAATTCAAGACAACTCTGTTGCAGTGTTGCATAAGACATATTTATAATTTTTTAAGAATTAAATTAATAATAAAGTCTTTTAAAATATTTTAAAGAATTTATTTATATTTTTAACATATAAAAATAAATTTTTCCAAATTTTGTCTAAAAAAATAAATAATTGTTATACAATTTGTAAACATATTTTATGTAAGAAAAGAATGACCATTTTATGTAACCTAAGAATCACGCTCAACAAACAAAATAATATTCTTTAAATTTAATTGTTACCTTTTATATACTAGTAAATATATTTTTAAAAATTTATTAATTTTATTGTTACTTTCTATATATTTAAATTTATTTACTCTTAACGGTTGATTCTTAATAACAAGAAGTTTTCTTAATACTACATTTTGTTTTATTTTAATGTGTTATGTATTTTTTCTATGTTTATTATTAAGTTTGTTTTTTTTATAATAATTATCTTAAAAATTAAATTAACATCTCATTTTGATGGAATGATAGTGTTGCATGACCATTAAATGTAACCGAAAATTATTAATCATTTACTATTTGAATTTTGGGTTGTTGGACCTAGGGAAGCAAAGCCCATGGGTCAAACCTTCACTTATCCAATACATAGATGCTATTTAGTTTCTGCACCCCAAAAACTTAAATATCCCCGACTTGCCTTTTTTCCTTTTTGCATTTGCTTTTCTCTTTCTATCTTGCACTCAATATCACACCTTCAAACACTTAAGCCATTGCAACCTAGGCCTCATTTTATACCAACTAGGGCATCACACTTCTCTTTCCTTGTACCGTCCCCATAGTCTCCTCCACCTTCATCATCGCTCCAACAACGTTAACTCTTATTAATAGGGTTAGTAAAAGAGGGTAAGTTTTCGGATTCAGGATTCCAAAATTATGATTTCATAATTCTGAATAAAGTAATCTGAAACATTATTGGCCAACTTTCCAAGCATCTGCAAACAGACGTACTTCAAATGGGTCACATATTCTGCGACATTTTTTTGATATTTTAAATGTTGTCAAAAGTTTTTAATAACATTTTTAGCAACATGTTACTAATATGAATAGATTTTTTGTAACATCTTTTTATCTAATATTTAATAAAAAATTTATTAAAAACTTTTAACAACATTTAAAAATGTCACAAAATATGAATAGATGTTACTAATATGTTTTTTACATTTTATCAAATGTTGTATATAGTTCATGTTGCTAAAGGTTTTAGCAGCAAACATATATGAACTGTACACGACATTTGGTAAAATGTAAAAAAAAAACATATTAATAACATTTATCCATATTTAATGATAATTTTAAATATTGTCAAAAGCTTTAGCAACATTTTTGTGTTATGCCAAAAAAAATTGCAAAATATTACATTTGTGATAATGATCAATTAGGATTGTGTTTCAATGCACAGTATTATCAAGTTTATGTATGAAATCATGGAGATCTAACATGTTTATTCCATGTATTCTAAGGTCGCACTGCTGAAAAGTATTTTCTACGACGACAAAATGACGATGGTTCCCCAAAAATCGTCTTAGTATATTAATCAGTGGCAATTTTGTAAATACGAGATTTTTCAACAAAGACAATTTTACAAAAACTATCTTGGAAACTATCATTTCACGATGGTTTCGTAAAAACCGTCTTAGAATTGTTGTCAATTCAAGACAGTTTTAAGAAAATTGTCTTAGAAGTAAGTGCCCTTTACTTTGTCGCTTCTCACTCTATCCCTTTCACTCTCACTCTCATTTGATTACAGCTATGTTTGAAAACCCTAACCACCTTCCTCTCCTCTGATCCCCACCTCCGCCTGGTAGTCCTCTCCTTCGTCCCATCCATCTCTCCTGCCTCCACTCCCCGAAGCCACCGTCCCTCGCAAGGTTTGAAGCCATCTTCCTTGCCCTCTACACCATCGAGACCAAATCCTACAACGACAAACCGCTTGTGATCACAATCCCCAACATCTACCACGCGTCCCTCCGTCAAGCCCCAAACCCTAGCCCTAACCCTCACCACACCATCCTTGATTGGACTCATTTCAACTTGGGCCAAGGTTGAAAGTTCTATTAATTGGCCCAATGCATCTTTTGCCTAGGCAATATGGTAAACACCAAAAAAGGTGAAATGGAATGAAATTCTTCTTATTTCTCCACTTCCTGCCAGTGGGGTGACTTGTCTTCATCCTTCATCGTGCTTCACAAATTCTTAATCTACGACTTGTGTGTGTATGTATTCATTTATGCTTAGAATTCAAAAGCCTCCATTTTTTTATTATTATTTATTTACTTGCTTGTTCCAATTCATCACTTTCTCTTAATTTGGGTTTATTTTCAATTGATTATGTTGTGTGCCTCTCCCTCTGTGCCGTAACACTTTCTAAGAAGCCCAACATCAATTTTCAATTCCCATTTCCATATTGCCCTTGATTTAATTACATGGCTTATTCTCATGGTTTGGTTGGGATTACTTTTATTTTTCCTTTTTTTATGTATTAATAGTTTCATTCACAAGAACCCTTTATTCTCGGGGATTTTGTCTTAGTTGAATTAGTCGTTATGTTATGACAATGTTCTGGTATATTTTTATATATTTTTTGTTTCAGCTGTAACATTTGGCCAACCTTGATTAAACGATTTTAACTGAAATTGGGAAGGGTGTGAAGTTTTGATTGTTGTGTCTGCTTCTGCCAAGCATAGTCTTAGTGTGTTACCTATGTATTTGTATGTTAGTTTGATAGATATAGACACATAGTAAGATTTATTTATGCTAAGCTCGTAAGGAGCAATGGATTTGTCTCAAGCTCTCAAACTGATTTCTTTTTATGAGAAGAGATAGGAAATTTGTGTGGCTATATGCTCATTTTGTTGGGTTTTGTTATGGCCTTTATGGATTATGGATGTCGGTCAATGTTAGTGTCTTTACTCAGAAGCTTCTACGCCCCTTCATCTTTGTGAGATAGATTAGAGTTTTTTCCTAGGCTTTCAATGTTGGTGGAGAAGATGATTTTTCTTCTTTCTTTTTGATATTGGGAGGTTGAGAGTAACAGTAGCTTGTTTTCATGCATTGCCTTATTGTTCTTTTGTTTCGTTTGTTCTTTTGCGGATGATGCTATATATAGTTGGAACTTCTTATCCCCTTTTAAACTTCTCTACTTTCTCCTAATATTTTATTTATTTTGATCTTTAAAAGAAAAATCCAATAAGCATATGATACAGTCTGTAATTTTGTTGGAATTTCTAGTGTTATATGCAATATTGCACTCTAGTTACTTGTGTTAACTTTGGCTTTGATCTCCATCTATCATATTCATCTAAGAGTCATCATTTACTTTGGCTTTGATTTTTTAGTTTTTATTCTAAACTAACGGTTTATATTTATGCTTAAGATAAGCCAAAAACAAGTCTGCAAGCTGGGGGAGGATCCAAAAGCTTGAAAATTAAGTAGTAGCTAGCTATCAACAAGAGTGGTGGGTATAGGTTGAAAATTAAGTAGTAGCAACAAGAGTGGTCATCAAAAAGGAAAAGAGTGGTGGTTATAGGTCCCACAAAACCATGCCATCAACTTCTGAGAAAACAACGTTGGTTATATATATGTGGCCATGTGCGCCAGATGATCAAGAAAGGACGATTGCCACTTCACTGTATGTGTTTCACAGATTGAGTTGGTGCTGTCTATGAATATAATCACAGTCCAACTTTTTTTTTTTGCCCTAGGTATTGCTGGTTAGATTCACGTGATATTCAGGAAAATTAAAAACCTACATATACAAATATTATGCAGACCACAAAATAAGAAAAATTTAGAAGTTTTTTCGTACTACCTTTGTAATGGTCCCTTTTGTTTTTTTAGTACTATATTTGTGAACAAAAAATGTTTATTCTATATATGTTCTATAAGGCCACAAGCTTTTAGTGTCTTTTTGCCTGGACTATAACACTATGGTATAAAGGAGTAAAAACTCTAAAAATTTCAAATTGGAATCTAAGATTACTTTTTGTGAATCTTATAGTGTTATTTAAAATTAAAAATCTTATAAGATCTGTCCTATTTTTTTTTAGTGATAAATTTTATTTTATGATCTTATACAATATTTTATAAATTTCATATAAACCTCACTTTAATTTTTTTTCCCTCCCCATGTACACTTTTTTTCCTCTCAACTTATACTTCCTTTTTCTCTCCTTCCTCCCTCTCCCTCCCCTCATACATTTCTTTTTCTTTCTTTTTCTTCTTCTTCCTCCGCCGCGGCCCCCTTCTTCCTTTCCCTCAGTTGCGGTCATGGCTTCCTTCCCCCTTCCCCTCCATGGCAAACGTGGCCTCCCTCCCCCTACCCCTCTGCCATGACCTCCTCCCCCTATGCCTGTATGTATATCTTTTTTGTTTTTATGGTTTGTTGTTGCTATGGTTTCTTCTTCTTCATCATTCCATCTCTTTTGTTGATCTCTCTCACATTTTGTTGTTGTTAGTGGGAGATCTAGTGAAGATCAGATCTTGAGCTCAAGATTCTTATTTAAAATTTGTCACTAAAATTACTCTAAGGATCTTGTTGTAGTATATGTCAATGTCATATAGAATACAAATAATTTGTGGTCTCCATAAATATCTGTGACATAAATAAATAAATAATGATATATAAATAATTTTTTATTTTAAACTTTTGGTCAATACTTTTTTTCCACTCTATTTCTTTTTTTTTTTTTTGTCTTTATAAAATTTATCATACCAATATTTTGTTTCTTTTTTTCTCTAAGCGTTAGATATTATGAGGTGTCTATGAACCATTTTCTGAAATAGATATAATTTGATAAAAAAAATATAAAAAAAACGAAGTATTAATGGAGAGTAAACAAGTGTTCATATATATTCGTAACTCAAAGTAACTTTGAACTGAAATTTTTATTTAATTGCTACAACACAATGCAACAGCATATCTAGTAAGTACATACTAATGATACACTGAAATCGCAAGCACATCAATTAAAGTACTTTTTTTTCTCAGCAATAAAAGTACTTGATAAACTGAAAAGGCTCCATTGCCATATATTGGTAAATGATAATCCCTTGACAAATATTACTAACATATTTTTTCACACATTCTTTATTAATAATTAAAATTTATTAAAAATATAATTATTTTAGGTTATTTCTTATTATTAGAATTTATTGCACTAACACTCCTTTAATTGCTTCAGGACAAAACTTAGATATACTTTTGTAAGGGTTGGTTGTCTTCTTCTCCAATCAAAATTAAAATTTCATTTTGATAATCGGTGTAATAAAGGTTTGCAACAGAGATTACATGGATTATCAAAATAAAACTTCAACTATAATTAAAGAATAAGATGAAGGTTAATAAATTCTTTAACACCCTCTTTTAACATATATCTTATTATTGACTGAAATTTATAGAAAATTATATATAAAATTTGTTGAATTTCACAATTCATTTAATGACCGTCTCTTCTATTTTTATAATTTTTAAAATATGTTAAAGAAGGGTGTGTTAAAGAATGTGATCATCCTGCAACAATACAAACAACACCCAAGCAACAGTATATAAGTTTTGTCCTTACTTTTAAGCCATGAATACTGCTTCCTCCATTGTCTTCAAAGCTGCTTGCATCCTCTGAGCCATGACCTGCAAGCCCGTGTCTATGAAGGAATCAAGATGCTCCAGTTTCCACCCTTCAACAGGTTCAACTTCATATAGCCACTCAATCTCACACCCCTCAGCCATTGGCAGCACCTTCAAAGTTGAAACGTAGGAGTGAAATCCTACATTCCCATCCACGATCGAATAGCTAAAAACCCGTTGAGTTGGGTCAATGGATAGCAGTTTCTGCTTAGTCCAATTCACAGTTTGTTTGCCATCATCCACAGGGGTCTTGAAACCAGCGCAGAAGCGAACACACCCAGGTTGGCCAGAGATACCTTCAACTGGAATGCATGTAGAGAGAGTGGGGAACCACTTGTCAAGGCCAAAGAAATCCTCCAAAAGAGGCCAAACTTGTTCTGCTTTGGCTCCTTTTACTTCTGTTGTGGCCTTGCCCTTCCATTTTTCCTTTTCAGGTTGGCTTCCTTGTTCAATTGGCTCCATCTATAGATAATATCAACTAGGAATATATGCTATACAAACACAAGGTATATGAAATGTATATCTTAGATATGAAAGTAGCCTTATATAATATAGCCGGTCCTATATATATAGACTGATGTAGTTACATATTGATTAACAATCAAAACATACAAAAAAAAAAAAAAGTTTTAATTGTTCATTGGTCCCTATACTTGCATATTTTTTACATTTTATTCTTTATATATACATTTTAATCCTTATAAGATTGTAATCATTAATAGATTAAAAAGTGTATGGTTGAGAATTTAAGAACAAGTAATTTTTTGCTATAGAAATAAAACGATAAAAATTATGTAAATATAAAGACTAAATGAATAATTAAATCTATAAAAAAATAATCAAGAAAACTTAATTGAGTTGGTTGAATAAAATATAAAAATTATTGTAAATTATTTTATATTATGATCAATTTTTACGAATAAAAAAAAAGCAATAAAGTAGCATTAAGTCAAATTGTTATAGACTAAAAAATAGGTTTAATGTTACATTGAATCCGTTAATATTTTAATGTTATTCTGTTTTCGTCATTAATTTTTAAATTTTTTATTTTTATTTTTATACTTTTAAAATATATTATTTTAGTTATTTTCTTAATTTTCCATTTATAATTTTAGTATTCTATTAATATTTAAATTTTAAAATAATTAATTTAAAATAATGACCATAAAAATCCATCAATCCTGCACACAAGATACGCAGCAACAGTAACGCACACAAGAAATCCATCTTTTTATATGCAACAGTCTCAAAAAATATTCAACAATAATATTGTTAGTTTCAAAAGGTTATAGGAGATGAAAATCTTGGAAGAGGATGAAATCACATCTGGAAGAGGTTGGAGATGATTTTTTTTTTTTAAAATAAAACAAATATAGTAAAAAATTGAAAATCATCGTTATGTTAAATTAATTATTTTAAAATTTAATTATTAATAGAATACTAACGTTATAAATGAAAAATTAAAGAAATAATCAAAATTATATGTCAAAAACATAAAAAATTAAAATAAATATTTAAAATTTAATGTATCAAAATAAAATAACATCAAAATATAATAAATAAAAAATAACATTAAAGTTAAAAAAAATCATTTTTCATAATGTAACATTAATTCCACGTGATATTGCCGGGAATAATATATATGACAAGTGGCAATATTTTTTAGCTGAATCTAGTGGCTATTTTTTTTTGTTTTTTATCATGCATAGAATCTGGTGGCTATCTAGTACCTTCATATTGCACATAAGTGAAATGATTGGGAGCACATTTCAGTGGACAAGTTTGAGTGGGTTTTTCGGCGCTTTAGAAAATTATTATTAATTTATTTGAATATATTAATTGTTCTTCTATTTAACTTTATTTGAATTGGAAGTATATTTTATTTTATTTGAGTGAAATTAAATTCAATTATTGGAGGACTGTTCTTTTTTTAAGATACTCTTTTTCTTCTATATTTCTTCTCAAACAAACAAACAATGAAATTTTCATATTTCCATGTTAATTTTTTTCTGTTTCTTCTCACCTCATTTCTTTCCAAAAATCGACTTATATTTTAAACCATGCATACTGAATTGTTGGTCAGGTATTCCAAATTCTTTCCTCTCACAGTCTCACTTATATTTTATCTTTCTTTACATACACGCATCTCAAAAATGCTTTCTAAAATCAAAAGAGACAACTTTTTGTTATCCCACTTAAATATTATAAATAAAAGAAAACATTATTAATGATGAAACAATATTACCATATATGCGACATTGCAGGGAATTATTACTTAGCACCTTTGTCCACTTATTGAAAAAGCCAAATAAATTATTGGAAGCACAAATTATTATTTGAACACTAATCTGTTCTTAACTGCTTAAGTTAAATGAAATTGAATTATATATATGCTGAATATTCTAATTTATAATTCTAAAGTAGATGATGGAAAATAATTTTCTTTTTTTGACTGGAAGGAAAAGGATTGATTACATCCATAAGCAAAGCTCTAATGAGGTATAATAAAATATTATATATATATATATATATATATATATATATATATATATATATATATATATATATATATATATATATATATATACACTCCACTTTATGCCTTAATGCAGTGGGAACCAATTAAGTAATTAACAAGAAAACTTACTTATCCATTAGCTTAGCTGATACATAAGACTCTTCAAAAAGGTTCAATAAGGTCATGGAAAAACACCTCATATATATTTATTTGAATGTAAATAGGGAGAAAGAAAATTGAAAAGAAAAATTAGTTTGAAAATATTAACATTTCAGTGATGGTTTGAAAAGAAAAAAAATAAGGAGAGAGATTTTGACGCGAGATTAAAAAAAAAAGAAGGAAAACCCCTATTTCCCAAGTAATGTGAAAGTAGGACATATGTAATTCAATGAAATATTTTGCTTATAGAAAAAAGTGATGTGAGAGTAGGGACAAGGACTTTTTATTTTTTATGAATAAATAAATAAAACTTTTCATAACAGATTTTTTTAAAAAAAGTTGTATTAAGAAAAGATAATTGAGTAAATATATTAATCGTTTTTTTTGGGTTCAACTTATCTTTTAAAAATAATTGGTAAAAAACTATTTTTTTATACAATTCTATCCAAACAAAAAGAGAGAAACTCCTCCATTATTTCTTTCCTTATATCATTCTATCCAAGAATCCAACAACCCATCTTTTTTTTATTTCTTTCCCCTCTTATTTATTTCCTCTTTGTTTCAATTTTTTTATTTGGACAGAATATTATAGAGAACGGTAGCCTGAATATATAGAGCAATCAAGTATTGTTCGCACACCTTAAAAGATATGGGAAAACTCCTATATAATTAAATCTCATATTTTTTCCCTACTGTTAAAGATTTCAATGGATAATATATTGGATTTGAACTGTTGGTAAATAACAAAGTTACATTGTCTCTACACTATTATAAATACTTTGACTTGTGAACATGGTAGCATAACCATTAGTGACTGCCAAAGAAATGAGACAATCAGTCACCCTAGTAACATAGTGTGTGAGGTAACTGTAAATTGAACAACATTAATTTTACCTAATTTATAAAATAGAATCATAATAATTTTGCTAACATCACCTTTTTTTCTCTTTAATTTCCTGTTGTTGCAGTGACCTGACATTGTTCGGGTAAATAAATAGGATGTAAAAACTGATGCGATTAAGGAGGTTTTAAAAAAAAAACTCGGTAACCATATATAATTTCAGAGTTTCTATGATGTATCAATAATTTGGAGGGTTTTATATTGTTAATTTTTTAGTCAATCAAATTTACATGTTATCTTTTCATAATTATTTTTTTTTCAAATTAATCCTTGATTATTATTTTTAAAATTGTAATTTTTAAATTAGAAAATATGATTAAAGATAACTTTAGAAGTCTCAAACTTAAAATCTTTTTAATTGCTTTCATTGATTTTTATAAAACCTATGCTTAATAAACAATTTTAAGAAATTTGTAAACCCTAAACTCGAAAATATTTTTTATAAAAAGCGTATAAAATAACTAATTATTTTAGGATTCAGACTTATAAAGTTGTCTTTAATCATTTTTTAATTTTAAAAAGTTACAATTTTAAAATTTTAAAAATAATAATCAAGGACTGATTTGGAAAAACAAAAAAAAAGTTAATGACAAAATAACATGTAATTTGATCTGTTAAAGAAAATTATCAAAAATTTCAAATTATTGAGGAGACCATAGAAACTCTCATGTAATTTTTGTTCTAACATCAAGATTTTCAGAGTGTTTGTTGCCACAATTATTGTCGCATGGCTGCATTTTTACTTTGTAGCAACAAAATCGTGAGCATAATTATAAATAGGCAAATTGTACATGTTGTATGCTCATTCTTAACCTCGATGGTCGTCTCACTCTCTATCTTATCTTTGATAACTCCAAATTCGGTTTAATGGTCTTGACCATTAGCGATGTGATGTTTAGACATTTACTTATATTGAAATTAAAAGGGATATTATGTGATGGAAATTGAAGAAAAAATGTGAGTTAGTGGCGGGTATAGTGTGTGAACTATTATTGGTCGATGTGAGTTAGTGGTCGATGTCATGAGTCTCATTGATCTATTATTGGTTTAAGGTTATCAGTAAGTTTCATAGTCTGATAGTCACCTTAGTCAGGGAGTGCGGTTTGAGAGTGAGAGAATAAAAGTCCAACAAAGAAAACAAAAGAATGAAGACAATAAACTCAAGTTTTTGTTAGGGTGTCTGGTTGTAAATTACGGTCTACAATTGTGATTGCAACATCAAGATATTTTGACATTTTATCACATTAGTTGTATTATTTTTTTCATGATATAAACGTTATTTTAACTTACTGTGACTGCAAATAATTAAGTAAAGTTGTCCAATAAATATATAAGCTACGCCCCAAATAAAACTTCTTAACAAGTACACCGGACATGCGTGATTTGCTTGGAACTTGATGTTGACATAACATGGTGCTTTGGAGATACCCACTCTCCATTTTTATTAGACAAACCAGACAGCAAGGATCACGCGCATGTATATCAAAAGTAAAATACTACCTAGAAATAGGATATATAATACGAGGAGGCCAAAGGGGGTGGCTGGCTGTACGTCAGCCACACATATATATTAGTGGTAGATCATCAAAACTGACAGAAACTTGGGTGCATGTAAACAAACTGTAAGAAAAATTATCAATCGCAATTCCAATGTTATATTTAACACCTGTAGAAAGATAAAAATATAAAGGGGGTTGTTAAGCATTCACTGTCCCACACTCTTGTGTGGGGGTACGTTCTGTTTTCTATGTGAAAATAAGAAAATTAATGGATTCTTGGGCCACTTAAAGGTACTATATACACTGACGTAGGGAGAATAGAGAAAATACAAATGATTAATTGATATGTTGATTAACCTCCATCTATAGTCACCAGATTTGACTGAGAGGTAGAAAGATAACTTTTTACCCCCTTTCTAACTACATATGTAACTGATTAAAAAGTGTGCTTGTTCGGTTGTTCCTACAAGTACACACACAGACAAAGTCATAGATTGTTTTCCACTTATAATGATTTAACCAGTGATTTACAGTTTTTCACACATATGAATATTCAGATGCAAGATATATGGATATACATAGAACCTTGTGATCCTAGGGCCCCAACTGCAATAATTTTTTGGCTTTTAGTTAATTAGGTAATTAATCAATTAGCTTGCTTGATATCTGGAGCCCACCCCTCCTATGGTAAATATTTTACATGGCAGGCATTCATAAAGCAAGATAATTGTTTATTCAATTAGAAAATTATATAAAATCATATATACATACTTTGTTATGAAATAAAAAAGATATTATCTCCAAGTCCCAACAAAGGTTGATACTGTTGTAATTAACCAGGAGGAATTGGGAGGTGTAGTTACTACTGCTGATAAAGTTAGAGCAAGCTGTAAGAGTCCCATCTTTTGTTGTTTTCTTGTGAAATAATTTGTCTAGTACTCGCTGTGAGACCAGTGTCCAGTAAGCAAATAGCTAGTATGTTATATAATTCATGTTTCAATTAAAGTTTTCAAACATAAATTTGAATAGAAAGTATATTATAAATTTGATAAATAAAAAAAGGTTTATTAATTATAATATAATTTATGTCTAGATTTTTTTGTTTTAAAATATGTTAGTAAAATGGTTTTTCTTAAAAATAATACTAATCAAAAGTACTAATTTTATTTGATATTGTTTTGAATAAATGCTGTCAATGTAAAAAGGTTGACTTTAAAAAATAACCTATATATATGTTGCTTTAAATTGAAACTCAATTTAATGTCTAACATAGTTATGTGAAAAGATTATGATGAACAATCAAAATAATAGTGATAAACAACTGATCTCCAAAAAGTATGTTAGAGGATCTCAAATGGCTACGTGCATGTTTGAAAATGTGGTGGAGAAACTTTCAACCTACATTTGGAGAAGTAACTTTTGTTATTTTTGCTCTGAATGTAAGTTGGGAGGAAAATGAAAGGATATTCAAACATATATAGGTTATTTCCACCTCAGCCTTTTCATTTGCAGATAGATTAAAAGAATGTGATGGTCCCAGCTAGCACTATCCGACATACGTTTCACTAATTATTTGAATTGTGAGCCCAGAAGTTCAGATTAAAAAATAAATAAACTACTTATTTAATTATTACAACGTTCGAAATGTGATCATTAAGTAAAATGTGGAAACAATGGGATTTTACAAATATCTTAATTTTTAAGCATGCAATGGATGTACCACCAAAAAGTATTGAATTTTCTTTACTAATAAAAAAAAGGTGGAGTGGGTATGATCATGATCAATGGCCCTCTTAAGGAGAAAATTGCCTTAAAGCAAGTTCACGAAGATGAAACCCTAAATAATTTAACAAGTGTGTGCATAAATTTGAATTAAAGTGCTTTAACCAAACCTAGTTTTTAGTTTTACGAAGCTTGAGAGGGCTATGGTCCAAGTCATCTGAACTAATGGGAGAAAAATATATTCGGAGAGACAGATTATAATGAGGGATCAGTCGAGGATATAAATGGCATAGTTCAAAATGATAATCAAGAGATATTATAAGTGTAAGTCGTCTTAATTTTTAATCAACAATTTTTTTATTTTCGTTCTTAATTTTATAAAATATAATTCACTTTTAATCCTTTTCTTTTATATATTTTTCACTTATATTGAGGATTAGAAAATGCTAATAACAATTTAATCTTTGAATAAAAATGACATTGGGAGAGTGAGATCAATTATTATGTGCAGTTTAGAGATAAAGACATCAAAAGAAAAGTAGAAATCAACAGAGTTTATCGCGCGCCATTATATATAATTATAAATTTATAATTATAATATAATTTATATATTTAAAAATATTATTATAATTAATTTTAATTATATTTAAATAAAAATTTATTTTGTACAATACACATATTAAAGTAATAATAATATTAATTAGTATAATATAAAAAGTTTATAAAATTAAGGCAGAGCTTTATTAAGATTCTTTTTTTAAAGTCTCTTTTTTTTAACGTTCTTAATCTAGTCTAAGTATTTTTTTAATTCATTCGAATAATAGTTTAATACAAACGCCAATACATTTTTCACGTATCTTTTCTACGGTTGATTTGTACAAGTTATTAAATAATGATTTGGTACATAGTTTTAAGAAAAGTAATTGTTTTTTTTTAATTTCTGTAAAAAAAATTGATTAAAGAAAAATATTATTTCTTTTAAAAAAGTTGTACTAAATATGTTTTTAATCTAATACAAATATTTATTTCACACTCTGCACGTTTATTTCTAGCTGCACTATTTTTTGCATTCTTATACGATAATCTATTCAACTTTTATTATTTGTTCCATCCATTCTAAATAATTTTAACTTAACAATTTATTCAGGTAAAATATTTTCTTCTAAAAAAGTGCCACATTATCTCAAAATATCCTTAGTGCCTATGGCATCTCTTGGTTTATAGGTCTCTTCTTCCAAATTCTATATATGTTTACTTCAATATAAAAATAAATCATGCATGTTGTACACTCTTTTAATAAAAAATTTATTATTAATTGAAATTTTTTTACAACTAAAAATTTATGAGTCTTACTATTTATATATTTTTTGTAATTTCTAGTAAATTTTAATTAATATTGAAATATATCTTAAAATATATATTAATAGTTATATTCAAAAGAACAATATTACAAAATGACATTCTAACCAACTGAGCTAATAGATCAATTATATTAAAAAATAATTAAGGTTGATATATATAACACTAAAATTTTTAATATATATTTAATACACATATAAGTTTACATAATAAATTTTGTAACAATTAATTTTGATCTAATAATGTATTTTTTTACATATATACATTTTTATTAAATCTATATGTAAAATTTATATTTAAAATTTGTATATATAAAAAAATATTATTAGATTAAAATTAATTGTTACAAAATTTATTATGTAAACTTATATGTGTATTAAGTATACATTAGAAATTTTAGTGATATATATATCAAATTTTTTAACATAATTAATCTATTAGCTCAGTTGGTTAGAATGTCTTGTTAATAACACAAAAACTATAGATTTGAGACTTGCATATGTCATTAATTTTAAATTATTTTGTAAAATATATTTTTAATATAATATGTGTCATGGGACTTACGAATTGATAATCCGTAATCCATAAGCCTCTTACGGATCCATATAATCCGTAAATCTCATAAGGATTATCAATTTGTAAGAGTTATATGTAAGAGTATTTTTGGTTTTTCCTTCTAATTCTTATTAATGGTGTATTGAAAAAAATGTTGAGTGCAGCAAGAAAATCCTAGAAAACGTTTATCTGTTGGGCTTATAGAGCCCAGTATAAGGGGGTCGGCCTCACCTACTATTTGAAAACATGGCTGCAAGAAAGAAAGAAAAAACGCTGAACAAATATTTATTTAAGAATATGATTAAATTGAAATGCACAATTACACTGCACGGTAAAATTTACCTTATCATTTCATTATATATTGTCATGTAAAATTTACAATATCATCTTATCACACATTGTTACTAGGGGTGCCCGCAATGCAGATTAAAATATAAAAATAATTTATGGTTTTGTTTGATTTAGTTTAAAGCCAATATAACTAGTTAAAAGTTAGTCACATCTAGATAATTGATTATTACTTATTATTTTCTCTTCTTATTTAGAAATAAAATTTACTGAAATTGATAAATTTTTAATATAATTTATCCAATAATGAAGAATATTAATAAAAGAGTATAAAAAAGATATTGTTAGTATTTCTCATTCCTATAAATAACTTAATGTAATTATTATTTTTACTCACTTAGCTATAGTTTTTTTTAATAGATTTTTGTTATAAAAAAAGAGGAGAATATTATTAGGATTCTTCATCCTTATTGATAAATGATAACAAAACTTGATATAATCATTTCCACTCATTAAGGGTGTGTTTAATCTGCTAAAAAGACAGGATAAATAAAATATTACTGGACAAATAACTGAATCGTATGATAACTTTTTATACTATAAGTTGTTTTGGTGGTAGTCAATGTACAATACAAGTAATTTTGTATTGTATTTTATTTGATGTGTCTATGTACGTGACAAAATAATGTAAATTTTATTATAAAATACTAGGTGCATTAGCAGCACCTTAGCAACACAATAAAGGAGAAACACTTCCACGGAAGATGCGTGGTCCATGACGCCACCAGGCAAAGGGTTTGGCGATGCAAGGCTATCACGAGGTCACAATGATGGCGGTGGCGACACGACGACGTGATGCAGCCTCGTCGAAATTGGCCAAAAGAAAAAAAATATAACAAGAAGGAGGAAGATAATAATGAGAACATTTGAATAAATTAATAATGAAAAGAAATAAATAATAAGTAAAAAGGAAACAACAACAATCCATATGGTCCTCGTCGGCGACCACCAAGGTACGATGCTTGGAGAGAGAGGTTTAGAGAAGGAAACCCATATAGAAAAAGAAAAAATGTGTGATAATGAAAAGTTAAAAAATAGAGATAACATTATATTTTTACTTTTATTAGATATTGGACAAAAAGTTATACGAGATTTAGTGAATTATAGATTTTTAGATACGGTCTAATCTATCATTTTTTATTTCGTATTATCCTTCATTCATTCTTTAAATCAAGCGTTAGACAATTATTTTTGTGTTGTCCATTCTGTTATTTTTTAGCAAATCAAAGATACCCTAAATTAAATAAATAAATAAATTAACTCAACTCTCTTCTAAGCTTGCTTCGTAATAGGATCTATATAATTACTCTAATGGGAAAGCATAAACAAGAAGAAATAAGCTTTTATTAGAATATATATATATATATAACAAACTAAAAAGAACAACTTAATTGATTTTTAATAATGAAATAATCTAATAAAAACAGAAATTATTAACAATTATTATTTACAACAATCCAATTCATTTTTTTATTTTTTAAAATAAATGAATTAGAAAAAAAATTTATCGTAGAGATGAATTAGATTTATTAACTATAAATGAATGGTTTAAATTATCGATGTAGGCTCACTTTTTTTTCATTGTTTTATGATTATTCTGTTTTATTATGTTAAGTTTTAAAAATTTTGTTTTTATTTTATTTTATTTTTTATTTAAAATGTTAATATTCTGATAACTTTTAAATTTTAAATTAATTAATATAACATATTGTAATTAAAATCCGTCACTATCCACATCCACAGAATCATTCATCAAACAAAGTCAACAAAAGCAAATCTCAAAACTCGAAATTGTAACCTAAAACCAACCCTCGAAACCATTAACAAAACCCCCCATTTGGGTTTTCGCAACACAAGATCTAGGAATGCAGCACCAGATATGGGAACGCAACACCAAATCTAGATCCTCATAACTCTGACTGTTCTTGTTTGGGTCTTCAAGTGTTGCTGTGTTAGCGTCACTGGGAAACTTAGGTTTTATCTCTGGACCACGCATACTCTTTTATAATTTATATTATATTATCAGATAAAAATGTTCCAATCTTTTCTTTTTTTTTCAGATAAGCACCAATTTTTTCGTGGCAGATGCATGAGCCAGCCAAATGGCAAACAATTACAGAAGGCCGATAAATTATAAACTGAGGCCACCATAAAAACTTAAGTGTAAAGCATTCTATTTAGAAAAAGTCCTGAAAAGTAGATGCATTACAATTAAAAGACTTCCTTCAATGACAAGATTTAGGAGACAACCAATAATTTAGGAGAAAATATCTGAATATTTTTAACTAGTCATGTTTGCTTGACAATTGGCAAGTTTAATTAATCATTTTGATGAGAGAATTAAGCAATGGTCTATTACTAATTGTCTACCTTGTGATGATATGCCAGGGTTAAAATATGAATGTGTCTCTTTCTCTAAAGTTTTTCAACTTTCCATTAAGGAAAAACCATTTTCTTTTCATTCTTTCTTCTTTCATCACCTCGTTAATTCTCGTCCATAATGTATTATTTTGACCCACCAACTGAGCTTTAGGTAATAGCAATATAGAGAAGTTGAGCAGCGAGACAAATGCTAATTAGTATACATTAGACATTGATTTAAAAAATAAAACTTTATGTTAACAATTTTTTTTACCATAACTTTAAATCGCATACTGTAATTGTGGTCGTATTGTTGGGCATGGAAAGCGAGATGCATGTGTTGTCTTAGTAGGGCGTACTTTCTCCTCTTAAATGTGTGGAGTTTAACGAATTGAGGACCAGAGTGGCCATTCTATGTACCATATATGATAAAACAACACTTTCAATTTGGAAAAGAGAAAAGAGAGAATGGCTCTATGGTTGTGGTTGAGCAAGGAAGGCAGAAAGTTTTATTTGGAGTCTTATTAGTAGTAGTACTACCATCCTGATCTGTACCATAGAAAATTTGAAAGAAGCAACGGTCATTCTTGAATAATTACAATATTTTTTATCCAGTATTTAATTAAGACTGAAATATTTTGTTTTTGAGATAAGAGTAAAATATCTTTTTGTTTCCTTAAAATTGTAAGACATTGTCATAGTAATTATGTTAATAAATGTGTAATGTAGTTTAGTTGGTTGAGTAAGGATGTATAATTTGATATTGATAAAAAAAAAATGTGAAGTGTTATCAAATTAATAATTTCAATGAATTTTTAATCAAAATAACATTAAAAACATTTTCAAGCTAACTTATATATGTGTCCTTCATTAATGATTGGTCCTATCAGGGGATATAAAATAAAGAAAATTAAAATTCATGGAATCCACCACTCCTTGTCCTCACTCTCCACTTGCAAACCCATCTTCTTCCATATATATACTCCACCGTAACAACCACCATCATCTCTTCCAATCATCATGTGTTGTTCCACATAAAACACCCATGTTATCATTGACACTCACACAATCACTCATTCCAGTTCTCTTAGTAGAAAATTGGGACCTAACTCAACTCTAAAAGTTAGTTCAAAAGGTAAGGGTTGTCCCTCACTTATATATTCTAATGTGGGATTACTTTTAGTCGATGTGGGACTTTAATTATTTCCCTCACGCCAAGCACTTCCTGGACTCAGGGCGTAAACAATAAATGATTGGTGTTTGTCACCACAAAGCTAGAACTAATGGAAGCATGGTCCCAGGATCAAAACTGGCTCTAATACCAAGTAGAAAATTGGGGTCTAACTCAGTCTTAAAAGTTAGTTCAATGGGTGAGGGTTGTCCCTCACTTATATATTTTAATGTGAAATTACTTTTACTATTGATCGACTTCATGCCAATATATATATATATATATATATATATATATATATATATATATATATATATATAAAATTCAACCATTAATGCTTGTGATTTGCAAGATTGTTGTTTCGTTGGCTATAGGTTCACCTGATCAAGCAGAATGAAGTTCCTAGAGTAGACACTATTGAAGAGCATCTAATTTAAGCAATCCCTAAACAAAGTTGGAGAGATGTGTGGCATATCAAATTTTTTTCTAATCTCAAATGGCATTGTTGCGGTCATAGTCTAATTTTGATTGAAACCTATAGCAACAAAATGAAGAACGCAAAGATGTTATCATAAGCTCATTGCATTTAGGGGTAATGTCATTCCATTAAAATGAACTGTGGTGGGTAACTAGGTTATATTTAATAAAATTAACTGAAAAGTTAATTAAAAATTAAAAAATTAGTTAAAAGTAAAAAAACTAGTTGATAACTAAAAGTTATAAGTTAATGATGAAAGTTAAAAAGTTAGTTTATTAAATTATAAGTGTTTAATATAATTATTTGTTGAAGTAATTAAAAAATATAAAATGACAGAAAAATAATAAAATTATGATTTATTTAAAAAAATAATTAAAAAATTGAATAAATATATTGATAATAAAATAAAAAATATAAAAAGTTAAAAATCAGAAACTAGTTTCTTGAAAAATTCTACTTCTGGTAGGATTTCAAAATATATTAAAAATTACTAATAAAGTTGCTAAAAAATATTATTTATCGAATAAATAAATAAGTTTTTTGACAAAAAAACTAAAATATAATTAAAATGTTTTGTGAAATATAGGCATAATTAATATTAAACAATTACCTAAGCAAATAAAGGAGCCCAAATTAAAGGTTAACAAATTGCAAATGATGGATATATATATATAGAAAAACTTACTTAACCAAGAACACCATGTCTAGATTAAAGTTTTAAAACTTAAGTTTTTATTAAATTTAAGTTTATAAATTGAGTTTGTAAAAATAGTCCAAGTCTTATTTTTACAAAATTGTGTTTTTAGACAAAATTTTTAATATGAAAACATATTTTGGTGAATAATAAAATATGCCATGAAATTAAATATATTTTCCAAAAACACGTTCAGCACCCGAAAATACTTATTGAAGGGTTACAAAATCAAATTTAATCCTGTCTTCTTAGGTCTGAAATAGCAAAACAGAGAGAAAAAAAGTAATCAATGCAAACAACTTATCAAAATTTCTCATTTGATAAAATTTAATACCTAACCCAATTCATCTATCAGAAATTCAGAACCTTGTTTAAAGGTGTACTGTTTTGCTTGTACAGTTCGAACTTTCGACGATTGAGTAGGCTCGACAAGAATAGCAAGTGTGGACAATATACGTACACCTCCGCGCCTATTAAGAGGGGGAAATTTTTATTTGTTTGTTGATTATTGATTATTAAAGGGGTTAATATTTGTTTTAAAACATTTCAATAATATCTATTTATATTTTTTAGTGACAAAACAATCTTATCTCTGTTTTACGGAAACAAAGAGTGTTACGAACTCAAATAAAAATCACATATAATTTGAGAATCATAAATTCCAAAACTCAATTGATAACCTAATGTTCTCTTTATTTTTTTTTCTATCAAATTATGTCACCTATCATATTTACACTTCTTTCTTTTTCTTTCAGGGGTCAACTAACATCTTCAAAAACTCTTTATTTTAATAGAGGAATAATTTATTTCAATAGTACGTGTCTGAAAATTGACTATGGTCAACACACGCATACCATGTTACAGAAATCACAATATTAGACGGCAAAGATTATGTGGTTGTGTTGTGTTATTATGACAAACTTAGTCTCTACGGCAAATGCTAACCGTTGGGAACTAACAAGTCTTCTATTATTAGTTCCCATCATGGAGACCTTCTAGTAAATTCCAATCCAACTTCCATGTAAAGCAAAAGCATACAAAACAACCCTATCATTCATTTGCTTGCCCAACCCTCTTAGGGCTCGTGAATTCCAACCTCCTTTGAGTTGATACATACATACATCTTTGTTTAATTTGTGTTTAGAAAAATTATTAGTTTAATATGTGAAAGGTCGCCTTAAAAATCGATTCATAAGGGGATGATCTATCTAGCTATATAAACACTTATCATGTTCATGAATCACTCGATGTGAAACTATTCTTAACAACTTCTGCAACACAAAAACAAACACCTTATAATTAGGATCTTATATTTCAATCTTATAGATGGGAATTTATGATAAAAAAAATAATTATTAATCAAATTGATGAATATTTTTCATCTACTCCTCTCTTGGTCCTTAATTATAACATCATTTTAACTAAATGTGTAATGCAACTCTTTTCCCTCTCAATCAACAAAACAATACATAATAGTCCAAGCAAGCACGCGCTCTTAAGGAAAGTGGTACTTTTTTAAGTTTATATTATAATATCCCAAACACTATCTAGTATTATAATAACCACTTTCTTAATACATAGAGATACTTATCTGCTTGTACCCCTTTATATACCTCCACACCCCCACTCTCTCTCTCTCTCTCTCCCATAGATAACAACAACAAAGTCCCAGTCACTCACCAATCATCATTGCTAACACTACCACTCCAATTAGTAAATACACTCCCTCAAACAATGGAAATGGAAGCAAGCCCCAAGCAAATAGTGGCAAGGAAGCTATGGAACATAGGACGCATAGTGTTCCTGATGTTGAGAAAGAGCAAACTCGCCGCTGACTTCAACCTCAACTTGTTGCTCAAACGCGGCAAGCTCGCCGCCACAAAGGCCATAGCCAACACCATCCTCACGCTCCACCTCCACCGCTCCCAAAACGACGAGGACGCCGTTTATTACCCGCGCGACTACGAGTTCAGCTGCAGCAACAGCCCCGCGCTCTTCCACGTCATCAAACGCAGCACCAATAAGCACCACCGCCGCCGCCACCGCCACTACGACGACGACGTTTCCACCGTTCAGAAAGTGCTCGAAATACTCAACAACAACAACAACAACAAGGTCGCTACTGCTTCTCCGTTACCCGGGTTCGGAAAGAGTCCAATTGGGAGAAAACTGAGAATCACGGACTCACCCTTCCCTTTGAAGGACGAGGAAGGTGGGGACAACCAGGTTGACGTTGCGGCTGAGGAGTTTATCAAGAGGTTCTATAAGGACCTCGACTTGCAGCAGAAGATGGCTGCTATTGAGTCACCCTACCGTTATAACTTATGGGGCAGATGAGAAAATATTGTCACCTTTTGTTATCCATAAACTATTCTTGTATGGTTTCGAACTATCACGTGTTTTTACCTGCTATATATATAGTCAGTTTTTGAATTCACTAGAAAAAATTACTAATACTTGATTATATATATATATATATATATATATATTAGTTGAAAACTATCAGGATCATAGATTGTGATGTGGTATTGGATCATGTAATAATTTCTCTTTTATCATTACCTTATACGCATGTTTTCTTACTACTTACACGAGTTATTTGATTTGTCACTTAAACTCATTGCAACCATCTTTTTATTTTTGTGACAGCACCTTCTTCGTGTTTTTCACAATCTTTTGTCAAGTAAAAAAAAAAGTCACATTGTGAGAGTTAATTATTTGCACGGAGAGTTCGTTAATGGCGCATCTATGGTTGAGGTGTGAATTAACAAGAGTTTGATGTATATTGTTTAATTTTCTAAGATCTTGTTAACCAATGTGCCCTAATTAAGGAATTAAAAGAGAAAATTAAATATTTATTTTATAAATGATAAGAGAGCGAACAAAAGATTATGAATAACATAATTTTAGCTTTTCAATAAAAATATTTTTACTTTAATTTATTTAATTAATGTCTTTAGGACACCGATTAATATTTATTTTTTCTTAATTATATCATAGTTTAAGATGGATAGATGCAGCTTGTACATAGCTTTGTATTTTCGTCACCTAGTTTGTTTGTTTTTTCTGTATATTGGCTTTCATTCCCATTTGATAATAAGTGAGAGTAAATTTCATCCATTATTATGATGTGAGATGTTTAGATTTGTTATGCTATCATTATTGATGATGGTAGTAAGTAACAAAAAGAGGGGAAGAAAGGTCACAGGAAACAAAAGGGAGTTGTCTATGTGCTTGTTAGGAAATTTTTTTGGCTCTCAATAAAAACTTTGCATTTACTACCTCTGCTTTTTCTCCGATAAAATGAAGAATAAAGCAAGAAAACGTTATATCCCTGGCCATGGGGTCGTTAAGTACAGAAATTAAAGAGGTACAGCTTTTTAGGGTTGGTAGATTGCAAATTGGCTCTTTGTTAGCCCTTTTGATCAGTCTTATTTTCTTGTCTCTGAATTGGTCTCTCTGCATTATGAGGGTGGTTCTGCTGGTTCCACTGTTTCTGCTTCAATATTTATATATACAAGCTTATAATAACTCGTAATTAAATTGAAGTGTACAGTTAAAAACTTAAAACAAAGTATACGTAAGTAGTGTAGGTGCATTTAATTAATTAAGTCTCTTTATTTGAATTCACTAACGTAGTAGTATATCTGATATTTCTCATAAATAAACTTTTTGCTAATTTAATGGGGAGACAAACACGAAAATTAAACATTGTAGTTAATTTGTTTACTATTTGCTGCGCGCACATTTAATTTGTTAGAATTAGAATCAGCATCCGTCTATTCCTAACCAATAAATACAAATCAGTTATGTTTATTAATTAATTACTCTATTTTATTTAACCTAATTATATATATTTGCTTTCGGTAATGTAACTAATCGATGTTAATTGTTATAGAGAAGATATTGCTGGTGTTGTTGTCCATGATGATGATCCTGAATAAACTGCGAACCCACATACTTGAATGATCACGAGCTATTAATTAAATTACATGTACAATTCATTTCTTGTATTCACGAATCAAATAACCATAAATGAAATTAGTTTGAGATGTGTGATGATACTGTTCTAAATGACTTATTCGCATTATAGGCAAGCCTCTCATATATAACAAGCTCCTCTCAACAATGGTTGGAACTACCAAGGTTTCTTTTTATTGTAAACTCAGAGGAAAAGGAAGAAGAAAAAGTTGAGGAAGAGAGTGAGTCCATGAAAACTTTTTGAAGGATCAATATTTATAAATAAAATTAGGAGTTTCAAAAACTACTTCACCTCACAAAGGCATGAAGTGAAACCAAGCCAAAGAGACCCAATTAATGATAACAAAAATATATAGTTTCCAAATAAGCACTAAATTAATTTAACATTAATTTTCTAATTTAATTAAATAAAGATATTTACATTTTGAAATGTTAATTTAAAATTTACAGCAAGTTTCACGTCACTTTGCTTACGTCAACAGAGTGAAGGTAATTGTAAATTTTGAAAATGATAGATAGTAATGCTATAAAATATAAAATGGGTTAAATGTGTTTTTAGTTTTTATAAATATCTTATTATTTATCTTTACTTCTTTAGTTTTTTTAAAACAAATCATCATTGCAGTCAAATAAATAAATCATCTCTTTTTTATTTCTCGTTTATGAAAATATGTTATATGCGATTCTTGTCTTCGTAGAAAATTATCTTCTTTTTTTTAACGCTCAGAGTTCTAAAATAGGGATAACGTGTGGCATATTTTCATATATATAAGATTATTTTTTTTAAGAATTAAGAGCGAACACTGTGAGACTCTAAACATATTTAATCCATACAAAATTTACTTTATAAAATAAGTTAAAGTGTGGAGAAAACTGAAGCTTTGCCCTTTTTTTTTCTTTTTTTTTGGGTGATATACTTATTTTCTTTTATTTAACTATATCATCGTTAATTATGTAAAAAAAGAAAACTATCATCATTAATAAAGCTGGTGAAATATCACCTTGTCGCGCGTAAACCATTAATTTAACAAAGACGGTTATATGTTCTACTCGATCGGAATTGAAAATAAAACTAAAGAACAAAGACATCTTAGAGATCGATAATACATGAAGTTTGATTTGTTGAACAATAAATTTAGTCGTAGAAGAATTAATTATTCGTACTCCTTGTGTGAATTAAGACATTAAGTGATATGCATCAATAATCAATGCCTGTGATATTGCAGTTGAAAAGTATATATTATATATTACTGTGTTTAAAAAAAAACACACACACTAATTTTTAACAAATATGTGGAAAAAACACAACGCTACTAACACAGTTAATATTATCTTCTTTTTTCATTTTTAGATTGAATGAATTCCTATTTTAATTATTGAGATTGTAAGCGTCAAATCATTTCAATACTAAACTTTAAAGTTTTTATTTATTTTAATCCATTTCTACTTGATTTTCTATTATTGTTTTGTACTAAAAAAATTAAATTAAGTGACATTTTATAAAGTAAAAGACAAATATTGTTTTAAAAAAATAAAGATTAAAGTAATTAACCCTTAAATTTTAAGAAATAGAAGAGTTTTCTATTTTTAGAGCTCTTCTTTTTATGCTTCAACAAATTTCAATTAATATTTATTTTAAATATAAAAGCAATTAATTATACAAAAAATAATTAAGAAAAATTTATGTGCATGATTTTTTAGATGATAAATAAGCATTGGCATCATTAGTTAATTAATCATTTGCTATATGATCGGTTAACAAAAATAAGACAGCTCGACAAAACTTCTACGATGAAAACACTGCAAGTAAGAAGTAAAATAACAAAAAATGATCTCATTGATAATACAAAGGCAGGAAATTTAATTTATTAATGGTCAATTCGTACATCACTAAACCATAATTAATTTAAATAGAAAAATTTATCATTGTCTTGCTGGAATTATTCACCCAACATTCAATCAAATATTTAATCATTGTTAACTACTTGTGAGATATTTCTTTCCTTCCAAAATAAGTGTCTTTAATTCTAGGTTATTTTACATACATTAAAAAAACTAATAATATAAATAGATAAAAAATAATTTTATATAATTAATCTTATTATTAATATTGCATTGAAAATGTAACAAAAAAAACTATTATATTGAAAATTAAAGAGATGCTTATTAATATTATTAATAAAAAAGTAATTAATATTACATTAAAAAATAATATAACACTTAATTTGCGATGTTTTTTCCTCCAAATATGACGTTTGTTTTGAAACGAAAGAAGTATATTTAATTATTAGTATCACAACTCAGAATTATAGATTGATAATGATATACAACTACATATATCTACTCTTAATCACTTATGAGACAAAAATAATTGTTATTAAATATTTCAATAATTTCATGACTTTTTTTTTTGCAGAAATAATTCACCTTATTAACTACTTTTAATTTCGTTCGTATTTAATCATCAATGCTACAAGTACAAACCGATAATTATATATACATATTTATTCACTCTTAATCATTTGTGAGATAAAATCAAGCATATATATGTATATATTTATCTCTTAAGTTATACTAGTATTTCTTATATGTGATTAATCACATGTAATGGGTGTCAATGAGGTATAACTCAATTTGATTAAATATGATATATGAGATTATTGTAAAATTTTTACAGATAAAAAAAAAAAAAATCAATGTGATAGCTGAATATTAGGTGTGAGAAATATCAAATGATACAATATAATTACTCTTCTAAATATTATATAGAGAATTCAAATTAATTAATTATTATGTAAATTATGTAGGGTTCTCTTTGCGTAGACATGCATTATATATACCTGACCTTAACACATTTAATTCAAATATGAACAAAAACTTATTACACTTTGTTGGTAGTTTTATTAAAGTGGCCATGAAGAAAATTAAAGGCAGCATTTTAACTAAAAGAAAAGAAAAGAAAAGCACTAGTGGGGAAAATTAATCATTTTAATAAAAAGTTGGTGAGGAATCGTGATATAGTAGTGCTCTATAATTGGATTGCAGAGTCCCTTTCAAGCACTAAGGCTAACTCTCTTTTTCTCTCCACATCGTATTAATTATTTATTGGCTGAACTGTAAGTTTTGCCTTTAGCTGTGAATGATATTTTAACCTTTTCTTGGAGTTAATTTTTAATATCTTCAAATTTTGAGCCAGCATTTGACACATGGCATATATATAAATCACTGGACATTTAACTATTTGATTAGAAACTCGCTGTCACAATCAATTTCATTATTGGACATCCATGCATGTATAGTGAAAGTATTTTTAAAGTTTTATATTGTACGAGGAGTATCTTGACAACTTATTAAAAGTTAATGTATTTTGAATTTGTTAACAAACTTTTAAGGAGCTTGGCAATTCATTGTTTTAAAGTAGTTAAATAGAATAAATTTTAATTAATTACTTTTGAATAATTAGATCCTCATTTTTTTAAACAATTCTTTCTAATTGACTCGTGGAGTTAGTAAAATCGCCACAATTTGTATTTTATTTTGTGTGTGGGGTTTCAAGTTGCCATAATTAATCAACTTCAATAATTCAATTACAAAAAAATTTTAAAATAGAAGAAGTAGCACTTACTTAATCGTTATAACAGCAAACTTTACTAGAGTTGCAGTGATAAGGGAGAGTTATTTAGTGGGATAAATCACAAGTAGTACATTGATTTGTCCATTACTTCTATATATAAAAAAGTAGTGGCAATCACAATAGTCGAGCCATTTTCTAAAAGATGAAAAAGCCATGCAGATTTTGGTTCATCACATATATAGGCAAGACAGGGAAATATTGCTTCAATTAATTAATAATGGGGTAAAGCCGTAAATGGTACTTTAACCTTCAAAGTTTTGGTTTGTATATTATATATTTAAATTTGATTATGTGTGTAACCAAGCAAACACTATTTTTTTTTTTTGTTCCAAAGTTATCAGCTTAAACATTAAATTTCAACCAAAAAAGGCTCTCATTCTTTTTCTTGTAAAATCTTTTTTTCTTATATATCTTAAAATCCTATTTTCACATTATGTATATATTTTTTCAAAATTATCGTTTTTCCATTTTTAAAAATTTTTAAAATTATTTCATATTCTTAATCAAGCATAGATACTAAAATATTTAGATAAGAAATAACATCTCAAGATTTTTAAGTAAAAGATAACAGTAAAATCAAATTTATTGAAATATAAATTTAAGAGAACTAAAAGTGTAATTACATATTTATTCTTCCTACTTAAGAGATGTTTATATTTAACAAGCCATTACTCGTTATAGCCTTATAAGCTTATATCAAATCGTGAAACAGTTTAAATTTGAAGAAGCTAGTTTGGTTTCTCCATTTTCCGATCCAAGAAAGAGAAAAGACCTTCGTTCAGGCAGAAAATACCAAATAGAATCTCTTATCAAATAAAAAGCAATATCAAATCGAAACTTTTGTCTTTATTATTTTAAATGAACATTGTGATGTGGAATTGGGTGGTCTAACTAATCCTTTTGTCCAAGCATACTTATCGTCTTAAATTTTTAATAGGCTTTAACTCTTTTGGTACACTCATAGGCTTTACTTATTAATTACTTTCTACTTTTAAAATAATTATCATTTTAGAGAGAAAATCTTATTTATTTTATTTTAAAAGAATTTCAATTTTTTATTTATTTAATTTTTAGTATATCATAAAACAAAATAAATAGAATAATAATTTGATTAATATATGATTACGTTTAAAAATAAAACTTTAATTCTCTCTTAACGCTAGTACTACATATAAAAACTCCAAAAGTTATGTTTTAAATAGGAGAAAGTATAGTTCGTTGATCTTTAATAAAAATCAGCTTAAATGTACTCCAAATATCCATATTCCTCGTATAAATGATCCATAATTTGAGGTTTTCTTTTCCTTTCGGTTGAAATAATTTGAGAGATATATTTGGGTTTGCGTCCAACACTAAGGTTGTGACGTTGCCATGTGTGCAATGTATTGACCAAAAAGTAATTATGAGTGGCTGCAATTAATTTACATTTAATTTAATAGATAAGGCTGGGATTCCTCATGTCTCTTTTGTCTTTACAAAAGTAGGATTATTATTTTTGCATTAAAGGATTTAACATTTATAACTATTGGAAAGAAAATAATTTAATTTGGTATCATATTATTTTTTATATCTTCACTTTCAATTATTATAATATTTTATTTAAACCTCCAACAACAACATTACTATAAAAACAAAAATTTCAAACCCAACTATATATAAATAACCTACAAGTTCAAATAAGAAATGTCTTTTTTAAATAGTAATAAAAAAAAGGACACAAGAAGACCTTGTGTAGACATATGCTTGTATGCGCGTCTTTTAATTTCGGTTGGCAGTTATTTGTAACTTTTTATAAAGCCAGGATTAATTATTAAAGTATGATAGTATAATCAGATTTATTTAAATTTTAGTAAAAGAAATATTATTCCGTACCCCATCTCTTAAAAAGAATTAGTACCATGGAAGTGTTTAATTCAAATGAAAGAATAATTTTTTTAGCGAAATCATTTTCCTAGAATGGAATCCTTCATTGAATATCCTGGTAAGATCATGTTGTTCCAGAAAAGCAGTGTTTTATTTGGTGATCAGATAAAGAACTAATTTGTTTAAGTTTATTTTTAAAATAAATATTTTATAATGATAAATTTATGATTATTTTTTATGTTTTTGTCTAAATTAAGTTTACTTAAAATAAACAGTTTTTTTTATTTTAAAAAAATCATATCTATTTTTTAAAAAAATATTTATATAATTTTTTTTTAAGTTTAAACAAACTGAGAAATAGAATTTAACTGTAGAAAAAATGGGTTGGGTGAGATATTAGTAACTCAATTTTTTTCAATAAATGGAAGAGGAGAATAGGAGATGTAACATTTAGGAGCAAAATTGAAAATTAGTTTTTAGGCTTATACCGATTTGGGGCACTCCGGTTGTGGATTGGTTTGGCCCAACTAGATTTCTTTGCACACCCACTGAAAAGGATGTGTGTCACACTGTTGTTGCTGGCATTAATTTTTTAAGGCCATTACTTTTTATACTTCACAAATTTCTCCCTGCACCCCATTTTAATTTTTAAATTTTTAAATTTTTAAGATCTCCAAATTGTCCTCCTTCTTTTAAGGCCATTACTTCTTACACCCCACAAATATTCTGGATTAGATTTTTTGAAGTACACAAATTGCAATCTGGAAAACATAATCCGTAATAATCTTTTTCATGTTATGGATTCCTAAATTAAAAAAATAACACCCTATTTTGTAAATTCCGGATTAGTGATCCCAGAAGTCTTTAGTGTATTCCGGAAGACTTTTATCAACATTCTGAATTTATTATTCTGAAAGTCTTCTTTAATATTGCGGATGTCATAATTCTAGTACTTTTTTTTTTACATTCACGGTTTTCCAAAAGCCTTTTTTTAATATTGAAATTTTATTGATGTTTTTTTAGTAGTTTAATGTTTTGGAGTGTACTGCAAATCGTGAGTATATGTATGTTGTTATGCCGAGTTTAGTGTAGAGAATGAAAATAGAAAATAAATATTTAAATTTTTGAATTAAAATAGAATATAAAATGTCACATAAAACTCCACATTATTTTTCCTTTATTTTCCTCTTTCTCCCCTTAACCAAACACAACATTAATGATGGCCACAAGAGCTTATTTTGAGTGTCATAAAAAAATGATTTGGGTTTGAATTCGGATACGTGGATTGATTTGTTTGGGGATTTTTATTTTGGATGTTCTTATCTTTTGTTGGTACTATATAAATGTTGCAAAAGCTTTAATGTATTAAATCTCATTAAAACTTTGCAGTTAAATGTGTTTAAGCAGAAACAATATTAGGATGGATGACCTATTAGAAAATCCACATATTGCACATTTTTTAAATCGAATATACATTAAAAAAAAAAAAGCTTTAAAAGTCGGGTGGAGGCTGGTTAGGGTTCAATTCAAAGTCAGGATAAGGGTATTTTTGACCTTTTAATTTTCATATGGGGCGCAGGAAGCAATGACTGTTGTTAACGACACTAGACAAAGACATGGTAACTTATTTTTTCGGACAAAGTTTACTCGGATTAAAAAAAATGAAAAACAGTATTTATTAGTTTTTTTAAATTAATGTGTTTATTAGTTTTTTAATTATAAAAATATTTTAATTAGTTATTAAAAATGCAATAATATTTAAAATAAAATTAATTAGATTTTTTAATTAGCTATTAAAAATATGAAGAAAAAAACAATTTTCATTTTCAAAAAAAAAATATTTTGTTAGTTTTTTTTAATCAATAGAATACATTAACGACCCAAGCGGTTAATATACTAAAATGAATCATTCATATGGAAACAATTATTAGATTTTATTTATCTTTCCATTAAATTTCAAATTAATGAGGATAAAAGATGAAGAAAAAAAAATAGTATATGACACATCCTCACTTAAGAGGGGTGCAGTTTATTAGAATTAGAGAGAAAGAAGCGGTTTTATATTTCTCGCGCGATTCGTTTCAGGCAAGTGCAGTGCAGAAACAAAGCGACGTCGTTCATTGGACGATGAAAGTAGCTCAACAAGTGCTGGATCTCTGAACTCTTCGCGATTCGAATCTCGAGTCGTTGATCGTTTCGGGCAATGGATTCGTGGCTCAAAGCCGCTGAAGGTGACGGATCTCGCTCCTCCTAGATTCGTATCTTATAATCCTCCAATTTCGTTTTTGATGTTGTTATTTTTAATAATCGCAATGTTTGGTTGATCATCGAATCTTTGATGGATGGTTAATGCTGATGTGTTGATGTGCTCTTGCGTAAAATTATGTTCTTCAAATGGTTTTGCCAAATTACTTAATACTATTGTTTTTGGTGAGGGACTGTGATGCTTATGATGTATTAGGGAATGAACTGGTGAGTGTTAAGTGTTAATGGTTTCATCAATGTAATACACTAACTAATACTTGTAATTCAATGAAGGACTGCATTGTGTATTAGGAGTATTATTGCCTTCATTATTATTGCTTAGGTGACGTGGGTGATGGCGGTGACTGGTGAGAGGGAGTTATATCACTTGAGATGCATTTTGAGCTTAACTCTGACGTGTATAGCCTTTTTTTTTTTTTTTTTGTCTTTGGTTGATCAGGTTTATTTGAAGTTGTAGATCGACGAGCGAAGGCTGTTGCCAGTGACTTATCAGAGGAGCAGGGTGATCTTAAGTCTCCAGGTTTATATTTTAGTTCTTTTGGTTTGCCACCTAGTTAGCCGTCAATACATGCTGAAAATTAGACTTGGGTTATTGCTGAAAAGCTGTGGTGCCAATTTAAACCTGAAGTTCCGTTTCTTATTCTCTTTCTGATAATCTTTTGCTTGGTATAAACAAACCATTTTGGTTTAAAACATTAAGTGTCTGTCTGGTTCAGCTTGTTTTGAAGAAATAATTGCTTATTTTTCATTGCCTATTTTTGTTAGCTTTCTTGGAGAACTTTTGAAAATTAAGGAATAATTTCCCAATATTTTTAATTGCCCAAAACAAATGAACCTGGCATTATGTCTTTTGGATACATATTCTCCAATATCAGAAATGCTTACAATTGTTTTATTGTTACCTTTTTAATAAATAGCATCAAATGGGCAAGGATCTCAGGGCAAGAAGACAAAATCAAAACCAAAGGTATTGCCATTGCATTACTATCCAACATCAACAAATAATATTCATGTAATATTCACATTTGTCTTTTTGAGATTTTGCAGGCTCAAAAGGGACTATCCGACTCATCAACTACAATTAGTGATACTACTCAGGAGAAAAGTGGATCTCCATCAGCACCTGCGGACATAGCAACTTCAATAGACAAAGTTGATCCTGAAATAATTGATGGGAGCGCTTCAACATCTACAAACCAACCAAAGGAGCCACGACCTAGCGATGCAACATCACCCTTGTTAGGCTCTTCATTATCAAAAATGCTAGGCGATGATGTTGGTAAACATGACCCAGATGATGTGGAAACATTAGTAAATGATGCTGATATTGGAGTTGCCACTATTGCTGCTAATGGTGATACTGTCCAAGAGAGTGCTTCAGATGTTTGTGAGATGGATCCTCCTCCAGCTCCCAAAGAAATTGAGGGCCCCAGTGATGAACCCACTAGTACTGGGCAAATTATCAAATCTAGAGATTTAGATGCCAGTAAAAATGTGGATATAGAGAAATCTGAATCTGTGGCTTCTGACACAGCTCCTAATAATGATACTATACTCAAAGATTCTGATGTAAAACTTGAATCTGTTGTGGATGAAAAAAGCCAAGAGGATCACAAAACTGATATCTCCCCCAAAAAAGTACAGGATCAACTTGATGAGGTAATACTTAAAATGGAGAAGTTTAGATGTTCTTACTTATACACATCTTTAGTAAAAAAATCTTCTGACTAATTTTTTTAGTTGGTACATAGGCTCAAGGATTACTTAAAACAACAAAATCTACTGGTCAGTCTAAAGAGGCAAGGTTAGCTCGGGTAAGGGTGTTTCTTAAACCAATAAAATCTTCCTAATTGCTTATTATAGATGCCTGATTAATATTTCCTAATGATGCTCAGGTCTGTGCTGGATTGTCATCCCGTCTTCAAGAATACAAATCTGAAAATGCACAGTTGGAGGAACTTCTCACTTCAGAGGTTAAGCACCATCACTATTTCCTGTTAAAGGAATAAAAGGTCTCATTATATGCTTGAAATGAAAACATATTGACTATCGTATCACTTAAATCAATTCTAAATCTACAGAGAGAGCTGAGTAAATCATATGAAGCTAGCATAAAACAGCTACAGAAGGATTTGTCTGAAAGTAAAAGGGAAGTGACCAGAGTTGAATCAAATATGGTTGAGGCTTTGGCTGCAAAAAATGCTGAAATTGAGGCACTTTTAAGTTCGATGGATGCTGTTAAGAGGCAGGCTGCATTGTCAGAAGGAAATCTAGCTTCCCTGCAGGTTCCTCTTAGTTAATTTATTGATGCGTGTCTTACAATATTTTATTTCCTCCCTTGCACCTGCTGTTTCCACCTAAACTATATTCTGTTCAAATTGCTTTGATTTTGTGGAAGCTTTTTGTTTAATGAATAATGAACTTGTTGGATTTGCTTCAGTGTTGGCATCATACATTTTTATACACAGTCTTGGCTAATTGTGACATATTGATTGAAGTTTAAATAATCCCTTCTCCAAGTTGGTCTATGAATCTTAAGATCTAATTTGTATACTTTTATTGTTCTACCAAGAATTTTTGGTCTATGAATGACAAGGGTTGCTAGAAATGCATGTTCAACTATCCAATTTTTGCCACTATCACAAAGAAATCTACCACTACTTTCTTTCAGTACATACCATGCTTTTCTTGCTGCCCGTGTTATAGCTATAAGATTGTCATTGATTTGCGGTTTGTGTTAGTCTGTATGTGATGTCTGTTAAAATTTACTTGCTTAGCAGAATCAGGGAATCTATTTACTCTATGAATCAGTAAAATATTTGGCTATTGTAGACTTGTTGGACTGGGCAACATAGTGATCTACCTACTTCAGTTTCCTTCATTAGTGTTGGATTAATCGTTTAACTATAGTTTGTACCTTAAATATATTCTAATGCTGGAGTGTTATTTATAATTATGGCTCGGGTAACACTATTCATATCTTACCAGGCAAGCATGGAATCAATGATGAGAAATCGAGAACTAAGTGAAACAAGGATGATGCAGGTAAGTAGATTCTGTTATGCATGTAAGATTACTATAATTATACAATGATGAAGTTGTTTGCATATTAAAATTGTTGTTCTTGCAGGCTCTAAGAGAGGAGCTAGCATCTGCTGAGCGAAGAGCAGAAGAGGAGCGTGCTGCACATAATGCTACCAAAATGGTCTCTAACTTGAATTATTTATTTCTCAAGTTTCTGTGTTTTGCATTATATTTTAGTGATTCTGTGATCGGTAGAACAGGCTGCTATGGAAAGAGAAGTGGAATTGGAGCACAGAGCAGTTGAGTCATCCACTGCACTTGCAAGGATACAGGTAATGTAAGCACTTAGTGTGGTTTAACTTTTAAATGGAGTGTAAAACATATTAAAGCACTGTTTTTTCGTTTGGTTTTTGCCATATGTCGTTAAATTTGTATCATGATTGAATTGACAACATTATTGTAGGCATACTAGCTGCTTGTCAAGTTGTCTATGCGGCTAAAAATTCTGTATATGAACTTTGTAATCTAGAGCTTGTACAGAAAACATGTAATCGGATTCTAAGCACAGGTGGAAATTTATTGTGGAGAATATTTTTTAAAATAACATGTATTTAGAATACTAGTATCCAAGCCTTGCGATATTTTCAGGCAGCTATCGCTGTTAGTTACTTTTGGGATTGCATTTTTGCCATATTTCCACACATCTTTTTGTGCTAGCCTATTTACTTAGAGATCAGGTTGGCTGGAGCATTTTTGGGCTGCTATGGGCCAGTCATATTGCTTTTGGCATCCTTGTAGGGACAGAGAAATATTTTTAGAAGGAAGAGGGGAAGTATAGAAGTTTAAGGCATCCTCTTTAGCAGAAAAAAGGAGGTACTAGAAAGTAAAAAAATGCAGCAAAGTTGCCCAATCTCCATTTAAGTCTGAAAAGTTTACTACATTAACACAGCTATTAGAAGAACGACACAAAGTTCATATATATAATTCTATATCCTAATAATTGTCCTGGTATGCGTAAAAGTATGTGTGAATCTTCAATTACTGGGGGTGTCTGGGAATATGAAAGAGTCTTGTATAGTGAATCTTGTGATGATTATAAAATAATTTTCATCAGCAGAAATGTTGAAAGATTTTGTTCACATTTAAATTTGAAGCGGGTCATCCCAGCTTGTTCAATGCTGCTACGCAAGTCTGACTACATTCCCTTAAGATTTTGGTAAAGTTTGGCATCATATTGTCATCAATGATGTCTTTCGGTCTTGCTATTTAAATTTTTAATAGAGATTTACTTTACCAAAAACAAAAATGAACAATTGTAACAAGTCCACAATGATAAACCATGTGTTAATAAGGTTGCTTTGGTCCACTCTGTCCAGCTATTTTGCTTGGTGAATTGTTATTGACATTAGGTTAAATATATAGATTGATTTGTTAGTTGCTCCTCTTTTCAGAGAGTAGCGGACGAGAGGACAGCAAAAGCCACAGAACTTGAGCAGAAAGTGGCACTTCTCGAGGTACATGGATAACAGTTAACTTTTTCCATTTTGAATGTGAAGGCTGATTAGTGATTACTATTCTGAAAGAAAGATCCACTAAATAGTTTTTGGTAACATCTGTTATCAGGTTGAATGCGCATCTTTAAATCAAGAACTACAAGATATGGAAGCCCGTGTGCGCCGGGAACAAAAAAAGGCACCAGAAGAGGCAAATCAAGTAATTCAGGTATAGACTCAGATTATTGATAAGAGAGTAGGTTGATTTGCAACTTTAGTGGGTTTCCTTATATTTCACATCTTCTACAAAGTTTATCAATAAGTGTATAGCATATTTAAAGAATCAGTGTCCTTTTTGGTTGATTGCGTAAACCATTTCAAAGCACATTTGATTTGCTGTATAAATATAAATAGAACACATTTGTTATTTTATGTTTATGTTTGTCCTGTTCAATATTTAGACCTTTCCCCCTATTTGCTTCTTTTAGACAACTGAAACTCTTGCTAATTTTATGTTTGTCCTGCTAATTCTATTAAAATACAAATTAGACCTAAGTGTCATTTTTTTAGCAAAAGAAAATTCAAGAGGGGAAGGAGTGGGGTCTGTGGAAAAATTTCCCATGCTCATAGTTGAACGTGGGCACAGCTGGGCCCATGTCAACAGTTGCCACAACCATTTCTAGATGACAATTATGATAATATTAGTGATAATTTTTCATCCTTATGGAATTATAACCATGGCAGTTTCATATATTTAGATGCAGGCATGGCAGGAAGAATTGGAGCGTGCACGTCAAGGTCAGAGGGAAGCTGAAAACAAGCTATCATCCTTGGAGGCAAGATTCATTTTTTTTTTTCTTGTGAAGTTTATTTGAGATAATCACCTCTCTTGCAGGTCAAGTTGCACATTCCATTATTGATATGTTTGGTTTCACTGTTTCAGGCTGAAATGCAAAAAATGAGAGTTGAAATGGCTGCCATGAAGAGGGATGCTGAGCATTACTCACGTCAGGTAATAAAACCTCCTTGTTTCTTAAGTAGGAAGAGCTTAAGACTTAATGGTCATACTCATACCACTGCCTTACTAGTGAAATTTTCAAGTTATGCCCTCATGATTGTACTGCATCATTTTCTGTAGATTGTCATATAAATGGTCTTGTTTCTATTTTTTTATGGGGGGGGGGGGGGGGGGAATATAAGGTAAAACCATTTCCAGTTGAGGAATGATCAGTTAATTACTACTTATTAACCATCTAATCTAACTGGTTAATTGATAATTGTTTCTAAACTGAATATTTTTTACTATTAAATCCTTTTAGTAATTTTCTTTGTAATATTTACCATGCATGGAAATCTATCTTGAACATCACCTCTTGGCACTTTTGAAACATTGTAATTACATTAGTACCTCTTGTACTTATCTTTTATATTAATATAATTTATCTCTGCTGATCAAAAAAAATATATTAACTTTTGATGGAAGTATACCTGTGAATTTGAATGGACTCAATTCCAGATATAATGGTGCATAATTTTTTTGTTATTATGGAGTGTTATCCTATTTGTCTAAGCATAAATGATAAATTACTTAGTCATAATCACCATCCAAATTATATTTATGGTTGATTACTGGGTGGTCTAGACCCTAGACTATTTTACCGAGAAAAAGAATTGCATCGCGTTTGAAATGGGTGTCATGATTTATTTGTTAGATAAGTATAAGCATCCATGCATCTTCCCAGTTACATGCCATATATTTAATATCAATCAGATATTACCTTGAGTAATGGTAGCAATACTTTCCTTGACACTCTTTTTCACACACACTACACTCTCCAGCCTATCATGCTATTCTTGCGTGGGTTGACATATAAGAAAGTTGAAGTTAATATAGTACTCTTAGCGAGTTTATGTTTGGTTAGTACTCTTAACAATGTTTTGGTGCTATGATAATTTTGGAATACTGCTTGTTCTAAGCATCATCTTAATGTTGTAACAGGAGCATATGGAGTTAGAGAAACGCTATCGGGAACTGACTGACCTTTTGGTAATTTTTCATGATTAAATTTCATGCAACTAACCTGTGATATTCAATAAATTTATATTTTATCTTCATTTCAGTACTACAAACAAACTCAATTAGAAACCATGGTCAGTGAAAAAGCTGCTGCAGAGTTTCAATTGGAAAAGGAAATTAAGCGTCTTCAGGAAGCAAAGGTATGTGACCAAGTTCCTGTGGCTGCTTGATTAGTAGTTTGACTTCACCTTGATTTTCAAATCATTGTTATATTGAACAGGCAGAGGCAGAAAGAAGTAGAGTTTCTCGTCGAGCATCATCATCTTGGGAAGATGAGACTGAAATAAAATCCCTTGAGTATGTTTCCTCTTACTGTCTTAAAGTATTTATCTTGTTTATCTGTAATGCATTTGATTAAAATGTTCATAAACTTTATCCTTCAATAGTCATATGCCCTGCTACCAGCAATGGAAGTTCCTGCAAACGCAATAAAATGCTCTCATCCTTCGTGCAACTCTATTTGTTTACCCTCCCCACATTAAATTATCTCTTGCATTTTCTTCTTATTCTAATCTATTATTTTCTTTATCAGCATTCTAATCTATTCATTACTTCATAAATGGTAAAGTTTTCATTTCCTTTGTGAAGTTTGGAATCTTATAAAGTGAAAATTGCAGGCCGCTTCCTTTGCATCACCGTCATTTGGTCGGTGCAAGTATTCAGGTATAACAACCATCATGTTTCATGTCATTTTCATTCTCCATTGTAGCATTATTTTTAACTTTGTATGTGGCATGTCTCATGCAGTTGCAAAAGGCAGTGAAACTATTAGATTCTGGGGCTGTCAGGGCCACAAGATTTCTCTGGCAGTATCCAACAGCTCGAGTTATTTTATTTTTCTACTTGGTGAGATCATTAGATGTTTAAAATGTCAATTTAGTTGGGATGAAATACCATTGAAGGATTTGAAATTTTACTTACCTTGAGAAATTGCAAACAGGTGTTTGTACATCTCTTCTTGATGTATCTCTTGCATCGCCTTCAGGTAAAGATCCAATTGCAATATAGAATATATGACAATTACTGATACATGCAGCCATGTTAAACCTATCCCTTTGAGTATAGCTTATCACAGTAAAATCTTTTGGATTCTGAATATTTTTTTATCTTCTATGTAGGTACAAGCTGACACATTGGCCGCTAGAGAAGTTGCAGAATCTATGGGACTTTCTAACCAGAATTTACCGTGACTCTTCAAAAATATTCCATCTAGGGCATGTGTCAGGTGTTAATAATATCTTCCTGACTACATATATTTTCAAGTGTACATTTCCAATGCCGCTGCTTAGGGTGGCTTGATAATGGTTTTCAGCAAATTACTCGTGCATTGCAAACCAAAAGAGGAACTTAGGTACAGGCATCTTATGTCTCAAGTTGATCTTTTGAGAAACTGTTGCAAGATGGAGTTGGGAAAATTGGAATTTGCTTTAGCCGTATGATTATTGAATGGGTGGCACAGCTTCTCTTTCTTGTGTAGGCTGTCCTGAAAATTGAATTGGTTGATTATATGTTTATTCGTTTTTTCTTCTCCGAAAATGTATTTTGAGTGGAACGATGTAGATACAAATATATTTTGTGATATCATTTTTCTTCGTTCCAAGGGCAATTGCCAAAACTAATGAATATTCTGAGCTTGAATGATGAAAAGTTAGTTACTAGATTACTTAGTAACCGTACGATAATTACTATTTTTCTCTTTATTATTAGATATAAATTACAAGACATAAATGGGATTGTCGTAATGGCAAATATAATAAACCTTTGGTTTAGATACGTATACATTTCTAATCCGTTCTTATGTGTAATTCCTAAGCTTATGTTTATATTGATAGAAATAGAATAGAATGAAATATATAATTTTTTTCCATTAAGTGAATATATTACGATGGAATACAATAAAATAATTCTTTCATCTCACTTCTGTAAAAATAAATCATTCTTTGTTTTTCATTTTCGCTAAAAGCCTGATAATTTTGTTAATATAACAAATAAAAGAATCTTAAAATTAATCTTAAAGCAGACCATTTTCATAAACAAAAAGGATAACTATTTTATGTAATATTATACGCAAAAATCATGTCCCCCTCCCCAGCCATAATTAATACAAATTTCTGACTTTAATAAATGGAGTGATTTTCTTCTTTTTTTTCATGCATAATCCATGTCATTATCTTTCCCACCATAATCAGCAAAGTTCTTTATTGGCCAAAGTGGTGTTATAGCAGATAACCAGCGTTTATACCAACTTATATACGAGGCAATAAAATCCTTGGTGGTACATTTGCTTAAGTTTTTTTTTTATTATTATTCTTTTGCATGAAATATTACATTCCAAAGTATTGATGAATTTTGAAGTTGCTCTTATCCATTGAGAAAAATTGTTTGCTCTCAAGATATTAACATACGCACCAATTAGAAGTATATTGAATGAACCAAACTGTTCGTAGATCCTGGCTAACACAACCACGAGTTACAATTATTTCACCAAAGCTACAAAGATGTTTTTTTCGAATAGCAAGAGACAGCTCGGAGTTTATGAAATAACATGTTCGAGCCCACTGGTCATGTTTGATTGATACCTAGTACCGTAAGTAAGCAAATGTTTGACACCAACAATACTATGCAAAATGGTTTTGTACTCTCACAATGGAAACTAACAAGATACTCAGCTATCTTTTAGTTCACTGTTTCTTCTTCATTCACTTCATATTCCTCATCATCTTCATCCTCATCCTCATCACCATGTTTACCGATCTGGGACAATTTGCTTAGCTCATATCTACCTTCATCACCATAGGAGTCAAGCCCAAATTTTGTATTACGCTGCTTAACCAAAAGCCAACGCAGTAACCGGTCTTCCTTGTTTAGGTAATGCAACTCTTTGTTGATTTCAGGTGTAGCCATCATGCTCATTTGCATCAGTAGGCCCTACAGCAATTAAAAATGGAAAATGGAAACACATTATATTACAATTGCATAATTTCGATTCAAACTCAAAAAAATAATTTTTAAATCCTCCTATTTCGCAAATCAGGCTCTCAAACTAAGCAAAGTTTGCTGAAACTTCACTAGCTGCAAGCAGAATACCGCACATTCAATAATCAATAAACATTTTTCCGCATAAATTTTCAAGTATGTTCCAATTCAATTTTTTGAGCCACATTGGGTTAAATAGTACTGTGATAGTCATACATTTACATGTCTAATAAATCAACTTCTACCATACACCACCTCAAACCTAGAGTTATGTGAAACATCATATCACCAAATCCTTTGACATATGCTTATGTGAAATTGTACCACCAAAGCCTTTTTTTAATTCAACCTACATTACATTAATTTGGCAATTTTATATGCTTAGCTCTGTCCATGAATAATTCAACCCTGATAACAAAAAACAGTACAAGCAACGAGATTTTAATTTAAACAGAAAAAAAAAAGTATTCACCTAAAAGATGGTGGTTTGATCACATATTACTGGTGCACTAGTAGCTCAGTTTCTACAATGAGGTTAAATGCAAAGTGGCAAAATTTTCTAAACATGTAACACAAATAAATACCAGGTCTGAATTAATCTTACAAGAAAAAACAACTACATTATTGGCAAATGAATTCATTAATCTGAAGAAGCAGTAAAATTAAATATGAATTAAATGAGTTCCACCATCTAAATAGTAGAAGTCAATGAAGGATGATTGGTTGCATTCTTGAAGTGATTTCTAGGCTCAAAAACACACCAGCACACAAACATGCAATGCTTACATCAAAGAAAGCATTATAAAACAGCATATAAAAAACCTATAATGCATAAACTCTCGTTACAACATTACAGATAATCAACTCACCTGATAATATCTGCCATCTAGCTTTTTCACACCATAGCCCAACTGAACTTTTCCGAGACTCTTGATATCAGTGACAACCCCATTTCTTCTGCACACATGCTTTCCCACCCTCACAACTAAATCCATGACAGCTTCCTTCCTTATATGGGGCTTAAACAGAAACATACAATCATAAGGAGGCATCTTATTCTTATTCCTCCTGCTCAGGGTCAGCCAAGTCTGCTAACTATCTATCTGCATGAAATGCATCATATAGCAACAAATGAATTGCTAATACCATCTTTCAATTATATAATCAAATATAATGAGAACAAATGTCACTATAATTGTTTTTTTTTTTTTTTGTAGACAAATGAATTTTATTTATTGATTACTAACCTTCGGTGCAAGATGTAACAAAGATTAATTGAGAAGTTACAAAAACATAAGAAACATAGACATCAATAGCATCCCCCAACCAAGCTACTGTAGGTCCGCTAGGTCATACAAGCGAGCTTGATCGTTTCATTTAACAAGTCGAGCTCGAGTAGCTAACGAATAGCTTGACTCATTTACACCCCTACCCCCAACCAAAACTATATATAAAAAGTAAACTAGCACAGATACTACACAAAACAACAAACACATCTGAATTGCTCTTCATGCTACTCAGAAGAGTATTAAAACTTGCGATCATGATAACGCAATTATTGGAGATGATGATAACTGCACCAACTCATAGTAACTAAAAATAACTGAATAAAAAAAACCAACTGGTTGGTACAAAGATATCCACACTATCATCAGAACTCATATTGCCCTTTTGGTGTTTGTGAAAATGTCACAACCACTCAAGCCATCGCCGCTACCTTATTCCCATTTTCAATCACAGTGGAACTAACCAAAAGGAAACAATGGATACGGAAATCGTACCTTCACCGCCGGCTATGAAATGGAAGCTCCACTTCGATCGACGAAGGCGATGCAGAGAAACTAGAGAAATAGTGAGTGCTAAACCTCCAAACCAAACGACCTCGTTTTTCCAATTTATTTATTTTTGGTTTTGATAAACTACATGGGCCGAAGCCCAAGCAAACAAGTTAAGGGAATTGCTTGGGCACCCAGTAATTTTGTAAAATGTTGAAAATACCTTTATGGTATTTTCAGCGATAAATAGTAGGTTGAATTTTTCATTTCTGTAATACTATTTTTTGTAAAATTTTTGTCACTAAGTGTAAGTTGCTTCCCTTAAGGACGGTTTGGAAACATAGTTGGTCTCAAGGAGGTGTACGTGCGTTTATGAGGAATATACGGTGAATTTTGGTCGATTTTCATCGTAGAAAAAAGAGAGATAAGCAAAAAAAAATGGTATGTATCTATAGTCCGTATGACCATACGGATTGCTGATTCATAGGTACGTAAAAAACTTTAAAAATTGTGAACATTTTAAAAATATTTTTTTTGTAATAAAAAATCATAAATAACAAAAATTTAGCAATGATAACAATATTAATTTTGTGATATTGTGGTATAAACAAAAATATTGATTTTGTGATATTATTTTATAGTGGTATAAACAAATATATTTAGTAATTAGATTGTTAAAAAAATTATAATATATATAAAAAAATTAAAATTAGATTGCTTACATTTTAATTTAGTGATTAATTAAAAATAATTTAATTCAAAAACATGAACAAATTAATTCAAAAACAAAGGGATAATATTAGACATGATAAAACAACTATTATATATAAGAACATGATTGCAAAAAATGTATGATCATGATAAAACAACTATTATATAACTAACAAAGGGATAATGTTCATAAGTCATAATAATGTTCCTAATAATTAAAATGTTCAATGTTCCAAGTCATAATAATGTTCATAAGCATGGCCAAAATAACACATGGTTAACAGTCGGATCAATGAATTCAAAGACAATTTACATGCCAACGGTCAAGGACACAATTTCACAAAAAAAATTCCATCCAACTCCAATTTTAAGTGTCTTTCTTCAGTGATTGAACACAAGCCGACATTCCGCAACGTCCTCCAAATGCAAATGAGTTCAACATTTGTCTTTAAGAAAATAATGCATGGTGCTTAGAACGTCCTGATATTAAGAATAATGTTATGTCAACAATTTATAAAATTTAAAACTTGAAAGATAAAGAATTGCTGAGAACTAAATTGGAAAGTTGCTTACCAGGCTACTGTAGGTAACTTTCTGCGAAGTGAGATGCACCTTGAAAGTGACAGAATTTGGCACTTGATGATATAATGAGTGTCATCTTGGGAATGATTTTGGTAGACTACTGCTCTTGAATATGGTGAGAAAGAATACACTCTTACCATAATGAGTTAACGATACTTGATGATCTCCGGTCAGGTGATAAAAATCTCTTAGTGTTGTTCACCCTGCTACAATGACTGGTTTGTCCAAATTTTGGTTGTAGATAACGGTATGGAAATTTTGATCCTTGTCAATGAAATGCCATAAGCGGTCAAGTACGTCTTTCCACCTCACAGCAAATGACATACTAACTTCACCGTAAATCTACATTTGATATAACAAAATAAGGTTGGTTAGTTACACAAAATAACAAAATAATGATATGTTAATTAAATCAAAATGAAGATGACCTGGTCCTTGGCGTTAACGGTGTTTAAAATAGTATTTGGTGGAACCGCGACCTCTTGGCCATTTCGCAACATTATTCATGTTCTTCATTTGTTAATTCTAACATAATTAACATTCAAGCATGATATAACAAAGTTGGCATTCAATTAGCAGTCATGATAAACGACAATTCATTCTTAGCAATTGGCAGAATTATTAATCTATTAACTCGACATATATTCGAAAGAAACCATTCTTAGCAATTGCAAAAGCTAACTAACTACAAACGTGTCACATGTGTAAATAAACATATCAATATGAAAGGTAAACATTATTACTAGGTAGAGTCGCAATAACCATATCCAATTCCTCGTTGAGGATGCTTAACCGTGATGACGGTGGAGCAGAGCCTGACGTTCTGAAATATATTTGACAAAAATCATTCTCTACCAATTCACTAAAAATAAAATAATTTAAAGAATAACTACAAATTTTTTTAACAAACATAACACTATTTGGATTTTTTGTTTTCAATCATTCTCTACAAATAACAATTTCAATTTTTTTTTTAAAAAAATAGGTTTTCAATATTTATTTTCACTAAGCATTTATAAAAAAATATCTAATTTTTTTTAAAATAGGTTTTCAATCTTTATTTTCAATGACTAACATTTTTAAATATTTTAATTATTGTTTTCAATCATTCTCTAAAAATAACTACCAATTTTACAATTTTTAAAAATGGGTTTTCAATCTTTATTTTCACTAACTAACATTTTTAAATATTTTTTTTCAATCATCCTCTAACAATTTCCAAATCATTTAAAATATGTTTTCATCTTTCTCAAACACTAACTAACATCTTTCTTAAACTATGTTCACTATTACAAATGTTAAATAACTACGTTCACTACTATAAATGCTACACACAAATAATAAATTAACATTTCAAAAAAAATTACTAAATCATACAAACAAATAATTTATTGACATTACATCCTTTTTTCTAAACCATACAAAAAATTTACTAAATAACAGAAAATTAATTTTTTTTAAAACCCATACAAACAAATAAACAACAAATTTTTTTATTGACATTGTGTCTATTTTTTTTAAACCCATACGGATTGGCAATCCATATGGGTTTTAAAAAAAACATGGAGCAGCAGAAGCAGGCACAAGTAATGGCGGGGGCAGGGGAGAAAGAAAACATAGAAGCAGCCATGGGAGAACCAATGCAAACCAAAATACAAAACAATACACAATAGCTAACGACAAAAAACAAGTCAAAACCTCCACAATAAGGAAGAAGAAACACCACACGAGGAAGCAGATTCACTAACCTCGAAGGCGATCAACAAGACGAAACCATCACAACAAGAAGAAAAGCCGCAACCAGTAACCACGAACAACCAACCATCACGCGCGAAAAAGAGGGAGAAGAAGCAGTTCGGAAGAAGAAACAACGTGCGGGAAGTGGAGAATGAACAGTGACTCGTACGGACGAGTCACTGTGCATTTTTTATGTGAAAAGGTGAATGACATTTTAGTCATTTCACCCATGTTGCTGGTGCCCCAACAAAAATGTTGGGTGCCCCAAGCAACAACCGCAAGTTAATAGTCACTATTATACCCCTTATTTTTCTTGTCAACACTCCATAAGAGGATTTCAAGTTTCAACGATAAGCTAGTGAGAGAGACAAGGGAGAACTGAGAGATGCTAGGCTTATAAAATTCAATGAGCTTAAAAGTTTTCACTTAATTAATAACATAGTTTTACCAAATTTTATTATATTATTTTTCGTCATCACTTAAGTTTCTATAACAAGTAAAATACTTACTTTTGTTTTTGAATTTATTAGACGCTAACAATTAGGTTTCGAAAGATAAAAAATTAAATTTTTATCCCTACTTGTGTAAAAAGTGTGGCAAACTAATTCTATCATTAGTTTTTTTCTATTAACTCGAACGATCAAGCCTACGTGGCACTTCAGATAATAATATAACAATTGATGGTTACCATGTGTCATTCATGTGGTTGTCACATGTGAATAAGTTAACATTTCAATTTGGTTTTTGAATTTAACAACTTGTTGTCATTTTAGTTCATGAACTTAATTACGTACTATCAATTTGATCCCTAAGTAACTTTTAAATTTTTAATTAAGTCTTACACTACATATAAATACTAAAATATATTTTTTTATCCATATAAATATTAAAATATTTAGAATCCGTCATTACACATTTGTTGGTTTGTTTTCTGTCCTCTCAAATTTAACTATGTTATTTTTTGGTTCTAAACTAGGTTCAAGTAACATCCAAACCAACAGGTATGCCGATGGGGAAAAATGTCATTTTTTTTCAACTTCTTTATATTTTTTATTCATATAACTGATGTAAAAGTCCTCCTTTCCTGAACAAACACACGAACCACCCTCTGTGACAACTCCAGCAATGATACCTTCACCGTAGCAACCAACCAACCACACATACCCATTCAACCAAACATGATTCAACCATCGATTAAACAAACAAAAAAATCACGTCCACAATCAATGCACCCATGACCAAACATTATTCCATAAATAGATTAATTAATTAATCAATCTAACGCTCTACACATATTAATAACATATAAGATAAATAAGATAATAACTTGATTTTGGTAAAAGGTCTTATTTGGAGAATAAAAGTTAGAGAATATGGTAATATACAATGCTAATAGTTCATGCAATATGAGACTTAGTTGAAAATTTGAAAGTGCTTTTAGGGACTAAAATGACAATGCACATAAAGTTTAGAGATCAAAATTTCAGTAATTGATTATGTTGAGAGACAAAAATGATAATAAATTGTTAAGTTCAAAGATCAAATTGAAAATCAACTTTTGAAATGTGACAATCATAAACAATTATGTCATCATTAGAGATACCACATAGACACAATTGTTTAACTTAATGGAGAAGATTTAACGACATAGTGCTTTTTGTACATGATTAAATGAAATTTTAATTTTTAATATTTCAAAGACTTAATTATAAGTGTCTAATAAACTCTAACGAAAATGAGTATTTACTCTTCCATAATGTATTTAAATTAGGTAAGTTTAACCAGAATAATTTGACTAGGAGCTCTTATTTTCTCATTCGCAACATTTATGTAACCATTTGTTTTTGTTCGTAATGTTTATATCGATTATCAATATTTTAATTTTTGTATTTTGTATTTTGTATTTTAAACGAGTGTTATGTAAATTATGCATATATTTGATAGATATATATTTGCTGTTAACTTTTAATTTTTTTACTAAATAAAATTTTTGTTCGATCTTGAAAATTGTATTTGATAACCGAAGAGGAAAAATGTTAACTAATAAACATGAAGAAAACATATCATTGTGGGGTCAAAAGTTATAGATCATGTACTTATCATACACCAAAACATCTTATTGAATTTTATTAAGAATAACTTAAAATTAATGAGAATAAGAAAGAAACACATTTTGCTTATTAAGACAGTAATTTCATGGCCATATGAATGTTGCTTAGTTAATCATAGTTGATTTATTTGTCAATCTAAATGAAAAAAGTTATTCACTTATTCATGATGAAAGTATCAAGATTTTTTTTTATTATTATGTTATTGAACTTTATGTTTAGTATCAGCAAAAAAAAAAACTTTATATTTAGTGTATTTTTTTTTAATCTTGAATGTTTTTCATAAAAGCAATAATTGTACAACTAATAATGACAATAAAATGACATAATTATCCTCGTTTTAAGTAGGAAAAATTGTTCATAGTATAAATAATTATAATATAATTAAACCAAATTTTGATATTTTCAAAATATAAAGATGAAAATAATCTTATTATACACGATCATCGATGATTAGTATCAATCCATGTTTGATTGTGTTAGAAAGGCAAAAATATGTTCGTGTATTATTATAATTAAATTCATTAAAAGACAAAACATGCTGCTTTAGTGCTTGATATTCTTGGCCACATTCACAAAGACTGGTCCTACGTGGTTCATTTTAAACAGTTTGAAGTTTCCTCAGATTATCAACAAAATATTTTTCTTTTCCTTTTAAGAAAAACAGTTTGAAGTTTGAACAAAACTGTATGTTGGGTCCTACGTGGTTCATTTTAAACTGAATGACAGAAAATTGGTTTTTTGGTTTAATTAAAATTAAAAGATTGATGGAAACCAAACGAATACTGTTGTAGTGACGTGCGGTGCCTGAGGTCTGGTCTTGTCATCTGAGAGATCACAATTCTTTAATGAACCTTCTTTTTTTCTTTGTGCACCTCATAAATTTTTAATATTTTCCTTTTATCCTTCTTCATCATCTCTTCCACCACTTCCATGAGTTGTGCCGGCGGCCGCCGCCACCACCACTCACCTTGGAACCACTGCAAGCCAAGATCGCCCACCCAGGATCACTCCACCCCATATCCAACACCTCTATGATATATTAGGGATTATGCAATCCCTAACACAAATGTTTTATGAATTGCTCATTCGTAATGTATTTTTTTATATTACGAATTTTGTAAAATAAAAAAAATATATTATTGAATAAATAATTCATAATATATTAATATTAAGAATTGTTCCATCTATGAAGTATAATTTTGTATTATGGATTGAATAATCTATAATAAAAAAAATATATTATAGATTAGTCAATCCGTAATACATGAATAATCAGGTCTGGATTGTTTGGTTTTTTTTTTTCAATTTTTTTGTTTGCTTCATAATTTAATGATTTTGTGAGAATAATATATTTGGAATTACGTGAATTTCTTGTTTATAATTTTGCAATAATGCTAGCTTTTGTGTTGTGAGTATCTCTGGTTATTAGTGTTGGTCTCTCCAACGGTAGTGTTCGGATTGTAAGAAGAGGTGAAGGGTATTTATGTCTATTTATTAGGGTAACAATTTTTAAGTATGAGATGCACCAAACAAAATATAGGATGCGTTAAATAATTGCCTTGAGAGATTCCAAAATTGCATGCGAATGGATATAGGATGCGTTAGAATAATGCTTTATAGATAAAGTTTGTGTTTTTTTAACATAGTAAATTATAATGAGTTAAACTTTCCGTATTTATCTTGTGACTTGGAATAAATCTTTTTCGGTGGAAGAAAGGAATAGCTATGGGTTCCTATGAAACATTTTTTAACATGAATTTTAATTATCTTAATAGAAAAGTATGAGATATCCATTAATGGTTAATGTTGAATGAAACAATGATTTGGCATGATCATTGAAATGATGTCATTTGGAATGGTATTGTTTGATCCTTTAAGGATTTAAAATAGTTTCAATTGAATTCATTTAAGTATTTAAATAATTATATTTTAGTTATTTAAGCTTACTAAAATTGATATTTAGCTTTTAAAATATATTACACCCACACTCTTTCATATGAAGATACGAACTTTTTTGTTTGAAAAAACTACATTATATTTTTTTAAAGAAAAGTTTATGTAAATATTAAAAAAATGTAAAATTAAGGTCTGTTCGTTTGAGTTGAAAGAGAGTGAAAAAAATAAGAAAAATTAACAGTAAAATTTATAAGATTCATATTTTTTATATTCTACTTTCTTTTCTTTTCATTCTATCGAAGAAGCCCTTAGTAATTTTAACAAAATCATTTTTATTTTAATTTCTCAAAAATCATACATTAGAAAGTTTAGTTAGCATGTTTGATATGTATTTTTTTTAAATTCTTGTAAAAGAATGCTTCTCCAAAATAATTTTTAATCAATTTCCTATAAAAATTTTCCATAGAAGAAGCTGAAAATCTTATCTTCTTGCATTTAATTGTTTTACTACAATAAAAAATCATATTATTTTTTATTAAATTATATAATATAACAAATAATTAATAAAAATAGGTATAATTTTTTAATTTCTAATTTTTTTATCTAATCAAATAATTTTTATTCATTGTAAAAAAAAAAAATCAAACATAATGGGGTTTCTCGAAATGAAAAAACTTCTTGGGTGCCGAACATGCTGCTTTTAAACGAAAGTCGATGGTTAGGTGTCGTTTTGTGTCTTAAGTGGTTGATTATTTTAAACTGAAAGACAGGACAATACATTGGTCTTTTGGTTCAAACGAGTAGTGAAAATGATTTCTTATATGAATTTTTTTGATTCATAATATTTTTAACTATTGATTAGAAATGATTTCTTTACTTATTTATAAGTTGACTCACTCACTCACTTCCTTCCCTGCTAAGTATTCATGGCAGAAAATCACAACCACCGTGACCTGCTTATTCTTCCGCCCTCGGTGGAGGCTCTGATCGAGAGCATCTGCCGCGACCAGAACCGGCCTCCGCTCGATTACAGCACCCGCCACCGTCTCAAACTACAGGGCGAGGAACAATCCCTTCGCATTCTCAACAAAATCGCCGCCACCCGTATCCGATTATCTTTCGCAGGCTTCGTCAACCACATGCTCGACGACATCAACCACCAAAACAATAATAATAATAACAATAACAACAATAAAAACAATTCTCACTCTCAACCTGAGCCCTCCACGCGACAACAAACCTCTCCCACGCGCCCTCCCCGACCCACGCCCTCCTCGCTATTGCACGCGCTCGGAGAATTGGAGTTCCGAAAAGCCTTTCTCATTCTCAGTTACATCGGACGGTAATTAATTCAGTGCTTGGGAATTGACTCTGAATCCAAAATTGGAAGCATTTTGAATCCAAAATTTTGTACTGAATGAATGAATGCTATTCCACTTAAACTTAACTGCTTCCTTCCTTACACTCTTCTTTTTTGAATGGACTTTCTCTTCTAAGTTAAACATCATTTTCTTAATGCGCTTTTAATTTAAATGAATGTTCTTAAAAACTGAGGTGTGTAAGTTGAAGTATATATATATATATTTTTTCTCTAGGGAAAAGATTTTTCTCCTTTTGTTCAGTTATTTTTTTGTATGTTCCTCATAGTGTCTTCAATTGCCACTGATAAAAAACAAAAAAAAAACATGAAAAGCGCCGACTAACCTTGTGATTATAAACAGATCATACCTTTTTTCATATACGAACAAGTAGTTTTTACGCAATGTCTAAGGCTATGTTTGGATGAAAGTTTGGAAAGTAGTTTTGAATTCCAATGCACGATGATAACAAGTTCCAAATGCATTAAAAGAATAAAGAGAAAAAATTTGTTGCTTATAGTAAAAGTATGTATTTATGAGCTCTCCCAATTTTTAACCAAACATGGACTAATTTTTTGAGTTTTTCTTTGCTTTGATTACAGAGAGAGTCTTGAGAATTGTATTACTGATGCTAAAATTAGAAGCCTCAAAGACTTGCCGATGGCAAAGTTCGAGAAAACAATATGGGAAGATTTTGGGGAAAAATGCATCTACGATCAAAGTGATCGCCAATTGGTAAACATTGTGTTCCAATGACGGATTCATTATTTTTATAGTATAGTTCATTTTTTGAGGTTTTTACAATGCTTGAACATTCCCTATTAGTTGCCTCATTTCATTTTGCAACTAAAAACTCCACCACAAATAAAAATGTTGGTTTTAATTTTAATTAGAACCTATGAAAGTTAGAATCTGGTTATGGAAAGATAAAAGAGAAAATCTGATCAAGGCGTGGGTACTAACTTTCAGCACACTGCTGAATATCAATCATGCAGCGTTGGCTATCTTCTATGGCTTATTATTGCTTACTTACATTAACTTTGGTTTCTTCAGCATCGTGACTGGAATTCTGGCCGCACACATGTATATCAATGTTTTGTTTTTCCAGATGGGAACTTAAGGTTCAAGGTTTGTATGTCTCTCTCCTCCCTTCAATTTGTGTAGTGCTAAAAGAAGTTGTTGTTGTGATTGTCACTATCTCACTATCCAATGGCTTCAATACTGTGATACTGAATCAATAAACTGTATTCAGATTGTTATATGGTCATTATTCCACTTTTTGCTGCTTCGACTGTCTATTTTTATGTCAAATGTGGTTTGTTTTATTGCCTCTTTGTTTAAATTATAATTCAGGGCCCTATATTACAAAGCACGCGAACACATTTGCAGAAAACTCTCGGTGATGACAATGTTTTGCTAGTTAAATTTGCTGAGGATGGGAGTGGAAAGAATTTTAGGACCCATGCTGAAGAAGCAAATGCCCTCTATGGAAAGTTTGGAAAAGAAGGGATTCGTGTTGGTCTGCGTTTGTATCGCTTTTTTGGTAATCCTGCTTCTTGTTAGTTTTTCTTGTCCTGTCTTTTTACAGTTAAGAAACCTCTAGTGACTGATATATTTTCTGCCAACTGAACAGTTTTTAAAGATGGTGGAAACGAAGAGAAGCAGAAGGACCCAACAAGTTCCACTGTGAAGTGTTATTTTGTTAGGATGCAATCAGGTTGTTCTGCAGATGAGGGTGCTGATTACATTTTGTCTAACAAGACAGTGTCTGAAGCAAGAACTTTATTCATGCATGCTCACATGTTGTTGCCCAATTTGAACAAGTATATGGCTAGGTATGATACTTGTGCAAATACTAAATACTATCATTTAGAGTTTCATCTATTTTTTCTGCATCCTCCTGCAGTCCCACTCAAAATAGATTTCATGCAATGTACTAACCTCATAGGCATTCAGGTTCTCTCTCATTCTGTCAAAGACCTTGAAACTCAACATTGACTTGACAACTGTGAGTGTCCAAAAAATACCAGATGAATATTGCAAGGTATTGTCAATTTTAAGTTGCCTTATGGTTTTTATATTTTATGGCCATGCTTGCAGAATTTTTATTATTATTTTTTTTATTGCGAGTTTAGGATGCAAATGGCAATATTATGGTTGATAATGAGAAACCACGTATTCTCACGGATGGAACTGGCTTCATCTCTAGAGATTTGGCGTTGCTCTGCCCCAACAATGTTTACAAAGGAAGCAACTTGGAGAACAACTGTATTCAGGTATCTTTCCTTTCCAATTTGTTATTCCACTAGACTTTTCTTTTCAATTAACTTTGTTCATTTATCTATCAGCGGTCATAACTCATGTTAAGAATTTACTTAATAAATGTATTATGAATCCACCATTGTTATTTTTATCATCATCATTGCCGGTTGATTATTTATCTAGTTTTCTTGATTCATGCTTGAATACTAATGTTTTTGAGGGATATGGCTTCACTTTTACCTTTTACAATTTATATGCTTTCAATTTTTCTTGCCTTCTTTTTCCTAATGATTTGGTTGCGAAACATAGATTATTGATGGAAAGTTGTCGTTAAATTGTTGGAGATCGCAAGTTAATTAGTGATATAACCAAAATAATGTATATAAGTAGGGGACAACCTTCATTTCATGAGCTAGTTTTTGGGGTTGAGTTAGACTCATTATTAGGCTTTGATTGGACTACCCGCAAATGTCTATTCCTGCAAACTTCATGCTCAACATGTCTAGTCCTTGATGTGAGGAGTATGTGTAGGGAATCTCAAATTGAATGATGATATGGCTAAAAACAATGTACATAAGTGGGGTAGGGGGCGGGGGGGGGGGGGGGGGGGGGCGACCTTCACTTGTTGAGGTATGGAAGAGAAAAGTTGTGGTTGAATGCTCTTTCATGTTCCTTTGTATTTGCATGTGATTCACATAATCAACTATTCTATAACAGCAAAAATGGAATAAATTGATGAGGAGAAATGGTGTAAGGAAATGTTTCTATTAAATAACCTTTTGGATAATTATTTCCAATAAATATGTTTTTGAAGGAACTATTTATTTTTATACATGCTGTCTTTCTTTAGACATATCTTCTTTTTCTGGATTGCCTGGACTTTCTATTATTCTGCTTATGCCTTTGTTGCTGTTACGTTTCTCTCAGAAAACTTAAAATTCAACTCTTGTGTGCTCTGATATATTTCAACAAGTTTTATGATCTAGTCCCTTCTTTCTTTGATTATTCTATGCTTCGTGACTTCCTTTCCTTTAAATTTAGGAAATTAACAATCTTGTTGAACTTGAGGATATGAGTAATGCAATGGGAGAAGCAGAGCAGCTGAGCACACATGAACCGGTAGATTGTTTGTTATTCTTTTTCCATTTCACATATTTTATATGTACATGTGTGCTACTGCTTTGTAATATAGATAGATATTATTTCAATATAACTTTCCTTTTTCCTCTGATTGTCCAGCCTTTGCTGATTCAGTGCCGTCTCTTTCACATGGGTCATGCAATTAAGGGTACTCTTTTGGTTAACAGAAAGGTATATGTTTGACAGGCTCTTTTGGGCAAAACAATTAATATTGTCTTCGGTATGTTTTCATAATGTACATTATGGAGCACCTAATTTATTTCTATGATTGTATTGAGTGCTTTTGAAGCTTTCCTGGGTGATATGTTAAAAATAAAAATAATTATATGTATATCATCTGAATCTGAGAGGGCGAGCCCTGGTGCAGCGGTAAAGTTGTGCCTTGGTGACTTGTTGGTCATGGGTTCGAATCCGGAAACAGCCTCTTTGCATATGCAAGGGTAAGGCTGCGTACAACATCCCTCCCCCATACCTTCGCATAGCGAAGAGCCTCTGGGCAATGGGGTACGAAGTTTTTTTATATCATCTGAATCTGAATTTTGTACTTTCTGGTATTTCAATATTTTGCCCTCAATGATTAACTGGAAGTTGGAGTTTTGTATGACAAAATGGATAATTAGGGAATATATTTATGAAAATTTTTTAACAATATAATTTTGGTGGACATGGAGGGCATTTTGTGGGAGATTTTGTTAAAGAGTATGATTCAACACCATAGTGCATGTTTTAGAGTTGTGTATCACAAGCTACATACACCCACAACATTTATCCATTTCAAGAGTTAATAATTATGAATATTCACTGTTTTGTTAATACTTATTTTCAGCTTGCTTTAAAGTTGTGTTTGTGTTATTTATTTTCTTATTTGATTATAGTGCTTGTGATTTTGATACTTTATTTTTGAAACTTATAGCTTCCTCCTAGGACAATACAGGTTCGACCTTCAATGATTAAAGTTGAGAAAGACCCAAGTGTGCATATGCAAAGCATAAATTCATTGGAGGTAGTAACCACAAGGTATTTCATTTTTACAAGTCTGAATATTTTTTTTTCTCTTGTTGCTAATAATATGTTACTCTGGCTTATTGTGATATCAGCGTGTGTGTGTCAAGAATGATATGCTTTATCAATTCAAGATACATTACATAGCTTTTCACTAGACTGTGGAATTTAGAGATAGAGAGAAAAACAGTAATAGGAATTTTATCATGAATCAAAAGTGATTACAGATACAGAGTTTATCTATTTATATTATGCTTAGTTAGAAGTTTAACTAACTTATCAAAAAACCTAGCTGACTATTACAACAGACTTGCTAGCTCAGCACAGCTGAGCCTGACTAAACTAACTGCTAGAACAGTACATTCTAACTACTAATACAGTATATTCTATCATAGACCAATCTGTACATACAGTTGTTTTGACATCTTCATATTTGGGTTTCACCATACAAGGTCCAAGTGCTTGATTGGTCTGGTGCACAATTGACATGGTGTAGCCGTGTAGGTGGACCCTGTCAAAGCAGGAATCTTTTATGAATAAAATGGCTTGGAAGGCACTTATATTAATGTTTTTATCATCTGGAGTAAAATTTATTCTTCTTCTAATGCATATATCTAATAATGATATTCTGATTCTATTATGCCTAACCAACTAAACTAATGCTTGAAGCTTCGTTTCGAAGCTGGATCTAACCTTTTGTATTCGTGAGTAGGAAAATATTTTTTTGCATTGTTTGAAAGCTGCTAGCTGATCTGAAGCCTGCATGTTTCAGCAACAAGCCAAAGAGAGGATATTTATCTAAACATCTGATTGCACTTCTGAGCTTTGGAGGAGTTCCAAATGAATTCTTCATGGATTTACTTCGGAGTAACATGGCAGATGCAAACCATGTCTACTCCAACAAGCGTTCTGCACTCAGAGGTAGTTGATCAATGCTTCTTTTGGTAATTTTTCATCAAAACCTGTTCTTTATTTGGACACAGGTCTATTTGTTCTGCTTCCCGAAATCTACTTGTTTTTGCCTTTGTTTGATTAACTCACAGCATCCATCAACTGTGGCGAGAAGGATGAATACAATGCAGCAGAAATGATTTTATGTGGCATTCCTTTGGATGAGCCATTTTTGAAGCATCATCTCTCTAGATTTGCGAGGGAGGAAAAAAAGAAACTTAGAGGAGGGAAGCTTTATATGCCTGATTGTTTCTATTTAATGGGGACTGTAGATCCCACTGGACACTTAAAAAAGAATCAAGTTTGTATTATTCAGTAAGCATAAGTCTCTTATTCTCCTAATATATTAATGTTTTATCAAACCAAAATCAATCTTAAATGTGAAATGTGTTTTTATCTTCTTCCTGATATGTATTTTCTACTTGAGTTATAGAAACTATATATTTTCTTTCATCTCCATTCATAAATGGGGTGCATTGTTTGTTGTTTGATCCTCTGAATGAAATGATTTATTGATTTCTTAATTAAATTTTATGGTGATAAGTTTTTGATGTTTGCTGGCTCATTTATCTACTTTTACACATCTTGTCTAATAGATTCAACAACAACAACAATAGCCTTATCTCACATTCTCACTAGGTGAGGTTGGGCTATATGGATCATATGATGTCATTTGGCTAGATTAAAAACTAAATTCTCATGGATATTCACCATGAAATCTCTTTCATTAATTTCCATCAATCTCCTTGGTCTCTCTACCCTTTTTCACATGGCTAAAAATCATGCAATTTACTTTCTTCATTGGTGTCTTCAATAGCCTTCTTTGCAAATTTCCAAACTACATTAGCCAATTTTCTGTTCAATAATTGTCATATCAATATCTCCTTGTATTCAATTATTCTATATCCTGGCTGTCTTTGTGTGAGTACAACATTGTCATTTCTGCTACTCCTATTTTTTTTTTTTATTCTAGAATCATTTCAAAACCCAACATTCACTATTACAGAGTATAATTGGTCATTTATCAATTGGTACTTTATGATAAAACTTTCCTTTGAGCTTGGTAGGTACTTAATGGTTACAGATAATTCCTGATGGCTTTTCCTATTTAACCATCTTACTTGTATCATGATTAATAGATTCATTCAACAGAACACAGAAGTATAAATTTCTGTCAGTCTTGGCAGTTACAATTTGATTTTAGTATGTCTCTTAATATGACCAATGTTGTTGTATGAAAATCGGTCTAGTTCTTACTATGGTAGTGTTTGAACCAACTCTTTATTTGCTCTTCTTAATAGGAGAAGCTTAGCCGAACACATTTAGAGGAAAGCTCTTAAAAATGAAAGAACTTAATTTTTATAAAAGGAAAGGAGGGGAAAATAGTTTTTAGAAAAAAAACTAACTGGATTGGTTTTTGTCTTTTTTTTTTTTTTTTAAAGATGCATAATGTAGTGCCTCCCTCTCCATCACATCTTGAACTAATTGATGTGAGATAGTGAAATAAAGCTTTCAGTTTTAGAGGAGCTCTTGAGCTAAATTTGCCAAACAATTTTTTTTTTTAATTTTTAAAGTTCTTATTTTGAACTTTAAAGTAATTTATGTCATAAAAAGCTGGTCAAAAGTAACCTATATATGCATATATGTTATACATCATATATTTTTTGCTAGTAGAAAGTTGAACTTGTGTATCTGTCATATCTAGCTTTTGTTGCGCCATTGTAATGTTAATACCAAACATAGAAGTCTAACTTTAGCTTATGAAAGGGGGTAGCTGAATGAAATCACTCATTTTACTAGTGTGCAATATTGATGATCATATTCAACTGTGTGCGCTAGTGGATTTTTATTTAGGAGTAATGTTTGAAGTTTAAGATAATCTTGTATGTGCTGACTGTTTCATTCCTCTTTTGTAGTGAGAATAGCCAAATTGTTGGGGATGTTCTGGTTTATAGAAATCCTGGTTTACATTTCGGAGACATTCACAAAATGGATGCCACATATGTGAAGGAGTTAGAGTCATATGTTGGACATAGCAAGTATGGAATTTTTTTCCCACGTGTTGGAACTCGCTCTGTGGCAGATGAGATTGCTGGAGGTGATTTTGATGGTGACACATACTGGGTTTCTAACCATCCTCAGGTTCCAATTTCAATTTCAGTTTAGAAGCCTTCGTCATTTTCTTACTATATCTGATTGTATGGAAGGAATTTTACTCCCTTCAGTGGTTCTGTTTTTACTAAATGGTAATTGTCACCTTTTATATTTTCCTTTTCCCCCTTAGTAAATTCAAACGAAATTTCTTGCAATGCTTATGGTAAAATTTGAACATCCAGGGATTTTTGTTTGTTACTTCAATTTTTAATTTAGTTAATATTGCTTAACAAATTATTTTCTGCTGTTACTCATGTAAGTTTCTTCTGATAACATTTTACAGTCTTGATAACAATACTTTTATTATCACTCTTGTTCATTGTGCCATTGTAAGCAACAATTTTGATATTATTGTTTATATTTTCCGCATTTCCATTTATGTACAAATTATGTTTTCTTCTTAGTGAAGAGTCTTGCTTTCCCAACTATTATTTCTAAATGCATAATAGGATATGGAGATAAATTCTGTTTTTTGTTTTTTAAATCTGGAAATTTCACCATCTCAAGAATAGATTTCAATTTAGGTAATATATATATATGTGTGTGTGTGTGTGTGTGTGTGTGTAGTTTTATCTAATGAAATATTTCAGAACAAGTGACCATGCGAAGTTTGAAGTGAGGCAAAGACACCAATTGCCTTCTGATACTGAAAGACTCTCAAAAACATGCCATGGGAAGATTTTAGTTAGTTAAAGATGGAACCACAGAGTAGTTACTTCTTAATACAATTCTTAATTTTGAATTATGTATTTTTACCTTAATTTTGTTGTATTATTTTAAAAATTGGATGAGATGAGAAGGTACTCAAGAAATTTCCTTTTTGAGGAGTATTTTCTACTGCAATATTTTGTACCACATATTAAGTGTTACTAAAATCAAACCAGTTGCATGTCATCACATCATTGCCTCTCATATTGGTTGATGAATTGGTCTGTATCTTGATTGACTGGTAGTTGGCCTGTGGAGTATTAATATGTTAAACACTTATTAGATAACAGAAACCCAACACAATTCAAGCTTGTATCATTGTATTTTTTTACAAGCTGAAAATCATGACCATCAGAGGATGGGTTGGATGAATCATATCAGTAGAGTATTCTAGCCAATCAAATTATCCAATACAATTAGGTATCATAAGATAATTATTAAGATGACCTAGGAACCCCGGAAGTCATACAACAGAGGAAATGAGGCAGTATCGTGGTTTTGAGTAACTGAGATTTTAATGTATCCAGTATCATTTTCCAGTTCTGATTATCTTCAAAAAACTGAAGCTCACACTTTATCACGTTAAAAAGTTGATAGTAGCCTTATACATAATACATGTTTTGTCTGTATGATCCTCTTTAGAAATCTGAAGTTCAAATTTTTCATCAGGTTAAAAATTGATAGTACTTTGAAATTTCTGTATTGACCATTTAAGTTTTGAAATGTTTCAGCTATTACAATATTTCAGAAAGGGTGACCCTTGGATCGAAAATTCGGTTCCATTGGATTCTAGTGTTAAAAAGCCAAGTGAATTTTCTCCCGAGGAACTCGAGGAAGAACTTTTTAGACTATTCCTCAAAACTCGGTTTCAACCAAGGTGTGCTATAGTATTAATATCTTGCTTTTGTGAGTAAAAAGGTTTATGCGGACATAATTAGGCCTGTATGTCATATTTAGCCTGAAAACCTTTAAATGCATTCTAGTATGTGGATGTTGAGTCTTTTGATCAATTAAGTGATGTAACACGTCACCTTCTCTATAGCTTTTCTTGTGCCGGTATAGTAGTAATCTGTCTCATAGACATCTGGCATCTGAAATTCCTTTTCATTACAATGTTTTTACTTTGTATAATCTTTGCTACTAAGAGGAAAAATAACTGTTATGTATAATAAAGATAATCTCCAGTTTTAATTCAATGATCTATACATGAGAACTTGTTTTCTTTCCAGTTACGCAATGGGCATGTCAGAAAATAGCTGGATGGCACTCATGGATCGTCTTTTGACACTAAATAACTGCTGCACTAATGAGAATGAGAAGGAACGTGTGAAAGAAAATATGCTCAAATTGATTGATATATACTATGAGGCATTAGATGCTCCTAAAAGTGGAAGAAAGGTTAGTTTGTATTATTCCTTGGTTGCTACAAACCCCCCTACCTTTTTAGTTGGGACTCAGAAAACTAACATTCTTTTATGATTATTAGTTGGAAGTTGGGCTAATGTTCCTGTATTGCCTACGCTATTTATATTAATGAAATCTATATGTAAGCTAAACATTTAACTACTTTTATGCTTGGGTTGTTGATATACATGAGATCACAAGGGTCTTGTGTCCTAGGAGGTAGGAGGAAAAAGAATGTCTGCTGTGGACTTGTGCTAGGTTGACCTTAAGAGGTTCTCAAATTAGGTGCCAAGAAATTTTACAGATACCAGCATTTTAGGGTGTAGATAATGTCAGCTTTTGAACAACAGTGATTTATAAATGTTAAATGTTCGTAAACTAGATGAAAGACCCATTTTATCCAATGTTAAGTCACAGAAATCTCCATGTATTTTTGACAGTGGGCAATACTATGATTAGTTTGATTACATCTACAATAACCATGATGATTGATGACCTTGTCTACAATACATTAAGTAAATCTTAGGAGTCCATAATTGAGTACCATAGCATTCATTATGGTGTACAAAATCCTTCATCCAGTACACCTAGTACTGTTTTATATATAATAATACTATCTATTTTTGCTGTGCAAAAAAAAATTATGGTGTACAAAATTACAAATGTTGGTTGCAAGTTGGTATCTCTACTGGTTGGTAATTTCTAAAGAATTATTAAACATTTGATGACAGTCAAATCTGTTTCCCTTTAATGATTGCTGAGAGATGGAATGGGTTTACTTTCTTAAATCCATCATTAGTGCTCATTTGTTTTCTACCTTTAAAATGTTAATTTTGGGATTAAAAAATAAAAGCATTTTGCTAGTTTTGGGTGATTGTTGGGGAGGATGAATTCAGTTTTAGATTTGTAACTTTTCAAATATTTGATTTCAAAAAACAGTTTCAGTTTTCTAATTTGAACCTTGTGGTAATTCTTTAACAGGTCCAAGTTCCAAATGATTTAATTGCAGAATTGTTCCCGCACTATATGGAAAAGGATAAATCATTCACTTCAACCTCTATCTTAGGTTTAATTTATGATGAAGTTGAAATCTGGCTAGAAAACGACATGGTAGGAGGTGAGGTCTAAAAATTAAGTCATTATTTATTGAGTTTAATGGGTATGCATTATTAGTGTAAAATTTGTTACACTGTTAACCAATTGGAAATCATGTTAGTATGACTGTCTGAGCATACATGGTGACGTTTTGATTGGATGACTGTGTTAAAAACACTTTACAAAACACAACTTTACTGTCTGAGCATGCCTTATTTTCTCTTATTCATTTAATTACTTGTGCAATACTTAATAACCAATGGGTGGAGCTAGAGAGGAACGATTTTTATATTTCGGGTGAAGAAATTGAAAAAAGTTAAATTTCTCAATTGGTTCCTAAACTATTTGGAAATTTTCAAGTAAGTTCCTAAACTAAAAATTTATTTGGGTGCCTAAATTAAAAAGGTAGGGTCCTGTGTTAGTTTATAGAGGTTTGAAATTGCCAAAAAATGATAACTTATGGCAGTTTTAAAAACCCTAGGGACTCGGGGAAAATTTAGATGATTGAAGACCGACCCAATTATTTAGTTTAGGAATAGTTCAGGGACCAATTGAATAATTTAACTTTAAAAAAAATAACTACATAAATTTCTTGTGTGAAAAAAATTGAGGGGGCTAGCCCCCTCATCATTTACCTGTGTACTGCCCCTGTTTATAATGCCATGCCAGATTTATCCCTTACACTCATTAGCTTAATGTATTTTTACCTTTTTCTTGTCCTTGCTATCAGAAATTTGGAAACTCCCTTGTTTTGATGTTGAAGTACCTCCCAGCTGTTTGGAAAAGTGGAAAACAAAATACGAAGAATATAGGAAGGATATGACTGATGCCTTGAACTTGAAGGACAAATCTAAATCCCACGAAGAGGCAGCTGAAGTCAATAGAAAATATAAGGAGGTACAATACATTTTCAATTTCTTTTTTCCCAGGCTTTACTTTCATTTCATGCATTAATTAATTCCCTAGAATTTCCAATATCTCTTGTAGGAATTCTATGGTCCAACTCTTCAGATGGAGGGTTGTCTGAAGAGTATTGGTGATATTTTTAACGAGGCTCTGGCTGTGTATAACGTTAGTTATGAATACGCCATGCTAAAGAAAGAAGTCAAAAGATGTGGCTTTGCATGGAAGATTGCAGGTTCAGCTTTGACTAGGCTTTATATCATAAAACAAAATGAGAAGGCTCTGAATTGTGATCCATCTGTAGTGCGTGAGATTTTTCGTTTATGAAACATGTTATTAACTGTTTTTTGTTTTGTTTAAGGAATGCTATTAACTGTTGTATAATATTATACCTACTCTTTATTTTCACCTATCCTTTTCTTGCATCATCTTTTATATCTCGTTACTCTTTTCTTTTTTTTTTTTCCTTTCATTTCATCACTTGTCATATCTCTTATTTCTTTCTTTTCTCATATTCTTATCTCATGGGAACCTGGTGTATACACCTCCAAAGAGCCGAAAGAGGTGTCAAATAACTTTTTTTTTTATATATATATTTTAATTCTACATTTACCAGTGACTAATGAAGAATATAATCATACCTACAAATTGTATAATAACCTCTGATGAAATCTTAGAAGTGTGCTCAAATCATTTCTTTCCTTTCGCTTGTATGTAATGGGATTCATGTTGACCTATCTATGATTGCCCATTGATAAGAGAATACTGTGTGGTAAGAGGGAAAAATAAGGCGGGGGTGGATTCATCTTGTCGACCTATCTATGATTTTTATGATTTTTTTTTTTTGACAAAAAGAAAGCACATGGCATTATTAGAGGAAATTATTGTCAATACACAGGGTTATTTCACTTATTTGTTGGATGGTACGAAATTTAGACAAAAATGTACGAATGAGGTGTTTTTTTTTTTTTACTGCATTTCAATATTATTTAAGTTATTATTGAATCAATAGAAATGTATTGATAAACAAATTAATAGGAAAGTTGCCCATAGCCTTTTGAGCATAAAATTTCGTACTGAAAATTGTTCCCCTTTTTTAGCCATTGGATAAAGTTAGAATTATTCATAAAAAGAAGTTTCATTGTACAAAAAGGGAGCAAATTATAACTAAATATTAATTTATGAGTATATATTGTAATTTAAATTATATATTAACATTTTATTTGTTATCAATTTCAATTATATAACAAGTTAAATATTCATCTTATGCAATATAAAACTAAAATATTAATATAATAATTTTTTTGCTGTGGTGTTAATTTTCTTTTAAATATGCTAAACTATAAAAGATATAAATAGATTATACACTAACTTCATAAAAAAATATTATATTATCACCCATTATAAATGATTATACATAATAAATTTTTTAAGATTTATAATATCCCTATATATAAACGCGTAAAAATTATAAATTAATACTCCTTACAAAGGACCAACTAGATATTGTAAGAAAGGGAGTTCATTTATACAATAAGGAGGGAGTATATAATATAGAAGGTGAGACTTACACTCTCCTTACTTTCACAAATAGATATTTTTAATATATTTTTCTTCTTCTCATCAGATGGACATTTTACATATAACTCTTGGAACTAGCAAAATAATAATAATGTCTATCACTATTATTTTAAAATATAATCCTATTATCTTTAATCTATCATTTTTTATATCTCTAAATGTAATATTTTAATAATTTAGTAAAGAAATTTATTATTAATTAAAAAATCTTACATTATAATAAAAATGATTAACTGTAAATCTAAAGTGTAAATTGTATATTAAAAATATTTATTTATTATAATTTTTAATTATAATAATTCCATATTAAAAAATATTTATCATGAAATTTAATTTCATATAATTCAATATTCTTATTTGATGTAAATAAATATTATGTGAGTGATGTTAATGATTTTTTTGAAAACTTATGCTACTCTATTAATTATAAAATAAATAAATATTTATGTCCTAATTTTATAAAAATATTTACATTATTACTCCATTATAAGTTGTCTTATATAATAATTTTATCAAGGTTTAAAATAATTATTTAAAAATTATATCTATTACAATTTGTAATTGCAACAAACACTTATAAAAGGGCCAACACTACCCAACCACACTGCGTATTGTATAAATCAAATTCTTAAATAAAAGTGCCCCCATTTTCCCAAAATCACCATCTAGAGTTTTCTCTTTTCCACTGAAAATCAAATTAGGGTTTGGATTTCGGAATTGCCACAGAATCATGGCCACTCTGAAAGAGCTTCTTCCTCCTGCAAAATCCTCCTCCACCGCCTACTACGACCACACCAACGATCCATGGTTCAAGCAGCGTTTCTCCTCAGAAGAGGAGGAGAAATCCGCCGCCGCCGCCGCCGCCAAGCAGAAGCCCGTTCCCCCCTACCTGAAGCGCGCCGGCTTCGTTCCTCGGAAAATCGAGGACTTCGGAGACGGCGGCGCCTTCCCTGAGATCCACGTTGCACAGTATCCTCTCGACATGGGAAGAGAAAAGTCCGGCGCCAAACCTGGATCCAAAATCCTCCCTGTCACCGTCGACGCTAACGGCAACGTTGCCTACGATGCCATCGTGAGGCAAAACGAGAACGCAAGAAAAATTGTCTACACGCAGCAGAAGGATCTTATCCCTAAGTTTCTCAAGAACGACGAAGATGACGACGACGTCGTTTCCGACGACGAAGCACAGAAACAGATCGAGGAAACGATGCAGGAGACCAAGGCCGCTTTGGAGAAAATCGTGAACGTTAGGTTAAGCGCTGCGCAACCGAAGAATGTTCCGAAGCAGAACTCCGATGCGAAGTATATAAAGTACAAACCCTCGCAGCAATCCGATGCGTTCAATTCGGGTGCTAAGGAGAGGGTTATTAGGATGGTTGAGATGCCGGTGGATCCGCTTGAGCCTCCGAAGTTCAAGCACAAGCGTGTTCCAAAGGCTTCGGGGTCTCCGCCGGTGCCGGTGATGCACTCCCCGCCGAGGCCGGTGACGGTGAAGGACCAGCAGGATTGGAAGATTCCTCCTTGCATCTCGAATTGGAAGAATCCTAAGGGTTATACTATTCCTCTTGATAAGAGGCTTGCTGCTGATGGGAGAGGCCTTCAGGAGGTTCAGATTAATGACAATTTCGCGAAATTATCGGAGGCACTGTATGTGGCGGAGCAGAAGGCGAGGGAGGCTGTTGCAATGAGGTCCAAGGTGCAGAAGGAGATGATGTTGAAGGAGAAGGAGAGGAAGGAGCAGGAATTGAGGGCATTGGCGCAGAAGGCACGGTCTGAAAGAATTGGAGGGGAGAGAATTGGGGTTGTACCAGCCGCGCCACCAGCTGTGGCGGTGGATGAGGACGATATGAGAGTTGATTATGAGCATGAGAAGGAGAATCCGAGGGAGAGGGATAGGGAGAGGAGTTTTGTGAAGGAGAGTAGGGAGGAGAAGGAGGAGAGGATGCAGCGCGAGAAAATTCGTGAGGAGAGGAGGAAGGAGAGGGAGAGGGAGAGGAGGTTGGAGGCCAAGGATGCTGCTATGGGGAAGAGGAGTAAGATTACGCGGGATAGGGATCGTGATATTAGTGAAAAGGTTGCTCTTGGTATGGCCTCTACTAAACCAGGGACTGAGGTTATGTATGATGAGAGACTGTTTAACCAGGATAAGGGAATTGCGTCTGGGTTTGCCACCGATGATCAGTACAATGTGTATGAGCATGGGCTGTTTACTGCCCAGCCAACGCTGTCCACTTTGTATAGGCCAAAGAAGAATCTTGATGATGAGACTTATGGAGGTGCTGATGAGCAGTTGGAGAAGATTATGAAGACTGATAGGTTTAAGCCCGATAAAGGGTTTGCTGGGGCTTCTGAGAGGGCTGGTCCGAGGGATAGGCCGGTCGAGTTTGAGAATGAAGAGGCTGATCCGTTTGGTTTGGATCAGTTCTTGACTGAGGTGAAGAAGGGTAAGAAGGCCATGGAGAAAGTGGGTGGTGGAGGGACTATGAGGGCAAGTGCTGGATCATCTATGCGGGATGGTAACGAGGGAGGTTCAGGTAGGACTCGCATTGGATTTGAAAGAGGGCATTAGGTAGCACAATATTTAATGTTGCCTGACCTATTTCTAGTGCGTAGTGTTGACTGTTGAATATCCACCGTAATGGCTTAGGTTGCTATGTCTGAAAATGGGTGGTTAGAACAATGTGCTTGTGTTAGCATTTTGGTTTTTCTCCAACCCCCTGCCCTGCCGCCCTGCTTAGGTGGTGAAATAAACTGTTTTTGTACACTATTTCAATTCTGTTAAAACTGCTTATGGATGTTACAACAATCTCTTTCCAGTAAATTATATATTGAATGAAATGTATTGTTTAAAGTAGATCCTTGTCTATTGGGGGCGTATTTGCTCTGGTTTTGGAAGCTTTGGACTTGTGGAAGCTTTTTCTTTCCATCTCACATGTTGATATACAAAGATTTGAAACTTTCAATGTGTGGTTTCCATGCTTTGATTAATTGATTAGAGACAGTATTTACTATTTAGCAACTCATGATAACCATGCTTTGAAAATATGTACATCTTGTTGTGATCCAGCATCTGTTAAGGCTGTCATAGCACATTAATGCATTTTGGGATTTGCATGCGGCACTCATTACATTGATAGTTAGAACACAATATTTCTTTCATGGTTTAGTGATATTCGGTACTTGGTTTAGAGCTGAAATTGCTGTTGTAGACAACTGCATTTGTTTTCTCTGGCAGTCATTATTTCCACTTGTTATTTCTGTTTATATTATAGATAACCAAAATATGGTTAAACAATACACCAGCGGTTTGATCTGCTGTAGCAGTTTGATGAGACCCTTGAGTCCAATAATTTCTTGGACAAAGAACTATTACCGGTTCAGCAGGTGAACTATGAAACTAAGGGGGTTAAAAGTGTATTCTAGGAGGGGAAAAGGTGCGACACGTGGCAAAGAATCCAGGGGTAGAGATTAGAGAGGATTGTGTTATTAAAAGTACGTTCAATTAGTGGTTAGGAAATTTGGCATTAGGCTTGGGCAAGGAAGCAAGAGAGGATTCTGTTATGATGAGTGGGCAAGGTTTGGGGAACCCATGATGGTGGGGGAGAGACGTTTCTGTTTTAGAGAGATTGAGGAGTCAAGGGGAGGTTGTTAATTAGTCATTAAGAAATTCGGCTTTAGGCTTCGGCAAGGAAACAGTGGGTTCCTTGAGTATTTCCTATTAATTTCTTTTATGGTATTGATACTTGGATATCTCATTTCACCCTATGGTGAGATTAATACACTGTTTTTCATTTTCATTCTGAAGACTGGAGGTTATTCATATTACTGTTTGGTGGTTGTTTCATTCTTTTCTCGTGTGCATTTTTATTGAACTGAATATATCAGCCTGATGTGGCAGCCTACATGAAATAAAACTCAACTATTTGGTGCTTTTTTTTCTAATTTCTGCATAGATTCAAACTAACTAAATGAGTTGATGATAATTATCTTGGATACTTATCAAGCAGCAATAGTTCTGAGTTATGCGAGTTCATACCAGTCATTAAGATACACTTTTAAACTGATGAAAATATTTCTTTTAAACTATACTATAATTGTTTTTCTTGCATATAAAGGAGTAGAGGTCTAACCTTACACTTTTAATGTTGTGGATAGTCAAGAAATGGAAAGTAGTGTAGTTCATTTTACTTTGTTAAATTCCATCTTTCCCAATTGATGTTGTTTGATAACTATATGTGAGAAGTGAGGGTCTTTGAAAACTATAGATAGTTATGAGAATATATGATGAATGGTATGAGCAATGTAGTGTTTCCATTTGCGCCAGTTTACAGCTTCTTGACTTAATCGGTTGTGAGGGTGTTTCTGGAGAATGTATTGTTGAGGCTTTAAAGAGATGTTATAAGAGGCATTTGAACCTGTGGCTTGTACAGGGATTAAAGTGTTTGAGATAGAAAACTGGAGGGCATTGAAATAGTTGAATCTAAAGAATTGTAGGTTTGTGAATGATGATTTTGTTGCTCGGGTGGAGTTTCTTTTGGTATTGATGTACCTGCCAGTAGTAAGAATTCTCTTTGGGGGTTAAGAGTAGTGATATTTTAACAACATTCTCACAACACATTTCACATAACAAAGAAATGAATAAAAATAAAAGACTAGTGTAAAATAAGATGGGTGATGTGTCGAAAAGAAATAAGAAAAAAAAAATGTTTTATGAGAATGTATTGTTAAAATAGCATTGCACTGTAAATAACATTCTTATGATAAGTTGCAAGCTATGTGTTGTGTGTGATTTTTTTCATTAGTGTTGTTTTTTCGTTTGAGGAAGGTATGTAACGTAATGGCATGAATAAATACTAGTTTCTCCATTCTATTAATCGTTGTATTTCTTGATTAACATTATAACCTTCAGTGATCAGGGTTGAGATAGACCTGGGTTATGCCTCTCGAATACTCAAAGCATAAATTCATAATGTTACGTGGAGCAAAATTAATAATGGTAAAAGGTCACGGTTCTCACGAGTAAGATTAACATGCTATTTGACTTTCTTTTCTTCACAGTTCCCGCAACTTTTTTAAACATATTATCGATTGTTTAAATTTATTTGTTAAAAAATTATTTGTTTAAACTATTTTAGTTAAAAAAATAAATTTTCACTTTTAAAAAAAATCTATCTATCTCTTAAACAAGTACTTTCTTAAAAAAGTTTTTTTTTAAAATTTTTTTTAGTTTGAATAAACGGGTTCATTTTAGCGTTAAGTAAAATTCATTTTCAAACTCTTCACTAATCACTAGTCTAATTTTAGTCCTTCGTCGCTAGTTTAGTTAGGGACTTTATTACTATTTTTTTTTGTCTTACTTTTTATATTTTATAAATATTCTAATTAAGTATTGCTTTTATTAAAAGTGAATTGATCCAATGAGTTTTGCATCGAATTATTGGTGTTGTCGAAAGAAAAATCAAATAAAAGAAAGGGCGTGACATTACTTTAAAGTCAATGCATGGGACAACCTGCATAATTATTGTCTATCTTTCTATCTATTGTGACGGTGATGATAAGATAAGGTGACTCATGAGCCAGATGATGATCATGAAAAAAAATCCTTTGTACCAAAAAAGGGCAAATTATAATATTGACAGAAAATCACATTAATTTGATCTACGAGCTTATTCATATATATATATATATATATATATATATATATATATATATATATATATATTAACAATTAAGTCCTTTTTTATTCTCATGTGTATCAAAAAAAAAATAGATGTCAAGCTGTCAATTATATAGGTAGATTGTCGCATATTGAGAAATTAATTTCTTATTCTCAACTAGTTATATTTACGTTAAGAAAAAATCATCAAGTCATGTAGTCTATATATTTTTCTCTTTATTACGATATAAACATATGCCACTTTTTTAATTGATATATTCATCTAATATTTTTCAGTTAGCCTAAAATAATTTAGTTTCAGAGTCAGTCTCTTTAAATTAAAAAAGTAAGGCACTAAATGAAAATTACGTTTGGATTAATAAAAGTAAATGATATTAGTTGTAATAAAAGTCCTGATATTTTTAGTTTTCTTTGGTGGATATTCTTTCTTACAAGAAAAATATTCACATTTATTCAGCAGACATGATTGCATCTTTTTTTGTATTTTTTTAGTGTACATTTCATTTTTGTTTTGTTTCTATGCTTTGGTTGAAAAAGACATCACCATTTAATAACACTTGGAAAGCGCGTGTTCTGACTAAAATGCCGCCTTGGCATCCGTTTTCTTGTCTAACTAAGGCAATTTAATACCTCTAATCATAAATTATTATAAATACATTACAATTTTATCAATTACAACAATTGTTTTTTATTTCGTAAAAATGAAAGATAATATTAAAAAGTTTATAATAATTCATGCATTTTATTTAATCAATCAAATTAAATTTTTTTATATCAAAATAATACTTTATTCAATAAATATCTTACGAGTATTTGGTGGTCAGGATAGTTATCCTATTGTATTATAATTCGTTATTTATTACATCAATGAGATATGATAGTGTTATGTTATGGCTTGTCCTATCCTATTTTATTCTAGTGCATGTCTTATTTTCAAGGAAAGTTAAGTTATAATTGGTAGGTAGGGTAAAAATTTCTCTCAGTCTATATATGATAATAAATTAATTTTTTTTATATATATATATATATATATATATATATATATTAGTCAATAATATATTAATTTATAGAATATATATTATATTTTTTAATTATCATACTATCTTATATATATAATAATCATAATAATAATTTTGACCCATAAATTTAAATTAAATGATTATTATTCAAATATTTTTCAAAGTTAAACATTTGACTATTTTAAAAACATTATATAATTTGTTTATAATTATAAAAAAGTAACTACATAAATAAAATATATTTTTTGTATAGTTTAGTTAAAATTATTTTCTAAAAAAATTTCATAGTTTATTAAAAAAATTAAATTTGTAATAAAAAATTAAAATTTTATTTTTAGAAAATTATAGGTAATTTAATGAAATAATATTTTTTAAATTTGAGCATATCCGTTATTTAGTGCGTACTAAATATCAAATAAGATTAACTTATATTCTTATTATACCCTATTTTTATCTTATACGCATGTTATCTTATACATAATCACCAAATGAGTCCTATTTTTTTTACTCAAATAAATATCCTAATTTTATTTGCCAAAACTTCTTCAAATAATAGGATAACCAATAAATTAAGTGTAACACTAATAGCAAGAAGACTTAAAAGGAGAAACTTAAATTCATTTGTTTATATAGATTAAAGCATTGAGTTTTTCTACACTCTTACAACAAACTTTTTACCTATTCTTGATTTTAATGTGACAATTGAGGTTTTCTTTTTATTACAACTCCCTCTAACTCAAAACTATAAATTATTCAATTTTGTGAATTTTTGTTTTCTATATTACAACTTGCTCATTTCTATTTAATTTAGAATTTCACCTTCATATTTGCATTTTAATACTTTTTTCATGCTTAATTTTGACATTCACATTTATCAATCCATTAAGATGAATTATATCAAATCACTTAAAATGTGTTTAGTTTGACGTTTGAATATTTAAATTGAGATTTATCTTGCATGAAAATTTATACTTGCTTACTTAACAAATTATTTGTTCAGTTGAATTGGGCGTGACTTCAATCAAACTAGAGTTTACCTCGAAATTATCTTCTTATTACTTTTCCATTGAAAATAAAAAAATCAAATGTAAATCAAGTACACTAGACCTACTTTTAACTCTTTTAACTAGAGTTAAGTTTACAAAATTAATTTCAATTTTTCAATTGTAATTCAGAGACACTTTAACACATTTTGTTGACAAATTGTTAGTTATAGCTTTTAATTCTTGAATTTTTGTATCAAAGTTATCATCACTTGGACACTAGGAATATATTTTAATGCGAATTAACTTTTGCCAAAATGTTACGAATACTTCATAATTAGCATTACATCCAATTCTTATGATAAGAAACAAATAATAAAGTAATCATTATCACTCATTTCTTACAGAAGTAGTATTAGTCAGGTGTGATGACAAAAATAATTACACTACAAAGTCTCCATTTCTAACTCTCTTTGTCGTTTGTTAGTGCGTACATAATTTCTCTTCTAACAATTAGGTGACAAGCCTGGTTAACTTCATGGTGTTTATTTGTGGTCTGGTTGTGGCTTCTTGGTTTAATGATAAAATTCAGTTTACTTTGTTTTTTTAAAAAAAGTCCATGATATTTAACTGTTTATCATATGAAACAATTCGTGTAAAATACTAACATAGAACGTGTTTTTTTCCACAAAAACAATTCGTATTTTTCATATGCTGTTATACTCACGACCATTTTCCCCAACACAGAACGTGGCCAGTCTAAAGCACACTTCCTCTGCTACATGTTTTCGATTTATATCATATTATCTTTGTTTTTTGGAATTAACCACTCCTTTAACGTTAATAACGTCCTCTTATTATACACTTGTATATCTATCTAGCAACTCATAAGCATTGAAAGTATTATTACTTTAGTAGAAGTGGTGCACAGTGCACACTCATTTCATCACATGGTTTCACTTTCCAAATAGAAAACGACGAAACCATTAGATTATTTTTCTTCCCTTGAGTCTCTTTATTTTATTGTATTGCAAGTCATCACGTCAATAAATAAGAGTGGTGGTGGTGGTGTTGTGGATCATTGGCATTTTTGTTTTTTAGCACTTCACAACTCTCCAATCATATCACTTAGTTACGTTACAGTGTTACAGTGGTGAGTTGAATGGAGAGCACACTTAAGGCCCTGAGAGATGGTGAATCAGTGCTTGATCTGAGTCCAAGATCCACCGTCAGCGGCGGCGTCGAAGATGTCTACGGTGAAGATCATGCTACTGAAGACCAACTTGTCACCCCATGGAATTTCTCAGTTGCCAGGTTTCATAATTTGCATTCTTTATCAGTTTTTCTGAGCTTCTCACAACTTCAATCAGTTATACACGAGATTAGACTAGACTATGAGATTGTTTAAAGAAGTGGTTAATTAGCAGAAGTTGAACTTGTTGACTTTAATAAAATTTCTGACCGTCTCTACTCAAAACTTCCATGTATAACATAGGAAGTTACATGAGCGAGCTTCTACAAAAGTTAAATGTATAAGTTGATTTTAGCTTACGAAAGAAGAATTAAGTCGTTTGAATTTCTTCTTTTGAAGTTTTTATGGAGACATTTACTCAGGATAATATATCATATAGGAATGGTAATGATTAGTTAATATTTGATCATTTTTTAGTTAGCTGAAACTGTGTCTGAGTTTCTATAAGAGTTTGTGCTGCAGTGGGTATTGTTTGCTTAGAGATCCACAATACAACAAAGGGCTTGCTTTCACTGAGAAAGAGAGGGATGCACACTATTTGCGTGGACTACTACCTCCAACAATTACCTCCCAGCAACTTCAGGTTTGATCTATGATTTTTACCTATTATCTTTTATTTGGCTATTTTCTTTCATTTTTTTTTTTTACTTTTTCCTTTTTGGCCCTTCCCTTTAGTTTTGATCACTTCTTTCTACTACTGTTTACAGGGGAAGCAGTTGATAAACAATATCCGACAGTATCAGGTTCCCTTGCAAAAGTATCAGGCTATGATGGAACTTCAGGCAAGCTTTTTCAACTCATCATATATAGTTTTATTACACAGCATGAGATTATTTTTGATTAAGTTTGTCTTTTTCATGATGTTACTAAGGTTGTCTTTAGTCTGTGATGGATGGAAGTGGCATATAATTAATTGCAAATATTTTATACTAATTCTCTTTCTTTCACCCATTATCTCTTCTTTTCTCCTTTTATTATGGTTCCTTGAACTAAAAAATAGAACCTAAAGACTCCGATGCCATTGAATTTTATCAAGGGAACATGGAAAATATTGTTCCTCTAGTTCTGAAAATTGAAAAGTGAAACATGTTGTGCTGGTACGCAGGAGACAAATGAAAGGCTGTTTTACAAACTTCTAATTGATAATGTTGAGGAACTACTCCCAATTGTGTATACTCCTGTTGTTGGTGAGGCTTGCCAGAAATATGGGAGCATCTTCAAGCGTCCTCAGGGTCTTTTCATAAGTTTGAAAGAGAAGTATAAATTTCTTTATTCATGTGGTTTGTATGTATGCAATTTTGGACTACATTTTAATGCAGGGTCATTAAGCTGTTGGCCTTTTTTAGGGGGAAGATTCTTGAAGTATTGAAAAACTGGCCTGAGAAAAGTATTCAAGTTATTGTTGTAACAGATGGTGAACGAATTTTGGGACTTGGGGATCTTGGATGTCAGGTATTTCACTTGAATATTTTCCCCATAAGAATCAAATTCATTGATATGAAAAACTATCATGCAAGTTATCAAGATATCTGTTGAAAGTGGATGATTTACTCTTCACATAATGATGTTGAATGTGCTTTAGGGGATGGGAATTCCTGTTGGTAAATTGGCCTTGTACACAGCACTAGGAGGAGTTAGACCATCAGCAGTAAGCACTTTAGATATTTTCTTATATTCTTATTATTATATCATTATATGTCTCCTTTCTCTTTTTGGAACATTGAGATTATTGAGTAATATTATAATTGAGTTCACTCTTGTGAGTCGTGTAGTGATGTTTTCTTTCTTTTTCTGTGGCTAGTGTTTGCCTATTACGATTGATGTGGGGACAAACAATGAGAAATTACTAAATGATGAGTTTTACATTGGGCTTAGACAAAAGAGGGCAACTGGGCAGGTTGGTATGACTAACATAATAACACATATGGATTTTATCTGCATCCTTTTAAGTTGGATTAATCTTGATGCAATTTGGTTTCTGCTTTCTTCTTAGGAATATTCTGAACTTTTGCACGAGTTCATGACTGCTGTCAAGCAAAACTATGGAGAAAAAGTTCTTGTTCAGGTCGCAAATTTTTTGATTGATTCTTAAGATTTCTGAGCTCATCCAATCTTTGTATCTGACTGTTTAAATTGATTTTCTGCAGTTTGAAGATTTTGCAAACCACAATGCTTTTGAGTTGCTTGCAAAATATGGCACAACTCATCTTGTTTTCAACGATGATATTCAGGTACTAAGTTGCATAAAGGCTGACACATACATCTTGAAGATTGTTGTGTTCTAATTGTTAATGCCTTATTGTCTCAGGGGACTGCATCTGTTGTTCTTGCTGGGGTTGTGGCAGCCTTGAAGCTCATTGGAGGTACTCTGGCTGACCACACATTCTTGTTTCTTGGTGCTGGAGAGGTATTTTTCCCTTTTTTCTTGCTTAATATCTATGCATATTTTCATGCTGCTGAGGCAAAGGCAAACAACCAGTGGAATAGAATAAGTAGTGCATAGTTTTGTATACTTTTAAACACCCACTTTCTTATTTTTATACTTCTTGTTTTGTGCCTTATGAATGCACAGTCTCACACATCACTTGTTGTCTGTAATTGGCAAGATTGTCTGATTTATTTTCTTTATGTTTTTTAGGCAGGAACTGGAATAGCAGAACTAATAGCTCTTGAGATGTCAAAGCAGGTGAATAAGTTATTTATTGTTTATACTTTATAAAGTGATCATGCTGATTTCTTGAGTCAGTTTATAAATTGAAATTGTTAATTTTCTTATATTTATTTCTCGCGCAGACAAAGACACCTATAGAGGAGACTCGCAAGAAGATATGGCTTGTAGACTCAAAGGTAGTGGAAAATCATGATGGGTTTCACGAAAATTAGTACATATTACATTTTAGTTTAATTTGTGTTATTTTTTATTTTAATAGTTTAAGCTTCTCTTTAGTATTTATTTTTTTTCTCTTGCAGGGTTTGATTGTTGGTTCAAGAAAGGCTTCACTTCAACACTTCAAGCAGCCTTGGGCTCATGAGCATGAGCCTGTAGGCAGTCTCTTAGAAGCTGTTAAGGTGTCAAACTATGCTTGTTTATGACTTGCTGTAGGTTGTGTTTTCTTGTGTCTCTATCCTTAATTAGGTTACATCTTCAGGTAATCAAGCCTACAGTTTTGATTGGGTCATCAGGAGTGGGAAAAACATTTACAAAGGAAGTAATTGAGGCTGTGACTTCTATAAATGAAGTAAACTCTTATCTCTTCTTGCACATGAATATCTGTGTGATTCTTTAGATAGAAAATCTTGATAGGAACCATCATGCTTGGCTTGCAGAAACCTCTTGTCCTGGCTCTCTCCAATCCAACTTCACAGTCTGAGTGTACAGCTGAAGAGGCTTATCAATGGAGTGAGGTAAAATAAGAGACAACAACATCTGTCTCTCGAACTGGTTGAGATTTCATTGATTTGATGCAAATGATGCATTATTATTCCCACAACTTATCTTCTCTCGTCTTCAAAACATAGGGTCGTGCAATTTTTGCTAGTGGAAGTCCATTTGATCCTGTAGAATACAAGGGCAAAGTGTACTATTCTGGCCAGGTTTTGCAATCTTCTCCACCTTCATGAACACCTCTCCTATTTAGTTATACACAACAACATTATATCTAAGTCTTGCTCCAATGCCTTGTCCATTCAGGCCAACAATGCTTACATTTTCCCGGGCTTTGGTCTGGGGTTGGTAATCTCAGGAGCAATCAGAGTGCATGATGATATGCTTCTAGCAGCTTGTAAGTGGATAACAAATTAATACATTCAACAAACATGATGTTTTGTTCTTTCACTTCTTTGTATCCTCTTTGTTTCACTTCTAAACTTCTTCCATTGTTGGATATAGTGGTTCCACTGCACATTTTCTTTGATTTGTTTACGCAAGTATTTTTACTTGTGATCTGAATCATGCTTTTCACAAAGGAATTTTCAGCATTATTCTTGTGTAATTTACAGCGGAAGCCTTGGCTAAACTAGTGTCCAACGAGAACTACGAAAAGGGCTTGATTTATCCACCATTCTCTAACATCAGAGAAATTTCAGCTAACATAGCAGCAAGTGTAGCTGGCAAGGCATATGAGCTAGGTTTGTACTCATTGTCACAACACCTATCTGTCTCTCATCATGGCATGTTTAGAAACTGACTATTGTTTTAACTTTTTTTAGGCTTGGCTACTCGTCTCCCTCGTCCTCAGAATCTTGTCAAGTATGCTGAGAGCTGCATGTATTCTCCTGTCTACAGAAACTATAGGTGAATTATGGGGCAAGTCACTTGACTTTGGCTGTAATAAACACATGTCTTGGTGGCATGTGTGAGTTGTTTTATGTAACTTATGCATAAGTGAGTGGTTTTATGCTATTTATTATGAAATCACCAAAACTGCAGGTGAAGTATGCTTTTTGTTATGGGGCAAATCACTGTTAGCTTTGGCTGTAATAAAACATATAATGCTTTGTATTATGAAATCTTAGTTTCATCTCATGTCATGCCGATGACTGGCTCAATAAACCTTGTCATAGGAAGTGAGACAGGCTTCATGTGGCTCATAGCTAGCGTGTTTGGGTGAAGCATGCACTTATTATACGTGGGTACGAAAAGTTAGACACGAAACTAAACATGCATTAACTTCTAAAATTAATTTATTTTCCCTGTAATACGTTTGAATATAAAATTTATAATTAAAATTAATTTAGACAAACATCTTAATTAGCTTAAAATTAATGTGCGGTTGGAATGTCATTTGTAATGTGCTTGCATGTGCTGACAAGCGTGTTGTTTTAGGTTCTCAAGTTGAGGTATATTTGGTTCTCCACCTTCTTTTATTATAAGTTTGAAACACATAAGTTAGCATTAATTAAGTTTAAAATGTAGGACAAAATTATATTCTCAAGTGAAAAATATTATTTATTTTGATATCTACATTTTAGAGACTCATCTAGAATTAGTATTTATTTCGTTCATATGATGATCAGATAGTATTCAATAGTCAAAATAATTTTTACCAATTTACTACATATAATTTGCTACATTAATATCAATTTTACAAAATGTGAGAATAATATCTCATTGAACCATTATTACTTCTTATCTAAAGTGAATTTGTTTGTAAAATATATCTATTATGTGTTATTTAATAAAGTATAAGAAAAACTTAGCCTATGAAATTAATTAAAAATAAATACATCCTTACTTAAATGGATGAACTCGTTTTAATTGAGTAACTTTTTTCTCCATCATTTTTTATGTTTTCTTCTATGTTTAACTATGACCGTGCGTGTATATTTTATACCTCATTTTTTTTAACATTTATGTGAATTCTAGAGTGAAACTTGAATTGAAATTATTGTATAAAATACTTAAAAAATCAAAATATTGCATTGCAATTCAAAACACAATATACTTTGAAATCAATGTACTATTTTTGTATTATATTAATATTAATTGGAACAAAATCTTTCATATTTTTTAAAAATTATTCCTTCTTTTTTATAACTGAAGTTAAATCATTCTTTCTACTCTTTTGGTTTACTTTGATTCTATATGAAAAAATAGAAGAGTAAAGTAAAGCATATAATATATATATATATATATATATATATATATATATATTACGCGCACGCGCACACACACACAAGCACACACGCACACGCACGCACACGTATATATTATACACACATATATATTATATGCTTTATATAAAATAATAAAATAATTAAGTTCTATTTAGCTACCTTAATTAATTGAAAATTAATTTTCAAATAATAAAAATACATATCTTAACCTTTAAAAAGAAAAAAATATATGAATGATGCAAGAAGAAAATAGAAGAAAAATAAATAAATAAGAAGTGATGTAATATAAAGAGATAGAGAAAAAATAATTCAAAATAAGAAAATAGAGGAAGACTAGCATGGAGTACCACCTATCATTTGTGAAAAGGAATGTTCTAGTGTTGGATGAGAATTTGACAGCAGATGGATAACCAATTGGGCAGGTTAATTTAGGTCAAAATTGCAAATGAAAGGAGGGTTAAGTAGAGCCTAGAGGAAAGATGTAGTAGAAGAAGCTAGAAATGTAGAGAAATTGACACATAAGTGCATATATTGATGTGGCAAAAATAATAAAATGTTGTCACAGCATATGATTTGTCCAGCTCAGAATTTATATATTATAAATAGATTAACATTAGCCGCATCTATATCTATACTTGTATACAATTATATTTATTTTCTTTTAATCATTTATAAAACATAATCAACCATATGTTTGGGTGGACATTTGATGGACAAACCCAGTAAGATGTTAATCAGAGCTCTAAAAAGAATACTATGAAACGTTTGGAGAAATACAAACGTCCTTATAAAGGTACATAAAACATAAAACTTTTATTCTCGTAAGTCATATTGGCTAGAAACAAGAGATGAAAGCAAAATACTAATGTTCATTTTTCATCTTCCTATCATTCCCATTTCCCAACTTTAGGGTTGAATAAAAACATACATCTGTTAATTTCATACATGTTTTTTTCTTTTAGGTTTAACATTAAAGTACCAAACCATACAGCTAAATCCCCCTTCCCCAAAACAAAAACTAATTTGACATTCAAACAAATTCTACATAACATTGCTAATGTAGTAGTATGATGCTGTTAACCCTAACACATAATGCAGTCCAAAATTCCCCAGCTTCTCAGCTCCAAAAGACTAACTTCTTAAGCTTGTTGCTTATTGTAAATATCCAAATCAGCTTAGGTGAGTGCCCTTGTGAAAAATCTCCAGGCTGTTCAGTTCCAAAGGTTGACTACTCAAGCTTGCTGTTTCTTATAAATATTCAAATCAGCATGAGTGTCCTTGTAGCGCTGAGTCATGTAGTCATGGCATAAGATGGGAGGATATCTGGAACAAGAGAAGATGCAAGGATGTTAAGAGCCACTACAAAAAGCCCAATTTCATTTTTAAGTTTCTATTTACAGAATTTTAATACTGTAGCTGCCTCCTATTAATTTGTCTGTATGATGAACAACTACGGCAATTTAATTCACATTCCTTCACATTATAAATTGTATGTTTTAAGCCTTGTTTGAATAAATTTCTCCATAAAAAATCAACTTAAGTTATCTCATCTAACGTTTCTAAAAGCCGATGTGCATAAGTTGATTTTAGCTCACGGAAGAAGCACAATTCATTTTGTTTTCTTATTTTCTTCTCCTATAAGTGCTTGTAGAAGAATTTATCTTTATGGATCCTTATTAACTTTATAACACAGAATGGAAGGATGAAATTTGAATGTGATATTAACTTTGTAACACACAATATGCTGTCAAATTTAGATGACATGCTTAACTCACTTGGGTGGATTACTATCTGATTTGCAGGTAGGCAAGCACTCCACTAGACAATCAAGACTAGGCTCCAAGAAGTATGCAATCTGTAAAAGGAAACAGCACAGGGATGAGCAAGTTGCATGATTTTGCTAAGCTTTGCAAGTTAAAACTGACATACAAAGATGCATAATCAAGGATGGACCAAATATTGTAGAGATTTAATTTTGGAAAATAATAACATAGTGAAGATTCCCATTGATCGCTATCAATGAATAAACAAAAGGGAAGATCAACTGTGCTGACAAAATCACCAACCGTGACATAAGTCAATCCTGGTGGCTGTAACCAATAATTGTCCTTTGCATTGTGAATTCCAGTGTTAGCAGATTATAATAGAGAACTACAAGACTATAAGCTTAAGCTTGAAATATTATTTATATTTGACCAGATATATGTATTATGTGCATACAACTTCAACTTAAAAAGTCTAAACACGAACAAACAACAGGGTATTTTAGGGAGGCAAAATATCTTATGTACTGTTTAACAATGTAATACCGTTTTTGCTATAAAATTAAAAATCAGAAGGTAATGAGAAAAAAGTTGAACCAGAAAAAAGAGCTGGGGCTTACAGAATATCTTCCTTGACCGTTTCCTAGAACTCTGTGCAGTGTGGACCTGAAGATAAATGCAAAGTAAATTGTTGATTATATGACAAATAAAATTTAATGAAAAAAGAATGCACAGTAAAGATACCCCAAAGGCTAAATCACATATTTTACTTAACTTAGCTTTTATTCATCACATATACTGTAAGTCTTAGCATTTTCTTTCTGGAAACAAATGGTAGAAATACCACATAACATTTGAAGTTTCACGAGAGCACATAAAAATAATAATCACATATGTAAACATGCAGTTCTCTGCTTCTATTGAAGCTTACAATTTTTATTAAATCTTTTAGTTCTTATAAAAATACAAGTGATCAACCATATGCACATGCAATTTCCATTTACTAATTAAAAGCTAAATCTAGCATCAAGGAAAATATCATGGCAATATGTGTGGTTTTTGACAATGATGAGGAAATGTAATGTTACAGATTTATATGTCAACTACATTATATCATACCACTAATAATCTAGCTAATTTATTACTTTTCATATTTCCCTAATGAGTAGTAGTGGTAGCTTGCCCATCATACAAATCAATTTAAATTCCTCCAAGGTCAGAAGTGTGCCCGCCTTCATTTAAAACCAGAAATATTGATAAGTGGGAAAGATTTCTTACTTAAAAACACAGTTGCTCCAGCGCTCCAGCATGTCACCAAGATTCACTATGAATGCTCTGCAACATAAACAATCAGTCAAATAATGTAATAATTCAGGAGAAGGGCATGACAAAGGTAACGAAGTTAAGATCTAGTAGCATAGATACTTCCTTACCTTCATGTGATGCTATGCCAAATACTTGATATAATGCAGCTCAAAAAGAATTAAAATTTTAGAAATACATTAGATGTGGTAGATAAGTTAATTTTACAATGAATGAATTGTTTTGTGGCATTCCAGATGATGCTATCAAATGAAAAATATGACCTTCTTACATGATCCCATCGTATAGATTTGTATGAATGACAATTGGAAAGACTCTATGAAATTAGGATAAACAAATCCAGAAAAAAAAATCTTGAATTTGAAGGAAGAAGGGCATGTCTGAATTTTTTTAGAAATTAGCCCATGAATTAAAAGGTAGGGAACTAGGGATGAAGAAGAAAGAATTCTCAGTTTCTCACTACTGCATTGCATGCAAATAGAAATAAAAGCTACAGTGACATAGGGACTAACCCCTTCAATGGTGCTACATCCTCCCATTTCTGAGGTTTAGCATCCCTATCTCTGCATATCTGCAATAGAAGACATTAATGTTCTTAATTAGTTGCACAAAAGTATTTGTAATATTGAATATATATATATATATATATAGGTAGCTTTCTTACTTGAAGACCTGGGACATCATCTGTTGCTAACAGTGTAATTAAACCAAAGTCGGTATGAGCTCCAGCTCCATATAATCCTTTCGAGGGATCTGAAACTTGACCTTCATGAAACAAAAATGAATACAATTGTATAAGCTATTTTTCTTTGTAACTGTACCAGATACAGTTACCAGCTGTGTATGTGATTTGTCACTTTTTGCATTATTATTACTACAAGACTTCCTTTAAAGAGAACCCGACATGTGCCATGCTGAATTCAGTACACGATATCAAGGTTATTGAGAAGATTCTGTATCTATACCAGGTATAAAGGCTACAATCCAATACCTTCATAGTGCAGCAAACGCAGAATTGCAATTGGCTCTCCAAGAATTTCTGGCCGATCAAAATAATTAGCATCCAAATCAAGTGCAAGGGCTATCATCTTTGCAACTGCTTTCCCCACTTCTCTGGATTCCCCAACAAAACAGACAGAAACAAATGAAAAACAAAAAATGTGAATCCCCTTTCCTTCACAATACAGAATTTAAGTCCAAATGAACAACCAAGGCAGTGAAACAGGATCTAATATTTTCTACATAGGAAGGGAGCAGTAACATTGATAAGAAAAGAAGCAAAACAAGACCTCAATCCCCTCGCACCATGGCTAGGAAGAACAAGGTAAGTAGATGAAACACTATGGAATTTTTTTTGTTGAAATGAAAACCATACATATGCTCTATATTAAGATTTTAAAAAACGATTCGCGGTTGCAACATCCAGGTTGTTAGTGTGTTTGCGACTGCAATTATGGCTGCATCAGCTACATTTGTCTCCAATTTTCCCGTCATATCAAGGAAAGTCACAAAGCCACGATCGCAATTGCAATTTAAAACCTTGTCCATATTAAAAACTATGGTTTATATAAAAGTACAGTAGGTAAGAGACAAACTAACAATTAGCTAGTACCACATGCAGCACAAATGATCAAAGTTAGAAGATATTTTTGTCCTAAAGTCTCACCGATACATACAATGTCTCTAGATGGAACTTTTCCATGGTCTCCCTCCACCCGGGCAGAACATCTACATGGTAAAAAAAGTTCAGGAAAAAGTTTAAGAGAAGAAAAGAAAAGAAAATCTAAAAACCTGGAAGACTCATCTGGTACAAAGTAGACATTTTTGTCCTAAAGTCTCAAAGACCAAAAATTTGACTCGTTTACCTGGTGCGGGCCAGTTATTCGGTCCATAAAAAGGTTTCTTCGATTGTGGATCATCTTCACCTTTTTCAACTCCAATATAATACCCCTCTTTGTAATCTCCTACTTAACCCATCAGAGAAAAGGTTAGCAAGCCTCAGAATATGTTAATTCTTTGGTATTTTTGGTGTTACTTTCTAATTAGAATTAGAGTCTTATATCTAATAAAGGTTTAATGAAGGTTTACATTAAATATTACAAAGTGAAACTTCAATTCTGATAAGCTAATAACACCAAAAGCACATTTGGAACTGTATTTAAGTTTTTTAATGGTTCAGAATCACAAAACAAAGAAGAATAAGAAAACATGGTGGAATCTATGTAAACATGCAACAAACGGATAAGGGTATGTAGTACGTATGGTGCATACCATGTACTTGGTTTTCAGGATCAAGCAACTCATCAAGAACAGGGGTGTATCCCCTGTGTTGTTCATTCCTGAGAGTCTTCATCTTCTCGTTGTGAGGAAGAGAGAAGAACTTCTTGCTCTGCGCAAAAACCTCGTCCATGAATTCCTGGCTTATTCCATGATTGACAACGTAGAAAAAACCGGAATCCAAACATGCCTAAAACAAAGCAAAAAAACAACAACATTAAGATGACATGAAAAAAGATCATGGTCTAAAAACAAAGTGAATTGTGACAAATCATGTAAAAGAGGAAGCAAAAACCTCTTTGAGTAAGTTGACGGATTGGTTGATGTCGGGGTTGGAGAGATCGATGCAGTTGAGGGCAGAGAATTGGGGTGTGCTCTGTTTTCCCATGTTTGAAGAGCACCCAAGGAGAGCCTCTGCTAAGGTTCGTGAACCACTTTAATTTGCACTTTCCAATGACAAACAATAAAAAAGAAAAAGGTGATTGGTTTTTTGCTTATGTAAGCCATATTCAACTCAACATCGTGGGTCCACAATCGTTGCCACCATTCATCCTATCCGTAGCAGCCAGTTATATATATTTAGGAATGAAAATCTCTTGGTTGCAAATTAATATAGACTTGCCTTAATGTTAGTGAAGTCTAAAATCCTATGTTTACATGAATAAAAATCATTTATTTAATAAAAAAATTTGTATTTAATTTTTATTGTGTGTAAAATTTTTTTAGTCCCCACACTAATCATATATTACAGTTCAAATTAATCTCTCGTCTAATATTCAATTCATGAAAAAAAAATATAAATTTGTTTTTTTTTCCTTCTTAAATTGGGCCATTGGTATTTTATCCATAATTGGATTTAAAAAGAAAATTGAGATAGGTAAAGTTTGGTGACAAGTTCTTTTAGATTTGATAGTTTTGCATTTGCTAGATTGAGATTATGGTAAATCGTTTAGTCGAATATGATTTGCTTCCGCCTAATACTTAGCCAATCATTGAGGTTGAATCAATAGTTTGTGTAAACTGTAAACCACCGCTTTTGTCAATAACTTGCAAGTTCACGCGTGAAAATTTGGATTTATTCTACGAAAAGCGTAAGCATCATAAAATTTGTTTCTGTTTTCCATTGTTATTTTCATGTAAGAATTATAGTATTATGATTTCAATGTGATTATAATATTATGATAGCTAAAATGTTAGTATTAAGTTAAGAAGACTTATTATCAATGCATAATTACTAAAAATATAAATTTTAAAACAGATAAGACCAGTCCACTCTATCAAAAGCTTTACTAATATCAATTTTTAGAGTCACTTTCCCTTTTTTTTTTTCTTTTCTGCTTATATCTCATGTGGTGGATACTTTATGAGGCCAAAAGCACATGTCAAGGATAGAGTGATCTTCCACGTAAACTTATTGCTCTTGGGAAATACACTTAGGAAGGATACTTTTCAAACGGTTGGCTAAGGCTTTAGAAATAATTTTGTAGAGAATGTTGTAAAGGAAAATAGGCCAAAAATCTTTCATGCGGGTAGGGTTCATGAATATTTTTTTTTCTTAATCATATTAAATGTGACAATGCAAAATACATCATGCATGAGTTTGAGAAAAGATATATCTGATTTGATTTATAAAATATTCAATAATTTAGGGACAACTATTGACATAAAGTAAATTGGATTTTTTTATTATTTGTTTTTCTTCCCTCCCATTATACTAATTAACTTATGCATTATCATTCATTTAGGATTGAGAATAAATTACTAATAATAAGTAACTTATGCATTATACGGGGTCTTGTATGTTGATTGCTTTGCCTAAATAATAGTTGGCATAGGCTGCGCTTTTTGCCTCTTGTACTCCTCTTAATAATATATCTCTTTTGCCTATATGTATGTATAAAAAAACTTATTTATTACATGGATTTTTATAGACAGGAGGAAATATAAAAATATACAAATTTTAAAAATTAAGAAAATGTTTTATTAAATAAAAATGTAAACTAAAATATAAGTATTTAATTTTTTTACAAATATCTTATTAATTATACTTAATGTTGATAAAAAAATGAGTATTAATTAAAATATTTAAAAACTCATTTGATTATTAGATAATTATTTAATCTCTAATTAATATTATAAACATATTAGATTCTAATATATCTGTATTGCATTAGCTACTGTAACTATAGATATACTTAACTCACCACGAGATACAAAATTTTAAGTTACATTTTATGAATTTTAGATTTGATTTACTTGAATTTCACATTGTTTGTAACCCTGCTTACAGGGCGGTTGTACTAAAATAAAATTGGGAAAATCTCCATTCATTTAATTTAGATGAAGTGAAATTTAATTTGTACATATGCTAGCAGTTATTTTTCACGTCATAGTAGCGTGCCACGATATAGTCTCTTAATGGCAAACATATTTTCTGATTTAGCATATTCAACTTTGTAGGCAGATTCATAAATGCTCAAACCTTTAAATTTTTATTTTACCTCAATTAATTCTTTATATTTCCATCAAGAGAATCGTAATAATTATAGATATGCACCCGATCAATTACTACTAAAGCACATATACTATTTATCTTGCTTAGATTTTGACATTTTTTTTCTAGGTAACAATTAATGCACACCCTTACATGACATGCCCCTAGCTAAATTCGTTTCTCTAGCTATAAATTTTACTATGTGGCTCAACCATCTGTGATATTGAAATCCTTGAAACTGTGTTTTCTGCAATTGAGACAATAATGGAGAGTTCCGATGAGATGCACAGCAAAATTATAACGATGAAACAATCTTTCTTCGATGAGGTATTTTTATTTTCTCAAACATAATATGACATGTGATACTTTTGATTCATTTATGGTGCACCGATGATTTTTTTTTTTAATATATGATATTTGTTTATACTATTTGGGTGTGTAGCACTGGTTCTCATTTGAGGTTGATTGTTTTCTTTAAGTTCTTTCTATCAAGTCACAAATAACACACAAGATATATACTAGTAGTTATCAATTTTACTGCTCAATTAATTGATGCAAATTTATATATGTGGCAAATGTTTCAGGGATTTCTGATTCCAACCCAGTTTCAAGAGCTGGAGCTGCTACAAGACAGAGACAATATGAACTTTGTTAGAGATGTTTTTTGTTTGTTCTTCACGGATATGACTAGACAGTTTGCTGAGATTGAGCAAATTCTGTGAGTAAAAAAGTGCATGAATCGTACATTAATTAATGCAAAATGGTTATCTTGGCGTTTCTATTGAAATTTCTATAACACACACTCGCACATATATATGCATATACATGTGTATATATACACTCAAAATAATTGATGGATTCTGCATTTACACAGTCGAGAAGAAATTGATGGTAAGCCAAGGGAAGACATGAATAGGTTACTTCAACGACTCAAGGGAAGTGTGTTAAGGTACCTACTTTTCTTCTCCATCCCCAATTGATCGATGAACTCCAAAATATATTTTCTCCACTTCAAATTAACCGTCATAAATATTTTCTTATGTTTTCAGCATTGGTGCTCTCAAGATTTTGAACGGAGTCAATAAGATGATACAACTTTCCGAAGAAGGCAACTTGGAAAGGTGATTGTTACACTTTACATAAATAAATAATTATATAAACTTTTGTTTCCTTCTTAGCCAAATCATGAAATTGCAATATGCATGCTGAATATATGTCATGAATTTTGCAGGATCATGGCTGCTTTTGAACAGGTGAAGATGGAGAGTGTAAATCTTAGGGCGAAAGTTGAGCCTTACTTTCAGGTAATTAACGCACATTAAATAACCTTAACCAATGAAGCATTTTTCAAAGGATAATGTTTTAATGCTTTTAAGAAAGAGATATCTCTATATTTCTACCATTAAATGTGTCAATTGAATTGTAGAATTAGAAGTTTACTTTTAAATTCTTTTCTATATATAACTTTTAAATTCTTATTCTTTTGTCATTTAAAAAGATAAATAAATAAAACGTGTCACAGATAACTTTTCGTCCAATTTAAATCTTTAAACTTAAATTATCTTTCAATCTATATACATGTGCCTAATAATGGTTGTTTAAAAAAAAACCCTAAGATTTAGTCTCACAATTATGTGAATACTTGGTCAACAATAACAAAAGGTTCACTATAGCTAAAAGCCTAAAACGTATGACAACAATAAACAACACTGAACTTATAAGAACAAATTTAGGAATTTTTTTTGAGTTTTTTTTTTAATGAAATAGGTGTTGTTTTTAAGAAAGATATTTTTCTCCATTAAATGTATGTTAGGTTAATTTTACTATTAAAACTTAAAAGTTCGCCTTCCTATTAAATGAGGTGTATAGTTAATTAATTGACAATAATTATCTAGAACAAACCGTTGTATTTGGACCATAAGCATACCTTATGGTGTTCACTGTTTGTGTTTTTTCTTGAAAGTTAAAATTAGTTGGTTCTCATTATAAAAAGAATAAGCTACAGAAAAAAATAATTCTATTACATAATTATTTTTTCTTCCAGAGCTGAAGACCTTTAATTAATACTATATAATGCATAAAAACAAAATATCTTTGAGATCGCCTAATTAAATTTTTCTCTTTATATAATTTGTTACAGTTGCTGGAGTCCCAAGCTGAATCATTTACAGAGTCCCAAGCTCCCAAATGAAGGTTTATAGCATGTGCATGAGGATGGTTGGTGCTGCATGCAATTGAAGTGCAAATGATCACCAACATTTGATGTGGTCTTCTTAATTAGTTTAACCACCCATTTAAATTTATATTTAGATATGTCTGAAACTTTTGTTTGTGATTTTTAATTAACAGTTGTTGTCTTTGTCTTCTGTAACTCTAAACAAAATCCCGCATCCGTTATTGCTTGTGTGCTCATATCATATAGGGTTGCATGTTTGCTCCTTTCAATTCGTTGCATACGTAACGTTATATAGAAATCCCAGTATATGTAAAAGTAGATAAATTCAATGAATTCAAATCTAGTTTATATATATATATATATATATATATATATATATATATATATATATATATATATATATATATATATATATATATATATATATATATATATATATATATATATATATATATGATGCTGAAAGACTTTGTTTTTTGGGTTATGAATTTTGTTTGGGGCGACTCAGATAATTTCTTGGAACAAATTTTGTAAGCCTAAACAGGTGATTGGCATGACCTATAAAAATTTCATGATTTTAATTAATAAGACTTTTAGCTAATCATAAAACGTGAAGCTTTATGAGTTAAATTGTTGGGAAATATATACAGAGAGATATAGAGAAAAAGAAAATATGTCATAAGAAATATATGAGAGGGAAAAAACTAAATCTGAATTGTATAATTAAATATGAACAATCAAGATTTAATATTATATGACGATTAAAAAGTCATGTGATTTTTTGATATCATTGATTAATCTTCTTATTCTCATATAAAATATTTTCTCATATATATATATATATATATATATATATATGGGAAACTTATAAGTTCCTTTGATTAATCTATAAGCTATTTTTTTTTATCAGTAGGAATCGAAGATCATGTGTCGAGTTTACAATAACTTATGCACCCTGATCAACCAACTAAGCTAAACCCCGTTAATGCTTATAAGCTACTTTGACAAGTAACATGTTTATGAAAAAATTATTTCTCTTTTTTACTTTTATATCCAAACTTATAATTATGATTTTTTACATTGGTGATGTTTATAACTAATATAAATGTAATATTTCCTATATTAATTATGCATATGATTGATGTAAAGATAACATTTTTTATATCAGTTATACATATAACCGATGTAAAAAAAATTATACATGTAAATTTGGATATTCAAACCTTGTTTCAGACTAAAAAAAAATGACATTTTACTTATGTGAGGACAAAAAATGTTATAAAAACAAAAAAAACATACATTTTCAATTTTATAAGTGGAAAAAAACATTTTTAGCGATATCTAAATAACCCAAGGCGATTGTGGTAATCCTTAGATACTTACAGTCACAGGAACTACAGCATTCTACATTAAGACCTTCTCAAAAAGTTTGTTTTATTATATTTGGCATTGGGATTACATGCATAGCACATTTCATATTGGATTTGGGTCCGGACCCTTATATAACACTTATACCAGCCCGGATATACAATCTTTAATGCTGTGAGTTTTTATGTATATATAGCTGAATATAGTTGGACCAAAAAAGTTGGCCTCAAACCCATTTCATTTTAGATGGGCTTAAGCAATCATCAACCAAACTCACAAATTTGTACATGATAATAATAATTTACATTACCTAAGTTTGGATTTGATGGCTGGCAAGGTTGAAGAAGGCACCTCTCTTGTGCCTAAGTTGAGCATAGGTTCCTTGCTCCAGAACCTTGCCCTCAGACACATAAGCAATTGAATCAAGCTCTTTGATGGTGTTAAGCCTATGTGCCACAACAATGGTGGTTCTTCCTACCATAGTCCTATCAAGTGCTTCTTGCACAACTTGTTCTGATTGCACATCCAGGGCACTTGTTGCCTCATCAAGAAGTAGTATCTTTGGGTTGCGAATTATGGCCCTTGCAATTGCAATTCTCTGCTTTTGTCCTCCTGATAGCTGCACTCCCCTTTCTCCACATTCAGTTTCATATCCATCTTTCAGTGATCTACATAACCAGAAATCAAAATGCACTTCTTTAAACTCTTAGAAGTCTTCCAACTATACACACTCAATTTGTAATTCCACATTAGTTATAATGTCAGGCAGCCTTGTTTAAATCATATTACACATGTGGAGCATTTGAGTAACTAGCTTAATTAAACACTTAATAAATAAATTCTTATTATATGAGAGTTGATTCATGAACTTGTCCCAAAAACTAGTTAAAAATGACTCAGAAAGAGCTTATAACAATATTCAGAGTCATCTTTATAAACCCGTATAAGGTTCTTCAAACACCCTCTTATTAGAGATTGAACTTGTATTCTAACAACCAAAATTTCTGTGGTTTTTTGGTTTACACTGAGGAGTAAGGATATCCCCCAACCGACAATAAAACTAATTCTTTTAGATGTAGAGATCGAAGTGAGTATTATCTCTCCCAACAAAGTCTTTTATATACATGTAAAAATTGAACTCTGACAACATGCTTAGAGGATCCAATTGTCTACAAACCATGCTGAACTTTATTGGTTAAAAGTGTTCAAGGGGAAATTTTAACCTACAACCCTATTTCACAATACAACAACAATTCTGTTTTAACACATCTAGCATGGAGTCATGAATAGATATTGGTTCTTGATTTCAAAATCCAGTAAATCATCTTAATAGAGATGTCATGCATGAGAAAATGCCTAGTTACCAAGTTGAATATAAGCTTATTCATTTTTTTTCCACAAATTAATGTGAGTTGATGGTTAAAAACAAGTGAGCATATAGTATATATCAGGTTTTAAATATCGGTTTGTGACCGCAATTGGAACCGTATCGGCTGCATTTGTCCACAATATCAACAAATGCGACGAAATCGCAACGTGACCACGACCAATATCTAAAACCTAGTAAATATGTAAACAGAAAACTTACGATATGAACTCATGAGCATTGGCAGCTCTTGCAGCCTCAATTACTTCGTTCTCTGTTGCATCTTGCTTCCCAAACAAAATGTTGTCACGTATGCTGCCAGAATATATCACAGGTTCTTGGCTAACAAGTGCCATGTGCTGCCTGTACCAGTGAATGTCTAATTCCCTTATGTCTACATTGTCCACTTTAACTGAACCTCTCTCAACATCATAGAATCTTTGAATTAAGGCAATCACTGTTGATTTTCCACAGCCACTTCTTCCAACCAGCCCAACACTTTTTCCTGGCTTCACCTCCAAGCAAAACTTGCGCAAAATTGGGGTCCCTGCCCTGCTTGGATAAGCAAAATCAACATTCTTCAACTCTATTTTTCCACTCATCTTTTCCAACTTGATGCCGTTAGTGTTATCTCCAGCCTAACCAAAGAAACATGTTGATTCATTGGTTAAAGTTGTATCATATATATATCAATGATATACAAGCAGAGTTGTATTTATGACTTCAAATGTGCGGATAAGATTACTCAAAATATAGCATTATTTTTGTGAGTAAATCATTATTAGAAATGAGTTTAGTTTCCATACATTATCAGTGTAAAAATTCATATGCTATCAATCAATTAGAAATCATCTAAACATGACAATTAAAGTAATTATTATAAAAATTGGCATTCTTATCATATATAACAATCCATAATTAAATGTCAATCTATGTAGAAGTAAAAAATCCAAGCATTAACACTATCAATACGATCTAATTAAATTTAACTAAAACTATAACGGATTTCTCCTTTGCTTATGCATCATCAAATAGTACTACTCAAAACTTTTGCATTCATAAATGTTCATAACGTTCTATGTGGACTTAATACATAGGTTTAATGGGGGACATGACAAGATCAACTCAAGACTAAAATAACTAAAATTTACATTTTAGGTACACCAAAATTTTTTTTATTAGAATATTTTTAAAATAAAAAGACCTCATACATTAATAAAAAAAATCACATCTATTAGCAAAAAAGTCCAACTTATTTAAAGTAAAAAAATTCTTTTAAAATTTATTTAGGTCTCATTTATTGTTGGACCGATCCTGAGACATAAGAAAACAAAATGGTAGAGAATTTGAAGCTTACTAAATTTTATGCTACATGCACAACATGTAGAGCTACATACATACCTTGGGAATTAGCGATTTCCGGTCCAGAATTTCAAACACAGATGCTACTGCTGTTGAACTTTTGGCAAGGTCAGAAGTCATGCTTCCAGCATCAGCTATGACCTTGCCAGTGCTCACCAACACAAAAAATGTTTTGAACACATCCCCAGCTGATATTTCTCTGTTTTCCACCAAAGTACCACCATACCAGAAATCCAAAGCCCATGACATGAACGTAAGACACTGAGCAGAACCCATTCCTATGCCAGCTAGCCATGACTTCTTCCTCGCCTCCTTCCTCGGCGCCTCTTGCGCCTCATCAAATAGCCGTAGCACTTTTGTAATGCTCCCAAATGATGTCACAATTCTGTGATTATAAACTGCCTCCACTGCAATTTGTGTACTTTGATTCTGTGCCTTAACAAATTTTGTTGAGAGTGTAGAGAGCAACACTTTTCTTGTATAAAAGCAAAGGATTGTGAGTGGTTGCACTGCTATCATAACAAGAGCTAGCTTCCAAGCCACAGCAAGGCCTATGATCATTGCAATGATGACAGCAGAAGTGGTTTGAACTAATAAAGAGAGCCTGTCTGCTACAAGGGACTTAACCATGGAAGCCTCGTTGCTTAATCTTGAGCATAATGCTCCACTGGAGTTTTGTTCCTCATCAAACCAAGCAGTTTCAAAGGTTAAGATATTCTCCAGCATGCACAGTCTTATCCTTTTGGTTAACTTGGCTCCCATATAAGCAAAATTGTAGTGTTGCAACAGATTGAGGATGATTGAAGCAAGGGAAAGTGAACAGAAAATAAAAGAATAAGTCCTGATTCTGTGCCTCATTTCTTGATGGCTTTCAGCAAAAAAAGCAGAAATCATACCCCCAATGGTTAAAGCATATAAGGGTTGAACCGAGCCAAAGGCTATGGCTGAGAGGGTTCCAATTAGACCTTGTTTCCATTCAGGAGCATTCAGAGAAAGAAGCCTAGTGAAAGAAGGTGGAGGGTGAGAAACTTGAGATGGAGTGGCTTGATCATCAGGCAATGGTGACTTTGGAAATATGGCAGGGCTTGACCTGGCTGTGCTTGGTCTACCTGCACTGCTTCTTGCTGCAGAAAGAGCACCAAGTTCTTGATTTTGATCTTGGTCATCCATGCTCAATTGTGTCTGTAACTTTGCCAGTTTTGCATAGTGGCCATTTGGTCTGTTGATGAGTTCATGGTGTGTGCCTGTTTCAATGATGTGTCCACTATTAACAACTGCTATGAGGTCTGCATTTCGGATAGTTGATAGCTTGTGTGCAACAACCTGATCAAGTTCAGTAGTTGTTATAGAAGGGAGGTGCAAATAAACTTGGTTCAAGATTCACTCATTCATTGTGATAATTATACTAATGGTCTAATACTATATCAACATTGGAAGCATGTGTTATGTCTCTGAATAAAATTGATGAGTGAACTAAGTAGTTTATTTTAATGTATAGAATAGCATAATTTTGTTAATTTATTAGTGTCTATCAAATGGATGAATGCACTTACCAATGTAGTTCTCCCCATGGAGGCCTGATCGAGGGCATTCTGAACCAGTAATTCTGATTCAGAGTCAAGAGCACTAGTTGCTTCATCAAGTAGGAGAATTACAGGATTCTTTATGATGGCTCTTGCAATGGCTATTCGTTGCTTTTGTCCTCCTGAAAGAAGTGCCCCCCTTTCTCCAATCTAGTTTACAAAAGATCAGATTAGTAGCTGCATATTATAACTTTTATGTGTAGGGTTTTAAATATCGGTCCGCGATCGTGATTTGGACCACAACATCAAGATTTTTTAACTGTCTGCAACTACAATTGGGACTGTATCAGCAACATTTGTTTGCAATTTGCCACAATATCAGCAAACGTGACGAAACCACAACGCGACCCATATTTAAAATCTTATGTAGCTTAAGCATCTAAGGTGGTGCTAAAGTTATAGCTTAAGGTTGGAGCTTTTATCCTTCATAAAAGCTTCTAATTACAACATTTAATCTCATCCAAATACACTTAAGAGCAAATAATGAGATAATCATGTTTGGGTAAACTTTTTTTATAAATACTTAAAGAAGAAGAAAATAAAAAAAATACAATGAATTAAACTTCCTCTACAAGTTAAAATCATTTTATGTTATTCAACTCATATAGAAACATTCTCATTTAACTTTTCCAAAAGAAGGGGATGTATAAGTTAATTTTAACTTAGGAAAAAAGTTTAATTCACTTTTCTTTTTATTTTCTTTTCTTAGAAGCATTTATTGAAAAATTTATCTGGATTAAAATTATTTGATATTTGAGTGTGTGGAATTAAGCTAATCGGCTGCAAAGACTATCATTTTAAAGTTTACAAACAAAAATAAATATGATAACCATACATTCCTTGGTAGAGAATTGAGACTATGATTAAGTTTGGATAAATTTCTTCGTCAGCATTTATAAGAGAAGAAAGTAAGAAGATAAAATAAAATGAGTTTCTTCCGTGAGTTAAAATCAACTTATAAACCTATAGAGAAGCTTAACGTATTTTATTTGTCTATTTTCTTCATTGAGAAGTTTATCCAAACAAAATTATAAAATAAACTAATTTACCTTGGTTTCATAACCTTCAGGAAGCTGCCTTATGAAGTTGTGAGCATTGGCTGCTGAGGCAGCAGCAACTATTTCATCCATGGTAGCATCTGATTTCCCAAACATAATATTCTCCTTTATGGATGTCCCAAACATTGCATGTTCTTGACTCACAAGTCCCATTTTCCCTCTTATCCATTTCAACTGTAGACTTTTTATGTCTACACCATCAACCCTCACAACACCTTCATCAGCATCATAAAATCTTTGCACTAATGCTATTGCTGTGGACTTACCACTTCCACTTGCACCAACTAAAGCAACCGTTTTCCCTGCTTCCACTTGGAGATTGAAATCATTGAGCACAACCATATCTGGACGAGAAGGGTATGTGAATTTGACATGCTCAAAGTCTAGCCTGCCACTAATGCTCTCTAACACAAGCCCTTTTGTGTCTTCACCATCAATTAATGGTGTTCTGTCAATCATGTCAAATATTCGTGAAGCAGCAACAGATGCTTCAGTGAAGTACTTCAAATCAGGAAGTACCACTCCAAGAGATCTACATATATATTTACATGCATTCCAATAATTAGCAAAGGAAGAAAAAAAAAAGACCACATTGAAAAATATATTTATGAAGAACTACGAAATTAAGATTTTCTTGGTGCATATAATTGAAAATTGTTAAGGTAAAACCAATAAATTGAAATTTACCCGCTTCTAATTTTTCCTAAATTCAACAGTGAAAAATGAAAATATCAGTAAGCTATTTCCAGTATTCTAATCATATAATTTTGACTGATTTTTTGATAATATTGGTCAAACCAATATTGTAAAAAAGACTACTCTTGATTGCAAGAAACTCAAGCACCCTTACTACCAAATTTTGTTTATTTCTCTTTACAAGAGATCGATCTGTTGAAGGACTTTAATATGGAATATAAATAGTAAAAAACATAATGTGTAATAAAATTCAAATTGATGATCTTGACGAAAATGTAAGAATGTTATTATAATAAACTAAAAGCGGTCCAAACTAGCTATAAGAAACATGATTTAATAGAACTTTACTAAAAATTAGAATCGCTAATAAAAATAAACTAAAAGTTGCATATATACTCCTTGAATTCATTTATTTAGAGTTTAAAAGCTTATGGCCATATACGGAAGTTTTTTCTCTTAATCTTGCAGAAGTCTTCCTTCTTACCAACTAATTAATATCACAAATTCTTCAATTATTCATTAAATACTTCCTACTATTATCCTGTCTGATTTATTTTCATTGTTTGTTACAAAGTTGTTACAGCTTTAATAATATCAAATATTTAGCTATCCATATATGTCACGCTTCTATAACAACCTTGTCATTGAAAGCTATTTGAAATAGCTAGGACAGAGATTAATTGAAGAAATATCGAGATTAATTAAATATTTTTTTCCTTCTACAAGTTTACAACATTTTTTCACTGTGGTGTCCAACATGATAATCAGGTTCAAGCCAAAATAAATATAGTAACAGATGAAGTTCATCGCACAATTAATGCAACATCAACTAACTTTTAGTAATATCTTTGAAATCGAGTTATGTGAACAGTTTGGTGAGTAGAGAAGAGAGTTCACAACGTGGGAAGATAAACTACTTCAATAGTTAATACAGCATCTAAAACTGGAGGACTTAATTTCCTTTTCTAGGTACTAGTCTTGCTTTTCATCTAAAGCTTTAAGAGGTCACTTTTTCTTCTTTTTTTTTTGAAAGAAAGAGCATTTGAATTCCATTCATGGGAAGAAGCCCACTGCCTTCTTTACTGAAGATTGCCACTACTATGTCCTCAAATTAATTAAAATATTTGGCGCATTAGTGAAAGATAAAGACACCAAGACTTTTCTGAAGCGATTATCATAAAAGTTAGTTATATGGAATTAAACTAATTATTTTTAATTCCCTTCCCCTAAAGAGAACGATGGCAATGGCCGGCTATGACAAGTTGTCTACTAGATGTATGATTTAGAATGTAGTCTTAACTTTAGATTACTTATAGCTTTCTGGTGTCCCAAATTTTTTTAATTGGTTATCAAGATCCATTGATCTGCTACTATGTTATACATTGCATCAACCACAAATTGTACTAAATTAAATTTCATACCTGATTCAAAGATATGATTGGAGATGAATAAACCTTGAATTTTGTTACTGGTTGTGGATTCATGTGTCAAATCTCTTATGCTGATCTTGGTGGATTCTTGTATTAAATCTTCTGTATGCTGATCTTTGGCATGCCTTATGCTAAGGTTAAGCACTTAAGCTCTTTTATTTAAGTAATAAATTTTATTTCTTAACAAAAAAAAAACTTGAATTATTTAGTATCTGAAATTATAAATTTATAAGTATGTATCATTTTAATATTATACTTTAATTTATAATTTGTTAGTTTTATAAAACACAATAATTCACTTTAATTTCATCAATAAAATATATGATAGACATTCACCTTAGTTTTTATGAAGTGAGACACTTTAATTTAATGGATTAATAAAGTTAGAAGTGTATATATTTCGATAACGAAAAGCCTTAAACATTTAATTAATAATTATTTTTTTCTCTATCTTTCTTTTCTTATCACATTATATCAATCAAATCAATTACTTGTTTTTTTTTTTTCTCTTAAAGGTGTATATAACTCAAGCGTCATCTAAGAAACATTTTTCTAAAGTTAATTAGGATTGGAAATTAAAGTTGAATGAGAGAAAGGAAAAAGTTGCTTACAGTCCACACATTATGAAGGAAATGCCTGATGCATAGATCCTTCCACCGCTTTCACCTTTGTACATAACCAAACGGCTTCCATACCAAGCAAGAAAAGCCCATATTGCAAAAGATAGACCTGTGCTTCCCACTGCAATGCCCTTTGCTATGCCTTGCTTGATTCCAAGCCTTGAAGTTCTACACAATATGTCTGAATATCTCCCTATTATTCTCTTCTCCGCAGTGAATGAATAAACGGTTTTGATGGAGCTAAGTGCCTGTTCTACTATGCTGTTTGCTTTGCCATATTCTTTCACTGTGGACTTTGACAAATAGATAAGGTATTTCCCATATATCATTCCAGGGATTATGAGCAAAAGCAGCGTTGGAAATGCTACTAATGCCAACCTCCAAGAGAAGTACGTGGCAAACGCAACCCCAGAGATGAATGATGATGAGTGCATTAAAAATAGGGGCACCTGAAGAGAAGCCAAAACCAAAGTAGAAATTACTCCCTCCCCCAAAATAATATAGTCGTGTTACATTGAAAGTAAAAAATTAATCGATCAAGAAAAGATAATAAATAAATAAAAGCGATTGAATATTAATTTTACAAAATTAATCTTATATTATCATTAATTTATTTACATATTTTATTGTTCATCATTAACATTATAAAAATATAAATAAAAAATGATTAATTTTGTATTAAAAAATTAAAATGATAATTATTTTAGGATAATTTTTTTACAAGACAATTATAATAGGATAGAAGGAATAAAGAATATGAGAAGATAATTAATGACTAATATATAAGACTTTGGTTGGATAAATTTTTGCATAAATATTTATAGAAGAAAAAAATAAATATTTACAATACACTAAAATTAATATATACATAAATTAACAGGGTCTTTCGAGGATTAATGTGACATGGAGTGCATAAAATAAAAATGAAAGAGAAGTTTAAAAGAAAAGTGAAGTAAAGAAACTAACCTTTTCACTTAGAACTTCTTGGATGAGAGAAGTGTCCGTTGATATGCTATTAATGATTTCAGAAGTGGTTGCTTCTTGTGAATCGAAAAACCCTACTTCTTGTCTTAGGACAGCTTCCAAGTACTTGTAACGAATTTTCAGTACCTGCCTCTCACTTGTCTTGCTCCAGCAATACCCTTCTGCAATTAAGCATCAATTATTGATCAATAAGCTAGTATCCGAAGTACGTGTTGATTTTTTAGAAGTTCCTATTTATCTATATATGGTTTGGCTTCTTTTTCAAGATCAAATCTTTGAGAAAATTTTAAGCCAAAACTGACAAGTTATTTGATTGATATGATGTAGATGACTAATATATTTTGTGGGTTAATGTAATTCCAAATTTCTGTGTATGAAACTCTACTTTTTAGGGTTTCATTCATAATACAATAATTACCAAACTTTTCTGCCAAATTTATAAACATGTTAAAATTGAGGGTGCCTCCAACCTAGCTAGGTGCACGGCTGAGTAATGCCTACTACAGTTAGATAGATGCCATAGCCAAATGTTGGTTTGTTTGTTATTAAAACGTTTCACACCTTTTTCCTCAAAAAGTAAAGCAAAAGAGGGTTTGAATTTGGATTACCCATGAAGGCCACCACCATTGCTGCTAATCCCAAGTAGACAAAATATAAGCTGCACTGTAAATAATAAATAAAATGAAAAACGAGATAAATTATTATTGGTAGTTTGTTAGAGCATGTATTTACATGAGAGTTGATTAATAGGTTGCTTATAAAAAAAATTATTTTTATATGTTATATATGATTTTGAATCGTTTAAAATCAGAGAAAGTTACTTATATAAAAAAATTGAATGAATTACTTGAAATTGAAGTAAGATAAGATGAATTACTTATATAAAAATCATTAGATGTTATTAGAGCCTAAAAAGTGGACCAATATAAGAATTTAATGAGTCAACGTTAACTTACCTTTTCAACCTCAGCCATGTAAGTCTTGGTACTTTGTAGGTTATTACTGTAACCTAAGCTGTTCATGATACGGCTAGCAAAGAGCAACAAAACATTTGTGGACATGCCATCTCCTATTGCTCCCACAGCACCCATTAACATGAGCACAACATCAATCCAATCAGCATATCTCAAAATAGTTGCTATGGAAGCTCTCTCTTTTCTTTCCATCTCTAACTTACGTGTCTCAGCCTCATCCATTTTTGGAGAACCCATTTTGCTATAGATACCTTCAGGACCTTCTTAGGTTATCAAATATAAGCAAACAAAGAAGAGAGAGAGAGAGAGAGAGAGAGGTGAAACTGTGTGTTGTAGGGGCACATCACAATGAGATGATTTTGATTTCAAAAGTGTGCTTATATAAGTGTGAAGAGTGAAGGGTGAACACTATGCATCTCTGTCAAGACTCGAAAAGAGTGATGAGGGAGGCATATTAATTCCTTTGGAAGCACACACAATGAATATATATATATATATATATATATATATATATATATATATATATATATCATGATCATAGGCTTTTTGTGTGTGATTGTGATTTGTGGGGTTGTTAAAGATGATTTTGTGCTTCTCGTTTCATTTGTTTGTATGTTTGTTTTTTCAATTCTTTAATTAATCTTTAAAATCCAATGAGGTCTTAATTAGATAGTCCAAATTTTGTCGAGTTTTGGGGAAAGATGATATGACACAGGTCCAATTTGCCATCATACCACTCGCTCCCTTTTCTTTCTATTTATTATATTGTTTAATTAGTACTCTAATTTGAGGTCACGTTCGCTATATATTGTCGGTCTATTGCCATTTGCTAGCTTTTTTATTTTGTAAATGAATGGCCACTTCAAGTTATTGTAATGTCCCTTCCCGTGAAGGGAGCTTAAATTTTTGTGGATCCATTTTCTCTCGGGTCTATCAAATGTCATATTAATTTGTTAATGAATCATGATTATTTAATAATCTTTTACATGTATGTATATAAGTGAGAAGATAGAAATAAAAAAAAAACTACAAATATAATAGATTTGTTTTTTCATTAAAAAAACATGAATGCTTTACAAGAAACAATTTTTTTGAGATGGGAATAATTATTCTGAGAAGCAATATTCTCTCTCCAAAGGGTACATAATAAATATATAGATAAGATTATGAGAAAGAACAGGAAAGATAAAAAAAAAATGTAAGATAAAAATAAAAATTACGATCTGAAAAAATCATAAGTATTTATTAATAATCAATGTTCTTTACTTTATATATATATATATATATATATATATAATCTTTCTTTCTCTTCTTTTGTTCAATCGAGGGTGCTAGAAAATATCTTTTATTTAAAGAAAGAAAATATTTTAATTAAAAATATAATCAATTCTTTTGATTCATTAGTTAATTGTCGCACACTGTACTTAAGATCTAAAACACTGACTTGTGTCCCCTTAATATAGTCAGCTCATAGTTAAGATCTTTAATTATGACTTTGTCTTTAATGATCTCTATATTTAATGTGAATATATATAATATGGTCATGTTCAGTAAAAATAGTTTTATTTTTCATACTCTAGTAAAAATAATTGGTATATAATAACCTATTAAAAATATTTTTTAGTTGGAAATGGAATGTGAATTTAAATTTATAAATTAATAGTGCGCTTTAAAATTAATTGTTAAAATAAATTGAACTCATCTAATAAAATATAGGATTGGAACTTTTAAATTTTGAATTTGAATTAGATTTAGTCTTTTTAATTATTTTGAGTATAGTTCGATCAAGGCTTAGCTTGCATAATACTGAAATAACTATCAAATTAACTAATTTAACAATTTTCTTTTATGTATTAAATTAGAGTAAATTATTAATTGCAAGTGTTGGTTGGAGTAAAATTTGGTCTAAGAGACTCAATTTCCTTAAACATGTTAAAATGAAAAAAAAAATTATTCATGAAAATTAAAAATAATATCAAATAATTTATAATAATTAACACATTTTATTCAATAAATTATACCATTCACATATGATATTGGATTTGATCATGAGATTTAATATTCTATAAAAACTGAAGTCATCAATTTGAGCCTAGCTCGACCGATTCCCCAGAACATATTGTAATTTGTCCTGTCCTATTAGCAAGCTCGCCATGACTCGTGCTCCTTTACCTATACATATTCTTGACAGTGGTTTTCATTAATACACTTTCAGCATTTGCATTCTTCAAAATATAATTTATCCTTAACACACAAGTTGTACATTACATGACAGAGTACAATGAAAACTATAAACTTATATCTTCTTGCAAAATATCCTTGTTACTTTATTGAAATACAATAATGTAAATCTCTATATATTTCTTAGAATTTTGCATATTAAACATATTTAATTTATTTGGGAACAAGAGCTAATGTATTGAAAAATAAAAATTCCTCTAAATATGCTTTTTTAAAATTGTCCCGAGGAAAAAAACAGTATTGAGAAAAAGAATCTTAAAGTAATTAATTTTCGTTAATATAATTATTATTTAACGATTATATATATATATATATATATATATATATATATATATATATATTCATAAATAAAATATGTAGTTTCTGTATATCTACTACCAGTATAGATTCATAATATTTGTACCAATAATTCAATTTTTATTAAATAAAAGCCATATCGATCGAAGACAAACAGTACAAAACTCATGAGAATTCAATGAAATGCAAACAAAACTCTCATGGGAATTTTTGTGTTGTGTCATTATTTATGTCTCGTTTTATTTTTAACAAATTGAAGAGAGAAAAAAAAATAGAATCAACAAATAACTACATGTGCTACAATGAAGAAAGGTGCTCATATAAGACAACTTTGTCAGAGGGTATACATCTCACACTAGATTACGAAAACTAAAAAAGTAGCCCCCAGGAAAGATGAAATAAAATATGGCCACCAACATTGTTAATTTATGATATTTAAGAATAGAATCTCGCAATTGCATTTGTGTTTCTCGGAAGATATCTTCACACAGCATATTCCACTTTTCCTCCATAAGTGAGCTGCCATACCTAACTTGCCTTCAACAGACCAAATTCCATAATAATTGCAACATATTTGTAGCTGTATGTTTTGGACCTCTTTTTTCTCACTCTAATACACATCAAAAGAAAATAGAAAATGTGTTGGTAGATCCTTATTTAAGTTTTGAAGTATAATAATATCTACTTTTGCTTTTATCCTTAGCAACCATTTTAAATTATGCTAGAAAACCTTAGCCCTGCATTATCTGGACTTGTCTGTCTATAATTAGAATTCTAACAATGATTTGAAAGTAATATATTATTTTTGGAGATGTGATGTAATCAGCATGAGATACGTATTTTAGCATATATATCTCTCATCTAAAGATGGCACATGTTCAACATTAGCTATCTTGAATATATATGTTTATAATATATATGCTCGCTTTTAACACTTCAATATTCCCCATTTTCAGCTAGAGCCTAGATATGTTTTTCCTTTGATAAATTCTATATCGAAATTCTTTCATAAAATATTTATTATTTTGACTCTTTCCCATACTTTTATAACTCATGTCTCTTCCGTTGCTTTATGAATATAACTCTCCTGAAGTCTTCTTTTCTTCTTTAATTCAATGCGTAGTACTAAATCATTCTCTTGGTGTTGATCAAAGAACTAAACCACTTTATTCCTTTTTTTTTTTCTGAGCATATATATTAATATCAGTTTTCTTTTTGACAACAATCTCATCTCAATCTTTTCTTTTTTTCTAATTTGTACTCTTTTTCCTCTCATTATAATTTTCGTATAACAAAAATTGTCTCAATGTAACAAAAATTCATCATATATATATATATATATATATTATAAAATTTAGAAATGAATTAATTATAAAGTAACGTTAATTTTATATATTATTGCTTTCTTTTATCTATTTATTATTATTATTATTATATATATATATAACTTAAGATGATTATTATTTTGAGATAAAGAAAGTATAATTTATTAATTTATATTATGATAATCCTTGCGTCATCAGAAACTCAACCGTAGAGTACTGTAAAGATATTCATTGTAGTATTAATTTTTCTATGATAACCAGTATTATATACTTTTTTCAGTTCTTTTATAAGAAATAAGTTGTAGTACAGTTTTCCTTATATTTAAATTTCTTAATTATTTATCCTTAGATCTGCTTTTCCAAATGCAATATAAGATAAATTAATTAATTTCCATCATATTAAAAACACTAAACATAGAAAAATAAGATTATATTACAATATATGAAATCAAGGTACATTAAAGTAAAACATATGAAGATAATTCTTTCGTACTCTCCTCTCACTCCCTTAATACTGTAATGACATTTTTCAAATTCTGTTACTGCACCACCTTGTAGAAGTACTCAACAATCCTTCTCTAATGGAATCAACTACCACGTGTTATATATATATATATGTAAAAAAAAACATAGTATTATTTTAGGAGGGGTTGCTTGTTTTGGGATTATATTTTAGTGGGGGTGATCTAATTTGCTGTTTTATTACTCCCTTCAGGTGCTGTATGTGTAATAATAATATGTCTGCTTGTACTCATTTTTATTTTGGTCTTCTTGGCACACCTTCTGTTATCTTTTGGTCTCTTTCATTAAAATAAATTTCTTTTGCCTATATAGAAAAATATAAAAATGAATAAATATAATTTGATATACTAACATGGAAATTCTCGAAATAAATACCGCTACATACTTAAATTTGAAGAATGCCTGCGTCATCATTTGGATATGCCCAGAAATTAGTTTTACTTGAGGAAAAAATACTAATTGACATTAATTTCAAGGCTATCCTGTTCATATTTATTTCCTAAATTCCGGTACATGCACGTGCAACTTAATTAGGTTCTGAGCTCAATGCATGCACTTCAAACTGTTGTTAATACTCTTTTTCTTTTAGATTATATGATGTTTAGGGTTGTGGAATAAGTATTAAGAAATATAATTAATTTGTTAAATTTTAAAAAAATATTAGGTAATTTTTTAATATTATTAGATACTAGAATAATAAAATAATATTTCGCAACTTAAATAAAAGATAAAAAAAATAAGAATTGACATAATATTTTAATGTGAAAAATCTTTAATAGATAAAGGAAAAACCACGAATAACATCAGAGAAATAATTTCATTAAGTGCAATTACACATAAAAAAAGAAAGAACAATTACACATTTTCTCTTCTAATAGAACCCTCACTTAAAGAACTCTCTCACACTGAGATACTACTGAGATGGGATACATCAAATGGGCAAAATTGCTTACTATTTATAGGCAAGGATGCATTAAATGCCATGCAACAATTTCTACTCTTCCAACCAAATTTTGCAGGCCTATGCACGTAGAGGTAAGAAAAATTCATCCTCACTTTTGACATAAGTCCTCGGCTCCACAAATATATTATTTATTTTTTTAATTAATAGTTCATTTATTCTTTTTATATATTATTCCTATTAAATATTAATTAAAAATAATCTTAAAAAATATTTAATACAATATTGATTTATTAAACGGCATATATTTTGGAATATATTTTTCTCCTCTAAAACATCATATAATCTCAAATGAGTCAACATCATTTCTTCTTTTTGTGAGAGACTTTACCTAGTATTTGAGACTTAGGGACTTCCAAACTGCAATAGAGAACGTACCAATAGAGAATTACTACTTTCTCCCTTGGAATCAATTTAAGTAGTTTACTTGAAAGACATGATTTGTGTGCATTGAGGAAACATAATTGATATCTCACAATGCGTTTTTTTTTCCTTCTAATTTTAACTCCTCTTTTTCTCCTATGAAAAATTTACTATGAATCTCCCCTTGAGAAAAAAAAAAATGAATATTTTGTGTCTTTGGAGATACGTTCAGTACGTATGATGAGGAAACTAAATTATTTAAGGATAATCCCTCACGAAGCAACCTTTATGTGATAAGGTTAGCCATACACCCTTTTTGATTCATCCTCGTCATTATGACTAATCACAATTATATTTTAAATCTAGATCTTTTCTTTTCATTCTATATATATGGGCTGAATTTTCTAAGTGGCATTTCCTTTCCATTGCATGTACTTTTTGGGTGAAGCATGGTTTCAGCATGTTTACTTGATCGATCAGCGTCTCACAAATTATTACAAATTAAAAACTAACTAAAGCTTTATAAATTAAGATGGAGGAGGAAGAAGAAAGTGGAAGCAGAGGTGATATTTAAGCGTTTATTAATTTGGCTTGAGGATTAATGACTTGTTACATCAGCTCCGCATTAAGCAGGATTGAACAGGGAATGAAAATAAAGTAAACGGGGAAAGTTGAAAAAATATTTTTATTTTTTAAGTATAAATAATAATTGTAAAAAGATCATTTTATTTTTTATTTATAAACATTTATACCAGAATATTATATGTTATATTATAATATTTTTATTAATGTCTCCATATCTACTTTATAAATATATATTAAATAAAAAAGTAAATGCATTTATATTATCTTTAAAATATTAAAATTTACTTTTTTTTTATCAAATATAAGTATGAAGATATTATTGAAAACTTCAAAAATTATTATTTTTAAGTATATGAAATGACTGTTATCATGTTTAATTGACAAAAAATTTGTGAATGCATGATTCCTATCATTATTGTTATCATCTATAACTACTTACAGTTAAAAATTGTTCGCACAAATTGTTTGTCACTTGGATTCCTTAATTAAGATTTCTGGAATTTGATTTTTGGTTTGGACATAAAATGAAGTCTTATATACTTCTGGTTTTAAAAATAAAAATAAAAATAAAAAAACTATACTGATTACAGCAAAGCGAAGGGTATCCGAATTTCAGAAACATATTACTCTACAAATAAACAATGCAGTGATAGTCTGCGATGACGAGATGACCTGACAAATTAAAAATTGTTAAGATGCTGAACATTTGTACCAAAAAACTATTAAATAATAACAGTAAATAGTTAGATTTAATTTTGTTTGCAAAAATTTCATGTAAGGAAAATGAAATTTTAATATAAATACTATAAATCTATATTTATAATGTGCCTGTTCTAAATCTTTTTATAGAGTTATCACTTCCATTTCTTTCAAATAAAACAATTCTAACCTTATTTTATTTTCAACTATTTTCTTTTATCCTATTTCGCTTTTCTGTATTTCTTTCCGCAGGCGAAACATACTCTTAACTCATTAGTTCTCCTCCTCCTCCTATAGGATGAGTTTGATAGATAAAAAATAGTGTGGAAAGAAAAAAAAATTAAAAAATTAATTTTAAATCTCAAACCTCTATTATTCTACTTGAATTTAAATATATCTTCTTCTTTATTCTTTCCTCCTCTTTCCACCCAACCAAACTCTATCAACTATCAATGATCCGGTATTTTCGCCTTAAATGTAGCCAGATATGTAAAGACTTTGTTTTGTTAGGCTAGGTTAGGTTCGCAATAGCTTATCAAAGGTTATGCAAACTTTTTGCTTAATTTGTAGAGTACTATTTGGAGAGAAAAAAATCCCTACAAAGTCTAGAATTTTCAAGTAAAAGTGAACTTTTACTTGGTCACGTAGCTATATAGATTGGTCCACCACATGACACAGGTAAATTTATTTTGGTTTAGTGTTATTTTTTAGGTTTAAAAGTCCACGTGAAACGTGTTGTTTGTTGAGAATGGTTACATGCCTAACTAGGCTGAATGCACGCCTGTTAGAGATTTAAATAATGGGATAATGTGTGAGTTGGAAGAAGTGATTAAGCATTTGGAGTTAAGTAGTTAACTCTCATTCTTCTTATGAACGCGGGTTGGATTCCTTTGATGTTATTAAAATCTTGCTTGATAGAAAATTATTTTTCATACGATCTTCGATTCTAACACTCAAGGATCAATATTGAGTAGCTGAGACTGGATAAAATGATTGTAACTTATGCAAATATATGTAATTAATTAATAATCTTTTAGATAAGAAGTGTCTTCTCATTTTACCACACTTTGTTCAGAGAGGGAGAGAGATTTAAATAATGAACAAATGTGGCCAAATTTAATCTTGGTTTCCAAGCAAGTGTCATGCAAGAGAAAGATAATCCAATATGTTGTGACTCCAAATAGGATAGGGAGACTTTTCCATATTCCAAGTACTAAGATTCTGAGTAGGTCTATTGGTAATTAAATACTCATTATAGCTACGAGCCCAATGATAATGACTCGATATTTTAAACGCCACGTGATCAAATTACTAAAATATGGTTAAAATCATATTCTGCATGCCTTCTTTTGGGTGCCTTTAATTTGACTATACAATAGTATATGGATGATGGATTTTGTGATTCTTAACACTCTCTCTCCAACAAAAGAAAACGTTTTTTGTTACTAGTATTTGTCAATTAATAAGTTTCCTTGAAAAAATGGTACTTACTGTTTTATTTTAAAATCAGGCAACATAAGAGTAGTGCCACCGTACCACCACAACCCATTATATATGGTGCATATGATGTGGACTTATTTATAGTTTAAAATGTCAGAGTGGAATTTTGATTAGTTTGTAGATCATACCCACTACAATTCCTATGCTCTGGTTTTGATTACATTTTATGTTCCCAACTATTTAAGGTGTCATGATAATAACAATTCAAAAGCAATGTTTAATTAGATGATTTTTTGTTCACCCCTAGCCGTATATATATGGTTTTACACACACGGACAAAACATGCATCCCCATTATATGGAGACATGTTCAATGCGTTAGAGAGAAGATTTAGAGTTCTACTTCATTTTTAATAGTGTAGTATATTTTGTCACGAGGCAAACAAAGATTATAGAGCATCAATGTGGACTAATTTTGTAATTGAAGGGAGTGCTCAGTGGAGCAGGTAAACAGAATGGAAGCAAGAGGGGTCACACGATCGTCAGGGCTAATTCAATTTGTCCATACTACTTTCTATGGTTGGCTAGATTTCTTTAATTTACAATGAACTTTCCATTTAAGGATATATAATAACAATCAGATGAGTTGTTTTCCCCTTACAAAATTTCGGCCTGCATAACAAGTGTATTGAAAGTAATGTTTTTAAAATTTAATCCATCATTGAACAGGTCAAATTAATAGTACTAGTTTAAGATTCTAATAGTGCAAATGATCTAAAAAAATGATTCAATAGTCCAATTGTGGTTGAAATGTAATCGAACCAGTATTGATATTAATATATGATAATAAAAATTAAATAATATTTAATAAAAAAATGCAATATTTTTTTACAGTAAAATATAATAATCTTATAACACTAAAAATGCAAGAATTCAAAATTATATCATGGCTTATCATGGCTTTGGTTGGTATACCCAATCCCCCACCAATCATTGGAGACCAGTTCTTGTGTGTGATTTTGTGTTATAATTAGTCTCACCTTCATGTGTTAAAGTAAGCACCCATTATCCTATCTTGTACTATGAAGACCCTATTTCACAAAGGATGTCAAGGCCTTTGGTCTCAAAAAGCTCCAGTCCCAATTATATTCATATCTTCAGTTGGTATAACAAACTTAATTTCGTACTTATAATTAGTCATAATTTCTATAATAACGGGGTTAAGAATACCTAAAGTGGCTCTGATTTTTTTTTCTTTTTTCAAAATCACAGGCAGTGGCTGTCACTGTGTGTCCCATTTAGTGACGTATCAAATTGATTCATTATATTATTTAACACTTAGACATAAAAAGAAAAAAAAATATAAATATGATAAAAGTTATCATGTAATAAAAAGAACCAGATAAAAGAAATAAGAAATATTAAAAAATTATTTAAAATAATGAAATATTTTTATATTATTATTCTTACCTAAAAAATAAGGATAAAGTAGATGATTAGTGATATAACTATTAACAATGAGCTTTATATATGTGTGTTAACAACACATTATTTTGAATATATCTTTTATTATTGATTGAATTTCATTAAAAATTAAATATTTTGTAAGTCTCATTTTTATGGAATAGATCTCTCTTGGATTTTATAATTCTCAATAAAACTTACCAAATAACAAATAGAATAAAAAAAAGTGTGTAATATAAAAATGCTATTATAAAAAATGTGTTACCATCACCTCTCTTCTTATGATATTCACCTCCATCATCATCGGAGAATTAGCATGACACTTCTAATCAACAATAGATTGATGTAATAAATTTATACAGTACACTATCTCATGTCAGTTTAATTGCTGTTAATTTGTTTTTCCACTCAATGACTTTTTGTTATTTTTTTCTTACAAATCATAGATAATTTTATTTTTTCTGGTGATTATAAAAAGTCCACCAAAGGCGAAGCAAAAGTATAAAGATAGGCAAGTTAAGACCCCACGTAATTGGATGATAAAAAGTGATAGATAGGCAACTAGAACCACTTTATCGTAGTGTTCTGCGGTGGACCTTCTGGTAAGGGATCCAACGATGGAATTGAAATTTTGTAGGGAATTGAACATGAAAATAATATTAAAATAAGATAAATAGTTAAATAATATTTAATGATAATGTAGAAAAAGTCAATTATTCTCCTATTTAGTACAAGTTCAACAAGTTACATGGTTTAATAGTAAAAGAAGGTACTCGTCGGCTCCAATTAAGCATACTTTGGACAGCGAATAATATTGTATTCGTTCAAACCAGCGAATATAATGATTTTTCCATCATCGATGGGAGGTGTTTCAAATTGACATTTAATTGTTTATCCAACAATGTTACATTGAACTTAATTTATTAATGTTTGATTAATTATTTTCTTCACAAAATCTGATATATCTGTTCATATGCACAATGCACCCCATACTGTGAAACTCCAACTTGTAAAAATTCTTCTTTAATTAACTCTTGTTTTCAATTTACACTCTATAATTTAACAATAGATTCACAACACATGAATTTGCTACATTAAAATCCAATTCAATTCACTCTTCTATAAACAAATCAATATGTTCCAACACACAAAATCAACACAACCATTTATTCCCTGTTACTCAAAAACATACTACCACATATGCAATCCAACGTCACAAGCATCAACCAAACTTTCAAACGTCCTACTAATGAATGCAACCAAGTCAAGAATCACAAATTAGATCAAGATTGAGAAACTTAAAACTGATAATTTTTGATTCAACGATCTCTAACAACGAAAAAACGAATCTTCAATTAATAGATCCTTTTACTGGAAAAGAAATTCACAAATCATTCTTCCCCCTTTCTTTCATTCTCTTCCACCACCACAACAACCATCACTTTCATTCACAAATCCTTCTTCCCCCTCTCATTCCTTCTTTTCCCTTTGGTTGGACGAGTCAATTGGGTCAGTTCCACTATTAAATCAATCATGTAATTGATCCGGTCAAACCCGACTAGTTAGGTCATCAGATTCCGGTTGGACCAGTCTGGTCTGATCGATTTTACAATAAAAAATGGATCATTCCTATATCATTTTGATATCTCATTATTATCAATTGTTATTTTAGATTTTTGAGTATGAATAGACTTTTCTTACACAAATAATGTTAGTTATATACTTATATATAATAAATACATATATAATTTTGAATTTTTGATATATACCGAATCAAATCAAACCAACTACTGACTCACCGGTTAAACCACTAACCCAGTGATCCATTATCTCAATTGGATCAATGATGGAATCAGATTTCACAACTATGATTTAAAGTAAGATTTGGTGGTTATAAAAGAGGATAAAAATAAAATTTTCAATTCATAAAATAACCGTGCATGGGTGAACCGCCTATTTAGGAGTTCACCGAAAAATTTGCCTCACTTTATCTATATTTGTAATCATCATTATGAAACTTGGTCCGCATTATTTCCTTATAGTGATAATCATTGGGCCTATTGGAGGAAAAGAAGTCCTTTCAGGCTATAAACCCATAACATCAACACAAAATCATATTAAATTGATAACAGTCATCAAGTTTTGAACATATAATCTTTCGCATTTTTTTTTATCACAAATGGTCTAAAAAAAAGTATTTCACAAACTTGAAGGAATAAAAAATAAAACTTTAAATTTGAGGAATTTAAAACATATTTAAGCTAACAAAATAATGTGAAAGTGACTCTCGGGACACAAGAAAGAGAGAGAAGAGGGTGAAAGCATAATAATGCTAGCTTAGCTTTTTCATGTGTACACTTTATATAGTTTGTTTCTTCTAAGGTATGAACAATACCTACATTAATACTTACATATAACAGCCAAAATGGTATAGCAATATATATAGGCAAAATTTTATGCCTTCACCATTGTCAAACATAAAGCAACATGATTGGAATTTAATATATAACATTTCTATTCTTGGCAGAATTTCTCAGTGCTCCTGCAGCATTTGCTGAAGAGGCTGGATTGATGGCCTTCCGTATCTTAGAGACATTCCAAGCAGTGTTAACAGAATGTCCTGCAGTTGCAAACACATGCTCAGTAGCCTCCCCTGCTTCTTCCCCAAACCTGTTGCCAAAGGATCCATTTAATATTACATTTATATATTGACAAGAGGACTACTAACAACATAACTTCTAACCCCCACTTTTCTATTGGTAGAAATTCATGTCTCATAATTTGAGAATGACTCGTTTACATAAATTTCACATAATCAGAGAGAGTATGTGAAAAAAAGTGTTAAAAAGTGTCTTGCTAGCACTTTTTTATTGATATATCTTGTTCATGTAGTACAAAATTTTATGATTTTTGTAGTCATTCTTATTGACTTCGCTGATATAGATTGATGCAAGGTTTTAAAAACGGTCCATAATTGCAATTATGATTATAATGTTATGGCTTTCAAGATTTCTGTGACTGCAATTGCAACCAGATTTATTTGTATTTTTTTGCAATACCAACTATCATGACAAAACTTTAACTATGACTACAATTTAAAACCTTAAATTGATGTGGCGGAGTGTTAATATGTTGCATCAACCAAAAAATGGCATGGCTAAGTTAATTTTACAAGAGAACTTAAACTACCTGATAATGATGCTACAATTAAAATTAAGAAACTAAAAGTGTAGTTGAGCTAATCATAAACGTAAAAACTCTTGTCCAGGCTAAGTAGAGTTCAGTTTAAGTCATAAATTGTCAATGACCACTATAAATTTCTGGTTTACTATTTTTTTTTTTTTTGAATTCTGGTTTATTATTGTTCAAAGCAGTATAATAATAATATTGTTTACCTGTTAGAAACCATTCTGGTTGCAGCTTGGGAGGTGGCTGAAAAGGTTTGTTTTTCAGCAGCTTCAGCTGCTTCAAAAACTCTATCTGCAGCATTAAATAGAGATCAAGTTGATGCTGCTTGTTTAAAAGAAAGAGATTAGGTGGCAGTGCCTATGCAAGTAACCAGTATAAGAATAAGATTGGTATATTGGTTCTTTAAGATTAAATAATATATACATTCACAGTTTTAGTTTTATTTTATATTGTCATCCAATCATAAATTAATATATATATATATATATATATATGGTATGTTGAATAATTATCTTATGAGTCATACTTACCATAATTTCTGATTAATCAATAATATAATTTTTTTAAAACTAACAGTACTTACAAATTAAACTTGTGTTTTTTAATGTATGATAATTTCATAATGAAGACCATGCTAGCCTTATAAGTAGTATTTTAGACTTGGGTTGTTACTTACTGACTGCATCAAGGGAAGCCAACAGCACCTCTCCAGGGAGCATCTTTAGGAATGCCTGTCCTGGTTGGGATTTCAGCACAGGAGTCATCATTGATCCACTCATTATTCCAACACCATCAAGCAAAGATTTGGTTAACTTTTCTGTCATATTTGTCAGCTTTCTCACTCTAGATTTCAAACATGAAAAATAATCTCAATCAGTTTATAGTTGTATATATCCTCTTAAAATTATGGAGATGAAAAATTCATGGATAACACTATTATCCTTAACATTAATTCATGATCTGTAGAGTATACTCCATCACATCACATGTTCAGTATGTATTATGGTATGTGTGGTTATGTACAGAGTGAATTGTTAAATACCGTTTGAGGTTTTCGTTCGTTGCATTATTCTTTGTGGCATCACTCCTTTGGTTCATACTTTCTGTGACCACGCTACCATTGTTCTTTTCTGCAGCAGTATTTAGGATCGTTTCCCCTCCTTTTTGGACCTGATTTTCAGAACAAGTTTATGATAAAAAGCATAATGATTTATAGTGTGTTTGAATTAGTTTCATAGTAAAATAGTTAATTAATTTTTCATGATGAAAGTAAAGTAACAAGTAGTTCCTTTTACTTTTTCATACCATCACCTTGATTTTGTGGGGTTGAATTGATTCTTATGTGTTAATCAATGTTCAAACACACCAAAGCCTAGTTTATTTATTTTTTTATTCATGGGATGGGAATCAAAGATTTTTATGAGATTTATAATAATTCATATATTTTATTCAATCAATTGAATTATACAGGTTGGTAAAGTGTAACCTATGATTGTTGAGTGAAAATCTTATACTATTTTTCTTTTCCATAATCCCAGACCTAGCTATCAAGAAGCGAGCGCCCAAGCCCATATAAATCTACATGAGAATCTCATATTTCCAATGTATCATACTTTGGAATTTGACCTTGACTCAACATTATCCATGTTTCAATCTCACGCAATTTTCCTAGCATCAAGAAATTACAAGATGTCATATAATAGGAACTTGGAAGTAAATTGTCAAAAGGGCAACCTAGTGCATTAGTTCCCATCTAGTGGGGTTCGGGAGAGACTATCATAATACAACACCAAGGATCGCTCTAACAAGAAGTAAACATTAAAACTTGGATTCACGTTATATTATTTAAAGTAGCATTAAAACATCAACTAAGATGAAATGTTCACATGTTTCATCCTAAGATGAATTAATTCTAAATTTTAAATTGAGATATCAAAATTGGTCCTTGTGAGTGTTTTTGGTTTCATGCATCATAATTGATTTTGCGGCCTGTTAAACGTGATTTTAGTAAGAAAACATATGTTCGGTTATTATTAGGTAAAGTTGACTTTTGCCTTTGAATCTCAATTTGACTAAAAGTGATAAAAAAAAAACGTAGCATTTAGTTAAAAAAAATTACAGTAAATTTTACATCAAATTTAGTTTTTACGGTAAACATATTCAAATAAATCACTAATTTCAAAATTAACTTTACAAAATTTATCTCATTCAAAATCAATTTACAAATACTTGACTAGGACAATTTTTGCATTGAATAAAAAATTTATAAGAAGTCTTACTATCAAGCTACACATTCATCTATAAATTATTTCACTTTAAAATTAATTTTATAAAATCAATTATAAGTTAAAAAAGAATCATAATATTTAGACACTTCATAATTTTAAAAATCTCATCAACATCTTTCACTTTTGACTCATTCTTTTTATCACATCATATCACTTATCATATCTATATTTTTCTTACTTTTCTCTCCTTCTCATCACTAGGTGTATAATAATTTTCTAGTGTCAAAACATATTTATCCAAAAAAAACAACAGTAAAGTGTTGTTGTTTAACAGAGAAACTAAACCTGGTTGGTGTAAGCATTGCTGCACATGAAGATACCCTTAACAATCTGGCCAGTCCCTCCTGCAATTGCCCTAGCCAGAAAATGATTGTAATCTTCAACCCTTGGAGCAAACTCCTCCCAATTAAGATCACTCTTCTTATTCCTTTCCAAACCAGAAAAGCAAGATTGATCCTTCAGAAAAGAATCTAACATCCCCATGTTCCCATAGCACTGTTCTGGAAAGGTGACACCATAGCTTAGAGGCTCACCACCATCTTTTACAGGCAGAGAGAACAGGTAGTGAAGAGCATCCACCTTCACCACTGGCTCATCTTTCGTTAGAGGCCACTGAACACTGTTTCCAACTTTTATGGAGGTTGCTAGTGGCACGTTCTGGTCCATGATCTTCATGATCGTGAAGTGACCTTGTGCCAGTTCTATGGCTTCGCCTTCGTCCATCAGATGAACTTTGCATCCTGGAATCTGCAGCACTACTTCTTGTTTGAGAGTTTTGGGTTTTTGGAACTCTGCATGATGATGATGATGATGATGATTGGAGTTTTCCAACGGTGGTTCAGCCTTGGAGCTATTGCAACCCATCTCTGTTTCTGTTCTGTTTTTGCCCTGTTCTTTCTTGGGACTGCTTGGGATGTTAATGGAGATAAATTATTCAGGAGATGGATTTGGTTTTATGGTTTATAAATGTCTACAACTACACTTTGCTATTGAACTAAAAAATGAAAAGTAATTTAAGATAAATATTAGAATTTGATTAGAATGGATTCACGTTGTAACATGATAATATTGATGAATTTTATAACAACTATTTTTTATGTTTATCACGTGTATTTTTTATATAAGACAAGTTTGCATTGAGAAAAAAAAAATTATTATGAACAATAAAATTTAATGTTTAAGATTTAAATATTATTAATTAAATTAGAACAATCTCATGTCATGATAGTATTATAATATCTACTGTAAAAATTATATTAAGATGAGTTTTAATTTATTGAAGTATAAAATCTTTTTTGACAGTGTATGAAATAATGGGAAACGTCATTATTTATTCATTATCTTGAAGATACATGTTAGTGAGACCCTTGTGTTCATAGCTTTATTCTGTTCATTGTTATTGGTGAGTAATGTGGAATATGGTGTTAAGATAGGGAATGTGACTTCGGGTGGAAATGGAATATGTAAGAAGACAAAAAAAAGGGGATAGCTTGTTGGACAATCTGCAATAGCATCACAACTTGCTGTGACACAAAATACCTTACTATAACATGCATTATTCTTTCCCTTATCTATCTTCTGATATTCTTTTATTCTTCTGTTGTTTTAGTAGGAAGTTAGGTCTCTTTAACACTATCTTGGAATGAGTGGAATTAGATTTAAATTTTTAAAAAAGTAAAATCTTGGATTATAGCCTTTTGATCAAATAATATTGTAATTGAGAAAAGAGACTTTGTCAACTAGATTTTTTTTAGTATAGATTAATCATTAACAAAACTATTAAATACATAGCATATAAAAGGATAATTTGCTTAAATTTATTTGTTAAAATAAGTATTTATTTTAATAAAATAAATAATTTTCTATTTTATTAATGTGTTTGTCTAAGATATTTTTACTTTAAAAAAATTATTTATTTTAATAAGCAAATCTTATTTGCTTCTTTAAAAAATACTTATTTTAAATTATTATTTTTAAAAAATTAAACAAAGTGACCCAAAATATGATTAGAAAAAGCTTAGTTTTGAGCCTGGAATTATGTCATGGCCTTTTTCCTTATTAAAGGTGTGCATGAAATGCATGCTTTTTATAAGATCAGAAGTGACACCTCCCTCGGCATGTTTCGTCCTAGTTCCTGTTACGCTTGGTCTTTTTTATTCTTTCTACCTTCCTTCATTGTTGCATAATGCATATGATTTTGTTTTCCTGAAGAATACCTCTCTTTTGGGTGCATTTCTGAAGAATACTTTACTTTAAATGTAGGAAAATATATTGACCATTATTCTTTATGAAAAATTCTATTTGAAAAAAAAAAGCTAAGGTTGAAATTGTATTAGATAGGGTGGATGTTTCTTTCATTATAAAACTAGGCATCAATTCATTTTGGTATTTACTAGATAAGGCTTTTGGTCTCCAAGAAATTGTTTTGTTACCCAAATCCGGAATATGTAAAAGATAATTATGTACTTTCTTTTTTAATCTAACGAGTTAGACTTTTGCATTGAATATATTATTTTAAAATTCCAAAACCTAAGTGAATTGGAGAAGAACAAAAAAATAAATGAGTACAGTGGATTTTTATTTAGTTGTTTTTAGTTTAAAGATTATTTTTTTTATGGAAAAACCGAGAATAATGCAATAGAAAATTTTAACTAAACTAATTCAAAAACATTTAAAATTTGAAAAAATCAGAATTCACTGTTTTATAATGTAATTGTATAACTAAGAAAACTTGGGATGTTATGATATGGTTGACATAGTCATGCACCTTAAACATGGGAGCAGGAATTCGATCCCCAAGATCTTGTATATGGAATAATGTTCCGTTAGAAGAAATAAGTTCTTTAAGTAAATTCTAATATCTCAGAAGATTAGTCTCTAGTTTTTTTGCTAAGGGATACCCTAAATTAAAATAAAACCTTAATATACTTATTTGACGTCTACCATGTAACTAAAAAGATATTTCCTCTGTTTTTATCTGTTAATTAACGTTTTTCATGCATAATTTAAGAAATTTAATTAATGTGTCACAATTGTTTTTAAATTTATTAAAATACCATTAATTTATTTCATATAATCTTCTCATAATTATTTCTTTTCTAGTTTTTTTAATTAGAAAATTAGTGATTAATATTATCTTTTTTTCAAGATAATGACTTAATTAAAAAATATAATTTTTAAAATAAAAAGATGAATAGTTTTTTCCATATAAGAATTAAAAAGAAAAGGAAAGGAGTAATGTTTTTCTTCTTCTTTTGGGTAAGTTAAAGGAAGGGAAAGGAATACTGTATTATTGTATATATCTAGAAGTGTTTAGGTAATGTTTGTTTTATGGATTATTTATTTAATTTTGAGAATATTTTTTCTGAAAATATTACATGAGAATAATAAATTTTACTAAAATAAATGGGGTTGTATATGCAAAAATAATTAATTTAGTATTTCATAATAAACGTGAGAATAAATTTTTTCAATCTCATGACTTTGAAAATATGAAAAATAATCCGTGAAACAAAGGATTATAAGAAATATTGTTAAAATGGGCCGCTGACGAGCAAACTTTGGGCCACAGAAAGAAGGGATTTTCTTCCTGCACCGTTAATACTTATTCTAGACCTAATATTTTGAATGAAAAACCAATTTTACCCCTGATTTATTTAACTTAGATTTGAACTATGGATTGAGAATCCGTCCCTTCACCATTCACGCTGTTTTCATTCTCCTCTCAAATTCTCTCATCTTCTTCTCTTCAATTCGCAGTTCGTCTTCATCAAGTAGTGTGTGGTCGTAGTTGGTGTCTGCCGTCATTCCAAAATCACTATCGTGAGTTCTGCTTTCTCTATGTTTTTTTTTTCTCTATTGAATATATGGATTAGAAATCCGTATGAACCATACGGATTAACAATCCTTATAAATCATATAGTTTGACAATCCGTATAGAGTAAATGAAGGCAAAAAAAACTTATCAGTGACGATGCAACGCTACTCATGGCGATAGAGGAGAGGAAACCCATGGAGGACGACAAGGAACTGTTGGAGAAAAAACTAGGGAGGAGCCACGGGCAGCAAACACACACCATGAATAATACCAACATCAGCTTCGCGGAGGAGAAGGAGGAGACCAACGAATGTGCCAAAAATTCCAAATGAAAAGTGTCTTACAGATTATTAATCTGTAGGCTATATGAAGAAAAGAGAAAAGAAATGGACAGAGAAAAATATATTAGGTATAAAAGAAATTTGTTGGGTGTAAGAAGAATAAGCCCAGAGAGAAAACAATCCCAGCCCAATCCAGCCATCGCATTCAGGCCGAATTAGCCCAAATCCTCTTCTGGCCTGTGTTTCTGGCCCAACATTGCTATTTCTCTCTCTCTCTCTCTCTCTTTCTGTGTGCGAAAGTGTTCCTTTATTGTCTTCACGCGCAGCTCATTCATCTTTGGTGAGTGGCGACATAAATAAGCATTTGCCTACGTTGTTCGTGTTGGATGCTTCCCACCTCTCATTGGTAAGTTTAGATTGTATCATGATTCTGTTCTCTCTCTCCAAAAGTGCTTGTAACTTTTTATGAGCAGGAACAGTGCTCAATATGTTTGCATTAACGCATACCCTTTTCTTGTATTCGCCGTTTCAGATTGGATTAAGCGCCAAAGTTTCCGAATTTGCATAATGGTATTGCTAGTTGGGCTTACATTGCTTTTGGGTCTCTTCCTCGCTGTTCTTCTATTCAACCCACGACACCGCAAATCTGGTTATGTTCATTTTGATGTGATCTATGTTTTTTGTTTTTTTTTTTTTTTTAAATTTGGGTATGCATAATACACTGTGTGTATTTACGTTAGTTCTTTGCATCATTCTCAGGGCATAAGGCAAAAGCTCAAGCCAGTTTAAACGTTGATAAGGTATCCAGTTATTGTAGCTTAGTGCTTTTTCTAGCATTTGTTCTTCCCTTTTTATTTTAGCTGTGAATTCTGCTGCTTTTACTATAGGTTATAAAATAGAATCATTACCAGTGAAATCTATTTCTGACTTTGTTTGAATACAATGTGGATCTTGGTGAAACTGAGAATATATGTAATGTCTTGTTTCAGTTGTTTAAGCAATTGGTGAGGTGGGTTTCTTAGGATTTGGTGTCATTTGAGTGTTTTGCTCAATGCTCATACCCCAAAAGAATGAAAACTTGTGTTAATGATCAAGAATGCTTGCAAAATATTTGTTAAAAGTTAAAATTCTCTTTTCAACTTATAGAAGGTGGGTCCTACACGGGATTTCACCCAATAATAAGAGTGTTGAAAAGAGTTTGTCAATGAGAATGTTGCTTGAGTTCCTCCTAAATGATGTGGCTTTATCTTTTTTGTGGAAGACTTATTTCTTATTTGAGTTGAGCACAATCTAAAAGCAAAGGCGTGACATATAGGAAATAGGAGGCCTTGTATCATTGTCTGATTCTGAGTAAAGATCAGAGTTTTACCATTTTTTGCTTCGGGGTTGAAATTTTGAAATTCAGGGAGGCCCACAAAAGGGGAATTAACTTTGGGGAGGCTATTCTTCAGAACCTTGCTTATTGAGTGGAATCACCATCTATCCAGCTTGCACTTTGACTAATGAAAGATAGGACTAATTTAGCATTTAAAAAGACGAGTACCATTTTTATGATTTTATCATATTATAGGAGCTAGGTTAGTAAGATGGAAATAAACTTACCTTGAACTACAGGTCAAATGTTGGTCATGGTGAACTAATTTGATTTGACTGGAAGTAAATCTATCTATAGTGGGAGCTAATAATAGCCAGTGGACAAAATTGGGAGGGTTGATTCAAACATAAAATTGTGTGTTCTTTAGTGATAAATTTTATCTAACTGTTATCATTCATTATCTACTATATTTTGCTTGTAGGCATCAAAATCCTACAGTAAAACAGAAGTTTCGTTGCATAACAAGAGAACAGACTGTTGGATAATCATCAAGAACAAGGTATGAGCTTTTTATTTGTGTTGCATATTAAGCACCTTACAAATGTGCTACTCCTTTGGTTTAAAACCAAATAATATTTCTATATCAAATCTTCTGATCACCATTCAATCCTATCTATGCTACATTATTTCTTTTTGGTACAATAGTGGCAATTAAATTTGAACCTATAACCTCATGCAAAGTATGCAAGCTATCAGTTCATCATTAGCCTGATGCTAGTGGCTTGACTACATCAGTTGCTCATGGTATGATTTGACATTTTTACCACTGTAAGTGATACACAGTTTACATTTCTTGCGGTTTCATCCACTGTAGGTATATGATGTTACCTCATATGTGGAAGAACATCCAGGTGGTGATTCCATTCTTGCACATGCAGGAGATGATTCAACTGAAGGGTTTTTTGGGTATGCATTCATTCCTATTTGCCCATTGCTGATTGCTTATCTCTACTGAAGATGTTTGTCTGAATTTACCTGTATTATATATTTTTTTCTTAATAAAAAAATTTCTCAAATTTGCCAATAAAATATTTCTGACTTCCTTCTTGATATGTACCTGGATTAATCATGTTCCCACTGTTCTCATAGATTACCTACTTAGACTTGGCCAACAAAGGTTTGAGTAGAAGTTCCATGAGTATTTTTCTCACGAACCGCTGATATTACTCCCTCTAAGGTTTGGGGGGAACTAGAAAGAAACAGGAGAAGCACAAGGTTTCCGCCATTGCCACAAATGCTTTTGTATAAACGTTAGGTCTATATTATGTATGTCATGACCCAACTATTTTAAAGCTTAAGCTGCTAGTTAGGTTAAAGCTGATTTGTTTTAATGTTTTTTTTTTGCTTAGCAAAAATAGATAATATATTAATTGAGTACCAGAGGTACTAGATTTACAAGTATTGCATTATAAGACCACAGGCCAATGGTTCCATTATCGGACTAATGTAGTCCTGATAGAAACCAAAGCCTAGATTACAAGTGACCTGTATTTTGCAACTATGCCCTGTACTGTCAACAACTAATACACAAATCCTGATCTAAGATTGCTGGACCAGTGATTGTAGCTGATTGTAGCTGATTTGTTTTAATGTGTATTCAATATTGAATACAATATAGCTTTTCCTTCCTAGTTCATCACATTACCTTCATAGACTCTGATGAAGGTATCTGGCCATACATTAGATATTGGTTTTCACTGGATAATAAATTAATAATGCCATGCTATATGGATATGACTACAACCATGAACTAAGCATCATTTGAGTGTTACAGTTCCTCCTTCAGATTATGTATCAAATTCAACAGTAACAGGTCCTCCTTATCCAAAACAAGTATTTCACATGATTTTATCTTTCACATGCTCTATCAACCTAGCTCATAAAAGGCTTCTGACATGTTGTGGTCAGTTTGCTGCTATCAGTTGTATTCCCTATCAAAATTTAGTTTGTTTTTCCTATGACATAGATGCAATATGGTACATAATTTAGTCATATGTCAGTTTTAGAACTAGCCAACTTGGAAATAGTGAGGATTGAGAAACTCCTTTTTTTAACAAAGCTCTATCCCCTGATTGATCATTTCTCTATTTGTATTTGGTTTTCTGTACTTGTTTTAAGTGGTAAAATCCATAAATTTTTCTTCTTTATCTTCTTCTCCTCTACCTCATCTGTCACTTTTTACATTTGCTTTGCAGACCACAGCATGCAACTCGAGTCTTTGACATGATTGAAGACTTCTACATTGGAGATTTGGAGCAATAGCTTAGTCAGTTACTCCAGGAATGTATTGTTCAAGAGATGTATGATTTGAGAATTTCAACATTCTGCTGCTGGTTATCTCCCCAATTTTCACTTCTTGTGCATGGTTTTGATATATATTTGTGCATGAAATCATTTGTGCTCTCTTGTGGATGTGTGCAGAAATAGTAAAACAAATGAGGTTCCAGTCTTCATTTCATCTTCCAACCACCATTATTATCCTAGCTTTTTGTCTCTAGCAATTCCCTTTTGGTTGATTTGCTTTATCCTTAATTTATTAATATAATCTGCCCTAATTTTAAAAGGGGGTGTTGTTTAGGGAAAAGCTACAATATTATATTGTGTGTGATGGAGAAATGGAATTAAAAAATTGAATGTGAATCGCCAAACTGTATATGCGTTTAGCAATTCTTGGTTGTTGTACATAAATTACAAAAGTGAATTGTTACAATTACAAAATCAGCTCCAAGGAGCCATAAATCATATGGGATTGAATGGGTAATTAAAAAGTACATGTATATGGAACAATCAATAATGAATCACTAAACAATCAATAAGACCAATTAATCTACCAACAGCCTTGCTTCCAAAGGAACCATTGTGCCTCAAAATTTGGGGGCAGAGACATAAGACAAAATGGACAGAAACTATGTATGCTGAATGAAGCTATTTCCTGGTTACTCAGATTTCTTAGGTTGACGCCATTGGAACAAACGTTTGGACAAAGAACTAAGGAATGAGCCCTTGGTAGGCATCCCTTTCTTTCCATACAAATGTTTTCCTCCCAAGTCAGTGAAAACTGGAGCCACATCCTGCCTTCTTGGTATTCTATGTATCTGAATAATATGCAATGAACCAAAAAAAAAACAAAATGGTTAAGAAAAAGGAATGCATGGTTTCAACCTTTCATTTTCAATTGCTACTAACGAATTGCTGATAATACACTTTTTTAACATTCTTCATTATTAGTTGAAATTTATTAGAAATCGTGAAAAATTATAGATCTCACCTCTGATTTAATAAGTTTTACTCATAATTTTATAATTTAATATGTTGCTAATAATTTTCAATAAGTAGTAATTTCGACTTCTAGAGTCAACTTGTAAAGTCAAGCTAAGGTTGACATAAAACCTTGACTTACCTTGTTGATTTTTCCATCTTTCAAATGGTATATAATGCCAGACCAATTGATAGACTGAGTAAAATGAGAACGAATTGCAGATATAGGGTATAAAAAGTTGCCCACCAGCATTGCAACGAATACCTGTTCAAAAGAAAATAAAACTTAAAAATAAATCAAATCTTAGCTTATCAACTAGTATTTCGCTTCCTGTGACATCATATTAACTCAAAGATTCACAAATTATAATTCGTTTCCCACAAATTCTTGCATCACTTTATTTCATTGCAATGCCATGTTGAAATGTGTTTAAGACATCTAGGATAGCATCACTCAACCATCCACGTATAAAGGAGGGTTGGTGAAACACTTTTTTGGTTTAAGTACTTGGAGAAATACTTACTTTAAACCAATTATAAGAAGCCAGAGAAAGTCGAGGTGCCTCTGGGGACAATATGTTGCAAAGTAGAACTTCTATCCTTGTCAAGTTCCACATTGAGAAAAGTGAAATAAGAGTGCATGTGGCTAGGATCCACACCATTGTTAAACCTGAGAAAAGGCAAATCTTATTAAAGCTTAGTAAGATAGCTCATCCAAAAAATGAGTTTCTTCCATTTTTATTTTCCTTTTCACAAACCTTGACTATTCTTCATGAATCATGACATGAATGCATACATAAATTTTAGTAGGGGAAATGCAACACCAGATAGTAAACTAACATAGCCCATACCTGATTTCTTTCTTTCTCTTAATTTAGTACCCCACAGGGGAGAGTAGGAAAGAAAATGACAGCATTAGTAATAAACTTAAATGAAGCACCTATATAATTGTGGTTATAAATTCTATGCAAGTGCATGCTATTCTGCAACAAAGCATAAGAGACCCATCACAAGAGTTTCCTAACACTTCAAATATTGAACAGTATCCCTCATTCTGTGTTAGCATCCTGCCAATTTTTTTATGCATGAATCAACACTAACAACCTACCTACAAAGGGAAAGTAGTGTTCTCACCTCCAGAAGAGTAATCCATTTCTTCAAGTGAGTACTCCCTAGCGCGAAATCTTAGTGCTGCGGCAACATGAATCACTGCCATGCAGTATGGTGCAACAAATCCCCATGAAAAATAACAGTGAACAGCAAATAATGCACGGTTCATTACTTGATTAACTTTGGTTACATATGACTCCAAAACAAATGTTTGTTTCCTCAAATAATTCCAGTACCTGCACGTGTTTGAATAATTAATGGAAAATATATGGTGAAACTTTAATTTCGGGTGAGCAATAATCACAAACCTTCCAAAATTAAGATCACTTGCAAGGGGATGAGGAAAGACGGCAACCGCAGGAGAACTAATGAGCTTTTTGTGAGCCCCTGAATGTGACAGTATCATGGCAATAGAAAACATAATAAAGAGGAATGAACGACCAAGAAAAAACATTGAATATATATTGCAAAAAGACTAAGTCTATGCTAGTTGAATGCTGGCAAAGCTGTTGCATCATTGATTTTCAAAGTGTGAATTTAAAAGATTGATGAGTATCAGATATACCAGCTATGGCTGCAAGAGTCATATCATCAGAATATCCACCATCTCGAAGTCCCGAGACTACACCACAATTATCTTGCCTGAAGTCTTCAGAATGCATCTGGAGAAAAACTAAACAGTTAGACTATAACTATTTCTATGCACTAATGAAAAATAAAGGTAGAAGCTACTTGCCATCATGCACCCTCCCCACAAAAAGAATGTTTGTCCACCAGTGGCAAAGCCCATTGAACAAGGCTGTAGAACAAAATAAAAATAGGAATAAGTGAATTAAGTACAATCAGAATATTGATATATTATCAAAAACCCTTAATAGAAGTCATCAGATCCATCGCTAACACTATAACACATTAGAAATTTGCAATCATGCAGCTAACTCCAAGCAAAGAGATGAGATATCTAACAAATATCAAGACCAAAGTCAAAATTCAATTAGCTAAGCTTCATTTATGGTGATCCAGTGACTAACAAGTATGAGACAGGTGGAAAATAGAAGAAAACACAACGTTATGGGAACCCAGACATTTGCTGCAGATATTAGAGGTATAAATCCAAAGGTTTTTGTGTACCATATGGTATTCATAGATGCAGTAACTCCCTAGACTTCCAGATGGCAAATCAAGAGGGTATCCGGTTTGAATAAATATCTGTTAAGCATCATAACAGTTGAAAGAGTGTAACCAAATGGTTTTAGGCAAGTGGAACTATAAATATTTCAATTAAACACCTAAAGAAAACAACCACAAGGAACAAATTCTTTTAAGCTATACCTTGGGATTCTTTTCCATTTCACGAACGAGTGCTCCAATTGATCCAGGATGTAGCCTAACATCATCATCTAAAAATAATACATACTTGCTATCTTTATGCATTGCCTCCACTCCAACCTGCCCAGGTGCCAATACTACGTAATACTAGTGTAGTTGGTAAAATGCATCAAGCAAGGACAACCTAACAAATCAACAGGAATGAAATTGCCCAGACATCCTATATCAATAAGTAAATGTTGGTCCTTCATAGATGTATTTGCCTAGCAAGGGTTATATAGTTTATATGCTTTTCAGCAACTAGTCAATTAAACAGCTAAGATGAATCAGCAAGTGTCATAATGAAAAGATGTTTCAAATATAGTATGGCCCTACTTTGCATTTGAAAATACTAGGGCAAAGTATAAGAATAAAATCATACCAATTGATTGTGAATTTTTTGACTACAAGTTGTTGATAAACCAGCTATTATAATCCTAGCTTTAACAGAATCCTGCATGCATTAAACAGACATCTAAGTAAGATGCAGAAAATATCAATTTGTCAGAAAAGACCGAAAACTGTTCTGCAATAGAGTATTGCAAAGGCACCAAAACAATAGAATCAAATCTTAATATGAATTTCACATGTACCTCTAATTCTGTTATTAGTTTTGCTACAGCATGGTATGCAGGATCCTCTGTACTTTCAACTACTAAAAGATATTCTTGAGGGCCACCATAAAGCGATGTTAACTGCATTTGTAAAACAACAGGATCATGATAACCAAATATTTCCTTTCAAAAGGAGAAGCTCAAACCTGGAAATGATCATTAAGAAAAAAGTACTTCATTATGTCAAGAAGTTGCAGTGGTATGTGTCATATACCTGAGTCTTCCAGTTATGGAGATTGTGTTCTCCAAATCCTTTTAGGGGCATAATTACTGTTACACTTGGAAGATCAGCCTGATTGGAGTGCTCAAGTTCACTAATATCATGACAAAGGAATGCAAAGTTATTGCCATTCCGCATACTCTTCTTTATTCTATTTATTTCTCGGTTCCTGTAAGGCAAAAACAAAGTGCTCTAAATTTCTTGTCGACAAAATGATAAATGAGTTTCCTAACTCTGTTTGACATCTATGAGTACCTGACAAATGCAGCACAAGCCCACCCAAAAGCAAGGATTAGGTTTATTATACATCCCTGCATATCGAAACCTCAAATCAGGTTTGTATGACGCAGTAGTAGCATGATAGATTTTCTCTTAAACAAAAGGAGGAATACAAACTATAAAACAGTATTTTTGAAGGAAAAGTATGTCAATAATTATATTGCGATGATACAAACAAAAGGCAAGGCAAGGCATCAATGGAAGATGGTCCAATGAAAAGGAGAAAAGGAAGATAAAAGATAACTTTGAGATAACCATAAAAAAGACTTCGATGTATAAATTTCTATTGAAAATTCGGTTTTTGATGGTCCTTTCCACATTTCATGCTATAACTGAATACTAAACTGCGTACTCTTATTTTGTAATGTTTGAGAAACTCAGATGCTTGTATTATACACCTGTAATCAGTGTCGACTGGGACAACAATGCAAACTAAGAAGTACTGCATTGCCATTTTGTTTGGTTGCTAGCTTGATGCTTATAAAGTTAAACCACCTTACCAATATGTTTGATAACCAAAAAAAATAAAATGACATAATCTCATGGAAGCTGTCTTTATTCTCTAACTTCATACCTCAGCAAGAACAACCAAGCCATTTTATTAAACATATTTCCATAAGCTAGAACATTAAAATGTATGTCAACCCCTCATTTTTCAAACAAGAAGTTGAACAGTCAATATAATTTTCTGTTGGTTTCCCACGTGTTCTTCCCTGTCAATCTATAATTTCTTTTGGTTTCCCAAAGGTAACCTCATTGAGAGGCAATTTTGTTTGGAGCATTGTCGAATACTAAATGTGGACACTTCTCCCAATCGAAATTCATGTCAATCTCTATAATGTTTCTTTAATTACAACACACTCCTCATGTTTTGACAAAATAACATGTAATTGTCAAAACATAACAATTTTCCTATTGTAACCATATTCAACCATTTTTACACCAATTGGCAAATAGATAATGAAGAGCAACAAGTCCACATTGGATCTCAAAGTCCAAAGTATCATCTACTATTATAGTTCATGTAGAATTCTTGCTATTATGAACGAAAATGAACGTCGATACAAACACACCCTATGATTAGTTATCCACCTGAGTTTTAAATAATCCTGTATCAGTTGTTCCATACATAGTCTTCCTAGAATGAATTTCTCTACTATTTCCAAGGCAAAAATAAATAAATAAACACACACAACTGATCATATGATAGGAGGCAAAAGGAAACCTGCGCCTGAACGAAAATGGCAAAAGGAGAGCAGAAGTCAGTGCTGAGACGGAAGAGGGAGAAATCGAGAGAGTCTAAGGAAGCCATTGTTGTGACCCTTTTTCTCTGTTGTCTCAAGTTTTTCTTTGTTCCTTAATTTTTAAACTCTCCGATTCTTGCAACACAAACACATGGATTTATCTATAAGCATGTTTCTATCTCTACGTATAATTTGCATCACACCACAAAATTAAACACACACAACGCCACCACTCTTTCTTTTTTAATACAACACCATCACCACTCTTTCGTTTTTTTCCCTCTCTCTCTCTCTTCTTTATACTATATCTGTCTTTGATCATGAGATTGCATTAAAACACAAGCTTAAAATAGACAAGAGGGGGAGTAACCGTTGGATTGGTGGTTATTAATAAGTACGAGGGACACACCAAAACAACGGCTTCATGCATGCAGATTTTTTCATCCATTATATATAAGATGCTTCTGAATCTTTTCTTTATCTGTAGCTTTTGAATTATAGCTAGCTTTTTCAAATTCTTTTCTTTTATTGGCCAAAGTACGTACAAACTAAAAGGGGGTTGATAGGGTAGAAATTTTTAATTTTCTGAAAATCTTAAGTTAGAGAATTCTAGGTAACGCTTAATTTGTGTTTTTATATTTTTTTTCGTCTTTTATTTTCATTTTTTGAAAATAATTTTTATTTTTAAATTTTCAAAATATGTATCAAAAAGAAAATATTTTAAAGTGTTATTATATTTTCACTTTCTTACAAAAGACTAAAAGTATTGATTTATTATTTTCAATTTTGAACTTTTTTAAAAAAATATTTTCTAAATTTTAAACAAAATGTATTTTTACTTCTGTTTTCTTAAAAAAATGAAAACATAATCAAACCAAGCGCCACTTAGTTTTCCAGGTTTGATATTTATCTTTAAAAAATAGCATTCTTTGTTTATCGAGAACTTTTTAAATTAATTTTCTGCAAAAACTTTTCATTGAGAAAAGTGGAAATCTCATTTTCCTAAGTTTAATTTTTTTACTACATAAAATATCATGTTATTCTATGAAAAATAATTAAAATATCAAGTAATTTTTATAAAATCTATCTAAATACTTATAATGATCAACCTATTAGATTTTGTTTATATTTGATGGAACTAGTTAATAAGGTAAATCTTATAAATTATTCTTAAAGTTTCAATTTAATTTATGGTCAAAAGTTAGTTTAAGGGGTAAAGTTTATCTCTTATTTATATATTTTAAATTTTATTTTTAATCGATACGAAACTCAGATTTTTTTTCCATCATTTATGAACTCCAACGAGCCTATGAAGCTTGGCAGATTTGTTGCTTGGCGTGCTCCGGGAGAATGAATAAGGATTGATGGTAAGAGATTGACCATGTTAAACATTGTTTTTCATGACGTGGAAATATAATGCAGGTCTTATAATATAATTCGACAACAGTACTTAACGCACTGTATGAAGATTATAAATATAAATCAAATTATAATTAAACTCTAAATCCATAAATTGTAATAAAAATCTTTATGCATTAAAAAAAATAATATGCCTAAAGCACGGTCAAAAAATGATTTCATGGTAAGAAAAAAATGAAATAAAAGTAAAATATTTAAAGATGGGACCAAAATTATAAATTTTTAAAAATTAAATGATGAAGGATTTGTTTGTTATCTATTATTTTGTGCATTGTTTTTTTTATAATGAATCACATAAGAGAATATCAAATTCACTACTATATCCTTTTTATTATTATTGTTGAATAATACATAATATATATATATACATATATATATATATATATCATAAATATTATATTATAATATTGTTATATTGTATCCATTTATGATTTAACAACGGTAAAACAAAAGTTTTTTATATAATAAAAGCTCTACATTTGTTATGTTTGTAACCGTATCAAAATCTTCAGAAAAAAAAATTGTGATAAGACCGGTTTTCAAAGTTAAATAAACGAGTAGAGAGAGAGGAAAATAGTGAGGATTTTTGTCTTTTATATTTGGAACAAAAGATTTTAAGCTTTTATTCGGTACTGTCACACCTTTTTTGTGTTGTTCCTTAAATTTTTTAAAATTGAATGTAAGAAAAAGTAATTTAGTAATATTATTTTGTCCCTTAAATGTATGCATATCAAACGAATCTTAAATGTCTCTTTCAAAATAGGAAAATCAAAAGATAAATTTTATTTTTAAAAACCAAGACCAAGTTAGGAGAGAAGACGATAAAAGAGATAAATTTTGTTTAAGCCTATTTAGGAGAGAAAAGACATAAAAAGAAATATTTTTAAAAAATGAAAAAGAATTAAATTAGCTTTTAAATTCCAGAGAAAAATAATAATTTCTAAACAATACACATGTACATGTTAAATAAACTTTATTTTTGGAGGAAAGCCAAGGTGCATTCTGACCACTTAAAATCTTAAATACATCTTAGCAGCAACAAAAATATGGACCATCTTCCTTCATAGAAGTAAACCTAATTGTATAAATTGTAAGGTCACTACAAATAATTTTACTTATCATGTCTACAAGGCATGCAGATGCATAAAATATTGTACGAACCATCATTAAGACCAGTAAAACTCTAGCTACAATTATATATATCATCAGTAAATTAAGCGCCTTCTAAAAATGCTGCTTCAATATATAAATTGAACAATTTCTCAAACAATAGACTGGATAATACAACAATGTTTCCGATCATACATAAATTATAGTTGCACAGATGCAAAATCGCAACTTATTAAAAGTTGTTGAATTACACATCATCTTCGGAAGATACAGAAGAAACCCGATCCCTAATCATGGGAAATTTATCAGGTAATTTATACAATGGATCATCACTTGTAGAAGTAGACCCTTCAAATGCAAGGCCTAGTGTGTATCCTAAAGCTCTAGCTACTGGAACTGCCACTGCATTCCCAACTTGAATGTACCTGAAAACAAATATCAAATTCAAATCAAGGAGACATCCCAAAAACACAAGCAGCTAAAGTGCAAAGAGCCAAAGACATAAACAAAAGTTACCTTTCTTTGACCGGCCCACACAACTTGTAGAAATCTGGAAAACCTTGGAGTCTTGCATTTTCACGAATCGTCAACACTCTGTCTTGTTCAGGGTGTAAAATTGCCTAAAAACAATATTTAGCAGGCTACGTAAAATGACCATTCAAAAGTGCAAATACATGATAAAACAAATTAAACTTTCGTATGTTCTAAGATTCACTTTTGAATTTGAGCAAGCCTAAAAATCATCATTTAAAAAGTAATTCTTAAATCACTTTAACTTTAACAAATCATAAATTGATTGATTTTTCCATCCTTCAACAACAAAAATAATTGATTGGTTTGGATATGCATGTTAAAAAGTGTATCCAAACACATGAACATGTATAAACACATTTTAACATACATATCCAATCAAAGTAACTTTAACCACCAATGTAAGTTCTTTTTCCAATTAAGTTGTTTTGTTCAAATGGGTCCTAGAAGAAATTGTTAAGAAATTATAATTTTTTACATTAAATTTATATAATTGATTGTTGATAAAGATGTCACATCCCACAGTTGAATTTTACTTTAATTTTTAAAAAATAAATATAATACCTGGTTGTGAGGTTCTGCTCTTGTCACAACAGTTGGAACAGTTTCATCCCACCATAACCGAGCAAAAGGTCTAAAAGAATTACAATACTAAGAATTAGGAGTTAATTTAAATAAATTTTTCAACAAACAATTATAAGAAAAGAAAAAGAATTGCACCAAAAATTTAAAATAAATCAAATTTCTCGCATAAATAAAATCTGAGTCAACACAAACTGGACTTAAAATCCAAAATATTTAAGAAAACTTACTTTGATGAAGTTCCATTCACAAAAGTCATGGCATAATCTGGAACCTGTGACGTCAATGAAATCATATTATAAAGACAAGTATAAAATAATTTAATTTTTATAATAATTATTTTAAAAAACATACTGAAAAATATTTTTTTTATAGTAAAGTCATTACATTGATAAAACATGATAATTAAAGTCATAAGTTAAATGTTAAATAATATGCATTTTTTGAATTAGTGCATTTCACGAAAAAAGATACTTAAAACAAAATAAAATTATAAAAACAGGATGCTCAAGTAAATAAAATGTGTTACCGTTTAAATTAAGACAGCAATAAGTATGAAACCATAAAACACAAACACCATAAACATAAAGAACAGAGAAAAAAGATGGGAGAACAGAACAATTTTAGTATTTGCTGCATAATCGTAATGTTTTGCACGTTTGCATTCATATTTAAGTACAAATACATGAGAAATGACAACCCATCATGACATCTATACATGCAGTCATCAAAAGACATGCAATCATTAAGTACTCAGATTCAAATATCCATGGATTAGATGTTTGTTTACTGGTTTCATAGGAAAACACCTAAAGCTTCTTGTTCATATCTCTCATCAAAAGATGTTATTCAATAATGTCTTTCTATACCTCCTGCTATTAACTTAAGAGTGCAGTTTTGCCCAAAACAAAACCAAACATAATAAACTCACCAACAGGAACATTATTTATTGAGGCAAGTAAGCATGCTGAACAATTAAACATCAATACAACAGTAAATAGTAATAAAAAAGTTTTACTGCCATAAATTTATCGGTTACCAATGGTTTTCCTGAATCCAAATATACACGTTCGACATCAGGATCCCATTCAACCTTGTTATCAGCTCCCACACGAACACCTGGTAAATCTCTGAAGCATCCACCCTATAACAATAAAAATTCATTATTAGAAAATTAAACTTACAAATAGTAGTACTATATAATGGCAAATAAATGTTAAATTGTGGTAAACAAAAACCTTCTTTTTAGGGATCCGACACACACGTTGGTAATCATCCGCATTCAATTCTAGTGGACGATGATCATATAGCAAAGACTTCGACGATTTTGTTCTAGATTGAAGCTCCAACATTTCTGCGCATTCATTAAATGAATAATCAATCGGAAAGTTTGCCACATAAATCCACATCAAAAGTCGAGACAAGATATATATTATATTATCAGGCGTGTCTAAATCGGTAAGTCCGTTAACTTTTATATGCTCTCCACTTCATAATTAGTATCTCATTCTTTTAAAAACATGTAAATTTCCAAAATAGTAATATTTGTTAATTTAATTTCAGTTACTAGTCCAAAAAATGAAAGACCTAAATGAGTAGAGTTTGATGTAAGAAGCAAGACCATGAACGAGCAATCAAAGTCATTACTAACAAATGTGTCCAAGCAGACTTTGACAGAAGTGTCGATACTGTTATGCATGAATTACTATAAATCACAAGCATAAACATTTAATGATGTATTACCATGTTTGCTTAATCTAATGAATCGTTGGAACTCCGTTTGAGCAGCTTTGTCATATTTTATCTCATCACGACGCTCATTGTTCTGAACCTATAAAACACATTGACAAAGTAAAGCTCATTAATAAACAAGTTAACACAACAAAAATAGACAGGGTTTGGGAGATGCAACAATAACGTAAGAGTACCCGAGGAAGGTCAGAAATAGCATCCTCCAATAAAAGCTTCTTCTGCAGTTGAACCTTTTGTCCTTCATTGTATGCTACAGTGTTTATCTCCAAGCAACATAGAACAAGTTTTTTTAGTGAATAAGCAGGATACACTCTATTATAACCTCTTAAATAATACACCACTTATACAAAGGTAAAATCATATGCTTACTCCCACTATGCACCAAAATTATTCAAATTCAAAATATGGATATAGCGAATTTTATCAATTTACACATACCTCAAACTCCAAGGGAATAACACCCCTTACAATAACATCATGAGTTGGAAGCGGAAATTGTGGCAACTTCTGCATCGCATAAAGAAATACAATTAAACACATACTATATCCCTATACCCCAAAAATAAAGATAAATATTAATCACCTGAGAAGGTGCAGCCCCCCATAAAAAGACGCGCAAACGAAACTGAGGAAGCCCATAAGCACCTGCAGCCATAATTCCTAAACGCGCTTGATAATTCATTTGAAGAAGGCGACCCAAGGCATATCTCCCAAGAAAGCCTTCCGCAAATTTTACAAGATCAACCACATTTTCCATCAATGTAAATTTGGGCTTAAGGTATTGAACAATATCCATAAAAACAACTAGTTGTTTGTTCTTCTCATCATCCAAAGGACTCTCTTTGTTCCGAAACCGGTTGAAACCACTAATACCTTGGCAAGGAGGTCCACCACAAATTACATCAACATCTCCCTAAGCAACAACAGCAACAAACATCATAAGTTGCATACTTAACACAATTACCCATATTTTATTATATCAAAATGCGTACCTCCATTTAAATACAATTCTTAAAGAAAGTGTACCAAAAAACAGATGGAAGTTGGAACTTACAGGCAAAGGCAATATCTGTGACTTGAAGCCTCGACTGACAAATTCTTTAATCTTTTCCTTGCAATTACTGTTGCAGTGTTAATATTTAAATCAGCAAAATTTGCCTCATGTCTGAATATAATAAAACTACTATGAATTATCCAAAACAAAAAAACATGAGAATCAAAATTGAACTTTAAAATATCCAATTATTATAGAATAAAAAGAATTCATCCATTGAAATATAAATGAAAACAAAATCTGCATCCCATTTCAAAAATCCTTAGAAGTTTGATCCTTTGAGCAAGGAAGTTTCTTTAAAGGGAAAAGCAGCAAATTACAACCCCTGATGAAAAAATTAATAGAGCAAATTTAAACAATAAGCGTTTATTGGACAACCGCATATACTTTATCCATGGCTGCAACTCCTTATATTTTTTAAGTGAACTCATTACTTCATATGGATATTATTATACATCAACAAAACATACCTGGTGTCAAAAAAAAAAAAAAAAATAACATACCTATGTACTGTCTTTAAAATAACACAACACCTAGTTCTGAAATAGAACTATAATGCCTACTTCCAAGGATTAGCAACAAGTCTGAAATATTTTGGCTTACCTTAGACCTTCAATTGGTTCCCAAGAATCCAGGGCAGATTCATAACCCTTCCAATGAACCTTAAAGACAAACAAGTAAAAGCAATGAAAATAATCTTAGCTAAGGCAAAAAGGCAAAAATAGATAACGTAGTAAACTAAGGAGTTACAATTACAACCAGAGGGGAAAAAAAGCTTGTCGCTCAACAATGACTACCTTGAAGTATAACCCTTGTTCTTTTTTCTTATTTGGGTCACCGTAGCAGACAGCAAGGATTTCAGAAACTTCAAATATTTCATCATCTTCATTCAGTTCATTGTCATCTTCACTATTAACCTCTTCATTACTGCTAGTGTCATCGTCATCTTCACTAAAAAGATTCACATATTTCTCATGTGACACCTTTTTTTCAACTAGAGAGAAGTAACTACATAATTCCTGCCACTCCTTCAATAATGAAAGAAAATTTTCTGCCGATTCATTTCTAACCTGATTAGAAGAGTAAACAATACCGGTATCAGTACTCCAAAACAAGGCAGAACCCATTAAAATATAAAATTTGAAAAGAAATGCAAACCTACTCATGTGGAGTTTAGCATCCTACTTAATGTTCAGAGTTATTAATGCAAGCAACATTAAATTAAGAAGCATTTAGAACGTTTTGCCAAAATAAGATTCATTAAGACCCAGTACTCTCAACACAAAGGTTACTCCTCTGGTGCTGGGATTGAATTCATCCAAGCAGAGCACTTAGTCAGTACAGGTTTCACACCCATTTGCTCTTGTCAAGTCAATTAGGAGTATCGACTTACTTCCATAAAGATAGAGTTACCTTACTACAATAGTGCTAACCCTTGCACCTAAATTTTTCAGTCAAAATCATACTTTTTAACATGCAAGGCAATTAACCAGGGACACAAGTTCTTGTCACCCATACTAATAGAAATCTACCTTGAAAAATATTAAGTATTTCAAGGATGCAAGCTAAACCGAAGTGAACAAATTTACATAAAAGCAAAGAAACATGGAATTACCTCAGTTTCAGGATGGTTTAATTTAAGACATTCACAAGCATGTTGATTCAAGTCCACTGCCCATCTCTATTGAAAAAGAACGGCATCAAAATAAACACAGACAAAACAAGATTTATTCAAAGAATTGCTTTTAATCAGAACAAGCAAAGAACTCACAGTAACAAGGTTCACGCCAGATAAATTTCCACCAAGGCACAAACCAGTTGACATTGCACCACAACCACAATATAAATCTAGTAACTTCATCTCCGGATCTTTACTTTCTTCGGGAAGAAAAGCTTCCTTAGGTTGAGAGTTCACCTCATATTTTCCGATTCCATTAGTTTCAGAAGATATTGTAGAAGAAGTTTCACTACCAGATTCCCCATTTTCTGAGTGAAAATTATATACCAAAACTGAGAAGCAATTTAAAAAATGACAACAGGATACAAAAAGTACATAGATAAAAGGAAACCTGATGGTAAGTTAACAAATGTGGAGTATGGCAAAAGATATTGTGTATCACAGTAATAATCACAAGGTGGAATGGTTTCCTTCTTTGCTTCTAAATCTACCTGAAAATAAATAAAATTTTTACAAAAATCTCAAAATTAATATTATTAATAATTGCACTCGAAAAATAAAGAAAATGACATAAAATATAATTGCAACCAGCGCATTTACATTTAATGTTATTCTGGCGATGTTCAGCTTTTCAACTAGACAATCCAAAGGGTTGTCATCCTGGACTTCAGAAAAGAAAACTCGCTTTGGTTCAATGAGATATGCAAGTTTTTTAATGACCTGTAAAGTAGAAGAGGAATTCAAAATAAATGAATTACGATCAAATAATAATTGAAAACAAACATCTCATAAGATTTAAAAACAAAGAACAAAATATAACTTACAGTGTCTTTAGCCCTATAATACCATTGTGCCGTAAAATACAGTGCCCCATCAATGGCCTCAAATATCTCAACAATTTTACAAATGTAATTGTCTTCTCCTTCTTCTGCCTAAATATCAAAAATGTACACACAACAACCTCAAAATTACTCAAAGAATATAATCAATAATCAATGATACAAAAGGTTAATATGTGATGGCTCAACAAGTACATATATACCCATTCAATTATTAAAATATAGAAATTTTTTACAAGTCTAATATTTTGTTTCAATGTTTCGAGTATGATCATACAACTTGGAGAACACACCTTACCACCAGACATACAATTTAAATAATTGCATATCAATCTATAACTGATCACTTATAGCTTCCAAGACCACAGTGATTTCTAGTTTTCAGCGCAATTGTTTTCCAACATATATAAACAATGAGGCAATGGCAAATCAATTCAACCTGAACCAGTCAAGTTTGAAGCATAAATGTTACAACTGTTTATGATAGATGGAATTAAATTCTGACTCACTTTAACATGGGCATCATCGTAAAGTTTGTAAAGCATGCACCCATCTACTTCTGCCTGAGTGTAGTGACGTCGAGCTTGTTGAATCTCCTCGTCTTCATCGTTTCTGTGCATACGAACAGAGTCAAAAAAATCATCACTAAATTGTGACCAACTGTGAGGAGCTCCAACGAAAGGGATGTGAAATGACAATTAACAATGTTAAAAGGTTTTCAGGTCCTAACATACAACATACCTGTTTGATTTTGGCCCAGCGGATTGCTTCTTTTCCTAAAAGCAACAAAAAATAATAACTAAAATTAAAAATTTTGGGGTTGTAACTGAAAATCAACTTTAAAACACTGAAGTTTGTCGATACAGAGTTGCAACTAAAAAGTAAAAAATCACAAAACCAGCTATTAACGTAAAATTACGCTCAATTTACTTAAGCACATTTTCTGTGTTATTTTAAGAGTATTATATAATAAATTAAAATTTTGAAATTTGTTTTATAAGTAGAAATCAAATACTAATAATAAAGTACACATTTTACTCAACCAATTAAGTTAACCAATGTATTAATCTTAATTTAATTATAAATAAATGTGTAATTATAATTTTTATTTGTAACTATAAAATCATAAGGAAATATTAATTAAAAAATTAAAAAACAATAATTTCAGTTGAAAAATTAAAAACATAAAATAAATCAAACTTTTGATATTGAAAACAACGAATACACCTTAATTTTTCCATAAACTCATGAATATAAATTTTTTATTCATAACTATAAATTCATAAGGGAATTTCAATAAAATTTAAAAAAAAAAAAAAAGATTACTTTCAATTGAAATCTTAAAAATTCTCACAAGCTAAAAAGCTAATCTAAATGGGGCTGATGCCAACCACAATGACATAAGCTAGGTGCCAAATTTTGATTGTGTCTAACTACGTGCTCAATTTTGACCAAGCTAATTTTCTAAACCTTAATCCATTTTTAATCCTAAATAAACCAGGAAATCAGCAGACTAAATTAAAGCTGATTATATTCAAAAACAGGACCAAGTTGGCCCAAAACACAATTAAAACAAAATCATTTTCATGAGGCAGTCATTCAGTCAATAGTAATATTGATTTTGCATCTTGCAAGAGTTATATGAAACATTCCAAACTATTTTCGTGTGTCTTCGAGATCGAAAAACCAAATTCACAATCGTCATTTTAATCGAAATTTAGTGTACTTAGTATCAAAACATAACCAAGCGTTGTGCTAATAATAATAAGCACATCGCTTCATTTCCAAAAATTCAAATGTTTTTACTGTGGCAGAAAAGAAAAAACCACCTTTTCCTGGTACCGTTTCGGCCAGCGGCGCCGGGCTTCCTCGTCGGGAACAGGCTCTCCGACGAATCTGGCGTTAGTCCCCTCGCCATCGCTAACGTTGCCGTCAGTAACGTCCGTGAAGCTTGCTTGCGCCTCTTCTTTGACGACAGAGGAAGCTGCCACAACTTCCTCGGCTTCAGATTTGACCGGTGCGGAATCGGCGACGCGAGAGGCGGAGGATCTGGAGGCGCGCTTGCTCGGCGGCGCGGCAGCGGGAGAGGCGGAGGATCTGGTCTTGCGCTTGCTAGGCATGGCGGAGGCGGAGGAGGAGAGTGGTGCGGCGAGTGCGAAAATAAATTAGAGAGAGAAAGAAAGAGTGAGTGTTTTGAAAATGGGGAAGCGCGAGAGTATTTATAGTAGGCGCTGAAATTTTTTGAAGAGGGAGGGAGTGGGCGGGAAGGCGAAAATGAATGAGATGGAAACAACAATGCATTGCCTTTCTGAAGTCGTCTCTTCGGTCTGAGGGGTAAAATGGGAACTTTTGGGTTTGGGATATTTTTCTTTACAATTGGGCTTCTTTTTGTGTTTACTGTTTCCCAAGTTGGGCTAAACGCAATGCATTGGGATTTCTTTTTTCGGGGAAATATAAATTAGGGTGGTTCCTTAATGTGATAATTTAATCCATTAAATAATAAAAAAAATTATTTAGTTTTTGGATGTGTAAAAAGTGTATATGAGGCGTTTGGTTATGCATTTAACAAGAAGAATGCTTGTAACAAATGTGAAAATTGGAAACTACTTTGAGTAGTTTTGTTGTGAACAAGGATATTTATTTAACACAAGTCTCTTGTGACATAATGAAGTTCCAAACACGCGTGTGGTCCTCAAATTGTTTCTAACCTTGTTTGTGTTACTAATAATGCATAAGTTAAATATAATTTTAAAAATGTTTTTTGTGAAGGAAAAATTGAGTTTTTTAAAAAAAAATTAAGGTATTTAGGTAAGTATTTGCAAGGTCAAGCAAAATGCAATCTAAACACTTATTTTAAGCCCATCAATGGAAAAAGAAACACTAACAAATGTTTTATACTTTCACCATAATTTACTATTAATTTTTGTACAAATATATTTATTATTAATATTTTACTGAGGCAATGTGATTCAACAATCAAACCTAATTCCTTGCATGAAAGTCACATAATCATGTAAACAAAGATCTATATGGAAATTGAATAATTATTGAGAAATAAATCATGTTAATAATATTCCAACTTATAATGATGGGATCTTTAAAGAATAAGTGTGAGGAAAGATTTACATAAAATAAGACCTTAGAGAATTTTTGTATGACACAAAATAAGACCTTAAAATTATAGACGATGTGAGGCAATGTGAGTCACACGCTTAAGATCAGAGACCACTAGGGATAATAAGTCTGGTAGTACCAAAATTGTTTTAATGGGTCAATTTGTTAAAAAAAAAGCTCATTTTTGTATGACACGTGAAAATTCTTCTTTAAGACATAGTTTTAAAATTGAATGACACATGAAAATTTATCTTTAAGACCTAATTTAAAATTCAGATTATTAAGCTTACATTTTTTTATTGTTTGCGATAACAATTTATATTCAGTTTCTTACTATTTGAAAAAAAATATAAACTTTATATCATTCAAAGTAGGAACACACTATTTGTAACACACATTTGTACTATTGTATAAATTTAGTAAAAAAAACTACAAAATCACATTAGACACTCATAGAATCACACTTGAGACTAAAAGTTTGTGATATATAATTAATTTTAATTAATAATATAGAGTGTGTTAAAAGAGTGTGTTGTTAGTATTTATTTTATTCATAATTTAAATAAAATCTTATTACAATAAACATATCTCGATCCCTAATTTTTAGAAAATTGAGACATGCATTTTAAATATTTAGTTTTAATTATCTACACAATATTTTATTTATAATATATCTTGCGTATTATAAAAATAAAAACAAATACTAACTAGTGTCCAAAGAATATTAGTTAAAAAAATTAAATTTAAAATATTTTTATTAAAAGATAAAAAATTATTTTATTTATAATTTTTTGATATTTTAATTTTTTAATCAATGTTTTTAAGACTTATTAGTAACGCCTTAAAGAAAGTCACAAGAGGAGAGAAATTGAATAGAGTAAGGAACAAGTAATAAACAAATTGCATGTGTGGGTGTGCGTATACTTGTAGCTCCTTTCTCCACAAAGCCGCGTTCAAAGACCCAAACCCAACCCTAGATTGAGAGAAAAATCCCCAAAAACAAAACACACATCTCTTTCATTCTCTCCCTCACCAAACCCTAGATTGAAAGAAACCCTAACACACCATGGGAACACCCGAGACATCGCGCGAACCCTGCCCCGATCGCATCCTCGACGACATAGGCGGCGCCTTCGGCATGGGAGCGGTGGGTGGCTCCGCCTTCCATTTTCTCAAGGGTCTCTACAATTCCCCCAAGGGCGATCGCTTCGTCGGCGCCACCCAGGCCGTGCGCCTCAACGCCCCCCGCGTCGGCGGCAGCTTCGCCGTCTGGGGCGGCCTCTTCTCCGCCTTCGACTGCACCATGGTCTACGCGCGCCAGAAGGAGGACCCCTGGAACTCCATCGTCGCCGGCGCCGCCACCGGCGGCTTCCTCTCCATGCGCCAGGGCCTCGGCGCCTCCGCCCGCTCCGCGGCCTTCGGCGGCGTCCTCCTCGCTCTCATCGAGGGCGCCGGGATCATGCTCAACAAGTTCCTCAGCGCGCAGCAGCCCATGCCTATGATCATGGACGAGCTGCCGCCGCAGTCGTCGACCGAGCAGTCGTGGCTCGGAGGGTGGTTCGGTGGAGGGAACAAAGAGGAGACTGCCACCACCGCCGGCTCCGGAAGCGAGACGAAGATTCTGGAGAGTTTTGATGCGCCCCCTGTGCCCAATTTTGAGTATAAGTAAGTGGAGAAGTTATCCCATGGTTCAGTTCAGACCAGACCAACGTAGTCCTAATTGATCTCCACATGTCATGAAATTGATTGTTATAGTAAATTGGAAAAACTTGACTAGTTGTCATTTAGAGATTGATTGATATCATAAAACATGTGGTGGTCTGAGGCTATCTAAATAATTTTCTCAAGTAATTCGGGTTTTTGGTTTTAGGGGTAGTTATTTTTTGTGGCGGAGTTGAGAAGTTAATATTGAATTTGTCGTTGAATCTCACTTGATGATTGTCTATCATACAATACAATGATTTTGTTTACCTGTTTTCCTTTTCTTTTTTGTTTTTTACAATAATGTGTAATGTAAGTGTAGTGGTAGGCTTTCATCACATTTATAATTTATGTATTGTTTTCTTTTGAATTAAAATTTTGATATCTTATCAGATGGAGTTATTAGTGTAAGGATGGATTGTGGCTTATTTTGAATGTTTAAATGTCGTCTCCTTTCGCTGGAAATAGGAGTACTACACAGTTTGAGGGTGCTGTTTTATGACTTTTGTTTTTTTGGAGTAAGACATTATCCTCTATCTATCTTAACACAGGTTACACAATACTCAGAATGAGATGAAATGTGAATCTTTAACATTTAAGTATGTAAAATTCTATGTAGTTTCTTTTATTATTGTGTGCATCATATGTTTCTGTTTTTTTTTAATAGTTTTTGTTATGATTTGAAAGAGTTATTATTGTTGGATACTTGGATTTGTTTTTACAGCACCGTGGTATTGTTATTTGTTCTGCATATATTGGTATTTGTTCATGCTCAAGGATAAACTCACCAGAGAATCTTAAAAGTTCAGTGTGAACTCAAGAGTCATGTGAGCTCTACAATGCCATGACTTGAGGTGAAGTGACTAAGACTAGTCACACCTATTTAACAAGTGTGCCATTCTTTAACTGTTCTGGCCAATGACACTTTAGCTAGATCCATGAGAAGGATCAAGAGACTGTTACGTTGGGCCGCCAAGACTAGTTGGCCTGCCAATTCTTCACAGCTCTAGTGTCTTCCTGCTATCAGTGCACAACAGTTCATTGGCCTTGACATTGAGTCAGCTCTGCCAATAGATCAGCCATGAGCCTGATTGGACATGGTGAGCCATTTATGGGTTAATATTTGATTGGTCTGTTGATAGAATTTGGCCATACAGTTCACACCTCCTCAAGTGTGAAGCCTAAAAAGTATAGACGAAAGATAATTTGGTTGGATGGTTCGGTATTAGTATATTGGTAGCAGTGAGCACTTTCTTTTTTCTTTCAAAGTTCATTAGGGACCTGACTAGGTTGATGTTTAGGCTGGGGGAGGTGAATCACGTTAAATTCTATGATGTAGACGTGCTATGTATATTCAGTTTATGCATATCTGTTTATGTCTTCTCTGTTTACATGATGACGGCATTGGGTTTGATTTCACTTCCCTGATCATTGGATCATTAATTTATTGGGAAAATAGGTGTAAATTATGATTTTGGAATTAACTGGCAGCTGATTAGATGTTTTTTTTTATTTAGATTTTAAAGCAAAAAAGTGTAGGAACTGAGTATCCTTGTACTTGTACTATATAGGTTTTGTTTAGGTTTAGTCTTTCTCACTCATGGTTTTGGAAATGGAAACTTTATTTTAGCCTGATTCATGTATTTCAATTGACAACATGAAGGATTCAGTAAGCAATTAAAGTTTTATGTTATGCATTGTGTCCATACTGCATGTTTCTACATTTTTGGTCTCAACAGAATTCTGTATTCTTTATTCTTGCATTTCAATATTATTATAGACTGGCTGGATAGTGTTATGTTCCTCGGTTGGTTTAATTGCTTTCTAGATCAACACTCAATTTGGTCCTTTGGTCACTGAAAAAATTGCGCAATTCAATTTGGTTTTGATAAAAGTCACAGAACAGTATTTCAGCATTACAATTGTAGAACCTTTTGGTCTTTCAATTATTTTTCTTTAAAAATGTAAATCATATATGAATTTAGTGTTTGGCGAAATAATTACTAATCTAAATTAGCCCTTGATAAGTGAAACGGACTAAAAAAAATAGTCTTTCATTTTTAATTTCGTACCTGAATCCAAATTCGAAATCTGATTTTGCTAAAAGCTGATGAGAAATGTTCGTTAAAATGAAAAATTGGAAGTAACAAGTGTCGCTGTTCTTCCTGCTTTCCAATCCGAATAGCTTGAGATTTCCTTAATCAAATCAAACTATCGAAGTGTGCTCTTTCTCTCTCTCTCTCACACACACAAAAAAAAATAAAAAATCGAAGTAGTCCTAATTTGTGATCCATTGGGCAAGGACAGGATATTAACATAATCCACTGTTCTATTTTCTTTTTATTTGCTAGAGTTATTGATACTATGCATGTAGGGTTGATCACTACAGTATAAACATTGCACATGAAATTTTTGAGATGTTACTACTACAAAAATTTATTGTGTAATGTCATTCTTTTGGAAGCGCATAACCTAGAACCTTAACTTTTAAAGTGCAAGGGCATCATGCTATAGATGCATCTGCATGTTATCAAAATCTTCGACTTTTTTTTATCTTTGTGCTATCTTTCCTAAAATTATGTTCCTATATATCTCTAATTTCAAATTAATAACATGGATATTCCCTTTTTTTTTCCAGTGTGAATTCGGTTCCCCTTCAACCGAATTCACTTCTTGTTTGAGCAAAAAAAAATTATTGACGTTGAGAAATCGGTTTTTCCAAAATCGAATTTTGAATGGTTATTTATTTATTTAAAAAATTATTAAAAGTATTTTTAATTAGACAAATCATTTTTTCTTATTTTTTTTTGTACCATTTTTTTTTTGGTCTTTATACATTTTTAAAACATTCATTTTAGGTTTTTAATTGTAAAATTTGGTCTTATTTATTTTGTTATTTTTAAATATTTTTGATGTTTTATTTTCAAAAATTATTTAAGTTTCATAGTCTTCATGTAAATGAATTTAACGGTGTAAGTTTCAAATCTTCATTCGGTTTAAAAAGACTTGAAAAAGGTGTTCTTAAAACACAAAAAAAACATGTTTTGCATTTTAATAGTTTCCTCATGCTCTTTATTTTATTTTTTTTCCTTATGAATATGAGGTTATTTTGTATAAACAATGCATCATTTGTATTGTTTTCATGTTGATGAATGCAACGATACAACTTTTACGACTTGAATCGGTAAAAAAAAGCTCTAAAATTGTGGCTGAAAATTTGAAAAAATATCTTTTTGCATTCTAGAAATTGTGAAAATTAAATTTTGCATTTAGTAAACTCATTTTAGATTTACCAATGAACAATTTTATTGTTCTACAATAAAAAGAAGATTACATATGAAATTCCTAAAACAAACATAAATGAGAAAACTATTGCTCAAACATATTGTTCGGAGCATTATTTGTCACACTTGATGACATGTGACATGCACAAAATATATACGTTTTAACACGAGGTCAATTCTCCTTCAAAAACACTTGTGTCACATATTAACAATACATGAACATACAATACAAATTTGTGCATACCAAAATTATTGGTAACCTAAAATACAAAAACATTACATTGACAACATTGTGTAGTGTAATATTCAAATAACATTTTGAGTGAAGAGGAAAGAAACAAAACACAACCATCTGTAAAATATACAATTCAATTCAATAAAAAATAAACTCCATGCGACACACAAAGTAAGAAATTAACAACAAAAATAAGAAACTTCCATTATGAAAAAGACTTTGTGATAAAAATAAATGGTTTGAAGATGATGCGATATTGAAGTTAACACCCATACATTATCCATATTTATACAAATAAATGAGTCAAACTTTGAATGGAAGAGATAACATAATTTAAATGAAATATGTTGTCAAGCATTTTTTTCCACTTGCTATCTCAGTTGCTCATTCTCCTGACACAAAAGATGAAGTTCTGTAGGATTTCTGACGGGTGAACAATAACCTCATATTTATTTATGAGTTTTGGGTCATTATTTTTTGGGGGCTATCTTGATCGCTAAGCTCTGCAGGATTCCTAATGCATGAATGTGGTGAAAGAATGTAAAACATGTTTATTTGTGAACTGTTGATGGATTGATTGATTCATGATGTGTCCTGCAATTGGTTTATTTATGTTTATTAATAAAAAATAAAATGAGAAATACATACATTAATATATTTCCTACAAGCAAAATACATACATTATTATTATAGTAAATAAACATTGAAATTACAAACACTTAACCTTGAAATCAAAATAACATGAAAATGAACATTTGAATAAAGTTAGATTGTAATCTCCACATAACATAATTCAAGTTTCATTGTTTTGTGAAACAATTTTTCCACAACATCACAAAGACTACATTGGAACTGTGGTTTGATTTGGGCACACAACTCAACACACACGAGGTTAGGATTTCCTGCGAATATAGAAAACATCCTATGTATGTGCTCATCGTCTTCACAAAACCTTTCATCTAGTAAACAAAAAAAAAACACAAAGGTTATGATTACACCAACTAAAATATGTTTGAATTAACACTCTACGCAGAGTACATGGGGGTCATGTTTCTTGCTCAACGGGCAGGGGTAAAAGGGAGGCCGCCCCTTGTAGGGTGCGGGGCAGTACCCTGTCCAAAACATTTACATGATGATATTATCATATGTATACTTTGTCTACCACAAAACAACTCTACAAGCCCCAATCAAGCATTATAATATTATTGAATGTGATTGTTCAACATGCTATAACTAAATGTTACTGTTTCCCCGTGATGAATCACTCGATTCTAACACTGCAAGCATGGTGCATCAAAGACATTACACTTCAACATGACATTATTGAATGTTACTATTCCATAGTGAGGAAAAATAAAATGTGAATGTTCCACCATTAGGAATCCAAGAAGCTAATTACTCCCACATAGAGTATGCATGTGTGTCATATATTTTACGGGCTTGGAAGTGTGCCAAGATAAACAATGACTAAATGTTCCTTTTCTCATAACATTATTAAACATGTGTTTTGTTATGCATATGCAAAGTGTGTTTGATAGAATATGTATAAGCGTGCTACGTCAAAGCATGAGTTAGCATGCTTATCTTTTGTTGTGTATAAATACAAGTAGTGTGTTTAAAATCAAAACACAACACAACCAAAGAAAGAAAGATGAAAATTTTTAAAATTTGTGTGGGCCATCAAAATGTTTTGTTTGTTTAAGCTTCGGATTGCCAAGAGCATGCATTGGTGAATATAGTAAAAAAACGTTATCCTTGGTAATGCTGAAGAGAAGTTAGCTTTGTATATTCTACTACCTTAGTTTTCAGGGTGCATTGATTTTATTATTTGTTAATATTTTAAAAGATAAAGTTTTACTTGCATTTTTTATTGATAGTATTTAACTATTTTGCCTAATAATATCTTTTTAAATGGTCTAAATCGAGTCAAAATGTAAAATTTATACCATTAATTTCATTTACAGGAAAACTATTGAAGTTAACTAATTTTTGAACCACAAAATATCATAAATATTTAAAAAAAACGCAAAAATCACCCCACAAACAACATTTAAATTAAAATTTTAAAATTACTTAACTAAGTCAAATTTTACAATTAAAAAAATAAATCGTATAAGACAAAAACAAACTAGTACAAAAAATAAGAGAAAAAATAATTCGCCTAATTAAAAATATATTTTAAATAACAACATAAATAAAAAACGAAAATAAAAAAATAAAATGAAGGATATCCATGTTATTAAAATGAAAAGTATATAGGAACATAATTTTAGAAAAGGTGGCACGGACATAAAATGGTCGAAAATCTTGAGTCCTGAAGTTGCATATTTATTTATTCATTCCATCTTAGGCTCCTCCCGTAACATGAATAGCCGCCTTCAACGCGGAGATTTGCAATTGTGATGTTGGACAATTGAACACAAATCGTGGTCCAAAGGTTCCTCTTTTTAAGGTTAATTCTTTAATGGGACAGTGCTATAGAAGCATAAATAATGATGCATGATATTCAGTAAATTAACTTCAAAATGTATCTTTATGCCCTTCTCGTCGTCACCAGTGGTCAGAAGATATATTTCATAAATACCACTTCATTCGTGTCAGAAATTAAGATTGTGTTTGGATTTTAGTTAAAAACTCTCATAGAAACGTTCAACTCAATTCTTCCTACCACAAGTTTGTCGTCCCTTCAGTGGACTTGGAATGTAAACAAATGAAAGTTCACTGAAAATCCAAACACACCATAAGTTGTTCACATTGGATGAGGTCAAACTCCTTTGAACCTCAATGGAAGAACAGTTGACAATTAACTTGGAAAATAACTTGCTAATCATTAATTACAGATACCTAGTCCCTAGGGTGAGCGGGATTAATTAAGGTTGCAAGCCACTAGTCTTTTGTATTCCTATTTATATAATAAAAATTTAAATATATTTTTAATATTTTTTTTTTTAATTTACTATAAAAAAATATTTTTTATTTTATTATCTTACATTTTTAAACTTTTACTTTTCATACTTACATCAATTTAAGTTTGTTAAATAAAGATGCGACACTCTCTTAAAATCAACAGATTGAGAATAACAAGAAATATCAAAATCAACCGTTTGAAAAATGTTAGGTAGTAAAATAAAAATAAAAATATTTTTTAGATAGTAAATTAAAAAAATAGATATATTGTTTATATGAAAAACATATTTAATCTATAATAAATAATAAGTGATGATGTTTAGACGGTTATTTAATTATAATTATAGATGTTAAATTTATTGATTTTTATAATAATAATTACCTTCCAAACAATAAATTTTGGATTTATTGCTAGTACAGAAACTTCTATAACGACGACTCTTATTCATATCAGAGTTGCAATTAGAAAGCATTGAATGTGAGAGGAGTGAAAATGCATTTCATTAGACGGCCACTGTAAAATTTCAGTGCAGGAAGGTAAAATCCACCCTCTGGTTGTCGGGGCTAACAATCCAAAGTGGAATAAATAATAGGAGAAAACTTGGATATATTATAGTATTATACAGAATAAATAATAGGAGAAAAATTATATAGATTATTGAGATTAAACTTTAATTTTGATTAAAGAATAGCAAATATAATATTTAAGGTATAACTGATAGTATAATAATTTTTTACATGATTAGTAATGTATCATAAATTTATTAATTTTTTAACAAATACTTACAAAATCAAACTGATGATGATTTTTGATTGATTAATAGTAAAAAAAATTATACATCAATAACGCAGGACTATTAAACTCTTATTCATACCACACTTGCAATTGGAAATTAAGTATTGAATAAATGGTAGTAGAAGGAAAATGTATTTCATCTGATAGTCACTGTAAGATTTTCAGTGCTGGAAGGTAGAAATCACGTTCTATCTGTCGGGCTAATTAAGTGGAGAATGGATTTAGTGTGTGTGGTTTTGATGTTGCTCAATCAATAGGAGAGTGGATTTTGTCAAAAGTATGAGAGTGTGAGACTGGGTTGTGGGGTATTGTGGAAATATAAGGCAAACACTAACAACCCAATTGAAGCCTCAGTGATCATTCGAATTGGTGAAAACAAGAGATGCACTAGCCTTTGATTTGTGCATTAGTCAAGTCAACGTAACACTCCACCTTAATTAGGTCTTATAGAAAAAAATATGATTATTTTGCATCTAAAATTATGAAAGTAAAAATCAAAACAATTGACATTCGATAATTTCAATGATTAAATTGATTGGCACACACATTTATTTTAATATTTAGTATTCTATTTAAAGAAATACCTTGAAAGATTAAGTGGATTGTGTCATTTTCCCTCCTTTCTATGGTTCCCTCACCAAGAAGGTAACAATCACTCTCTGAGAGCTCGAGGTAGCATCCAGATTGAGACTTGATAGTTGGGTCCATGGATTGAACTTTTTTCTTCTTCTTCTTTATCCGGTTTCTCATGATCTAGTATTGAATTTTTGTCCTAAATTAAAGTAGAAAACAAAAGTAGTAGGAAAAGAAAAGTATACAAACTAGAAAACAAAGACAGTGTAATTTCGTCCAAGTGTTTGTGGGGTTGTAACGAAGGCATATTTGTAGAATCCTTAATTTTCATTTTCCAGTTCTTCAAAGTCTTCCATTTACGTTAATGGTGGAGGTCTCTTACGAACTACGAAAAATAAAGAGAGGCAATTAATGCTTTGGTGGCTGCTTCACCTTCATTCTAGATTACGGAATAATTTCCCCTGCTCTTTTGGTACAAGAATAATTTTTTTTCATAAACAATAAGAGAAATTTATATCCACGCATGCCTATGCTACGCGAATGGGAAAAAAAATTAAGTTCAAAATTCTTGTGTTTGACTAAAGTAGTATTTTCCAAGCAACCCATTTATTATATCCAATATTAATTCTTATTCATTGTTTAGAAAATAGGTGGAAAAGTCAAAGCTTTGGTAATTTAACCGTGGGTGCCGAATAAAGATAATTGTTTAAGTGGAGTTATGAAATGAATTATTTTATTCTAATGATATACTTTTATAATTTATTTATTTTATCTCTTTCTGTTTTATTGCTTTTTTATTTCACTCTTCTTTGTATTTTTCTTAGTTATACCGAAAAATGTTATAAAAAATGATCGAACAGAAACTTAAATACCAGTTATAAGATGATAAGAAAGATTGAATTTAAATCTTCGTACATTTACTTCAATTCTAATGGTTCTGCAATCAAATACTTTTTGATATTTTTGATAATATATCATGATTATTATATTTAAAAAAATAAAATTATAATTTTTACCAAGTACAGTTAAAACATTATGCAACCAACTACGATGAATCTTTCTTCAAACAGAGAAATTCCTTTGCCAACATCTTCTCTAATATATTCTTTCATTATGCAGACATGAGAATTTGTGATGGATATTTCTTTAATAAGTGATATATCTTTTTTTTAACATAATTATATATTTATCATATTAGTGAATAACAGAAGATCGAGAGCCAAATTCAATAGAAAAAAAGAAGTGAAATTTATTTGGAGTAAGACCTTTCTTTCTTTTAATAGAAAAGATGGCATAAAGGTGGAGAAGCCCATTACAGAAGAATCCTACAGGGAGAAGTTATCCCAAGACCAAGAGTATATAATATCACGCAGAAGCAACAGATTACAGCTAGCAGGTGTGTGTGAATGAATGTGATCGATAATGCGGAATTCTAGAATGGAATTTTTATATAATTACTATATTATTATTATGCCAAAACTTATCTGTCTATATTTTAATAAATGCACATAAATTTTAATATAGCCCCAGCTATTTTATTTCTATATAAAAAAATAGACATCATGTAAAAATTGACGATGAAACATCTTACAATACAAGGTGGTCAGCAACTGCTATCCTTTAACCTCTATTGTTGCGTCAATTGACCGAAGTGTTCCAATATAGAAGTTTTGAGTTCTTTTCTTTGTAGTATTTATACTTTTTGCAGTTCTGTTCCGCTTTTATTTTTCTACCAAAGCTAAGATATATGCAAGGATTCTTAATAAATATTTGAATTTTTTTAATATTTTTTTCTTTTTATAAAATAAATTTTTTTATTTATTTGTTATTCATACTTTTTTTAATCTATAACGAGTTAACAAATTTTATATTTATCTCTTAATAATTATTTATTTATTTTTTATTAGACCTTTTGAAAAAATAATAACAAATAAAAAATTTATCATAAAAAATTATAAATTTTACTTTTTTATCTTAAATGGACAAATAATACGAAGACCAAAAATAAATTTTTTATTTATTAAATTTTAATTAAAAATAAATATAATATTCAATTATTTATTACAAATCATAAACATATTTTATCATCTATCAATATATTAGCTTTGACTGACCCGCCAAAATTGAACAGAATATTAACCTTTCCGAGGAAGTCAACAGTTCTCAACTTTTCAGGCCGGGAAAACCAAACTTTGAACTTCAGAGTTTCAAACCGCAATACATGAAATCATCTTCATCCTCTCTAACAAATAAGCTTCTTTTCTTTTCAACTTACACACAAGCACATACACACTTCAAACCAGGGAAAAAAACTGAATCACCCAGATGGAACTATTCACCTCATCATGTCTTAAATTTCTATTTCACTCTCTTGTGATCTTATTCGTCCTCTTTAACCATGCAAATTCTCAGTCTCAGTTGCATGATCAAGAACGTGCAACTTTACTGAAGATAAAGGAATACCTTGAAAACCCTGAATTCCTTAGTCACTGGACTCCATCAAGCTCCTCTCACTGCTCATGGCCAGAGATAAAATGCACCTCCGATGGCTCAGTCACTGGATTGACTTTGTCCAACAGCAGCATCACTCAAACCATACCCTCTTTCATATGTGACCTCAAAAACCTCACAGTTGTTGATTTCTACAACAATTACATTCCCGGGGAGTTCCCAACAACTCTCTACAATTGCTCCAAGTTGGAGTACCTAGACCTGTCCCAGAACAACTTTGTTGGTAGCATCCCTCATGACATTGACAGACTCTCTAATTTACAGTATCTCAGCCTTGGTTACACCAATTTCTCTGGTGATATTCCTGCAAGCATTGGAAGGCTAAAGGAACTCAGAAATCTTCAATTTCAAAACAGTCTTTTGAATGGAACATTCCCTGCTGAGATTGGCAACTTGTCCAATCTTGACACCTTGGACTTGTCCTCTAACAACATGCTCCCTCCTTCGAGGTTGCACGATGACTGGACCCGGCTGAACAAGTTGAAGTTTTTTTTTATGTTTCAGTCCAACTTGGTTGGGGAGATCCCTGAAACCATTGTAAACATGGTGGCTTTGGAGAGATTGGATCTATCGCAAAACAATTTGAGTGGACCGATTCCTGGCGGTTTGTTCATGCTGGAGAATCTGAGCATAATGTTTCTTTCTAGAAACAATCTTTCAGGGGAAATACCTGATGTGGTTGAAGCATTGAATTTGACCATCATTGATCTCACTCGGAATTTCATCTCAGGAAAAATACCAGATGGTTTTGGAAAGCTCCAAAAGTTAACTGGTTTGGCTTTGTCTATTAATAACTTGGAAGGGGAGATACCAGCAAGCATAGGACTTCTTCCATCTCTGGTAGATTTTAAAGTGTTTTTCAACAATTTATCAGGTATTCTTCCTCCTGATTTTGGTCGCTACTCAAAGCTTGAAACATTTTTGGTTGCAAATAATAGTTTTAGTGGAAAGCTACCAGAGAACTTATGCTATAACGGTCACTTGCTTAATATATCTGTGTATGAAAATTATCTGAGTGGGGAATTGCCACAATCACTTGGGAATTGTAGTAGCCTCATGGAACTGAAAATCTATAGCAATGAGTTTTCTGGTAGCATTCCTAGTGGTCTTTGGACTTTAAACTTGTCAAATTTCATGGTGAGTCATAATAAGTTCACCGGTGAGCTTCCTGAGAGATTGTCCTCAAGTATTTCGCGCTTGGAGATAGATTACAATCAATTTTCTGGTAGAATTCCAACTGGGGTATCTTCATGGACTAATGTGGTAGTGTTTAAAGCCAGTGAGAACTACCTTAATGGGAGTATTCCAAAAGAGTTAACAGCTCTTCCCAAGCTAAATATTTTATTGCTTGATCAGAACCAGCTCACAGGGTCACTTCCGTCAGATATAATATCATGGCAGTCCCTTGTAACTCTAAATTTGAGCCAAAACCAACTCTCTGGACATATCCCAGATTCAATTGGTCTGTTACCTGTCCTTACGATACTTGACCTGTCAGAAAATCAATTGTCTGGTGATGTTCCTTCTATACTTCCCAGACTCACCAATCTCAATCTATCCTCCAATTATTTGACAGGGAGGGTTCCAAGTGAATTTGACAATCCTGCTTATGACACCAGCTTTTTGGACAATTCTGGCCTCTGTGCTGATACCCCGGCACTGAGCCTCAGATTGTGCAATTCTAGCCCTCAAAGCCAAAGCAAGGACTCATCTTGGTCTCCTGCTTTGATTATAAGCCTTGTGGCAGTGGCCTGCTTGCTGGCTTTGTTGACATCACTCTTGATCATCAGATTTTACAGAAAAAGAAAGCAAGTATTGGATAGATCATGGAAGCTCATTTCCTTCCAAAGGCTGAGTTTCACTGAATCAAACATAGTGTCATCACTGACAGAAAATAATATTATTGGCAGTGGCGGATATGGTGCAGTATACCGTGTTGCAGTTGATGGTTTAGGCTATATTGCTGTGAAGAAGATTTGGGAAAACAAGAAGTTAGATAAGAATCTTGAGAGCTCATTTCACACTGAAGTTAAGATATTGAGCAACATTCGCCACAGAAACATTGTGAAATTGATGTGCTGTATCTCTAATGAGGACTCTATGCTCCTTGTCTATGAGTATGTGGAAAACCGTAGCCTTGACAGGTGGCTGCACCGGAAGAATAAGTCATCAGCTGTGTCAGGTTCAGTCCATCATGTTGTCCTTGATTGGCCAAAGAGATTGCATATAGCCATTGGAGCTGCACAAGGTTTGAGCTACATGCATCATGATTGCTCACCACCTATTGTTCATCGAGATGTGAAAACAAGTAACATTCTTTTGGATTCTCAATTCAATGCAAAAGTTGCTGATTTTGGTCTGGCTAGGATGTTAATGAAGCCAGGGGAACTTGCCACCATGTCATCTGTGATCGGCTCATTTGGCTATATAGCTCCAGGTGAATGACTTTCCAAAATTTTTGTTTCCTTCAAAATATATATAGGACAAAACTTACACAGTACTTTTAAGAACTATTTAATCCATTCTCTAATCAAAATTAATGTTTTTATCGGTAATCATTGCTAATTTTAGTTACCGAGATGATAAAATGCTAATTTTGATTGGAAACCAACAACAATCATACCTTTAATTAGTATTGTATCTAAGTTTTGTCCACGAATATATTTCTTAGTTGAATTATATGTCTCATTTTTCCTTGGTATACCTCGTAAGTCTAATATGAATGGCTTTTGACTTCCTTGAATTGCAGAATATGCTAAAACAACTCGAGTCAGCGAAAAGATTGATGTGTTCAGCTTTGGAGTTATCCTATTAGAACTGACAACTGGTAAGGAAGCTAATTATGGTGATGAGCACTCATCTCTTGCAGAGTGGGCGTGGCGCCACCAGCAGTTAGGAAGCAACATAGAAGAGCTGCTAGACAAGGATGTCATGGAAACCAGTTACTTGGATGGAATGTGTAAGGTTTTCAAACTAGGGATCATGTGCTCTGCAACACTTCCTTCTAGTAGACCTTCCATGAAAGAGGTTCTACAAATATTGCTTTCTTGTGAAGATTCATTTTCCAAAGGAGAGAGCATTATTGGCCACTATGATGATGTTCCCCTTCTCAAAAATTCAAAAAGAGAGCATAAGTTGGATATTGATAATGATAGCTAGCTAGATTGGTATTGTGTTGAGGTTGGATATTGCTGATTAGTGTGACTAACCAACTTAGCTTCCATGGAGATTATTGCCAATTCTGGAATTGAAGTCAGTGAAACATAGCCACAGGATTATAGATTTAGAATATCAGTACTATAGAATGCATGAAAAGTGACACAAGATATAAGTACTTCTTTTTGGTATGTGAGATTAATCCTCAGGCTTGGTGATTAGGTATCAGGATTCCAATTAATCAAAATCCATAACAGAATTTCTCAAGTACTTTGTAAATTGTAACTACTCTTAGCTGCATAGTCCTTAATACTTTCTTTTTGGGATCACAATCTCCCAATGGAAATTTTGCGTCATATTTGAAGTTTTTTGTTGAGAGTTTGTCAACAAAATCAGATCATTTCAATATTAGTACTTGATACTCAAATACATAATTCTCCCAAATTTCATTTATAGAATATTTTAAAGAATTTAATTTTCATGCATTTTCCAAATTTTAAAGATTTTTACACTCTCAATAAATTAAAAATCTTCCTAAATAAAATTACTATACATGAAATCTGTGAATCGATGTCATATCTATTTGTGCATTCTAACTAAATTCTATTTTAAAACCATGGTAATTAAAATAAAAATATTGAATTTATAATATTAAATCAATCGACAATAAAATTTTAAAAATAACATGCTAAATTAAAGCATCATGGAAATAGTCAAAAGCTGGATGCTTCCTTTTGAAGGTTTTGCATACTGTGCTCACGTATTTGTAGTACTAATGAAAAGGTAACAAATATAAAAAAAATAGCAAGTTGATGTCATAAAGTTCTAAAATACTATCAAATATAGTGCGACAATTCATCGTGGGCATATGTGGTCGCAAAACTTTGCTGTTTCTTGGTCAGCGTTCACATTCACACGTGAATCGAGGTCAAAGTTTTGTTGGTGATTCTGAATGGAAACTATTCTAAACGATTGAATTAATTGCCCCTTGATTACTCTAGATTCCTTTAATTATAGAAAAAAAAAGGGTAGAATCAAGAAGCGTAGCGATTTTCCAAATAAAAAGCCTTCAAACTCGTAGATTCAGAGTAAAGAAAACATCTCCAGGTTGGAAACCATAACGTGAAGGCTAGGGATATAATTTTTTATCACATAATAAATACTTTAATATGTTTTAGTTGCCCCATAATTATACTAATATTTTTTTAGTAAATTCAGAATATTTCTCAACTCAAAACCAAAGATTAACCCACAATACACCATCAAAGATTTTTTTTTATTTACATAAATTACGGAATCAAATCTCTTATCACAAAAAAAAATATAGATCAATTTACCTGAAATTCTAACTTAACAATAATAATCTTATATGACTTAAATATAATTATCTTTTGTGAAGGATACCTGTAATTTAAAAAAAAAAAATTCTTATCGCATATTTAAAAGACTAAATTTATTTATCATGCCACATCATTTGATAAAAAAAAACCCCATAATTCTAATATGCGACCTTATCATTACTCTTAAATATTACCTTTACTAATTTATTTGACACATATTGATACTTTTCCTGCAATATATCCTAATACTAGAGGACAATCCGTGGTCTCAGCAGGTCCATATAAAAATTGGCATTAGACAGGATAGGTAAGTTGGCATGCCAAGTTTGAAAGCAAGATTAAGTCAATGATGGTTCAACTTTTCAGTCATATTCAGTGTGTTTGTTGCCAATAAGAGAAGCAATAGATTTCTCAGACATTATCTCTTCATTATTGCATAACACCATGAGTGAACTAGAAACAACTCATACACCACCAAGATGAAAAAAACTACCTCATCATGTGACAAAATGCCAATCCTCTCTCTTCTCTCCTTCTTCCTCTTTCTCACCTATGCAAACTCTCAGTCTCAGTACTCTTTGCTGTATGATCAAGAACATGCAGTCCTATTGAGGATAAAGCAACACCTGCAAAATCCACCGTTCCTCAATCACTGGACCCCATCAAACTCTTCACATTGCACTTGGCCAGAGATCAGCTGCACCAATGGCTCAGTCACTTCACTGACTATGATCAACACCAACATCACTCAAACACTGCCACCTTTCCTATGTGACCTCACAAACCTCACACATGTTGATTTTCAGTGGAATTTCATTCCTGGTGAATTCCCAAAATATCTCTACAACTGCTCCAAGCTTGAGTACCTTGACCTCTCACAAAACTACTTTGTCGGTAAGATTCCTGATGATATTGACCACTTGGCTAGCCTGAGTTTTCTTAGCCTTGGTGGCAACAACTTCTCTGGTGACATTCCAGCCAGCATTGGGAGGTTAAAGGAGCTAAGAAGTCTTCAACTTTATCAGTGTCTTCTCAATGGTACTTTCCCTGCCGAAATTGGCAACTTGTCCAACCTTGAGTCCTTGTATGTGTTCTCAAACCACATGCTCCCTCCCACAAAGTTGCCATCAAGCTTGACCCAGTTGAACAAATTGAAGGTCTTTCATATGTATGAATCCAGCTTGGTAGGGGAAATCCCTGAAGCCATTGGACACATGGTGGCATTGGAGGAATTGGATTTGTCAAAAAATGATTTAAGTGGACAAATTCCCAATGATTTGTTCATGCTGAAAAATCTGAGCATACTGTATCTTTACCGGAACAGCCTTTCTGGGGAGATACCTGGAGTGGTTGAAGCATTCCACTTGACAGACCTTGATCTTTCAGAGAATAAACTTAGTGGGAAAATACCAGATGATTTGGGAAGGCTCAATAACTTAAAATACTTGAATTTGTATAGCAATCAGTTATCTGGGAAGGTACCAGAAAGCATTGCTCGTCTGCGGGCTCTGACCGATTTTGTTGTTTTTATCAACAATTTATCAGGTACTCTTCCTTTAGACTTCGGTCTGTTCTCAAAGCTTGAAACATTTCAGGTTGCATCTAATAGTTTCACAGGAAGGTTGCCAGAGAACTTGTGCTACCATGGAAGTTTAGTTGGTTTAACTGCTTATGACAATAACCTGAGTGGGGAGTTGCCAGAATCTTTAGGAAGTTGCAGTAGCCTGCAAATTCTGAGGGTTGAAAACAATAATCTTTCTGGCAACATTCCCAGTGGTCTATGGACATCTATGAACTTGACAAAAATTATGATAAATGAAAACAAGTTCACTGGTCAACTTCCTGAAAGATTTCATTGTAATCTTTCAGTCCTGTCCATAAGTTACAATCAGTTTTCTGGTAGAATTCCGCTCGGAGTGTCTTCCTTGAAGAATGTTGTGATCTTCAATGCCAGTAACAACCTCTTCAATGGTAGTATTCCACTGGAGCTAACATCTCTTCCCCGTCTAACAACTCTTCTGCTTGATCATAACCAGCTCACAGGGCCACTTCCATCAGATATAATATCATGGAAGTCCCTAATAACTCTAGATTTGTGCCACAATCAACTCTCTGGAGTAATCCCAGACGCAATTGCTCAGTTACCTGGCCTTAATATTTTGGATTTGTCAGAAAACAAAATCTCTGGTCAAATTCCACTTCAACTAGCCCTTAAGAGACTCACAAATCTCAATCTGTCGTCCAATCTTTTGACAGGGAGGATTCCAAGTGAACTAGAAAACCTTGCTTATGCCACAAGCTTTTTAAACAATTCCGGTCTCTGTGCTGATAGTAAAGTACTAAACCTTACCTTGTGTAATTCTAGGCCTCAAAGGGCAAGAATTGAAAGAAGATCTGCATCTCATGCTATAATCATAAGCCTGGTGGTAGCAGCCTCCTTACTGGCTTTGTTGTCATCATTCTTGATGATCAGAGTTTACAGAAAAAGAAAGCAAGAATTGAAAAGGTCATGGAAGCTCACTTCCTTTCAGAGGCTGAGTTTCACAAAAAAAAATATTGTGTCTTCAATGTCAGAACACAATATTATTGGCAGTGGTGGGTATGGTGCAGTATATCGTGTCGCTGTTGATGATTTAAATTATGTTGCAGTGAAAAAGATATGGAGTAGCAGAAAGTTAGAGGAGAAGCTTGTAAGTTCATTTCTTGCAGAGGTTGAAATACTGAGCAATATTCGTCATAACAACATTGTAAAGTTGCTATGCTGCATCTCCAAAGAGGATTCTCTGCTCCTTGTCTATGAGTATCTGGAAAACCATAGCCTTGATAGGTGGCTACAAAAGAAAAGTAAGCCAGCAGCTGTGTCAGGTTCAGTCCTTGATTGGCCAAAGAGATTGCATATAGCCATTGGAGCAGCACAAGGTTTGTGCTACATGCATCATGACTGCTTACCACCGGTTGTTCATCGCGATGTGAAAACAAGTAACATTCTGTTGGATTCTCAATTCAATGCAAAAGTTGCTGATTTTGGTCTGGCCAAGATGTTGATGAAGCCAGAAGAACTTGCTACCATGTCAGCGGTGGCAGGCACATTCGGCTATATTGCTCCAGGTGAAAACAAGTAACAAATGTATTGCTTCAATTAAATTTTCTATTTCATTTTTCTTTGTCACAAGTTTAGTCTAAATGTTTATTTCATGCATGAATTGCAGAATATGCTCAAACGACTAGAGTCAATGAGAAGATAGATGTCTATAGCTTTGGAGTTGTCCTATTGGAACTGACAACTGGAAAAGAAGCCAATCGTGGAGATGAATATTCATGTCTCGCGGAATGGGCGTGGCGCCACATTCAGATAGGGACTGATGTAGAAGACATTTTGGATGAAGAAATTAAGGAAGCTTGTTACATGGAAGAAATCTGCAACATCTTCAGACTTGGGGTTATGTGCACTGCTACCCTGCCAGCCAGTAGACCTTCCATGAAGGAAGTTCTTAAAATATTGCTCACCTGCAGCAATCTACTTACCAATGGAGAGAAGAATGCTGGTTTCTATGATTCTATTCCACTTCTTAAGAATTCAAAATGGGAAAACCAGGTGGAATATTATACTGATGATGATTGATGATAGCTAGGTAGTTTGCATCACAGTTTGAGTATCCTATCTGGTAATAAAACAGAAAGGTGAAAAACTTTTAACAAAAGGGCTAGTCTTGAAGTCAGAATAGTAGACAATAAAACTCACAGTTTAGCTACTGTATAATTAGATAGAGTAGAACATAAATCGACTCACAGTTTAGAAGTGCTTTGCTAAGTGCAAATGGCATCTAGGCTCAGTTGTATTGAGGAGAATTGCCTCTTTATCTTGGTTTTGTTTTTATGATAGTATAAAATGGTTTTTGTGTTTTCTTTCCATAGGCACCCAAATATAAACTAAGTTAATAAGTAAAATTAGGAACAAACTCTGCTAATATCCATCGGTGAAGACAATTGGGTCTAAGTAAGAAGAAACAAAAACACACTTCTTGCTACTCGATTAATTAGTTTTCCCCATATCATGACCAACGTAGTTATGGACTTAAGGTTAAGCAGTCCATTTTTCAGTAGACCTTTCATAAAGCAAGGTCATTGAGGTACATGGAAGTAAATGTACCAGAATAAGAATAATACTTAAGTTAAAACAGAAACGGCCATTGACAAATGAAAATAAAACATAAATGTAGTAAAATTTAGTTCTCAAACTTATTAACAAGGCAATACATTATTAGATGACTGTAAATTCATTTTTACACCGACAATACATAAAAAGTGAATTCACTGTTGTTCTTACTATTCCAGCACCATTTTAGAAAAAATCATAGGATATTCAAGTTATATGCAATAACGCTTACAGACAAAACTTGGCAGGGAATAAAGTATAAACTTGTGGTTGCATCAGTTGGATAATGAGTCACATGGTTTGCCATGCCATTCTATTAGACAAAAAAGACATGCTTACCACAGTTCCCCCTCTTGGGAAGGATCCACAAATCTATGTTGTTTCTCATTAGCATATGCTATTAGTCTTAGCCTAAAAATTTAGGTAATCATCATCATCACCATCATTTTTGCTGGAAAATATGTTTTTAATATTGTCTTTGATTTTCGTACACCAAATAGAGGCAGAAGACTCATTCGGGTTGGTACCCATTCAATCTACTGGGTAAAATATGCTGACTATTATCGTCCATTTTTTGAGTTGTTTTTGTAAAAATAAAAAGAAATACAAGGGTGTTCGGGAAGTGGTGACCACTCTTCAAATAATCAGCTTTGCTGAGTTCAGATATAAAAAAACTTCGTACCCCATTGCCCAGAGGCTCTTCGCTATGCGAAGGTATGAGGTAGGGATATTGTACGCAGCCTTACCCTTGCATATGCAAAGAGACTGTTTCCGGATTCGAACCCATGACCAACAAGTCACCAAGGCACAACTTTACCGCTACACATAACCAAAATATAACAAGTAAAGCTTTGAATTGAAATCATTCACTTTTGTTTGTCAATAAATTAATCCTGGTTTATTCTTGTTGAAAACATGTTACATTACGTGACAACTCAAAAGTTTACATCTCTCCTATTATTCCTTAACGAGGGAGAGACAAACACTGTAACCAAAATAATGCTCCAGTAATTTGCCAAGAAGCAGCAAGGTTGCATTTGCAGCAAGAACACAAAGCCCTACAAATACCTCCCTCCACCCACACAGTGAACTTGGTCCACCTTTATGTTGAAAGCTCTTTAGGACTAGTAACTAAGGCTTTATTGCTTCAATCTGTTGATCTATTTAGGTATAAAAAAATGAAACTAGAGTTACACTGATTTTACTTGCCATTAAACCACATCTTCAGGACTCTGGCACTCCCAAATACTGGGAGTGAGAAGCTGCCAGAAGGGCTGCTCCAATTCCCGAGCCATCATTAGACTGCTCAATGCCAATCATCTCAGCTGCCTCGTCTCCTAACAACTCCTTTAGTGTGCTCTCCAAGGAACTTCTGAATTTTTTGTATCCTTCAAACAATCCTCCATCCAGTGCTACAACTGATTTCTGTTTCTCCCCGGCCTTTATTGTGTCTCTTCCTATTTTCTTGAGGATGCCAAAAATACCAGCAGCCGAAAGGCGGGCTCCTCGAGTAGCAACAATATCACAGAGTTGCACAACAATCTTCCGCATTTTCAGGGATGTGTTATTGATCTGAAAAGAAAGGAAAACAGTAAGAAACCTAATCACTTCCTTTAGGGGAGTAGAAATACAAACCAGCTATATTTGTTAGGTGTCCTTAACAAAATGTGGATGAATTTGTTTATATAATGAAAGACCACAAACAACTTATTCACCAAAATTTCCTACTGTTTATATTCAATTAATGAAAAACAATTAACGTGATATAAATGTGTGAATAAGCGTGCATATTTTTATTCAATATGGTCAGAAAAGCTTGCATACCTCTAATATATCCTTCAATTTGTTTCCAACCACCTTCAGATCCGAAGATGTATCATGATGCATTACAACTATGTGATATGTCCTGTTACATCCCATAAAAAAAACGACACAAAAAAACTCAGAAAGCTCCAATACAAATAAAATAAATGGTCAAAAAATAAGAATGAGAATAGTGCCACGCAAATGAAGATGTGTACAACTCAAATGGGGGGAACACAGGTGATATGGTGTAAATATACCCCCCACAGTTTGATTAGCATATAAGAAATTTTCCGAGTTGTTATAATTCCCAAATCTCATCCTATGTACACTATCAATTTTTGGCATCACTCAACCATCCAAAATAAGACTAATTAGGAGGCAATGAAAATGGTTTTTATGCTTGCTTGGAAGATAAAAAATGAAGAAAAGAAAAGGAGAGGCCACTATTTGCATTCCACTCTTCATAAAAAAATTCATTGGACTTTTGAATAACAATGTAAAGTAAATAATTCATACATAGAAATACATTATTATTATTATTCACACATATTTATTCAAAGATTATAGCCATGAAGAATATATGATCAGTATATAGCATGGTATTCCTTTATCCTTCACCTAATAAATGAGAGGAATGGAAACCGCTCAATCCTGTCATTTTGCACATTTTACTCTGCATTTATAAACCATAAAATCCACAAATCTCCATTGTCACTCTTTCTCTAGTTTCCACTTTTCCTACTAGCTAGCTAACAAGTATGTCCCAAAAGAGGCAATAATATCCCAATTTGGTACTGCAGCATTCTTGTGCTGATTACAGGTTTCAAAATGAAAGAAAAGAAACTATGAGCTCATGTCAATGGTAAGAAATGAGATAGAAGTGGAAAAAGGTGGATTCAGCAGTCTTTTAAATTAAATAGATGATACTAAGATGGCACATGAGAAGAAGTCTGAACAGAGCATGCACTTTAGCTTGCTCAAATTAATAATTCAACCAATTAATATGGAGACAAAATTTCTGAATCATTATTGCCTTGCTGTCAAGGTAGAAATACAATAAATTTATAAAATAAGGCCAAATAGCAAATTAATAAGTATAATTCAAGAAAATTAGGGAATGTTTGGTTGGATAAATTATCATACCTAAGTATGAAAGGAATTCTCAATTTTGGAGGAACAGTATCTCCAAAGAAGTCAGCTTCTTCAGCCATCTTCAACAAAACTCTCCTTACAATGTCACCCAAATACATACCAGAAATTATCTTCTCAAAAATCTGCAAACAAGAGTTGAAGAGTATTATAAATGCACATTAGTCATTTAAGCCAATAATTGATAGATAGCCATTACCTGTTCTCCAGGGTTTAAGCTCTCTGCATCTAAGGCTTGATCATATTCTGTTAGAGGAAGATGGGAGGAATGGAAATCACCCCACTCCATGTTTATAACCTATAGAATCAATAAATAATCAGCAAGCTTTGGCACACAGCTAATCATTACCTTCTTCATGGAATCATGGTAAACACAGTTCTATCACACAATAAAAAAAGTGTCATATAACCTGCTTACCGTCTCTCTTGATTTTGGTCGAAGACCATGCCATTTTGGAATTGCATGTGCACTCTCTACATAAGCTGCATTTGTTCCAGTACCAACAATCACTCCAGCAACAACATCCTGATTGCTGAATCTTGCTCTAGCTACTGTTCCGACTGTGTCATTAACCTAAATCACATCACCAAGTTTTGTCTCTGGTTCAAGACATTAAGTAACCAGGAAATTTAAAAGAAAAAAAATTGAAACTACAAAACTCATTGATCTAAATTTTCCGCCATATAGAAACTGAAAATTATTCTCAAAGCCAGACTAAAGGGGAAAAAGAAAACAAGACAAACAGGAAGAGAAGTAGCACTGACTAGAGCTGCAACACGCATATCCAGACCAATTTTATCGAAGGACTTGGTTAGTTCACCCACCACATCTTCTCCAACCTACAAACCACCCAAACAGAATCAGTAAAAGAGTAACTGTCAATAAAAGTTTACCTGAGAAAGAGAAAATTGGTAGACGGGGGATTCTACATTTGAAAAGAGTTCATATGATACATTTGTGAACTACAAAAGGTTAGCATAGTAAATTCCTGAGTCAGAAAAATATAATGCAAAAGCAGTAGTGTTACTTGTATATGCTGACAGGGACAGAATACTCATGCATGTATCTGGATTATGCACCATAATCACGATCAAAACAAATGAGATGACAATAAGAAAGAATGGCAAGGAAAATAGACTTGAATATAGCAAAATCAAGGTAATAAGAATTACCATATCCTCAATATTGAAACTCTTAGTCCACTTTATTAGATTCCCAGATGCAATTGATGTTTGCCTCACTGGAAAGGAGAAGGTAAAACCCAGTTCCCTTTGTCTGCCAGGGGGAAGGTGAAATTCTTCAGGCTCAGAACTAACGAACTTTGCAAGTTTAGCTGCCACAAAATCAAATAATTCCTGCAATCTCATAATAATATATTTAAGAGAGCGATTAGGCAGGCTCATAACTCTGATAGATTTTCTCAAAACTGACTTACATGTGAAGAACCAGTCATCAAATGAGGAGGAATGGAAACTTTTTCAGACTCTAGATTGACAACACCTTTCTCCTTCCCACCTAAATGCACGCGAAGGGTTCGAAAGTTTGTGCCACCAAGGTCTAACGCATAAAATACTCCTTTCTCATCCCTATAAACAAAGGAACAAAGTAAAGAATGAGCCAGAAAAGGAAGAAACCTTCAAGAACTAAAATTCGTATGACAAAAATGTTTATCTACTTCTTTTTCCAATTAAAAAAACATGGAAAAACTTAGTCATTCTTTTCCTAGAAGTGCTTAAAGAGAAGTTTATTCAAACAAGGCCTTACTTCACAGAGATAATATGAAAAACCAAACAGAAATTCACTAAGCAATCATGTAGTATAACAAAAACATGAAAACCAGTTATGCAGGGTGAAATTAAAACAGAAAAAGCAAATTCTAAGAAAAGGGTGATTGATTGAACAAACCCAGAAGGGAGATTATCAACATAAGTGATCAACATCTTGAGCTTGCTGCCACCTTCAGAAGCAAGACCTTCATGCATCTCAACGTTCATGGCATCAGCAACCTGTCTCAGCTTCCCAATTGGGGTCCCACACTGCTCCTCAAACTCTTTCACAATAGCCACCGCGCGACCCCACTTTCCGGAGCTCCTCATGCGGTGGCGCACCACCAGCGCCACCGCCACCGCAGCACACGCCGCAGCCGTGCAAACCACCGCCACCTTCCCCATTGTTAATATTAAATCGGAGTCAAGACAACCTCTTTTTGGCAGCGGTCAACTGTGCTGGAAATGTGAAGAAGAGAAGAGTATACCAACTTCCCTCCTTTGATTACCAAAGAAAGAAAGATGAAATTTTTAAATTTTGAGTGGGCCATAAAAAGTTTTGTTTGTTTAAGCTTCAGATTGCCAAGGGCATGCATCGGTGAATATAGTAAAAAAACGTTGTCCTTGGTAATGCTGAAGAGAAGTTAGCTTTTTATATTCTACTACCTTAGTTTTCAGGGTGCATTGATGGATTCAGTGCCATGTTCTACCTGACTCAGAAACAAGCACAGTGAAATGTGACAAATTTTAATAGAAGGAACAGGCAAAGTTTATTGAAGCTATAGAAGGGTTATTCATTGTTCTTGAGATTCATTCATTGTATCCTATAATTGTGTTTCAAACAAAAAGTGCCCACTTGAATTTAAAGCTTCGTTTTTTTGTCATAGTTTTCGGAATGTATTTTTACAGTATAGAAACTAATTTTGGGAACAGAGGTGGTTGTGAAGAGCAGCTTACTTCCTCCAATGTCCATTGGTTAAGATAGTTGGTGGCCAACGTAGTTATGATTAAGAATTTCATTTTTCAGTTGTCTTTCAAAAAGCAAGGGCATTGAGGATAAGACACTAAACATGGAAGTAAATGTGCCAGAATAAGAATAATCCTCAAGTTGAAACTGAAACGGCCGTTGACAAATGAAAATAGGATAGTAAATGTAGTAGAATTTATTAACATGGCAATACATTGTTACATGACCAGTACAAATTAAATTCACTTTTGTCTCTTTACTGTCTCAGTACCATATTGCAAAAAATCATAGGATATTTGGCAAGGAATGAAGTATAAACTTGTGGATGCATCAGTTGAATAATGAGTCACATGGTCTGCCAAGCTGTTCTGTAAGACAACAGACATGCTTGCCACAAATCTCTGTTGTTTCTCTCCTGCAAATGCTTAGTACATGTTTGGATATCTGTTGCAAACGCATGGTTGCAAAATGAAATTTGCAAAAGCATTCCCACCCTTTTTTTTGCGTTCAGTTTGTGGTGGACCATTGAATTTAGTCTTGCACAACAAGTTGGACCGGAAACCCAACATGCTATTAGTCTTAGCCTAATAAGTTGGGTAAGTATTATCATCAACATTATTGTTGTAAAATATGCTTGTAATGTTGTCTTTCATTTCCCTCCACCAAATGGATGCAAAAGACAGTTACCACATTAGGGTTCATACACATTAAAAAAATATGCTAACTATGATCGTCCTTTGAGTTATTTTTGTTAAAACAAAAACAGACAAGGAATTTTGGAAGTGGTCACCACTATTCAGATAATCAGCTAGCTTTTCCCAGTTCAGATATTATAACCAAAAAAATAAAATAATAAATAAACTCAACTCTTCATTGATAACTCGCAAAAGCCTTGAATTGAAATCATTCACCTTTGTCAATAAATTAATCCTGACTTATTCTCATTGAAAACATGTTACATTGGGAAAACGAGACAACTCAAAAGTTTACATCTCTCCTATTATTCTTTGATGTGGGAGAGACAAACACTGTAACCAAAACAATGCACCAGTAATTAGCCGAGAAGCAGCAATGTTGCATTTGCAGCAAGAAGAACACAGCCCTACAAATAACTCCACTGTGGACTTGGTCCACCTTCCTGGTTAAAAGCTCTCTAGGACTAGTAACGAAGACTTTTCTGCTTCAATCTGTTGATCTAGTAGGTATACAAAAAAATGAAACTAGTGTTACACTGATTTACCTTGACATTAAACCACATCTTCAGGACTCCTGCACTTCCAAATACTGGGAGTGAGAAGCTGCCAGGAGGGCTGCTCCAATTCCAGAGCCATCATTAGACTGCTCAATGCCAATTGTCTCAGCTGCCTCATCTCCCAACAACTCCTTTAGTGTACTCTCCAAGGAACTTCTGAATTTAGTATAGTGTTCAAACAATCCTCCATCCAGTGCTACTACTGATTTCTTCCCGTCCTTTACTGTGTCTCTTCCTATTTTCTTGAGGATGCCAAAAATACCAGCAGCAGAAAGGCGGGCTCCCCGATTAGCAACAATATCACAGAGTTCCACAACAATCTTCCTCATTTTCAGGGATGTGTTATTGATCTGACAGAAAGGAGAACAGTGAGAAAACCGAATCACTTTCTTTAGGGGAGTAGAAATAGCAACCAACCTATATTTGTTAAGTGTCCTTAACAAGATGTGGATGAATTTGTTAATAATGAAAGACCACAAACAATAAATTTACCAAAATTTCCTGATTTCTATATCTAATTCAAGAAAAACAATTAACATGATCTAAATGTGCGAACAAACAAGCATATTTATATTCAACATGGTCAGAAAGCATCCATACCTCTAATATATCCTTCAATTTGTTTCCAACCACCTTCAGATCTGAAGATGTATCTTGATGTATTGCAGACATGTCAGGTGTCCTATACATCACATAAAAAAAGACATGAAAAACTCAGAAACCTCCAATACATACAAATAAAAAAAATAGTAAAAAATGAATGAAAATAGTGGCATACACATGAAGATGCATACAACTCAAATTAGGGGAAAACAGGTGATACAGTATAAATATGACCCCCCTCCCTTACAAGTTTGATAAGCATATTAGAAACTTGATATTAAAATTTTGTACAGTGTGCTCAGGGCTCTTAGTACCCTAAATCAAGGGTTGAAATTGTAATTAGTTTTAGATTATCATATATGTATTTGATTTCAAATTTTCACCCTTGATTTCAAATTTTCACCCTTGATTTCTTAATTAATGGTTATTATTGCACTTTACCCTCTAAAGTGCACCTCCTTATTTTACAGGAGCTAAATCCATCAATTTTTTGGCATTGCTTAACCATCCAAATTCCAAAAAGACTAATTAGGAGGCAAAGAAAATGAGCTATCAGAAGTAGAACTGTTATGCCTGGTAAGAAAAAAAAATGAAGAAAAGAATAGGAGAGGCTACCATTTGCATTTCACTCTTCACCAAAAAATTCATTGGAGTTTTGAACAAAAATGTAAAAGAACAATTCAAACATGGAAATACATTCTCATGATTCACCAGTATTTATTCAAAGATTACAGTCATCAAGAATATATGATCGGTATATAGCATGGTATTCCTTTAGCCTTCACCTAAAATAAATTAGAGGGATAAAAACTTTGTTCAATCCTGTCATTTTGTTCATTTTTTACTCAGATTTAAAAACCATAAAATCCATCCATCTCCATTTTCAATCTTTCTCTAGTATGCACTTTTTCCTACCAGCTACTAAACATGTTCTCAAAATAGGCAATATTAACCCAATTTGGTACTGCAGCAATCTTGGGCTAATAATAATTTCAAAATGAAACAAAAGAATGATGAGCAAATGTCAATGGCGAAATCTGAGATAGAAGTGTACAAAAGTGAACTCCGCAGTCTTTTAAATTAATAGATGATAATAAGATGGCACGTGTGAAGAAGACTGAACAGAACATACATTTTAGCTTGCTCAAATTAATAAATCAACCAATAAATATGCAGACAAAAGTTTCTGAATCATTGATGCCATGCTGTCAAGGTAAAAAAGTACAAGAAATTTCTAAAATAAGGCCAGATGGCAAATTAACAAGTACAATCAGAGACAATGAGTAAATGTTTGGTTGCATAAATTGTCATACCTAAGTACGAAAGGAATTCTCAATTTTGGAGGAACAGTATCTCCAAAGAAGTCAACTTCTTCAGCCAACTTCAACAAAACTCTCCTTACAATTTCACCCAAATACATACCAGAAATTATCTTCTCAAAAATCTGCAAACAAGAATTGAAGAGTATTATAAGTGCACATTAGTCATTTAAACCAATGATAGATAGATAATCATTACCTGTTCTCCAGGGTTTAAGCTCTCTGCATCTAGAGCATGATCATATTCTGTTAGAGGAAGATGCGAGGAACGGAAATTACCCCACTCCATGTTAATAACCTATAGAATCAATAAATAATCATTACCATCCCATTAGCTGCCTCATGGAATCATTATAAACACAGTTCTATCACACAAGAAAATAAGTGTCATATAATCTGTTTACCATCTCTCCTGATTTTGGTAGAAGACCATGCCATTTTGGAATTGCATGTGCACACTCTACATAAGCTGCATTTGTCCCAGTACCAAGAATCACTCCAGCAATGACATCCTGATTGCTGAATCTTGCTCTAGCCACTGTTCCAACTGTGTCATTAACCTACATCACATCACCAAGTTAGGTTTTGTCTCCAGTTTAAGGCCTTAACTAACCAAGAAAGTTAAAAGAAAAAAAAATTGAAACTACAAAACTCATTAATTGAAATTTTCTGCCATATACAAACTGAAAATTATTCTCAAAGCCAGACTTTAGGGGGAAAAGAAAACAATTTATAAAGAAAGGAAAGTGGAACTGACTAGAGCTGCAACATGCATATCCAGACCAATTTTTTCTAAGGACTTGGTCAGTTCACCCACCACATCTTCTCCAACCTACAAACAACTCAAACAGAACCCAATAAGAGAAACTGTCAGAATACCCTGCTCAATTTAAGAGAAAAAACAAAGAGAAAACTAGTAGAAGGGGGATTCTCTATTTGAAAAGAGTTCATATGATATACATTTGTGTCTTGTGAACTATAAAAGGTTAGCATAGTAATATATGGACTCAAAAAGTATAATGCAAAAACAGTAGTGTATGTGCTGAAAGAGACAGAATACTCGTGCATGTACCTGGATTATGCATGATAATCATGATCAAAACAAATGAGATGACAGAAGGACAAAATGGCAAGGAAATGCAGATATAATTGAATATAACAAATCAAGGTAACAAGAATTACCGCATCCTCAATATTGAAACCTTTAGTCCACTTTATTATATTCCCAGATGCAATTGATGTTTGCCTCACTGGAAATGAGAAGGTAAAACCCAATTCCCTTTGTCTGCCAGGGGGAGGGTGTAACTCTTCAGGCTCAGAACTAACGAATTTTGCTAGTTTAGATGCTATAAAATCAAATAATTCCTGCAATCCCATAATTAATATATTTAATAGACTAGTTAGGCTCATTACTCTGATAGATTTTCTCAAAACAGACTTACTTGTGAAGAACCAGTCATCAAATGAGGAGGAATGGAAACTTCATCAGACTCTATTTTGACAACACCTTTCTCCTTCCCACCTAAATGCACGCGAAGGGTTCGGAAGTTTGTGCCACCAAGGTCTAATGCATAAAAGAGTCCTTTCTCATCCCTATAAACAACGGAACAAAGTAAAGAATGAGCCAAAAAAGGAAAAAGCATTCAAGAATTACAAACTCATGACAATATTTATCCACTTGTTTTTCATCAATTAAAAAACATAGAAAAACTCAGTCAATCAAACTCCATCCTTCACCATCTTGCTTTTAGATTACCCAGAACACACCACAAAAAAATCCAAAGCCTTATGTACGACTAAACTGTTATCATCTAGTGGGACATTAACAACTGTATCCTTTTATCACCACAACTGATCAACAAAGAATTGTTGGAAAGCACAGAAATTTTAAGAGTCACACATAGCCACCCTGTAAGAAATAACGACCAACAGCTAAATCATCATTCATTTATGCTATGTTTGGATAAACTTCCGAATAAGCATTTATAGGAGAAGAAAAAAAAAAGATAAAGTGAATTGAGCCTCTTCCATAAGTTAAAATTATCTTATATACAAGCTAATTTATAGTTCCTGTTTATATAAAGTTCTCTATAAGCACTTACAAGAGAAGAAAATACGAAGAAAAAATGAAATAAACTTCTCCCATAAGTGTTTATGGAGAAATTTATCCGAACAGGGCCACAAAAAGCTCTCTAATTTAGCTTTCCCAATAAGATAACTTTAACCCGTGAAAGAAATTTAATTCATTTTATCGCCTTCTTAATCTCCCACAAGTGCTTATCCAAACAAGGTCTTGCTTTCTTACTTCACAAGGCCTTAAAATGAAAAACCAAACAGAAACTCACCAAGACATCATCATGTATAACATAAAAAACATGAAAACCGGTTATGGAAGAGTGAAACTAAAGCAGAAAAGGCAGATTCTAAGAAAAAGGTGATGGATTTACGAACCCAGAAGGGAGATTATCAACATAAGTGATCAACATCTTGAGCTTGCTGCCACCTTCAGAAGCAAGACCCGCGTGCATCTCAACGTCCATGGCGTCAGCAACCTGTCTCAGCTTCCCAATTGGGGTCCTACACTGCTCCTCAAACTCTTTCACAATAGCCACCACGCGACCCCACTTTCCGGAGCTCCTCATGCGGTGGCGCACCACCAGCGCCACCGCAGCACACGCCGCCGCCGCGCAAACGACCGCAGCTCCGACCGCCACCTTCCCCATTGATACGCGGGTGAAATCGAATCTAATATAATCTTTATCTATCGAGGAGACAAGAGACAACCTTTTTTATTTTTTTTGCTTTTTCGAAACTACCGAGATTCTATCTTTTTCTTACTCGTACGCCATGGTCGATGTCAGAACATGCGGCTTATTACAATGAATGGACCCAGAAAATAAGGAGTGCCTACACAATAAAATTATTACTCTATAGATAAATAAATAAATAATAAAGAATAATTGCGTGGAAAAATGAAAAACACCGTAACCTCGAAGTTCTAATAATTATCTCCAATAGTAATATTTATTTGAAAAAACATTATGTTTAATAAATATGCATTAAATTCTTTATTTATTTAACATAAGAGGTAAATTATTTTTAAGTTTAATAATTATATACTAATACTTTAAAATATTTTTATATTATTATTTAATTATAATTTATTATTAATGTGATTTTAAAAGTAATTATTATAACAATCCATAAACATAGCCCATGTAAGACTTTTTAACAAATGAATGTATCAGTATAACGTTTTTTTTCTTATATATATCTTTAGTGACAATTTTGTACATGTTATTATTCAATAAAATATGGACAGTAGAAGATAAACTACACGTCTTTATCATTACTGTTGAATTATTCTTAAATTTGATTGAAGTTTCCAGATTAAAAAGGCTAAGGTGAATTGATGTCAAAGAGTATCAACTACTATCAAATAATTGGGGGTAAACAATTTAATTTTTCTAGAATAAATGGTATATATAGATTAATGTTTATGTTGATATTTAATTACAAATTATTAAGTATAAATTTTTATAATAATTATCTTAAAAATGATTTCAAAATTAATTTTTATTAGATTACAATATAAGTTACACCATCAATGCCTATTAATTTCTTGTTCTTACAATATGTTTGGATATGCATATGACCATATAAGATGTGGATAAAGATATATAATTTACAAGAACTTGCTTCAAAGAACGTGCATTGAAATGGATGATAAATACATTAACTTTAAATTTAAATTAAAATTATTGATAAACTTAGCTCAATTTCAAATTAACGATAAATACATTATTTTTGTTTTTCACTTGATATACTTTCTCACTGAATAGTAGTTAATTAAATTTAATTTTTATTGATATAATGACTACAGTATCTGTTCGGTGTTAGTTGCCGTATGTAGGCCAAAACATGTGGTGCATGGAGCTTCTGTATTTGGTATTGTCCTGGCTTAAATTATCACATGCAAAATGGGCCATCCTCAATTTGGAATTGCCTTATCAACTCTTTTAACAACCTTGTTTCATATCGTGAGTGTGTGTGTGTGTTGTGTTTTTCTTTTTATTCTATTTTTTTACTTTGGATTCCACAACATTCTTTTTGTCGGTTGTATATAATTTTGATTTTGATAACGTATTGTAGCACTCTTCCCAAAAGAAAATGGAAGTAATGAAGACACGTACCATGACATAATTGTGACGGCAATAGTGTATCGTAGTTGCAAGGGCTCTTTTTTATGGTACTTCAATGATCCAAGTTTATTTGTGTTCTGAGGAACATGTAAGATACAACAATCTTATGATCATCAATTGGAGTTGGGTTCAGCAAAAGAAATTATTAATCTCTCATACTATAGTAAAGTTTGAATATCCACATAAAAGAAGATAAATGTTATGATTCATTTGAAAAGATGAACACAGTTAGGTAACATAATTATTCATGTTATGAAACACAACTTGTTCTATTACTACCACCTGTCTTCACAGACGGTTGACCACGAATATGCTTAGATTTTGCAAATATTTGACCACCAATTAATGGATTTTCGTTTAGAAAGGATTTTGCTCATTTCTAGGCTCCAACTTGGATGAAAAGGAAAAAGTGGATGTTGACCCTTCTATTTCAGTGTGCGCCCAACTTCAGTCATTGTTTACTTTAAATTTTTAAGTAAATAATGATATGTTAAATTTTAAATTTCATAAACCTAAATTAAATTAATTATGGAGTTTTGAAAGTGGAATTTTATACCGCATTCGAATAAAATTATCTTATATTTCTTCGGTTCCTATAAGATTCAAAGTTTAAAATAATGCATTTTTTTTTATAATGTTTATTGTATTAATTATTTTTATATTAGAAATATTTTTTTAAAATAAAGAAATAAAATATATTAACAAATAATTAAAAAAATGGTATATTAATGACAAAAATAATTTTAAAAAAATAGAAAATTTAAGGAAAATTTATTGTTATTAATTAAATTAATATTTTTTTAGTAGGAAAAAACATTTTAATTGATGTAAGAGTATAAGCCATACCCTTAGTTACAAAGTCTTAGTACATCATGAATGAATTAATAACAAGTACTGTAACATACCCTTTCACACGGTTATGTATTACTTGATAGTGAAACATATTTTAATTGATAACCGCAGGTTCCTACCCAGCAAATTAAATATCCCTGTTACACAATAATTATGCCACCCAAATGAAAGTTTCTCGTGCTCGACCTTGTCCTTGAATTTTTGCATGATCATTGATTTCTGCTTTCCACCATCATAAGTGACCAGCTGCATTAAAGTTCTCATCTATCCCATTAAGGATGCTGAATTGTTTGTCATCCACTGAATATATGAAACAGAAAACGATGCATCAAAAGCTGATAACCAAGACCAACAATTAAAGAGAATGCTTCGAATAACATCCTCATAGTGAAATTGTTTGTCCTGAAAAATGCAGCTGTTTCTATTATTCCATAAATTCCATGTGATAGCACACCATAGGGTCTTCCATCTATCAGACAAATTTGGTTTCCCACTTGGTATTACATGTTGTTCAAAATGAACACATGCAGTGTTTGGTGACACAAAATCAATGTCTAACCTGCATGAAATAATTCCAAATGCGACTTGATTTTTTTACAGCTGAACATAATATGTTTTGTTGATTCTTCCAGTTCATTACAAAATGGGCACTTAGAATTCCAATTTTTTTAATCTTATAAATTAGACAATTGAATCTTATTTATAAAAATGGAGGGAGCAACAAATATCATACGAATTAGGAATGCATATAATTAAATACGAAATAAACAACTGCATTTACTTATTTTAAAGACAAGGTCATTGTAAAAGAATTTCATCTGAATTTGTATGTGTTGAGTGAATGACTTGAAAAGAAGAAGAAAGAAACACAATTGTGATGCTTTACTTGTTTGAAAAATCCTTTCAAAAAGAAACTTGTTTGAAAAAGTAGAGAAGAAAAATTGTGTTCAAACATGTACTACTTTCCCCCCCTTTTTTTAATTATATTATTTTCTTAATTACAAATAGAACAATGCTTAAAGTCAAAAAATTATTTTCGTGAAGCTCATGCGAAAATTTTAAAAAATAAACTAAAACAAGTGGGTCTCGTTTTGTGAGTAATTTATATATTTTAATGAACAAGTGTATTCGATCCTTGGTGAACGGGATTCTAATCAATCAAAATAACAAAGCATTGTTTAAATTACAAAATCAAACTAATGTAATTTAATTGAATTTCATCGTCGGTTGCTCCATTTTAAAATTTTATAGAAAAAAACATGCATAATATAATAAGTAAAAAAATAGTCAGATAATACAGTTGACACTTGACAGTGAAACTAGTGGCCAAGTGGATGTAGGCACCACTCCATCATGAAAATTGAAATACTGGACTGTATCCTGTTTCTAGTTTGCCATAAAATTTTCTATAATTTTTACTTTTTATTCTTATTAAGAAAAAAATTATCTTAAAATAATTATTATTTTAATTTTTTAATATAATATTAATTATTTTTTCATCTATATCTCTTATAATATTAATAGTGAATAATAAACTTTATAAATAAATTAATGATAATTTCATATTAATTTTATAAAACCATTATTATCTATAATTTATTATATTATTATTTTTGTGTAAAACAACCTAAAATGAAAATTATTTTAGCAAGGAATGAGTATCTTTCTTTTTCGATTTACTAAATTGTTTTCTCCTACCAAATTATTTGTCAAAGTTAATTTCTTTGAAATGGGAAGTCATACTAAAACATCTTTTATGTATTTAAATTCCGAATTTTCAACTGTTGTCCTAACTTGACCAATATCAATTGAATGCAGAATGCATAATGGCAGCCAATCAGTCCTGTTTAACGAATAAAGATTTCATTTTCTTATATTTGCATTTAGTATGATATTGTAATTGTAATTTTAGGTGAAATAGATACAATAAAACATATTCAAAATTACTTATACAAAATCTGACTATAACACGTGATACATAATTATATATATTTTTATCCTTCTATTGTACAGGTTCTAGGAATCATAAAATGTGGGTTCATATGCTATTATTGTACAAGGGCCACCACATGCTTTATCTTTACGATATGGTTGGGCTTGTAAGTTACAGTTGGGCTTTTATTATCAATTGATTGGGTCCAGTCAGGTTGTGATTTGAAGTGCAACCGAATCATATGAAAATTACTTGTCGCAACAATGGAATGTAAAATTGCATTTTGGACTAGTGTTTTTGAAATGTAAAAAATGTCACTAATCCAAAATGTAAAATTTTCAAAAAATAAAAAAGGTACAGAAAGTAATTTTGAAGGTGCAAGAAGCAATGTTAAATCGGTCAAGTCCTAAATCACTAGGTTAATAGTGGAACCAATAAATAACTGATTACACTATATAACCTTAGCTCTTTTTAAAATTTTAAAATTTCATACTCTGCTTTTTAAAAAAAAAATCCATAAAATCATATCACAAATTAATATAATTCTACTCTAAAGCTGATTAATTTTATTATTATTTTGTTTATCATATTTCATATTTTGCTTTATTTAGTTCATTGTTACTATTATTATTTTGTTTATTATTTTATATTTTTTGATTATTTTTTTAATTTATGAATATGTTATCGTGCCAATTTTATCTAACAAAGGCTATCATCCACTCTTAAGAGTACTTGTTTATGCTTCATATATTTTGATTGAGTTAATGTATTATAAAATTATTAATTTTAAATTAAGATATACTATAAATATGATTTTTTTTCATAGAATTATTCTTTTGTGTCATATTAACTACTACTATTAAGGTTCCCGTGCAAAAATATGTGTTATATATATATATATATATATATATATATATATATATATATATATATATATATATATATATATATTAAAACATCAATAGATAAAAAAATGCAAAAGCAATGTTTGATTGTGTTTGTTTTTTCTTTGCTTCATATTGATCACATGAATGTAAAATCGCTTACAACATTATAATGATTATATGTTGAAATAAAAAACAGAAATAAGAGAAAATAAACTAGACTTCTTATGTTTTGATTAAATTAATATATATGATTGAAATAAGAACAAACATTATAACTTATAAATACGTTATCGTGCCAGTTTTATCTAAAAAAATGCCATAATGCACTCTTAAGAGTACGTGTTTAGGCTTCATATGTTTTGATGATCAAATTAATATATTGTTAAATTATTAATTTTTAAATTAAGATATACTATAAATATTATGTTCGTCGTATATATTCTAATATTGTGTGCGGGGCAAAGTGGTTACTAAACTCATAAAATACTCAAAGGATTTTAGGCAACAACAGTCAACCCAGTCTCCTTTATCCTTTTGTGTGATATTAACTATGAGCAGTGAGGATACAAGGGTGCGACAATTACCTTAAAAAATGTTAGATTATAGGAAAAGAATGGAATGGGGTGTTAGGGTTAGCTAAGAGATAGGAAGGGGTAAAGTATAGGGAATAAGGGTATTTAAGTCCATTTAAGGTCTGGGTTTTTAATTATAGGGTACACCAAAATAAAATGGGGTGCTCTAATGTTCTGTTATTGAAGTAAAAGGTACCGTCTTTTTCTTTTCTTGAAATAAATACCTATCAACAAAATAGATTATCTACAAGGCCTTAGGAAATTAACATGCCGAAGATAAAAACTTTGGGTAAACGTCACCAACTCTAAGCATATATGTTGTGAATTTCGTGTTAGGAAAATGTAAGAATGACAGCAAAAAGAAAGATTTTCAAACGTAGTCTTGTAGAAGCTTAAAATAGGTGCTGATATTAGAGAATTTTTCTTTATTTCTTTTTAGAAACATGTGGTCTATTTATGGTGCATGGGGTTTACTTAGTAAAACGCTTGAAGCCCACATGAATCCCTAGAATATATGCTTCATAAACCCGCATGGTTGGAATACTTAAGCATTGGACCCAAAAAATGAGAAATTTGCAGTGGATGTTTAGAAGAAAAAAAACGATACAATGAATGAAAATTTGTTGGGCCTAACTACTAAGCTTGAAGTTCCATTCGGCTGGTTTTACCAAAATATAATAATAATAATAATAAAAGACAAATGCACTTTAGCTGATTGTGAAGCATATTCAAATAATTTGAGTACTACTAGATACACAGGCGTTAAATATTTAAAGAGAAAACTTTATAATTAATAATAATCTTATTTAATTTGAGCATGATTCTCTCCCATAAAAATTATGATACATTAATAAAAAAAAAGTGGCCGGATGCTATCAAAGAGATTAATTCATATTTAACTACCAAAACCAAAATAATCTACGCATCACTATGGTCCATTTCCACCCAACAATCACCTTGTAAAATAAAAAGAAAAGGAGAAAAGGAGAATGATGCGTCACCAACTAGTTAACACCAATTAGTTAACACTTAGATATCAATAATTACACGTACAGTAATTACATTCTTTTATTCACTTTCTTTAGTGAAAGTTAGATATCAAGATTCAGCCCATGTATTTTTTTTATACATTATTAATTAACACTTTGGCCTCAATCCCGTCTATTATTTATGGTGTATGCGATCCTATGATTCTCATAGCTGATATTATTTTTCTTTCCCTTTCTATTCAGCGGTATCATCACCATTTATAGTCTAGGAGAATGTGAAATTAATTCTGCTTGATGCGTAATTTAATGGGAGGAAAAAAAAAAGTTAGTAGTATTAATTAATAAAGGGCCTGTTCTAGGGTTCTTCACCTAAAATTCACTGCTAATAAGAAAAAAACTATTAGTAAGCCAAGCCATGTTGAAGATATTTTTATTTAAATATCATTTTGAGGATACGGCAATCATTCTCTCTCACCCCACCGTTGATATCACCTTTTCTTCCTACAATGAAACTGATTAGACAGAAACCAAATACTAATCAATGAGTAACTTGGATTCTATGGAAAGAAAATTAAGAGAGAAGATGATGACGATGACGATGATGCTTATGTTAAACAAGATGGTAGTAGCATTGTTCGTTGCAGTGTGCGGGCCACACTTTTCCTTAATGATAGTTGGGGACTGGAGATAATAAAAACAACTTGGTGAGAGCAACAGGTAAATGAGGCATAAGCCACACACTATCCATCTTGAAGCAATTAGTGTGTGTGTGTGCAAGAGCAGGACCAAAAGCATCTAGCCCCTCAACTCACTGTGCTGCAACAGACACTTCTCTATCAAGCTATAGTTACTTTCAACTCTAATAATTAGATAAAAGATATCTCCAAGTAGTTTTCGTGAAATTAGATTCTTAAGCAAGCAAAAGCTTTTACCTAAATTATTCTTTGACAGCTTGCTATGATGTTACTAATTTGACATCTTTCTATGTCTAGATAATCCCACATGTTAAATATACATATTATTTTCACTTAAAAACTCTTGTGGTTGTAGCAAATAGTTTTAATTTTCTTAGCTTGTTAATGTTGTGCAATGGAATAGGGTGTTAAAATAAACATTACACACTCATCAGTTCCGGCATCAAAGGAATTCTGCTCAACAAGATAACTTTTTCTTTGTCCCTAAGGAGGTTTTGAATCACAAGCAAGATCACAAACACGCGAGAATCACTCACAAAATGAAGGCCCTTGTTGACTAATGTATGTGCTCCTTATTCCTTATTTTGGTGGAGCTGATTCTGACCTTTTTGTTGGTCTCATGGAATTCAACCAGAATGATCCTGTAATGATTTCATTCCATATGAGTTAATTATAAACCTTTATATATTGCAGGCCATGTGTCTTGAACAAATGAAAAAAAAATGAGCCCCAAAATCCAACCATATCCAAATATAATCATTCCACGTTGTATTTTGGTTGAATTTCTGCCTGCCTAGTGAAAATGTTGCTTGATTTCTACATGAGTATATCTAGTTTGTCAACACATGATCATCTTTTGTAATGCTCCATTGTTATAATGGTTGATGCTGACTTCATGCCTTTTATTATTCGACCAATACAAAGAATGTTAGACGTCTAGAAATTTAATCTAGAAAGAGGGGTCTTGTGAGCTTTGAAGGGTTAGGAATTTATTTCATGCTTCATATCATGGACTACTTTATCCCAGAAAAGCATTCATTTTCAGCCTTCAGGACCACTAATTAGTACGTGGGGTAGAGAGCAATCTCTATCTACTACGTTTATGGAATCCGCGCTTTATGTTTACCTCTGCAAAAGAAGCAGGATATTTGGATCTAACACTACACTAAAATCCCATTTAAGCAGAAGCTACCCCACATGGTAGCAATCAGCAATTGCCACAGGGAATGCACTGTTACATTTTCTGTCTTTTCTTTGGGGGTAGGGTATATACACTATATAGTCGGGTAAGAAGCTGAGCTAATGTCTTTTCTGTCTTTTCTTTAAATATGCAGTCAAAAGTTCAATCCTCAGTGGTTCACGTATATGAACAAATATTTGTTTGAAGTGGTCAAACCATTAAAAGAATCTTGATACCTCCATAAATAATTTAGTCAGAAGTTTGATCCTCGGATCAACGTATATGAATAAATATTTGTTTGAAGAGGTTAAATCCTTAAAGGAATTAGTTCTTGACTTTGGCAAGAAAATATACCTTTGTTTCCCCTATAAAAAAAAAAAACTACTTTTATTACCTCTCATTAATCAAGTCATAGTTGACTGTTACGGGAAATTGAGTGGTCAAACTGGGAAATTCTTATTGGCTGAAGAGAAAAAAAAAAAAAAAAAAAGGTGATGTTGAGAGATGACAAGTCTAGTTGGTTTGTGGTACCACAGAAAAGCACGTCAGTGTACATATATAGGGTGACAAGCCAAGCAGCTTGAAGCTTGATGAGTGAAACGGCTCACTCAGAGTGAGGGGGGTGATGAGCTTCTCTGACTGACTTAATAAGCTGAGAAAACTAGAGAAAGTTCATCAACCTTGTGATTTAGACAAGAATGTCTCATGGCCATGTGCAGCAATGCGCCCCACGTGGGATATGACATGCGTGTGGGTCTCTCTAACTTGGAAGTGTTTTTGTTTTCTTCTTTTCTTTGATAGTTTTGGCAAGATACAATATATACAGCACATCCATACTAGCATGTATAGCTTCCAAGTAAGGAAGGGAACCGTAAGAAAGAAAAGGAATATCAGCCTTAAAAGAAAGAAAAAGATCCAAATAATGTTAAATTAAAAGTATATTCATAATATAAGCAGATTTAATTCAATTGATTGAATAAGATGAATAAATATTATAAATTCTTTAGCATGTATTCGATTCTTACCTATTAAAAGAAAAGTACATGCATAATTCATTTATATTTATTGCAAGCTGAGCTATAAGGAAGCAGTAGTACTGTACCTTTTTTCTTTAGGTATATCTTTGACATGTACACGTCCTTGAGAATTATGAGATCCTCTAACGTACTGGGGTCTGGGGATGAGCTGTGTTTGTTAGGCAAGTAGCTGGCTTTGTAATGACCCTCCTGAGACATCCTCTCATAAATCACGTGTCCCTTTCTCTTTTCTAGATAGCTTTCTTTTTTCTAAATTTCATTTGAAATTTTGACTCATGATTTATGAGATGAACTTGAAACATATTTGCCCATTGGTTGTAAGCTGAGAAACAGACTAGATTGTATATATATATATATATATATATATATATGATTTTCAATCACTCTTTCCCAACTGTCTATGTGCCAATATTCCTTAAGACTTGTCACTTTTGACTTATTCAACTCCCCCCCTCTACTTTTTATGTTCCTCAGAAAAAGATGATGATTGTAAACTACAGATCTTTGTGTAGCTGTTCAAGGGAACCTTTTTTATTCTCTTTTTTTTTTCTTATTAACAAATGTTAGTTTTTTAATTTTATTATAAATATTAGTAGGAGAATTTAATCCTGCAATCTCTCACTCCTCCTTTCACCTTTCTCCAACCACTTAATCAATCTTATTCTCCACTTTTATGATTCTCATATTTTAACTTAATTTTTCCCCCTTATTCTCCCTAGGCAATTAGGTTGTTGGTGTACATTGTGTTATGTTCATATACCTTTAGGTAACCTTTTTCTTTGTGCACAGCTTTTCGGCAATGTGAGCTGAGTCCTAAAAGTGATCTGATAGAAGAGAAAAAAAGGAGATCTGGTGGTGATCGAAGTTCTACTTTTAGCTATTTACTATGTCTGGGGGTGATGCCAAGTGTACCATCATAGGTATTGAAGTTCTGTTTCGTTTGAAAATATGTGAAATCTAAACCATTGAATTCCACAGCCCCACCAGAAATGGCAAATAGGCAAGAAAAGTTTCCAAGGCCATGTTAAGTAACAACATGTCAAATTTATAGTCTCTTTATGGCCAACCCAACTAAAAAAAAGTTAAGTCAATTCAAAGGTATGTGAAGAATTATCAATGTTATCTACTTCCAAAAATAATGCTTCTTGGACCCCATACACAACCGTTGAGAAAAGAAAATACAGTACTTTGTAGTGGCACTACTATTTTATTTATAACTTGCCCCCATGTGTGTGTGTATATATATATATATATATATATATATATAAATACAAAACGTATTTGCTAACAGGAGCATAACAAAAGCAAGTGTTGCAAGAAGATAAACTATAAAATGCAACATTTCTGACCATTTTAAAGCGAGTTGATCTCACATTTAAATCAATGATGGAATAGAATCTGAAATATTTGCCCATCTTCCGACAGGGAAAATGTTTATTTAACCAAAACGTTTAAAATACGTTGCTGCAAAATTCATAATCTTACCATGATATGGGGATATTAATTACAAAATTTCCTTTCTGTATTTTGATTCCTATTAATTAAGTCACCTGTTTCATCATTTCCTTGTTGCTTTTGCATTTGTAATGGAAATGTATACCATGTACTAAGGAAAAGATAGTGAGTTTCTATTGGGTTATATTTGATTTGAATTGAAATGATGTGTTTTTCTTCAAAAATAACCTTAGCTCATATAAGGCTTCTTTTCATATATATGTTGCACATATGATGAGGTTCTATTGGGTCTTATTTGATTTGAATTGAAATGATCGGTTTTTCTTCATGAATAGCCTTAGTTCATATAAGGTATCCTTCCCTCCCATTTCTGTGTAAACGAACAGTTGTCATTATTTACCTTTAATGTGCGTGTATGTATTACTAGAGGCCAGAATATATAATACATAATATACAATAATAAACATTAGCAAGTAAGATACTATAAGAACAATTTGATTATATATTATGCAGAAATGACAAGTCAGAAAAGCCAGGTGTTGAATTCTATCTCAAATTCAATTGGCATTAAGACAAGTTGTTTGATATTAATCCTAAGAATTGACACAGGGATGCCTTCATAGATGTTTGCTTGAACACGCTAGGCCTGTTAAAATAAGCAATACACTTAATTAGATGTTACAATGTTAGATTTTTTTTATCTTTAAAATTAATTGACAAGTGAAGTGTAATATGTAAGTTGCACACATTTTCTTGGGTAGTCTATATATGTATGCTTTCCAACAGCATGCATGCATCAGCATCTGCATCAACATAAATAATAAACAAATACTACTACAAGTTCAAAGGCAGAAGTTGTTATTCATGTGCCTCCATGATCAAGTGGCTATGGATCGCCGCACCATAGCTTGCTCATTACCCAAGAAAAAGATGCCCCACTGTATATGACTTCTGAAGCAGGGACCCACCCCACCCGCCACCCAATAACAATGAGCCTGTTCCCCAAACCCAAACCCTCGAGGTTCTACCTATTTAGCCCCTGCTGTGCTCCTACTTAAATTATATTGCCACATCTACATATTCACATTACCTATACAATTATCTTAATGTAATTGGCTCTGAATATTAGGATAAAGTAGTTTAGAGAGATATATAAGCTGAATTAGATGGTTAAGGATGAATGAAAGAAAGGAAAAATCGCAAGTTTAATTTATCTGTTAATAAAAATTAATATTTTAATAATTAACATTTGTTAATAAAAAATAAAAAAAAATAACTTTATCACTTCTTGTATTCTTTTATTTTGGTACCGTCCTTAGCTTAATCAGATAGGAACTGTATTTTGCAGCTCAAGACATATCTAACTCTGAATTGGCAACTTAATTTGTTTAAGTGGCATGCATTTTCCCCCATGATTGAAGACATATCTAACTCTGAATCGGTAACTTTGTTTAAGTGGCATGATGATTGAAGACATATCTAACTCTGAATTGGTAACTTTGTTTAAGTGGCATGCATTTTCCCCCCATGATTCCACATATACTATAGGCAACTAAATTGTTGGCATAAATATCTAACCAAACTTAGCTAAGCATGCAAAGAAAGAAAGAAAGGAAGGATTTTAAGAGGATAACCCAAGAGGCAGAAATGTTTGAATTGGGGAATTTTGGGAGGCACAAGTGGTTAAATAGTTAACGTGGCGTTTTGTAGGCGCTGGGTCCGAAGTGTGGAGAAGAGATTTTGGGGCAGTGGGACAATGAAGTAATGAGGCACAACACAACAACACTGCATTATGTGCACAGGGGTGAGCTTCCCCTTATGGTAGAAAACAAAAAGAAGAAGTGGTGCCTCCCAAGTGTGAGTCTCTGGGTGCTGTCAGATGAAGGGTGGTGTGGAATATTCTACATATTGTTTTTATTAACAACAATTCTAATTATTTTATTCAAAGCTTAATTATATTTAATTTTTAAAAAATATTATTATGCAGAAATCAAATTTATATTTTTTTTCATAAATTTAATGTGTGTTGATAATTGAAATATACTTATTAAATGAGTAGTCTACATATTTTAACAAATAATGATGGATGTACACTTCATTTTATTTGAAACCCTAATACTAAAAGGTATATACATACATCAAATAAAAGCTTAAATGTAATAAATGATATATTGTAAAAAAAAAAAAAAAGGGTATATGTAATCAAAGGGTGTCCATATATATCATCGTTGATGTGTCGCATTCCCTTCCTACGACAAAAAAAGTAGAAGTAATAATCATACTACTTTCTATCTTCTTCACACACTCTCTAATCTCTAGTCTCTAGACTATACCAACCATGCATTACCCTTATGATCATTCCGTGTGTCCTCTCCCTCTCTCAGTGAGGCACACACGTATGATATGATACAAAACAAATGCACACATAACATAGCAATATAGCATAGCAGAAGGAACATGGACATTCGGTGAGGCGTGTAAGCGACAATAACAGTAAACCACACCAACTCAACACGACAAGGACAGATAGAAAGAGAAACAAGTTAAGTAAAATACTAAATAGTACTAATGTGGCCAATTGATGAGAGGATGTTTCATGTTTCCTTCCAACCATCTGTTTGTGAAAACGGGAGCGTCCTGTGCCAGGGTCCGGTCCGTTAATTGCGCACGCACCCATGTGTACTGTAAAGCCAACTTGGACAATATGGACACCACACCACCGTTTTAACCTTCCAACACGTATATCATATGACATGCTTAATACATAATTAATCTTATTTCTGGATCTATTTGTGCATATGAAAATATATGTTCACTGAATTGATACAATTTCAAATGATTCAAATTTAAATGTTGATTGTCTCTTGAATATAAAATAGATTATATTAAAAAATAAATACATATTCTAATGCGTTCAAGCGACTAGCTTCCAAAAACAAACAACTTCGTATCATCTATTAAAAACTTTTAAACTCCAGCGAGCCAATATCCTATCACATTATTATCCTCTATGTTCATCTATGTTCATGTAATCATGCATGATATTGGTGCATACTTATATAGCTCAATATATAATAGGAAACATCTATTAAAAGAGTTTAGTTCTTTAAATGAAGTTTCAATATTTTATGAAATTAGTTATTGATTCAGAGATATCCTGATTAAAAAAAAAAGGAACTTCCAAAATCTAGCCAACATCATGATCCAATTACTGAATAGTATCCTCAATGTTCATGTCATCATGCATGATATTGATATGGCTAGCTAGGTACCTATCTACTTCAATGTATAATAATTTTATTGTTATGACCTGGTGACAATAACGCCACATTCGGTGAACTTGAATGATTCATTAGCACTGTTACTAGGGGTGAGGTGAAACGGGAAATGGGAAACAAGATATGTGGTTGTGGTTTGGGGAGGCTTTGTTTGTTCATGGGTGTGACGTGAAACTAGATGGATATGGTTGGTTTGTTTGGGTGATTTTAATTAGCGAAACCAAAAGGCAATGGAGTGTTTGGGACGTTAAAAAAAATTAAAAATTTCAAAGCGCGTTTGGACATATGAGATGGAAGTTCCCCAAATTTAGGTTGGTGTTGCTTTTGCTGACGTTTTCTTTTTCCTGTCTAGCTGCTGGGGTCCACCCCAATTCTAGCAACCCAATCATCCCCGTCGTCGTTGGCTTTGCATGTACTAGAGCTATATACCTTTGGTTTTCACTTAGGGTGCTCCAAACTTATCCTCCCATTGAGAGAAATGAAAGAGAACTAAACAGAAGTGAAATGAAAAATAAAATGAGATAGATTTTATACTTTGACTTTAATTCAAAATTTCCATCTCAATTTATTGTTATTTCATTTTATTCAACCAAACACACATTAGTTTGGAGTGTAAATTCAATTAGGTGACGTGTTTGGTTGTCTTGGAAAATATGTTTATATATTAAAATTTTGCCTGGAAACAAAGTTTTGTAAAAACAAGACTTGAGTTCATTAGGAAATTGAGTTTACCTTATCAAATTTGCATATGGTCTAATAAATTACTTAACATCTTTAATTTATCAAAAAAAAATTAACTATCTAGTTAACTTTTTAGTTTTCAATTAACTTGTAAGTTAATTTTTTTCTAATATATCCATAGATTTAATTACAAGGAATATAATTTAATTTGGCTAAATAATATGTATGAATTGTTATAAATTTTTAGTCCCTAACCTTAATTCTTACGAATTAAAAAATTCAAAGGACAATCAACCAAAAAACACTAGTCGTGATACAAATATCAATATTCAATAAATGGAACGACAACAAAGTCCTTCACATATCATGTAAAAATTTGATACTCTATTGAACAAACACTTATTTAACAAGCAGGAAAACCAATTCACTTTGTGTTAGTGAGTCTTGCTTATCTGCAGAAACTAAAATCGTGCCATGGTATATTTAAAAGGGGAAATGGTCACTGAATTTTTATTCAAACTTAATTTTGGTCCCTATATTTTCAAATTGGTAAATTTAATTCTCTAACTTTTAAAAATATAATATATGAATTTAGTTCACTCTTACATTTAAACTCATTTAGTAATACCATCACAAAATTGAAAAAAAAGACCAAATTCACATATTTTTAGAAGCTAAAGGACTAAAGTCAACAATTTGAATTTATAGGAATCAAAATCAAATTTGACTTAAACTTCAAGAATTAAAAATACATTTTTCTCTATATTAAAAACTTAAATTATTCTTACTTTCACCTTTACATTTTGATGCTTTTATATCTTGATCATATATTTTTATAATGCCATAAATATAAAAATATTTATCGACTATACCAATGACTAAGATTTACTAATTGGCTATTTTTAATAGGCCTCTCATCTCATTTTTATTTTTCTTCATCTACAAAATTTAAACCTTAACTGTGATTAAGAATTTTGAACCCAACAAATCAATATATACTCTATTGTTTTTTATAAGTTGGAACGCATCAATTAAAATATGTAATTAATATCCAATAAACACAATATATTTATACTTGAATTTTGTGAAAGAAATTGGCATAAAGGTCGGGTTAATTATGTAATGAACGGGTGCTAATTAAACATTTCAGTACGTATTTTGTTGGGGACAAAGATTTTGATTGAGTATGATGCATGAAAAGTGACAATAAATCCAGTATGAAGTAACCCAATCTTGTCATGTGTTTAATAAAAAAGCAAATCTTGTAATTAAGAGACAGACAACAATGCCAATTTAAAGAAATTTTTTGATCAGGAAGGTGTGGTAGTGTCTATTGATCAAGACATGCACCTAGGTTCTCTTAGCTAGAGCTAAGATAGTGAATTTTGTATTGAAACCAGAGCAAGGTGGTTTCTGTTTTGGATACGAGGTGTGTCCCCATGTAAGGTTATGTTTTTCTTGTTTTATCCTTGTTTTCAATTGAAAAAGGAAACAAGGGATCAAGATACGAAACCAGACTGTTTGTGGTCAGGAAAAAGATCAAATTCTTAATTCTTAGCTATACATGGTTCTATTTTTTTAATATATTTTTTAAGTAATTTAATGGATCATTTCTTTTAATTTTAATTGTTTTAAATTGGACAAAGTGATTTGTTACGTAGGTGTCCTTGCACAATTGGTTAAGCAGGATGCAAGGATGCATGCATGAGTGTTATAACTCTTTAGTTCTTCTCTTCGATATATATACAGATAAACAAAGACAAAGTCATTTATTTTCTAACCAAATAAATTATGAACCGATTTTGAACTGAATTAGTTTTAAATTGATTTTTAAAATCAAATCAATTTGAAACCATTTTTTAAACCAATTTTTATGTACTAAGCCTATTATTTTAATTTTAATCACACTCGAATTTTGACTTAGTACTTTGAAACCAAATTAATTCATTTTATGTTTTATTTTTTCCTCTGAAACATTTTTTTTATTTGAGAAAATATATAGTTTGGTTTTTGTGAACCAAAGTTTAAAACCGATTCTGAATTAGTTTAGTGTAGAACTTTTTTCAAAACCAACTTCTAAACCAATCCTTAAACCATTTTCAGTCTTGTGAGCTTTGAAGGGTTAGGAATTTATTTCATGCTTCATATCATGGACTACTTTATCCCAGAAAAGCATTCATTTTCAGTCTTCAGGACCACTAATTAGTACGTGGGGTAGAGAGCAATCTCTATCTACTACGTTTATGGAATCCGCGCTTTATGTTTACCTCTGCAAAAGAAGCAGGATATTTGGATCTAACACTACACTAAAACCGATTCTGAATTAGTTTAGTATATAACTTTTTTCAAAACCAACTTCTAAACCAATCCTTAAACCATTTTTCACTAGAATAAAATATAACATTCAAATTCAAAATAATAATGAAAATAAGTATAACCAATGCCGTGTCTTAAGTTACCATATAGACTACAAGAAGACAAAAGAAAATGAAACCTATTTTTAGGTAGAGCAATATGGGAGAGAATTAGATTAATTTAACCCTACACATAAGAAATAAACCATACAACACATGACTCAAAAATTCAATGGGAAACAAAGCAATGGAAGGAAGAATGCTCTAGAATCTAATGATGATTGAATCATGACTTGATAGTGGAAGATGATCCCAAAGGTTGCATTAAAATGCGTCAAGGTGCTGGAGTAACAACAAAGTATCTCTCAAGTGGTCTAGACACCATGCAATTAGTTCGTGTCTCAATTTCATCTCAAATGTTTAAGCAATGTCAAAGATAAGAATGAAAATTAGTTAGATTGAGCAAGATTTTCTTTAAATAGTCCTAGCCTATTTAAAAGTTTTAAGATGTAAATTTAGTCTCTTACTTGTCATAGCCTTAATTTGTTTCAGACCTCATATGTGACCTTTTTTAAAATTTAACTTAGTCTATTAACTTAAAAGTATAATTCATATTAATAATTTTTATTTTAATGATAATTAACAAATATCCAATTATAGTCTTGTACTTAAAATTGATTAATTTTTTTTTACCAAAAGTACTCATTGCATTTTAAATTGATTAATGTTTTAGAATTAAAAATTATATTGATTGACATTTTCAATTTTTAATGAAATATTCAAACTTTTATATTAATTTTCCCCCTAATAAGTATTGTCATTTTAGGATTCTTAATAATGTACTTCTATAAATTAAGAAAAAGAGTAAGAATATTTTAATAAAATTATCCCTAGCAAATACTTTAGTCTTTGAATAATTGTTTTTTAATATAAGTGAAAAACCTTAAAGGTTAATCAATTCCAAATGGAGGTAATAATTAAGAATACAAAATATCGTTTGATTGAATAATTAATTAAAAGTCTTGTTTACTTTGACATAATATAATAGTCATATCACAAAATAATCAAAATATGTAACTGCATAAAAGAAAAATGAATATAAAAATTATTATATTTTTAATAATAGGGATTCAAATTTATAGCATAAAAATTAATTTAGAACTCATGATAACTATCTTTAATTTTAATTTTTGTGAGAGTAATTACAAAATTCACTCATTGTCTTTTTCATTTTGTCTAATTTATCTTTAATGTTTTCTTTGACTAAAAAAAATAAATAAAAGAAATTACCACATTTACCTCAGAGTCAGAGATCTAAGCCCAATTAAGCAGACAAAGTCTGGGCCGGAACCCAACACCTACTGCAGCTGCTGCGAGAAATAGAATATACTGTCTCACATTCCAGTTGTGACCCTCACGTGCCTCGCTATCTCGTTATTTGTTTATTATTTGTAGTATAAAGCAGAAAGATTCTTCATAAAATCAAATCAACAAAGATATGAGCCCACTAATTAGTGCCTAATCCATGTTCACCTATTGGGTCATCACTAAATAATATTTGAAACAACTAATAAATTCGAGAGAAAAAGTTTAGGCATGTATATTCCAACCTTGCTTGCATTACTTTCATTCTATGATCAACTCCAAATTTTTGGCCAAAGTGGAACCTAATTTGATTTTGATGTATGATAAAGGAAGCAATAAAAGCATAAAAATGCTGACAAAATTTTAGGAATACGTATATTGTGTTTATGTGCCGTGCTGTCCCCTCGAAATAAAATATTGTCTTTTATGTGTTTTACTTCTACAACTAAGTTAATAAACGCGCAAGATCACATGCCATTTTAAAAGAAAACACAAGACAACATTAATTAGTGTTTGACCCGCAAGATTATATTCTAATTTGTGGCAGGTTTTCCTTTATTTTTGCGTTTAATTAACTATAACCTTAGTGCAATACGTAAGAAATTCTGGGTTAATGGATTTATTTACATCCTAATTAGTGGAATCAAAACATTCTTTGCTTTTTGATGGGTTCATTATGAATATAATTAGTGCGTTGAAGTCAAAAGCTCGTACTTGACTTTGGTATCAATAGCTATCACCGAGGTACTTTAATACTCAATACTTTTATAGATTTTTTTTCATGGAAGTAACTGCACGCGCGTCTGCACCTTATTAAAACCTAAAAGCAAATCCTTATATGTCTTTGTTATTTTGAAATCGCATTTACCCAGGAGGGAAATAATGAATGCAAGAAGTAACTCCATTATTTCAGCACCAAAGAATTGAAACTGATAGTTATGTATTTAATTGAAAGAAAATGAAGGAGAAGAGAAAAGATATTTTTTTAAAAAGAAAATTGCATTAGTTAAGAAATTTGAAGAGAAGGGGAGAAAAAAAAATTGCAAGGGTTGAATATTTTTTCCTCTTATTTTGGTCTCTTCTTCAAAATTGGAGAGATTTAGATGAAAGAAAAAGTAACGTATAAAAATTATAGATTGCATAAATTAAATTGTTTGATATTATACTTTATTTCTGATCTTAATTATTATTTATAAGAATATAATAATATATTATTTCTATGTTCAACCAAACAAGTTATTTGACCAAATTTTATATTAGTCAAAAAAAATATTCCTGTTGAACTAGAGGATTAGAACCACAAATAAAATATATTCTTGAATTATTTTTTCTTGAAGAAAACCAAAATAAAGAACTTTCATATATTTCCTTTTTCTGTTAATTGATATTTTCGTTTGATAATTATGTTATTAGTATGAAATATTCATTCACTTTAATAATTATTAATATTTATTAAAAAATTTAATTAACCATTTTTAATAAAAAAAAAATTCTTCCAATTAGTTTCCATTCATAATATTCGAATTTGAAAACTTACATAAAGAAACTAAACTCAATACCACTCCTATCAACCACTTATCTATAATTAATTACTACTATGGATCTAAGTATGGGTTAAAAAGTAAGTAAATTTCATGAAAAAAGAAAGAGGAAATAATGAGAAATTGAAGGGTTGTGCGGTCATTTTGCCAAAAAGACAAAAATGGTTATACAGTGTGCCTCATGAGCGGAGTCATAACATAATAAGGCTTGACATGGCTGAAAAGAACAGCGATGCTAGCAGTGCAGCTGCAGCTGAGCAAATATCACAGGCACAGAACATTTCCGTTATTGGGAATTGTTCCTTTCAGTACTACACTGACATTGTCACACATTTTTACTATTATATACTACTATTTAACATTTTCATTTTCAGATTTCAGTACTACACTTACATTTCTTTTTTATCTTTCACTTTTTTTTTCCTTATCACAATGATTATAACATTTCGTTTATTTACTTTTTGTTTTCATTTTAGGCATTTCACACCTTTCGGATGTGAGAAAACAATTACCCTTTAAAACAGCAGTTGAGTTTGGATCATCATAAACGTACACTATGCCATGCTACATACAAAGAGAGGTAGAAAAAAAAATTAAAAGAAAATAATAAAAAAAACAATGGATACACTTCTAGTCTCATTCTTTTTGGTTTTAATTTGATCCTTAATTAAGATTGAAAAGTTCCACTTTGATACATTAAAATTTGTTTATTAGACTAAATTAATTTTTCTGTTAATTTTTTTTTACATTAATGATATTAGTTTCGGTTGATGCAACAGATGTTGTAACATCTCTTGTAGCACGACACTGTTACTAAACTGACAATAAACTGAGAAGAATAAACTTGGTTTAACATATAGTATATTTTAAAAGGGACTAATAAAATAAAATTTTATAAATTAAAGATATTTTCTTAAAATTATGAAATAAAATGAGGGACTACTTATTTTTTGTCAAACAATGAAAAGGAATATATATATGTGTGTGTGTATTGAATATTTTCCATTTTTACCGTGCACGCATGGGTTGAAGTTTTAAAAAATGAGAGAAGAAACAAGGAGGAAGAGTAATGCATATTGCATAAGCATATGAAAAAAAAAAAGACTTTATATGTCAACCTTTTCATTTGATTTCATAGTTGAGGAGGCAAGGGAAGCAGAAAGTGATTTATTAGAATTTTAGAATAGTAGTGACACACATATTTTAAACAGGAAAAACACGATCGAATTCAAATCCTCCTCTATTCTATTTATACTCGCCCATCCTTCTCACATCTTCTTCACTCCCACGCAGTAATAATTACCTAGTTTCTTAATTTATCACTCCGCTCCTTCCCTCCACCTATTTCCTCCCTTGTTCGTTTTCCACCCATCAAACAAAAACAGAGTCCCCACCCCCTCCTCTTAATTTCATTCATCACAACACACTAGCTAGTGTGTGTTTGTGTATCATTCTCATAAACACACATATAGTAAATCCATCACACCCTACTTTGAGTTCCCACCTTGGTTTTGGATTTAAGCTATGGTGTAAGGTTACTTTGCGTGATAAAAATTTCTGGGTGTTTACCTCCTAGATTAACTTGATTTCCTAATCAACGAAGACGTACTGATATAACAAGAACATGTGCGAATCAAAATCAGAGCAGATGCATGATACGGAAAAGCAGACAGAATTAGGTGGGTTATTAACAAGACGAGGTTCGACTAGGACAATAATGTGGGATGTGATAGGAGAAGCGAAATCCCTGTGGGAGGTGGCATTCCCGACAGCACTCACTGGTCTAATTTTCTACGCGCGTTCCATGGTCTCCATGCTGTTCCTAGGCCACCTAGGAGACACCGAACTCGCTGCGGGATCCCTAGCCATCGCCTTCGCCAACATCACTGGCTACTCAGTTCTCTCGGGTCTCTCCTTAGGTATGGAACCTCTTTGTTCCCAAGCCTTCGGAGCTAAACGCCCCAAACTCCTCTCTCTCACCCTCCATCGCTGCGTCATCTTTTTATTATTCTCTTCAATCCCCATTTCCCTATTGTGGCTCAACATGTCCAAAATCTTCATCTTACTCAACCAGCACACACACATCACCCAAATGGCACAAACCTACTTGCTCTTCCTCCTCCCCGACCTCCTTATCAACTCTTTCCTCCACCCAATCAGAGTCTACCTTCGCGCCCAGAACGTCACCCACCCTGTCACCTTAGCGTCCCTCGCCGGCACCCTCCTCCACGTGGCCTTTAACCTGGCTCTCGTCGAGCGCGGCCTGGGTGGCGTCGCCGCCGCCGCCGCCGCCTCCAGCTTTTCCATTCTATGTTTGCTGGTTCTCTATTTGTGGATAAGTGGGGTCCACCTGGCCACGTGGACCGCGCCGAGCCGGGAGTGTTTAACCTGCTGGGAGCCGCTAATTCGGCTCGCGGCGCCGAGCTGTGTCTCCGTTTGTTTGGAGTGGTGGTGGTATGAGATCATGATTTTGTTGTGCGGGTTGTTGGTGGACCCCACTGCCAGCGTGGCGGCTATGGGGATTTTAATCCAGACTACGTCCTTGATCTACGTTTTTCCCTCCTCGCTGGGGCTTGCGGTGTCTACGCGCGTGGGAAACGAGCTTGGCGCCAACAGGGGACGACGCGCCAGGATGTCGGCGGTGGTGGCGGTGTTCTTTGCCGCCGTAATGGGGTTCTCCGCGGTGGTTTTTGCGACGGCGATGCGGAGGAGGTGGGGGAGGATGTTCACCGGAGACGAGGGGATTCTGCGGCTGACGGGGGCGGCGCTACCGATTCTGGGGCTGTGCGAGCTGGGAAACTGCCCGCAGACGGTGGGGTGCGGGGTGGTGAGGGGGACGGCGAGGCCGAACGTGGCGGCGAATGTGAACCTGGGAGCGTTTTATCTGGTGGGGATGCCCGTGGCAGTTGGGCTTGCGTTCTGGCTCGAGGTCGGGTTCTGTGGGCTCTGGCTGGGCCTATTGTCGGCCCAGGTTTGTTGTGCGGGCCTCATGTTGTATATGATTGGGACCACCGATTGGGAGTACCAGGCCTGTCGGGCCCAGTTACTTACGGCCCTTGATGAAGGATCCGACGGCCACAAACAACCGTTGATTGCCACTTTGGACAACAACAACTACTCTTGATGAAATAAAAAAAAAAAAATTATGATGATTGTTGATTGACGGTGTAATATTCTTTTTCTTTTGTAATAATTCTTACTTATTATTAAAGGGAATTTGTGAAATACAGTTATTATTATTTATTTTTCACTGCTAATTTTTTAACCCAATGGGAGCTGAGCTGGGTACAATTTATTTAAATTATGGATAAGGAAAATGATGATTCTGTCATTGTCAACATCTATTTATATACATACCATTTATATTTTGTTTCTTATCTCGTAAATGCAAATATGAGTACTATGTATGTGTCTGCTGTGCTGAGACTAATTGATAAATGGATCAATGCCTTATTAGCCAAACTGAGTGAAGCCTCCAGCTATTTGAAAATTGAAATATTGCAGTTCTTGCTTTATGGCTCTCTTTTTTTCTTTCAGAATAAATATCTATCTATTTTTTTTATGCATATGTTTTTATATATAGTAATTTTATTTTAAAATGGTAGTGCTACCACTTAAAATGTTATTTAGTATGAAATAAATTTTTATAAAGGAGATAACTTGGTAACTACTAACTATCCACGTCTTGGTATAGGAGGTGTAAACATTTTGGAAGAGATAGGAGTGAAGGAGATCAAATTAGAGTATTACTATATAAGTACATATACATTAAAACACTTCTTAAATAGCTATATGTTATTTTATACTTATTGAGTGAAAGAATTATAGTTATAAAAAATGGAGTAATAAATAAAAGTGATAGAGATGTAATAGATATTTATTGTGAAAAAGAAGAGAGCGTAGATAAAAATAAGAGAGGATAAAATATTTGATGTATAAATATCATTAACCTTTTAAAATTTGGAAAATTTAAGGCGTATGGGTGTGCTGCCCAAACATGCTACATTTTTTCTTTTACTCATCTTACTCCTCACCTATTATTGTAAGTGTACAGTACCCTTTTAAGAATGTTCTTTTTCTTTTTCTTTCCTATTCACTTGAATTTAGGAACTCGCCAATGACACTTCTTTTAAACATTTACAATCTATTATATTTATTTGATAATTGTGAATAAACAGAAAAGTATTATACTTAAATAAAATAATTATGAAAAATATAACAAGATATGTGCTATTTCTTTCTCATACACTTTAATGTTTAAGATTATTACACGTGAATTAAGAAATTGTGAATTGAACTAAAAATCATTATATTTAGGTTAAAATATTCTTATTTAATATCTTATTTTTTATACCTGCATTACTAGTGGTGAATAATAAAACAGAATATATTTAAAAAAAACATTAAATAGATTTTAAAATTCTAAAATATTAATTATTTTGAGAAAAAATAAAAAAACTAAAACACCAAAAAACTATGGGAAGGAGGTAGTATCAAGTAAAAAGTAAGCTAAAATTTAAATTAACGCACACATGAATGTACTAAAAAAATATATACAATTTCAGTATCGGTAAATCCCTCACTTTTTATTTTTAGAATCAAATATAGGGTATATTTAGCAAGTAATTTTACTTATCTTTTGACTTTTTTTATTTGATAAACAAGTAATTTTTAGAATCCCTTACTTTATTTTAAATTTGATTAAAAATATTTTAATATATAGTGTAACATTAATAGTAGAATACATAATTTGAAAAAAATATAATAATTAAAACTAAAAATGTAATGAAAAATTGGAAATAATTTATCTTTAAAAAATAAATTACAAAATTTTAAAACTAATTAAAAAACTAAAATTTTATCACCTCAAAATATATTTTTATCCATAAAACAAAATTAAAATTCAAATAAAAATATCATATAATATATATATTTTTATCATTTTATATTTTTCAATTAGTTCAATAAATAATTTTAGCAGACACTTATTACTTAATTATTAGTTAGTTTAAAAGCTATAAACTTTTAAGTTTGTAGTTAGTTTTTCAAAGTTTTGTTAAACACATATTCTCGAATGAAAATATTTTTTTTGAGTTAGATGCAAGATAAAATCCTTTCATCAAATTCTTAATACAATTACACGTTGAAAACTCAAAAGTTTAAGACTAACTATTAAATTAAAATAGAGAAAAAAATATTAAACATCTATATAATCATTCAATCAAGATGAGTTATATATAATAAATTTATTAATTTTTAAAATAATTATTTAAAAATAACTCAAATAATAATTTATAAGTAAATAAACATTAAATTTATTAAAATAATCTTATAGTAATTGATATCTGGTTTCTCAAAGCACCTTATTGTGTTGATGGTAACATTGATTCCTGGCGTGGTCCAGCAGAATCCAAATAGAAAGGTGACACGTGGGCTGTGGAGGTGTGACGAATGGGTCAATGACGTAAACATATTGAGAGGGAGAGTGAAGATGTCATGCATGGTACTGTACTGTTCTTCTTGTTAACTTATCTTCAAGTACTCTACGGAAGATATTCATTCATTTTATTCAATGTATATCATTAAACTCAAAAAGTTAATGTACTGAGATCCAATTATTTAAATAATATTGAGTTTAACTTTTTTATGAATATAATTTTTAATCAAATTTTCTTTATTTTTTAACTGAATTTTAAATTAATTAGATTTTTTTTCTCTTAATAAATCAAAGAATTTAGAAAAAAAATAAATACATATCTCTAATCTTAGCGGATGCTAATATTATTATCATATGTGCCACACTTCTTCCATCATTACCTAATTGTACAAATCCTGTGCAGTTTCTGCATAATTGTACCACGCATCATCATCTTAATTCTATTAAATGACGTAAATAATAACGAAAATTAAATGTTATTTATGCAATAATTTATAAAAGAAATTATACAACTAAAAAAAATAAAGATGTAATAAATAATTAAGGGCAGTAGATACAAAAGAAAGTGTTATCATATAAATTTTATTTGAATAACATAACTTAAGAATAATGATAAAATTTGACAGTCAAATTATATGGGCCATACTTAAGGGTATATTTGGTTTAGAAACAAAAGTGAAAGAGAAAAAAGAAAAAGATTGAGATGATTTTTCAGATTATTGAATAGGAGAAGATAAATAAAAGAGGATAGAAAGAAAAAAAAATGTAAATTTAAAATGATTTGAACATCCTTAATAAATAAAAATATAATTTCATTTGGTATCTAAGTTTAAGTCTAAGCTCGCTTTTTCCCTACTTCCGCTCAAAAAAATGACAATTTTAAAAAATAGTGAGCCCCATATTATATTTCAACAAAGCAATTACTCAAAGTTGCTTCAACTAAGAATTAATTCTTGACTCATGATTAATTTTAAAATTTTCACTATGATGAAACCAAACATGTAAAAATATATCCAAAATCAATTATAGATTCATGATCAATTTTCCAATGCCAAATCAAACACATGTGGGATAGCTTCTACCTTGGATTCAAAATATTGTCAAGAATTTTATTTTTAATTTAATTTTATAATAAAACATTTAAACATAAATCACAGTCAAAAAATCAATTTTACAAAATCAATTTACATTCAAAATCAAATTTGCCAACGGTTATCCAAACACATACTAATTTTAAAAATTTGAATGTTTTTATTATGAAATCAAATTAATAGCAAAATTTGATATAAATTTTTTTATCCAACATAAAAAATTTCTAAAATCGCTTAACACATAATTAATGTCTGATCATCAAATAAAAATAGTGTAACTTTATCTATAATCATGTTATTTGATATTTCAACATGATTTTAGAAACCCAACTTGAAACAAAACATGCATTGATTATGATTTATGCCACTTTCTTTTCTTTCTATCATATTTCACTCATTCCTGTCAAAGGCTTAATATTCCTTTTTAACTCCTAATTAACTATTTTAAAAATAAATGTTATATATTGACAGTATATATAAAATATTTTTACACCATCATTTAATCATAAATTATTATATATATATATATATATATAATAAATTTGTTTATCTTAATATTAACATACTATTGATATTTTTTATTGATATTTTTTATTGATTAACCGTATTGGTGTATAATTATTAAATTCTTTAAGAAAAATGTCTCTCATATGGAAACATAAGAGAGAATTTTCATTTGTGAAAGGAAAATGTTAATTAATCGCCATTTCGTTACTTAATTATATCTCTGATTTTGGTCGGATGATAAACATTGTATAATGTAAAGGGATATGTATGATGTATCAGATTATTCCTAGATCATCCCACTTGGTTCTATAGATGCAATTAATGAACTCCTATATATATATATATATATTCATGTATGTATATTAATTGAAGTATATTTATTAATTTTAACTTATGCGGGAAAAGGAAAGAAAAAGGAAGAGAGGAGTTTGCATGAGAGTGGAATAAATCTGGCCACACAAGAAGTTTTATTTTTTATTTTTTGGAAATTGGCATATATATTAATTAATTTTTTTAGCCCATAGAATCTGTGTTCCAATATGGAAAAGGCAAGAAGTGGTTGATTTGCGTCCCCATGATAAAGATAATGAAGGCCAGCAAGGGAACAAAGGCTATAATGAGAAGGGCTCTGCTCTGAAGAGACCAATATATCAGAAGAGAGCTATGAGATGCCAAGCAAAATAGGGTTTTGTCTCTATAATTAGCAGCACCAACTTTTTCCACACGAGGGATAAACACTTTCATCACACTCCTCCCCTCCTCTCCATCTATGCCCACTTTCTTCTTAATTTTCAAATCCACACATATATAACAAAAAGTTATTAGTTTGACTCGTGTTGAATTCCATCTTTAAATAAGATTTTAGATTTAAATTTTATAAAAAAATATAATTAAAAAGAAAAAATCTAATAAAGATGATTCTTCATATTTTTAATAAAGATTAATCATCAATAAAATTACTAAGTAGGAATGGATTTAGAAACCTTAAGAAGAGATTAAAATTTATTTTCTTACTTTATAATTCTTTAAATGTTTAATTTTTAATAAATAATAATTTTTTAAGAAATTATTATTTTTACACATAAAATTGAATCTAACTTTTGTATTAAATGATGACAACCTTAATCATTATCATAATAATAATAAATACACAATTATTTTTACACTGATCATCACTTTCATTATTAAAGTAAAACAATAAACATAACTAATTTTACACAATTTTATACTAATTAACATTAATCATTATTATAATATCAACAACATACAAAATTTTATACTAATTAACTTTATATATATATATATATATATATATATATATATATATATATATATATATATATTTACAATGCATGCTTAAGATTTTGTGAATGGAATTGGGGTCCTCTAGTTTCTGGGAGGGGCTGTTCAACAGAGTGCACTGAGCAAATGCTTTCGATATTTGACTACATATTTCAGCCAGTCCACCAATGAATCATTCCGTTGATAACGTGCAAAGCTTATTTTGCTATGCATGTGTAACAGGTTGACCTATAAGGCAACAATGGCTTTGAAATATACATGTAAGTACTGGGTTGGCAATCATGATTCCTGCCACCCCCGTTTCATATTCAATGCCAAACGAAAGAAGTCCGATTCTAAAAAAGAAAAATATACAAATATTACTTTTGAAACTATGCCAATTTTATTTTATTTTTATCAACATCAATATTATAGTCCATGTGATTTAAGTTTGAATATTAGATATGTAGTTATATTTTTTACTGTATATATATAATTATATTAAATATCAGATATAAAACTTTATTACCTATAATAGTTTACGGTTATCTAATTCGAGTGGGATGGTGCATCTAATAGAAAAGACATATGTCTTATATAAAAAGAAAAAAAAATTGGGTACAAAAAAATGTTACTGACGATATTGGTTGATTATAAAAAATGAAATTTACCTAATAAAAAAAATAAGCACTAGAATTGTCTTAACAAAATCTTTGTTTAGCGAAATTTTAACTGTAATTAGTATCAATTTTGAAAGTTTATACTAATAGTTTAACATATTATACTGGCATGATTTAATATATTAATGTTATATATCAATATTCTATACTAAAAAATATTTGTTGACTGTTAATATAAATTTATAATGTTTTTATATTAGTAAATTAATTTTTACTAAAAAGCACTATATCGCGGAGGTCAATTTAATAGAAAAGTAATACTACTTAATGATAATTTGTTTTTTTAATGTGTCAACGGTATTTGTTGGGTAAATAACCATTTTTGTTATTGAATATATAGAGCATTGATAAATTCATCTTCATGAGGGAAATGTAAATTTTAGTCCCTAAAAATAAAAAAATTATGATAAATTCATCTGTCTATTAATTTCTGTTTGTTACCATTAATGAAAGAGCTTATGTAATACGAATGAATAAAAATGTGACAAAAATGATTGATAACATGACTGTGGAATAGATTGGACCAAAATGTTAGTAAGTTTCCATTGAATTAATTTATCAGAGTTCAAATTTTGTTTCATTTAGGGTAAAACATAATTTAATCTTCATCTTTTTTTCTCTTTTTTTTTTATCGTTGCAAGCATAACATTACAATAAACACTTAAAAAATAGGAAACCAAACATAAGTTAAAACAAATATAATAGTAAACATAATTTGTTTGTTACTCTGAAATTTCTAATGTGACAATACCTTACCCAATGTATGAGACTTAAACAAAAATACACAACCATTAAGTTAATACTTACAAATAATGAGATCAAACTTGATTTTGTCATTACCTAATGTTGTCACAATAGAAATTTCAAAGCAACATATAGATTATACTTATTATTATGTTTGTTTTAACTTATGTTTGCTTCCCTATTTTTTTAAGTGTTTATTGTAATGTTATACTTGCAACAATTTAAAAGAGAGTGGGGTGGGGGAGATGAAAATCAAATTATGTTTTACCCTTAAATGAAACGAAATTTGGGGTCTCATAAATTATTCTAATGAAAACTTATTGATATTTTGATCCAATGGAAACTTACTTAATGACATTTTTGTCCAATCTATACAGCAGTTATGTTGACAATCATTTTTATTATATTTTCGTTCCTTTATGTCACGTCGGCTCTTTCTTTAACAATAACAAATGAAAGTTAACGGATGGACAAATTTGTCGTATTTTTTTATTTTCGCGGATTAAAATTTAAATTTTCATCTTTTCAGGACGAATTTGTGAGCGTCCTATACATTCAAGGACGAAAAATAATTATTTATCCTTTATAATATGAAAACTTAAAGTCTCTGCCTATGGGGATGTCATTAATTATTGTAAAGCAAATTGACTCTGCTCTATAATAAACTCTTCTCACTTCATCTTATACGAATTATTGTTGTATTAGTTGACATTTCCATGTCAAATTAGAATAATGCAAACAAGAACCATGTAATATATTGAAAGAAAAACGTACCATCAATCACTTTAACCCTTTTCATGTTCATGAAGAATTAATGGCATTCTTGTTAATTAAATGATTTTTTAATTTACTTTTTGTTTATATGTATATTACTCAACGAAATCAACTAATAAAAGATGTCATTTACTCATAAAAAAAACATCAACTTTTTTTTCACAAGAAGAAAAAAATGTGATCTTATTTGAAACAAACACATCCTAAGATCTACATTATTTTATTATCATTAAGATAGACCCTGCATCCCTTCAACCCAGATCAGTCATACCGAAGGACAATCTTTGTATCTCTAACTTAATTTTTTCATGTTCACGCACTCAAAATTGCGAGATTGTGTATCCTTTCGGTCTAGAACAGTTGTATAAAGGACAACCTTAGGGTCTCAACTTACTCACTTTATGCTTATGCACTCAAGATTGTGGAGTTATGTACCCCTTTGGCCCCGAATAATCGTACAAAGGGTGATCTTTGTGTCTCAAACTTAATCTCCTCGTGCTCATGCACTCAAGAAAGTGAGACTTTGTAACCCTTCGTCCTAGAATGATTGTACGAAGGACGACCTTAGTGTCTTCATGGTCATGCACTTGAGATTGTAGGGATGAGTACTTCTTTGGCCTGCTTGATCAGTTTTAACTCTTTCCATTAGCTCGTTCAATTTCTATTTTACTTAGAAATTGCTCAGATGTTGACCAGTAACCTTGTCTTGCTGGTTAAGCATTCCACTGCACACTTTGACAAATCCTTAACGAATAAGCAACCTCAACTGCTTGCGATACGTGCCCGAGGTTCTTGTGACCTCAATTGCTTGAGATATATGAACGAAGATCTCGTATTAATATTGGATCAAACAGTTAGAGTCCAACCCTTTATAAACCCTAGTATTCGACTTAGAAAGATAGATTACACTTTACACTTGAATGTTTGATAACTGTAGTGCATAAATATATTTTGTAATTAAGTCACATAAAAATTATTGGATTTTCCCTCTTTTACTACTTCTTTTTATGTGAATCATTAGGATTTTGACATCCTCTGAGTTTTTGTCTAGTAGGTGCTTAAACGGGTAAACTTATATTATTTTGGTGGTGTATTTTTTGTAGAAACACAGAAGATGGCATAGAATAGAGTTGAAGGCTTGGAGACTCTTGCTCAACGCACCATACGCACTCAACGTGACACGGTCGCTCAGTGGACAGTCATTGCTTAATGCGAAGAAGCCACTTTGTGAGTCAGATGTCACGTGAAGGCATGCTTAGCACGTGACCACTTACTCCTCGCTAAGCACACAGTCTCGCTTAACGCACAAAAGTGCAAAAATCAAAACTGAGTTGCGTTTTAAGTGGAAAAAAGAGAGGGAACATTATTTTTGAGTTTCCCACACAGAGAAAAGGATATGGTTGGTGCAAGAAGAAGAAAAACAACCATTAGGATCCATTCCTTTCCTTCATGACAATGAGAGACTAAACCCCCAATTGTTGGGAGCTTAGCAACTAAACACTCTTGATGTAACGATTCTTATTATATATTTAATGTTATTTCAGTTTCATGGTCTTTTTTTTGCGCTTAATTTTATGCTTGTGGCTTGATCATCCATATTTATGCTATGTTTTAGGGTTTATGTATTGGAAAATGTTTATCTCTTAAAAACTGAGAAAAAACATCTAAATAATTCATATTTAGGAATAGAATAATTTTATTTAGCCTGTCTATGCATATCCGTTTATAATTCAATTTAGCTAGTTTATCTCTTAAGAGATTAGGAGAAAAATTAGGCTCTTTCGTGTGAGGATTCACGATTAGAGTATATGAGTAGATGTAGGTGTTAATTGAAATAGTATTGAATAGAGAAAAATCATTAACATTATATCAAGAGTAGTTTCGGTGAGCTAAACCCCAACATATTCGTCATTTTGTATTGACCGTCACCTCACCGCTCTGAGTGTTTGTTTTTCTTATCCTTGCACATGCTAGTTAATTAGTTTAATTTCATGTTAATTTACTTTTAATACCACATATCATAAATATTTAAATCAATTTATTAATTACTTGAAAATTGCATATACACAACTTTGAGTATAGTCAAAATTCTTATGAATTCGACACTCGAACTTCCGTTTTACTTTACTAGACGAATTAATACACTTATCAATGGGTTAACAATATTCTTAAACTAGGTCTCGTTATCCTAAGGCACAATCTAGCTACAACAAAGTCTAATCAATTTCTTCATCAATGGATTTTGAATTCTCGCTGAATTATCTCCTCAAAATAGGCGGGTGGTTAGTTTTTGGAAATACTTTTTAATCTTTATTCCCACTATTAATCAAACAAAAAATATTTGTTTTAAAAATTTATACATTGAGAAAACATATTATTTTTCCGTAAAAAAATAAATTTTCAGTTATTAATGAAAATAAAAAAATATTTTCATAAACCAAGCATACCTTAAATTTCTTAGGAAATTGATTAAAGCAAATCAAATTCCAATAAGAATTAAATATAAATATAAGAATAAAGGTGAATGAAAAATAATATAAAAAATAATTCTAATATAAGTTTGCAAACGTGAAAATTATTTTAATGCTTAATCATTATTTCATATTTTTGAAATAATTGACTTCTATATATACTTTGCATATTTTGAGTACGTAATAAATATTGTTGACCAAATAGTTGGTGACAAGATATAATTATACATCCACTTTAATGAATATTAAGAAGGTCACTACTCACTAGTGATAGTAACTAGCTAACTCACTAATTGAAGGGTCTTAATAGTAGGCCTACTCACGTGTCCAGCCATGCATGTGACTACACATGGGAGGTTTAATTTGGAGGCCACAATTAATTATGTAGCTAGTGTCATTGCATTACTTTATTCATCTTTAATTTCCATATAGACTTTATTGCAAATTGACGAGACAAACATCCCATATGGCTGGTTCAAACTAGCATCAACTAGCAACTAGCAACAAGCTGAAACTGAAATGCATATTGAATTGAATGAATATTCCATCCGCATGTAGATTATATATATATGATGATATTGTTGCGCACTTAATAAGTTACATCTAAGATCGTTGTTGTGTGCTTAATAATTGTTCGTCCTGGCACCCATTCTCCTGTAGGTTAAAGATTGTAACCTTGCCTTGATGTCAATCAATGTCAAAAATGTCATGCGTGTATATAATACTTTATATGTATAAATTATCCAATTATATATAGGTTGAATAATTAAGAAGCCTCTGTGTGTCTCTATGGGTTCTAGCTATAGCTAGGGACATATGTTAGGAAGGAGGTCAATTATTTGCATAGTACGTAAAAATTAAAGAATGAGAACAAAGCTCTGAGGGTCATGGTAGCTATCTTCATCTAGCTAATCGTAACTGCTCTATAGCTAAGATCTGTTTTCATGGTGTCAAAAATAATTTTAAGGACCAAAAATTAAACTAGCCAATTAATAAATGAACTGGTTATATGGGACAACATCATTTTGCATCATCATGCTTCTCACATGGCTAACCTTTTGAGTGACCAACCAACCCAATATCCCTTGAATCACTTTCTTTGTCCCCTTTTCTAAGCCTTCACAATATACTTATTTCATATTCTTCTTTTTAATTACTAGTTTTCAAGATCTTTTTGCGTGTGCATATAATCTCTTTTTCTCATAAAGAAAAATAAACTTTCCCTCCAAATATATCTATCGAGCATGACCAACTAACTAACCAACATCATGATCACCATTCAGACCCTATAAATGCATCATGGCACTATGCGTTTGAAAGAAACCTATAGCATCTGCCATGAGAGACGCACACAATATATATAGATAACCCCATAGAGATGGCCTCTGCTCACTCTGCAAGCAACAACTCTCAGAAAACCACGGGCGTACGTGGAAGATTCTCCTCTCTCAGTAGTATATATTTGCAACCCTATCTATGCATATCTAATCTAGTTCATTAAAGCTACATGTATAGCATTATAAAGTGCTAGTAATTTTCCATGATTAATTAGCTCAACAAACTGTCTTTTTTTGTTTCTCAAGTTGGTTTGACATGTCCCTTAACAAGTCACAATGCTTCATTTAGTATCTAATTAATTATCTGTCACCCAATAAAAATAAAGTGATATAATAGAAAGAAAGAAAATTAATCAATAATAGAAGTATGTATTCTTCCTCCAATATATATATCAAGTTTAATTACTTTTAAATATGTCTAAGAAAAAAATTGGTATATAAAAGAAGTTGAATTTACTAAATATTTTATTTTTACTCATGTTTGACATGTCGCTTAACTCGTAATAAGTAGGGTTAAAAATAGTTGAAGCAGTCTATTAGTAGCCTACGACTTGGCTATGCTTGTCTTGGTTATTAAAAACGTTAGGATTAATTTTTTTTAAAAAGCCTATTATTTAAGTAAAAATGTTGGGTCTCGTACCTTAAAAAAAGTTTATTAAGTCTAGCTAATAAGTCGACCTATTTTATATGGATATATAGTATATTATTATATTATATGTACATAATTATATATAATACATATACGTACATAAGTTATGCAAAAAAAAACTTATACGTACATAATACTATATATTACACATAATAATATAAAAATTGTATAATTATCAATAGATCTGCTTTACTTAACTAGGTTGATAGGTCCAATGACTTTTTTATAAATCTTATTATAAAACAAGCTTTTAAATAAGTTTTTAAGATCATATCTTAGAAAAAAAAATGCCAAATAATAGGTCAGATTTAAGCTTTATCTTTTTAATTAGTGAATTCCAGAATGAAACCTACTAAAACCTTACCTAGTTTCACCCAGCTTTGTTTGGTATTGGCCAAAAAAATTTCATAATTAAAGTAGAAAAGTGAAAGATTTATCATTTTCTTTATTTAGAAGTATCATGCAATAACAAAGAATCATAACTTATTTGAGTTAAATAAAAAATAAAAATATATAATAAGTTCATAAAATTAAAGTTACTTTATCATCTGCCTAATAAAAAAAGATTAATTAAGTTTTTAGTTTTTAAATATTTTTCAAAATTTGGTGTTCCTGAACAAAAGTTTGATAATTAGTCAAAGTCCCCAATTAATTATTTTTGTTAAGATTTTTAATTCTTAAATAAAAGTTTGACCTCTAAATTTTTAAATTTTTTTAAAAAAATTCCATTTTTAGTTAACCTATACAAAAATGATTAAAGAAGGTGAATTTAATTAATTAATGAACATTTTCTTTTTTCACACACATACGCATCATGTGATGAAAGAGTGTATAGAATTCTATTATTAATTAATTTTCATATAAAAAATTCTGTAATGAAAGTAAATAAAAATGACTATATTTCTTTTTCCTCCTTTAAAGAAGGTACGAAACAAAGTCATATGAGCTTATCCCTCTTGCTCCCCACACATGAGCTTGAATATCTCACTGTGTGGCACCATTGCCTATCAAATGCATATATAGCTGTAGCAGGTTAGGGCTCAGTTGGTTACCCATCATTCTCTGCCCACTTTAAGGTCGACACTTGGAGGGACCACCCCCATTTTGATGTCATTTAGGCATGCAGCCTAATTATATATGTTATGTTGCAGATGTTGTAGAGTAGAGGCTACGTGATTTATATTCAATTCCAGACATGCACCGCATGCATTTCTTTAACTCTACATATCTTATCGATATGTGTTCTAATCTCTTCTCTCTCTCTCTCTCTATATATATATATACATATATAACTCCCTTTCCATTTATTTATTTCCATAAGTATTTGCGATACGATATGATTGAAATACTATATTAAACATATATTTAAATATGTTTATATATATCTTGGACCTCTTTCTGATTTATATATGCAACATTTTCTTATCTAAGATAAGGTTTCTTAGAGGGAAAAGATGTCAACTCAAGCTACTTGTTAGTGCAATCTTATATGCAATCGCTTCATGTCGTTAGAAAAAGTAAGTTAAGCAATTAATGGGCGATATACATACTCCCAATGAATTGAAATTTGAAAATAGAAAAGACACTTTAGGTCCACTAAACACCCCAAAATTAATAACAAAAAAATTAACAAGGAGACCAGATCCAATTCAATCGACAAGTGTTTTTTTTTTCATATTATTTTTCCCGGCTCGCACGCACACTGGGAGCATTGACATGTTTCATAAATGCATTTGTGTAAAACTGAGGGTAGATTTGGAAATAAACGGGAGTTTGTCAGTTGGAGAGATAGAGGAAGAATTGTTCTTCTTTTTTATTATCTTTATTTTAAAAAGTAATGTCACAGAAATTTAAAAAAATGTTAAAGATATTATTGAATGTTAGTGTAAATCAACACTGACAGTTAATCAAACTCATTAATTCTATATCTTTTTTAATTTGGAAGAGTGGGAAAATTTGCTAAAAGCGCTTCCTGTATATATTATTTGTAAAAGAAGTAGCTAGGATACATTAATGTATGCAAGTAGAGAAACTATTTGGTCAGCCATAGAAAAATAAAATCGGTGAAGTAAGGATAATTACTTCTTTTTTTCAATACATACATGATACATATCTCATGTACAGAGAGAAATAGATACACTATTTGTCATTGTCTACCATGTATGTATAAGTTAAATTAAAATTTAATATAATAGGCAATATGATTAAAAATAATAGGATTCTATGTTGAGAATAAAGTATATACTGAATAAACAACTATAAATGATGTCACAATGTTTTATTAAAATATGTGTATGAAACCATATCATTAATATAGTGGTTTCTTTATATTTATATAAAGAAGAATAATCTATTTAAAGAGAGAATTTGTGTTTGATTTTCATCATATGCAAAATATCTTTAGATCAATAATAATTACGTATCACAATAAAATTAATCTCTAACTCAATAGGTTAAAGGATATGTGTAGTCTTTGGTCCGGAAAAAATATATGTATAATGTTGACAACTTTATCCCAAAAAAAGTATATACACGCACACAATAATTTATAATATCGATAACATATTAAAATACCAAATATATTAATTGAAGTTTCTTGAAAAAAAATGGCAATAGAAATATCAAGTATAAGAAACATAAAAATTGTCTTATAATAAAAAAATACAAGATATTTAGCTTAGATCTTACAAGATTTCAAATAGAAATAATATTTGAAGTACTTCAGTGAATTCAACATTAATATGGTATTATTTCAAAATTTATTTTTACGTGACTCAATTTTATTCCTGTATTTTAAATATCGATGGACTTTTATGTAAAGTTTCAGTTCTCATATGATTTTTTTTTATTCTTAGAAATTAAAGATAATCAAGACGTTTACTACATTCACACACTATATTCAATTAATTGAGATGGATCTCCTTGTAAATATTTAACAAAAACTATCATATATAAAATTTAAATATATTTAAACAAAAAATTACTTATCAAGAAATTAAATGTATATACTTATGTATGCAATTTAGACATCACTGTATTTTCAGTACAAGAAAAATTGCATTTAGAGACCGACTTTTCGATCCTTAAATTGAAATAAATAGTCTGTATGTTATCTATTTTATTATCTTCTACATTAACCGATTTTATCAGTTTAGAGACCGAAAAGTCAGTATAACAGTTTCTGCCAGGACAAGAATAAAACCAAGGTGAAAAAACTGTTCAATGACCTATGCTAAGGGCCCAAAGTTTCTGCCAAATTCCTCATATATGTGTGGATGGTTTTTGTTTTCTTTGTGATTACCGTAAGTGGCCCATAGGAATTTTTTAAAATATTTTTAAAAATATGTTTTACGAATTAATTTAAAATTAATGGCCCAAACGGGAATTGAATTTGTGACTTTCATATTATTAGCATAACGCTCTAACTAACTAAGCTAATAGACCAATTATGTTTTAAAATAATTAATGTCGCTATATATAATATTAAAATTTCTAATGTATATTTAATGCACATGTAAATTTACATAATAAATTTTGTGATAATTAATTTTGATCTAATAATTAATTTTTTACATATATAATTTGTTTATATATGTAAAAAAATTAATTATTAGGTCAAAATTTATTATGTAAATTTACATGTGCATTAAAATATACATTATAAATTTTAGTATTATATATAGCGACATTAATTATTTTATAACATAATTGGCCTATTAGCTTAGTTGGTTAGAGTGCTAATAATGCAAATGTCACATGTTCAATTCTTGTTTGAGCCATTAATTTTAAATTAATTCATATTGGGCTTACAAATTCGTAATCCGTATCAGTTTACAGAAGGACAAAATTGGAATTGTGTATGTTGTGTTGGATGTACCTGCAATTTCCTGGGTTTGCAAAGAAAAACCCATCTGTGGACTATGTCGGCCTGGAAGTTGATGGCCCAGATGCCCTTCCCTGGATTCATATAATGTGCAGGCAACACGAGAAAGCTTTGGAAAAAGGAACTCTTAGTTTTCTTTTTATAAAAAAATGAAGTGGAGAAATACAAAAAATAAAAAAAAACGCAGGGACACAGTGATCACCCAAAAATGAAATAAAAAAAAAAATGAAAAACTTCTCCTCACACAATTCGACTGTCCTGCTTTTTTTTATTTACCATCCAAGGGTTGCAATTTGCCATTTTTTACTCTTAAAAATATTCATGTATTAGTGTTAAGCATTATGGCATTCATGTTAATGCCATTTAATACGAATTATTAACATATATTACACATTACACATGTAAATAAAACAGGGGACACATAAAAGCGCACACCAAGAGAGAAAATGTTTTTAAAGGAAAGAATATGCTAATGAAAATTGGAATGCAAATTTGACTCATGTACCCCCAGTACTGCTAATAAAAGGAATGAGAAGGAAAACTAGCATGGATGTATTTTTAAAATGGAAATGGACTGCAGAATAATGTTTAGGGATATCATTATTCATAACTTGGATTGGATGGGAACATTGGTGTGATAGAATATTGTTTAGGAGTAGGCTAGGTTATACCTAAACAAAGAAATGGTCCTAAATAGCTATTGCAAATAAGGGGGTTTATATATGATAGGTATGTAATTATACACATTTTAGGAGGGCAAGATTCAAGTAGAATGAATCATTAATTAAACTTTTTTTCTTTTTAAAATTAACTCCTTTCTTGAATCTCAAATAAGAGAATTGTAATTTTGTTTGTTATCATGATATATATTAGTGCGAAATATTCATTAATTTTACTGATAATTAATCTAAGCCGGAAAGTTTGATTGATCATCTTTAGTAAGATCTTTCATTTCAATCATGTTTTTTCATTCATAAAACTTAAACTTGAGATTTTATTTAAAGAGACAATGTTCAGGATCACTCGAACCAATAATTTATTAGGAACACTTTCTTTCAGTAATTTATCTATCATATGTGATTAAAAATTTACCAAGGTCATGAATTAATAATTATATGATAAGTGTTTAGCTGAGGTCATTCTAAGGCTTAATGTCGTTTACATTTTTTCTGTAGGCTAGGTTGTCGATATATCTCCTAATCCCAAACGCTCAGATTGTGTACCCAAGGAAACTTTGAACTGCTTGAGAGAAATATGAAATGAGAGTTCAAAGCAATATATTTACTTATCACTTATCATATTGCTTGTCAATGTATCTCGTAATCCTAAACGCTCAGATTCTTTATAGCAATTAATGTTTCTTGTGAGCAAGGCACTCCATGAAAATGTACTTAAAATCTCCAATCATAATTTTTTGTAGTCTTGTGGCATATCAATATATGCAGTAGATAACTAATCTATAGGACGTTAAATTAAAACTGTTAGAGATTGTTCCCACAAGCATTGGAGACAAACAAAATTATGAGTTCTTTGTTTCTATTATTCTGCAATCATGTAAGTTTTTGTTGCTAGTTTAGGAAGATCTATCTTTACGGGAGATGTTAGGATGGTGGCAAGTGTATCAATGGTACAATTAAAAGTTGAGAAGTAAGAGTATGATTAGGGATGTCAATGGGACGTGATGGAATGGTACAACTAAAAGTTGAGAAGTAAGAGTATGATTAGGAATGTCAATGGGACGGGATGGAGCGAGGGTAAGAAGTATTCCAAGGCTTTCTATCCCTATCCCTAATTACCCCTTGTCTCCTTTCTTGATTTTCGGTGTGGGGAATTTTTTTTTCTATCCCCATCATCAAGGCTCCCAACCGTATCCATGGGATCCTGATTTTTTTTTAAATATTAATTTTAAATTCTATTACAAATAAATTTAAAAAAGACTTAAAAAGTCTCATAAACATAATATTCAAATTCAAATAAACAAACATGGACAACAAGCTTAATTTGAAATAATACAAACATAATGTTCAATAATAATATAAATAGTTCAAACTACAAATATTTTTTTATAAAATTTTGAACAACTAACAAGTCTAAGTCCTCCAATTCAGTAACCAACAAGACTAAAGTCCTCCAATTTAGAAACCCTCCAATGTTGCAAGTCAGTAAACTAATAGTATATTAGTATATATCCATTACCTCACTATCATCATTCATGTCCTGAGCAATCGATTCAAATAGGTGTGTTATGTTTGAAGAACCTAACAAATAAATAACCAAATAAACTTTCAAGCCATTTAAGAAAATTAAGTGAATTAATATATATATATATACACACACACACACACACTACCTTTCATTTCTTTACCTAACCAGTTTTGGGTACACATCAAAGCCTCCAAATGATCTTTCAAAGAAATAAAGAAAGTCTAGATAATCAAAACAGGAAAGCAAACTTGGGTTTAAACTGAAAACTCAAATCTGAGCAGTCAACTAGCCAAAGAAAATAGAAGATTAAAATTTTCAAATGTAAATTGTAATTCCAAAATGATCAAGCAAAACTATGGGAAAAGAAAGCAATGAAGGCAATGTGTAGCAAACAAATCCATTGGCAGGAAGAGAGTAGCCATCACTTACACTCCGAGGTGACCTGCGGCGAGTGGTAACGGGACTAGGTGGCGACAATGCGGTTTGGGGAGAAGTGAACGATGAGACACGGTCTAGGGCGAGAAATGAAGTGAATAAGTTATTTAAGGATTTAAGCTTTAAGGAGGACTAAGTCATTAGGCTTTCTTCAAATATAAGATAAATTTTATAATTTCCTTAGACTGAGGACCCACTGGGCGAGGGGAATGATCCCCGTACTCACGGGAAAGGTAAATTCTTGTCTACGGGACCCCGAACAGGACAGTTTCCGTGAGAAATGTTCGTTTAATGTACAAATTAACTCAACAACCAATTAATTAACCTTTTGATTTGATAATTAAGAAAAGGTTGAGGGCTTAATTTTTGTATTTTTCTATTTAATTGAAGAAAAAAAACACTAAGAAAAACTTGTGAAAATTCAATTAATAAATGGAATTAGGTATCAAATTCCATATTGATTTTCCCTTAAATGTAATAATATTTTCCTTTCTTTTTATGCAATTTACCTTCAATTTCTCTAACTTAGTTTAATCCTAATCTCGTACATTATTTATTAAATCCTTTCATTTTTCTGTCTCAGTCATTGGACTTGTCTTACACAATCTTACTTGGGATCATCATTTTTAGAGTAGAGGTTCCATCTCGATGTATACTTCCTCGAAAACTTTTGAGTTTTCTAAGGTAAACTGCTTTATGATAACACATAAGGAGCATAAAAAGTTAGACCATCCCATGTCAAACACCTCAATTCTTAGCTATTACTTCTTGTCAACTTGCAACATCTTTGTGAGTATCTAATTTCACTCTTTCCAAATTGACATTAGGAGTCCTTACAAGATCATGTTATGAATGTGTTTTTTTTTCTAAGGAGAGAACAACAACATCTAATTCAATTCAAGAGACCCCTAACTCCGAGCATATATGTTAATACACATTGTAAATTTACATGTTACCGCCTCCCACTCCATATTAGTACACTTTATTTCATATAATTTATGTCTATTAAAAAACTCATACGTAGGAAGTTAATTGAGTAGTGTTATTAAATATTGCATTACTTTTATTTTCTACTTCAATTTTAAGTCATTAAAATTGTTTCTTTTTTTTTTTTATCTTAAAAGACTTTGGGAGGAAAAGAAATAAAATAAGTTAGTAAGTGTTTGGATGAACATTATAAAATTAATTTTAAATGAAATTGATTTTAAAGTTATATGATTTATGTTTGATGTTTTTATTATAAAATTAAGTTAGAAGTAAAATTTATATAATTTTTTTAACTAACACACAAGTTATGTGAAAAAGTTGTTTTAACTCATAATTATTTTTAGACCTATAATTAATTCTAAATGTGAAATAAAACATATAAATTTTTTATTTGAAATCAATTATGTAATCAGAATTAATTCTTGAACGTGAAATTAAATATGCACCTAAACAACTTAAAAATTTCTTATATATAAATTAATTCTTGTAACATAGTTAAAGTATGACAATTAAGAAAACTCTTTATTGGTTCCTGGAGAATAAATAAGTCAATAATTTTGATATATTTTAGACTCCTCTTATACCATAAACTTTGAAAATTTCACCACAAGCATGTAAACTTGATGAATGACTTTTTAAGAAGAAAAAGGTAAACTAGTTTGATTTATTGTTATATTTATTCTTATAAGATATATGGAATATATTTATTATTAAAGTAAATTCATGGCATTTGTTAAATTTTTGCCCCTTGATAAAATTTCCTGGTTTTGTCCTTCTTCCTAAGTATATGAATTTTCATTGCTTAAAAGAAGTTAGTTTAAAAATGGGATTTTGTTAAGATTTAGGGTAGGTTTGGATAATTTTTTTCATAAAATATTTATAAAAGAAGAAAATAAGAAAAAAATGAAATAAAAACACATCCCATGATATCCTAAACAAATATCCCATTTTTTAAATTAAATAAATATTCCATGATATCCTAAACAAATATCCCATTTTTTAAATTAAATAAATATTCCATGATATTCCTAAGATAAGTCACACATATTACATATATTTGATATTTACAAATATTCTATAGTGATGAGTGTGTTGTAGTGACACTTCGTAAATATTTCAACTTGGCTTGGATAGTTGGATTGATTTCCCTTTTAATGGTCAAAATTGGCTCCCGCTTTTTTCGTGAGTCCATGTCCAGCCGAATTTTAAAATCTTTCCGAAAGTGTTGGTATTGTACAAATGAGAGACAACTCAACTTTACAGGTACATGAATAAAGACAAGCACATAAAATTTCACAGGATGATATAAATTGTCGAGGTTAAAATATATATTTTTTTCTATAAAATTAGAAATATTCATTTTTTTTATTTTTGTAAAATATTTAGAACATTTTTAGTTTCCGGTAAAATTAAAATATATCACTAAGTTAAACAATAATGCATTTCAATTTTACAAAATTAAAAGCACACTAAGTTTTACAAGGACTACAAGTATATGAAAAATTTTATAGAGACCAAAAATGAATATTTTTAATTTTATAAGAACAAAAAATATATTTTAACCAATTATTGATGTACATGTGAGATTTTTTTGGGGTGAAATATCTAAGTTTAAATTATATTGAATGAAAAAATAAATTTTATAGAGCAAAAAAATATATTTTAACCAATTATTGTATATGTTTGTGTACATGAATTTTTTTGGTAAAATATTAAAGTTTGATTTATATTGAATGAAAAATTAATTTGATAGGAACCAAAAATATATTTTAGTCAATTATCAATGTATGTGCAAATTGTTTTTTATAAAATATTAAAGTTTGATTTATATATTGAATAAAAAATCAAGGATTGTTACTCATATTACAACATCTTTTTCTTTTTTTAAGTATACTAGAAAAATGTAGACCTATATGAAATCATTAATTTAAATGTACTCAAAATAAAATTTATTTTAATTTTAAAACCATAAACAAACAAAGGGATCAAGTATTCCTTTATTGGGGTCCATTTTGGGTATTTTCTCTTAAAAAGATCAAGCATCAAACTAATAAACTTGTATGTAAATTTTTTATTAATCTTAATTTGTTTGAAACTTTAGAGAAAAATTATATATAAATGAAAATTACAAAGTTAAGATAAACGAAAGGAGTTTCAACTTGCAACGAATCTCTTGATTTAGTTACCCATGAGTTTTACCCCTCAAGAAAGGACTTGATGTACTCTTACAAGGTCAACATCAATGTTCTTCAATCTTCAAGCAAATTTTGTTTTTATACTCTCCCTTTCACCAAAGTACAAGAACAGCACAGTGTTTACACGCATAAGTTTTAGAATTACTTGCATGAATATTTGAAAGTAATGGTGATGGATCGATAGCTTTCACCTTTAAATTAACTTTGATTAATTTAAACAATTAGAGTCCAAATCACAAATGCATGCATGGATTTGATCTCTTAATCCTTATTTTCTTAATTATATGCCACGGTTTCAAAGTAAAAGAGAAGATTATTAGATAGATATTCCTAGCTACGAATCAATTGATCTTTTCATACCCCACCCCAAAAATGATAAAGCTGAAAAAAAAAAGAGCAACATTGCTAGTTAGTGGGGTAGAAAAAGAAATATATGTTCAAGCAAAAGCGTCTTTTCATTGCATGTGCTTTAGTGCATCACAACTCATTCTATTTGGTTTCGGGAATTGGAAGCTGAAGAAATAAACGTCTATAAATAGACGCCATGTGCAAAGTAAAATGAAACTTAGTTCATTCATTTGTTTTCTCTCGAGAAATCTCTACGTAAAATATAGTTATTTTTTATAATTTAAAAACATTGATCAAAATTATTATCACACGTAGTAATCTTGATTCGTGCAGTAATTTGATCAAACAGTTGAAGATTAACACATAGAATATGTTTGATTTATATTTAAAATTATTGGAACACGTTGAAATGTAAATTCAATATATAAAAATAAAAATAAAAATTTTAATGCGTAAAAATATTTTTACTTTAAAATTAAAATAGTTTTTCATCAAATTTTCAAACGTGTGGATATAAGTTAATATGTGAAATTCTACCAAAAAAAAAGTTAACATGTGAAAGAGGATGTAAGTGTTACTTTTTCTTTTTTCCTTATTCTTGAGTTTGGAGAAATACACAATTTTGACTTTTCCGTGCTCTTACTTCTCAACTTTTTTATTGCTTTTCCTCTTTTTAGGAAAACCACTATAAGTTATAGTCTATATTTGGTTGATAGTTTTTGTTTTAAATCTGAAGGTCGATTAATCAAATCAAAAAGCATTCTATTATAAATCACTTGTTAAAATTAAATTCAGTCAAATTTCTTTCTTCCATCCTAATCCTGCCTTTTCCTCCAACTAAACACTATATAAATTAATAACTAAAAAATAAAAAATAACAAAAATTGGAATATTTATGTAATATTATTATATAAATTTTAATTTTATTTTATTGATAAAAATATGTTTTTGAATATTTAAAATTTTAAACACTTTTATTTCTTTATTTATAGATTAATTATTTTAATTATACTTTTCATGTTCAATTTTTCTTGTAGCATGAAATCAAGTATTCATTGATAACACGATTAAAACTCATCATCCTTTCCTTCAATATCTAATAATAAGTGTGCATGGAATTGTTTGAAGCGGATGAAGTATTTATCTCATATAATAAATGAATGTATAATAATCAACTAATGAATGCAAGTCAATTATTCAGTAATGACCATTAAAAATCATTATCTCTTTCATAATACCTAATAATAAATGTGTATTTAAAATTTATTTTCTTTTAAATTTATCACCAATTAATATGATTCATTAAATAAACTGAAAATAGAATAACCGAAGAAAATTGTCTGAAGTGTCCTTGGTATAGGGGATAAAAAGTGGCCCAAAACTATTATAATTTATAAGAGATATCCTAAAATTTGAAAAATTACAAAATAATTAAAAAAATTAAATTATTCAAATTTAAATTACAGGCATAAATTTTAAACAATTTTGACTCATCTTGAATTAATTACATCTCAAAATGATTTTCAAATACTAAGTTTTTTTTAAAAGAAATAATAAAATAATTAATAAAACACCAGATTAATAGAAAGCCTACTTTTAAGAACTAAAAGGGAGTTTTATTGCTTTCTTTTCCGGAATCAGATTCTATCAAAGGTAGAGGTAGGTTACCTTTCTCTCTGATTATTACTTTACCAGTAACCACAGTCCTATTGTTAACTGTGGCATTTTCTTACTTTATATTATTATATATCATTTAGATGAAATCAACCTACTAAGTTAACTAATAGTATTCATTATTAAATTCCATGAACTTTCTTTGTTCCTCCCTGCATGTTCCATTGGCTCGTTTTTTGTCATGAACGCAGATTTTCACGAGGGCTTGACAGAGTCTTTCTTCGGTTTCATTTCTCTTGTTTTGTCTCCTTTCACACCCTCTATATGAATTAGGCCAATAAAATTACATAGTAACTTAGTAAGTATATGCCCCATTCACATTGACACTGTTACTTTTCTTCTTATGTCATTTCTTATTATTTTGGAGGGTCTCCAACAAAAATGCATACTTTAACCCCCCACGTTTCACCATATTTGTAGGTTGTTGCTCTATTTCTTGCAGTGAGGCAATGGGGAGAGCCACTAGGTGGGTGAAGAGTTTGTTTGGAATAAGAAGAGAGAAAGAGAAGAAACTAAACTTCAGGTGTGGAGAGGCTAAAAGTATGGAATTGTGTTGTTCTGAGAGTACTAGTAATTCAACAGTTTTGTGTCACAATTCAGGGACTATACCCCCCAACCTTTCTCAAGCTGAGGCTGCTTGGTTACAATCATTCTGCACAGAGAAGGAGCAAAACAAGCACGCCATCGCAGTTGCTGCTGCCACGGCGGCAGCTGCTGATGCTGCTGTGGCAGCAGCACAGGCTGCGGTGGCGGTTGTTAGGCTCACCAGCCAAGGAAGGGGTCGCACCATGTTTGGTGTTGGACCTGAGATGTGGGCTGCCATCAAGATTCAAACAGTGTTTAGAGGATTCCTGGTGAGTTTGTATTCCAACTTTGTTTATTTATGCCCAAAAAGTATAGCCTTTTTTGGCTTCAATAGTTAGAGGGTTTATTTGATTCATAATGTTGCTCTCTATTTGTTTTTTTGGTGTTCACTGTGGAGTGTGGAATTTTAAAATTGATGACAAGTGTTTTGAACAGGCAAGGAAGGCACTAAGGGCATTAAAAGGATTGGTGAAATTGCAGGCACTTGTCAGAGGGTATTTAGTGAGGAAGCTAGCAACAGCAACCCTGCATAGTATGCAGGCTCTTGTTAGAGCTCAAGCTAGAATGCGGTCCCACAAATCTCTCAGGCCCATGACCACAAAGAATGAAGCATATAAACCTCATAATAGAGCAAGAAGATCCATGGTATTGGCAGAGATCTTGAATTGTAGCTACATTTCTCATTATATGAACTATGGTACTTATATATTCTAAGCTAGTTGTTGTGTTGAAATATTTTCAGGAGAGGTTTGATGACACTAAGAGTGAGTGTGCAGTTCCAATCCACAGTAGAAGGGTATCATCTTCTTTTGATGCTACAATTAACAACAGTGTTGATGGGAGCCCCAAAATAGTGGAAGTGGACACTTTCAGGCCTAAGTCAAGGTCTAGAAGGGCAATTTCAGATTTTGGTGATGAACCATCACTAGAAGCACTTTCTTCTCCCTTACCAGTTCCGTACAGAACCCCTACACGTTTGTCCATACCAGACCAAAGGAATATTCAGGACTCTGAATGGGGGTTAACAGGAGAAGAGTGCAGATTCTCTACAGCACATAGCACTCCGCGCTTCACAAATTCTTGTACCTGTGGCTCAGTTGCACCATTGACACCAAAGAGTGTGTGCACTGATAACTACTTGTTCCTAAGGCAGTATGGGAATTTTCCAAACTACATGACTAGTACTCAGTCTTTTAAGGCCAAATTGAGGTCTCATAGTGCTCCAAAGCAACGGCCAGAACCTGGTCCAAGGAAGAGGATTTCCCTCAATGAAATGATGGAGTCTAGGAATAGTTTGAGTGGGGTTAGAATGCAGAGGTCTTGCTCACAGGTTCAAGAAGTCATTAATTTCAAGAATGTTGTGATGGGGAAGCTTCAGAAATCCACATAATCTGTTAGGGAGACAGACAGAAATTATTCCCACCAGAGGAGGCGGTGACTTATCGGGACAGATTCACAAAGATATCTATCTCTCTTGTTTTTTGCACAGTAAAAACTCTATATTTGTGCCCCCAAAGATTGGCAATTTGCAGATACATAGGTGGTGGTAGGAATGTGAAGACAAAATAGAAGGCAGAGAGAGAAGCTCCCCATTGTTTTGTGAAAAGTTTGGTCATGGAATTTTCATATATTGTCATTACAAGTCTATAATCAAATGCAAGAGTCGCAATTTTCCTATAGTGTAAACATCTTGTGTGCTGCTTTTTTTTTTTTCCTTCTCTTTTTATTATAGTAGGAGTCTGTTTTGTTGGTGATAATGAAACCTCAACAACTCAATTGTTGTAGGCTTGTAGATGATAAAAACCATTTCTAATTAAACAAGATTCACAGTAAAGAAAAAATATTGGAAGACTAAACAAATAATTTTCCTATAAGAAAAAGAGGAGGAGGATATGGAAGAGCTTTTATATATAACGGATGTCACAACATGTCTCAAATATACTTTTGTTGTTCAATAATATGTAAAAATAATTTTTTTTTTACTATTCTTTTTAGATGATGGAACTAAGGTTCAAATCCCTATTAAGAGAAATATCTTTATTTAGTGTTTAACCATTCAAACATGATTACTTTCAAAAAAGGATACATACAAAAAATACTTCTATTTTTAGGAGCATAGCGATGCCTAATACAGTTGATTATACAAGAGGAGCAATGCTATTCTTACTCTTTCTTTTTAGAATATTATTTTTGTAAGAAAACAAGCTAATTAAAATATAATCATTCATACGTGAAATGTGTAAACAACAAAGTGTACTAACATACCTCTAAAAGTGAAGCAACATCATGCTACATAAGACTTTTTGAGTTATCAGGAAATTTTTTCTGCCAAATCATTGATAGCATGATTGACTTTAAGCCAAGCTACATTGGAGTCACACGAAATCAGGTATCAGAGTTCTACCTTTTCAACAATTAGCAACTAATGATTGGAGATTTCCATTACCCAAAACTAAAAAATATTGATTGCATATTTCATTGTTACTGTCAAGGAATATTTAATGTCAAAGGACACTGTTGACTTCTGGCTCATGCACCGTCTGTCATAAGATACCTTTACTGGTATGAACAGTTTTTAATTGTTTTGAATTTTGAATGAGAATGGGACGGTAGAACAAGGGCTGTGTTGATGTTTGGCCTTTGGTGGTTTCAAAACTTTTGTTGCTGTTTGTATCTTTTATCTTTTTTAACTTCTTCACCACTAACTTTCTCTACACTTTGGCTAATGGTTTAATCAAATTTGATAAGACTGCAATGTTAACTATTGATCAACTGTATATAGATTGTAGCTAAGGGTCTAGTCAAATTTGATTAGGTTGCACAGTTAACTATTGATTAACTGTAGGTTGTAGAAAAAAAATATGTATTCATAAAGAACATGTAGGACACTTCATAAAGTGTGAATTTACAGACTGTCAAAGAGGTAATATTTTATATATGTTTATTTACTTTGACAGAGATTTGAAACTTATCTGAGAAAGTTTATATTTTAGAAAATAATTATTCTTTTCAAAAACTTTTAAGGGACTTGATTAAAAAATGATTATGTTTCAAAAACTTGACAGCTATGATTTTTTACTTTTTAAACATGCATTCATGTCCGATATAGGATACCAGTCAAACACTGAAGAACTAACTAATGCACTGTTGTGCATATATTTAAATGTAATTTGAAGTTTAAAAACCAACAACACTGAAAACGGTAGTGCCAAAGATATTACTAATTTATTTTGTTTATTAGATGAAGGACGAATTGAAAATGCTTAATGTTCATGCAGTTAGCCAGTCTAATTCTGGAAAGCGTTGGGTACTTGCATTTTTTCTGTTTTTTTTTCCATTAACTTCTTCACTTTGAGCCTTTTATAGGTCTCTATAAATGCTAGCCTGTATCTCCACTTGTCAAGCAATATTTTAATTTCATTAGTTTCTTTACAACTTGCATAACAGTATCAATGAAACCTTCCTGTCAGGTTCTATGTTGGCATTCACCAACTCGCTCCTCTCAAATTGCTAAGGTGGCAAATGTGTGTGAAGAAGTTTTACATTAAATAAGAATAAACAAACTAAGCAACATATAAGTGGGAAGAATCTGTACACCTATATATGTTGTGTTCTAACTTCTAATAACTCACATCATGATCATGATATTCTACAGTTATGTTGTGTCAATGCCATACAAACCAAGCCCAAAATAGTAACATGTTAAAAATGAAAATATTAGTCAGTTCATGCTCTGCCTAATACCTATATCATCGGTATTGGTTCAAAGCTTAAGCTGACTATGATTATGGCTTGATTGTTGTGAATTTATGGGTTTGAGATGTCATTAATAAAACTCAGCAAAATCATTTTCTATATGACACTGGCAGTAAGGAGCATTTTACTTTCTGCAGTATCTTAGTGCACAAAAGGTTGAGTCTTTGCACTTTCCATCGGAACCTGATTCCATTCTTTGTTTCCATATATAGTCAAGTACTTAACAATGGAAAGGAAGGGAATCATCTTATTATGCTTAAAGATTCAAATCCCCAAAGTCTTTCATTCATGCTCTCGACCTTTGTATCCAGAAAGTCAAAAGTGGATGAATGATCAGTATGAAGAATTTATTCATAGGGTACTTTAAGCTTCCTTGTTAAATTCTAGTATTTAGCTTATTATTTATGTTCCTTATTTCTTAACAGTGTAATGCATTGATCTTTCCCTTTCTTGATGAATTTATGAGAATACCAAGATATAGGAATCAAATCAAATCAAATTAAATTGATAGAATAACACATGTTGTTGCTTGAATTTTGCATCCATTAAGTGGGATATTAGGCAAACGCTTTTTGTTTTGTGCAGCTCAAGTCGTTTAGGAGAAAAACAGACCTATCACCTAGAATATGAAGGGAAACTGGATCTAAGAACCTTTGAAAGAAAAAAATTAATTAGGGTCATCTATAGGTTTGACTTTTGATGCATTCACGTTGTGCTTGAGATGGAGACCATGGAATTCATTAATTTGTTTCATTTTGTTTTTCAAATGATGAGTATTCCCAATGGCAACATAAATCATGATGTCACCCATCTATAGGTTTAACTGGTTCCCTAATCACATTAATTAAGAAATTACAAATAGAAATTTTTTATTGGCATTTAGTATATTAAAAATGCATTGGAAATCATGACAAATATGCATTGATTATATTTTTTAATGAAAATTTTCTTTCTTTTTTTATTGCTTAACCACTACTTTAACAAGTTACCAATTGTCTTTAGAGAAATAAAGAATCGGTCAAAATTGAACTTATAAATTTACAATCCTTACAAGTCAATGCATCTGTAACTTACTTTACACTAATATCAGAACTACGTACTTTCAATTGCAGCTTTAGCATCCAGAATCGCCCGAAGCTTCTGGTAAGAATTGACATCAATCACCTGTAATAAAACAAAAATGTCTGGACACGGAGAAATGCATAGATCGATCAATTAATTCGTAAGTGTACTAAATTTATAAGTATTCGGAAGTCCGATTTTCGAATTTACAAGAACTCTATTTGTACTTAGATTAATGTAAATCCAATTTAAAAATAATAGATAAATAATTTAAAATAAAGATAAGAAAATATAGTAGATAAGATAAAGATTTAAAGATGAAAATAAAAGATTTAAATTAATTATCAATTCAGGTAACTCTGTTCCACCCACATCTGTTCAATTACTTGTCCCTGATTCTTCAGGATGACAAGTCTATTTTATTTATCTATCTTCAAAGAATGCAAAGACTCAACAAATAAAATGCATGAAGTATGAATGAATTCTAGATGTTTGCAAGAATGCATGGGCATAAAATTATCGTTTTATTCCTAGTAATGATTTTCTTATGAAATTCTTTCTTTTTGTTATATTAGAAGTTACCCTCTTCCGAGCGTCTAACCCTAACACCAATGCATGCATACCTTCCTTAAATTTTAATTTTATTTAGAAGTTACCCTCTCTCGAGGATCCAACCCCTAACAAAATAAAGATGAATAATGCAAGATAAAAGCATAAAAGATAATAGAATAGAAAACACTTTTTGCATAAATAGTGAATATATCATACATCGTTTGGCTTTTAGACCTACTAGGTCCTAACTAGGGGTTTAACCACTCATGGCCATTAAGGACGACTTTACAACGGATGAGGTATAAGAAGAACTGATGTGACAAGAGGGGCGAAAGAAAGGGAGTAAATGAAACCCTACTAGAGGAGGATTTTTGTGGTGTTTTCTCTTCTCTTTGGTTTGACTCTTTTTTTTATAATTGTTGGAGTGGACTTGACCTAATGCTAAAAATCTTCCTTAGTGATATTTTTTTGATATTTTTTGGATTTGTTTTGCTTTTAATCATATCTTCCTTGGACTTCCTGATATTTTGGATATTTTTTTTTTGATCTTTTTCTCTTTTAATCTCTCCTTTTCATATCTGTAAGTCATAAATAAGAAAAATATCAAATCTTAATATTTAAACCAAAGATAACTACTAAATAAATATTTTTAAAGATATTTTCAATATATTTTTATCATCAAAATAACTCATATTTAGCCGTTATCAAAATCTCCTAAATTAAAACTTTGCTTGTCCTCAAGCAAAAATAAAAATGAGAGCAGGCTCCGAATGCTCCAACACTTTCAATAGCTGCAATTTTTTCAAATTCTTTCAACTGGTCCTTTCTGCATTTGCCATAATCTCACAATGGAAGCACAAACAACATCAAGATGAAAATAGTTAGTATCGGAAATCAATTAAGTTGGCTTGCCTCACTTTTCTCACAAAGGTAGTGTTTCTCTTTGCGCACAAGTGTTTAGGGTGAGTGTTTGAAATTTTACGACCTGCAATTAAGATTTCCAAATTTGCACTTCATCTCAATTAAAACTATTCTTACTTACACTTGCTGGATCATTAAGGACTTTTATTGGTTTGTAACGGAACCTGACTAAACCAGAAATCATGATTTTTCTTGGATTTCAAAAACTTAGGATTAGTAAGAGATTATGCATCCTTAGAAAAACTTTCACTTATTTCTTGCATAGGGTTATTTATTTTTTAGCCTTTATTCCTCTAACAACACTTTTCTTCTTGGCACTTATGACACCTCTCTTTTTCTGCCTTTATTTCAAAGTTTTTTTTTTTAACTTTAGCACTTATGGCACTTTTTTTTTGCCCTTATTTACAATCTTTTTTTTCTTAAGAATACTTTGGGCTTACAAGCTTCTCAGGGTGTCATATTGTGTGCTGCTTTTTTATATATATATATAGGCAAATTTCCTTAGCAATCCCCCAACTTAAGGACTTATCATAACTTAAAACCCTTATCCTCTCTTAGAATCCTAAAACAAGGTCAAGGATATTAAAATTAGACTCAGGGATTTATTCAAACAAATCATTATTTTGGTGTACATTGCTAATGCACTCCTAGTGAAAAAGGAGCATGTCTATATTAACAAACCCACACACACACACATATATATATATATATATATATATAACACAGTTATTTTGTTAGTTCATGTTTAACAATGACAAATATTTCCAACTAATTATGAATTGATGAGATAGTGGTCCAAAAAAAGAAGAGCGACTACAAAGCACGTAAAATGTTCTTTATTTCTATTGAAGGCAGCACAAAAAAGAGGTGTTGTTCCTTTTATTTTCTCATTTAGTGTTATCAAATTAATTTAGGAGGTATGTTGGATTGAAATTGGAATTTTAAAAGACTGTTTAAATATAAAATTCTGTCAAATTTAAATGACCACATAAGAATGTTACGGCTTACAATATTTTTTAAAAGACTTATAATCTAGATTTTCGAGTTTCGATTTCAATATATTTATAAAGTAAGAATTTAAAAATATGAAAGGAATTTTTGAGTTTTTAGAAAACATTCACAGTTTAGTAGAGTTGATGTCAAAGATAAATTCAAATGATAAGGTTTATATAAACAAAATCAAAGTCAATACAGTTTTTCTATTTTTTAATAAATTATTAATTTTAGCTCCATGTATTCCTAGGTAACATTTCTCCACGTATATAAAGTTATACTATCCTTTCAAGCGTTAGCATCTTCTCATTCTTGCTCTTGAATTTAAACACTTAGCTGTGATTTTAGTTATCTAGTAACACTAATTATGAAGATTTGCTCTTTTGTTCTATTGAAAATTTATTATAACACTTTTTGCAAAGAAAGTTATGAGAAAAGATTTTTGCAAAGAAAGTTATGAGAAAAGAAATTATGTAGGATGAAATAAAAAAAAAAGTCTGACTACCACCAAGAAAGGAAAGAATGAATCTAGAAAGTATCAAGGATTTGGGTAAAATTATTAGAAGAATGTATTATTTATGCATCCTACTAAAAAAGTCACAAAATCTATCATGAAAACAACCAATCAATTTTTTTCATACCCACAATTTTTTCAAGAAGTTGTAAAAAGTTTTAATCAAATATCATTGAATTTCATTGCCTTCCTAAAAAAAACATAATACTAGTGTTGATTGAATACCACAACTTCACACCTTGTTATATCATTTAAGTTAAATGTCATTTTTAATTCATTGTGTTTTAATATTTGTTTCATTTCACTACATTAAAATTTAAAAATTTCATTTTAATCTTTTATGATTTTGAAAGTTTCATGGTCATTTCTTCTAATTTTTGTATACCATTAACTTTAAATTTCGAAATACTTAATTTAAAATGATGATAGTTATTTTTTTAAAAATACTTTCAACCATAAACTTCACTAACCTCCGTCATTTTCTTTTACAAATTCTTTAACCGTCACAACATAAACACTACAACTACCTCCGCTTAGACCCCACAACTTGCATCCACCAAACAACACCAACATGTCATCCCATAGACACACTGCTATGCGGCAGTAATTTTTTATCTTGCTTTGATTTTTAGCCAATCAGTTAAAAGTCTTGATTAAAAACTACAAAACTTTTTAATAATAAAAAAAAAACCTTTTGAAATCCTTTAAAATCCTAATCCAATCCACCCTTTTCATAAAATGATAGAAAATCAAAGGCCACTGCCTTCATAAGAATGGAAATTTGATTTCTTTCAATATTGCATGTACATCTAGAATTCTCTTGAGCCTAACATTCTGCAATCCTAAAAAAATTTAAATTCCGATAATTTATGAGCCCCTACTACAATGGATGACAAAGTAGTTTCATTGATATCTAAACACCTACTTAGAGGTTAAATATTAGATTCTCAAAAATAAAAGTAAAATCGAGCCCAGCATGCTATGGCTATATGACAGCAAAGACACGCAGCATAAGGGTGATTTAGTGGACAACTTATCGGTCCTTTTGGCCATTTACCAATCTATTAAATAAAACAACGGGCTACTGCCAAACCAGTACATAAATTTTTGGGGTCCACATTGGAAGCGCACGAAGATGTTACAGAACAAAAAAAATAATCATACTTCGGCCATAAGAAATCCAAAACTATATATACACATTAACTCAACTTGGACAAAAAAATATTTTAACGAAGTTCAGAAACGAAAGGAAAATGGCCAAGGTGTAAAATTGAATTTATTTCGGACACGAATTACAAATGTCACCTTCGTTCTCCTAGATAGAATGTCGGAGTAGTTCTATAATGCACCTTGCACATTGGGGGGTGAGGATTGAAATGTAAAATCAACTTAAGGGAGCATGGATGTACCACACATGCAAGGTGTATTGTAGAATTAGTTTAGAATGTCATTTAGGAGATCTTTCACATAGTTACCCACTTTGTTCAAGTTTTTGGCAACACCAGATGCCACCAGGCCTGCATTTCTTTGAAACCTGCATATTTAGAATCTTAAGATGTTAGAAGTAAGAAATTCAGATTACATCCCTAGAATTCGTGTAGCTAGAAGGCACACACGTACTACAAGAGTTGACTATGCTGAAAACTTCCACTTGCCTATTCAAGAACTCTGTCGCATGATTTGGAGGTATGTATCTTCGAGGTTGAGGAGCAGCATGTTCATCTTCAGGACAAATAAGACCAAAAACCCAGAAATGAAAACGCACAGTTAGTAAAAAGTACAAATAAAAGAAGAAAATTAACCACAAAATTAAGGAATCCTAGCTAATAAAATAACTATTCAGAAAACCAGATATAAAATCATTTTTAATATGAAATGACTTTTTGGTATAGAAATTCATGCAGGATGAAAAAATTATATTGTAAAACAATGGCATTTTTTTCTGACACACAGGAAGAATACTAGTCTAGAAGAATGAATCACTCTGTACACTTGTAAATACTAAATAGGATTGTGTTGAGTGTTCCATGTGATACATTCATGATTATCTATCATTCACCCCATTAGAAGTGTAGAAAAGTCCACTGATAGAATAGGCACTAGGCAGAGGAAATTGCTTCAAAATCGACTGTTTTTTAAAGTTTGACACAGAACTTCTAACTGATTATAATATCTTCAATTAAAAGAAATTCTTTCAGATTGACAAAAATAAATGATGGTCGAATTAAAAAAGTTCTATTTTCATTTTTTTTAAAAGAAACTTGAGGATTGCTAGCTATCTTGGCGATAAAGTAGCCCACAATTAATCAAACTATGGTTCAATACGCAGGCAAGAGAAGAAAAAACAAATCTTTTATTGGATAATAGCTAAGAATTTCAAGAGTCTCAGCTTCTCTCCCAACTGTGAATTTCCGAAAACTGAAACAGAGCGGTTTTTCCCTTATTACCCAACTGCCACTAATAACTGTTCGACTAACTAATTTCATGTTAGACTGGCCCAGGGCCTAATTTCCCTCTAGTCTCTTGTTCCTTCTAAAATACATTTCAGTATTTGAGTTTCTAATCCCAACACTTGGTAATAAATATATCTAAGCCGTTTAGTGCAATAAAGAACAACTTTGCATATGAATTTCCAGCATAACATTTTTTACATTTTGGGAAAGTTATCATTGATACAAAAAGGGAACACAAAATAATCATCTCCAAGATACAAGAGAATTATCAAAATATGCTGAGGCTTTTACTATTACTTTTTCCAACTAAATGAGGAATGATTGAAAAAGAAAGAAATAACCTAGAACTGTAAATTTTTTTTCTAGAACTGTAAATAAAAATAAAAACCAAGAATTTCAATACCGTCAGTTTTATGAGTAGCAGGAACATGGCCAGCATCTGAATTTGAAGCTTTCTCCACTAAGACCACCTGAAACATGCATTAACAGTGTCATAAACTAAGACCACATTTTCATTTACATTTTAAGTGATCACTGATGCACCACCTCATCCCCACTCTCCAACTTTTTAATTTTATTTTATCATGAGGAATGCTAGGTTGCTAGCAACAATCTTGTTGACCCTTCAGTATTGGCTGGAAATCATGTGAGTTACCCTAAACAATAAATGAGACTCATTCAACGAGTGGGACCCAAATTACTTAGTTGGTTCCACATAAATTTACCAAACATCAAAGAGTGTGCTAGAGTCTAGAAGTTCTCTTTTATCTTTAATGACTTCACAAGTTTTTTATTTGACCCCTGAAATAGATTTTGTTTGCTGCATGATATATATGCAACTCTAGATTACACAAATATGTACTAACTTCAAAGAAACCAATGGAACAAGATAAACCTAGTTTTACAAAATACATAAATTACAAGGAAAAGGAGGTTAAGATATAAAACCTCAAGACCAACACAAAAGGGCAATTTTGCTGTTTTATCCTGAGAGCCAGCAGAAGAATCTTTGTTGTCTAAGTAGACAGAGTATCCAATACATGCATACTTGAAATTTGCAAGGCTGCGGCCCTCTTTTGAAGCTTCCAACTCAGTTTCTCCAACAACAAAAGGGGGTACTGGTTATATGCATAAGAACAACGATATCAAAGGCTTATAATGATAATGAAATAAAGATTAAACACTCATAAGTAAAGCAAATGATAGAATATAAAACCAATCCAAAAGATTAAACTATAGTTTCTTTTATGAGAAACAATCTTTTTAAAACCTTGCTCAACAGCCCTCATACTCAATTTCTAATTAGTTGAGTACAGGCTAACACTCAGCATAAGCAAATTAGAATCCAGCTGCAGGCTCAAGTCAAAACAAGAAATGCAAAGTCATCTTAGATACGTTGCTCTGAATCAAACTACAAGGTAAAGGCATAGGTACTCCGCAAAAATCAACAGCCAATCCAGTACATAGCTCGGAAATAATTGATAAATTTTCCATGCTCAGAATACAATATTTTATATTCAATAACAAGGTTCAAAACATTCACCCACAAAATTCCATTTCATGATTTTACCAATATACAAGTTTTCAAGATTCATCAAAGATATGAATAGTAAAACAAAGAGAGAGATACCTTGCTGGAGTGCTCTGGAGAAACCAACGCATGTGGGGTTTTTGGACTTGGCCTTATGAAGCGATGTGTAGTAGGTGCATCCCTTACACGATTTTCCTTTGGATCCTCTGGGGGTGTGAGGCGTGTTCGGGTTAGGGTTTGGATTTGGATTAGGGTTACCGTTAGAAATTGGATTGGGAGGTTGAGCACCTCCTGATCCTGGCGTTGCAGCTTCGTCTTTGGTGACCTCCATCATCAATTCGCGTTTCTTCCTTTGTAAGTTCCCATGTCTGCGCTTGATCTCTATTCTAATGGCCGGGGAAAGACGACAATTCACCACAAAACGCAGCAACGGATGAACGACACACGACAATATGTTTTGGGTTGGGCTTTATTTTGTTCATTTTGGATCTGATCATAGGTCCAAATGAAAAACTGGGCAATCTGTCTCTCTATGGTTATTCGAGGCAATTGCTTGGTGCAACCCACACAAAATACTAATGTGTCTCCAGCAATTTAAGTGAAATGACAAAAAAACCTTTTACTTAAAAATTTAAAAATCTTTCTTCTCCTCTCCCTCACCCTACATGTTGTTGGTGCACCCCCTTCTTCTTTGTGTTTCGCTTCGTCTTGTGCCGTTAACAACCCGCTGTTGGTGCCTCCAATTGTTGCCACCACTTTCCGTTGTCATCGTCGCCGTGAGTGTGTGAGTGTCTTTGTCTTTTTTGTTTTAATGTTGTGTGTGACGCTGCATTTGAAGGATTGAAATGTTATATATTACATCCGTATAAAATATGCGGATTAACAATCCTTATAAATTATAGGAATTGTCAATTCGAATGAAGTATCTTATAGAAATTAAATTGTTGATAATAACACTATATCTATTTTGGAAGAAGTAGTTATTATATAGAGCAAGAAGAATACAATGTTATAGAGTTGCTTCTTATCGTAAAAGGCAAAACATTTTTTTCTTCTATTGAAAAATTCATTGTTGATGGATCTCTTTAATTTTCTTGTTTTCCTTTTAATCTTCCTTTTCATATTTTTAAAACAAACTAGTGATACTATATTATACACAATGCTCGATAACGAATACTGATTTTGGTAGTGAAATTGTGTTGGTATTAAAAAAATAAGTGAAGTATAATGACCAAAACCTTAACATGACCTAAGATTTTTGGCTTGTTATCACCACATCCTCACAAAACATCTATTGATTCAACATTCTAATAATGAGGAGAAATTCTAATATGGATTCAACATTCTAACAACTTTTGATCCATTCACAAAACAACAAACTCAATAATAGGACCTAAAAAATAAGTGAAGCATATTGATCAAAACTAAATTTATTTGCATTGGTTGATGTTCACATATTTGTAAAAAAAAATCACTTTTACATCTGTAGTAGTACTTGTAATAAATTAAACAAATATAAAATTCGATTTCTCATAAATGTTAACTCGTGTCTACAATTGACCAAAGCCTGCAATTCAATGGGAAGGAAGCTTTGAATGAAATTAGACACAAATAACAAGGGTTTGGTGTGCATAGATGAACATAATAGTAGTAGTGTCTCAAGATAGTCTTTCAATGGCTCAAAGAATCACAATTGAAAAAAAAATGCCTCTCACAGCCATTATTTCTACCCAAAGGAGTGGTACCTAATAACTAAAATAGTCAAATATGACAACATCTATTCTTAATTTCCTATCAGACAAGTGAAAATATTCAGTTTTATAACAAACAATTCAAGTGCATATGAACGGAGCCTATTATTCATTGGAAATGTTTCACATGGTACCAAAAGCATTCAAATTGTCATTCCAATCAGTGCACATATACATTAAGACATTAAATTTACAAAATTATTGACAACTCAAAAAGTGAACACAATGTAGATGCAAATTTGTATAGACAAATTATTGGGTGTTTGAGGTTCATTTGTCACAGTAGACCAGAGATTTCTTATGGTGTTGGAGTGATGATTTATGACTAGTCCAAAGCAATCTCATCTAGCAGCAACCAAGAGGATCATGAGGTACCTAAAGGGGACAAAAAACTGTGATATTTTGTTTCCAAATCAAAAAGAGAAGGGTGATCTACATCTCGTGGGTTATACTCAAACTGGTGTGGAGATAAAGTCACTTCTGGTTTTGTGTTCTTATTATCGGGTGCTCCAATATCCTGGAGCTCGAGGAAGCAAGATGTTGTTGCTTTGTCAACCTGTGAGGCTGAGTATATAGCTGCCTGCAATGCATCGTGTCAAGGTCTCTTGACTATTGTCCTTACTAGCCGAGTTGAAGTGTGGCAGTTTTGAGAAGATTGAGCTGCAAATTGACAGTAAATCTGTCATAGATTTGGCCAAGAATCCTGTGAGCCATGGGAGAAGCAAACATATAGAGACTAAGTTTCATTTTTTCAGGGATCAAGTGTGCATGGAAAGGATAGGTTTGCATCATTGTCCAACAGAAGTTCAAGTGACTGATATTTTGATCAAAGGATTGAAGACTGAGAGGTTTTTGATGCTGTGAAAAAGATGTTGAACATTATGTGTTTCTGATATTTTTTTAGCAGTTTCCAGTATTGTGTAAGTTTAGAGCTTTTGAATTATAGGAAATGTTAAAAGGATAATTCAATACATCTAATCTATAACCAAGAGATTTATTGATTAACATTGTAAATAGGCATAATTACTATTGCCAATAAATAACTTCTCAATAATACATTACATGTGCTGTACAGTTTCTCACGGCATTACATAAAATTCTTTTTTCTGGTTCTAACAATATATAATTTATACATCAAAGTGTTTTCTCCAAAGAAAATCAATATAAAAATAAATAAATATTGTGTATTGATTAAACTACACTTTGATCCATTCGGTTCCATCAATAAAGCTAAGTGAAAGAAAAGGTGCAGCTTCCTCGTCAGTAAGCTCTCTGGACCATGGTACTCTCCCTGCAAAACTTGCTCCAAGTCCTGTGCATTTGTACTGCCCATAGAATACAGTCCTGGACATAATACAAAAAATTAACACGGTGACTTTAATTTCTAAACATTCTTTGTATAAAAGTTTTTTTTATTATCAAAAAATTTATTAAAATAATAATTTTCATCTAATTCATTGATAATATAATTTTTTTTATAATATTACTTTCTTTGTCTCAAAATAACTTTAATTTTAGGTTTTTAGTTTTGAAAATAAAATTAAATAGATTAATATTCTCACTTTTCAGTAAGATATTAAAACATCTATTCAAATTTTGTATAATAATAAATAATGTTAACGTATAAGCTAGACTTAATTATTCATTTATTGAAATTGAAAAAGAAAAAGAAAATTTTAGTAAAATTATTTCCTACTAAATATTAATTCTCTTGAAATACTTGTTATTTTGTTTTGTATGAAAAACCTTAACCATCAATAGTTTGAAACGTCTATACTAATCTTTCATTAAACTATAAACCCACTCACATGCGCATGCCAATATTATTTTTTTTTGGAACATAGCTGTATGCCAAATAACATTACAATAATAATATGTGAAGCTATGGATGGGATTAGGTGGCTGAGGCTCTTTTCAGACACTATATGCCTTATCTATATTGCACATACAGACATGAAGTTCAGTGGTGAGAATCCACCCAGTATAGTATTTAGTATTTACTTATCACTTTTCCTAAAAGTACTGTGAATTTTCTTATTCTTCAGAAAGTTCTTAGTCTTTTCATTTCTTTTAATTTTTTTATTGAAGGGTTCATGACATAACACGTAGGCTTGCACCATCCATACTTATACTTACGTATAGGGAATTGGACACTCATATAAAGCTAGCTAGGCCTATTTTCTTGGCCTCAAACTAAATTTGGAGATACCACCCAATATTTATTGCTATTCCCTTGTTCTATCACAAGAATAGACTCATTCATATTTCTTAATAGTTTGATGGAGACCGTTTGGTTATGTTGCTGTAGGGGTATTTTTGTCATTTAAGCATAAGGTTAGTGTGAATGGCTGAAGGGTGCTTGTGACTTATTTATTGAGTGTGGAACTCTAGAAAAAGAGAAAGATGACAAAAAACCCTTCACACCCATATTGTACGGTAAGAAAGTGAGCGGCACCGCCCCATTTTCGTCTAATAGTCATGAAGGGTTAAAATGTTGAGAACCCAACAAAAATTCATTGATGTGTAGAAGCAGATAGGAGCTAGGAAGATTTTTTTATTTTTAAGTCAAGGTCCTATTATATGAAGAGTTAAAAGACTAATTTTTTCAGATATGAAAAGATTAACTTAAAAAATATCTCTCAAGTCTCAACAAATATTATCTCATACACATAAATTTAAGAACAAAATACTTTACTGTGTGTTTAAGAGACATAATTTTTTACCATGGTCCATCTTATTTATATAGGAGAAGTTTTTCAATATACTTTATGGGGATGTCAAACATAATTTCTGGAGGTAATATTTTAAGAGTAACTCATTGTCCTTTCCATTAGTGAGATGACACTAAGTGCATTACCATGTTGAGAAGTAAAATACTCTCAACAAGGTGCCAAGAGTTCATGGCAGATACACTGAACGGAAAAACAAAATGACCTTTAGGCCTTGTAAAAAATTTGACTTAAATAAATGGGAGGAAAAAAGGAGAGGTTTTATTAATTATATGGAGAGGGACGGGTCTGTATTGACATCTATGAGAACAATTTCCTTCACAAAGTAAATTTTACTTAAATGTATTAAATAATTATGTTCCCCCCAACAAAAATAGATGCCGCCTCCATAAATTTTTTTTTTAAAAAAAAGAATATACAAAAATATAAAAGATAACAAAAATGATATTAATTTTACTCATTTTAGCATTTTAAATTTATAAAAACTTAAATATTTTATTTTTTATCATGAGATTATGCATTTTGTAAATATTTATTAAAAAAAATTGTCTGTAAAATTATTATAGACCCTTTTTTTGCTCTCACTAAAGTAATCTTATAGATATGCAAAATGGAGATGTTTCACTTACACCTAAAAACCTACACCTAAAAAATATTAACTTATTTTAACCTTAACCTTAAGTATTAGTATTAAATGAAGTAAGGTTCATTTAGAGAGAAAAAAAAATATTTTCTAAAATCCTGAAGTGAAGTAAAATTTTAGTAAAATATAAAATGAATTTGTCTATGTAGTAGAAGAACATATACATACATTTCACGGTTAGGATCCCCCCAGTTATACCAGCCTTTGGGAATGATGATGTTGTCCATAAATGTGTAAGCAAAGACCACGCGAGAAAAGGGTCCCCAAGCCCTTCCAAGGTATAGTGCCCCTGATCCCGTGACCTTACAGTTCACAAATGAGAACCCCGTGTCCTCCAACATACTACTCCTTCCTTGAGCTGTTACTGCCCCTGTATTCTGTGCTATGGCATGCACGTGACATCCCTATAGTATAGTGTCATCCACAAACATAATCACTTACCTCATTGCTAAATGATTATTTTACCTTGCTAATTATAAAACAATTTTTGAATTTAATAAGAGTATACTAAATAGTTTCTATGCACAGTGACTAATAAATAAGATTTTTAAGATAATTAATCTAAAAATCAAAACTTTTTTTTAGCATGTGATTGAATAAGAATGTAAAATTTCTTTAAACAATTAGTGCCTACACTGCTTACTCATAATAATTTGCAAATAACTAAAGAACTCATTTATTGCTCACGTAATGAATGCAACACAAAATTGGTTAGGTTGTGCTGATGTGGCGGGAATTAAAACTGGCATATTCTAATGTTTCAGATTAATTGAAAGCAATCAATGCAGATTAGAGGTATGAAAAGAAAATCTAACCTCAAACAGTGAGAGAGAGTTGCCGAATATGAAATCAACAGAGCCTTCAATGTAACAATCCTTATAGTAATGTCTGCCCAAATGATCATAAAGTGTGTCTTGTGCTCCTAAGAATTTGCAGCCTACAAATGCTGCTGTGTCTGCTGAAATCCTCAATGCCACCGCTTGCTTTCCAACTGCTCCTGGTGCAGGAACTGGAGTTGTGTTCTGCATTCAAATATATATTGTTATGCCTGTAAAAAAAAACTCACACACATACACAAAGCTAAATTGGGATTGAAATAGAGGGAGAGATTTATTTACTTACTTGGAACGTGATGTTCTTAGCAAGGAAATAAGGTGAATTCACAGCAAAAGTTGCCGAACCATAGGTTCCTAGTGGCCTCCCATTTGGGCCAGGTGTTTGAGCAGTGTCACCCCATTTAACAATGGTTTTATCTGTACCAGCTCCTTCTATTGTTATGTAGGATTTCAAAGGAGGAATATTAACTTTCTCCCTGTACATATACACAAAAATGCAAGGGGAAAATTAGTGGCTTCCATTCAAATGCAATTCACAATTTCACTACAATAATAAAACATGGTAGAAAATTTGCATAATGTAACATGATGGGGTAAAAGGAAATGGAAAGAGCTAATAAGCTATTAGTTGTAAAATCATCTTCAGACAAAGACCAACTCTCTGAGAATCTGAATGATTGAATCAGAAGGAAAAGGACATTAAAAGAAACAAGAGTTGCTACAAGTGTAAACTAAAAAATAAATAAATAAATAGATATAGAACAACACAATTCTGAATGCAGACAAACAGCAAAATCCACGTCTTACAAGAACAAACCACGACTTTGAGAAGGGCACAAAGTAAAATGAGCAGAATTCAGTTAAAGTACAAGAAAATGTAGTACTAGTACTCACGTGTAGACCCCTGCATGGACTTTTATGACCACTCTCACAAGATTGATGAATGGAAGGGAATCAATGGCTTCTTGAATTGAGGTAAAATCTCCAGCACCAGGATCCTTATCAACGTGCAAAGTGTAAGAAGCCACAAGCTTATTTTTAGCTGACTTAAAAACTGAGTGTTTGAGGGAACCAACAAAATTCACCCATTTCATGAATTGCTGTTCAGAATACTGCACTCTAGTTATGTTGGTCGATAACCCTTTACCTGCAGAAAGTCTTGGTCTAATTCCCTTGGTATGGCAATGTATTCTACTGGGATTTTGCACAAGAAGAACTGCAAACAAGATGAACATGTAATGCAAGTTTGACATTGTAAGAGATACAACAAAGAGAGACAGAAAGAAAAAAAAGAAAGAAATGTGGAATAAGATTGTTGATGCGACAAAGAGATGGAGAAAAACAAATGATGTTAGTAAAAATAATGTAACAATAACACTAATGGGGAATGGTCTTTGGAATTTGAAGTGGCCTAGAAATTGTTTATTGCTATGGCTTATATGCTAGTTATGGAACTTAGTTTAGGTGTAAAGTAATAACTTTAAGTTGGTTGGAATGCAGCCTGTTTTGATTTTATTTTAAGTGAAATCTTAGGTTGGAACTTCCTTAGAAATAGTTAGTAAGGTTTTTTGATAATTTAATCATCAACAAACTCCAAAAATACTTCATACTTAAAACATGATAACATAAGAAAAGTTTAGGTGTAAAGTGAAAAATAATGACAGTGAAGGATTGGTCACGGGTGCTTCTTCTACTGACATCCATGTAGAAAAGAGGAGAGAGAAACAATCTCAACCACAGGACAGGTTGCACTTTTTGCGCATAAAAAACATTGTCTCAGAAATATTTGGTCATTAATTATTAGTCATCTTCCATTTGTTGTAGTTGTTTGTTTGGTGTTGCCCGTGAGCCTTTTTCTGTTTGTGCATGATCATGGAATTATTCTTATCGAGATAATATAATGGGTTGAGTTGTACTTATGCGCGTCAAATAGCATTTCATTTCATGTGAAAAGTATACATTTTGAGGCCAACTTTTCTGCTTGTGCATGCTGAAAATTGGTAACACCTACTCTTGAGTCTTGAATCATGGCCGTCCAATATTTGGACCCTCGTTAATGTAATTAGATTCTTCTTGTTGTTTAGCTGATTACAGTTATTTGACCACTTGTAATGGTACAGATTTTCTCAATTCTAAATTCAGTGCAGTTGGTGAATCATAGAAACTCTGTGGGCACCCAAAAAAGACTAGGTACTTTGGCTAAAGCAACATTGGTGAGGCCAAAGTCATAACTCTAGTGATGTGAAAGAAATGCACCGAGACAAAACTACAATTTGGTTCATTCTTCCCTCTTGTTCCCTTTTTATGCTTTTGTCATGTGGATTGTGGAGGTACTACTTTTCTTTTGGTAGATTCTGTGCACTGTTGTTAGTTCATACTACTACAGTGTTTTCTCTTGCTTGATCATTTTCGGTTTATAATTTTCTTTTTATATAAATCAGTTTTTATGTCAATTTTAAAACTTTACCTCCTACATTTATTCTCTCTAGTTGAAAAAAGTTTTCCTTAAATTCATCCAAGATTCAGAAAAAATAACAAAAATTGTGTTATACAATTGACAATAGGGAAATCCTATGTAAATACTAACTAATAATTTTCTTTGCTAAAAAAGTACTGACAGAGTAACTCTAATGTTTTGTTCTCTAATATTTTAAATAGAATCAATCAAAATTATAGCGTATTGTACTCTAAAAAAAAAAACTTATGCACAAAATTCACAGTAACTCTTGCAATTTAGAACATAGTAATCAAAGGATCTCGATCAATTTTGTGAAATCTAATAATTGTGTGAAGAAAAAACATATTACAATTCAATCCATGATCATTATCATCCAACCAACAATTCACATTGCCGTGTTATAAATCATTAAAACTATACCACATCCATCTAGTGCTCCTTTTTTAAAGCATAATTATATTCTTTTTAAGCTTCATAATTCAGTTATACTGAACTTTCAATACTTCTCCGGCAGCACCAAAGATACCTTCCTCAGTCACCCACTCAAAACAGTCACATTAGCAATAGAAGAAAAGAAACTAATAAAATAAGACAAGCAGTCATACAACAAAAAACCAAATAAAATAATGTACCTAACCTAATAACACCAATATCATATTTTTTTTAAGAGGTTATTAATATAATTAAAACATACAATTTGAAACTTCATATACAATTCCATTCCATTTGCAGAATACATGAAACATACAAATAAGACTTAGCTTTTGAAAATTCATTGGCTAAAGATTCAACTTAAGTTTGTAGAAGGATACTGTTGGCACAAGAGATTCACAAAATTATAAATAATAAAAATACACTCAAAAGAGAAGAAGTGAAAGTCTGATGTTCATTCTTAGAGCAGCTGAAATGCTTTGTATCTGATACATATATTCTCACAAAACAGAACAGTAGTTACTTCTACCCAACAAGCTTAATAGCTCGTATACTGATCATAAACACAAAGCTTAAAACACACTCGAGCAAGTACTAGTCAACACACTTACTGAACATACACTTACTGCAATGCATAAAGTATAAAACTCCAATAGAATTTTTGTCTTCCAGTTTGTCAACCAGCTGCCATGTATTGTTGTCTTCAATGGTGGTCATGAAATCTTTTATGTTTTTAGCCTCATTCATCTTTAAGGCTTCAAACTCCCACTTAAGGTTGAGAACCTACATTTTCTTGGTCCTCTCATTTCCAAAGAACTCCTCTTGAAGCTTCTCCCAAATCTCCCTTGCTGTATCCAAGTTGGAAATTCTCATAAAAACATCATCATCCACAACTGAGTGCAAGATGGTAAGAGCCTTTGCTCTTTTGGCAACTTGCTTACTGTGAAATCTGATCTGAGCAACAGTTGGATTCTCTTCCAAAGCTGGTGGTTCAGTTGTTTCCATTGCTTCCCAAAGATCAAAAGCTTTCAACTGACTTCTCATCTTCACAACCCAGATTTCGTCGTTCTTTCCTGTGAATACAGGAGGTGCTAGTAATGGAACATTGTTGGAAGCCATTTAAAAAGTTGGGTGTTCTGAAAAAGGATTGGGTTCTCTCAAACTCTGTTTTTGATTTCCATTTTCTCTCTACACTCAAGGTTCTCTCACAGTCCCTCATGATCAAATCAACTTTAGATACCAATTGTTGGCACAAGAGATTCACAAACCCAGAAATCAGAAAAATGCACTCAAAAGAGAAGAAGTGCAAGTCTAATTCATTCATACAGCAGCTAAAATACTTTGTGTCTAATATATATATTCTCACAAAATAGAACAGTTACTTCTATCTAACAAGCTTAATAGTCCATCTACCCATCATAAATAGAAAGCTTAAAACACAGTCCAACAAGTACTAGTCAACACACTTACTGAACACACACTTATTACACTGCATAAAGCATAAAAAATAAATACATATAAGAAAATTCAGCAACTACATTAGAATTTTCAGTGCATCAACAGATACCATTTGTGCTTTTGAAATGAATATATGTTCATAGTCTTTTTAACGTGTTTGAGAAAGGTTTGAAGTTTGATTTCCTCCTAATAAAAATTAATAAATTATTAATTAATATTTACCGTTAAAATAAAATAAAAATGTTTTTTCAAATATACTTTTAAAATTATGATTAATTCCTTTTTAATCCATCCATCAAATGATGTAAGATATCCTCAGTATTACTCCAATAAGATAATCAATTTTTAAAGTACACAAAAATTACAAACGAAAATACAGAGTTTGCATAAAAAACTCCATTGTCACTGATGGATATACAACACGAGGATGGCTAAGTGAGGTAGCTGACAGTGGGGCTTGGAAGTTGAAAGATCATGATATTGATTGATTTGACCCAATAGCTTTTTCTTTGGTCCAAGTATTATTCTTCTTAGCTTCAATGGAATCCCATCTTTTCTATCCAAAATGAAGGTTAGGCTTATAGAATTTTTGGATTTAGGCTTGGCTCTACAAACCATCCATTACTTACACACTTTTTTTATTTATGCATCATTAAGATTGCTTTCTCGTGTACTTGTGCACATATAGATCCTGTATCTCCCATTTTTTATATTTTTTTATTTATAAAAATAACCTTTTCACTAAGAATTTTTACTTTTCAAAATATAGTTATTTAAAATAGGTTTTCGGAGCACATCCTATCATGGATGATCATTCCATAAGATAATATTACATTAATAACTATTTCGAATAGTTGTCTGAACACCTATTCCTATTTCGAATAACTTACGGAATGATTATTTAGGAACAAGTTGAATTCTAAAATAGACTTTTTGAATAACATAAAATATGTTTCCAGAATACGTGTTCTCAATATTATTAACACTTTGGTTTGTATGTTCTGAAACAAATATACATATTTCCAAGTAATTCGAAAGTTTTATTCTATTATTATGAAACTCATATTTCAAAATGAAAATTATGTTCTAAAATGATCATTCCGTAATCAAAATAAAAGATTCCAAAATACTTATTCCGAATATGGTGGCCACTATTCCTCTTCTAGAAAAGATTGTCTATAAAATAAAAACTTAATAAAAAAATGGAAGAAAATACACCTGCACATTGATCCAACCTCATTTGAGTTGTGCATTTGAAAAAAATCAATCTTAGAGTCGATACAAATGAAGACGAAGAGCACAAACAAAAGTTTGTGAGATGATTATGCATGGACACAAATGAAAACCAAGAGGAAAACCTAACAGTGAAAAAAAACACAGATGGAGAACGAAAATGAGTGAGACTTCCTCATGGAATAACATGTTGAGGAAAAGGAAAATTATAGTATGAAAAAAATAGTTTAAAAATATTTAAAAATTAAGAGATCAAATATCTCAATTTGTGATTCACGAATTTTAGACATATATTGAAAGGGCCTCCTCATTTCCCCCCCGCATATTCTATATGCAATGTACAAAATGCCTATGAGGGCAAGCATATCCGGGACATCAACAACGGGTCACAATATTTTACACAAGAAAAAATAAAATGAGTCACAATATTCAATCAAAACAAAACGAATTGATAGAGTTGGATGAGAATTTAAATATTGCAAGTTACGTAGTCATGACTCACAATGACACTTGATGGATTTTCCTAGCAAAACATACAAAGGACAAAGACATCCTACTTAATTAGTTCCATCAACATTAAATAATCCCCTGATTTGAAGAATTGCAGCGGGATTTCCATTTGATCAGTGTCACTTCAAATTTAGTGCAAATTACATGCATGTCATTTAAGTTTGATAGCTATCTCTTTTGGGAGAGAGCAATCACACTTATTTATTTTATTTTATTTTAATGTTTCGATTTAACATGGGAATCCCCCAAATTTGCAGTTGTTTATATATTTATTTCTTGGTAATTTTGGAATTACTTTTGGTACCTTCTCTATATCGAAATATAACACTTCCTGATAACAAATTAAAGGTCCATATTCATCTCATTCAGGAGAATAGCCACAGAACATCAAAACCAACATAAAAGACGACAATAATAATAAGAGGCATCTCTAATAGTGTAATCATAGTATGGCCATTTAATTTATTTTTGGTGGATTTTACATACGAATTTAAGAATTTCAACAAGTTTTCTCTCCAATAATGACTCACAGTTCATAAGATTTGTTAACAATTTTTGTATAAAATTTGTCATGTGTAAAACTGCATGAGAATTGGTTCTTAAAAAATTAGTTGGCTTGTTAGAGAGTAATCTCTGAATATATAGATGTATTTAGTTGATTTTTCCCAATATATAATCTTTTATATACACAAATCTGAATATTAAATTCCTAACCACGAACCACATCACTAAAGGAGTTTGGATCTTCTCCAATTCCTTTTTTTATTTCTGTTATAAAGCTTTTTAGAAAATAAATGTCATTTTCCATTAAATTTGTATCATTTACATTTTATTTATTTTTCTAAAAGTTTATAAAACAAAAGAAATAAATAAGAAAAAAGGAAAGGATTCATTTCCTTATTGAAGTACACAGGTTATCTACTAACCATACATATCATATTGGTGATATATCTATCACATCGATATGCTCTAAAAATCATGATTCACACAAAAAAAATAAGATGCTCTAATAAGAATGGCCAATACACTTTGATATCCTCATTATCTTTGACTTTGATTAAACCACCCCAATGCTCCTCGATTTGATACACTCCTTAAACTTACTTACCAACCAAAGTAAGAGTTTAGACCAAGTTTGGCTATCAATCAGTGCTACCTTATATTACAAAACCAATCACAACACGACAACATCTCTTTCTCACACACCAGAGAAGCCAATTAAGTGTTCAATATTAAGTGCCTCAAACATCAAAGAAACAAAAAAGAAAGGCATAGAATTGAATTCCAGAGAGAGTCATGAAAACAAGCACTACTACAACTACAACCATATTAGCCATAGCCACCTCTTACTTGTTTCTTCTGATCACGCCAACCCAAAAATCCACGTACCACTCTCTCTTCATATCCGATTCCCTATCAGACAATGCCTCCATATATAACCACCTTAAAACTCTCACCCGCAGACCCCATGTCGCAGGTTCCAAAGCCAACGCTGAAGCTGCCTCATACGTTGTCTCAGTCTTCACCTCCTCATACATACCATCACACATAGTTTCCTACGAGGTTTCTCTCACGTACCCTTTGTCACGTTCGTTGGTTCTAATAACGAACCCTTCTACAACCTTCACTCTCCACCAAGAAACCTACGAGGGTGATCCTTATGCTGACGTGGCAGATGAGGTTGTCCCCACTTTCCACGCGTATGCCAAGTCAGGCACTGTGGCTGCTCCTGTGTGTTATGTGAACTATGGAAGAGTGGAGGACTATTTGACTCTGAAGGATAAAAATGGTGTGAATGTTTCAGGCACTGTTGTGTTGGCAAGGCATGGGAAGATATATAGAGGGGACATTGTGAAGAATGCTTATGAGGAAGGTGCTGTTGGGGTGGTGATATATTCAGATAGGAAGGACTATGGTGGTGAGGAAAAGTGGTTTCCTGATGAGAAGTGGTTGCCACCAAGTGGGGTTCAGGTGGGGACAGTGTATGGTGGGTTAGGGGACCCCACAACTCCTGGTTGGGCAAGTAGTAGTAGTGGTGATGGAGAGTGTGAGAGGTTGAACAAGGATGAGGTGGAGAAGGGAGGTGATGTTCCTCTCATACCTTCATTGCCTGTGTCAGCTGCTGATGGGGAGAAGATAATGAGGTCAATTGGTGGACCAGTTGCTGAGGATGATTGGCAGGGAAGCAAGGATGCCCCTATTTACAGGCTTGGACCAGGACCAGGAATTCTCAACCTTAGTTACAAGGTATTGCCATCTATCTTTGTCTAATTGTGCCAACTTTTTTTTTAGATGAATTCGGTGTATGTGCTAATGGAAAGTTGGAGACTAATGTCTTGAGGTATTAAAGATCCATTTAAGGGATTGACATTTCTTGACATATGATCCTTCATACATACAAACCTAAAAATCGAACCCGTGACTCTATGCTTAAAGGGCTTGATTATCTGTTAACTATATCACACCGTATTGTTGTCTAATTGTCTTTACTATTTACTGGAAGTTTGATTTAATTTGTTACTCAGTCGGTTTTTTTTTTAAATTCTATTTATGTTATCAATTATTGGGATGTGAAAATGTCATGTGCAAAAGATCCTGATTGGTAACTCAAACAATAAGAATTTATTGGATTGGCTAAGTACTAAGTGGATTTTTTGGATGTTCGTTTTCAGGGGCAGGATGTTATAGCCACAATTCAAAATGTTATTGGTGTGATTGAAGGGGCAGAAGAGCCTGACCGGTATGCAAGACATCCTCCTTTTATCATTTTGCATTCAGTAGGACAAAAAATTAGATTGTAATGTAGCCATGAGTGAAAGCTTTGAAAACATACATCTGGTTTAGTTACTGTTGCAATTGCTTGTAGATTTGTCATACTAGGTAACCATAGGGATGCATGGACATTTGGAGCGGTTGATCCCAATAGTGGCACTGCAGCACTGCTTGAGGTAACAATGGATTTGTTTGTAGGCATTGTTTTGCTTATTTATATCAAACCAATGGCACAAGTGACATGTCTCATGAAATTAGGTGGCTCAAAGGCTAGGGAAGCTTCAGAAAAAAGGGTGGAGACCTAGAAGAACAATTTTATTATGTAATTGGGATGCTGAGGAATATGGCCTTGTAATTTTCTTTACTTCTTTTGTCTCTCCTTGTTACTCACAAAGGTGTGTGCAACATGAAAGTTTGATAATGGTTATTGCCTCCAGATAGGATCAACTGAATGGGTAGAAGAGAACAGAGAAATTCTTGCTTCAAAGGCAGTTGCTTACTTGAATGCTGATTGTGTAGTAGGTGGACCAGGGTTCAATGTCCGTGCCACTCCACAGTTAGATGAATTGATCAAAAGAGCAACTCAGGAGGTATCACCAAAGTTGAACTAAAAATAATAGAATAAGCTCTTTTGTCCATAATCAGGGAAAGAAGATACATGATGGTGGCACCAACCACTTTGTTAGTATTGATTTTTTGTAGGTCAAAGACCCTGATAACTCATCACAGAGCATTTATGAATCTTGGACTAGTTCTGGTAGTTCTCCTCTGGTAAGCATATTGCAGCTGTTTACATCTTTATGTTATAAATCCAATTAAATACCTTGGGATCGGGCTGAGGAGAGAGTATAAACTGAGGGAAGACCAAAATCAACTCTGCAAAAAATTCAAGGGTGAAATGTGTTTTAACCCTCAAGATTTGATTAAAATAGGTTTTAGTCCTTATATTTAAAAAACAGTGGTTTTGGTCCATGTATTTCTAAAATTTGGTAGATTGATATATAATAATAGCGGAAATCTACCACATGTCAGACATACGAAACCAAAATCACTATTAATGATTTTGAATTTTGATAAGGACTAAAACTAATATTAATTATTTGAGGGATCTAAAACACATTCTTAGTTTGCGGTTAATTTACTTTGTGGTTAATTTGAACAATTAGCCAGTAATCACTGGGAATTAAACTTCAGAATAGCTATATATTCTTAATAATTAGTTACCTGTTTATGCTAATGAACTATTTCTCTACGTTGAAAGTTTGGGAGGTTAGGAGGTGGAGGATCAGACTATGCATCTTTCTTGCAGCATGTGGGAATCCCGGCTGCTGACATAGCCTTTGGAGGAGGTAACAGACAAAACTCATTGTTTTGATCATTAAGATGTTGATGCATCATTATTCTCATGTCTGCCATGCATGTCATTGTTCTGGTCAAGCACGTAACAAAATGAAAGAAAGAAGTCACAATACTTTTAGCATAATTCAAATTCAGAGAATAAAAATTCAAATTCCATATATTTCTGAACAACAACTCAAACAAGGACAAGACAGATTTTGATAAATCAAGTAATTTGAAAAATTGTTAATTGATGAGAATTATTATGACCCAGTATGGAAAAATATTCCTATAGTTTGTCTCAATGTTAGCTACTAAGGATATATCTATTCTTGAATTTTAGTAGGTTAAGATCACTATACACTTTAAATTAAATCCAGAAGGATAGATACATCATACACCCTATTTACACACATTACTGGAGCCTTATCCAACTAGGTAATGTGTTTAACTACATAAGCAAACTTAGGATGTGACGCCTAGAAGTAACATTTTGTCACCAATGAGTGGTAACCCCCCATTTTGTCAGATGTTGCAGGATACCCGGTATACCACTCACTCTATGATGACTTCGTCTGGATGGAAAAATTCGGCGATCCTATGTTTCAAAGGCATGTTGCAGGTTGATCACGTAAATTTCTTTTATAGTTTCTATATATGCAGGTTGATCACATAAATTTCGTTTTGAAAATAATGAAGATTTTCATACATATATAACTTTTTTTTGTTACCATAGATATGAAGATTAAAGAAAATTTCAACATGGTAAATTTTCCACAATAAGAAGACACTAACACACACACACAAAGTTACAGAAGAGATTTTTTTGTTACCATGCTTCTTTTAGCAAGCCTTAATTAAATCTCACTGTGCATGCTTTATTACTAGTCGGTAGCACGGATCTTAATTCACTTATCCCATAATTGCTTATGCTGTGGAAAAACAGCTGCAAGTGTTTGGGGTCTGGTAGCACTTTGGTTAGCAGATGAGGAATTCCTACCTTTTGATTATCTATCTTATGCCAAGGAGCTCCAGGTGTGCCTACAATTCATTAGATGGTGATTTAATGTAATTTTTTTCAAAGACTGTGCTCACTGAATTTGAGAGAATGAAAGATACTTTACAACACCAAATATTTAAATCACAGCTTAGCGTGGAGAATCTGGAGGATGAGATTTCAAATAAAGACATAAATTTGTCACCTATATTCAAGTCCATCAAGGGGCTTGAGAAAGCAGCAATCAAGATAGATAGCCAGAGAAAGGTATGTCTTGAGTATTCTTTAAATAACCAAAATAGCATAATGGTTCTTGTGCTAAACATTCAAACGTGATTGTTCAGGAAATAGAAGCTGGTAAAGGTTGGATAACAGGGAAGAAGGACCACTTGAGAGTGAGAGAGCTGAATGATAGATTGATGATGGCTGAGCGTGCATTCACTGACAGAGATGGCCTCTTTGGAATGTCATGGTATAAGCATTTGGTAAGTTGTTTTCAGGGGAGGTGTTAACCAATAACCAATGATATGTAAAGATTACAAGCGGAGGCAACTCTAGATTACCAGGGATAAATTAAAATGTTTTGATAATAAGCCAAAGCAATATCAATCAAAACAAAAGAAAAAGATGGATGACCAATAAGGTGTAGTATGATTGACAAATAATCATGTCCCTTAATGTGTTAGGAGTCTAATCTCAAGACACCTGTGTATTGAAGAGAGCTTATGTTGGAGGAAAATTTGGCAATATATTGGGAGAAGTCAATTTCTTAAATGTATCTTTATCATGAGGGATTAGTCTGTAGTTCACGACCAAAAGATTTCTTAGTTACAAACTGCACCCCCTCCCCCCGGAAATATGTTAAGAGAAATCAATTTCATAAATGGATTTTTATCATAAGCCATTAGTTTGTAGTTCATGATCTGAAAGATCTCTTACTTTTACCCTCTAAAGAAAAGTCAATTTCTTAAATGTATCTTTATCATGAGGGATTAGTCTCTAGTTCATGATTGAAAGATTACAACTACACCCCCCCTCCCCCCCCAGCTTATGTCATTTTGTGTTGATGTAATTATCTATTAGAACATTTTGTTAAAGTTATCCAAACATTTAATAATGAAGTCTTTTTCCCTTTAATTCCATTTCCCTGCATTTTTCAGATTTATGGACCATCAAAACATAATGACTACGGCTCTCAATCTTTCCCTGGAATCGATGATGCTGTTAAAATGGCCAAAAATCTACATACTGCAGAATCGTGGCATCGTGTACAGCACGAAGTTTGGAGAGTCTCAAGAGTCATCAAACAAGCCTCGCTAGTTTTATTCGGTCTACTATCATGAATATCAATTTAGTTGTATATTTCGATTCATGGTAAATTATATCTCCGTAAGAATAAATATGTATATATGTGTGATGATTCATAAATCTCAATAACTCAAAAGAAGAGATTTAGGATTTTGTTTTTCCCCGCTTCTCTCATCTGTCAAATTCACTTCGCAATTCGAATAACAAGTTGCAAAATATATTTTTTTCATGCATGGTACAGAGGCTGCCATAGTTCTGTAATAAGAAGCCAACACGTAAATCCCTGATCCGAATTAGATCGTTTTTATTGTGTTTGTAAATATTACGTTTCTTTATGAACCTTGTCATGAAATGTCCCTATCATCACTTTTGCACAATGCTTGCGTATATTTCCTAAACATCTCTGATGATTGGTGGAAACTGAACCAGAACCTCGCACCCAAGAAAGTAACAAGCACGGAATTTTCATCCATGGTCTGAACACTAATTCATTTTTTATTCCTACTTCCTATCCCTATCATTAAGCACATATTTGGATTTCTGTCCAACTTGTTATTGCATAAATTCCCAGACAAATCCAATGATCCAACGCAAAATTAAGGAGTAGACGCTATTTCAAACATCCTTTTCTATCAACATCTGTTTGAAACGGATACAAAAACATGTTCTAATACATTATACATTTAAAGGGGAAATGATTTAAATACAAAATTCTGTTTTTTGTTGGGTCGAAAGTATAGAAATCTGGTCACAACAAAATTTGGCCGTGAGGAAAAGACGGGAGAGAAAAAATGAAAGGTGAGATATTTGATGTTCAGTATTTATTATTTAATGAGGAAGAAGCTGTTTAACTAACACGTAGGTTGTAATCTTCATTCCAAATAAGATTTTAAGCCACTTTTGCTTGTCACTTCACTTAGAAGGCTGACATACATTTTGGCAGACACGAAATCCAAGATGTGAGAGAAATTAGCGTTGGTGTTATCAATTGTCATATGAAATGATTAATGGCAACTAATTAATTGGAACCACAAGACTCAGACATCATAAGAGAAATCCCTCATATGATTGATGTGTTTTAAGAGACCACCCAGCCACCGGGACAGGGCCGGCCAAGAAGGCACCTTCAAATAAAACTGAGGTCTATCTAAAAATATCAAAATCCCATTTTTTTCCTCGAAAATGTTAGTACATCATATTATTATCAATATCACACAAACATATTCAATTGTTAGACGAAATCTGCTAGTTAAGTATACACTATACAGACATAATCTCACCAACTACTTGTTCCATTAACACTCGAGGGTTAAATTAAAGATTATGTCAATGAAACTACCAATAATTCCCCTGTTCATAATACCTACGGGTACAGATCAGGTGTACACAAAAATGGAAAAGTATACAGAGAGAAATAGGGAGGGGGGGGGGGGGGGGGGGGGGGGTCTAGTGACTACCTGCTGGGTTAGTGCCTATAACTTAATTTTGTACAATTTTAATACTAGGATTTGACACTACTCATGTACAAAAATAACCAAAATGAACTTTACTTCCAAACCTTGATGGCCCCATCTCTACCACTTGAAAGTAAGAGTCTCTGGTTTAACTTGATAGAAGCCAAAGAAACAATAGAGTCCCTATGACAACCGCCAGAATCAGTGGCAGCAGCTGCAAGAATTGCCTTTGCTGTCAGCTTGATTGTAAGAGGACGTCTTTTTGTCTCCTGTTTATAAGAGTAAAAGATAAAATTTTAGCTGCGTATATTTCTATATAAGTTGGAAAGTTTATGGAGCTGCAAGCAATATCCAACAGCATTTAGAAGGCACCATGAATTTAACCCGTAAAACATTCACAGGGATACCAGAGATTTAGCCATTACAAAACAAAATTTATTGAAGAATGTAAAGCTTCCCATCACCCATGCTTTAATCTGTCACCCTATCAAATGTTGATTCCCTCCTGCAGCCTATTATTTATTTTCCCTTGTTCCCCCTCATCAACATTGTTTCAAAATAAATAAATAAACTTCTACAAGGGACACATGATGTAGAAATGACCTCTCAATTTGATTTAGAATGAGTCATTCACAACAATATTTTCTCGAAGTTTCTAATTCTATAGGTAGAAAACTGTGAAGGATGACTTTGAACAAGAAAAAAAAATCATGAAAACTAATTATTTCAGAAAACATTCATCAAAGGATAGTTGAGTATGTCTAATTTCTTGATTCGTTCAGCAGATGAATCATTAGCTGATCCCTGGCAGTTGGGACAGAAAACATAGAGAAGAGAAAAAAAGAAGGATGGTGGAGCTGAACCAACCAATAGTAAACTACCCAGGTCATCATCTCAAGGATAGTTAAGTACCTAAATTGATATTTTATTCAGCCCTACAAACCATAATCCAGCTTTTGTACCTACCCTGATTGAGAACCTCCCTGCTCAAACAATATCCATGCACAAAAGAAATATGAAGTTGATTACACAATCTACTGAAACATAAATTACCTGTACAACTTGCACCCCAAAACTAGATTTAGTTTCATAAAAATCATCATTTCCTATTCCTTTTAAGTTTGGTCCACAAATACAGTAACTTCTGTCAGGACTGCAACAAAGAACACAGATTAATTCAATCAGACCATTCTTGCAAGAAAAACAAGTAAACAAAACTGAAAGTCCAATACAATACCTGTAGTGATCCCACCGACGTATCTTTAAATCAGTACCTCCAGTCAATAAATCACCCCCAGGCAAGGGAAGTAATGAACGAATACCAGGAAGACGAGGAGGAGGTTCATTTAGCTCATCAACTCCATACTTGCGATTAACATTTCGTCTTAGATCTGATTGGGAAGTTGGCTTACTTGAAGGTCTGGCCAACGCCCAGGGCAGATCAGACATTTCAGCATCGCTGTCATAATTGGCCGTCCTTAGGACCTGTGAGAAGATATGTTAATTGTACAAGACAATAATCAGAATATTATAAATATTAAATATTACATTTACGTATGATTCAACAAGGTTACATGTGATTAAACATAGTAATAGTAATCTGGGCACAGGTTTATGCAATAAGCCTTATGGAACCATCTCATCATAAATTTAAGTTACACAGCAGGCCAAGTACTAGTGATAAAAAAAAAAAAAAGATGGAAAACTTCATTAGAAAACCATATTTCTCAGGATACATAGAAACTTGAACTTAGCTGGAATATTTGTTGGTACTGCATTTCGTTCTACCACATATTGCTTTTATTATCTATAAACAAATATAAAACAGTAACCTCATACCTGGTGGCAGCTCGCATTCTCTGCATTCCAAAGAGAAACTTCATTGCAACCAGCAGCCACATAAACAAGGGGCCTAGCAGCTGAAGAAACAGAAGCATTTGAAGGAGGAAGAAAGAGGCGCATCTTTTCTATAGGGCAAGCAAGAGAATACTGCCAAGAATTCACAGGTATAAGAAACCTCAGATCCCAAAGTGTAATAACCCCCCTGGATGACCCTGATACAAACCAATTACCACAAGGCCCTGATGCCAGAGAAGAAGCATAGCCCTCCTCAGGAGTAGCTTTAAGAGTCCAGGTATTGGAATTGGACCTAGTATCCCACAGATGAATGCCACAGTTCTGGGTGCTATACATGATGGTATAGTTATCCACAGGGCAATTCAAAAGGTTGAGTATGGCACCTTCCTTAATATCCTTCTTTGTGATATCAGCAATACCAGAATATTTCTCAACAACATTTCCTAGACCTCTAGAGATATGATCAACAGAAAACATATGAATAAATCCATCAGACGCTCCAATTATAACTTGTGCAGAACCTGGAAGCATTGTTGCACACAACACACGGCTTCCCTCCATGTGATAAGTTAGCTTTGACCTGAATGAAATGTCCTTTTCCAGCTTTCTGGAATCCCAAATCTTTACTGTAGAATCATCAGATGCACTCACAAAGAAACTATGATCAGCAGATATAGCTATGTCATTGACAGCTGAAAGGTGCTCCTGGAGGTGTGCAACCAACACCCCACGGGGCCTCCAACCAGAGTCGGGGATGGAAGCTCGAGCAAATGATGGAAATCCAGATAGATCAGTTTGGGAAGTTGCATCTTCCAATGCAATTGAAGTACCTTTAATATTAGCAGATAATCCCACATCTTGAAATGTGTTATTAACATAGGCTGTCTCATTTTCCCTGGCTTCTGGTTCATGTACCACTCGATGGAACTGTTTAGAACCATTGCTGATACTAAAAGAACCTGAAAAGAGCTTTGGTGCTGGAACTGAATTAGCCAAATTAAAGGACTTACTAAGTGGATTAACCCAAGGCATTGCAGATGAACTAACACCCAGAGAATTCATTGGCAGTGGAGGATCAGATGCTGCAGGAGGGATTCCCATTCCTCGCCTGTCCACACTGAAGGAGTACAAAGGTATGCCTTCTGATGGCTTTTCATATGTCAAACTGTTCATACCACTAAAATGTGGTGACATAAATCCTGAAAACTGTAACTTCTCTGAGCATTGGGTATCACGATGTACCACATTATTGCTATCATTATGCATAAAGGCCCCCATATCTCTCAATTTTGCCTCAGCTTTGTCACAACCAGTTATCCCTGGCTGTTGGAAGGCAGTGCCAACTGTTTGTTGAACCCCATGACCTTGTTGCTTGTCACTCCAGTTCTTTAATGAATCCAACTCATCAATTCCTTTTTTCAGTAAATCAATTTCCCATAGTTTAGATTGTGAAGAACTATACCATATTTTTCTCTGTCTTTCTAACATGTCAGAACTCCTGGAGTTCTCCAAGACTTCAAAAAAAACCTGTCTTGAGACAGGAGGTTTTAAACATGAAAGCAGAGCCTTCTCTGAAGCAAGAGACACAGGTTGCCTGCGGAGGAAAGGCCGTATAACAGGAGCAAGGAAAACATAAGAATCTACTGCACCCAAGTTCTCACTGCTAGCCGCAATAAAAGAGACAACCGATCTCCGCACCCATTCACTAGGATAACACAATAAAGGAAAGGCGCGCTCTATCATTTGAAGCAATATCCTCTTCCGGAAGAACCCGCTTTTGCATAGCATAGTCATACATTCTACAGCTTTAACAATGACAGCTTCTGTCACGTCACTTAAAGCTTGCTCAATGTAAGGTAATAAATATTCCTCAACACTTCTTTGGCCCACAAAAAAGCAGACATAAACTATCTTTTCGTAGAATATTGTCCTTAATTGCTCATCCCGATCATTTAAGAAAGCAGGAAGGATAGGTAAAAGAGAGTCATTACTCTGTCTCACACCAAAAAAGCAGCACAGTTTACCAATATCCTGAAGAAGTGCTCTCCTTATATTTGGGGTTTGCTTAGGACCCATAACAAGTTCTTGGACAACCTCTGCAATGGATTTCCTCAGCTGCAGAAGTTGGGCATCACCATTTATCCTCTTCAATCTTCCAGAACTATGAGTGGATGATGTCAATGGCTTCTGTGGTGAACTCAATTCATCAAGGACACCTGCCTCACTCAAGCATATTGAGTGTATCAGGAATCCATAAGCAGTCAGTGCCAGCTTAGCTATATTGCTGGCATAGCATATCCTCACACTTTCCTCTGGATCATCAGGAAGCATTGAAAGCATTGGAAGAATATACTCAGGAAATATTTTTGCATCACTGGGAGGAAAATCCCGCACTAAGGGAAGAATGTCACACAAAGTCTCCAAAGCAGCACAACGCACAATTGCTGCTGAATCAGAAAGCATCACAATCACATAAGGGATAACACGCTGCAAACGATCTTCATCATCAATATATAGGGCAGAAGCCTTCAACAAGAGTACAGCTGCCCTCCTCAAGTGAGGCAACTTGACATTTCGTATGCAAGAGCAGAGCAAAGAAGTTATCAGAACCATGCCTTCACATCTCATACTATCCTTTGGTAATGGTAGAAAAGGCATTCCAAATGTATCTGATTGACTATCATACTCAGACATCAATGAATTTAAATCATTCATAGTAACACTTTTCAGAAAGGGATGGTCATTTCCTCGAAATGCATTGGAGATAGTTTGAAGCAGTTTACCAGTTTGCAAATTTTTTAGATTTTCAGGAAAGGTAGAATTATGTGCATTTTCTGCTACATGCGATTGATTATTATTTTTTTTAGCATCCCTCAGTAGGCTATTAATATCACCTAGAAGTTCATAGTGATCATGGACTAAGCCTTTGCCTATGTCCTCTCTCTTCATCAGTGAATCATTCATGAAACTCACACTTTCTTTAGCAACCATGTTTTCCAAAAGTTCACCAGAATTAACCCCTGCATCATCAGATGACTTATTGTTCATCATTTGTTTAAGTATCTCCGGAAAAGCACTTTGGCATAGTAAAACCTACAGTCATAGATTGGTCGATGCAGTCAGGTAAAATAAGTAGGTGTTACTGAAAGCATCTAATCATTAATGATATAAAATATTTCAGCAAAGCCATATACCCTCATATCAGAATGAAGAGGACTCCAGCATCGGTAAAAGTCATGCAGAAATGGTGAAAAATAGATTGGAAATACAACTGCAGCATATTCCTTCAGATATCTTTCAGCAGAAAATCGAGACTCTGGTTCTAACTGAATCATGTGTAATATCATCTTACGGATTCCAAGATCTGGTATCTGCATCCCATAGAGAATACAATATTTAAAATATTAAAAACTGAGTCATTTAAATGGGTAGGGATTATCCCTACTGATGGGACTACGGGATTACCAAACAAGACTAATGCACACACACAAAAAAAATTACTTTTTCAAGATGCTGACTTGGATCATATTGCCCTCTGCGATAAGCAAGAAGCTGAGACAGTTCAAATAGTGGCTGCCCCTCAAGGAAAAGTTCAGCAACTACACACCTGAAGATGCAAAATGATATTTGCAACTTAGAAAATAAAGAACAAAAGCATAACACAAAAAAAAGTATTTTAGAAGATGATATAACTACAGCATTGCATCAGTTACTGCTTCAACAAAATATATCCTAGAGAGTTCAGGTTCAACATAAATTTATACAGAAATCAAATCAATAGCAGACTAAAACATCAGTATCTCACCATAAATACAGCAGTACAATGCCTTGCAGATCAATTATTTTGTCCATCACTTAGTCAGTTAATTAAATTGCGCAAAAATATTCGTATTTGCAGCCTAAAATATGGATGGTTTAAAGACTAAAACATCTTCAAAATTAAGATTCTTGCAGCAAAGAATGCTCACCCGACAGCAAATATATCCATATAGGGTTTTAAGGGGGTGTCTTGTGCCACCTGCATCTCCCCTCCATGTTCATAAAATCTCTGACACGCCACAGCCCCAAACAAAAAATGAATGAAAAAAAGAAACAAATAGAGAGGAAGTTAGTAACATTTTATCATGTTAGGGTTTTATGGAAGTTAGTAGCACACTTCAAGGATTAACATTTTTCCTCACTAATTGCAACTTTTAATTTTAATCAAACAAAAAAGGTCATGACAAATTTTGTGCAATAAAGGTAAAAAAGACACCTGTACAATAATTTTTGCAATAAAGGTCAAAATTGTTAAATCTAAAAAAAAAAATCTAGAAACTGGACATCTAAGACCATGGCAGATTTTTTGTTCACCTCAGTTTCAATTCTCAAGACAGATTTGTCTTATTTATAAGTCAGTGACAAAAAAATATTATAGCTTAAGAGTCTTGGTTGAATGAAAACATCAAGGTCATTAGCTGAATTCATAATTGAATTAAGCCTCTAAACAGAGGGTTACCTGGTAAGCAGTTCGCTTGCATCTTTATATTAAAACTTGTACTAATTAAAAAAAAGGGAAGGAATAAGAGAAAATACACAGCAACAACATATATAATAGTTTCACAACACCAGATGTAGATCTAGCTTCTAACTCAATTGTAGCAAAAACAAATAAAATAGACATAGAAGGAGGAAAAAGAAGAAACCTCAGGTGCAAGATAACAGAGTCTTCGTCCACCAGTGTCAAAGAAAAAAGAGAAATCGGAGGGGTCATCATATGGAATGTAAGTGGGTTTGAAAGATGCAAAGTCAGCAAGGTAAAGCCAATTGGAGGACGTAATCAGCACATTCTCACACTTGATATCACCTTGAACAACAAAATGAAAATTTATAGCATCAATGCATTGCATTGACAATCAAGGGTTGGATTCAGTTAAATCAAGACTTACCATGGCACACTCCGTTCTCGTGGCACTGTTTTACAGCTACAAGCAACTGCAGCATATTACCCCCAAACCAATAATTAATTAACACAAGACGATAAAAAAAAAAAAAAAGAATATCCAAAAAAAAGACTCATCATAAATAAATAAGAAAGAAAGAGTACCTGAAAAGCCAACCATTTCTTCTCAACGAGACTAAGAAAAGGGCGCGTGCTTAACCTATCATGCAGATTATGGAAGAAAAACTGTCTCAAAAGATATGCTGCTTTATCTGTTTCTTGCCAAAACTGAAACAAGAGACTCACACTCAGTTTTCTCAAATGAATGAATTAAAGTGCATGTTTGGTTTGAAGTTCAAAATGTTAAATGTTGAAAATATTTCAATACAAATCCAACTGATGAAAGCAAAAACCAACAAGTTGTTGGTCCGAGAATAGTCCTGGGCTCAGTCCCTTGAGCAAGGTATCGGGTTCGAGATGAAAAAAAAAAAAACATGATTGGTAAGTCAGGTTTTCCGTGGAAATTACTCATCAACAAAACTTTTATATACTCCGCACCAATGCCATGGTGACCCATTGAATGGATAAAAGCAAAATGAAAGTAAAAGCAAGGGGTTTTGATCAAACGTAATTTTGCACCTGAGAGCTAAAGATGAAAATGAAACAGAATTATAATTGAAAACCTGAAAGGGCCAGACGTGAGGGTGATCGATGGAGGTGAAGATGTGTTTGATCTGAGAGAGACGGCGCTCGTAGTCGGAGAGATCGAGGAAATCGCCGCGCTTGAAATAGACCTTGACAAGGACCAAACCCTCGTCGTGTTTGCACTGAATCGACTTGAAGAAGCGACCGCGACCTAAAACCTCCTTCAGAACCAGATTGTACGTCGACGGCAGCTCGTGTAGGTAGTACTCCGAAGCCGATACTTGCGTCGTGCGCGCGATTTTGTTCCCCATCGCTTTCACTCCATTCTCAGTTCAAACAATCAATAATCAATTAATATAATATACGTTTCGGATAAATAAGGGACTGTTTGGAATGGAACTCTCCAGTTCCAAACTCGGTTTCGATGAATCAGAATCTCATATCATTCTTTGCGTACGGTTCGGGATAACCGGTTCCTTCATTTGGATTTTGGACTGCAACCAAGTAATTTATGTTTTGATATTTTAATTTTAAAATCAGTTGGTAACAAAATTAAGGTCCCGTTGAAATTTGTAAAAACTAAAACTAGTTGAGTTTCAGTTGCTAACAACCCTAAATCCACTCCTCAAAAGCAAACCAATAATGTTGATTTCTTTGCTTTGAATATTAAGAAAAGCATAGAAACAAATGAGTCACAATATTGAAAATAGCTAGAGGTGTTTCTCCACTAGTGAGGTCAAGAAAAAAAGTTGAGGGAACCAATAGCAACATTCACTCTAACGTCAAACACTGATGAAAGTAAAGTACATTTTAAGAGAAGTCAAATGGTAGAAAAAAATAATAAATGCTAGAAAATCTGGATTGAATCAAATAGATAGATTCTCAAACATAAGATATGATTCTTACTTCCCTTTTTAATTGTCTAAGTTAACTTTCAACAAGAAATAGAAGCTACCTATGCTTTTGCTATATAGGTTAAAGAGTTTTATTCAATAATAATGCGTTAAAACCAAACTTTAATTCTTTCATATATTATGTTTTGACACAAGAAAAATGAAACACAGTGGACTACTATCATAATATTGAGAAGATGGCGTTAAATTATTTATACATAGTATAAAATTTTACATGGTCAATCAATCAAATTATCATAAACATGTATTAAAAAAATTATTGTTAAAATCAACAATCTGTACATATCAATCTATAATTAGATAACAATATTAAAAGAAAAACTTAATAGTTTATCCAATGTTATGTTCAATATAAAAGCATTGATTCATTACATTATTTCATGGTTCCTTTCCTAATATTCACCGTCCAAAACTAATGTTTTACTTTTGCTTGATATTTAATTAACGCTTTTTTTTTAAGATTTAACTAGCCCATTTACATCCAACATAAATAGATAATAATATTCGATAATCAAGCACTACATCCGCTGATGTTTATATTTGGCAATTGGCATGACATTGGCTGCTAATATTCTTTTTTAATCACGTTTATGCTTCATTTGGTTGTGTGAAAAGAAATGGAGAAAATGAAATAAAATAAAATAGAGAAAAATGTTTGAATTATAAAAAACGTGAATTCCACATTAAGTTCCACATTAAACGTAGATTACACTTTTAAACACATGCAAACTACACTTCTACAAAATTCTCTTCCTTCTCTTTTCCATAGTAACCAAACAAGGGGCTAAGTCTTTTAAAAAAAATTACCACTAAACGTAATAACACCAAGAAAATCATTGGTCGACATAGTGGTAAGAGTTTGGATCATCTGTTTTAATCTTGTACTAAAAAGAACACCACCATCAATTTCAACAGTAAGCAATAATGTCATGTATCATGAAATTCAAGATTAGTATTGCTTAGTTTCTATCTGAATGGATTTTTGTTTTTCTACAACGTGCAAGAAAAACTAAGGGCACATTTTATTACTCTTTTTAGCAAGTATCATATTTATCATTTTTTTCTCCATACTTATTCATTTTCTTTTTATCTCTCTCCTCCCTCTACCCAAAATGGGGCGGACGTTTATAATTTTCTAAAAACAAGTAAGATGAGAAAACATCCACCTGTTTTTGTTTGTTTTTAAAACAGTTCACAAACAATTATCAAAGCTTAATCAATTTTTAAATAGAAATTGACAGTTGAACAGTAGAAAAAGTTTTACAGGACAGTTTTTAATTTTAAGGAAAAAAAACACTAAGAGAAACGAACAGTCCCTAAGCTTTACATTTTTTTTCAGGAGGTGAAAAGGAGGGGGGGAGGGTTGAGCAAAATTGAAGAGGCTAATATACAAAGAATCAGCAGAAATTCATGAACAGTGCCCAATGGCATTTTTTCTGCCTTATAATTGCCCAGAACTGGATCATCAATTAAACTCACGCATCTGCCAGTTTTAAGCGGGGAACAATATTCATTGATTGGAGTTCCTGAAAATTGAGAATCAAAACAAATTGATAAAAAAAAAGGTAGATTAAATCAACAAAATAAAATAAATATTGCATGGCATAAACAAATTTTGTAAATGTCCAGACAACACTGGCAACTAAAACAAAGATTTCCTACGCCACTACTAAGATGTAGTTGTACTATCCTAAAATAGGTTCTAGGATTGCTCATAATTGATTCTATAATACATATACAAGATTTCCTACGGTAAATATCTAAGATATTCTAACACATAATACCTGAATCATGAGCTTGCATGCATATGGTAGCTTCATGGTAGAAATATTGTCTCCATTCTTACAAGATGAACAAATACCAGTTTTCAGCTTATGGTTGTAATATCCTAACAACCCACATGCGGTACATACCTGTGTAAAAAGGAAACTATCTTAAGTCACTTTGATTTTAAAGAAGATAACAAGGCTACATAGCAGGTTGCCTCTAATTTTTTCACTAAGACGGCAATCACATTGAGGTAAATTGTCCCTTTTTAAGAGAAAAATCCAATCTGTAGACATTAAGACTAGTTTTGTCAATTCAAATGATTAATCAGTCAGCACATTTTTCACCAAATTTTTGAGAGATCCTTGGATTAATTGTCTTCGTAACAAGTTTGGTTCATATGATTATGACCTACATGTATGAGTATATGTCTAGCTCCAGTATATCCTGTAAATACAGTAATGGGAATATTTTATTATATTCAAAGAAAACTTTATTCCACTAGGTGAGGCCAGCTACCTGGATCACACAATGCCACTAACTAACTAGGCACAGTTAAAGACCAAATCGTCAGAGATATTATTCACCATAAAATCCTTCTTAACAACTTCCTCCAATGTCCTTCTCGGTCTACCTCTTCCCCTTTTCACAGGACTAAAAACCATGTAATTTATATTCCTCATTGGTGCTTCCATTGGCCTTCTTAGACATGCCAAACCACTTACCCGATTTTCTGTCATCTTTTCTTCAATCGGTGCCATGCCAATATCTCCCTGTAAACAATCATTTTGCATCCTGTCCTTTGCTATGTGACCACACCTCCATCTTAACAATATTATATCTGCTATATTCTCACCTTTTTCTCTTGTCCAAAAGCAATGACTAGAAACCTACCTCCTCAATATCTCCACTCTCTTCCCTTCCTGATCCCAATCCATAGAACATTGTCTCCACGTCTACCAAATGGTAATCTATAATGAAACCAATAATATAAGAGGCCTTTCAAATTTGGAAGAAAGGCTTAGCAGAGTGCATTTTCAGATTGTTACATTAACGAATTACAAGCAAGAGCCACAGTCTAATCCTTCAAGAAGGCCCCGTTTTCAGCACTGAAGCAGAGTTCAAAAGCTTCAAAATAAAGGCAAATGTTGAGCACGAGCTTTGACTCTCATTTAATTAAAACAGAAAACATGGGCTTTCAGTTTTATATTATTCATTAACCTTTTCCATTTAAATCATTATTCATGGGAAGTGCTTAGTGACACCATATGCAAAAAAGAGGATGAACATATGGAACCCAGTTGTCTACATAAAATTTCTTCTGTTAATATTGTAAACCATTCAATAATGGGTTTTTTGAAATCAGACTTGGATGGTGGAGTGACACTGTTGAAATGCAATCAAGAATGCAGACATGTGACATTAACATAAAAGTTCAGATTATTACCTGAACTTCAAAAGGATCACTAGACAACATGAGTCGCTCATAAATTAACATACTAGCACCATATGCAATCAAGCAATCACGTTCCATTTCTCCAACACGAAGACCTGAAAATAATAAGAAAAAGAGTGATGAGAAGCTCTACATACATTAATTAATAAATAAATATATAAAACACCATGTAGATTAAAGCCACAAAATAGAATTTTAATCACAATTATTTAAACCTGGAAACGAACAGAATAGCAGAAAATAAAAAGAAGTTTAACCAAATACCATTCTAGTAATGCAGGGGAACAAGAGCAGTGATCACAGCAACAATTTTCAATAACATGTAATAAAATTGTAAAACTCATCAAGAAAGTATAAATTAAAAACCTCCATTTCTAGCTCTCCCTTCTGTAGGCTGTCTAGTTAACATGACACGAGGGCCACTACCACGAGCATGCATCTTATCAAGCACCTGCTCAACACCACAGCTGTTACTTGTGAACTTTATACACAGGCAAGTTACGACTGATAAAAGAAAAAAGATTACTTTCCCAAGCAATTTTATAGGTTAAATTAAAAATCAGGTCCTCATAATTGACACTTTCAATTTTGCTGCATGCATGAAAAAATGTAACAAATCAACCCCTACTGTTATAACAATGTTGGAAAAATGCTGCCTTATCTAAAACTTTTCCTTTGCGGCATTTGAGTCCTCGCATGTGAAGGGTCCATCCACTTAACAAAGGCAAACAGTAGAGATTGACCTGTTTGCATTTATCATGTAGGAACCAAAATGTAAGTTTCTTGGTGCAAAGACCAAATTGAAAAATGGTGTCAAGTGTGGGACACATTTTTAGTTTAACCTAGTGTCAGATCAACAACCAAAAACAAATTCCAGTTCTCTTACTAATAGCAATATTCTACCACAAATTCACACTAGGAACAGAAAGATTCTAATTGTTTAAAATAATTGTACCTGAATATTGAGATAGTATTGAATTTGAGGTATTGTGCGAACTATTTGGTATAATTAGGGAAATATTTTCTATTTATGTAATTAGGGAAATTCTGCTCTTTTCCTTTATTTCTTTAGGTAAATTAATTCTAATCCTTGATTTAATCCCTAAACTTATGGGATTGATTTTCAGAATTGTATGTAAATATGATACAGTTATAATGGAATAAACATCATTGTTTACTTTCAACATGGTATCTGAGTGATCTCATCCTCCATCTGTGGGTTACAATTTTGTTGTTATGTTCGTAAAAATATGGAACAATTTGTTTGGTGTGTATCCTCCAACAATATATTTTCATCTCTAGTTTGCTCTATGACACTTACTGTGTCCCATGGACTTTTGGTTATGCCCTTTGTCTTTGGCTTTGCTTTGTTGCTGTTTGGCAGTTGCACTTGTTTTGTTGTTCCCTCTTGTTTGGCAGCTTCACTTGGTTTGTTGTGCCCTTCTTGTTTGGTTGAAATTCATGTGAGTCCCATTAGTTTGGAAATGGGACCCACCAAACGGGGAATGATACAAATATATTTAGAGGAAATCACATGAATTTCATCCAATAGAAGAGGATTTGTTGGAAAGAGAGTGTTATATAGTGTATTGCTAGCATTTTTCTTGGTATAATTAGGGAAATACACCCATTTATGAAAATAGGGAAACTATGCTCTCTTTCCATTATTACTATAAGGTAGATTGATTCTAAATCTTTAAATTTATGAGAGTAATTGTATCAGTCTTGTATATAGATATGGTAATGTTATCACAAAATTAACATCATTGTTTCATTTCAACAGATAGTAAAATATGTAGAATTAATTTCATGCTTAATAAAACAAGTTCATCGTTTCCAAAATGGTCAAAGGAGAACTGCATAGTAATATAGAGAAATGGACTAGAAACATATTTTGAGTATTTATGGGTTCCCAACACCCTTATCTGCAAACTGGAACATGGTATATTGTGGTTGGTACTTGAGAGAAAATATTTTCTGAAAGGACTTCACTAACCATATGTTTTAATTTCTGGTAGTAAATTGGACCCATGAAAATATATGCTTGCAGTGGGCAACCCGTAATACCTGAAAAAGAAAAGGCAAATTAGCACACCTCATAGATTGATAAATAGAAAATGGTAAACAAGATTGCTTGTATATATTTATTTGTCAATGCAAAACAAGAGAACTGAAACAAGCAATAAGTGACAGAGCTAGCAGCAAAGAGGTATCCTTGCGAACAAAGGCATTTCCCTCCAGCTATACACACAAAATAACCATAAAGTATGTACTAGAATAAAGACCTCCCATCCTTATTCTTGTCAAAATCTGTAAGACATAGTCAAATGCCTTATCATAAAAAACTGTTAAGTATATTGCCCTAAGAAATAAATTGTTCATATTTTATTTGCAATTTCAAACTCTCACCACAAGCAATGCCAAAAGTCCAATTCATAATCATTGTACATTCAACTTCTTATATAAAATATACCTTGACAGGCCTGACCAGACATTTGGCCATATACATATTACATACAAATCCCAACGGTAATAATTTTACAAAGTCCTTTTATCCACAACTTAAAATGATAACTAAGAGAAAATATAAACCTGAATAAATGAAATCTTTCCCACTGTAGTTGAAGCCTTTACTCACAAGAGTTTCACTGCAAGAGCATGAAGACTATTTGAATACAAATATGGATAAATCATGGAATGAATACCATACAAGAGACAATCAAGATACCTTATGGTTTCAACCTTGTCAGCATGACCACTTCTCTCCCCAAAAGCACTGCCGTAATGAAACCTACCACATGAAACCCCTGCTTTCCCCCCAAGAAGCTCTATCATCTTTCCAACAGTCATTCGACTGATACCATTAACAAAAATAAGTTCCCATATCAAAACTTTTTATATTATGGCTATGTTCGGCAAGGCATTTCAGCTAGCTTTTAGCTTTTTTACTAGCTAAAAAACTTATTTAACTGTTCAGTAAACAAGCTTTTTTAGTAGCTTCTAGCATTTTTTAAAATGCTACTTGAAGTAGCCTTTTTTGAAAGGCTGGCTTCTAGTTTCTAGCTTTTTATATTTTCTTCCATTTTTATCCTCAATATATTTATCCAATTTTCTAGTTACCTTTTTTAAATAAATCATGATTTTATTTTATTTTTTGTCATTTTATTCTTTTCAGTTACTTCAACAGCTAGTTTTATCGAACACTTACAATTTAATAAGCTAGCTTTTCAGCTTCCAACTACCAGCTTCCAGCTAGCTTTTCAGCTAGTTTCGCCAAACATAGCCTATTATTCATTAAAAATAATTTTTTTTGTAGGCAATAGGCATATAAGAGAAATCATAACTTTAGTTGACTAATAGTCTGACCTATTCTATAGGCTATCAAATCTAGACAAGTATTCCAACAACAGCCTTGCATTCCATAAAGGTCACAATTTTATTTATATGATGGAAGATAACAATAATTTTTAAGTTCAGAATTCAGATCTGATTGGTTATCCAAAGCAATTTGAGTTTATTATTTGCTTATAAGAAATTTGTGGCCTCAAAATATATTAACTGTTGTGTTGCATCATTAGCTTACAATTTGTTTCCTTTTATTTAGCACAGATTTGTTTCTCTAATTCCTTGAAATTGGTACAGATATGACTGTACACATTTTATTTGCCTGCAACTTTTGTACCATTGACATTATAAATAATATTCACTTTCCAATTTTCCAAGTCTTCCACAAAATGCAATTTTTTCCCAGTAGGAAAGGGGAAAAATGTTGACCATGTAGTAAAGCTATTCAGCTATGGAGTAGCCTTTGAACTTGGGTTAGATTCATGTCATTGAGGGAACAGAGAAGAATACAAAATCATCACAAATAAATTGTTTCAGTTATTTAACTAAAGAGGGTTCCCTGGATAGGTAGGTTCCCCACCTATATATCATGAGGACAAATGACACATAAATGAGTTATATTACCTTGGGAAACCATGAGGATTCATAATCAGATCAGGACAAATGCCTTTCTCAGAAAACGGAAAGTCTTCTTGCGGGACAATAGTTCCGCAAACACCTTTTTGCCCATGTCTGCTGCTAAACTTATCACCAAGCTTATGCAACAAATTCAGACTAGAAATTAATACACTACTTCAAACCAATAGCACTAACTCATAATAAACCAAAAACACTTTACCTCAGGTCTACGAGTGTGACGAATTAGAAATTTGATACACATGTTATTATCCTTATCCGAGCATAGAACCACCCTATCAACTACTTCTCCTCCATTACCCTTGAATGATTGTGCATTGGACCGATATGCACTGCTTAAAAAGAAAACATTAGAAAAAATGTGAACCAGCATATATCCAACAAAACGTTCCTACATTTAAACTAAAATTTTAAAAAAATACAAACCTATCTGGCAAATTTGCTGCAGATCCTGTTTTTGGAGTACGTGTATCAATCGGTGATTGTTTATTGATATAGATGTCATATGGCCTAAGAATTTCCCCAGGAGCAGCAATACCATCATCATCAAGTATCTACAGGAAGCAAGAAAACATCCAATGGCATAAGAAACAATCTTATTTCCCCTGGAGCAGCAATACCATCATCATCAAATATGGTAAATCTGTATTTTAGGGATTAATAGTACAAATATATCCCTGCTAATTATAGCCTTGCAGATTTCTCTCTAGTATCGCAATAGGATTTTATTTTCTTTCCTTTTTTTTAAGGATCCTAATTAATGTACCCAATTGATTCATGGAATGAAATCACCTTTTTCCCATATATTTCACAGATCATGTATAATTTTTTTTAGGTAATTGAGACATTTGTAGATATGCAATTCAATAGTTCAATAGTAGCTATTTACTTATGTTTTAAACAGCATATTGAATGTTAAAGTAAAGTAATGTAATAAGACATCAAAATTTATGCAATTTTGTAAACTTGACATACTTTATAAAACTTTAAATTTAACAATTAAATTTATAAAATTTACTTTTAGAACAGCTACCCCTTGTTTGGTTGTGAGAAAAGAAAGGGAGAGAATGGAAGTGAAAAGGTGAGAAAAGAAAAGAAGATAAATAGGTGAGAAAAAGGGTGGAAATAGAGGTTGTTTGGTTGAAGAGAAATAAACTGGAATAGAAGGAAAATATTTGAATTAAAGATGTTTGTGTTGAAAAAGCCGCCTTAATTGCAGACACCCCTTAAGCCTGCCTTAGTTGCGGCCTCTTTGGGGGTTGCCTGAAGTGCAACCTTGAGGGTGGTGGTTTAGAGGTTTAGTCCCACATCGACTAGTTGGCCAAAATAGTGTATATAAGTGGGAAGCAATCCTCACCTTACAAGCTGGATTTGTAGGGGCTGAGTTATGCCCATAACCCACATTCTAAGAATTTGTTAGGTAAAAAAAGGAAAAGAGAAAGAAATTAATAGAGTAAAAATACATTTTTATCATTATTATTATTATTCATTTTTTGTTTTATTATTTATTTATTTGTTTTTATTATTATTATAATAATAGAAAAACTTCACCAGGACCCACTGTTTTTGTAAATAATCTTTAGCTTTTGTAAAAACTTCTACCAAACTCAATTTTCTCACTTTCACTCTCTTTCTTCCCCTCCCCCTCCATTTCTACTATATCAAACACACCATTAGTGAAGTTTCACTTTACAGAGTTCAATACCTAATGTCACTTTAACCAACAGGTTATAAGATACATTAAACCTAAATCTTCAGCAAATAACTACAGTAAAATGAGTTAGTAATTAATTTCTATGAACTACGAAGACATTACCTGCATACGTCCAGCGGTGTCTGCAGTTCTATTAGGCCTAAGTATTCGGTCTGATGTGTCATTCGAATGCTTCTGAATGATGGCATTATACCTATACAGCAGGGAAGATCAAGATCAGAAATGCTACCTTAAAAAGCTTAGACAATAAAATATGAAGCAACCAAAAGCATAAAATCACCAAATAAAATTGCATACTTCTTCATAACAATACAACGACCAAACCCACGATCAAGAGATGCCTTGTTCATCACAATGGCATCTTCTATATCATAACCACTATAGCTCATTACAGCTACTGTGGCATTTTGACCGGCTCCAAGCTTATCATATCCAACCTAAAATGAAATAGATTAATCAAAGCCCTTCAATCATCAAGAAATTAAACAATGAAATTATACTCACCAGCTCAATTGTCTTAGTTGTAAGCAAAGGTCGTTGAGGATAAACCAGTAGGTAAAGCAAACTGTCCATCCGGCGCAGCTACAACAAGACCAAATAAGTTCATCAATTATGTACTCAGTATGGAATTTTCTTTACCCTGATCGACCCTGCTCTACTAAAAAGGTTGAGTGAAGCAATATAGGTACTCAACACATGATATGCAAACACAAGAAATAGTACCAAGCCACAAAAACAAAAAATCTGAAACTAGACATATTTTCGGCAGAGAAAAGGTGCTATAAAAGTCTCAGAATCTGCCATGTCCATGCTATGGACCAATGGGCAAACATCTTCATGAAAGCTCTATCTTCACTACAATTTGGAGAACTTGGTGACAAACTCTTTTTTTTCAGTTCTCTTTGATCCACACCTCCAGAATTTGAGGGGTGTATTAGAGTAATCCCTGGATCACTGCAGCTCTCTAATATTGATATTGATCAGGCAGTTACTCTACTGTTATGAAGTTAGTTTGCCTACAGTTCTTAAAGTTGGGTACCATTAGCTTATGTCAATTGTACAGTGGTGTACAGCTGTTATTATTTTAGGAAATTAATTATGTTGCTTCAAGTGTATAATGTAGTGTCTCTGAAAAGTTTCAAATTATCGAATAATAGAAAAGGGCTACTCAATGTACAAGGCTCCCACCAAGTGGAGTCTGGGAAGGGTAGATTACACAGCCTTACCTTTATCACAAGGCAGCAACTTTACTTTTGCGACAAGGCTCACCCTTATAAAGTTATCAAATAATATTTAAGACTTTAGTTCTACAATTTTCTCAAGTACTCAGATCCTGTAGTTACTTCTGGCCACAACATGAGGCCATGCATTATTATAAGCCTGAAACAAATAGTTTTTTATATGGATTATATAGAAAAGTAAGATAAAATCCATTTCTTGACTTTTAATTTAATAGCTTCGGCTTTCGGATATATAGTTACATGATAACATTCAAGTTCAGAATCCAAAAGTAACTCAATCATAATTCTTACTGTATATTCTTCCTAAAAGAGCCTGGGTTTAAAACTTACAGAGATATGCAATGGCCACTCTTTAACAAAAATGAAATACAAGGAAAAATATATGATTTATACAAATGTGATATAGGTATACATTAAAGGCAATATTCTCTGGCAGCTTGGTTCTTATGCAAATCTTTTGAATTTTAAATCTAGATCCATGCATGCATTAAGGTGAAATTAGTGAAAATTTATCCATTCAAAACAAAAATCTTAACTTTGATGATTTTTAAAAAATGGGAATATAATTTTATGGGGTCTAAAACATCATGCAATTGCTGAACTCAAGTCATATAACCAAGAAAACTTTACTTACCTGGTTAAATGCTATATTTCCCATAGCTTGCTTACCCATGGCACACTACAGTGAGCAAAACAATAGTAATTTCAGGTTGGAAGAGGAACACACTTCATTCATAGAAGTCCCATAGCTCAGGTAGTTATACATAGAGAGAGGGAGGGGGGAGGAGGAACCTGATACGTGTTTCTAGGTGACTGATTATGATGAGGATATGGAATTAACCCTGCAATAACTCCCAAGATGGTAAAAGGCTCAATCTCAATATGAGTAGTTTCTGATGTGGCATCTCCTTCATATAAAGCAATCTAGGGAGAAAAAAGGCAACTGAGATTATCAGTTATCAGGAATAAGATAAGATTTCATAGATGAAAGAAGCTAAATGTAATTAGAGCAGAACAAACCAAAGCATTGTTTTCTTCATTAACATCAAGATACTCAAGCAAGCCATCTCGTAAAAAATCATCAAATGTGCATACTCCATCCTGAAAAAGTATAAAATTGAATTTTCACTTTGTTTGTTTCCAGGATGAAACCATATGGTACACTTACCATTAATTCTTTCATATGATGCTGTTTGATTCTTGATATTCCCTTGTCAGCAATGACCAGGGGACGGCAAACTCTACCACCATCAGAAGCTAAGTAGACACAATGCTGCAAACAAGTTTTTTCCCATTAAGACCAGCATCCATTCACACATTTTTGACATTCAAATAGTAGTTGAAGTACAATAATTAAATGGAAATCATAAATATTATGATTTAGAGCAAACATGTACCCCTAAAAAAGTAAAACAATACACTAGAACCAAATAGTATTTTCTTGAACTAAACAAAAATTCATCAACCACAAACCAAATAATCAAAGCATAAAACAGGAAAATAACAGAAACAAAGGGGGTAGGCAATGGGTAAAAACCCCGAACAGAATTATTTACCTGCTTTTCATTGACATAGACAGACACAAACTCACCAATTTCACCTGCTCTCCGCAACTTTCTAATTCTAGTAGCAAAATGCTTGAATAAAAAACAATGTTAAGGTTAACAATAAATAATAATACAATCATGAATGCATATTTTTTTACAAATTATACATTTGATGAAAAAGAGACAAATACCAGTGGCCTCCTATGCTTGCCAAGGATTAAACCATTAAAAATGACAAGAAAGGAATCCGGTGTATGAAGCTCCTCTGCAAAGAGGTGTTCTATGCGTGCAACATCCAAAGAATAGAACTGTCACAGAAACAGAAACAGTGAAACACTATAAAATGCTTTGCATCTACAGCAAACAATGAAGTATATGGAAATCTCCTGTATTTTACATCTATATCAAACAATACACATTGAAATAGCAGCACAATGACTATTTCAATCATTTTTTCATAAGAAAAACTTTTCCAGAAAAAAGGGAGGAAAAAAATTTGGAAAAGATAAGGTATTTCCCAAACCAGGGGGAGGGATGGGATACTTAATCTTGGGCTTAAGCCCAATAATTGAGCTGAATAGGATAAGGATATGTTAAGAGTTATTATAATAAAGGGTTTTAGAAGTTAGTTGTATGTATATGGGCTTGGCCCACATGCCTTTATGTACATAATCTAGTAATATAAATATGAGGGTCACTACACATTGGAGTGTATCCCGTTATAGTTTATTCACGCGCCTCTTTATTTTTCTCTCTCTTTCTACATGGTACCTAGAGCTGGGTAGGATTTAGTGCCATCTTCAGCAGCCTTTTTCCACAACCCTAAAAAACTCCACAGATTAGGGAGATCACAACCCTGAACGCACGTGTTTGGCAGGTGGCTTTCATTTTGGGGACAAAGCTGAGTGGATTCCGTGGCAGTGGTGGCATTCTGAGGGGTTACAGTGTGACCTAATGCTTTTTTTGGGTCAAAATTGTTTTTCATTGATTGGATGGTGGATAACAATGTCTAACAGTGAAGGCAGCTCCAAATGGCATACTACTGTGATCATTACTACTTCCTTGGTTCCTCCAAACTAACCGATATTAGATGGTGAGACCCATGAAGTGGAAATATTTGGTTGAGGTTAGTCTTGGAGGGATGGGTAAGGAAGATAACTACATGTTCGAATGAGTTGAATGCAGCAGTGGTATGGAATATGGAGGACAAATGGATCCTAGCCTTACTCATCAATTCTATTGACATACAGACTCATATAGTTATTACTCATTGTAAATGGATCCTGACCTTACTTGTCAATTCTATTTAGTGTGAAAACATAGTTGTCACGGTGGTTGTCAGCGGTGGAAAGGAAGACACCAGTTCAGCATTGACAGTGGTGGAGGAGGAATTTGATCGGAAACCATGGAAGCTTGGACCTAGGGATCAAACAGGGCGCTTGATACCATAAGAGAAAACTAAAGAGAAGATTTTATGTATTCTGTACAACAAACTCCCAATATTACAATGGAAGCAGAACAAGCCATTTATAGCTGATTTGTTTGTACAGTAAAGATCCAACTACCTAATGAGAGCTGGTTACAGTATACAGCTGTCAAACTAACTGAATTAAAAATACACATTACGACAACTACACTGACTACTGGAGTAAGACCATACTCTAAAATAATATCCAATCCCCCCCCCCTCTTAAGTTAGCTTTTGGATTTAAAGAATAGGGACTCCGACTAAGCTACGACTTACAAATGAACTAAACTATTTTTGCTAAGAACATAATGAATGGTGATAACTGGCTATGGAATAGGGATCAACGACTGTCATATTCAAACATACAAACATTTTACACTAATTAGGCAAAAAGAAAGCGATTGTTCTTTGTCAGCCTTCTAACAGCTTATATTTTTAGTTCAATTAAATTAGTTATTGATTCAGTATCAAAGCCCTTATGACCAAGTGCTCAAGAGATCAATGATCTATGTGTGGTCATAATTAAATTGAATTTTAGCCTCAACAGAAATTTTGAAGATGCCATAAATCCCACTACCTGGATATAACATCTATAAGTAGCTTACAATAGTCACAATGATAAATAGTAAGTAAAGGAAAATTTCATCAACCTACAATATCACAAAACATACCAGAGAAATCAAGGGCTTCTCCTCTTCATCAGTAGTAACATGAGTCATCAAAGCCAAGTTCTTTACTAGTCCACAAGACTCACCTTCAGGGGTATCACAAGGACAAAGCATGCCCCACTATCAAATGGAAGAGATCAGAAAAGAAGGTATGAGTTTATAAGTAGATAAGATATTATAAGTTAAAGTAAAAAGAGTAAAAAAAAACTAAGCAAAATAAGAATAAAACAATAAAAGTCTTTTCCCACCAAGCAAGGTCAGGTACAAGGATCAAACAATCCCAGCATTTTCTATCCAAAACTCATAAAACATGAGAATGATCCATCAAAATAGATACAAAGTGGACTGAATCTCACCTGGCTAGGCTGCAAAGCTCTAGGTCCACTTACTTTCCTGGACTTCTCAAACTGTGGTGAGACTCTTGTCATGTGGCCCAAAGCACCAATAAATGATAACCTTTGTAACACCTGTAAAAAGAGAAATTTCATCAGAGGATATATGTCTTATGTGTTAGATAATTCCAAGCCCCATAATTGGGTCCCTTGGTACATGAGCAAGAGCAAGTGACTTTGTCATAGTAAGTATCAAGAGAAAGGCAGGAAATATTTGAAAGGGAAACAAAATACAACCTGTGTCATTCCTTTCCTTTCCATTCTGAACCTTTTAATTTCAAAATTACCCGTGGAGAGAGTCCTTTCCAGACCTAGAGTGATGATACTCCGAGTCCTAGTAAGAAGCTATGAACATTCCCAAAGAAAAATGTAAATAGAAAATCAGACATGCTAAGATCAGGTCGAAAGAACGCAATAAACAACAATTGTGAACAAACATGATAAAATGATAAAATCAGCACAATTTATAGATATTACGTTGATAACAAAATAAAGTTTCAGCAACATTTCAACTTTGAGATTCCCTGCAAACTATCACTCTGTCAAGATCAGAAGCTAGCCAAAAAATCACATTTTGTTCTGATGTTAACTACTTGTCAACTTCATATGTTAAAACAATGAGAAATTGCTCCTGGTTTTGTCTCAAATAACAATATATTTGCACCTAACATAGATTGTAATAGGTTGACAATCAAAATTATAGCCAGGATTTTCACGAACAATAGTTGTCAATCTTGGATACCAGCATGAAACAGCCAACTCTGAAAAGTCTATAGCAGGATAGCAGGATAGTAGGAAGGCAGGATGGCTGATATTTTAAATATTATACACTAAAAAATTTATACTACACATATAAATACTTTAAAAAAATCCATGATAAATAATAAGTCACTTATTATTTTACCCAAAAACTGCATTAGAAAATGAGGGAGAAATCACAATTTACCCAAAAAAACACACCCTAAACAACATTATTTTAGTGGTGAAAATGGATTTTTGAAGCCTATATCATGGTATTTCCATAAGAGCACCTGAACAGCCGCTATGGCGGCCGCAATGGCTGCAATTGAAAACCTATCCATTGTTTGAATCCCATAGCAGCCTAAAATAATCAGTGACTTATTATTTATCATGGATTTTTTTTCTATTTTTTAAGTATTTATATGTGTAGTGTAAATTTTTTACTGTGTATAGAAAATGAGGGAGAAATCACAATTTACAAAAAAAAAACACCCTAAACAACTTTATTTTAGTGGTAAAAATGGATTTTTGAAGCCCATATCATGGTATTGCCACAATAGCACCTGAACAACCGCTATGGCGGCAATTGAAAACCATTCTGTTATTTGAATCCCATAGTATCCCAAGGCTGCTCTGCTATAGCACTGCTAGTCCGCTACAGCATTCTATTGACTACTATGTCACTAGCTTCTGGCTTTTCGGTTAGGAAAAGTTTTAACAAGACACAAAAGGGACAATCATGCATATTAAAAAGAAAAAAGAAAGGCATCTACTTGGACTAACAAGCCAAAAATTACGAAAAGAATCAGATGGAAAGAAAACCTTATAAAAGCAACTCTTTAATGTGAAAAGCTAGAGGATTCAGGACAGCTTTAGCAAGATTAAATTAGATTAAATTAAAGAGTGCTTACAGTACATATGTCAAAATTCTTAGCCTTGTCCGGCTTATCTAACATTTTGTCTGTCAAGTTCTTAACTTCGGTTGTCATTGACTTGAAGAGATCCTACAACAGAAAGAAGAATATCAATTAATACAATTAAATGTACAAAGTAATGAGTATATCTACAAAAGCAAGGTGTGTTGTTATCCTGATATTATTGATTTCATAAGAGAAATTACAATTGGCTCAAATGAATCTCTGTGCACAAAGAGATATATAATAGAACAGAGACTCTAACTAACTGATAGCTGTAAGCAGCTGTACTAACTAGCAAGGGGCTAACTCTAACTGGTAGAGTTAACTTACAGAGTATGCACTCACACACACCCGCAAACTGAATGGGACTGAGAAACCAAAGGGAGGAGCTAAGAAACTTTAAGTTTGGAACTTAGAAAAGAAAATCTAGTAGATGACAAAGGTTTGGTGAGCAAATCAGCCCACTGATCATGGCCAGGAATGTGTTGAACAATCAGCTTCTTGGAAAGGACCTTTTCTTTGACAAAAGAGATCCAACTCCATATGTTTAGCTTTAGCATGAAGAACCAGATTATGGGCCATCTGCACAGCAATGGAATTATCACAAAGCACCATAGGAGTGAGATGAAGAACTGCAAGTTCACTGAGCAGAGTCTGAATCCACAAAATATCAGCTGTAGCAGCTGGAAGGCTCCTGTACTCAGCCTCAGTACTTGATCTAGAGACCACTGTCTGCTTTCTAGACCAGCAAGCAACCAAATTGGGGCCAACATAAATTGCAGCACCAGAAGTAGACCTTCTGTCATCAGGGTCAGCCACCCAATCAGCATCACAAAAAGCTCCAATGGAGAAGGATTGATAGAGAGGAGCAAGATGGAGAACTAATCCATGATAAAGGTGACCTTTTAGGTACATTAGAATCCTTTTTACAGCAGTCCAGTGACTCTCAAGGGGAGAAGACATGAACTGATAGACCTTATTTACAGAGTAACTTAATTCAGAATGAGTAACTGTCACATATTGTAAAGCACCAACAGTGGACCTGTAAAAAGAAGCATCCTGCATAGATTCAGAGCCATGTTTTGACAACTTGCAGCTGGATGCCATAGGGGAAGAAATGGGTTTAGCATCAATCATGTTAGTTTAGACCAGAAGATCCCTGATATACTTTGATTGAGTCATTAATAAAGATCCATTAGGCAGAAAATGAACTTTAATGCCTAAAAAGTAATTCAATACCCCAAGTTGTTTTAGAGCAAAGGTACCATTAAGCTAGTCCACTAACTGCTTCAACAAAGAAGGAGAACTTCCTGTGATAATGATGTCATCAACATACACCAGAATATACACAGTAGAAGATGTAGTGCTGTAGGTGAAAAGAAAGGGATCACACTTGCTGCCAGTAAACCCAAACTGAAGAATAGTGGATTTTAACCTTTCAAACCAAGCTCTGGGAGCTTGTTTAAGGCCATACAGGGCTCTTTTTAACTTGCAGACCAGAGATCTGTCTGAGGATTCAAATCCTGGTGGCTGAACCATGTACACTTCTTCTTCTAGGAAACCATTTAGAAAAGCATTATTGACATCCAGTTGCAGAAGAGGCCATTTAGAGGTGAGGCCAAGGGTGAGAATAATTCTGATAGTTACAGGTTTAACAACTGGAGAAAAAGTTTCATGGAAGTCAAAACCAAACTTCTGGTTGAACCCCTAGGTAACCAGCCTAGCCTTATACTTATTTATACATCCATCAGAATTTTCCTTAATTTGAAATACCCATTTGCAGCCAATTGCAGATCTGTTAGGGGGTAAAGGAACTAGAGACCAGGTGTTGTTTCTCTCAAGAGCATCAATTTCATCTTTCATAGCAGCAAGCCACTTTGGATCCTGTAAGGCTAGTTTAACAGATATAGGTTCAGCATGCGCTAAAAGCTAAGTGGAATTAATCCTTGGTTGAACTATCCCAGCTTTAGCTCTAGTGACCATAGGATGCATATTGATAGGACTTTGGGCAGTAGGATTTTGGGCAGCCAGAGGTGACTGTTCAGGAGAAGAAGTACTCTGATTCTGATGAGAATGAGATTCAGAATTGACAGATTCATTACTGGAAGAGGAAGCTGGCTCAATGACTGGAGAGTGATGAGACTCATTGGGAATAGAGAACTGACCAGACTCAGTAGGAGTAGAATTACTGTTTAAAGAGACAGGATTAGAAAAAACAATGGGTAAAGGGGTGGATATAGGTGAGGGTGTAGGTGAGGAAGGAGAAGAAGCAAGAGAAGAAAAAAATTGAGGATAGGAAAACCTATGTTCCTTAAAAAGAACATCTTTGGAGATATAAATGCGACCAGAGGGAGACATACACTTGTACCCTTTATGACTGGTGGAATACCCTAGGAAAACACATTCGGTGGAATGAAATTCAAGTTTGTGAGAATTATAGGGGCGCAAAAAGGGATAACAAACACTGCCAAAGACCTTAAGAAAAGTGCAATCAGGAAAAGTATTGAACAAAGCATCACAGGGTGTGTTAAAATTAAGAGGAGCAGAGGGCAGACAATTAATCAAATACACTGCAGTAACAAAGGCATGATCCCAAAAGCTTAAAGGGAGGGAAGCATGACTAAGTAAAGATAAACCAAGTTCAACAATGTGTCTGTGTTTGTGTTCAACCACACCATTTTGATGATGGGTATGAGGACAAGAGAGCCTATGAAGAATGCCAACTTCATTAAGGTAGGAGGAGAAAGTACGAAACTCTCCCCCTCCCCCCCCCCCCCCCAAAAAAAAAAAAAAAAACTGTTTGAAGAGCCTTAATATGCCTATCAAATTGCAATTCAACCATTGATTTAAACTGTTTTAAAACAGTTAAGGCATCAGATTTACTTTTAAGCAAATATAACCAAGTAAAACAAGTACGGGCATCAACAAAGGACATATAATAGCTGAAACCAGAATGTGAAACCATGGGAGAGGGACCCCACAAATCACTGTATATTAATTCCAAAGGAGATTTATACACAGTTTGAGAAGAATGAGAAGGTAAATGATGTATCTTGCCCATACAACAAGCAGAACAAAAGGTGCCAAGTATACACAGAATTAGGCACTTCATTATTACAATCAGAAGCAGAAACAGTGTTTATACAAGGGGAAACAGCACTAGCTGAAGAGGAGACGGCTGAGCAGAACTTGAGACTAGGAAACTGATACAAGCCATCAGGTCCAAACATCACCTTGAAAAAGGATTTCATTGGAATCCTGAGATTTGACAAAGCAACAATTAGCATGAAACTCAAAGAAAACATGATTATCATGAGCAAATTTGCTTATACTTGTGAGATTTTTAGTGATTTGAGGAACATGAAGCATATGTTTAAGAGCAAGACTAATAATAGGGTTATAAGGAGAAAGGAAATTAGAGTGACCAGAAGCTGAAATTTTCAGACCTTGTCTGTTACCAATAAAGATTTGGTAGGTACTTCAACAGGTGAATTTTGCTGAATATTCTGGGAATTGTTGGTCACATGAAACAAAGCTCTAGAATCTCAAAACCAATAGGACAAAGAAGTAGCATCAGAATTGGCTACCATAGCTTGAGGAGGAAGATTTCCAGAATTCTGAGATTATCCAGAGTTCATATTATTTTGCTGTTGTGAGGCAGTTAGAACTAGAGGAGTTATTCCAATTCTGATTTTTCTGTTGAGAGAGCCAATTGAAACCAAAGGAGTTGTTCCAATTCTGATTCTGGTTTTGAGACCAGTTAGAATGATTACCATTGCCATTGTCGGAGGCCTGATACTAAGGATTAAAGTGATTGTAACATATAAGAGCAGTGTGATTGTACAGTTCATTTTAACCAATGGACTACCAATCTAACACTAGGTTTCTGTACTTAGCTTGGGAGTATGGGGGATGGATTTTTGTAGCACGGGTTAGGTAGCAGGGTGCTGTGGTGCTGGCTTCGTTCCTACCAATAATCATAGGAACCAGCTGGCCCCTAAAATACTGTAACTTTAGTACCACTGGTACTCATTATTAATATATCATATCTATGTTTGCTGAGCAAAAAAAAGAGCAGTGTGATTGTACTTAAAACACACTTGACACTGAACAAAGCTTCAACCACCATGGCAACCACTACGACCACCACAGCGGTTGAAGCCACCTCCACCTCAATTACAACCACCAGAATCCCTAGAATCAGAGGAATACTGGTTTGCATATGTCATATTGGTATTAGAGGAAGAATTAGAGACAGAATCATCATCAGCCATGGAATGCGAAGAGTTTCCATGTGTAAGATTCACTGACACCATAAAAGAATTGCTCAACGAGCTAAGTTTGGCATATTTTTGAAGTCGCAGTTCTTGCGCAAGGATTAAACCTTCAGCTTATTCAATGGAGATATGTGGAAGACGACTCTCTATAAGAGCAATAACAAAATCGATGTCCCTGGGAAGACCTTCAAAAATAGAGTCCATGTGCTCGCAATTGGTTGCGACATCTCCAACTGAAGCAAGATCATCAACAATCGTCTTGATCTTTCCAAGAAATTCCAACACAAATCAATTTTTGAGATAGGAATGACAAAGTTCAGATCGAAGTTGTCACGCCTTTGTCCAAGTGCAATGATCCAAGAACACAAGCAAGCATTGAGCTCGAGAGAATAGACTAAAGCCAAACAAGAAGAAATTTGTCTTGCTTCAGAAAGACAAATTTCTTCAGAAAGATATCGCGGAGGGACTTGAGGACTAGCTATGAAATTGTTGAGCCCAAGCGGAGTGATTGCTGACTCAATTTGCTGTTTCCACAGCAAAAAATTCTTATCATTGAACTTTTCAGTGATTTTTTGCGAGAAATTTGTCATAGGGACTGACAAAGAAGGAACATCTGGTTCATCGGTACAAAATGAACCAGAGTTGGAGTTCCAATCACCGGAATCTCCTCACCACCGGTTGCACAAGCCATGAAAAGGATTAGAAAGCTCTAGATACCATGTTGTTAAACTGATATTATTGATTTCATAACAGAAATTACAATTGGCTCAAATGAATCTGTGTGCACAACCAGATATATATAGAACAGAAACTCTAACTAACTATTGTAACTAACTGACAGTTGTACACAGCTGTACTAACTAACTAGGGGTTAACTCTAACTGGTAGAGTTAACTTATAGAGTATACACTCACAGTGCGTGTCAAATTTAACATGATAGTACCTCAAAAAGCAGAGATATTAACTGGCCAGATAACTCCAACCGCTTGTTTCCCACATAATCCTACAAGTTAAAAAGAAGCACTTAGTAGATGATACTAACTCTTTTCCTTCATTGTAAAAATCAAAAGCAAATTAGAAGATGGTCACTAACTCTTCTCCTTCATTGTGAATATCAAAAGCTAATAGCAAGCCATATGGTTTAAACTACTGCAATACAGTGCACGACACTGTATCCTATACGAGCTAGTTAGTTCTCTTTTACTACTAGTTACAATCAGTTAGAGTTAGTTATAGACTTATAGTTAAGTTTCTGCTGTAACCTCTTTTATACAGAGTAATTGTGTTCTCCAGCTCAATAAAATACCTTTTCAGTTTCAGCTCAGATTTTTTTTTGGGGGGGGGGGGGGGGGTGTCTTTCTAAGATCAACGGAGCTCCGTTGCATCTTTTTCTTTATCTTAATTATTTGGTTAGTCCTTGAGAATTTTTTATCATCTTGCATATGTATAGTTCTCCTCTATATTAATAATAAATTCTATGTTTGTCAAAAAAAGAAAGAGAGAAATAGATACTACCTTGTCATCCATTGCATCTTTATTTAAAATTGCATCCATTATGCGTCTCATCATAACAGCAACATATATACATTTTTTCTGAAAATTATCTTGATCCACCTATTTGATAACAGAAGAATTAGCAACTCATAGCAAACCAAACACAACTAATGCAAATTACATGTATACTGATGTTAGAAAAGTTTCAGAATAATGCTCATTGTATAGAAGTAAAGTAGTTTCAATTTACATTGAGGAAATAGGGTTGGCCTTAATTATTCATCTTGTAAATTAAATTTAAAATTTATTACATCTCAATGTTTATATATATGACATTCCGCTGAGTCCTCAGTTAGCTCAAGCATATTCACAATCATTTCTGTCTAATATTTCTTTTGTACTCTCTTTAAGTTGGTATAAAATCGGGTTTAGCCCACTCTAAGTCACAGACTCACAGTCGTTAGTCAGTTTTTCAGGGCACCGTCTGGCTGCCATCAGTCAGTTTTCTGGCCACTGTTCATCACTGATCTGAGTTTTTAAGTTTGACAAACTCCATTTCTGGTGTCACTCATTATCGGTCGTCCCCTGAAATCACACTACCTATCTCTCATTCACACACCGCCACTAGTTTCTGCCTTTAGCAGCGCATGTAAGTCATACATCGCTTTGAAACAAAAGACTTGGATTGATCGAGATTCGAGATACTTTCTTGGGATTGTTGCTGGATCAAAATCTGGTATTGTCATGCCTCCAAAGAAAGTATCTTCTTGGTATTCTTAAAGAAACTAGCATGCAACATTGGAAACCAGTAGGATACTAGGATAGTCCCATGGACCTAAATGATAAGCTTTTTTCCTAATCAAGGAGAACTTGTCTCAAACCCAAGCAAATATTGAAGGTTGGGAGAAAAGAAAAGCTGAATTATGTAACTGTTACCAGACCAAATATTTCTTTTGCTATAAGTGTGATGAGAAAATTTCTTAATTCTCCTCATATTGATCACTGGAACATTGTCATAATATTGAGATTTATTAAAGGAGCACTAGGAAAAGAATTAGTGTATGAGAATAGAGGGGCAGAAGGCACAAAAATATTGTTGCCTACACAAATGCAGATAGGGTTGGATCTACTTGTGAAAGGACAAGGAGATCTGCCTCCAGATATTGTTTTTTATTTTCTGGTAATCTTATCTCATGGAAGAGCAAGAAACAAAATGTGGTTGCAAGGTCAAATGCTGAAACAGAGTATCAACAAATTGCTCTAACTACTTGTGAACAAATTTGGTTGAAACAAATCATTAAAGAGTTCAAGTTTTGTGACAAAAAAAAAACTATGACACTAAGCTATGATAATCATTAATCAGGCAGTTCTTCATATTGCTTCCAACCCAATCTTCAATGAGTGAACCAAACATATAGAAATAGATTTTCATTTTATTCAGGAGAAGATTGCTTCTGGAGAAATTTGTACCTCCTTTATAAAATCAAATGATCAACTGGCAGATTTGTTCACCAAAGTTCTCCGAGGACCAAGGATATCTTGTATCAACAACAAGCTGGATGCATTTGATCTCTATACTCCAGCTTGAAGCGGGGTGGGTGTTGGAGAAGTAGATTCAGAATTAATGTTCACTTCAGAATCAATGTTCATTCACTTCATTGTATAGAAATACAGTAGTTTCAATGAACCTTAGGAGATAGAGTTAGCCTTCATTATCCATCTTGCAAATTGCATTAAAATGTTAGCCTTGTAATCTTAATGTGTATAAATATGACATTTTTCTGAGTGCTCAGTAAACTCAACATATTCAGAATCATTTGTCTCATTTATTTGGTGCTTTCTCTTAAGTACTAAATAGAATGAAATCAAGTTGTCCCAAAGAAACACACACACAAAATTCAAGAGATGCTTAAGATTCAAAGCAATCTTACAGGCACATTTGCAAGAAATACATCTCTTAGGGCAGAAAATGCTGCTCCTTCCTATATAAAAGGTTCAAATGACAAAAAAAAAATTGAAGAGGAAAAACAGAGATTAATAAATTATTTTATCCAAAGCATGATAATGTATAAAAAATCAAACTCGCGAGAGACAGAGACAAATGAAACCTTTTCAGCTGAATTGCTTGAATACGTGGGACGTTTTACCTGGTGAGTACACAGGTCATTAATAAATACAAGGAAAAAAATTATGTGTATGCATCTAAAACTAGAAAAGTAGAAAAATTTTGTACAAGTCAAAATCAGAAACTGTCAGTAAATTGTCATTTTTATTATATTACTTAACAAGTATCTGCAGGAGTTAGAAGGGTATTTAACAGCTTTTAACTACTTTTTTCATAACAGATAATTCAAGAGAAGGCAATCCATAGAATAAGCAATCATCTAGAACAAGAAAATAAGCAGAACACAAAAACAGAAAACATTGGTTCAAAAGATCTCTCCAAGTTCCTTATAAATCTGTTGGAACCAACACCACATATATCTTCAACTTCTTTAATAAAATATGCAGACTAGCTCCCTGTCACAAAGATAGACCTCCAGAAACCCTTATAACAGAAAAATAAAAAATCCTAACTCAACTCTTGGAAAAATGTAAATGTTGTAAATAGGCAAACCAACTCATGTGACTATGATTATTAGGATACTTGGGATTCTTGTAATTATTATGATAAGTTTATATGATTGAACCTTCATTGTGTAATTCTGACACAGGGATTTCTTCATGGCTCTCTTTTTCTCTTCCTCTAAAAAAGAACTTAGAACTGCACAAAATAAATTACAACAGATACCTCTATTTGGTAGTTTGGAGTTCGCTCTAGCAATTTCATAGATTAAATAGGCATTTAAAAATAAGGTTAGAAAGAAAAGTATAAATTTCAGCACATTTGGCTAATGTAGACAGATTCCTGGCTGCAATATCTTTTTAGCAACCAAATGATGTTTTAAAAGTTTAAAGGAAATAAATTGTCCAAGCAAAAGGAGATTACATAAAATAAATATTTCAAATGGAAAAGCAATCTAACAGTAAAATTAACATCTAATAAAGATTAAGTATTACAGAAAGATGCTCCCTCACACTATTAATTTCCAAGACAACAGAAAACAACACTGGTATAACAAAAAAGAGAGGAAGAATATCTACATATTTACTTAAGGAAGATCAATTCCACAAAAATGCACTCAGATCAGGAACCGTCACAAAAAGGGTAAAGGGGTGTATGAAAACTGGATATTTAAGGAATTTATGTCTATTCTTAGTCCATATAAAATATAATACAAAAGGCAAAGACATTGTGCTGTAGAATAAAACCTAAATGATACATCTGTCCAACTCACCAGCTTATCAAGGTACTCCAATGCTTGCTCTTTTGTATATACCTTACATTTTCTACATTCCTGATTATGGGGCAAAACATATTTCACGATTCATTGGTAGCATAAATAACAACATAATTTACAGTTCATAAGCTAAGAATGAACAGAGAAGCATGTAATGTATTGTACAAGTCCCTTGTTTCTCCAATCTCTCATAATTTATTGGGGATAGAAGCATCATAACATTTGACATAACAAGAATGACATTAATTACCTCAATAGAGGGCAACAGTAGAAAACTATAACGAGGATCTCTTCCAACCATCTGTATAACTTCTTGATCACTCTCCATCCCCATAGCTTTCATAACTACCATAAGAGGAACCTATCAAATAATTTTAATGGAAAGAGAGAGCAAATTTTAATGGAAAGAGAGAGCTAAATAAAGGTAAATAAGTCATGTTTAAAATCTACAAAAAAGAAAACCTTCTTAGGAAATTTATTCAATTGTAACCAGAGCTTCTCATTTTCCATCACAATAACAGTTTTTGTTTTTATTTTCTCCGTGCTGCTTGTAACAGATGCAGTAATGCTGAAAGCCAAAATAAGAATCAAAATTTACTTTAAAACAAAATAAGACAAAATCATTGGTAATCTATATAGAGGACATGAAAGTACAACCAAATCGAAAGTAATCAATAATATACAGCTAGGAGAAGAATAAGATAACCTCCAATAACAACCAAACCTTATGACCTTACCCCATGGAAAATCAGTTTCTATATAGAAACAAGCATATAAATTGTTTATGACTCCCATAAAATGCAATTAACAGAGCACATGAACAAGTTGCCAGATGCCACTACTTGTCAAACCAATGCCTCTATTTTGGTGATAAAAGGAGAGAATTCATAGATAGATAGCATGGATCACAGAGCACAAAAAAGAAGTTACAAGCAATCCACCAAGGAAAAAACTACAGGAAGAGAACATTAGCCCAAAAGAGATCTCCATGAAGAAACTCTATGCTTTTACTATCATATTTTTGTACACCAAAGCTTCATACTTTCATTTGATTCATGTATATAAAGCATACAATATGATTAATCATATTCACATTTACGAATCGGTAAAGGGTTTTCATGCAAAAATTAATTTTATAAATCCTCACACCTTGCTTAAAGAGGGCTACTTCAGTTCTTGACAAACCCCTTCGGAATCTGAAGCTCTCTCTAAGTACTGTCTTTTATATGGACCATGGTGCTTAATAGAATTAATATTAGTGACATGTTTTCATCAAAATAGAAATCCTAACAACATAGTCTCGGATCTTGAATAAAATCAGAGACTAAGAGTTTGAATAAGAGATTAAAGTTAACCCATTCTATATTTTATTATTTTCTAACTGACAACTGGATGTTCTCCCAGAACCTACAGAACTGAACTCAGTTAAAAGGAAGGGGAGAATACCAGAGGAACGAACCAACATGAAAATAACATGGAAAATGTTTATAGCTCAATTGCTTGAAAGACAAGTCTTAGTGGATGTATATTTTAATACATGAACAAATACAATCATATCCTTTGATTAGAGGGATTACAGCTAACTGAATTAAAATCCAAATTATCTGCACACAGTAAGTGTCTAACTTGAGGAGGCTAATGATATTCAACAACATTCACCAAACCTCATTATCACTTTGGCAACACTAAATTACTTGATATGTGAATAAACATCAACTAAGAGCATTTGTTAAATAGCCTACCAAGTAGGATAAAAATAGGGAGGCAGTTGGCCAAAATACATGACGTGCACATGCTTGTATTTATATGAAAAGGCAAATAATAAGGCACTATTGTACCAATAATGATTTCTTACTTTCCTTTCTTGTCAGTGTCTATAATTATTCTATTCTTTGACAGTTGTTCTTGTATCAAAATCACCTGAAATTGATTGGAAAAATCATAATTTGAAAAGGATAAAAGGAAAATTGCATGGATGATATTATATTAAAAAAATGAAAGTTACTTTCACAGATCCAGAATTAAAACAACTGAACAAGTTTGATATTTCAATTTAAAATGCTTATCCATTTATCCATGTAACTAATAACTATATCAATTTTCATTTTATTTTTCAAACACTTTCTTTGGAGACTCAACAATTAACTCTCAGTTACAAGTTTTTGCCAATGTCAGCTGGTCACAGATTAAATGACAAGCAGTGTCTCTAACTTGGAGAAACAAGAATATAAAGTCAGAAAATCACCTTCTCAGTCCCTTTGATTACAAAATATCCTCCGGGATCAAGGGGGCACTCACCTAATGAAAGGAAAAATAAATCAGGTAAGATTTTTTATATAAAAAAAACAGCTGAATAATATATATATATATAACCATATGTATTTCAAATTCATTCAAACCAAGTTTAGCAAGTTCAGCTTCATCTTTCCCATGCAAGACACAACAACAACTCCGCAGCATAATAGGCATTCTTCCAATTTCAACTCTGAGCTGTGAAGAAAAACAAAGAGAAAGTTAATAATACAGATCTTTGTCAAATTCAGATTACAGCAGTGTTCAAATACCGTTCTCTTGTTGTCTGGTTTATCGTGACTTCGTAGCGTGTACTCAACATCAGCACATATTGGAGCCGCATACCTTTTTATTAGACAAATAAAAAGGAATCATAGTTTGCAAGAAGTTCAGCACAACAAAAAAAAAGTGTGACATTTGGTCTAACTATAACTTTCAGCCATTAAGTACACTAAAAGCCTGTAATTACATAGAACTTAACAAGTGATTTAAGAGAATATATGTGCATAATGATTAAAATTCTATCAATAGCTAAGCAATATCCAATTAAAACATTAGATCATGTTTTTGAGAGCAATGAATCTCACGTCAGGTCACTTAAGCGGCACGTTTGTGGAGTAAGGCCCTCAGTAACCTCATCAATCATCATGGATGGTTTACCAATTCCGACATTTAAAAACCTGCCATTGTATATCCACTCATCAGTAAAACAACCAAAAGCAGCTGAAGCTTTGAAAGACTAAAGAACAATAGAATATAAGTTTCAAATTAACCGTTTTGTTTAACGAGAATTAAGTGATTAAGACAATCAGAGGTGTCATCCGTAAGCTTAAAAGTTGACTCCATTCCTCAATTCTAACCCCCCCCCCCCCCCCAATTTAGAATACCTAATTCATAGCAAAGTTACAGAATACCCAAATCAAATGGACAAAGTATAAGCAAATCACCATCTGTACCTTAGATATATGTGTGGGTACCTACTCGCCATGATAAGATTGTTAGCACGAACGATTTTCTTTATATCTGTCCTCACAAAATAGTTAAAGGAATCCAAATGTTGCTTCACCAATCCCCTAACCTACCAAATTCCAAAATGCCAACAAGTTATCAAAAACCAATCACTCATGACTATACTATCTCACAAGCCATAATATAATTGCAATCCATACTACACAATGAGTTAGTTACCTTGAGGAACTCAGGAATAAGCTGGAACTTGTCAACAGCAGATTTTATGGGAGCAGTTAGGACCCTTTGGTCAAAACCAGAATCACCACAATGGTCACCAGGTAACTTGTTGCCCCCATTGAACCTTAGTTCACAAAAACCAGCATTAGCACATACAAATGGGAAAAGATTAAAGAACCAAAAAAAAAAAAACTTACACTGCAAAACACTCAGAAAATAGTAATTGGACCACACTGTAAAACATAGTGCACACACAATTTTCTCAAAAATAAAACTCAACCCCAGATATAGTTTGGGCAGAAAACATAAGAAGAGTTAAAATAACAAGAAACAAACGAGGAGCATTTTCATTTTCCAACGGAATCTGTGAGGTGAGGAATAGAGAGAGAGAGGTACTCACTGATTGGTGGTGGGTTGTTGCAAAGGATCGTGCTTGAGACCCATTACGGTGATGTGTCAGTCAGTTGCAGGGCTATGTTCGGAGTAGGTTTTGTACTTTGCGGTGAGAATGTGAGCGTGCTCTGTTTAGGGATCGTGCTCTGTTTCTGCTTCTTGATGCTCTGTTACGGCAGAAAAGTGAAAACAGAAGCGGTGGAGACACTTGTAGATGGGTGAGTGGTTCAATGTAATAAGTAAAAAAATAAAGGATCAATTAGTTAAATATTACTAGTTAGTTATGATTAGTATTTTATTAGATAAGATTAGAAAGGTATGATTAGGATTTTATTTTAAACAATTAGATAAGATTAGATAAGATTAGGAAGTTATGATTAGGATTTTATTTTAAACAATTAGATAAGATTAGGAAATTATGATTATGATTTTATCTTAAAGAATTAGATAAGATTAGATAAGATTAAGATTTTATCTTAAAACAATTAGATAAAATTAGGAAGTGAGAGTATTTAATGTGTTTACTCTTGCGCGGTGTGGGTAAGAGTGAGTGAAGTTACATTATAAATTTATTTCTAATTGTAACAATTGGTATCAGTTTGATAGGTGACAACAAAAGAGCTTGAGACACACATGGATTTTTATGAGAAGATTGTCTCTGATCTTCAAGAATCAATGCAAAATTCGTTCGCGATGATACACAAATCTATCAAGGGACTGATTGTTTCGATTGCAACCCAACATAAGAGACCTAAAATCACAACTAAGGATGAAAATCATAGTGGGACTCAGGAACCCATGGTCTCAATGGTGGATAGGACGCAAATCCCTTTTCCCTCTTTTGATGGTTCTAATTATCGAGAATGGAAGGCAAAATCCGAACAATTTTTTGAATTGGAGAAGAGCAACAAAGTCGGTTGACAAAGGCATTACATGCAAAATGTGAATAACAAACACAAAACGTGACGGCAAATTTTGCAAGACGTGGGCAATCAATTTGACACTAGTGCATTCAACAACCTGATGGCAGAACTTGCGAGACTGAAGCAAGAAGATTCCTTAATTGAGTATCTTGAGAGATTTGACACACTTTTGACTCGTATTGCTATATCAAAAGAGAGTTGGCATTGAGTATCTTGAGAGGTTTGACACATTTTAGGTTTTGTAACAACTTTTATCTTTTGGTATGTGAATATTAATTGACAATATTAACTTTAATATGATGGAAGGATCATTTTTGAATCAATTTAAAAAGATGATGAACTAAAATAAACTTTAAAAAAATAAAAGACCAAAGATCAAATTAAATAAAATAAATAAGATAAAAAAACTAAATAGATCACAATAAAATATCAGTAAACTATAAGATTACTTTAAGATAAACATTAAGTTATTTTATAATAATTATAACTAAAAATACCTCTATAATTAACATATAGATTAGCCTAATAAGCTGCAAAAAAAAAAACTTTTTAAATAAAAACCTTAAAGGATATCTGGGCAATTTATTTTAGCCTTCTTATTACAAAAATTTCAGCCGAATAAATTTTAAAATCAACGAAATAAATAACAAAATGATCAAAAGTAACGTAGAATGAAAATCACTGATACAAAGCCTAAAAATTAAAGGAAACCGTCGGTATAGCATCAAATTAAATTTTAAAGAGCCTTTTGAGTAAAATTACAATCATCTCGTTCACTATTTTCCTACTTTCCCTTCATAAACACTAGGGAACAGCTAATTAGCAAGAACAAGTTTCCTACACCAGCGCAGACAAAAATAATATCTGTTGCAAAAATTTGCATTTGAAGCTCTTCAGGTAGGTCATAGCCTGTATACAGGTTCAATTCCAAGGAGATAAAAGCATTGTCTCATCACAGTCACTGTTGCTTCACATAGCAAGAGTCTACTAGTCTCCTCAGGCGACCCCACAACCTGCCAAAGGTAAAACAAGTTGAATTTCATGGCTTCAATCTAACATCATTCTTTCCCGTTTCACTGAACATTGCACCTAGGATTCTATGACACCCAACAAGAAGTAATATTTGAGAAAGTTTTAAGGCGAAGAGAGAAATTTCAGCTGATAACCCACCATCAGGTATTTATAATCAAAATAGTAATCTATCTTTAACATCTTTCGCAGTAAATACAACAGTTATGCTACTTGGCGATTTTATGCATACCACTACAACAAAACAGGAATAGGAAGTGCATAGAAAACAGCATAAAGTTATGACTTTAGAAGTATACCTGGCAATTAGTATAAAATTTTTTTGTAAAGATTTCTGTCAAATTATAGAGGTATTCACACAGCACATTGGGCAACAAATTGGTCAACGACTCCTCAAAAACCTGAAAGAATAAAACAACACAGCCGAAATATCTTCGTAAGTATCTTCTGGATTATAAAACAATATACAGAAATGTCAAGATAGCATAGCCAAAAATATCCAAAGTCTTTTATTTAAAGAAAATGGAGTTCCAGTAACAAAATTCAAAACATTACTAGCATGCAAGCGTCTAAAGCTCAAGAATAACTTGTGCTATTCACATTTCCTACCTCAGGAAATTGTATCAAATGAAGCCCCAATGCACGTTCATCTTCATGATTCAACACTATATTCCCATTCTGTCACGCAAAGTTGTTGAAAATGAAACATGTATTAAGGAATGTGCACAAGTTGATGATACTCGATATTCAGTTGACTGACTATATATACAAAGTCATGAAAATTATAATAGATGAGAACAAAATTGACTAGCAACAAGTCAACCCTAGCAGAGTGTAAACAAAGACAACTCTTATTTTGTATTGTCAAATTAAGGACAAGTTAGAAAAACAATTGAATCGAATATTAGATTATTATGACATTTAATAAAGTAGTAAATCATCATCCGGGGAAGAAAAATAACTTACTTTCTTTATTTCTTCTATATCTTTACCAGATTTCCTCATAATAGAACAGATCCTAGCATGCGCATACTGCAAATAAACAGCAGTATTTCCCTGTTTCATGACAACTTTGGATCAGCAAGTTTAGATGGGGATGAAAAGAGAGTTCAACAATAGCAAACAGAAGTCTCAACATTTCTTCTTAGCAGTTCCAACACCCATTGTTAATAAGGTGCTAACAGTTATAGTTGTAGTTAAAAAAGGCTCCTATTTCTTAGGGTGAAGGATACACTCTAGACGGAGATGTGCAACCGATAACCAGTGAAGAAAACATCCAAGGATGTGACTTCAACATATTAACGGTCAGTTATCAATCCAATATTTTATTTTTATCAAAATTATAACACAGTGCTATTTACCATCCATGGTTACCAACCACACATTAATCTCAAAGTTACCCTATACTTCATCTGATGCTTGTTACACGGGAAATAAAAGTGGCACAGCAGCCATAAATAATTGTCAATGATCTAAAAACTTCTTTACTGAACTATGCTAGCATACACTGAATGCACCTTATCATTAAGCATCTGATCAAAGCTGAATGTGTAATTCGTTAATCTGTTGATCCTCAAGTCAGCATACCTGCAAACACAAATTAAAGACACTATCATAAGGACCTGAAAGCCTACAACTCATGTTGCATTCCCATTACAGGCAAAAGTAAACTCCAAGTGAAAGATTTGTCAAGTCAAAGAAAAGCGATATGTAGAATATTAAGTTAACTATAAGCGCACCTCATAGCTGTCAAACAAAAATATAATACCCGGACTAGAATTTAGCAGGAAAATTCACAGAATCACAGAATGGTAAAAACCCAATAAACTCATATATTTAGTTCTGATTTATTTGATTTAGCACTTACCACATACAACCAGAAAACACAAATTGAAATTAGTATGCATTAACAGGATTCAGACATTAGTTCAGAATTTAAAGCACCATATATACTATACAACAGCTTAAGAAAATCCATCAACAGGAAATTATTAGCTGATACATCTCCATAAATTAACACAAGATAATACAACTACAATGAAACAACCAATGACACAGCAGGGGAGAAAGGATTGAGTTAAAGAAGCTTACTTAACAGCCCCGTAACCAACTGCTTCTGCTGTCTTTTCGATCTCTTCCTCAGACCAATCTTTAACAGCATCTAAAAGTGCATATGATTTCAAAGATTAATCATCTAAGTGTCTAGAATCTCAAAAAATGGGATTCGAAAGAACACACACTCATACAATATAGTCAAGCAAAAACTTCCTTTCGTTCATGCTTGCATGCAGACAAGAAAGAAGTAAAAATTGCAGTAGGTGACTAGGCAACTAGTACTTTACCACGCTCGAGGAGGGAAGCTTTACAACGCCTTTTGGCTTCATCAAGCAACTCAACCAATCTAACAGTTTCACTGCTGCGTGTCCGAAATCGTTTTCCATCTTCCCCAAGAACAAGACCAAAACCAATATGAGTACATTTGGGGAACTCATTTTCATGATTTGGCAGCCATCCTGCACGCCTAAAGGCCTGAAAGAAGATTTGAGGGAATGTCTAACATATTTTATCTCATCAGAAAAATGCAAAGTAGCATCAGAAATACATCATGGTCCATGAGCTTTCTCTTTTAGAAAATTGAAAAAATAATGGCAACTTAACAACAACAAATTGAAACATGTCATGGGAATAATGCACAGTAGCACCAGGAATATGTCATGGTTCAAGACTTTTCTCTTATAGAATATTGGAAAAAAAATGAAATGAACAGCAAAAGTATTAGGACAGAAAATAATTAGCCAAGGATGCTATATCCTATCAACAAAAGAAAGAGACATCAATAATCAAGGGCAACTCACTACTGAAAAAAGCAAGTAGAAAGAGCTCTGGTTACAAGAAAAAATCGTGGTAGCCAAGAGAAACCATAAAAACCAAGAACTGAGATATACCTTAAAAACCATATCAAAGTGTTGCCACTGCCCAACATCTGTAACGTATATATTCCACTCAACATTTTCCACATTTAGACGATTCCTACATGATTCAAGTAACTCAGATAATCATTACAGTTTATTTTCTGCAGTCAACGTATTTCCAGTTCCATATTCATATTACCCGCAGTTGTTATATACAGAAAGTTTACATGAAAGGCAGAGTATACAGAGATTCAAAAGATAAGTAAATTTGACATATGCATGTTTGGAACAGATTAATAATGGGGATCAAACATTCTCTCACCATGTCTAATACGTAAAATACGCAGAAGCTGTTTATATAGCTTCTGATGGATGTAGATCGGTTTTGATTAAACAAGGAAGCAAACATGCTGATGAACGATAACCAATTTTGACCACTCAAGTGATCCAGCAACTTTAACAGTATGTGTGTGTTTGTTAAAAAACTGAAAGTGCAAACTAACCAAAGTGCTGCTAGATCAGTTGAAGAATAGTTGTAGCCACCATCTCTTTTCACAGCAATAATTGGTATATTTACACCCTCAACAAATATCACACGAGCACCATCATCTTCTTCAATCAGTCCTAAATTATCCAATCTCTCCAAAGTTTGAGGGATTAAATCATTATAGTAGCTCTCTCCCTGTAACCAAATATATTATCATTCAGTACTCAGTAAAATGACACAATTATTCAATCAAACAAAAACATATAATTACAACAAAAATCTATTTATTCAATCTACACTAATTTATTGTTACACTTTATGCACGTCATCACATAATCAGCTCAAAAACAATGCTTTTTAAGCTGAAAGGTTGATAATTTTGGCTACAAATGTCAAGGCCAGTAAATGAATTGTGTTTCCTACAAAATTCTCATCTCAATCTTAGTTGACAATAAAATTGGAACAGAAAATCTAAGTTATCAAGCAGCTTCTCAGAGAAAAAATTATTCATTTTTCTTAGGCTAGTTTGAGAACAGACACAAGACTTAATAGAAACTAGAAAGAATATGGGAGATCTGGTCAAAAGACAGAAATCTAATCCAGAAAATACTAACCATGAATAGAGTTGGTAGTGCTGTAGTGCTTATATGACTCATTAAAAAATAAAATAAATATTAAAAATAAAAAAGCTTAGAATATCCCCCCCCCCCCCCCCCCGGGGAAAGCAATAGACACAGTTGAACTCAGTCAGTAAAAAAAGGAAACTAGAAGCCTTACCCTTGCTTCCAATCGAACTCCAAGACGTTGATAGACCTTTTCAAATTCAGCCTGACTAATATCACAAATTTGCTGCCATGCCCTGTGATACTTTTCTTCTCCACTCTGAAGCCAAAATTAATACATATATTAAATTTAAAACCAAGTTCGTTAAGATATTACGAACAAAGGAGGAAAAAAAGGAAAGCTCTCAATATAATTTACCTGGAGCCGGACCACTGACTGTTGTGCCCTCAACTTAAATTCAGGATCATTATCAAACCTCACTTTGGAGGCTTTATAGAATGCCTAAAAATGCACCATCTCTCACAAATTTCAGAATCACTAATGATAATTCACTTATCCAGTGAAACAAAAAGCTTCATAATAGAAATATATTTGACAAAAACAACCAAGTTAAAAACTAAGTGACAGTTGACGAGAATATTGTCCCTCAAGACCTATAAGCATTTCCATTTCAAGGTTGATGGTTCATCAGTTATAAGAATTGACAAAGAACAACATTAATAATAAAACATAACCCAAACAATTGTTCTAACTTCACTCCTTTGCTAATTAGCTTCTTTCTACTTTTAATTAAAAGAAAGGTGACTGACTATAGAGGTATAGAACTGATTTCAATCAGCAGATCCATTATGCCCAAAGTTTATTCACAAACAGAGCATAGAATAACCATTTAAAGCAATACATGCAGATAAAACAGATCACTTCTTTTTCAGGCACCGATTATTTTTCTTTCACGCTGTTGCATGTCTGAAAATAAAACCTTGTATTTCCTAGTTACGGTAAATGGCTATTATAGCAAATTAATTTCTAGATTGTCAAATAGAAATTCAAATGGTGACTGCCAAGCTTATATTTGAACTGTTAATTATATTTTGCATCAAATTGCAAGATTCATAGACAGTGAAAAAATACTTCAAAAATATCATAAAGATAATATATAGTGTTCAATGTAATAAATACTAATTTTAAACTAGAACTAGAAATAGATAAAGCAACCTAACCATAAGTCTTCTAAAACAAAATTACTAGACATATATGATATTATAATACAAACTGATGGGTAGTTGAATCATATCAAATTGTAGGATTCGAATCGTGAACCATACGATTCTAATAACTATGTTTGGATTGCATAGTTTTTACTTCCATTTTGAAATTAGAAATTAATTCAACAACTGAACTCAAAAAAGAATGCCAGGTCTGAATAAAGAAATATCAAGAAAACAATGTAGGATTAAACATCTAAATAAAAATAAGAATAAGAATAAATGGAGACAGTTCAATTCATCTATTTTCTCACCTGAAGATCCCCAATAGCTGCTTCATTAAAATCTTCTGGGTTTGGATAAGTGTCAAAGAGGTGTGCTATTAGCATCCCAAACTGTAAACAAATGCATGGACTTTGAGCCATATGATACCAATATCAAAATGAAAATTGTTTTATGATTCAAGCAAATATGTCACACAAACAACCCTATAAAAATCAATGTATATTCCATATTTAGCAACTAATTGAAATAGTTCAATATCTAAATTATTTTCTTTAGACAGAGAGAGAGCAGTGCTTTAGGACATTAATTTCTTAAAGCTACACAAGAGAGCATAGTATTACAGAACACATCTTAGAAATTGGTCTTAGGGCCCAACTCAACTTCACAAAACCAGCTTATAAGGTGAGGACTTTCCAAGTTTTATAAGCTCTATTTAAGTCATATCTCTAGTCAATGTGGGACTAAAAACCACCCTTGGGGCTGCAAATAAGGCAGCCCCCAAAGAGGCACAACTAAGGTGGACTAGGGGCAATTAAGGCATCTTTACAACACTCCCTCTCACACCCAAGGCTAATGGCCAGGAGCATGGCAATTGGGGGAGGCCAAACAATGGATCTAGATTCTAGGATAGGCTATGATACAATCTTAGTAACTAGTATTAGGCCTAACCAAACCTCACAAAACCAGATTGTAAGGTGAGGGCTGTCCAAGCTTATAAGCTCTGTTTAAGTCATATCTCTAGTCGATGCAAACTAAACAACACCCTTCAGGCTGCAACTAAGGCAGCCCCCAAAGAAGCAGCAACTAAGGTGGCTATCCAACAACACATATCATACCTTCATCAAATTAGGAAGGATGTAATACATGTTCTTGCTCATGAAGACAATTAGAAAAGCAACTTACATCAGCCACTGTCCCAAACATAATTAGTGTCAAGCCTAGTAATGCTAACATACATAATTATGTTAAATTACTGTTGCAAATATGCTACTCAATGCCACAAATTATATGAAGGGATCTACTTTTCAGTGTATGTCAAAGATTTAGTCACAACAAGTCACATAAACCATTTAACCTTGGATTAAACATGCAGGATTTTCATATTCACAGCACAGATAGCATTACTTTAGAAGATAATTCTACCTGAGTCCCCCAGTCACCAAGATGATTTCTGCGGATAAGAGTTTCCACACGTGAAAATTCAAACATGCGAGCTAATGTGTCCCCAATAATGGTAGATCTCAGGTGTCCAACATGCATTTCCTTTGCTATGTTAGGTGAGGAAAAATCAACCAGAACTGTCTTCACGGGAAGTCGAGGTGCCCACTTATCAATACCATCAATCAGCAACCTCTCTAACCTCTGCAGGAGGGATTTTTTTGTTAAGTACTAACAGAGAGTGGTGAATAAACTAATAATAAAAAAATGAGAATCTTATAGCACCCTTGCAATCAATGAACACAATGTTTCAGACACACCCGCTCCCCCAAACAATAAAAACAGACTTAAATAATGTCTACATACCATTTCTAACTAAAGATTATAAGATAGAAAATGCAATCACCTGCGCTATCCACTTCTTCGACAAGACAATATTCACAAACCCAGGACCAGCTACAGAGCATGATTCTATCATTTCAGACTGCGGAAGATGGTTAAGTATGGCCTACACAAACAAAAACACACATTTATGATCATTTTCCAAAAAAAAAAATCAAAATCAATAATTAGTAAGGTGAAATGCAAAAAAGTAAGGGAATTAATTTTGTCTCACTATATATACCTGTCCAACTGCCTGGGGACCCCTGAATCCTGTCTGCTTCCCTTTCATCTTAGCAAATAGACCCATTGCATTATTACTGCACCACCATACATGAAAATGTCCACTAGTTAGCATCTTAACTTTACCAACACAAGGCGCAACTAAATTAAAACCCTAAATGCATATCGCAATTCACACATAACTAACCATTGATAATCAGCGAATTTAATACCAGCTTTGTTGGCAGCGCAAGGATCAATAGAAGGCACAACATCGGGTTCATCAGGCACGGTTATCCGGAGAGACTCCTCAAACTCCTTCGCCAACTGCTTCTTAACACTAGCTGGACAATCTACTTCCTGCAAAATCATATCATTCCAAACAAACAAACAAACGCGTAAGCTAATTAAGAAAAAATCAAAACAACAACAACAATAAAAAGAAAAACAATTGCAAATTAGTTGGTTAGTTTGGAGATGGAAGAAGCTGAGTGAACTTACAACATACGCCATGGAAATGGAAATGGAAACGGATTGTGGTTCTTAAATAGCAACGTTCGGTGAATCTATTTGCACAAAAAATGATAAGAATCGAACGAATCGACGTTGTGTTAAAAAGTAAGGAAATGAAGAGGAAGAGAGAGGTGAGTTTACAGAAAACGAACCAGAAGCAGAGAAGAGTGAGTGTGTTGTGTTGAGGGAGAAGAAAAAGAAATGATGGGAGCGCGATAACGGCGCAACTGTGAGCGTTTTTTTTTTAACTTCCAAAACAGCCCTAACCCTAACGAACACTGTTGCCGGTGGCCGGTGGCTGTTGACGTGGACCAATATTCAGGCCCACCATTGAGAGGGACTTTTAATAACACCCTTCTTCTTTTTTTCTTACAACTATAACACATTAACACACTTCTTTATTATTAATAATAATAATTAATTAATTAAAATTTGAAAACTATTATATAATTTATCTAGTATTATTCTAAGGGTAAGATTCTCATACAATTTTTTTCAAAAAATAAAAAAAAATTGTGTTTAATTGCATCACTGTAACTAATAAAACATGTATGAATATAAAGTATATATATATATATATATATATATATATATATATATATATATATAATCTTATCCTAATTCTTACATTTACATCAACTAAAAATTATGTAATTATATTTTGTAATAATTAATTTATCATTTAAATTTTGATTTCTATTGGATAAAAAAAATAAGAGAGAGAAAGATAACATCAATGAAATGAAAGACCAAATAAATTTATTATTATTTTAATTATTGATCTCTAAGTAGGGTATTGGGAGGTTGAGTTATGTTAATTTTGTTAAATTTATGATTCAACTTAATTAAAATTGTCTAAATTAAATTGGGTTGAATTTGGATAATTTTATTGTGAAGCCTAGACTAAATTAATCCGATCATAAATAGATTGGTTTGATTGAATTAATAGGAACTGAATATTCAATATTTTTAAATTTTTCTAAAACTATATTTGAAATAAGGATGAAAAATGTATATAAATTACTTTCAAGTTAATTACTTTGACACTTATGTGATGTTATATCAATATTTAATGATCACTAATGTTTGATTTTTTAATTTAAAAGTATATATAAATAATGGTCTTAATATTTTTTATCTCTTAAATTTAGTCTAGTGTTATTTTTATCTCTTAAATTTAAATTTATTTTTTACTCCTAGAACTTTTAAAAGTGCTCTTTTTAGTGTCTCCTCTAATGAAAATATTTTGCATCCAAACTGGAAAACAACCATCAAGAGAGACTAAAAAGAATAATTTTCTAATTTAAGAAACTAAAAAAATAAATTTAAATTTAAGGGATAAAAAACAAAAATAACCCACTTTTGAGAGACCAAAAATATATTTAATAATAATAATTTTAATAACATGTCAAATCAATAGGTTGAATTCATAATTTAAAAATTAAAACTATTATAAAAAAATATCTTATTCAACTCGTACATAAACATGTTGAGTTGAGATGAGTTCAATCAAAACACTCAAAAAAGCTATTTCAAAGTCTATTAGGTCGATTTAAGTCAAATCAGTTTACAGTTATTTGTACCTAGGGGTGCCAATAAATCAAATTAACTCAAAAATAATTGAAAACTCGATTTGATAATTAACTCGTTAAGAACTTAATTCATGAATCAAATGAGTTGAACTTGAACTAAAAATCGAGATTGTTAAATAAATGAGCCGAATTTGAGTTGTGTGGTTCAACTCGTTTGCTTCGTGAATTCTCTCTCTCTCTCTCTCTCTCTCTCTCTCTCTCTCTCTCTCTCTCTCTCTCTCTCTCTCTCTCTATATATATATATATATATATATATATATATATAACGTAATTGATTGAGTTTTCTATTATTTTATATATGTAGGATGGGATAGTTTTTTTTTTTTTTGTAGACTTTAGTTGTAATTATATTTTTTTATTGTCACACGTTGTGGCCCTACAAGGCTAATAGAATACCTTGAGTTTTGCCTTCTTAATCAGATTAAACAATCGTTTTATCTAAAATCTACTAATAAATTAAGAAAATGAAATGTATATGATTTAAATTTTTTTACCATTGATTCATGTGATTTGAGCTGGACCAAGTTGTTTGTGAGTTTTAATAGAATCAAGTTCAAGCTGGAAAAAATGGTCATGTCGAATTTTGAGCTGAGCTAAATATTAACGAGCCGAGTTAAACTAAATTGAACTCAGATGAGCTTGACTTATTTTCAGCCTTAGGATGTACCCATGAACACCCCTTATCTTTAAATATATATTTTATTATTATTTTTCTTTTCATACTTTTTGTAATTATTTATCAAAGGCATTAATTTAAAACTTTTAAACTAATTAAAAATATTTATTAGTGTTGGATTAGTTGGGAATCTATAAGGGGTGAGTTGAATAGATTATTTTCAAAACTTTCACCTAATCATTATTTAGATTCAATTAAAATTAAACCCCTTGTGAAATCAATTTTTTTTCAAAAGATTTGTTGTAAAAGATTAACAACACAATGAATCAATGAATTCAAAAATCTTAGAAAACAAAATTTTATGGCCCACACATGTTAATTTCAATATCAAGATTTATCCACAAAACTAAGGATTTGACAAAGAGAGAATCACACACATATTTTATAGTCCTTAAGAGGAACTACATTTAGTTGTTTTAATTATACTATTAAAGAACTAAAGTACAAATATCATACACAAGCAATTCCTTAACAATTTACTTTTTCCTTGAACCTTGCAAGTGAAATTCCAAAACCTTGTTGAACCCTACAATACGAAATTTCAAGAGTTAAAACCCTATCAATTCAAAATTCATTGGTAATCCTAATCAAGATTAAAACCCTATCAATCCTAACTCAAAATTGCTCGATAGCGTCAAACACCAATGGATCCTTATCCACTGGAGTTTGACGCTATCAAGCATTTTTGTCGGTGGCTTGTACATTGGCGACGCCAACGAAGTGAGGAAGCTATATGAGAGCGACGAATTGCACGAGCTGATCATACGATTGCCAAGAGTCCTAAATTGATTGTTGACATGCTTTTCTTGCCAGTCATGACAGATAATGAAACTATAGGTGTGAAAAACTTTTTGACTTATAGAGGGTTAGTGTTACTTGATCAAAATAAACTTAATAAGAAATGAATATTGTTGATGCCTAATACTATTTTTATTTACTTAAAAAATGTGATGGGAGATTCTTTTCCCATATCTACTTGAACACGGAGAAAGTCATGTTTATTGATTGTCATGTTTAGTATAGTCATTTTTCCTTTTTGTCTTTTCTTTTTCTTGGCAGGTGTGTACAACTTCAACCATTTAAATTATTTATCTATTTTCTTATTTTTTATTTGCACACCTGGTTACAACATTTTTTTAATACTAAAGTTCATGTCCTCCCAAGTCCCAAGTATATAAAGATTTAAAATTTTATTGTTATTTGTGATGATGATATACAATATGCATATGATAGGATGAAATACAATATGGTGTCACTTTATATGTTTTCCAGCTATTTACTCACTGTTACCGTAACTGTGGGTGATCCCTTCATAACTTAATGACGATAATATTTCCTGTTTTCTTCAGGTTTGCATCCTCATTTCAATATTCTGATGCTTATGTGGATGAAAGGGACGTAGAACTCTTGGTAAACGGAAAACCAGGATTGTTGTTGCAGTTGATGAATTATGTACCCAAGAGATGAGAGAATACACAGATATCTTTCAACGTAAGGGATAAGATGGGAGGAAGACTCCTCAAAGTTTCCACGTAAGGGGCACATATATAAAAACCATGGTGCACCCTCATCCATTATCAGTATTCACTCACTCTTACAAGAAAAGAAACTAAAGATAGAGCATTAAGTGCATTCAATCATGACATTTTGATACAAAAGTAAGTTTAGTTAGTCTAAGTTAAAGATTAATTAATTTATCCTTTAAAAATGGATTAATTCATTTAAAGCGTAAAATTATTAGAGTGAAATTTATTTGTTCTAAATATGATTATTTTAGTTAATTCACAATTGATTATTATTTTTACCACAATATTTTGATTAACTCCCCTGTATAAAAACCTTGACATGGGACACTGGGACGGAGTGCATGAGTCATAACTGGTTCGTCGTTCATGAGTAGTATTCAAATCACTCCTTTTAAATCTGGGATCACAATCGATTAAATAAATTTAGCGGCAACAAAATTTAGATGCAGTTTTTTTAAGCCAATTTGACTTCCCATCATGGCTTTTGTGTTCATGTTTCATTTTTGACAAATGGTAACCCATCCAAATCATTAAAGGAATTATTTTTTTTTATTGAGATCGTTAAATCATATTATTCAGACTTTTTTTATGTTCTCCTAATCTCTATATTAAATAGTTTTTTTAAATTCTTTAATTTCTCAATATTTTTTTGTTTTTTATATAATCTTCTAAACAAACTAAAAAATCGTCTAATTTTTCTTTATTTATACTTATTTTTCATCTTTTTTATAATCCTTCTCTTCCCCCACTCCAAAACTAAAGATACTTACTAGTCATGATCTTAGGTGTTTAATTTAAAGAATAAAAATAAAAAAATAAAAAAATAAAAATTTAAATTAAAGTAGAACATAAAAAAATATGAATCTCATAAAAAAATACATTTTTTCCAATATTATTTCTCTTGTAAGTTTTATTTAATATAAAAAAATTTAAATATATTTTTTCGTTCTTATAATTTAATATTTTTTATTGTTTTCTTTTTAATAATTTATTTTATTTTAATCCTTGTAAAATATATTTTATTATTTTTTATCCTGTATTTTAGATAATATTTTTTTTCTGTTTAAAATATTTTTTTACACTTCAAAACGATTTAAAACACTTTAAAAATATCGCATCCTATAGAGACTGAATAAAAAAAACAACACTAAATTACTTTGAAAAAAAACATATTTAAGTTCAAAAAAATTATAAATAGTTTTGGATACGAGTGCACTTCCAACTCCAAGACGATATATGTACAAGTGCCATGCTACTACCAAATACCGCAGATAGATCAGATCTATAACAATCAATCACAGAAAACGCTTCTTCTCCGATTCGCTTCACATTATTGAACACGAAAAAACACGTTTCGCCAATTACTACTATTTACAGACCTGGCCACCGGAAACCACCGCGTTCACACGGTGGCGATCTCCACCGGATCCTCGAAGTTCGGGTCCTTGGCGTCCATAGCACCGTGCGGCATCTCAACTTGCTCGTAGCCGTGGCCGATCCACGTGAACTTCCCGCCGTGGCCTCCCTTCTTCGGCGATCCGCTCAGCCCCGTCGCCGACTTCCGAGTCTCCGGCGACAGCTTTCCGTTCGCCTTGTGGCTCTTTCCGGCGTCCTTCATTCTTCTTCTTCTTTGCTCTCACAGTGAGTTAGTGAGTAAACTGTGTGCGACTCCAAAACCGCGCTGGTGAGGGCTTTTATATAAAGGAGGTGAGGGTAATTTAGGGATTCACGCAAACAATTTTAAAAATACTTTTTCTGCCTTGTAACGTACGTTGAATCTCTGGGTGCGTGCGTGTTGGAATGCGATTGGAAAGTTGCGATCGGATAAGAACGGTGGGCAAAGATTGTGTGCGGTAAGGTGCATGGAAGGTTGTGCAGCAAAACTGCAAAATTGGCCTCGTAATCTGCATTATTACCCGGTTGGGCCGGTCCATTGAAAGTTTTTTTTTCTTTGTTTAACCAAAAATGTTTCCAATTCATGTTTTTTTTTTCTTAAATATATTTTTAATCTTTTAAATTTAGATCATATTTTTTTAGTCTTTTAAATTTAAAGAAATTGTTATATTTACTTTTCTTTTCTAAGTAAATAGAAGAGTATGTTTTTTGAAAAACAAATTAGAAAAGAGAGTAAATAAAAATTAATGAATATAACATCTGTCAATTTAAATCTGTTTTTTTTTTACTCTTCCAAACTTATAAAATATCCTTTTTCCTTATGCCATTACTAAACAAGGAATAACAAATTCATATTATATGATAATTTTTAACTGGCAAAATTATTTGTTCATCAGTAAAGGGCTTTTTAACCTTCATACCAAATCTACCAATCATAGTAACTTTAGACCACCTCCTCTCATCCAACAAACACCACATTACACATTAGCAAACATTATGATCTTGAGCATTTTTTGCTGCATTAATGAGAATTAGCTTCATCAGTTCCTGCCTACACCTCCATTGGCACCATAACAAAAACCAAAGTATCCAATAGAGTAATAACATTAATTAAATAAAAATAAAAAATAACCCACAAACAGAAACAAAGTAACACAAAATGCGTCGTTGGAAACACCGTGACGAAAAATTGTGACAAACTCTTGTGCTTTTAGTTTTTAATTTTGTTATAAATGATTCTGTGGGTTAAAAAATTGTTAGAAATCTTATTTTAAAATCCAAATTTAAAATTAAAATTTTAACAGCTAAAATGTAAACTCATTATTTCTTACTTGACATATGCTAACGCCATGAGGAAAAAGAAGTGCAAAGAGCTGCTTTTTTTTTTAATTTAAAGGACTAAGAAATATAATTAAATTTAAAGGACAAAAAAATATGATTCAAATTTGAAATATTAAAAATATATTAAAGTATTTTTTATATGCATATTTTTAGTGTGCTTTAAAATAAATGTTAATAAAATTGATTTTGATTAAATTTGATTTTGAAATGATGTGATTTATATTTGAATGTTTTATTATAAAATTAAGTTAAAAATAAGATTCAATTCTAACACATAAATTGTTCATCTCATAATTAATTATAAATTCTTGTTAAACATATAAAATTATATTTAAAATTAAATCTAAACTCAGAATTTTTTTTCTAACACCAAATTAAACACGCACTTAACCTGTAATAACATAAAAAACCTTTCTTTTTCTCATGACTTTCAGCTGTGATACCATCCTTCTAAAAAAAATTAAATTAAATTATTAACTAATATAAAATGAAATGCATTTGGAAATGTAAAAAATTGGTGCAATTTTTGTTAATATAAAATGGTCTGTACTCTGTTGAGTGGTGGTGGCCCACTGGTTATCTTCAACGGGGGTGAGCACACAGCACACAAAAACGGCTAAAACCATAACAAGAATGGTGTTTGGCTCAAAAAAAAAGAAGAAGAAGAAATGTTAGGGTTAGGATGCTTAAACCTCAATCGATTCTCTCACTTCCCATCCCCTCCCTCTCTACCATCCTCTCGTTCCGGTCAGTTTCTCTCGTTTTCTTCAATATCTACTTCAACGCCTTAACTCAATTCACTAACACGGCCTGGTTTTTTTTTGAACGACAGATTTACTTAAGGTTGCGTCTCGTAGATTCGCTTTATCAGTGACTAAAACGCAGCAATCTCCAGTCACTAAGCCACAATCCACCTCCACCGCTATAATTGCAAGTTCATTAATAAGTTCTCGTTCCTATTTATTTGATTTGATTTGATTTCATTGTTTTTTTTATTTTTTTTTATTTTTTTAGCTGCAAATGTTAGTTGTTAGCTTGTTAGTTTTTGTTATCGGGGGATTCAAACCCATGCCGTATCCCTCCCTCCCTCCCTTCACCCTTTATCACCAAGCCAACCTTATATCTCCCTCATTGTTTTCTTTGTGATAAAATGGTGTTGTGTTGTGTTCTGTTTGGAATGATATTAGGAAATAGATAACCCGGCCAGTGTCAAAAGGCAATTGGCGCAGCTGTTTGACTTGTCTCTGAGGGCAACTGTGCCCGATGAGCCAGATGTTGTGCCGTTAATTGATGCTTGTGCTGTTAAAGGTGGCGTCAAATTTGGTGATTATCAATGGTTAGTTCACTCTTCTTTTTTTTCTCTCCTTGTTGCATGTATTTGAATTTTGAAGTGAATTTCAGGTTTTGATTGGGTTTTGCATTGTTCAAAACTGATATTGTTATGTATATGTGCAAACTGAAACTAAGAGTTTTACTTGGTGCAGTAATAATGCAATGGGTATATGGTCTAAGATGAAGGGAAAGCAGACAGGATTTAGGGGTCCCCCAGCAATTGGTCAGGTATGATCACAACTAATTCACTCACTTTTGTGGCATTTTCACCACCTATGTGTGCTCTTTTTTTATTCCTCTTTATAATTATTTATTTGTGATTAGAGTTTGGTTTGTTGTTGTTAGATGGTCATCTGTATGTTTTTTGTATGTGTAGGCTATCGTTAACAATCTTCCTCCATCTGAAATGATAGATTCGTGCTCTGTAGCTGGTCCTGGATTTGTCAATGTTGTATTGTCAAAGAAGTGGATAGCTGAGGTGATGGCATTTTCTATCTTATAATTTTAAATTAGAAATACTATGTACATAGTGTGTAAGTCTTTATTTATTTATTTTTTTAATTTTCAATGGGGGTGGGGGTCGGGTCTGAGTCATAGTGTTCATTGATTGGAAGGGTGAATATGTGAAAGTTAAGGTTTTCACTTTGTTTGGATGTTGAACTTGTTAAAACATTTGTTAGTACTTAAAAGCAAGAGAATTCCTACTGCAGAGCTTACAGAGAATGCTAATTGATGGTATCAATTCATGGGCACCTCGACTTCCAGTCAAGAGGGCTTTGATTGATTTTTCCTCACCTAATATAGCAAAGGAAATGCATGTTGGCCACCTGAGATCTACCATTATCGGTGATACATTAGCTCGTATGCTTGAATTTTCACGTGTAGAGTGTGTAATCCGTAGAAATCATGTTGGTGACTGGGGAACACAGGTATAATTTAGTTCTAATATTGTGCTGTTTTTGTGCCATGAGTTTGAAAATAGTGCATGTTTAATCTGATGATAAATTATTTATGCCATTGCTCGTCACTACATCTTAGGTCAAAGCTAGGTTTCTTCATATAAGGCACAACTTTGGGTAATTCATATGCAACAGTCATTTAACTTGTCAAGCTTATGTCGTTAGCATATCTGCATGGCTTGAGAAAATTGCTGATATAAGTTGCTATATAATTCTTTTAATGATCAAGTACATTTGCATCTCACTGTGTGTCCTCTGATATTCGTCTTTGTTGTGTAACCTTGAAAAATTGATGTCCTAAGACACTGCTCCCCCCTCCCTTCCAATAAGGAAAATACTTTAGATATTGCATTATTTCAATTACTCATCAAATTAGCAATGTACATTGATTTCTTATAGGGATATCCTTATGACATATTTGCTTGAATGATAAAACATTCCATTAGGAAAGTTCTCATTTTAATATTGGTAATATAAAGCTCAAAGTACATGCATTTGTTTTGTAGTTTGGGATGCTGATTACAAACCTCTTTGAAAAATTTCCAAACCCAGATGATGTTAGTGAAGCAGACATTGGAGATCTTCAGGTGAGAAAATATATTAAAATAAATTTCATTTCAATTTTTCTTATTTAGGTGTTTATTTTGTTGTTATTTCTTCATTCTGATCTGAAAGACATTGTTGTTGGGTAAAATATGTTTAGTCCCTCAACTATTCAAGTTTTTGTTTTTAGTCCCTCTACTAAAAGTCTTGGTCCTTGAACTATTTTCCATTTGTGTTTTGGTCCCTGCCGTCAAGTTCTCCCATTAAATGATGACATGGCTACTGATTTGTGGCAGTTTTTTTTTTTGAGGGGGTTAAAAACCTCTAGAAATTATTTGGCAGATTTATTTAAAATTTGATTAACCATTTTCTGGCGGTGAAAAACCGCCAGAGACTGCTTTTTTTTTTTTTCCTTTTCAAAACCAGGGTGCTCAAAGTTTCAATAAGGAATTAAGGATACAAAAATCATTATGGTGCTCAAATTAGATTTCAGTGAGAACACAAATTTTGTTTTTTTATTTATAAAAGAAAATAAACATAAACAACCAAATATCATTATGAACTTGACGATCCTATCTTATTAACTTCAATTGGATATTAGGAGAAATTTTCTTCTTTCTCACTTCATGCCTTGCGCCTTGTGAAAAATTTAATCCAAAGAGACTTAATATAAGAACTAAGCGTTCAATGATCTTTAAGTTTTAAACAAATTGAGAGCAAAACGAACCAGCCAAATTGTATTGGCAATAATACTTATGAACACAGTATAACTTACCAAAACCTTATGAAAATATTTAGTGAAAAATATCATAATGAATAAGAACTTATGAATACAGACATCTTTTGCACTTTGGTCTCTGCAACATACGCAAACTCATCACAGGCAGAGGCTATGACGACGGGATGGGATTATCGGCGGCATCAGGGTGGAGTTTCTCAGTGGCGGTTAGGATTATCTCCCCAAACACGTGATGCCTCCTCCAATTCGTAACCCGGAGCACGTCCTCCACAAGACGCAGTGGCTGGCTATATTCGCTCTCTTCGGTGCTTGTTCACTCTTTGCACCACCTCACTGTCAGATCTGAGTGTGTTACGACCCTGTTTGATGTTGTTGGAGTCAGATCTGAGTGTGTGCTGTCACATATGCTCATCGGTGAGGTGACACAGGCGGTGGTCAGATCTGAGTGTGTGCGAGATGAGCGGCAACGATGTTCAGATCTGAGTACGTGCGAGATAGGCAGTGATGATGTTGTTCAGATCTGAGTTTGTGCGAGATGGCAGCGGCAACATTGTTGAGATCCGAGTGCGTGCGAGATGAGAGTGTGTTCCCTCTTTTTTTCAATTTCTATTTTTGATGTTTATAACTACCTTGGTAAGTGGTTTAAATTCTTCTTCCGTATTAGATTTCTTATTGTTTTGATTGTTTTTGGTGATTGTTGTTGATTCATCTGGTAGATGATACTTTTGCCATATTTTTTTTAAATAAAATAAAGTAATTTCTGGCGGTTTTTAGTTCCCAGAAAAAAATTGTCACAAATCAGTCGCCACATCATCATTTAACGGGAGAACTTGATGGTAGGGACCAAAACACAAATGGAAAAATAGTTTAGGGATCAAGACCAATCAACTTTTAGTTGAGGGACTAAAAACATATTTTATCCTTGTTTTTAATTTATTTGCTGCATGCTCATTGTAATTTGTAATTGTATTCATTTCATAATGGAAGTAAAAACTATGAATTCAAAGTTATATATAAATTATTTTGCTACAAATACCATTAAACCTAGCTAGGAATATAAATTGCTATTTTCCCTTGACAAAAACCCAAAAAAGGAGCAAATGATTTTCTCTACATGTAGTGTGCAAATAGTTGTTTCATGTTTTGTTGGTTAAATAAATTTTTTACATAATAGATTTGCTATCTGAAATAAGTTCCATTCTTCTATTGTCACCCTTTTTTTTAATGTAGAAAGAAGAAATAAATGGGATGCCAGAGATGTGGATACAAGCTTCAGAAGCACATAGCCTTCATTTAAGTAGAAGTGAAACAAAGAATATCAAATGTAAGTTTAGTAGGAGACCCACTAATTCTAGCTTAGGGGTGAAAATTAGAGACATTATCATTCCACATGCCACACAATTTTAGTATCTTGGCCTGCCATACAAAATGATGAGGGAATATAAGATGTAAACCGTAGGATTCAATCGGGGTGGGTTGAAGGGAGGAGTTTTTTGGGTTTTGTTTGTGATAAAAAGTACTGCTAAAGTGAGAACGAAAATTTTACCACATAGTTAAAAGACATGTGATACTGTATGGGATTAAATGCTGGGCAATAAAGAGCCAACAAGAAAATAAGCTCAACGTTGAACGAATAAGAATGTTATGAACTTACAATGGATGAGTGGGTGCACTAGACAACTTAGAATTAGGATGGATGCATTTAAGAGAAAGTTGGGGTAACACCTATTGTAGGAAAGATAGTAGAATCTTGCCTTAGGTAGTTTGTGCTTGTGTAGAAAATACCTTTAAAAGCTCTTGTAAAGGGAGCAGATCAAATGGAGGAAAGTCCAATAGTTAGAGGTAGAAGGGACCAAGAAAAACTATTAAGAATGATTTAGATTTAAATGGTTTGTCATTAGACATGATCCACATCAATCGATGCATGTAGCTGATCCCACTTAGTGGGAGAAAGTTTTTTTTCTTCTTTTTTTCCTATGTTGTTGTTCAATAGAAAGAAGCTAAGGAGTGAAGTTAGAAATAAGTATTTAGGTTATGTTTGGTTATGAATATTGTTTTTTATTAACTTTTATAAATGATCCATCAACTGTGAAATGGCAATGTGTACTGGTCATGAGGGATAATGATCTCATTAATTGTCACTTAGTTTCTCCATATAATGATGATGAAGCATTTGTTTTTACTGAAAAAGTTATTATTGAACTCATGTTGGTGCATTTTAAGGCATTCTATAAGGCTTCAAAAGTGAGGTTTGATAGTGATCCTGAGTTTAAGTTGAGGGCACAGCAGGCAGTTGTCCGCCTCCAGGTAAAACATATGTTAAGATTTTTCTCTTTTTGCCTCCTATTGACTAGATATTGGGGAACTTGGATTTTAAATTTTATGTATGTCTTGATTTTGATTTCAGAGTGGAGAAATCAAGTATCGCAAGGCATGGAAACAAATTTGTGATGTTAGTAGGGCTGAATTTGATAAAGTCTATCAACGCCTTGGAGTTCAATTGGAGGAAAGGGTAAGGGTTCTAGTTTCCTTTTTCACTGGCTCTTTGGAGTTTAAGTTGTTTAACAATGATGTCTATTCTTTTGTACCTTCCAGAAGGAATCTCTAAGACTTCTTTCAATGCATTGCTAGACCACTAAAAATTCTATGAAAGTATGCATGCTTAATATTTGTTGAGTTTGTTAGTGACTCTTGCAGTTGCTGTGCTTTTTATTCAATTCACAATGTAGCTTAGATTCTGTCTTTTAACCAGATCTGCCATAATCTGTCTAGTAAAACTTGTCTTTTTTTTGTTCTTCTATGACCAAATGTTTGATTGGTTTGATCAAATTGCCTTAGGATTTGGGAACCTTTGTAATTTCTCTTTGGCAACTTTGGTTTTTTGTTGGAATTATATTATCATAAGGATTTTGTGCAAAACATGACTCCTCCGTATGCTTGATTGATTTCCAGGCTTTAGCCTTTGGAGTGACAATTATCAATATCACAGATGAAAGGGCTTGTTTTCTGGCTGTCTGTCTTTTATACTATGTGTGCATACAGTTTATCGATAAATTGATTGAGCATATGTAATTTATATTGCAGTAATTAGAGGTGGTTTTACTTGAATGAGTAACCGTGATGTTTTTTTGAAGTGTACTGAATGGTGATGTATTTGGTCTCAGGGAGAGAGCTTCTATAATCCATATATTCCTGGGGTTCTGGAGAAACTAGATAATTTAGGACTGATTGAAGAGAGTGATGGCGCGCGTGTGATTTATGTTGAGGGTGTAGACATACCACTTATTGCTGTGAAAAGAGATGGTGGATACAACTATTTTACAACTGATCTAGCATCACTTTGGTTAGTTTTACTCTTTCAGTTTTTATGGACATACTTTGGAAAATCCTGTTAGAGTTGCTGGCTCACTTGAGTACCAAACTTGTTATCAATTATTATGTAAAATTTATTCATATTGGATGTTTATATACTCTGCTTTTCATGTAAAATTTGGGATACCTATTTTTATTTGTCTGCATTTTTTTCCAAGTATGGAACTGGAAAAATGAGGAAAACAGACTGTTTTGTTTATCTGAACTACTTGAACCATGTAGGTATCGTCTAAATGAAGAAAAACTTGAGTGGATTGTATATGTTACAGATATTGGGCAGCAGCAACACTTTGATATGCTATTTAAGGTATATCTCAAATTATGATTTTCATGGTATGTTATGGTTACTGCATCAAATTGTGTCAGAACCCTTTTCTACTTGTTTTTTCCAGTAGCAATTTGTCCTTGTACGTTGTGTATTGACTTGTCTTTGTTTTTCTGATATTTATGTCCAAAAATCTTTTTCATATTATTTCTTCAATTTTTAAAAGAGAAAGTCATGGACTATGATATATTACTTGAGCTGCTGTTGCCAATATTCCAGTGAATTAAAATGTCAAACTTCCCATTTTCCTTTTCAGGCCTATAGGCGTGCAGGTTGGTTACCAAAGGATGAGAATGCATATCCAAAATGTACTCATATAGGTTTTGGTCTTGTTCTTGGGGAAGATGGAAAACGATTTCGGACTCGCAGCAGTGAGGTTGTTCGATTGGTTGATTTACTTGATGAAGCTAAAAGGCGCTGTAAAATTGCCATTCTTGAACGTGGTGAAGCTCCTGTGCTCTTTTTACTTCTTCCTTGTCTGCATGCAAACATCCATGAATGAAATTTCTGTGTGATTAAGATTTATTAATGTTGCCTATTTTAAATTTCATTTAGTGAGATTCTAGGCACTAGACAATTAATTTTCCAGATCCTATGTTCTTTTAGATACAGCTAAAGATTGGTCTGAGGAGGAGATCGAGAAAACATCCGAGGCAATTGGTTATGGGGCCGTTAAGTAAGCTCCTTTAACTCACCTAGTAAAGGCCATAGATGTTGGACACTTTGTAACTGTTTTGGTGCTTCTCGAACTGTCATTAATATATGCTTTTGCTGATTTAAATAAAAAGTAAGCTCCTTTAACTCAATATTTCCCCCTACTTTAAGAAAAATCAACATTTTGTTCTGTCATGCTAAGTTGTATTTTGCTTCTCTTTGGGCATATTCTTGTGTTAATATAGACAGGTGATTTGGCTAACAAATTCCTGTTAACTGAATATTAAAAGCTGTTATATACTGGGTATTTTATATTCTGAGCCAATAATCCTATTGATATATTTTACCTTTTATCTTTTACTGAGGTTTTTGATTAAATATGATGACTGTGAGCAGTGAATACAATAAATTGCATTGAAGTAAAGCATATGACTTTGGCTAGGTTGTTAACATTTTTGTGGTTTTAGTAACATATGGTTTTGCTTTGACTTGATAAACCTTTCACTTGCAGTTTGCTTGAGCAGTTATACCTGTGTTGGGAACACTAAATGAGTTGTAGGCTTGTATTGTTGCCATTTATATTCATATCCATTTGTGTTTGCAGGTATGCTGATTTGAAGATCAACAGATTAACAAATTACACATTCAACTTTGATCAGATGCTTAATGATAAGGTGCGTTCTCTGTATACAAATTTTGAGTGTATGATTGTGAGGTTTCAGTAAAGAAGCTAGTATAGACCATTATCTATGGGTCCTGTCCTGCTTTTATTTTCCCCCTTAACAAATATCCTCTGAAGTGTACAGTAACTTCCAAGAGTAGTCTGGTTGATATGTGATAACCATGGATAGAAAATATCATCGTTCTTGATTTTGATAAAAACTTGGTAATAAACTATTGATTTGTGAGAATCAACTACCTTTGGTGTTTTCTTTAGTTCTTATGACTTGCAATTGACTCTCTAAAGCGAAACTATCCCTTCAAGGAGCCCGATCCTTTTTCTTTTTTAAAGTTTCAACTACACCACTAACTGTTTGCTGTTTGCTTTTATTAACAATTGCTGCTAAAACAGCTAAAATGCGCCTATGAAAGTCATGTTGTCTATTGTAGAACTCTTAATCCCCCAACAAAACTAACTGTTCTGAAGTTATTTTCGTCTTACTTTCCCGAGTTTGTTGTGAAACAGGGGAATACTGCTGTTTATTTGCTGTATGCACATGCTAGGATCTGTTCCATTATCAGGAAATCTGGTAAAGACATAGAAGAAGTAAAGAGAGTAAGTTTAGCTTCTTTTCTCCCTGGATGATGATGAAAACTGGTTTATTAAATGTTTATTTTTAAAAAGTATTTGATTTAATTATTTGTGTCATATGCTTAATTTTTTTTTATTTTTTTTGTCAGCTCATATGCTTAATTTTACTATATGAGATACAAGATTTGATGCCTAGGTTTATAATGTACCTTGGTTGGCTTGATAAGTATTTGATTTAATTATTTTTGTGTCATATGCTTAATTTTTTTATTTTTTTTGTCAGCTCATATGCTTAATTTTACTATACGAGATACAAGATTTGATGCCTAGGTTTATAATGTACCTTGGTTGGCTTGATGCTAGTCATTTCAGCACTGATATTTTATAAATGTGATATGACTCAATGGTCCATGTGTTTATAATCATCAGTCAGCTAAATATTGTCTTTTGCCCATTTCTTACTGTCTACATGTTTATCAACTTTTTGACAGAACGGGAAAATAGTGTTGGATCATGAAGATGAACGTGCATTGGGGCTTCATTTGCTACAATTTCCTGAGGTAGGATATGTTCTTGAGCTTTATACCTTTGTATACTAGTAATAATTTAGGCTTTGTTACCGGGGTGCCATTTTCTTTAAACAAAAGACTGAGATATCTAGATTACAGCGGTTGGGATTCCTGCATATTGGAGTGTTTTCTAATCCAAAAGATGCTTACCTCGTGGGCTATTTGTACTGTTCTATTTTTCAGGTTTATGAGGAGGCATGCACCTATTTGTTGCCCAATTTCTTGTGTGAATACCTTTACAATTTGGCAGAAATCTTTACAAAAAAATTTTATGCTAATTGTCAGGTATACTTCTAAAGCCATTAACTTATGCTATACATTTACATTTCTATGCTTTTCCCGTTCCTATTTCCTAGTAACGAGAGTATACATAAAACTGTCAAGATCAAGAGTGGTACATGTTAAAAACAACGCACTATATATATCCTAAAGAATTCCTAGGTAAGATTCGGTGAAAGAATAATGTTTAGATGAAACCACGCAGTTTAACTTCTTACCCTTGGCAGGTTGTGGGGTCGCCTGAGGAAACTAGTAGACTCTTGCTATGTGAAGCGACGGTGACTGTGATGAGACACTGCTTTTATCTCCTTGGAATTGAACCTGTATACAGGCTATGACATATAAGAGCTTCATATGCAAATTATTTATCAGATTTTTTTGGGATATACAAGTATAGGAAACTTCACAATGAAAATTGTTCAGGCAAATTCGATCACCTCTTCCCCTCTTCCATTTTGTTAATTGTATTTGAGTTGTAAAAGATCCCCTCTTCCATTTTGTTAATTGTATTTGAGTTGTAACTTTTACGAAGGAAAGTAAATAATTTATAGCAATATTGTTGACAAGGTCCCATGAAATTTATTTAGATGAGTTATATTTTGCTTTACTTGTGTTCCAAGAGAAATTACTAGAAAATGGACGTTATGGAGTCCATTGTACATTTGTACTAAAGAAAAATGCAACTGTACCTGTTCTTTTGTACTCTTAATCTCAAAAGTAACAGGACTCTTTTTGTTGTTTGGAATTATGTTTTGAGGAGTGAATGTGATTACTTTCTGCGTGTTTTGTTTCTTACTGTTTTTTCCTTTTCCTTATTTATTTATTTCATTGTTCAGTAGTAAGGCATCCTTTATTGTATCATATGCCTCCACTCTGTGTTACATCTATCCCTTACACTTAAATTGTTATATGTAGAGCGTTGGGTAAGAATATTTTCAAGTGAATCCATTGTATAAATACAGGTCGGAGTAAGGAAATTTGGGTTTGGGTAGCTGAATACAAAGATAATGATTTGTGGGCAATGGATGAACAAAACATGTTCACATAAAAATTAATTAGTCTCTTGCCACTAGCTATGAATCAATTTTACAAAACCCTTTGTCATTCTCAAGAAACTCAACAAAATACGACAACATATGGTGATTGATTTAAGTGTTTATTTTTGTTTTTATTTTTTATTTTCATTTTTAAAATTTTCAGATTTAAATAACATGTATCAAGAAAAAAATATTTTAAGGTGTGACTGCATTTTCATTTCTTTAGAAAATGAAAATAGGAAAACATTGATCTGTTATTTTTAATTTTGGATCTGTTTTTGAAAATATTTCAAAGAATATGTTTTCTAAATTTTAAACAAATTTATTTTCACTCTTATTTTTCTGTTTTCTTTAAAAATAAAAATAGGAAACAATCAAAATCAAGAGTCAGTCTAAAGTTTTCATTTTCGACACCTCAAATCAAGTTACTTCGTTTTTACTCAAGGCCTACTGTTGGATTGAACAATTACAGCGATCAAATGAACTCATGCGGTACTAAGTAGAAGATTAATTACCCTACGCGTAAAAAAAAAATACATATAAAATGAGAAGACAATAAAAGTTTGGGATGACCATACCCCTCTTCTTGATTAAGATAGTTTCAACCATGTAAATGGAACATAGAAAAGGAAAATGAATAGATCAATCGTGTTTTGTAAAAGTCAATATACCACCTTCTACACTATGTATATCAACTAAATAATTACTTTAAAAATCAAACATACCATCAATTTTGATCAATAATGTATAATAATCTTTACTAATCAGCAAATCTACGTGACAGATCATCATGCTTAAATCGCTTAGTTATTTCTTGTTCCAAATTTCTTGATGAGAGAAGTTTAATTTATCCTATCCAACTTGTTCAAATGCACTTCAGTTTTAAATTTTAAAGAACTTATCAATATACCTTACTATTAGGCTTAAAAATTGGATAAAAGGACTACAACATAAACATGGAATGGTTTAAAAATCGTATCATATGTTTTTAGAATCTGAGAACCAAAGTACACGTAATTCAAATTTAAGTGATAATATATTGGAGTTTTCCCCTAAATTTATGAAAAAGTATGTGCAAGTAACTGATAAAGTATACATCTTACGGAAAAGAGAAAACCTAAAATTTGATCTCAAAAAGGATTTGGTGTCACATGAATCAAGGCAATAACTTGGGATCATTGAGTCAGAGTAGTAATGACTGTAAAAGGCAAGGATCATACCACCATGGAAAACAAACCAATAATGAATCTCAAATATGTAGCTAACTGATCATATATGGCTTTGACTCAATAAGCTGAAGCTGCAGGACTCAAAATTTTCCGGATTTTGTACATGAAATAAGCAATAACTCTTTAACATTTTGAATTTCAAAAGTTCTTTTGTTGAACTGCAATGGAATATCTAGACCCTCCTAGGAAACTTCCTCTTTTGCTTAGTACAGATGCAAAAGACCCTCTTGAAGTTTTCTTTGATATTGTAGACTTTGGACTGCACAATAGTCTCTGACTATCCAAGCCTCCCCCAAAACTTTTGCATGATTTCATTCTCTTACTATAAGGTGTGCCTTTCTTGGGAAGATCTTCTATGCTCTCCACCCTTGCTAAAGAAGTGAAAGACTGGGCCTTCCCTTGATAGAACATAGATAACCCTCTCCTGCACAGGTCAAATATAAACTACTTAACACAACATCTTATAATAAGTATATAACAATTCTGAACATTGATAATAGATGATGATGATTTGTGTGTAATTTTTTTTTTTTTCTATAGAGAAAACAAGTATCCTCCTTCATAGGAAACAATCTTGTTCCACCTGATCTACACCTCGATCGATGGTACATGTATGTGTTTGGTTAAAGGAAATTGAATAAAATTCAGAAAGGCATGGGGGATTAATTGCTTACTTAATAGGGAGGTGGCTCATGAGGCCTGATAATTCAAACAAAGGTCCATTTGAATGTGTTGGTGAATTAGAAGATGTTGAAGATGAAGCGTCCTCGGCCAACTCTGATGAAGAAGAAGAGCAAATAGAATCTTCTGAGTTGAATCCAATGGATGATGAATCGTTGCTATCTTCTACACCATCTTCCTTAATTACCCAATTAGTGTTCCCAACTCTATCACCATCCATGATTCTCTTCACATCCATCCCCAGATAAAAATTCTGTGCCTTCTGATTCATGTATGCTAAGAAGAAAATAAGAAAACGAATGACACCCAACAAGATACGGAGCAGTTATGTTCAACCGATAAAATGTTGGGTCATATATATATATATATAGATGTAAGAAGATTTGGATAACATTGACCAATTTTATTATTTTTCAATAATATTGAGTTAGGTTTTACTAATTAATGTATATAAAATTGTCACAATCAGATCACGTTATACATGGTGTGAAATTGATAACTTGTATGAGACAGGTAGGATAGAGGATAAGGTCTAAAATTTGTAGACATCCATTTCATTCCATGTTGTGACTCACCGTTTAATATTATTATTATTTTTGGAGGGAAAAACTGAGGTCCACATCTCGCCAAGTTTGCTTCATAAAGCCATGACAGATAAGTATATTCCCACCTTTTAATGCGTCTCTATCTACCCGCAAAAATGCAAAAGAAATTCGACTATGCTTTCATTTTCAACACTTTATTAATATATTTTATCATATTATAAATTTTATAATATTTATATATTTTTTTTCTCTCACCAAGTATTTAATAGCATTTAGAGTGTTAATTTATCTTTTTCCAACGGTAAAATTATGATTGCAGTTAATCTATTCCTGGTAAAAAGTGTTATCTATAGAATGTTTCCGTTAAAAGATCCACATTTTGTACGATATAAAAGCATGGCAGTTCGTGGGACAGATTTATTTGTGTTTTTATTTGGCATGAGATTTTGATAAAATTAATTTTATGATCATGAATTCGAATTTAATTTCATTAAGACTCAATAGTATTTGAAATAAGATTGTATTATTAATTTGACTCGTTGACACAATAGAAATCTTAATATTTATATACTTAAATCGTGTTAAAGAATCTATTTTAGTTTATTTAACAGAATGTCGTGAATGATGTAAATTACTTTTATGATACTCTATATTCTCATGAATAAAAAAAAAATACTTAAATGGTAAACTTAATGATTTTTTTTTCAGAAGTAAACTTAATGAAATATATATTAACAATTAAGATATATTTTATAATATATATTTTGTAATAAATATAATATTATGTTAAATAAGACATTACTTACATTTATTAAGACAATCAATTGTATTATCAACAGTTATTATTTATTTTTTATTTAAAAAAAAACACATATATGACATTAGATTAAATTGAGAGATGATTCAAATTATATCTTGAATCTGTCCTTAAAATATACCTGATTTCATTTTTTAAACCCAGATCCCTCAATAATTCTTTCGAACTTGGTAGATTAGTGGATCGGAACTGGACTGTCATGAAACCCCCAATAAAAAGCAGGCAATTGCTTCCTGAAATTTTGTTTTATTTTTATCTTGTCAATGTTAATTAGTACATATAAATTGATAGAGAACTATGCTGGTATTTTCAAGCTAGAAACAGTTTAATTTTAAAAATAATTGATTCATAATACATATAACTAAAATGGTTTATAATTATATTTACCGCATTCATTCTTCTATCTGCATAATTAAGACTTCTGTATTTTCTAAACCAAATTTGTGAATGATAATGCTGGGACCTTAGTGCAAACTATATTGAATTGACGAGTTATTTAAAAGTGTTATTTCTTTTTCAAAACTTGTTGTGTTATGTTGCTTGCTAAGATATTCCACCCACGTGGACAAACCTTATAGATGGATTGGAATACGTCGACGTTTTGCAATTGGTTTGAAGATGTTGCCCCCATCATCCAAACATTAATCATGCATTCATGCATGTTTCTCTATCAAATCATGCCCTCATCGGTATTGGTCATATAATCTTCATCTCTAAATCAAAGAAAGAATAAGGAAAGGGGAGGAAGGGGGTGTTTTACAATATTTTTGAGAAAAAAAAAAGAATTTGAAAATTGTTAGCAATATTTGTCATACATATTTTTTATTAAGTAAAACTATAGGAGTCTTATTCTCTTTTTAGAGTATGTCTGAGACAACTTATAATTCTCTATTTCAGTTGTTTTTATAGGAAAAAATATATTTAAAAAGAAACTAATGTATTTGAGATATCAATTGAAATTTGTTAAGAATTTTTTTTATTGAAAAATAAGCTATGTTCATACATTTGAAAATTCGAAACTTGAAATTATTTCTCATTTCTTTTTCTTTTACATCATTTCTCAATTCTTCTCAAAATACGTTATTTCCCAATAGTGTCAAAATTTTCTAATACTAACTCTTTTTTCCCATTCCCATAACTTACTGTGAAAAGCTGTTTTTCTTTTTCACCTAACAAGATTAATTATCTTAAAGTTACTTTTCAACAAGCATAAACAAAAATTAATTTGAACTATAATTGATTATAATAAGCAATTATTTAAAAATGTCTTCACACAGCTATTCTAAATACATTCTTAGTGGGTTTTATTACCAACTAATAGACCTACACGAATTATTATTTTTTATGAAGAGATACATGGATCTAAACCAATAAATAAATGTCCGAATCCTTTTGTAACTAATGACAAGACAAAATCTATTGTTATATTAGAATGAGCTGTATTGGTACGATGAGAAGGATATGAAGATAAGGAGATTGACATAGTCACAAGTCACGAGTGATGTTTGGATATGGGCAATTAGATTGCCACCACATGCTTCTACATCGTATGGTTTTGGATGACACTTGCGAGTAGGCCACATACTATATTCACTATATATAGTGTTTAATTGAAATAAATAAATAAATAAACAAACATGAAATAAAATAAAGGTTTTGCAAAATCTTATTCTTATCTGTGTCCACGAGTGATTGGATTATGACGCTGTTTTAATCCATTGATTCAATAAACTCCAACTGATATATTCAATGGAAACGTTTGGTCCCCTCATTGATTGTCACCATTAATCCCATCCATTGAGTTTCTCTTTCCTTCCAAAAGTTCACAAGCAGAGAAGACAATATTAATTAGCATTATTTTATATTTTTGACCCCATTCATTATAGTAGGAAAAAAAAGAGCTTGTCACCTCACTCTAAACTTCGTCCCTCATGTTTTTAAATATAAGAAAAAAAATGTCTTGAATGTTACTTTAAAAATATAGGTTCTCATAGTTGTTGACTTAATAATTTTTTTTAAAAAAAAGAAAAAAAGGAGAGATTGTGAGTTTTAAATTTCTCTCAAAGGTAAAAATTCACAAATTAATATTTAATATTGTTTTTTTTAAAATTAAATATAAAATATTATTAATCACTGCTCTTAAGACGTCGATAAAAAATTAAAAAGAGAAATTTTTTATTAGAAATTATATGAAAGCATATTTTAAAATTATAAGAGAACACGTTTTTATTGCATTTCAACAAAAACTTTTTCCTATTTACTTCCTTAATCATTTGCCATAAATATAAATCAATTTTAGTTTATTTAATGAGACTATTTTTAAAATATCCTTTATTTTATAGATATTTTAATTTTAATATTTTTTATTTTTGATATCAAATTTCAATGAAAAATAGTTTAAAGTAACTTATTTTTTTTATAAATGCTAACCAATGCTAAGAGGGTTAAGAGAAACTAAAAACTTAATCATTTATTAGGAGATTTTTTGTTGTTGTTTTGCTTCTTTTTGTTAGTGATTTTCATAATAAATATTTTTCTGAATCCTTAACTAGTAAAAATACCTATTAACAAGATTCTTTATTTTTTAATTGATATTGATGTAATTAAGTGTTGATAACCAACTATTCTGCAAATTTTTAAAAAAATAAATTTAGTATAAAATTATGATTTCTGTCAAAATTTCTTAGGATGCTATATATTAAACATTTTTAGTTTTATTTTATTTTAATTATAACTAAAAGACTCGTTGAACCTTAAAGCTGGACTGGGTCATAAAAATTTAAAATCCAAAAGAAATTCTGGTTGGACTGACCCAATTTCACACTCTTATTCTAAATTTCTAATTGCAATCAGGAATTCTCATGGCAAGTCGATGCGAAGCCTTGTACTATACAACAAATAAAATAGACACAGACCCAATTCAACGAGATACTAATCACCAAGCATTTTAATTACAATTTTTTTTTTTGTTAACCAACTATTCTTTCGCGAAAAGTGAAAGATTAATTCCGAGATTCAGAGTTTCAACTACAATTAATGTTTCACAACAAAATCCATAGTTTGTAAGAAAGATATCGAGCTTCGAATTCAAGGTAATTAATGCTTGATAATAAACAATTAATCATTTTAATTTCCTAGTATATTTAGTTGATCACCGAATTATCATTATTTCGTTGGCAATTAAGCCACATCATTAGAAGAAATTTTAGAAGAGTGTATTTCACAAGATATTTTAAGTAGATCTTAACTTTTTTATTAATTGAAAATGTGTTTGTTTGACTATTTGATAAATACATTTTTTTATTAGTTTTTAGTGTTTTTTTAGACACTATTTGAAGTAATTTTTTTAAAATGGTAGCTTTTAGTTTTTTATATTTATTCTTTTTTTGTTATTGAATATTTATTAGATGTCTTCTTTAATCTTTTTTATTTAAGGTAAAATTTTATTATTTTTATTTTTAATGTAATTTTATATTTTTTAGCTATTCCAAGAGATAATTTTGTCAAACACTTTTTATATAATAAGATAGTTTTCTAGCTTTCACCTACCATTTAGTTTTGCCATAAATAGTATATGATTATATTTGATAAAATATTTTAGTTAATTTTTAAATTTTTTTACTAGCTGAAAACTTGTTTAATTGCTCGACAAACAAATTTTTTTAATAACTTTTAGTATTTTTTGAAGTATTATTAAAGTAGTATTTTTTTAAAACACTAGTTTTTAACTTTTTATATTTTATTTTTCTTTTATTCTTAATATATTTATCAAATTTTTTGGTTACACTTTTTAAATAAATCATAATTTTATACTTTTCAACTATTTTAATAATTAGTTTTTATCACGTACTTATAACTTAAATAACTAGTTTTACAATCTCTAGCTTTCATTTATATAATTTTGCTAAACATATATAATCTAAAGAGTTAGCTAGAAGTTAGTTTATTAAATTATAAATATTCAATAAAATTAACGGTTAAAATAATTGAAAAGTATAAAATAACATAAAAATAATAAAATTATGATTTATTTTAAAAATATAATTAAAAAAATTAATAAATATATTAAGGATAAAAAAAGAAAACATAAAAAATTATAAACTAGTATTTTTAAAAATCCTATTTTAAATAACATTTCATAAAACGTTAGAAACCATTGAAAAAAAAATTTATTTACTGACTGTCAAACGAGTTTTTTAGCTAATAAGAGAAATTATCAATTGAAATATTTTGTCTAATATAATTATAGGTTACGCCCAAATGAAGGTCCTCATTAGCAGGTTATTAAAAAGAAATTTTAAGAGGATTTAAAATCATGTGTTTGATAAAAAAGCTCATTTACCATCAAGATAAAGGGAATAACATTCAAAACAGTGACAAGAATTCTATGAGAGTATTCCTACATTGTAAGATTGTATATAATCAGAATAAAGTAATTTAAATTGCGTCCACTTAGATTTGTTTTATCATTTTTTTTTTCAATTTGATTGATTATTGTAAATGGATTTATTGATCACTTTTTTTTGTTGATTTCAAGAAAAAGTTATATTGATCCTAGGAATAATAATATAAAGAAAAATGTTTATGTATATCCTTTTCATGAAGAAAAAATGTGATTTACAAGTTAAGCAACGTAGAAAACACCATTCAATCATCAGGGCAATGAAATTTAAAAATTCAAAAGACGAAGAACTGTTAAATTCTCATATGCTTATTGTCTGCAACAACTCCCAACATGGGGTTGAAAAGATGCAGATCATAATTGTAAATAAAAAGATCTTAAAAGATCTTGGTCTACAGACCCTGATCAACAAGGTAATCTCCCAACCTCTCAACAATCATGTTGCATTGTCCAGGAGTAACAGGTTCATCATATATGCCGAAAACTAATGCTTGACCAGTTTTCTTTATGGTGATACCTCCAGATCCCTGTCCATCAAGCATATATAGGAGTCAGATATTTTAAAACAAAACAAACATAGGAAAACTACATTTACATATACATTTACATATTAAGGGAAAACCATCTAGCAGAATGTTAGGAACTTAACAAATTATACTTATAAGTAACTCAAAATTGGAGATATAATGTTGGTATAGTGATTGTGGATTCAAATTTTTCTGCAACAAAAACTAACAACTCAATAGAAAAAAGTACGCAAAATTAAATCATAATATTGTGAGGACTAGCTTCCAAGGGAAAGAAAATAACACAAATAATTATGCACCATAGCTAATGGTTACTACAATATTATTGAGTTGTCCAACTACATTCTGTTTTTGTTTTTCTCATATCATTTATATAAAAAGAGGAGAAAAGGAATACGTGCATGAGAAAGAAGTTGTAACAGGAACCATCCAAAGTTACAGTTTAATAATGAGTAATAACAAAAATTAGAAATAAAAAGGTGCCACTCCTGTGGTAAATAGGTCTGAAATTGAATAATCACTTATTCATTAAGAAGATAGACAAATTTTCATATAGTGGCCTACAAGTGGCCCTATATATGTAGTGGTTCATCATTCGTAAACATAAGTAATTTGTGTCTTTCTCTCGTAACATACACCATATTATAAGGAAAAGAAGAAATCAAAATCTGAGTATGCTGAACGGTTTTACCAAGTTTAGTTGTAACTTAGTATAGCGGAAGAAAGAAGCTTTAAATTTGTTGTTCACATAATATTCTTGGGAGCTTTGGAGGATAGGTAAAAGGAAAAAGAGAGTCATCAATGTTCATGGATGAGATCACATGAAACATGTTTCATATTGCACTAGGCTGTACTAATTCATAAAAAAACAACTTTGGTTTGCACAAAAAACCACCTCAAGAAGAATTTGCATTAATTAAAGCCAAAATATAAGAACATTGATCAATTTGCCTTACACCGTTATACAAGTTACTGCAAAACTACAAGTGTGTATTTGAGTTGGTTTACAATAACCGTAAAATACTTATTGTACTAGGTATAAGGTGGACTATGGATCACATGATAAACATTGGAGCCAGTTAAAAACCAAATTTTCAAAGATTATTATTTATTACAAGATTCATCTTAAACAAATTTTTTCAATGAGTCTTGTATTGGAAGGAGCAACAAGGATAATACATTTCGCAATTTTTATTCATGAAAAAAGGAGAAAAGGAAGATTAAAAAAGACATTGGATTATTGGAATAATGTGTTAAAAAGAAATCTCATGGAAAATAATATTTATAAAAATTTGTTCTTTCAATAAATCAAATCATATTATGTGATTCATATTGACGTTCTCACCTAATCAAATAAGGCTTTTATTACTTCTATTACTACATTGTTGTCGAATTTCATGAAAGAGTTTTAAAATATAAAGAAAATATTTATTTTTTCAAATAAACCAATACAAATATGTTAATAATAACATCACCTTCTGTGTAAGATTGATTAGTTTAATTATGAGTACGATAAGTTAGGAGTTGATTATACCTTCTTCCCACGAATGACGGCTCCTGGCTCTCCTTGTATTACCATGTATTTGGTGCCTCCAAGGTGGAGGCCAGTAGGAGCAAGATGACCAGGTTCATCAAAATCTTTCATGATACCATTGATCTCATCAGACTTAATCTGAAAATAAACACAAAACACAAATCTCACATTCACATGAAAGCAACACGTAACTCATGACTAATCAGTATATACAAACAATTCTTCGAGATATAAGATGGGTCTAATTTTTTTAAAAAAAAGAGAGAAATCATAAATTCAAATCATTCTACTAACAAAAATTAATAACACTAACAATTAACCGATAAAAAACAAAAAACATTCTCACATTATTATCCTCAATTGAATTCCATTCAAAGAAAGAGGTTTTTGACATGATTGCATATGAAAATAATGTGAAGTCAGACCTGAGGGAAGGAAGAACTCTGAGCCCAGACGGAGCCGTCGTGGCCGATGATGGCAGAGGAGGAGAGGTGGTGTCCTGTGCCATCGATATCGCACATCAAGTGGTCATCTACGTAAGTTTGCCACGACATATTTTCTTAATATTTCAATCTCTTCTTCTTCTTCTTCTTATTCTTGGATCCTTGTGGTGTAATTGTGTTGTGTGGGTTTGGAATTAATGTACGTACTAGTTTTAAATGCATGGCATGCGGTGATGCGGAATTGCTAATGAGATGACCGTCCATTTTGCTCTCCATTCAATTCCTTCCATTCAACTTCTCCTTCACTTTAGGACCCATTTTCCCCTCTCTCTTCTTTTCCTTCCCTTCCCCCCAAATAGAAAACGCCCATCCCATGCATATCTTACACTCATCACTCACCCACAACAATTCATTCCTATTTTTGTCTACTATAATATGCATGCCTAGTGAATTCATAACTTACTTTATGAATATATAAACCTTCTAGAATACAAATATTTGTAAACTCACTATCACTTTCCACAATTTATAGGATAATAATGCAACCTATTAGAATCAACTAAGTGGTGAGACTTAAATTATAAGTAGAAAGTTTTATATTCTCATTTTTATTTTATATTTTTTTTGCCGGATGTATTTGAATTTTTTTGTTTGACACCTAATTAATATTTCTTCATTGGATTGATCCATTTTGGGATGAAGAGAAAAGTATTTATATTTTTTAAATTTTAACTGAAAAACTTCACAATATCTATAACAAAAGAAATGTATTTTCATTTCGAAGAAACTCTCGACTAAAATATTAAATGAAATGATAAATGGACTTGATTATAAATGAGAGAAATCTTAAAAAATCCATATAAATTGAAACTTATGAAACTAAAACCGTAAAATCGCAATATTTAAAAAATTGAAAAAAGCAATTGAGCCAAAAATATATATTCATTTGTCAACATCGTAACAACATTACCTAGACATCCATAACACACCATACTAAAACATTTTTGTAAAATGAAGACTTCTCTTCTACTTAAAACAGTTTGTTTAAAGGTAATTTGTGTGTATCACTAGTGGTGCCAATTTAATCTCACATTTACAATATGAATAATAATTTAATAAGAAAAATTATGAAAATTTTAAAATTATCTAAATACATGATAAAAATATACTTTAAAATAAGAAATTACTTATTTCTTCCCGTTGAATAATTATTTTGTCCAACTTACAAACTATCTTTAGAAGAGTCTAATTACAACTTGATGTATAGGCTAGTCTAGTTCACATAACCCATAAATAAAATTAAAATAAGTTGGGCTAAATTGGTCTATGAAATGAGCCAAACCGTGGTTGTCTTGCTTCGGCTTGTGGGTTGGTGGATGGGGTTGCTATTGTTCCCAAGCAAATTGCTATTACCCCTACCACCATTCTAAAATATTAAATTTATCTTCACTCACAATGCACAATGAAATCATGTTAATGAATTTACGTACTAACTTGTCTTTGTACTATTTGTTAATTTTTCCCTCGCAATCCAATATAACATGTTTTTTTTCTTATTTTTGATTTTTGAATCACAATTACAAACTCATGCTCCTTTCCAAGACATCGAGCCCAATTTCACAAACCATCACACTCTCTAAAAACTTAAAAGAATCAAAAAAATTATTTAACAACAAAACACAAGACTTCACAAAACACAGACCTATAAAAATCATGAAACCTTGACTTTGATCATCCATATTTAATCATCCAGTTGGTATTGTAACCTCTTCATTTATACATGTATTCCAATCCATTAACTTACACAATCAACACAAAAAAATTAGTTATTTACAAAAAAAAATTGTTTGCTACATAATTTGTGGTCCAATGAAATCACAATTATGTAATGTAACAAGTTTTATTACTCAACATAATGGTTATTTTGTTGTGTTAAAATTTATACAATACAACGAAATCATAATTTCATTGTATAGTAATTTATGTAATACAACAAAATTATAATTTTGTTGTGTTATAATTTTTATTGTACAATGAAATCATGATTCTATTATCTTAACAAAAGTGGAAAAAAAAATATTTTCAATAGCGTAAGTGAAGAGAGGGGAGAGAGGAAAAGAGGAAATGAATGAATTAAGAGAAAGAGAAAATGATAAAAAAAATGAAGAAAGGGAAGGGGTAAAGAGTGGTAGTGGGAAAGGATGGAGTAAAAATGCTCAAAGGGTATTTTGATCTTTGCTTTTGGTTGATAAGGACCAAAAATAATTTTGTAGGGACCAATAGTATCACCTTTGATGAATTAGTATGCAAATCCAAATAAAAATATTTTAAAACTATAAAAAAAAAGGTAAACAACATTAAAAACTGAAATTTTATAAAGAAAATTGTTTAAATGAAAAATACTTATATTATCTCGCATGAGATATAATACTATTTGTTTATATAAGAAATCATAATTTGTGGTTCCAAGCTTCTGAAACAGTTTTTTTTTTTTTTAATATTACAATAAACTACGTATCTAAGAAGAAGAAAAGAAGAAATAAAAAGAGTAAAATAATTGTCGAGTGGCACCTTAATCTTATATTATTGAAGATAAACCTATCCTTTTGTGACATGAGAAGTAGCATGAGGAACGCTTCCCTAAGATATTTTTTAACACAATTTTTATTAATTAAAAATTATTAAAAATTATAAAATTAAAAGAGATGTTCATTAAATAAGACGGGAATTGTGTCTAGCGAAAATAATTAGTTTTTCACAATGACAAATCAAAGTTTGAATTTTTACTAAAAGATGTGTTCATATTAAATGTTCACTCATGTTTCAAACACTAAAGGAAGACATCCATAAAAACAAAATAAAAAAAAACATAAAATTGAATTTAGATTCTTTAAGTAATCTCTCAAAAATTCAAATCTTCCAGACAAAAAATGATAATTGAAAAAATAGACTTCACCAAAGATGATCTATTATTTTCTTTAGTAAAGATTAATGGTGAACTAAACCGATAATAATTCACACAAATAATGAAAAATAATAACCATCACATCATTATTGTTTCAAACTTGCGAAAAAAGGAATTCAGCATGCTATAAAAGCGTCAAGAGATATTTATGTGCATAAACTTGATGATTACACTTATTTAAATGTATCCAATTATATACATATAATTTCAATTTAATTCGAACTAGTACTGCTATATAAATGTACAACTCATTAGGGGTTCTTAATTACGACTTCTAACTAATGATGGTTTTAAAATATCATAGTAATGGTTGTGGTGTATGGGCATGCAATGGATTCAGTGCAAAGCTTAGTGTTAATGGTCATTGATTAATTTGATGCAAAGTAAAGAAACAGGGATGGGGGGGTCCACAGGGAAGCGTTGTGTTGCAAATTAACATCAATGTTGACCAAAGACCAAATACAAAATCACAACCCAAATGGGCCTGTCTGCCCACCAGCTTCTCCTTCATGTTTTGATGCTGGGAATGTATTAACATATGCTATGAATGAATGTACGGCACATCGATGCCAACCTGGATTCACGTATACTAAGCAAAGAGCCAAACTGTAATTGTTTATCAGACACCCAATGTATTATTCAACAAATATAATAAAATTTATGATTTGACAGAAAAAAGATTAAGATAAATAAAAAGTGTTAGTTAATTAAGTGTTTAAAATGAAAAATAATTTATATATTATTACTCAGACCAAAAATATCACTATTCATTCAATTGGTTGAAGAAATATGACCCAAAGGTGGGGCGGGGCCATTCTCATTCCTGCATCTTCCCATTCCTCTAATTAATTTCAAAACTTCATTTGGCAAAATCCAGTTGCTCCTTGAATAAATAATTTCATTATTATTTGTTAACGGGAGAAATTAAATCTCCTATCTTTTTCTTCTTTTCTTCTTCTTTAACCACTAAGTGATATATGATCATGTTTGGATAAAACTTACAAATGATATTTTTTTTAAATTTAAAAATTTCAATACTTACTAATTTTCTTGTATATATTTATTATTTGTTGCAATTGATCAAAAGTATGGTGGAGGCTGAGGTTGTGTAGGGAAGGGGGACCGGGCAACTTCGTCCCTGCGTTCTGCTTGCATTGGCTCCACAAGCTTTGATGATAACAAAAAAAAAATGTAAAGTATTATATGAATCAATCTGTCATATAGAAATACTGATCTATTTGTATACAAAATTTATATAAAAAATTCTCGTCCTCATTAAATGTACCTCCCCCTCTTTTATTTGATACAAAATGTGATTATTATCAAAAAATGGGGCAGTAGCGATAGCTTTCCAACTCTCACAAGCTGGATTTAGAAACCAACTTTCCAACTTACTCAGAGGACTAGTTTATTTGAACAATTAGAAAAAACAAGTGGAGATATATGATTCAAATTCTGGACTATAATATTTATATTAGTTATTTATATAGGTAGATTGAATATAAGTGATTTAATTTAATAATCTAATGTAATATATTTTAATGTTATTTGATATTTTATATGATTTGTTCAAATTTCAACCCAACTAACATATATTTAAAACAATGACTTAACTATTTGGTAATTGTATGTGTTAAAATTTGTTGATTTACCTTTTTATATATGCAATTGAATATATATATATATATATATATATATATATATATCATATGCTTCTTATAGTACGGTAGCTAGGTTAAAAACACTCCTCATATGCTTTTTGCTCAGAATTTTATTTCTATGTATTATTAGTGTAAAAATTTTACATTATCAAAATGTGAATGAATTAGTAATCAAGATATTATAACTTTGAAATAGTTATTGTAAAATAGTCACCGCATTGCTACATAGCGCATCTTTAAAAATTTAAGGGAAAAGTATCTTAATTCATAATATCATATATTTTTTATGCTTATAATATCATATGTTTAAAGTTCTAAGATTTGCAATGTCTTAATTATGTCATATGCTGATATGCATCAAAATGAAACGAAAAAGTTGGGAAAAGCCAAATCCATTTTTGCCTTATTCTTATCTATTATTTATATCAAATTAAAAGTTTAAAACATATTCATGTTAAAAATATGTATGTAATATATGAGAAGTCTAAGCGAGGGGCCCTTGTAATTCATGATTGTATTATTTTGTGTATAAAACGAGTAAAAATTAAAATGAATAGTTTATAAATTAATATAAATACTAAAATATATGGATTATACCAATATAAAAGACCAAACAAGTAATTAAATGTTTTTTTTTTCTTTTCATTCCCTATTACAATATTGATTTCATTTATTAATTTAATTTCTTTTTCTTCTTTTTGTTTTTACTCTGTCTCTATCCCTTTCATCACAACATCAATTATAATTATAAATCCACAGCATCATATGAATCTCAGCAAGTCCCCCACCATGTGTCATCGTGTTCTCATTCACAATTTCCCGCTAATAATAAACCTTGGAATGTTCCTACCCCAATAAACACAAAAACCACACCCTGTTAAGTTAGACTATATAGAAAAACTGATATGATTTGATATAAAAAGCAAGAGATACAAAAACAAATAAGAATATTAACTCAGTGTTTGAAATTTATTAGTGTTAAAAACATTAGGACTCGACTATATAAACAGATACTGAGAAAGCAGTGAAACTGTAACATCTTAGTCGTCCTATACATAGAGAAGAAGTAGTACGTAGTAGATGCTTTCGAAACCCTACTCTAACAAAAACCAAGACATTTAGTTTCATCACCACTGTTGAGAAACTTGGAGAAGATTTTCACCAATGGATCCCTGTCCCTTCGTGCGTCTCATGGTAGACTCTTTAGCTCTCAACCTTCCCTCCGCCACCAAACCGCCACCTGTCTCCGGCGTCCACCCTTCCTCTACCCCATGCTTCTGCCAAATCCGCATCACCAATTTCCCCTCTCAAACCGCGCTTCTTCCACTCTCTTCTTCCTCCTCCGGCGACGCCAACCCCGAAGCCGCAACCTCCGCCCCGGGCTTCCACCTCGACTCCGCCGCGCTCCGTCGCCTCTCCGCCAAACCTCTCACCCTCCGCCTCGCCGTCTACTCCGGCAGCACCGCCCGCGCCTGCGGCATCTCCTCCGCCAAACTCCTCGGCCGCCTCAACCTCACCCTCGACCTCTCCGCCGCGCTCTCCCGCCCCAACACCTTCCACTCCGGCTGGCTCAACCTGAGAAAGAACAGAACCGGCTTCGAACCGGAGCACAAGCCTGCGCCTCGGGTTCACATTGTGGTCCGGTCCGAACCGGACCCGCGGTTCGTGTTCCAGTTCGGTGGCGAACCGGAGTGTAGCCCGGTGGTTTTCCAGATTCAGGAGAATAATATCAGACAGCCTGTCTTTAGTTGCAAGTTCAGTGCGGATCGTAACTCTAGATCCAGGTCAGTGTCTTCGCAACAACTTTTCTTCTTGTTAAACTATTCTATGCTGCATTTTTTTCTTTAATTCGTTAGAATAAAAAATATCAAAAATTTATATTAATTCATAGACTTGTTGAAATAATTGAGCTAAATCTCATTACCGTAAATTTAGGTCTAGTTAGTGTAGTTTTCAATCACTCTATCTGATTCTGATACTCTCACTTCCTCAATCAACCACTCTACTACATATACTCCTTTATTTTCACCTTTTTTTTTTCCATATACATTCATTTTTCTAAAAAATATACTATGTGCTACTTTCTACGTAGTATGGCAGAGAGACACAGAGATTACACACATCTGAAATAATGAATTTACTTCTTTTTTTTTTAAATTAAAATCATGTTTTGATTAAATATTAGGACATTAACTTTGGATTTAATTACCATGTTTTGAGAGAGAGCATATAGTTTTTTTTACATTGATCAAACTTGTATACAATTTCTTTCTTTATGTATTTTTTGTTATTGTTCTACTATTGAATAGAAGTTTTGACTTTTATTAAACTTTTATTATATAAATTCTAATTATAATTGAAAAACTACACAAAAAATAATTAAGAAACTGCAGGTAAGTTTTGACTTATTTACATTCTCATTTAAGCATTTTATTCCGTTTAATTAATTGGTATTTTATTATTTAGGATTGAATATATATATATATATATATATATATAGGTAATGTTTAGTTTCCTTTGAGTCGTTTATTTTAGAAAATGCGTTACATATAGTCTTTGTCCTTCCAAAATTTTCGTCTTCTATTAGTCTTTTATTTATAGAATAAGAACAGCATAGGATGATGCGTTTTCGTTAATAAGAGATTAAAAGAAGATTTATTTCTAGAAACTAAAAAGAAAGTTTACCTTGTTTATTTGTGACTAAAAAGATAAGTATGAACTGTGACAAAGAGTAATAATGGTGGGAATCTTTTTATTAATAATATAGACAACTCGTAATAATAGGTGAAATGTAAATTTATATAAAAAATAATTGACATAAATAATAACGATCTATGATTTGTGTTTTCTAATTAACTAATCATGAATTCAACTTTAATTTCATGCCAATATAATTTGATATCAATATTATGGTGAGAAAAAAAAATACTATGTACTAAAGAAATACCAAAGTTTTGTGAAGCAAGAATTTATTGGTGTGGGTTGGCAAAGTTACTGGTGGGGCTAATATGTTTGGTCAGTTATAGTCATGAATTAAGGTGAGGGTTTAGGCATGTGTGCTGGCTTGTCGATATCATCCTTGTAGTTGGTACCTAACCATCAATCAGCACATGCTTAGTCCAGCTCACAATTCCTTTTCATGCCTTCACTCTCGTGACGTCGTGGCTTAGTTTAGTTGTTATCCTTTTCTGTCCATTTTCATTTGCTTATTGGTATCATCGGCACTTTGTTTCTGTCTATTTCTCGTGAAACAAACATGCAAAACGCCAATGGTACAACGAAAGTTTCATTTTCATGCTTGGCAAACTGCCCTTCACACTTCAATTTCCACATTCTTAACACCTTTTTTGTCACTCTCCTGCTCACAACTTTAATTCATTTTTTTATTTATAAATATTAATTATTAATTTATTAGTTTTTTTAATAAGGAAAAATCCATCTTTTTTTTTTCTTTCCTAATCATTCAACCAAATTTATATCTCTAACATTAATTTACTTAACCACTTTGCTGGTTTCTGAGTATTCATTCTTTCAGTTACTTTGTCTTTAGCAGTTTTTTTTAATACTTTAATAAGATAAACGTAAAATCATCGGCAACTAATTTAATTTAATCATAGATAATTACGAGGAATTAATTAACAACACCTATAAATGTTTGCCAAGTTCAAATTAAGCTATCTTTGCATGTGCTGTGGTATCTGGCTGCATTGCATACCCAGGTTTGGTCAAACAGACAGGCCGAGATTTTCTAAACTGTGAAACTTACCTGCCCTGGATTCCCTCCCATGTGCCAGTATCTGCCTGCAGTCGCAATATCTCTTACAATTTATTATCCTACCACGTTTGACATTTTTCATTAGGTTGTTTCCTGTTATACTAACTGAATTAATGAATATTTTTTTTATCATATGCTTTTCAAATATTTAATTATTCCTCTTATATCTGAGAATCAATACTTTCATCTTCACATATTTGTATATGCATGATAGGTATTTTTGATACTAATATCAGTGGATATGCTTCACTGATATGTATCTATAAAGTATCTTAGTCTTTAAAAAGGTTATAAAAAATTTAATACGATTAAATATAAGATATAAAAGTCTGTATAATATAGAGACATGAAAGCATTTTTCGTTGATGAACCAACAAGAGAAACTGTCCTCCTTTCTGGATGATTTCAAGAAGGAAATAGGATTGATACTATTCCTTTTTATAGACAATAAGAAGTGATTTATAATGTCAATGACTTAAAAAAGATTATTTTGCTTTTAGTAATCTCCAAGAAGTATGACTTTAATTTGGATTTGTAAAATTACAATTATATAGTTATTATGTTTTATAATCTTGTCTTTTCAATATTTTTATATGATTGATTGAAATTTGTTAAAAAAATATCATCAATTTGATAGATTTCATTTATCATTTAAAAATTATCTCTCTTAATTTATTTATGATAATGTGGCTAGTATTTCTCTTTTTTTTTTAGAGCAACCTATGATTCGCATCTATGCATGATAGGCTCTTATTCATGATTTGTTTTTCTTTTTACTTAATGAAAATTCAGGTGTCTACCCTCAGATTTTGCCAACAACCCCAGTAGATGGAGGAGAACCTTGAAGGGTATTAGAGAGCGTCATGGGAGGGAGAGAAAGGGTTGGATGATAATGATCCATGATCTCTCTGGCTCACCCGTTGCAGCTGCCTCCATGATAACCCCATTTGTCCCTTCCCCTGGTTCAGACAGAGTATCAAGATCAAACCCAGGTGCATGGCTCATTCTTCGCCCCAACAATGGTGCCTCTGTGAGTAGCTGGAAGCCATGGGGCCGTCTCGAAGCGTGGCGAGAACGAGGCCCTGTCGATGGCTTGGGCTACAAGTTTGAGCTCGTCACTGAGAATGGACCTGCCAATGGGATACCAATTGCTGAGGCCACAATGAATGTGAAAAAGGGTGGCCAGTTCTGCATTGACTACAAAGTGATGAGGGATTCTGGATTGGGTTCAAGGTTGAAAGGAAAAGGGTTTGTGATGGGTTCCACAGTGGAAGGTGAAGGCAAAGTTAGCAAGCCTGTTGTGCAAGTTGGTGCACAGCATGTGACATGCATGGCTGATGCTGCTTTGTTCATTGCACTTTCTGCTGCCATTGATCTTAGCATGGATGCATGCAAGCTCTTCTCGCATAAACTAAGGAAAGAGCTTTGCCATGAAGAACAACAAGTTTCCTTTCCCTAAAAACCTGCTAGAAGAATTGAATTGTTGTCCTTAGTTAAATTACAAGTTAGTTATCATCTGCTGCAGTGATAGCCAATGCGTTCCTAGCTTGATGGATAGTGGGAACTCTGGTTTGAGCATAGAGACAGACTTGCAATTAATTATCAAGTCTTTGCAGCTGCTATGGCGGATTCAGTTTTGTGAATGTTGTCAGGAAATTAATCAGAGTTGCTAGTTTTGTTGATTCTACCTTTTTCTGGTTGGATTTTCTAAACAGCAGAAATTAGAGGGGTGATTTTAGCAGCATTTTTTGTACTGAACATGTACAGAGTACAGACAAACCACAGGCAAATGTATGTTTATATATTTTTATTTTTTTATATATTTATTAATTTTTTTTATGTCTTTATGATGATGTTTGGTTCTGCATCTTGTGCCAATTGACGACTTTTACTTTTGTTTGTGTGTTTGGATAATCTTTAAAATTATGATAAATGAGGTGAGTTTATTTTAATTTTGATTAAATTTTTGTTTTTAAAATTATGATAAAATCAATTATGATAAAAAAACATTATGATACAACTCAAGTAAGTAGGAATACCTTCTGCCTCTATCAAAATTAATTTTATAAAATTAATTTCGTTCAAAATGAATTTTATCACCATGTGTTCGACTAGACGCTGCTCTCCAACGTAGATTAATTTTTTCTTTAACATGACCACAACCAAGTATATATGTAGATTATTTAATCTGTATTTTTAATACACTTAAATATTTTTTTTTATTTCTAATACATATTAATTTTTGTGGTGATTTTTTAATAAATTTTTTATTTTGCGTTAAGTACCTATTAAAATAATAATTTTATTTTTAATTTTTAATATTTTATTTTAATCTCCTATAAATTAATTAATTTTATTTTAATCTCGATTAATTACAGAAAAAAATCACCTTTTAAATATTTGTTTCAAAGATTCTACTACTTTTTCGGACCCGAAGTGATATCAATTCTTTTTAATATTAATTTGCATTTTCATTATCGTCTATAATTAATTGTTTCCTGCGCGAAAACCAGATATGTTCAATAAGACTTCCTTTGATGATTTGATGGACTTGCGTACAGACCCATGTCCAGTTTGCCGGCCAGTTTGAGATTGTATAACGAACTTCTCGGATTGGGTTTCAAGATATTTATCTTAACTGGAAAGAAGGAGCATCAAAGAGGTTTTACGGAGAAAAATCTTCAACCTGTCGGGTACACAAAATGGGAGAGGCTCATATTAGGGTACACAAATTATTAATTCTTGGATTATATTAGTCTAAAAAAATATAAGGAATAAGAGTCGATTTACCCTGAGTTTGGTGATATTCTCAAACGAATAAAGTTCCATTTGAGTTTATGTCCGGACTACAAAGTCTATTTTGTTGGAATCATTTCTTAGATTAAACAATTACTCATATTAGTATAGTTTATTTTTTTTAATCGGTAAATATTAGTGATAACGGTTAAATATGAGTTATTTTTATAATGAAAATAGATTAAAAATATATTTAAGAATAATTATTTAGCAGTTATTCATGCTTAATTGTTAAGAATTGATGTTTTTTCTATTCATGACTTGCAATTATAAAAGGGAGGGATTAAGAGACTTAAAGCTCAAGAAAACAACAAACATTGAAAAAGATCCAGCCCAATACGCGCATAATGCGGAGAGTGTGCTCAGTGTGAAAACAAGCACTGGTGCTAAGCGAGGGAGAGGCGAGCTAAGCGCGAATACAGGCACCTGCGCTAAGCGCGACTACGCAACCCAAATGTACCCCCAACAACTATAAAAAGAGAGACAAGTCAAGGAGAAAAGACACTTCTCAAAGCACTCTAATACACACTCAAAGCCTGGGAACTCTCTCTTAGAAAATTCTCTCTTCTCTCTCATCATTTTCTATTCCCTTTTTTCATCTCTTTTCCTCCATCAGTTCTTATACCCCTCTTCTAGTGTAAGACCCCTTATGGCTATGAGAGGCTAAACCCTTAGGGTCTGATAAGCCTAAAAAGCCAAAAAATGTATTGTATACTTCATATTTATCAATGTCACAAGTGTTTTCTTTCCTATTATCCTTTCTTACTTTTAATTTCATGCATCATTCATCTTTCCATTATTTTAGGGGTTAGGTGCTCGAGAGAGAGTAATCCTTAATAGGAACGCAAGGAAGGTTTTGCATGCATCAATTTTAGGAATTAGTCGCTCGATAAATGGTAATTTCTAATAGAACTAAAAGAAAGATGTATCTTAATAAAATCATTACTAGACATAGAGTGATTGCATTATGTCCATGCATCAAAGCAAGCATCTAGAATTAGAATTTCATGCATTTTATCTATTAAATCTTTGCAAAGACATTTGGAAGATAGATAGGTAAAATAGGTTTGTCATCATGAGACATCAGGAGCAAATAATCTAATAGATGTGGGTAGGATAAATTCACCTGATTGATAAAGAAAAATAAAAAAAATAATACATCTTAGACAAATAAAACATGCTAGATCCTAACATTCTTATCTCATTGAATTCTCTATTGTTTTTTTTTGTTTTCTATTAATAGTTATTATTTTATATCCTGTTCTTTTAAATTTATCTTTTATACATCATATTATCTTTTCTTCTTATAAATTGAAAATTATACAACACAAGTACAAAACAAAGTTCCCCTAACAATCGACACTTCAATGTTTGAGTCTTTACTACTTGGACATTTGGTACACTTGTCAAACGGTTAACAATTAATTTGTTAAAAATGTCCATTGAGAGGTTACAAATGAAATGTTGATTTCATAGGATACTTTTTAGAGAGAAAAACTAGTTGTTGTATACTAAATGCTAGCATGAGTAAAGAATCTACTTAGGATGTTAGGATCTTGTTACTAAGGAATCTCTAGGTATATATATGTAAGCACTCTTTAAAGGGATAGTTTGGTGAGCCTTCTACTCTATTTTACTTCAACCAAATCACCTTTCTTTCCATCCTATTTATCTTCTTTTATCTTCTCACCTATTCTCTTCCATTCTCTCCTCACAAACAAACAATACCTATGAGGATGATTTGGTTGAAGAGAGAAAATTACTATTCAAGAAGAATTTTTCACAAAATAGCATAGGTTCTACTTCTCTTTCTCTTTACTTTAATTCAAATATTTCTTTTCAATTATCTTTTATTACTTTCTCTTCTACACAACCAACACACACTAAATCATGACAGGTCTTGATGTGAAGTTCACCTTAACTTTAGTCTTTTGAGCATGTTTTCTATTATTGGGGGAAGAATTAATTGACAAATTACAAATTTCGTAGGCTCCAGTTTTTATTTTAAAAGTCTCACTCAATGATTGTCTAATTTTTAATAAGTTTTAACCATTAATATAAAGTGTGTTATTAACAATCCTCTCTCTATATAAGAAGCATATCAACTATATAATGTTTAAATTTATCAATTTTCTTCAGATTGTTCCAATAAGTGGTGATATGTTACTTTAGCTTTTTTGTCTTTCAGGCTTACTACATAAAAAGTGGTTTGACGCTTAATTATTTGATAAAATAATTTAGATGGATGATAATTGTTCTGAATAAATATTTATTTTGGAAGTATGTATGTATATGTTACTTTTACAGTTGAAGAAGAAATAGGAGTAAATTGGTTTTGTAAGTTATCCTGAAAATTTATTGAAATTAGTTAAAAATAGTTTATGAACGTATTATAAACCATTTTCATAAACTTTTTTTTTTAAAATAAGTCTAAATAACTGCAAATAAACTTTTCTAAATGTATCTTTGGTTTGTGATTTAAAACAGCTTATCATTGATGTTGCAGTGAGAATCTTTAGTTGAAAAGCTGCTTTTGGACAAAAGTTCTGATGGGAGTTAAAAGTTAATCAAATCCAAATACATACCAAAGGAACCAAATCCTAATCAAGTCATTGTCGTTGATGTGTAACACTGTCTTGATGTAACTAGCCCTTAAGAAAAGGAAATCTGAGTGTAACTGTATAGAAGATGGGTTTCTACAATTGTAATTGTTAAGGGTTGTGTTGTTTTGACGGATTGATTTCGTTGCCTAAAGTCTGAAATAAATAGTATCAGAATTAGGTAGGGGAGTTTATCAAATATCAATGGCTCTCACATCTATGGAAATCGGGTGATTAATGAATAGATTCTATTATGCGGTTGTTATTACTACTTGGAAGTTAATTTTAGCAGGATGGCACGTCTTCTTTATTTCAATTGCCAAAATGAATGAAACGCAAAAAGGTAAACGGACCTCACAATCACAATGGTCAAAATCTAAAATTGTTTTTTCTCAACACAGTAATTGTATATGTGAGTTTCTTGGTTTAAGTTGATTATGGTTTTCTTTTTCTAACTTTGGACTCTGCAGATTTGAGATCTTCAATGAGACTTCCTTTGATAATTGGGTGGACTTAGCTGCAGCCCCAGCTTTGCCAGCTAGTTTGAGTTTGTATAACGAGCTTAAGGAATTGGGCTTCAAGATATTCCTCTTAACTGGGAGAAGTGAATTTCAAAGGAATGCCACAGGGGCAAACCTTCTGAGTTCAGGGTACAGAGATTGGGAGAGGCTCATCTTAAGGTACATAAATTATTGGTTCTTGGAAATATAGATGTCTTGTTCTGTTTTTTTTTTTTTTTTGTTAGCAGGAGGGATCGAACCCGCGACCTTTTCTCCTTGCTTTCTCTCTTAACCATCCAACTCACCTTATATCTCCCATGTCTTGTTCTGTTAAATAATTTTCACCTGAAATTCCTTCTTAATGAAACAGGGTCTTCTGATCAAGGCAAACCGGCCACTACTTACAATTCTGAGAAGAGAGCAGAGTTGGAGAATGAAGGCTACAGGATCCATGGGAACTCTGGGGATCAGTGGAGTGATTTGGGGGGTTATGCAGTGGCTGCACGGTCTTTTAAACTCCCAAACCCAACGTACTATATTCCTTAACATAGAAATGGCTTCTCAGAAATCTGTATTCTTTTTCACAATTGCCTGTTGTATTACCTGCCCATGATTTTTCATGGTAAGATCACGCTTGTTACAACAGGGATTCTTAGTGACACTAGTTTCTAATGTGTTGCATGTTACATTAAACTTTGAGGAATAATTCTTTTTTTTCTGTTTTGTGTGTGTACAATGATGATGCTGAAATTTGAAACTAGAACCTTATACAAATTATTCAAACACTCCACTAGGCTAGCCTTGGTGGGGTCTTTGAGGAATAATTCTAAATCTTTTCTAAACAACAGTTTCATACTGTCTCACTAAACTGAAAAAGTATAGAATATTTTTTATAAGAGTTGATAAAAAAATATAATAAGAAGATTTAATACATTACTTTATTTTGTGCTTTAGCAGGTTTCACCAAATATCACTAAATAGTTTAAACTATTAGGTTGTTCAAACAACGGCATCTCTAGTGCAATCTATGCAATATGCATATTTAGGTATAACCTTGTGATGATTATCTTTTAAGTATTAACCAAGCCACAGTGGCAATCTCATGTTATCCTCACTTGTATAATTGAAGTTGGATTGGGACAGGTGGACCTCTCGAAGTAATTTAGATATAACCTTGTGATGTAACCCAGTGCATTACAGTGGGGTCAAATTTAACTGTTAAGAAGCTATCACGTAGGGCCTTATCGAATGCGATTAGTGAAGTTGTTGAATGGAATAATTGGAGAACCCGTGATAAAGCAGTACAAATTAAAGTAACCAAAATCAAACAAACATGTCACGAGAAACATAAACTACTGCACTATCCATCCATCTTTTATGATGCGGGTCGAGGTAGATTACTAGAAGCATAGCATATAATTTACACAGCTATATAATAACAATTTATTATATATTATTATGTATGGTAAATTAACTTTCAAAATAATTATTTTAAAATAATTTAAATAATAATTTGTGATTAAATGACAAATATAAAACTATTTTACATTTATGAGTATATAATCTTTTTTCTCATAAAATGTGGCATGTGTATTACCCGTGCACGCCAAGTATATATAATCATGAATATGCACAAGGAGTCTTTGAAAAATGAAATTAGCAGAATTGTGAATTAAGATTGGTAGCAGTAATTAATGGAACAGCTATGACCAACCTGTAATAATGCAACTAATAATAACCATCAAGGAGGAGATGGTGAAGTGGGATCAATGTGCTTAGACTTACTTACAGCCATTGAACCACAAACAAGAGGCCTTGGTGTGGGGATTCTGAGACAACTAAGACTTCCACCTGGGATGCCAGAGCACTCAGGTGGAGGTCTCTGCATGTCCCTATCAGGAATGCAGTTTAGTGAGAAATCAAAACCAACATTCCTAAAGAAAAGCCTTGAGCATTGCTGGCTGAACCCAGAAAAGAAATTGTAAGCAACAGTTAGATTTGCAAGGCTTCTCAAAGAGCACACTACATCTGATAATTCCCCAGAGAGCTTGTTATGAGCCAAATTGAGAACTTCTATGTCTTGCAGGCATGACAGTGTGTCTGGCAAATGACCCATGAGTGAGTTGAAGCTCACATCCAGAACTTGCATCTCTGTGAATAGCCCAACTCCCTCAGGAATGCAGCCAGTTAACTGGTTATTGAGGAACAGAATCTCCTTTATTTTAGAACCCATGAAGCCCAAACTTGCTGGGATGCTACCACTCAACTTGTTGTTGGCTAAGTTTATCACTGAGGCTGGGGAACTGCCCAAGTTTTGGGGGATTTCACCTTCAAACTGGTTGTTATTGAGGAATAATGCATCAAGGTTCTTGCTGAAAAGTTCCTGAGGGAGGGGCCCAGAAAAGTAGTTGAATCTGAGGTCCAAGTAGATGAGGCCTGGCATGTACAAAGTAGCAGCAGGGAAAGGACCTGAGAGTTGGTTGTTGCTGAGGTCTAACTCTTCCAGAAAAACCAGGTCTCTGAATGTATCAGGAACAGTGCCTGTGAATCTGTTACTGTTGAGGTGGAGAAGAGACAAATCACTGAGTAGAGAGAGCTCCTTCACAAGGGTTCCTTTCAGATTTGCATGGTTGAGATCTATGCCTGCTACAACTGGGAATGCTGATGCAACCATTTCATCTTGAGGGTTTGCACAGAAGACTCCTTTGTAAGCACACACATTAGGACCAACCCAACTTGATAAAATCTTAAGAGGGTCCTCAGTGATTGCAGATTTCCATGCCTGAAGTGCTGTGTAAGCTCCTTCAAGATTTGGCACTGAGGATCTAGGTGGCTCTGGGCTGTTAATCCCTCCACCAACCCAAACCACTCCACCACTGCCACCATCACCACCACCATTCCCATTGCCAACACCAACACCAACACCAACACCTACACCAACTCCACCACCAACACTGAAGGCAGCTTTTGTTGTACTTGAGTGGAGAATGAGGAGGAGAAAAGCTAGAATGCAGCTATTCTCCATTTTTAGCTGAAGATAGATACCAAAATGCTTATTCAAAAGGGTGTATACTTCTTAGCTAAGCTTGTCCAAAATCTAAATAAGGTTGCTGCATTGAAGAGAGAGAGTGGTGGACTGGTGGGGTTGATTTACCCTTGAATGTTCCCTAACTTTTTCCCCATTTTCTTTTAAGTTTATGTAATTGAGTTTGTTTGAGGCATACCTTTGTACAACTTTTTCTGTACAGATGTTGACTTCCTTTGAATGTAAATTTCTGTGTCAGAACAGTGTGGTGAGGTGAGAAGGTATGACTAATCACTAATCACCACAACTTTTATGGTGCTTATTATTAGTGGCTACAGACATACAAACGATCTTTCAGGTGTTGTGGTCTTATTTACAAAGCCAAACAACAATAAATAGATAATTAACAATAGATAGGTACGATATTTTTTAACAATAGATACGTACCTTGATTTTGACCACAACGTCAAGAATTTGTAAGTGTTTGTGCCTGCAACGAGACCATAATTGTGGTTGAATCGGCTGTATTTGTTTGCGATTTCTCACAATTTCAAGAAACATGACAAAATCATGATCACGACCACAGTTTAAAACCTTGGATAGATACCCCCCATCTTAGATTTATATACTTGAACTTGGTTTTTCTTATTAAAAAGGAATTGTGTTAATTTAATACTGTTGGAAGTGAGTAAGGTGAAAAAACAGGATAATTAATGGTGAAGGTTGCACATGCTATCTAAACAAGATTGAGCACTTTAATCATATTAGTGAAAGCTGTTTGACACTTCCTTAGCTCCAGAAAGCACAATAAAAAAGGCCAAGTTGAGTGTACAGGGCATATAGCTTAGTTGACACACTTTCGTTCTTTTGGAAACCCTCTAACATTTAAGAAAATTGATCCTGTGAATCTCATTTTGTACCAAGCAATAAGGAGAAAATAAAAAGATGAAAAATAGAAAGTACTTTTAACCGAGGGGCTGGTAGAGGGAAATTAATTTGTGATGAATGGTTGCCTGTTGGTAGCTACTAGCTACTAATTGTCCGTGCCTGCTCCATTGGTTCATTAGAATTTTAAAAAAAAAACTCTTATTAATTTTCATTTATATTAGAATATCCTTCATAATCAAACTATTCCTAATAAATACTACTGCTAACTCGCTATTGCTATTCCCACGTAATAATGAAAAATTAACCAGATCAAAAAGATATGGACATGACTTAAATACATTTTCGTGATTGAGAAGATAATTTGAAGGGTCACAAAAGGAGTAACAATTAGTCTATTGAAACAAACAGCCAAATTAAACATTTCCTAATTGAGAAAGTCTAAATCTTGGAGAAAAGTTGAATAATAAAAATAGTTTGATTAAAAGGCACATTGAACATCATGAGGCATACATTACAGGGTACAAAAACTTTCCCAACAGTGGACGAATTTTGTGAGTAAAGTAGTGCCTTCCAAATTTATACTACTATTGAACTGCAATTTCTAAAGTTCAACAAAAGTTAGTGACTTTCAGTGTTCAGTTCCCTTCCTTATCTAAATAATGAGGACATGCTCCAGCAACCAATCATTAGACTGAGCAAGTTTGGTTTGAAAAACTGAGGGGAGAGAAAGCTAGCGCACGCCATTTCATCAAAAGCAACTAGCTTCCGAGTTCTATGGCTGGTCATGAACATTTGTTCCAATTATATAACTAAGAAAAAGGGAAAAGAAAATCCCCAAAAGATAATGGACAAAAGGGAGAGATTCCTCTTGTTCAGTTCTTCTACAACATAAGTGGAACTCGTTGAAATTTTAATGCATAGCCACCAGAACTTCAGTATACTTTATAATGGTATAGTGCTATTCACATATTCAAATGGAGAGAGTTAACCAGTCTACCACATGGACATAAATTTGGCATTCGTCACTTGAAAAAACATCCCTCAAGAATCAAGATTTGGTCAAAGTTAGTCTCTATTTTAAAAATAATTATTTTGATTCTTATATCTTTCAAAATGTGGTGGTGGATTTCATCCCTAATTAAATCAAAATGTAGTATAGGGTCAAAAATAAAATAAACCATATTTTAGAAATACAAAGACTAAAACTACCGTTTTTAAAATGTAGGATTTTTTTTAAAGGATTTAAAATGTAGTATAGATTCCTCTTGAGAGTGTAAAAAATAACTTATCCATAAAACTTTTTTCTACTTGAACATAAGTAAGCAATAAATCCGAGCCTATTCAAGTAAAAAATAAACTGAGAAAGTGACACTCTACGGTCAGAGTCTACACAATATGTAGTTGAGTGATATGATAGGTCTTACAAACTAAGCATTAAGTAATTCCAAAATTGTGAAGCTATTGAACTAAAACTTTTTCAAAGCATCGAGGGTTATTTATTGCCAAATGCAAATAAATGGCCAAGGCATAATAATATTAGACCAGTCTATGTGCATTATATATAGGCTATCTGTTACATTCTTCACATTCTTTGTTTCAGGCTTCAAGATCTATTTTAATTAACACTTTTCAATTAATTGCAAGTTGCATGTGCTATCACCAATATCAATAGGGTTATCCGGTTAGGTGTGGTGTGGTCACGTGTAATTATTGCAACATGGGTTTGATTTAGGCCCCATCTTGAATCCTTCTGGGGTTGTTGCTGCATAAATGTTTATGTTCCTTTGCCTTTACTTCTCTATCTATGCTCATCATCAAGATACTGGTGTCCAGCATGTATCCTCGTTGGATTAGGACTTAGCGAGAGAAAATGGTACATGAAAATCTCTTGTGATTATGAAATTGCAAATTTCTGAGTTAAGAAACCATCGAGTACGAAAAGGAGAAGAAAGAACTATGTGTGTATGTATGAGATTTACTAACGCGCGTATTTTAATTAGAGTATGTTAACAAGTTACTGTACCGTACCGGTTGATATATTTTAAGAAATTAAAATTTGTTATTAATGTACTATCTCAACTGAAAAACATGTGTGTATAATATAAATTCAGTTGACTCTTAACTGGAATACGTTAACAAGTTATAAAAATTATATATTTTAAGATAAATCATTACGTTTTAATAAAATGACTAATAATGAAGATAAAGATTTTCTCTTTATCTTTATCATTTATTTTCTTAAAATTTAATATTATAACATGTAACTAATCTTAATTGTTAGATTTAAGAACTCGTAATTAAAAAAAATGTTACCTTTTATTAGTTATCCATACTTATCCATATGGAGATCATGATAATAAAGTTGAAAATTCATAATTATAGGAAGAAGAAGGTGATTTTGAAATTGATTTCTTTAAGCAAAAAATAATAATTAAAACAAATAAAGTGTTGTGCCAGTAAAACATAAGCTTAAATATAATTTTGGTATTTTTATTTTTAAAAATATGTAACTTTAATTTCTCTATTTTAAAATAGAGATATTTAGTCTTTTCATTTTTAAAATTCTATAATTTTAGTCATCTTATTTTAAGATAGAGACATTTAATTCTTCAATTATATAAAATCCACGGTTTTAATCTTTCTATCAGATTTAAAGTGTTAATCGGTAAGAAATTAACTTGATGTGATTTAAATTTATATAATAATGTAACACAAGAATTTGTTTAATCTAAGTCATAGTCAATGTTAATATCTTAATAATCAATTATTTCAGTTTGAGTGAATGATTAAAATTACAGATTTTACAAAAAGTAAGAGACTAAATATCTCTGTTTTAAAATAAAAACTAAAATTATAGATTTTAAAAAATAGAAGAATTAAAATTACATTTAAACCTACAAAATACGAGAAATATGTTGCTTTTGCACTCAACATGACATAGAACATTGATGAATAAAAACCAAGTTTATTCCATAAAGACAATTAATCGTAAAGAAGCATCACGGTGGATTTTGCCATGAAAGATGAACTTGAATCCTACCACAAGAATTAAACTTAGGAGGTTGTTAGAAAAACTTGATAAGAAGACTCTGGGTTGGAAATAGATCTTTAATGGTATCACAGTTTCCTTATGTATATATAAGATACACAATAAAATTATAATTTTATTTTGTATTATTTTAATTTTTAACAGGATAGAAACTTAGTTTTGTTATGTATTTTTACACGATAAAAATATGTTTTTGTCATGTTAGGGGTCGGGGTACATCCTCCATACCAGTGGCCAATCCCCATAAAATAATAAATTGATACTAATTTTATGCACTTTACACTTTTAAATTTGTAGAAGCTTAGGACTTTTGTTTTTTATTTATTATTATTATGAGATTGTGTATTTTGTATAAATTTTATAATATTTTTTGTCTGTGAAAATATTATAGACTACATTTGTGTCTCCACTAATGAAATTTTCTAAATCCGTCATTGTTCCATAAACAATGGAATTGTGTTTCTTTTGTACAATATAATGAAAAAACTCGAACCTGTGACTTTTGCGTGATTAACATGACGTTTTAACCAACTAAGCTACTAAGTCAATTATGTTATAAAATAATTAATGTCACTATATATAACACTAAAATTTATAATGTATATTTAATGTACATGTAAATTTACATAATAAATTTTGTGACAATTAATTTTGATCTAATAATTAATTTGTTTACATATATAAATTTTTATGAAACCTAGATTTTTATTTAAAATTTATATATGTAAAAAAAATACATTATTAGATCAAAATTAATTATAATAAAACCAAAAAATACATTAGCATATTTATGTTAATAATGTATTTTTTTACAATTTATATATGTAAAAAAATTAATTATTAGATAAAAATTAATCGTTACAAAATTTATTACGTAAACTTACATGTGCATTAAATATATATTATAAATTTTAGTATTATATATAATAACATTAATTATTTTATAACATAATTGGTCTATTAGCTTAGTTGGTTAGAGTATCGTACTAATAACACAAAAGTCATAGGTTTAAGTCCTGCGTGGGTCATTAATTTATGGATTCACAATTCGTATTAGCTTTATGTAAGGGTAATATTGGAATTGTCCATCTTATGCTGGGTGCACAAAGCAATTACGTTGTTTTTGTCCATATGTACGTATTGCTTCTTTTTGGGCCAATTCTATGACTTGTTTCAGAAATGCTTCAGATTTTGCTTATCTGGGCCTGGCCAGGAAATGCTCGTACGTATTATGCGACAAGTAGCCCTGATATGGGACTGTAAAATAAAAGTCGGTTTGAATCCATTTTTTTTTATATAGCGAAATTTAGGTACTTATTTTTCTAGCAAAACAAAAACCATTATCTCATAATATATATTATTAAAAAATTATTCATTGATGGCATGGACTACTTTATGATATCAGAAGTTATTGATAAATTTACAAAGTTATTAATTTAATGACAAATTTTACATGCTAACAATTTATCTCAGTTATGCAATTTATATATAGATTCATCTTAACTATACTACTTATAATTTTATCATTTTGTGTGCATTTATTTTATTTCTTTTTAATGAAATGAAATAAATAGTTTGTCATTACATATATACCTGTTTGTATATAAATAAATATAGCTAAACCAATTCATTTTATTTCTCAATCAAATTCTGAAAATGGAGAATTTAAAACCTTACATGGAATGGTGCAATTGGCATTTAGTGGCAACTACACTTTTTCATCATACAAATAGAACTCAAATATTAGAAGGTTTATAACAATTTATACATACTGTTAACCGGCCAATTGAGTTAGAACTCTATTGACAACTACGCTAGTGCTGAATAAGATTGTTCATATATAACATTTCCAAAAATATGTGCATTTGTTTATATATATAATAAACAATAGTTGGAGGGAAATGGAAGTAGTGAAATCAAATTAAAACCCCAAAGTGGTAGGGTCTTGAAAATGGAAGCAGGCCCAAAGCTGGGCCCATGTGGAAGAATCCAAAAAAGTTGGACAACAACCATGTTGTTATATTCCTCTTTGCACAACCACCATTTCACCTGCGAGTTCTTTATGGGACCATATCTCTGGCACACCAAGAAAACTAACCCTAACACTCACTGCTATTACCGTTCTCTCCATATATCCTCCCTTGCAAAAGCATCCAAAATCTTCCATAAAGTGAAAGAAACTGAATATCACCTTTTTAGGCCTCCTTTAAATTTTAAATGGCATGTGGAAAGAGACACTTCATCTTGCTAATTTCATGTCACCAACCCATGCCACCATCTCTCTTTTCTTTCTATTCTTGTTTAATTTATTTATATTATTAGAACATGCACACAAATCTAATTGCTTAATCCTATGGATCAATCTGAGAAACAGTGACAAGATTCTCTTACACATTATACCCTAGTGTACTTAATAAATTAATGAAATGCATATATATGATTATTATAAAGGTTCTTGCTAATTAGTGATATTAAGATATTGGTTAAAGAACTAAAAAAAATTATTATGAAATTATAGAATGTAAAAAAATTTATAGATGATACAATTTTGTGTATTTTAATAAAATATTTTATCCTTTTAATTTTTTAATCAATATTTTAAAGACCCTAATTAACATTTTTCTATTGTAAATATCTCAATACATATCTCTCTCACACACAAACCCCAATGCTTAGAGAAGGTAGGAGTTCTGGGATGATAAGTAGTTATTTAAAAAGAGCACAGAAATAAAAGCATCTAAAAAGTTTATTCTTGTCTTCTTATTCCCTCTTTATTCCCTTCAGAAATTACAATGAAGTTGCCCCCTCTTCATCTTGACTTTAGCTTTATCATGCATGTCCCATGAAAGAAAAGATAGCATTAACATGCACGTTACTCTCTCTCTCTCTCTCTGATGGGATTAGTTCATCTTTTCTCTGTAACACTGCAGGAAAAGATCGAACCTAACGCAGAATAAAGTAATAAAGAGGTGTCTGTCTCCTAGTATCACTCTCTTTCTAAAAAATTAAATGAGGAATCAAATAAAGAATCTCACCAAATAAACGTAGCTTGTATTGTTGTATTCAAAATCAAACTCAAAAAATATTTCAATCGATCAAGAAATTTGAACTACGGTTCCCTCGTTCTCTATAACAGATACAAATTTGTCGATAGATTCCTATCGAATGAAGTAATTAAAGTGAAACTTCCAAAATCATTTTAAATTAAAAGTGAATAGTATTAAACACACACACCTATACATATTTCATGTACATATATATTACATAACGTTACAGTTCAAAGAAGAGATCGTTGGTCAATTTAAGGGGACCCGCATCAAAATCTAAAAGATCTTCTTGAACTTCATCTCCTAAAGTAAGCTTTCTTTCTACTGGGAAGACATCAGCACCAGTAAAGCTTCGAGAGAGATTTAGTGCAGCTTACTGTACGTAGCTGTGGTGTGAAAAAAAAAATATGGTAACGGATGTGCATGAGATCAGATAAATGCAGAATCCAGACTAAATTAATTGGTTGCTACCATCCGGCATAAACAATTCAATTTGAGTGAGATAAGATTATTTGTTTTAAAATTCTACTTTTAAGTATTTAATGTATAGTTATATATTCAACACTCAAACTGAAAATTGTTAGTTAGGTTAAAACAACATTCTGCCTCAAATGATTCACTTGTAATTCCTCTTAATTCAAGAGTAATATTTTCTTACTTATAATACTATAAGCATATACATTTTGTTAAGTTATGAATGCTATGTAATTATTTAATTAATATAATTGTATACTCAACACTGAAATTATAAAGATTTTTAGTTAAACTAAAGCATCATCAGATAATTCACACCTTTAGTAATTCCTCTTAATTCAATAGTAATATTTTCTTGCTTGCGTTTTTATAATACTTTAATCACTTTAAATACCAAGTAATTTTAAAATATATCGATAGTTCTATATTTTTATTAGGCTATATATCTTAAATCTCGAGTAAAGTGGATTTAAACACCTTGAGACCTTGAATTAATTAGTTGTTTTTTCCCTATCCTCTCCCCCATTTACTAGATTTTATCTATTTTCATTATGTATATATAATTTTGTGACTTCTGATTTAATGTAAAGTGGAGTAATTAATTAACTGATCAGGCCACTAGAGTAACTTAACCTGTGTTCTTGCCCCGCGCCTGAGGTTCCACGTAAAGTTCTCGGTAATATACATTTTTAAAAGAGAAAGCGAAAGCTACATGATTCCCCTCTAGTTAAACCTTTCAAAAATGTGAAAAGAAGTAGAAAGTGAGGCGTAATGGCAAACTCTTTTGGACATTTCATTTTTCTATATGAATATAATTATATATAAATATAAAGAACAATTAATATTTTAGTGTAACAACAAAGTGATGAGTATCTACAGCACAAGTAACAAGGTGGTTTGCAGTTTGCACAAACTCATTGGTATATTTCAGGTATAAAAAACAAGAAAAGTGAAATTATACAAACATTTCAAAACAATAAAATAATAAGAATTATAGGAGGGATATGGTATAGTTATCAAAATAGTGATGATTTTCATGCGGTGGGATACATTTACTTTGGGTCTTTGGTTCTCCCACTCCATGTGTCAGAAGTGACAGCAGCCTTTTCTTGGGGGTTTTCTTTTCTTTTCTTTTCTTTCTCTTTGATTTACATTCTTCTACCTTTTGTTCTTTCTTTCCAGCTTGTCCCATTGCACACTGTATAGTTTCAGTGAGAGTCACCAAAGTTTTATAAAATGGCCACCATATATAGGAAAAGAAAGAAAAAAGAGAGCAAACTATGGATATTATTTCTTGGCCTTTTGTTGAAAGAAAACTTGAGGGAGGCTTCAAGCATTAATGATGATGACTATGATGCTGTCTATATGGTTTTTGTTTTTTCCCCTACAATCTCTCTCTCTCTCTCTCTTTTACTTTTTTTCGTTGGGTTCACCCTCTTCTACCCATGATGATCCTGGTTGTCAGGGTCTGGCCAATAAGAAGAGTACTTCAACCATTCAGCTTCTTGTGCATTTGTGATGGATGACTCCTGTAAGGGAATTGAATGTTAATGAAAATATTAGGGTTAGGGTTTCTAGAATATAATTTAATGATAATCTTAAACAACAAAGAGACACTATTACTATCATAATTCCAACTAATCTCCACGTAAAAATTGTTGAGTGTTATTTAATTTATTCTAACAAATTGAAATATTCAATTACATGTCTATATGACAAAACTATAAACACTATCACATAGAGATTGACTTGAACTATAATTAATGAAAATGGAAATTAACTGGTAGATGTCTTTCCACCTCGATCATGGTCAAAAGTGTCAAACGTCAATGGGCGTTTTTCCTAACATGGCCCGTAATAAAATAAAATAAAGTCTTTTTCTCTTTTCTAACCTTAATTAACTTGTTTATGACAATAAGGAAAAAAGAAAGATAAAACTATAGAATATTAGAAGTAGTTTAATGAGAAGAAAAAATGGTGTTAGTAGAAGTTTCTATCTCTTGTACACAATTGAAAAATGAAATAAAGAAAAGGTATTTTTCCTTTAAACTTCCTTGCGGCATCGATCGATGACCCACATTTTTGTTGTACTATTTTTTTTTTTTTTACCTCTATGCAATGGAAGAAAAACGTAGCCTCAAAATATAAAAAAGCAAACAAAAAAATGTTTTCGTTTTTTTTCTTTTTATTTCTTTTTCATTTCCGTGCCCTCTTTTTTCTTTTCTCTAGGCATTATGACACACAAAGTTCATATAATTCCGAGTCAAAAAGTTCTTTCTTACCTCTTTGATTTCAGTTGAAGTGCAACCCATTATGAGTTCCTCCAAACCAGACGCAGACCTTCCTCCAAGCTTATGATGTTGTTGCTGCTGTTGCTGCCAAGTGGACAAATACCATAGATGCATTTCCAAGGTCAACAATCAAATTCAAAACACACATCTTAATCATCGTGTTGAACAATATTCAAAAAGTGAAAAGACAGTTTCATGCTTGTGATTTATCAAACACTCACAAAAGCTTGCCTAGTTATTGAGTCTGACTCATGCACAATACCATGCAGACTCACTCCTTTGGATTTTCACATGCCAAGTGACTCGTCTGTTTTTTTTTTCTTTCACTACTCACCTTTCCTTTCCTTTTATTATTATTATTATTATTATTATTATTATTATTATTATTATTATTATTATTATAAGTCATACAAGGTGATAAACGTTTTTTTTAATCCTCCCATATAAACCTTTTAGGGAGCATATACAAAATTTAGCTTATTATCAAAGCAATTTAATTATAACCTTATATACTTCTTTAAAACTTTTTAAATAAAATTAACTCAAAAACTTATTATAATAAGTTCATTTTAACTATTCTTCTATTATGACTACTATTTGGGTTACTAGCTATAGTAGCTATCGATTATGAAAATTAAAAAGGAGGAAAATTATAATCATATATATAATCATGATTAAGAAGTGGGATTTGAGTTGTGATTACCTGAAAATTTTCATTTTGGAGCATTATTCTAGAGACATGGTAAGAGTTGTCATCGAGAATGATGGAAGTGTGGTGGAGGGGAGGAGGAGAGATAATGGTAGAGATGGGATGTGACGGCCTACTAATATGAAAAGCTGAGTTTGAAATTTGATGATGATGAGCATGTTGTTGTAGTTGATGATGATGAGGAGTTACTTGTGCTAGGTGCCGTTCATGCACTTCTTCACATGAACCTGATGCTTGCATTACTTCTCTTGCTGTTGAAGCCTCTCCTATTCCAACCTGCATTCTCTACCATCATATCATATTCAACTGTTAAACTGTGATATATATCTTCCTTAAAAATAAAAAATAAAAAATAAAAAAAATTGTGCATAAACGGATGAAAGTTTTTTTTAACTGTTATCTAATCACAAACTAACATGTGATAAATTTGTTATTTTATAGGATAAAATATTTTTATCCTGTAAGTTAGTGTTATTTTATGTTTGATTCTAGTGAGGTTATTTTTTTAATTTTAGTTTTTATATATTGGTGTTTTTTCAATTTTATTTTTTATTCATTTTAATTCTTGTAAGTTTATATTCTTTTTAATTTTAATTCTTTTAAATAATAATTTTTTATTTATATATGATCTCCATAAGTTTTTGTTTATAAAGATCAAAATTAAAAAAAAATTCAAATTTATGAAAACTTAAAATAAACAAAATATTTTATTATGATCAAATTTTTAAAAAAATTAATTTACTGAAATTAAAATCAGAAAAATAAACTTACATGAATCAATGGAAACTAAGCTAATTAAGAAAAAAGAATATATTAAATATCACCCAATCTTCTTAACTAGCTAGATACCTAGTCAACTATATATCAACCTCATCTTTTTCTTTTTTTTCTCGGTCTGTGAATGTACCTATTTTAGCTTTAACTTTGCTGCGTTCGTTCTATTTAGTCGTGTGGGTGTTACCTTTCAGCGGTAGGTAAACAAGCACTGGTTGGTTGAAACTGATTTATAATTAAGTCTTGCCCGTACACTTTCATGCGGTGTGTGCAAGCAATATGGTGTTATATCAGCAGCTACCTTAACCCTTTCATGTCCTAATTAATTTCACTTTTTGGTGCAAAAGCAAAACTCTCAATTTTACCAAAAGAATGTTCAGATACAGTGAATTGTGTTTCCTTTTGGTCAGCTATATAAGTGAAACATCACGTTCAATTCATTGATTTGAAAAAGAAAAAAAGGTGTCTAATTAAAATCATAACTATGCAAGTGTCAAATCAAACATGATGCTATATATATATATATATATATATATATATATATATATATATATATATATATATATATAAGGGAGCACGTTTGAATGATATATAAATGCATGATTGATATATATATGATTATATGTGTGTGTGCAGTGTATGTACCTCATCAAAGCTTTTCCTGAAAGGGATGAAGCTGAAGTGATCAGGTTTTAGCTGTTGAATATCCAAGGGATGATGATGAGTGAAACTTGTCATTGGAGGGACACCAACAACAGCAGACATCTCATCTCTGTGAGTAACAATTTCCTTAGAAGAACAACTTCCACTTCCACTGTCCCTTCTACCACTGTTGTTAGGTTCTCCACTTCCTTCACCAGTTGTTGCACTTCTATCTGACCAATTGCACTGCCTTGGCTGTGTCTGATAGAATATCTTTGACACCACAAGCTCTCCTTCTTTCTCTTCCTCATGCTGCCCCAAATGGTATTGGTGCATCACCCAGTTGGTTTTCTCAGGTTTTCTGTTCTTTCCGAAATTGGTGTAGAGGACAAGAATTTTCTTGCAACCCTTTTGTTTTCCATTCACCATCACTGGCCTGGTCTTACCAGTCTTGTGCCACCGGGTTTCTCCACCTTGCAAGTCGCATTCGTTTTGAATCTTTCTCCTCTTTCTTGTCCCAGTTGTGTAAGCCTTTGAAGGTCTATGGAAGAAGTGCCTGCTCAACCCATCTCTTGTTACTCCTGTTAGATGTATATATGAATCACCACACAACCCAAAATCAAAGTTAGGTCGACTTAGGTGAACTGAAAAATAAAACCCTTCTGAAATTATATATATTAAGTATAGTATAAGTTTCCTGAAAATACCAAAAGAGGTTTTGGTCTCCCTCTCTCTTTATATATATAATAAAACCTAGCTAAAAATTATAAAATGATATGGAATTATTGATAAGATAGTTAGAAAACAACACTAACTAACACCGTTAGAAAATAGTGAGAGTTCCCCGGCTTGTCATGAAATTGTAACCGGAGATATTACCTTATTTTTAAACAGATACATCTGGTGGGAGATGATTAATTAATTGGGTCACAAATATATAAGAAGTCTTAGATATATCTAGTTAAACCAAGAAATTAAGGGAGGTGATTTGAATTATTTTTTTTCAGTATATTTTCAGTGTATATCTCACACCTGGAAGTTTCTCCGGATGGGTATAACAAATTCCATCTTCTCCTTCAATAGTGGGAATGAACTCATCTATCAAAGGGTGTGATTTCATGTTCTTTGCCTCCACTTTGGCTTCAAGATGTTCTATTAGTTCTTGGTCTGTGGGATCAAACTTCACTCCTGCGGGCAAGCCTAGCCAGTCCTGCAGCCTCCAAGGAAAATTCAAGTGAAAAACCAAAATTAAAGTTAAAGAGAGAGAGATAAGAGGAACAAGAAGAATAATACATGGGAAACAGAAAATAAAGAGGGTGAAGCAGCAGCCTTTAATTAACAAAATATAATACTCAAACTTTAGCTATAGCATAAAATTAAAAAGGGGAAACCCCATCAAATGAATTGCACAAGCTAGAGTTCAAGAACAAAACAGCCACAATTAAGCATACTAATAATATGGCTATACTTTTTTTTTCTTGTGTATGACATGATTCTTGTTCATATTGTCAAAGGCTTTTGAGTGAAGAAAAGAATATTATTGAGATATTTTTCCGTACCGGCTTCCCTTCAAACTTGTGTCCGCAACCGGGGCACTGCTTGGATCCACACAACTGATGCTCTTCAAGCTTGGCATCTATGAGATCAGAACTGCTTACAGAACTCAAGTTGCTGATCTTACTCATCTCTGACGCGTGCGCGCGCGTGTGCTATCTCTCTTGATGAAACCAGATGCCTTCAAATACTATTTCAACTCCCTTTTTATGGAACAGTCCACAACTGAGCATGTCCGAGGTTGTTCTCTATATTACAAGAGCCGATTGAGATCCATCAAAACATAAAACTCTCCAAAATGATCAACAAATTAAGGAACTTGGATGGAGAAGGCCAGAATAACAATAATAATATGGCTAATAATTTTTCCTAAGCTTTTAAGAACTATATACATATTAAGAAATTAATTAAATATTTATTCTTGAGCAGATGCTGATCCGGTTGAGGAAACTAGCTATAGACAAGAATATATGTGAACAAAGAGAAAAATATCTTGAATATAGACAAAAAATAATGATGGAAAATATTAACCTCCTAGCATATACGCGATTGTTAAAGAGAGGAAAATCAGTCCTAAAGAGAAAAAAAAATCTGCAGAACCCAGGTGAGAATATGCAGGAAATAAGGAAAATATTCGGAGAGGATAAGATAAAGATAGAAGAAAGAAAGAGGAAACAGTTACAATAGGATTGAGCTATAAACCTTCTTTAACCATGGAAAAACACCAGAATTTCCTATCTAGCTCGCTACTTTAACTGAAGGCAGTGAGAAAAAGAAATAATAAAGGAAAAGGTGGCTATAGGAGCTGCTTCAAACACACATATAGTACCTTTACGTTTTTGCTAATTTAAAAAGTGCATGTATGTAGCGGTTTATGAGAGAGAAAGAGAAAGAGAGAGAGAGAGGAAAAAAGAGAAGCAAAGAAACAGGATAGAAAGAAAGAAAATCCGGTTGGTTTTTAATTTTCTGACTAAAGCTCAAATTCCAGACTCTCTCTTCTCCTCTATCCTACTAGCTTATTACACCTTTCTTTCAACCTTGACTACAAAAGCAAAAGGCACAAAACGGCCACATAGCTGTTACTAATCAAGGATCTTGTACCAACCCAACAATTTGTGTCTTATTTTATATATAATATTACTAGGATTAGGACAAAACTTATAGTTATTTAGGTGCTATATATATTGTTATTGTTATTTGTATTGTTTTTTATCAATAAATATTAATTTTTTATTAGTGAAAAAATTTAAACTCAAATTCCTCTTTTCCTCCAACTTTTTTTTACAATAAGATTAACATTATATGTCCCTTTTATTCTCCATTCAAAATTACCTAATCTACATGATCTTTTAATATAATTTTTTATTACATGAATTATTTAGATGGAATTCCAATTTTGATAAAAATAAAAATAATACAAACAATACCTATAGTAAGTAGTAAGTTTGGTCCTGAATTAAGCATTTATATAATACATTTATTGGTTTCTATCAACAGTTAACTACAGTTTCTCTTCTGTCAAAACAAAAAAACTACAGTTTATCTTCCATCAAAAGTTAGCAGGAAAAACAAATAGAATATAAAATGTAGATAGTCACTAATACGTGTCACAAAGTTTGGACTTTGAGTAATAACGACGACATGAGGCAGAATTACGGTCTCATTATTTAAGCATAACAGATTAATGTGAGACATATAATAAAGCCGAGATTTTTAGGGAGACAGAGGAAAGAAAGACATGGTGAGACACCCAGATGGAAATAAGGGAAAAAGGGATGATAGAAACTCACATGGGTTTTGAGCTGGAGTGCTGATCATGATGCTTTTGCCATGAATGTTTTGAACACAGAAGAGAGAGAGATGAGTGGGCAGTATTAGGGGGTTGCTTGATAAGCAAGACAAAGTTGTGTGTACTTGATGGACCACCACCTCTTCTCCTAATTACTAGAATATATATATATATATATATATATATATATATATATAGTTTACATGTTGCATGTAATAAAAATAAACTTTAATTTGTACACAGTAGCACTGATAAAAAAATTGCACTGTTAATTAATCAATAATTATATTATAAATATTTTTATGGTAGTTATTATTTATAAAAATTAATAAAGTTATCATATATATATATATATATATATAACAATATTATATTAGTTAATAGTATAAAAAATCTTCATATTGTTAATACATTTACAGATTTATCATTTATTCATGAAAATAATGGACACTAATAATTCTCGGGATAGTACTATTATTTTCCCCTTTTTTGCTAATAGATTTATAATTTACTGGTGCAGGGGGGAAAGTAAAGTGCGGTTAATAATTGTTGGGATGGTGGTATTATTTTTCACTGTCTTTTATATTTTGTCATCTACTTTAATTTGGCCTTGTGTTATTTCTATTCCGAGCTGCTTATATAAAGTATTGATCAATGGGACACAAAATTATGTATTTTTCACATATATAAGAAGTAAGAAGTAGACCCACACCACTTTGTGGGTCAAGCATGGAAATCTTATGCCCCCATAAAGTATCTTAATCAGATGATGGCTAGGTTTCACGTTTATAACAGCATTCTTTGGAGCAGTCGAGAGAAAAATGATGGAGGGTCCCTAATGATGTTTGAAGCATAGATAAATGGCCATGATTGCCCCTTTGTCTGCTGTCTTTTCCTTTTTTTTCTGTTTATCTTTCTCTTTGCAAATTGAGCCTCTTTGTTTTTATTTCATGGAGCTTATGCGAATAAGAAGGGGAAGCAGAATTTTTGCCTAAACATACAGATCGACCTAAGGAATATATCCTATCTTAAAGGTGTTTAGAAAAAGAGTTTAATGTGTGGATGACACTATTAAATTATTTTATATTATCATTTAATTATAAATTATTATAAATTACTGTTTGAATTACTTTAAAATAATTATTTTAAAAATTAATAAATTTATTATACATATTGAATTGTAATTGAAATGCATAATTCTTTTTCTCTTAGAAAAAATTGGTTTAAGGGTTCCAGAAAAATTCAACTTGCATAACATAACATCATTTCACAATTCTCATTTTGACCAATAATATTTAATTAAGGTGGGAAAAAAGAAAAAGAAATTAAGAGAATCAAATTACTTTGATTATCCATTTAAGTTGACCTTGGACGAACCAACCTAAGGAGCCCACGCTCTAACACAGTTTCATCTTCCCACACAACCTTTGTCTGCTTTGCATGAACCATACAAAAATATTCCACTGTTTAATAATATTTGTTCACCTATAAAATGGTTGGTGACACAGTTCCTAGAAACATCTCCTCTTATAGTAATGATAATTATAGTATAAAAAGAAGGGTTTAATTTTATTTAGACACACAAAAAATATTCCAAAATACTCTCTTTTCTGCACAATTCATCTTTAGGAATATTTCTTAGGGTAGTACATTGATTAGTACAATTCTTGATACGGTGTTTATGTATATTCTAGAGTGCATGCTAAGGAAGGTTTAGTTGTGAACACTTCGAAGTTTTAGCATTCTTGCATCAACCGGGATATTTTATGCTATCCCTTATAGATCGCTGGTTTACATAACTAATTCAAATTATAAAATGGCTATTATTCCAATGACCTATGGTTATTAACATCAATAATTAATAATAATAATAATAATAATATAATACGGGAGGCAAATTTGGCATCATGAGGGTTCTCATTAAATAAGTACAGAGTAATTAATTAGGAGGTAATTAAGAAAAAGAAAAACATTAATTGCAAGACAGCAGGGTATATCAATTGGGGACATATTCATCCCCATAGGCCATATAAACTTTTCCCATCTTTGGGGGATAACAAAACAGAGTTTTAGTTCCAGCTAGGACCTTCTTCATGACGTCAAGGTAGGGTTTGAATGAACTCTCAATTTTGTGATTAATCTGTCGAGTAGTTTTCAGTTTTTTCGATCACCAAAGTGTAAGCATTATTAAAAGAAAGGTAGGATATATCTATTTGCTTTCAAGAGGCAGAGGACCAGTACTTCTCTAACTTTTGTTCACTGTTGGACAATATACAACTTTTTTACCAAAGAAACCGCATTATATCTCTCATTACAATATTATTTTTTTAATGGTCAGGAATCAAACTATTAGTATCTTGTTACTACGAGCTAGCAATACAAGTGTGTTAAATACACGGGTGGGATAAATTTTGAATTGAATTATAAAGGATGCATTAAAAAAACATCATTTGTAATATATTAAAATATAATTTTAAAACTATCCTCGACTTATTGAATAAACAACAATTTAACCCTTTTGTCAATCATTTGAAGTATATTATATTTTATTTTTTCAAAAAAATATTTTTATAAAAAAAGTTCAATGTTTATCTATATTCTTATACTCAGTAGAATCCAAGACCACCGTTTAAATTTTAATATTTTAACATATACATTGCATAAAAAATATTTTATATAATTAAAATTTATATTAACTAAATATTTTTTAATATATTAATTATATTGCGTTTGAAATTAAAAATAAGAAAATATGTTTGAATATATAAATGATATTTTGGATTTACAAGGAATAATTTAAATTGTGATAGAAGATTATTTTTAATTATTATTAATTTATTTTAAAAAATTATGAAAATTCAATTTAAAGATAAAGATGAAGAGGGTAGAATAATTTAAAGGGCTTGAAAATCAAGTAAAATAAATAAATAAAAGGATAATAGTTTAGATAGTTGAGAGAAATTATCTAGCTAGTTGTGGGAGTGACATATGAAATGTATAAGGAGATGTTTAGTAGAGGAGAAATTTTTTGTTTCCTTTAGAATCATAGGTTGATAAACTTAATTTTTCATGTTTTGTATTGATTTTAGAAAAATCACATTCCTAAGAAAGGAATTTTTCCTAGAAATATTTTTTATTCAATTTTTCACAAAAACTTTCCATTGAGGGAGGTAAAAATCTTTCTCAAGTAATTTTTCTTTTACAACAATAAAAGTATCATCTTATTTTGTTATTAAGTTATTTAATATGATAAAAATATTTCGTAACTCTTTGATTCTTATGAAACTTATCTTAAGATTTCAATAGTCAAATAAACAAATTCTATTCATTCCCTTAAAACATGATTTCAAAATTCATGATTTCTAGAAATCATGATTTTCATGTATGAAAATATTTTTCCCTATCAAATATCCCCTTAAAGTAGTGAAGATAAAAAATATTAAGAATGTGTAATTGGGAAAATGAGACACTCTCTAAATTTTATATTCTAATTTATTATATAAGAGCAAATATTTTTATCCACATCTTATTTGCTTAAAAAAATAAAAAACTTAAATAATTCTTTTTTACAGGAGCTTAAATCTGTTTTTAGTTTTCAGATTTAGGACACTTTTAGTTTTAGTCTCTTAGTTAAAAAAAAATTTTGTCGTTCAAATTTGTGGAATATTAATTTTAATCTCAAAGTGAATTTGTGGGATAAAAAAGACCATATTTCTAGTATCTCTTTTGCCTTCTAAAGTGAAGTTGAGGGTTTAAAAAAACAAATTTTTAATTGGGAAACCAAAAAAATCAACGGTGTTTTAAATTTAAAAAGACTAAAAAATATTTAAGTGAAAATAACAATAGGTTAGCGCACATGTTGACCATGGACGAGAGATTTTGATTTCTGAGAGGGTGGCCCATAATTTGACCCAATTATCTTTTTTTCTGGCTTGGGCCTCAATGTAGCATTGCTTGTGAGGTGGAATTCCCTGGTGGGTGAAAGGTACCGAGAACTTCACGGATCATACTAAGCACTCAATTACTATGTTATCTTTAACATTTTTCCACATATGTCCACAAATGTGTTCCCATGAAGTATTCATCTTCTAATTAAGATATTGAACATTGGGAGGATGAGAACTGAGAACTATCTTGCGTGCAAAAGAAAAGAACATTTGGTAAGTTAAATGTACAAGTAGGTAAGACCACTGATTATCCATACAAGAAATATTTGATATTTATTAGTTTATATATATTGACATTTGTTTCCGGCTTCTATCTTACTCGTCAACATATTGTTTTGACCAACTGCAGCAAGGCTAAATACATTATTGACTCAAGCTGATCAACAATGCCATTTTGCAGTAGTTTAGTGCGCGTTTGGATAATCGTTTTTAATATACTTTTAGAGGTTGAAGGTACTTTTGAAAAATAATACTCTTAGTACCTTTTATTCTAAATATACTTTTAAATGTACCCTTAGAAGATATGTACATATGAGCCTAAGCTCATAATTTGAAGCACAGTTCTGTGACTCTTTTTTTATCAAAAAAATATTAATTATTAGTTTGTTAGTTGTTATTAATAGAAAGAATCGAACTCACTATTTTTTTTTTTTAATTTTTCAACCAATCTTATATTTCCTCTATGACTCTTCATTGTTAGTTTTAGCTAAAATTTGGATATAAGTGTTTTAACTAACATTCGTAATATCCATAAACATTTAATGATGAATAATGTGTGACTTGTATATATAGACGAAGTAAAATATGAAATTACAAATTAATCGATTATCATATGGTTTCAGGAAATGGGATTGATTAAAAAAGAATTCAGAAGTTGAGTTCATTGTAGCATCAGAACATGAATGCGAAAACCCATGAATTCTTTACCCAAAAATAATCAGACTCAGGTGTATATAGTTGGTGCTTGAGCATAATCACCAATTAATAGATTACATGAATAGTTAGAATTTTGATTTAATTTTACACCACTTGATATTATGTAGAGCCTCCACTGCAGAACATGCAGAGGAGAGAGAAGGAAATACTGTCCCCATGAGAAAGCGATGAACTTCTGAGAAATTGGAGTAACACCCTTCAAATTCTCCACATGTTTTTCCTCAAGATGTGGAAGACATATTTTAAGAAGTCAAAGACACTATATATTGTGGTCTTTTCAACCATTAAACAAATGCAAGCAACTTTAGTATGGTATGATTAACCATTAATCATGTTCTTTAAGTATGTGATCAGGCATTTAATCTCTAACTGATCCATATGAATAAAAAAAATATTCATTAAGAAAGGTCAATCTATTGGATGGGATTGGAAAACACCTTATGCACCCCAAAAGACAAATTTAATGAATTAATATTAACTCAAACTTCTGCTTCTAAAGATCAATGCTAACAATCTTCTTCATGGCTAATGCTTGACAATAAGTTCATTGTTAATTTTAATTTTTTAAATTAAAAATCTGGCAAATATTGTCACTGTCATATATGTGTAATGTGTCCTTAAAGTCACCTTGCAGAACCGGTTTGCTACACTACCCCAAAGAGAAGGTAATGGCAAAGAGGAAAAGAAAAAGAAATTCACTAAAAAAAACCAAGAAAAAGCATCCTCTAGTAGTTTATCCAGAAACATAAAAAGACCAGTGAAGTAATGGATTAATTATAACCTCAACATAATAATGAAGAATTTAAAATGCAAGGCTTAATCCATAACTATCACCATGTGTCAAAACCTGTTTTCCCATATCTTCTGAAACAATTTCATTTTTTGTATAATTGTTGGTCATAATAACTTGGTGACAATTTCATTGAAGATGGATTTGCACACTCTTGATTTTATTTATCTAAAATTCCGGATTTTGTGTCAAGATCCAGCTGTATCAGGTCAACTGTCAAGATACCAAATCAATATGTGATAATCACGAAGCAAAATGCTTGTCAAGTAAAGTAAGTTAAAAAAAAAGAAGTAAAGTAAATTAAAGCATGACAATGTACCTGGTACAAACTACACATGCAAGAAGCTCTCTAGTTGCCATACCAAAAGGCTTTAAATACAAAATCAGAACTCTCATGCAGAAACATGAATAAAATGAAAGATGATAAATTCATGAAAATAAAGAATATATAATAACATTCATTGTGCAGACACCATTAGTCCAGAAAAAAAAAAAAAGATATAATCAGGATCACATCCATTTGTTAGATATCAAAAACTACTACTAAACTTTTACAGGTTCTAATTTCAAAGGGTTAGGAGTTCAATCCTTGCCATCCCGTTTTTCAAAAACAAAGAATTTCAAGGAGTTTGTGCATTGTCTACTCTTCTTCAAGTCTAAAAATTAGCTCTGAAGTGAGACGCGTGACAAACCATGTCAAATATAAAATCCAATAATAAGACGTACAATAGATCTTCACTTAATAGCTTAACCTGATGGGAGAATTGGTTACCATTATATGCATATATATAAGTTCAATGAAGGCATTTTTGCTAAGACATGAGTTTCAGATCTGCTTGCTTACATCTTCTTTGAGGGTTTTAATTTTAAGCACCTTAATATTAATTATGGTGGATTCATTTGATGTTCAAGACAAAAAAAGATAGACTTGGATAAGCTATCTTATTCTAGTCTAATCTAATATATTGTTTGATGAGTTAACCTTATTCTACTTGTTTATATTATTTTACTCATTAGTTTAAAGATTATCTTAACTCGGGAGTTAGGTTAAGAAACCTCAGGAGGAGACATGTTTTTTATTTCCTTTCATCCTCAACTCAAAATTATACAATAACTACTTTGTACTACTATTAGCTAGAGGACTCTTGTTTTCTGCATCTCCTAGTTGCTTATTGCACCTTTTTATTTTGCTTCTGGAATGTAATTTTACATTCTGGAATGATTACAGATTTTGTCTTCCTGAATGATCAGCCTGAAAAGTAAAAAAAATGAAAAAAATTCCAGAAATGGTGCAGAAAGAAACTTGGAGTACAGAAAGCAATAGTCTAGCTAGAGTTAGGTATACTGCTCAAGGCTAGCCTGCAACTTGCGCGATCCTGAGTCCAATTTTAATCGACCTTTATAAATGTAGATCTATACAAGTAGGCCCATTCATCCCAAAGGAATACAAACCAACTTGTTCAGCCCACTTCCCACCTAATTTTTAAAAAAAAATAAAGTAATTGTTTATATATTGAAATTAGTAAAGTAAAGGAATGATAAAGAAGATATGAAAAACTAGGTATTTTCATTATCCGGTCAGTAAACTCAATTTGTATAGTAGAGTCTTTTTCATCTTTAGGAAAATTATGAATTCCCTTATTGCATATATAAACGAAATTTTATGGTTTTTTTATTTCACTCTTCCTACTTTCTCTACATTCTTTCTCAAGTGAATATTTTTCTCTCAAAGTGGTAAATTTTACTCTTCTCAAATGTATCTGATATATTCTCCTATATTTCTAATATCCATTGAATAGTTTAATAAGGTGTATTCTTGAATATCAAAAATCAATTTTATATATATATATATATATATATATATATATATATATATATATATATATATATATATAATCTTTAAAATCCAAATACATTTTTAACGTGCATTTAAGACATGACCTTATGTTTTTAATATCAACTGAACGGGTTTAACGTAACTTCTTATCTATTTTAATTTATCATTTTCAAATATTTTAGTTCTAGCTTATGTTTGAATAATTTTTAAAAGAAATTATTAATAATTAATAATAATAAATCACAATATATATTATTTATCATAAATCTGAAATATAATGTATATGTTCAAAAAAATTTAGTTATTATAAATTTTAGTATAGTTATAAATTTTAATTGTATAAAATAAACATTTATTTTGTGCAATGCACGTACTAAAATACTAGTTAGAGAAGTGTAAGAAAAGATGTTTATGATAATATTGGCTATAATTAATGTGTAGTTGATGTAATTTATTTCGGGGAGATGATATAATTTTTTTGGTTATTATTCAAGATTTTAAAAAAATACTTTCTAAATTTAAATATTACCAATTACCAACAATATTGTTTAGCACCAACCTGAGGTAAAGAATATTGAAGGTTGAATTTGGAATCTTCGATGGTCTTGGAGACAAGTTTTGGTGTGATCACCTACAAGAACTCCAAGTGCAAGCCATACTATGTAGGAGATGATGAAATAACTAAAATTAGAGATTGTGTGTGCATCGTGAGCTTGGTTAGGCTTGTTTACATGGCTTTTTTTTATTCAAAGTGGTGTTTCTCGCCTGCATGAGTCCTCATGCAATGTCAAAAAGATTGCATTGGTCCCGAGAAGAGTTAAAAACCATTAGATGTTTTGGGTATGGATCTTGATTATGGAAAAATGTCTTGAGTCACAATTAATTAAAAATCAAATAGTTAAAATTTATGAAGATAAAATTCTTCTGATGTTTATTCTCTTATTCACATATACTTAAATGGCTGATAGTCCAGATTTCAAATTTTCCCCACTCACGTGTAAGTTAAACCATAATAAAGCTAATTCAATTGATTAAACAAAATTTGAGTTGTTCTCTTATATTATCTTTAATTTCTTCATATAAAAAAATATAAGAGAACATAACATAATATATGATCATACTCATTTTTTTTTATTGGAAAAGATCAATGATTTTTCAACTAATTAGATCACATCTTATCTTTTAATTATTTTTCTTCAAATCATTATTCATTAGATAGATGTCTTTACATGAATTTGTGACCATTTTATCTAGTGAAAACTAGTGTTTAATTTTTATTGTGTATAAAATTTCTTTTGAATGAATAATAATCACACATTATAAATATGATTAATATGTGACGTAATAAATTAAGGGACATTTTGGGTGTTTGGAAAAAAAAAATTCATTGGTCCTCCACATACTTTTTTTGTCAATCTGTGAGGGGGAACCAGGTTCTGACGAATGACATGTGACCTACACGTTGTTTTCACTCCAAGTCTAGATTACAGCATAATTGTTTTTTATATTTTTCCCCACACACTTTTTTAAATTTCGTTGAACATCATCGAGTTCATATGATTCAATACTGTGTGCTGTCGACCTAGAATGCGACTTTGCATGCAGGAATATATTATTTTCTATCACACTGCAGATTCATGCCTTTATTATTCAGGAAGACGCTTGCAAATAATATAATTATGAGTTTATAATTCAATCAATAAAAAATTACCGATGGTATGCTTTTTAAAGAAAGTTAACGCAAAAGTTAATAAATGTATTATATAGAAAATAAATTCTAATTTAATGATAGAAAAAACTAATTAATTATGAAATAAGTTGTTTTTATAGGAAGAGAATTTAAACTATTTTATAAGTGTCATGTAACATGCGTGAGAAAACTTTTTTTATCGGTAAAATAGATCTTACTTTTGACAATATTACTATTATTGTTGTGTATTTTTGGTAAGATTTTTCATAATATTATTACCGAATATGCACTTTTGGACATACACCGATACAACATCCATCTAATAATGTATATTTATTAAATTAAATTTGCCTTTCTCGGATGTTTACCATGCAACAATGCTAAAATAATTATGATAATAACATCTGAAGTCAAGAATGACATCGGCTGACAGTTTTGCAGATATAAAAATTACCTGTAGCAAAGGCATTTGCAACAATAAACATAATTAATTCTTGTTACTTCGAATATATATTATTACATGTATTTGTTACATTTTTGTATATATAAATTCATGATAATTATCCTTAAAAAAGTCAAAATAATTACAATACATAAGACTTTTCTGATTGCCAATACTAAAGAGATTTTCAATATCTCCATGAATAAATTTATTTTTCAGACACAATATAACATTTATAAACATTTATTAATATGGCCAGCATTAACATATACATAAGTATAAATTTTAATTAATAACTATTTGTTAATTAAAGTCTTATACCACTAATAATTATTAGAAAGTATGCGTATTGAATTGCTAATATAAATTAAACGCTTATTGAAGTTATATTGCTAATATAATACTAGTAAGTTAAACAATAAGTTTATATTTAATTTCGATTAATTTGAAAATGAATTTATTTAAGAGGCTAAAGGATTTTTTTATTTTTTTTACAAAACTTAAAATGAAATTTTTATTTAGGAAAAACTAAGTTATTTACCACTTAAGTCATAAAATACTAATAAATTAAAGATTAATTATCTAATATGAAAGTTTCGAGCTTATATTAATATAATTGGCCGAATCTCCACTCTAATAATAAAAAATTGTTTATTTCTTGTCAATGATCTTTATCTGACGCGATGCATATATTTTATTTTTGCCCGATATAGTAGGAGAGCAAAGCCTCTGAATTAAAGGAAACTCCAGGGATGATGTGGTCATTGTGGTGTATAGATTAAGCCATAGTTTATAGTTATGTTTTATAAGATATTCAGTTAATTTTAAACTTTTTTTCCTGGTTAAAAAACTTATGTGGTATATGCTTTGATATTAAAATTAGTCATTCCCTTAAGTTGTTTTAAGCATGTAAATTAATTATTGGTGCCCATAGATTTGATACTAATTTTTCGTAATTAATAATCACTTACTTAACATGTATTTCTTTTTGTTTTTAAAAAAGATAATATGAATTGTATTTATTTCAAATTTAGCCCAATCCATATCCGATAAGGCTCAATAAGCCTAACATGAGATATACATCGATAAGTTGGCACTTAATGACAACATAAGCTATTGGTTTGGAACATAATTATTTTGGACCCAATAAGCCCTAATTGACCGCGAGCAAGCAATTTGGTGCAACAAATATTGATATGAATAAAAAGTCTCTAACAATTGGAGGAATAATTCAAAGACTCAAACTCTCCGGCCAAAAGATAATTGCATCATCTTGACTCATCCTATCAATCGTATACCAGAAAAGGCAATATGACTCCAAATACAAGGTACATCTTAAATTTTAGTTACCGTACACCTTTGACCATGACTTAAGAATTAGAATCGTTATAGGTGGCATCCCACTTGTAGCATAAAAAAAAAAAATCTTTTTACTTGATTTCCTTATTTGAAATCCTAAAATTGAAGCTCCTAAACATGAGTTATTTTATTTTCAGGTTTTGGCTAGGTTCATACTTTTAACATTTATTAAATTTGATTCTTCCACTTCTATTCAACTATTGTTGAAAGGTTGCCCAAACATTCATCCTGCTTTCCAAATTATTTGAAGTATAAATGGCTTCAAGCTCCCCTGTTAATAATTTTTATTCTTGGATCTATCATATCTTAGCCTCGGGGAATGAGGATCCTCTTAACCATTTTAACCATTTTCTAGCTGATATGGGCAATTTGGAAAAGAAGAAACACATGCATATTTTAGCATAGAGAGCTGCTAGTACCTAATGTGCTGAGTATAGCTTCCTCTCTTCAGTCAGGAAGGATAATGGTACGAGTTTTAGGGTGATCTTCAGAGATATGTTGGTAGCCCCTCTAACAGCTGCTACCAAGTGGTGTCAACATTGCTATGATCCGTTGACAGCAAAAGCTTTGGCTTTTAAATGAAGCATCGAGGTAGCTGCTGATATGTGCTTCTCAAATGCCATTTTTTAAACAAACTACCAAATGGTTCATTCTTTATGGAAGATAAAGGTGAATGATGACAATTCATATGTTAGTGAGACATTGAGATCCTGTGCTGCCATGACTACCAAGGGCTACCGAATCCCACTTTCCTTCACAAAATGTGCTGGAAACACTAGTTGATCATCTTACTAAATTACATATATTTTCTTTTAAAGACTGTTGCTGGATTGAGGACATGCCCATCTATCTAGATTTTGCCTTAACTTCAATATGATGTAATGGCCTTCTCAGGCACCTTTTCATCTTAATAAAGTGCCTTTATGATAACCAAAGAAAGTAGAAGAGGAAAACAATAACTATAGGCAATAACTACAGCCAAGCCCAACTCGCAATTCTCAGCAAATCACCCATATAACCATTTTAAGAATAACAACCCATTAATCTCCCCTCTCTAATGCCACCTTAACAAACAATTATGCCCATCCCTCCCTTGGAAGTCTGATATGGTGCATTGCACCTCTTCATCTTTCTTTCATAGACGATAGAGATTTTAGGATGCACTTTTTCCTCATTCTTTTATAAACTTAAGAGAATTTGAGCTTTGCATTCAAACCCATAATATCTTTCCCCCTTTAAAACTCACCTAAAATTTTTCCAAGATTTCCCATGAATTCCCAAACTCTGGTAATTGGTCACATTTCAACAACACCTCAACTACTCTACGATGATTGTCACTCGCGGCTAACACATCTTTAAGTGTGGGTTTCTTAGTCGATTGTAGTAATCTTGATGGATTTAGAGTTTGATACTTGTTCCTTTGTAAAACCTCACATTCATGCACATATTGTACAATTGTTAACGGTGAAATTTATGTTTTCTTCTTAACAAACATAATTTTATAGGTATATTTTGCCATAGATATATATGTAAGATTTTATATTTAGTTTGATTTTAAATATATGAAGTACAATCAAACAAACTATTTGTACCTATTAAGTAAGAGATGTTATTGAAAGGAAAAAATAATATAAAAGTGAGAAGGGAATGAAAAGATGTGTAATAAAGATAAATGAAAATAAATAAAATTATTTGATGAGAAAAGTAAAATGTTGAAATTGAAATGGTGATTAAAAACATGGTGTTGACTTGTCAATTCGTGAGGGTTGCATAGACTTATTACAAGATGCAAACTAATACTTATAAACAAAGATTCCTAATTATTTATAACTTCTTCTAATAATAACTTTTAGTAATCTCCCTCATCAATAATTTTGTCTTTCATCTTCACCTTTAATAACTTATATCTTCAATTTTTATTATTGATGTCTTCTATGATCTAGATGTTTTACAAATTTTTATTTCTTTTGTCATCCTACAATTAATTAAAAGATTATTTTTTTAATATTAGTTAAAAAATTATATTTTGATACTTATTCAAAATAGTCAATTAAAAGATTATTTTTTAATAGTTAATCAAACACTATTTTTTGATAATCCAAAAACGATGATGTTAACAATAATACACTTTATTTCTTTCTGATAAAGTATTGTTGAGAACCTTTTAAAAGTCCAGCAGTACCTTGCATGCATGTTCTTCAATGTATAAGTATCATAGGAATTTTAAGAGAGTTGCTTGGCACCACTTTTTTCCCCTTGTGATAGTTGCCACCTCACAAGTTGAAATTCAATATGTGAATCCGGATTCAACAGTTCCAATATCACTTTTCGTATTTTTTTTTCATTATTTTGCACCTTTTCCTTGAAATCATCTTATTCAAAAACAGTCACAATAAACAAGGCAAAAAAAAAAATGCAAATTTCTGCAGAATGCTTCAACAACTTTATTCTTTATTTGCCATTTATATTTAATCTCAAAATCATACCCTAACATGTTAAATCTTATGAAATTTACATGAGGTAAATAAAAGAAAAAATGATATAGAAAACGTAAAATAATTTTACAATATATATCAATTTTTTTAATGAATGATATTAAGAGAGGCTAAAAACCTCTAGGGAAACAAACTTTAGCTAGATCAGCTCTTAGTTAACGAACAACAAAGTCATGAGAGAAAAAAAAAACATGATAAATAACATCAACATTTAAAGCATGTTTAATCAGTTTATTTGCAACTTGAAGAAAAAAAAAGTTATATAAATAATGTAAAATAATTTTATAATATTTATTAATTATAAATTATCACTTGTATGATAAATTTATAAATCTTTATAATAATTATTTTAAAAATTATACCACTAATAATTTACAATGGTATGACTGTAAACAACTGTGTTGCACTAAAAATAAAAATACATACTCATTGTAATCGGAAGAAAAAATACAGTCATTAAAATCATAAATAAATCCTTAACGACCCATGTAAGCTACACATGTCTCAGCTTTTGGATCATCGCTTGAGTTTAAGTAGTTCCCAATTTTCGATGAAAACTGTATTGAGAATCCATCCCTAATTTCTATCAAATGAGTTATTCCTTTGTCACGTTATAATTTATCGTTAAATTTTTTTAATATGATATTAATTATATTTTTTATAATATTAATAATAGAATATAAAATTTATAAGTGTATTAATAATAATAATATAAGATTAATTTTATAAAATTACCATTCTTTTTTATTATTTTATCAATTTTTTTAATGTAATAATTATGGGCCCTCTTAATTCAATTAAAAAGTAATAAGATTCAAGGGGACTTCTAATGTTAACTCTGGAGAATGAAAAAGAAATAAAAATAAACAATATGCACCACTTTACAATTCAATAGCCAATTCTGTTTCCAACAGGAGTTAGGATTCATTTGATTTAATTTAACCATGTAAGAGTGAATAAAAAAAGACACGAGGAATCCGGAATCTCCAAGGTTTATTCTAGAAGAAGCCACTAGTCCACCACAGCACCACTGTGGATCATAGCGTAGACCTTTGTCCATCTTAAATGTTCTGTTCCTAAAACCACACCATATTCTGCCACCTCTTTCTAACTCCCCCAAGAAAAGTTCCTTTTTCCCCTTTCCCCTTCTCTTTTCTTCTTCAAGGTCAACTCCGTTTACTATAAATAATGACCACTCTTCTTCAACTTCAATAATACTCACCTTTGAATGGATTCTTCTTCTTCTTCTCCAAACAACAACAACCACCACAAGCTGGGTTTCCAACCTGCCAGGTCTCGATCACGTCTTGCCATGGCTTCACCTGCCAACACCTCCGAGCCTAAGATCGTCACCGGCACAGCCGGTTACATCCTCGAAGACGTTCCGCATTTCACTGATTACATTCCCAATCTCCCAGTACGTCAAAACTTTTCATCAATCTCTCTCTTACTCTGCTGCAAGGTTTTAAATATCAATCCCGATTGTGTTATGATTTTGTGGCGTTTGTTGATATGACGGTAAATCGCGCACAAATGGGATCCTAATTACTGTCACGATCCAATTAATGGCTGCGGACGCTTTCTTAAAACCTTGGTCTGCTGAAAAGCTGTTTCTTCGTTATCTGATCATCGATCATGTGTTCCTTTTGTTCTGCCGTCCCACTTTTTCCTCGAACCACTCGAATCTTTTGTCGTTTTATAAAAAAACAAGCCACCTTTTATCCTTTCTTTTTTTATTTTTTATCTGCCGACACCGAAAAATGATGATACCCAAACTTTCTATTTTTATCACTTCAACTATTTTTTTTTTAAAATTTTATCTTCTTCTTAGTGAAAAATTGCCATGCAGCTTTGAAGCGTGTATTTGGAAGAGCCTTCACACAAAATTGATTTTCAATAAAATTGATTTTACAATATTGATTTTGAAGTGATGTGATTTATGATTAAAATTTTATGATTTTGATTAGAATTAATTTTAAAATAAAATTTAGTATAATTTTTTTTATTCAAGTAAAAGTTATTAAAGTTGTTTCAGTTCATATGCTCAGAATTAATTTTGAATTTTTTTTAGTGTGAAATCAAATATGTAAAAAATTATTTAAAATTAATTTTGAAGTTGAAATAAATTCTGTAACACGAAACTAAACATGCAGTAGGAAAAACATAGATGGATAATGTATTGCCATTTTCCTTTGAGTGCAAGATTAATTAATGTCTGATTTTATGTATTGGTGTGTTGCTGCAGACATACCCTAATCCTTTGCAAGACAACCCTGCTTATTCAGTTGTTAAGTAAGTGTTAATTCATTCATTCTTGTCTTGTGTTTTGAATTATAATTTCCTTTACTTTGTTGTTTGCTTGATTGATGAATTGGATTTTACTTTTCATTTGCCAGGCAGTATTTTGTGCATGTTGATGACAGCGTTCCTCAAAAGGTTGGTTTTCCAATGTCAATTTTAATTGGTTATTTATGAATTGGTTAGGGATGGGTTTGACGCTACTTCTTCATTAAGCTGGTGTGCATCTCCATTGCTAAGTATCATTGGACATCTTCTAAATCCAAATTAATGAATGGTAACTGCATAGGGTGAAAGAATGTTTAGACTGTGATCCAAAATCTTCTCATCTAAAGGTTTTTTGTGAAGTTGGTGGGATTTTATGTTTTTATTTGCAGCTTAGACACTGTTACCTACCTACCTTAATTTACATGTCATTTATTTCCAGTTTGTTCTGACTTATGACAGGTCGTTGTTCACAAAGATGGTGCAAGAGGGGTACATTTTAGGCGTGCTGGGCCTCGTCAAAAGGTATGTTTCTATGTGTGTGGGTCTACCTGTACATTTATTGACATATGTGGTACCTTATTTTTGTTTATGGCCTTCTAAAATTTGATATTCAGGTGTACTTTGAAGCAGATGAAGTTCAGGCTGCTATTGTTACTTGTGGGGGTCTGTGTCCTGGGCTCAACACTGTCATTAGGGAATTAGTGTGTGGCTTACACCATATGTATGGGGTGAAGAAAGTTCTTGGAATCAATGTACGTGAATGTTTATGGCATTTACTCTCAATCTTCTTGCTTCTTTCTTTTTAATTCTTTCTTATTGTTAAAACTGAACAAGTTTTATGCTTGTTTCTTCCAAGTTTCACCCCTAGCTTTCATACCTTTGTCTTTTCAAACAAGCCTTAAAGCCTAAGGTTGGTTATTAATGTACTAACTTACATTTGTCCAAAGGAGACCAATGCATTATTTTTTATTTGTAGTAATTGTACAACTTTGTACTTATGAGGTGTCACTTATATATGTTATTTATCCTGGAGTTAATTTTCACCATCTTTTGTTCTCCCTTGTGTGTAGAAGTGTAAATCTACAATAACTAACATTTTGCTAGCACACTTAGTTTTGTATTGGTCTCATCAACTGATGAAAATGTTTTGATGTGAAGGGAGGATATAGGGGTTTCTATGCTCGCAATACAATCACTTTAACCCCTAAAAGTGTGAATGATATACATAAGCGTGGGGGAACTGTCCTCGGAACATCACGAGGTGGACATGACACCAAAAAGATAGTTGACAGTATTCAAGATCGGGGAATCAATCAGGTCTGCATTTCTTTCTATTTAGCAGTAGTGTATGTACATCAGATTAACATCTCTCTGAATTTCAGGTTTATATAATTGGAGGAGATGGAACTCAGAAGGGTGCATCTGCAATTTTTGAGGTATCTATAATTTATCTGACTTGTGGCTTTAGGAATGTAAATGAACTTTATACCAACATCATTTTGATATTTATGATCTGTGAAATTAATTTCATTAGAGTAGCAATTAATTAATGATTCAACCTGATTATCCATACAGGAAGTCAGAAAGCGTGGTCTCAAAGTTTCAGTTGTAGGTATCCCCAAAACCATAGATAATGATATTCCAGTAAGTTTTTTTTTTCCTTCTACATTGTGGCTTTAAACTCATAATTTAAACCCCATTAGCATCATTAATTGGTAAATTTCTTCTGCTGTCTCTTGCTTAATAGGTTATTGATAAGTCTTTTGGCTTTGACACTGCTGTTGAGGAGGCTCAACGAGCTATAAATGCAGCACATGTTGAAGCTGAAAGTGTAGAAAATGGCATAGGTGTTGTCAAGTTGATGGGTAGAAACAGCGGTAAGTTTCCTAAATGCTTATAATGCTTCCACTCACTGGCTTAAGGGTTCAATTTTTAACTATCTTCAACAGCCTAAGAATAATGAGAAGTTTATATCTTGTTTTTTATTAGACCTGACAAAGTATGGAATGCCAATTATTCTGGTTGGGGAGGGTCTTTGAGAATCCCTGTTTGACATATAAATTGGGATTCCTGGAAGCTTAATGTGAATCTTTTGTAGTTTCAATAAAATGTGAATCATTCTATAACTGTTCATCTAATAGTCTCTTAAAGAACAAGGCCATCGAGGAGGCAGCTGACTACAATTCAATCATCATCTTATATCGTCTTCTCATTGTAATATTTGAAAAGAAAAGAATTGCTGTTATAAGTTCAAAAGTTATTCCATTGAAGCTGTTAGCGAAATTGATTTTGCTTCATATATGCTTTATTTTGGACTTATGATACAGGATTTATTGCAATGTATGCTACTCTTGCGAGTCGAGACGTGGATTGTTGCTTAATTCCAGAGTCACCCTTTTACCTTGAAGGTCCTGGTGGACTCTATGAATATATAGAGAAAAGACTAAAAGAAAATGGGCACATGGTTATTGTTATTGCTGAAGGAGCAGGACAGGAACTTGTTTCTGAGAGTGTGCAGTCCATGAGCAAACAAGATGCTTCTGGAAACAAGCTTTTTCAAGATGTTGGCCTATGGATATCCCAAAAGATTAGGGTCGGATTGTTATTCATCATTCTATTTGCATTCTTTTCATCTTTCTGCATTAGTCTCTTAATTTCTTTGTTGAATTTAAACTCAAACTTGTTTATTTCCTTACACTCTTGTTTACTTATGCTATGCCCATGATAATTGGCTGATCTGTCAAGCATTGCCTACTATTTCTGCCACTGGTTTATATTCTCTAGAACATGTAGCAAAAGATCATTTAAGTGATAGAAATTAGACTGTAAAAATATGCTCTATATTTTTATTTGCCAATTTTTTCACAACTGGTTTATGAATATCATTTTGACCTCCCAGGATCATTTTGCTGCACAGAAGACACTGCCCATAACTCTCAAATACATAGGTTTGTAAAGATTAAAAGTTCATGGAATTATGTGTGTACACACACTGAAAGGAGCAATGGCTGAAAGAGTAATGCCTTCTCTTTTCTGTTTTACAGATCCAACCTATATGATCCGAGCTATTCCAAGCAATGCCTCTGACAACGTGTACTGCACACTTCTTGCTCAAAGTGCAGTTCATGGAGCAATGGCAGGTTACACTGGCTATACAAGTGGACTTGTGAATGGAAGACAAACTTATATACCCTTCTATGTGAGTTCATTGGGCATGATATTTGTTGATTCCACAGAATAAAGATGATTTATTTATTAATATTCAATAATCCTTTCTACTAACATTTCATGATTTGTTGCTTTGTTAATTGTTATGCAGAGAATCACTGAGAGACAGAACCACGTAGTGATAACTGATAGAATGTGGGCTAGGCTTTTATCTTCAACAAATCAACCCAGCTTTTTGGATGCCAAGGGTGACAATGAAGAGAAGGAGGAAGAAGAAGCATTGAATCAGTTACCGGATGGACATTGTGCCAAAGACACTTCTTTGGCTAGCAAAGAAATCAACAGCAGCATTTATCCAACAGCTTGCTAGTTATTATTGTTATTATTTGTCATTACGTGAGATCCTCTATCATGCGTTACACGTAATAGTACATAAGAGCTGTCTTTTTTGCCCTTGTTTGTCAATCAATAATATGGCTGTGGAACACAGCCTTACACAATGAACTTTATTAGTTTGAATTATTAATTACTAATTATTAATTAGTTATCCATGACTAGCTTTGCTCACTGTAGGCACTAGGTAAAATTAAAATCAGACCAAGTGGACAATAATGGAGGGTCTGAGGTAGGAAAACCATTGACTCTCCGAACAAGTGGAGCAGTTCTCTAATTGGATAATTTAAGAAAGAGTAATTAATTGTGTCACTGTTAATTAGGAGTTTACATTTTTTTTCTCCACTGAATTAATTAGGAGTTTACTGAATTAGATTATGATGGATTTTAAGAGAAAAATATCCGACTCAATTACTTCGGATTTCTTAATTCATTATTTGATCGGTTAGGTTTAAAATTCAAATTCAATTTGATTCAATCTAATCTAAGAGTGTGTTTGATAAGTTATTTTAATTGCTTATAAGTTAATTTGACAAAAGATATATTGGATTAATTTTTTATTTCAATATTTTTTTATCTGGATAAAATATTAAATAAACAATAAAATATATAATGAATATAAAAAACTAATAATAGTATAACTTTTTTAAATATAGACTATTAAAAATGAAGTAGAACTTGATTATTACATTTATGTATTTTTACTCAAGTAGTTATTAAAAATCTTTAATTAAATATATTTTATGTCATAATTCTACTAAGAAATAAAAATATAAACATGAAAGGTCTTTGGCAACGTATGGAAGGGAGAAAAGGAGTCGTGGTGTATTGGAGAAGGAGAAAATTGTGATTCCAGATCTTGATGACCATTTTCAATTTCCAACTTTGGAAGTTTTTGACTTCTAGAAATTGGAAGACGTGTGTGACCAAATATTGTCAGGTAGTCATGTTCACTGCACGGCATACCCTCCTTTTTCGTAATGAAATTTCGTGCTTGATTTAACCTTTTTTTTCTTCCTTTTCTTTTATGTTATCCCATACGGAAGTACCCAATTCAAGTAAATGAATAATATCAACACAATTGTAGATCCACCAAGTAGCCAACCAACACAGATAATACCCTCATATACAAACCAACCCACCTAAAGGGTGTTAATGCGTGTGATTTTGATTTAAAATTAATATGAATTAAATAAAAAAAAATTAAGTGTGATATAATTTTATTTAATTTAAATTATTTATTTAATTTGAATCAAATCAAATTAATATTTTATTGTTTAGTTTAATTTTTGTGATTTAAAAATTCTATTAATAAATATTAAAAAAATACTAACAAATTTTGTTATTAAATAAATAAATTTTGAATAATAATTAATTCGACAATCAATTATATAAATGAATAATAAAAAATTTAACAATTAAATATAAAGTAAAATATTAATTATTTTCAAGTTGAATTATATTTAAATAATAATCATTTAATTTAATAAGATTAATTCAGTTTAATTTGATTTGATTTTTACATGTCAAATTTCAAATCAAATCAAACCGTACGGTTTGAAAAATAAAAAAGAAAATAGATCAATCATTCCTAATTTTTCTGCAATTTTTTTTTTTTTTTTTTGTAGATTTTCGCTTCTATGCTTAAATGATTTGATTCAATTACTTCTGAACACTTCCGGTACATATAATCAATATATGTGTAGTTAAAAAAAACCATCCTTTGTTACATCGAAGGTAATGTTTTTAAAAATACACTCATTCCTTGTCTTCCATAAGAACCAAATAATAGCACACCATACCACATATCATCTTTCTTTTCCACCATGAGAATTAGCAATAGACGAGCATTGCCACATGTGTACCTCTACCTCTATGGGACAAACTATATGAACATTTAACCAAGAATAACACTTCTTCCAAATCAAATCCACTTTCGGAGATGCTTAAAGACAAAAAGGGAATAATAATTTTTTACCATCCCAATGACCCCTCTCCTATGAAGAGAATGTGAGCAAGATTCATCATGCTTAAAGACAAAAAGGGAATAATAATTTTTTACCATCCCAATGACCCCTCTCCTATGAAGATTATCTTTTGTTGGGAACCTATTTTTGAGGACTCTCCTAACAAAAAGAATTGTCTTCGGTGGAATCTTCAAATCCCAAATGAAAGCAAACTTACTTTGAACTTGTGAGATAAAATGTTTTTCTTGTATGCCGATTGCACACTATATTTGCAACTTGGTTCTTGCCCCCACCACCACCAGCTCATCTCCCTGACAAACCCATTCAACAACCCACGGTTCAATTCATCTACCAAGGCATTCTCCCATTCAAATCATGGCCTTTTTCACCTAAAACTCCTCCTCCACCTATCATTCTTCCAAAAGTCCATATTTTTTATAACTTCCCCCTTTCGCTTCGAATTTAAGAAAAGCCTAGGGCATGATTTTGCTAAACACTCACTCCATTCCAATTATTCCACCAAAATTTACATGTATCACCCTCCCCAATCTTCCACTCCACCAAGGTATCAATCCATTTCGAATGATCCTCACATTATAATCGGCTTAAGAAAGGAATGAAGGGAAGAGAATGATGTTAGATAGCAGAAAGTAAGAGGAGCTCAAGAGACAGAGAGAGAGTGTGTTTCAATCAATTCTAACAAAAAATTTGGCAAAAAATATAAACTATTAAATACTTTCTTTGGGTAGATAAAATACATAAAATTATATGTTTTATTAATTTGTATACTGTAATGGAAAAAAAAAACCATTTTTTAAGACCTCATTGGTAAAAAAAAAAAAGACTCAGCATTGAGTATTACATTTCAAGTAACAAAAGTTTTTTTCTAAGGCTTCTTAATTCTAATATTTTACTTGCATTGCTTTTTCCTGAACTTTGCCTTAGCTCTTAAAATTCTTTTTCAACGCCAGGAAGAGAATAAAAGAAAACAAATTTAACTTCACGTAAATTGAGTAGGAGTATGCAGCTGAAGCACTTTATGAAGAAATCAAGTAAAAAAAATAACCAACGGGAAGAACTTTAACACACTAAAATCCCTAATCTTATTTCTCAATGCAATAGTCTAATTGATGTAATTGGGTTTTTATGGATTTCTTAAGTATTTTTTATATTACTATAAGTTAAAATTTAGAGTTTTATTTCGTCATTTTACAATAATATTTAATACAAAAATTTATTATATATGTTTTCGGGAAAAGTTTAATTTTAGTTAAAAAAATAAAAAAAAAGCATTTAAGAAATTGTATCTTTTTTAAAAACACAATGAAATTAGCATTCTTTGGAGCTTTGTTTTTAATTTAAATTAAAATTTCACCTTTAAAATTAATGCAATAAAAATCTACATATAATATTTAATTTAATTGTTAAACTTTTTTTTTTCTTAACCTCTAATTCATCATAAACAAAAGGATCTAAATTCATCTCAAGTTTGACTAAAAAGACATAAAATCTAATATAAAATTATTTTCGTTAATAAATATTATTAGAAGAATTTAATCTTAACTTTAAAATATAAATATGTAAGTAATCATACATAAGTTTTATGATATTTTTAACTCTCATTCATTAGCAACAATTAATTAAGAAATTAAAGAACTAAAATAAATTAACTGAAGACATGTGACAGATAGAGAGGAGCAAGGCTATCTATAAACAAAAGGGGATTAAATAAAAATAAAAGTAAGTGTGTTGAAGAAATAATAAGGTGTGGTTGGGGTTGGGAGTTAGGGTAGAATCAATTGAGAATGGGGATCCGATTCGTACTGATGGTGAACAAGCAAGGCCAAACTCGTCTTGCTCAATATTACGAATACCTCACTCTCGAAGAGCGACGTGCCCTCGAAGGCGAAATCGTTCGCAAATGCCTCGCCCGCAACGAACAGCAGGTATTTCTATCACTATAATTCTTTTAGATCCAATTCAGATCCATGTTTATGCGCGATTGAACTATCTCATTTCCAATTTTCACTCACAGTGTTCCTTTGTTGAGCATCGCAACTACAAAATTGTTTATCGGCGCTACGCCTCTTTGTTTTTCCTCGTTGGAGTCGACGATGATGAGGTAAATAAATCCTTTTCTCTATGCTGTATTTTCAATTGGTTCATCAAAACACAGTGAAATTTGCACCTAGCTAAAAAAAAAACATGTCTTTAGAACGTAAAATAATTGCGTGAAATACTTCGAACTGTGAACTTATTGCTTACGGCGTCAAGTCAAGTAAGTGTTATCTGCCCCAAGACATGACTTTTGTAAATAAATTGTAAGCTTGTTAAAGCTGTGCAACTTTAATGGAATTTTATATATATCACTTGGATTTAGCTCCTCTACTAAAGTAAGGGTAAAATAAGTATTCACGTTGATGAGAAAATTAACAGATGATGCTCCAATACATTTATGATTTGTTGTGCTTGCATATGTAATATCGACAGTTAATTTTCTCATCGATGACTTGGGAGTTGGAATCTTGGATTTAGCTCGTCTCAAGTAAGGGTAGAATAAGTGATCACAGTGGTTGATAAAAAAATCTAACAGTTGATATTTCAACACATTCATTATTTGGTATACATAATATCGATAGTTGGTTTTCTCATCCATGACTGCAATCACTTAGTGTGTGTTTTTTTGGTTAACCACCGCAATTAGGGCCTTTGGCTCTCAAGTGGGACCCCGAGGTATCCCCACAAGCTTTGATCTTTTGGGCTAGTTATGGGACTAATCACTTAGTGTGTGTTGTCAATTGAGCTACACACATTGGGTACTTAGTGTGTGTTTGGATGAGCATTTGTGAAATTGATTTCATTTAAAATTGATTGAAGTGAAGTGATTCATGCTTGATTTTTTTTTTTTTTATGCAAAACTTAGTGCAGATTCTTCAATTCAACCCAAAAGCTACTCTTTATCACTTTTAGTCCAACCGAAATTTTGAGGCAAAATTAATTTTACTCAACAATAACAGAGCATCCCTGTTTTTACTAAAATCACGTTTGATAGGAAGTAAAAATAGTTCTTAAGCTTTCCACCATGAAATCAAGCTCTCACTTACTTTAGAAGAGCCAGATCCATGCCACTTTTGTAAATAATGTTGATATATTTTGATTCATCATGACTGCTTATTCTACCTTCTATGAATGATGTTGCAGAATGAGCTGGCAATTTTGGAATTTATACATCTCTTGGTTGAAACTATGGATCGTCATTTCGGCAATGTGGTGAGTTCTGCTTTCCAAACTTATCTATTTTCTTCCTTTCCTTTCTAGAATGTAGAATCTCGTGGAAGTTTTTTATATGTCTCATCCCCTTATACTTGCAGTGCGAGCTAGATATTATGTTCCATTTAGAAAAGGCGCATTTTATGTTGGAGGAGATGGTCATGAATGGTTGTATTGTGGAGACAAGCAAATCAAATATTTTGACTCCAATTCAGCTGATGGATAAAACATCTTGAAGGATAAAAAAGAATACCCTGTGATTGATGTATCATTAGTGACTCATTGCAACCTTTCTCTGTACAATAGATAAGATAATCTCCAATTTTCAGTTTGAATGGAAATACGAGTGTAACTATTTGTTTTATTTTCCTCTCTCCCTTTGTATGAATGATCATGATTATGAACTTGATTTTTCAAATGGCACCTGGCATTAGCACAATACCCTAATAATGGAAAGACTTAAATATGTTTCTGGTCCATGAAAGTTAGTATTTTTTTTTTAATTTTTGGTTCTTGTAAGTTTATTTTTTCTAATTTTAGTCCTTGTAAATTGACGCTTTTTCAATTTTGTTTCCTGTAAGATATTTTACTCATTTTTGTCCTTGTAAGTTTGTGTTTTTCCAATCTTTTCCAATAAGATTCTATTTTTTTTCATTTATAATTCTCATAAGTTCGTGTTTACAAGGGCAAAAATTGAAAAAAATGTAAATTTACAAGGATTAAAAATGAGCAAAATATGTTACAGGAATCAAAATTGAAAAGATTCAAACTTACAAGAAGTAAAATTAGAAAAATGAAGTTACAAAGAAAAAAAACATATTTAACTCCAATGAAAATTATAAATTTCAAATCAGGACCCTCCTTGACCTTAACGACCAGTTGACTTGTACCTTATGTTATTCATTTTCTAGCTGGATGGAGGTGTCTGAAGATTAACTATTTTATTTTAGGGCAAATTGCATGAACATGGCTCATGTTCACACATGGGTTTCAAAAGGACTTTCCTATATAATTGAATGTAGAACGCTGGAGCTTGAGTCCTTAAATGCAAATACCATGAGAATAGTTTAAAAGTGAAGAAAGGAGATGATTTGCATCCTAATGTGTCTTTACACCTAAACCAAATGATACGATGAATGAGGTTTTGGTTGCAGTCATTTGGTGTGTTTAGATTTATTTTTTAACTTTTACACATTAAACGTCCGCTCATCAAGAGAGAAGCTTTTCTGTTTGGGTTTATTGGAATATGTGAGATCTAATATCCGGACACACTAAGCACAGGCTCTTTGTTGTATATCAATTGGTTATCGACGATACTAGAAGCGTAGCCAATCTAAAATTTGGGGAAAACGGTTTTGCTTTGTCTTTGGTTGTAGTATTTGGTCTTGTTGTCACTAGTGTTGGTTTTCTTCTAATGAACTTCCGCTTGGATGTCTGAAAGTTATCTTTAGCTAATACTAAAATGCATATTTCTCTCGTATAAAAAAGAAAGTCGAAAAGTGTTGAAGAGCATTCTGTTTGGAATTTGGTTCCGTACTTCCTTAATTAATGATCAATAAGTTGAAGTTTTTCACACCAATTACAAATAGTGGCGGCTATATACATGTGCAAGATAATCCTATGAAACACTGACACGGATATCTGACATGTAAAAATAATTAAAAATAACATGAACACAGATATGTGTTGGTGTCGAACACAACAAAGGATTGAAGTGTCTGTGCTTCATAGAGATAGTCTATCCTTCAGGTGAGGAGGCTCACAACTTTTAAGAAATATGAAAAAAAAAATTATTAACTTCATTTACCAATGCTTCAGAGTGGCTTCACACCTTCACGCTTGCTTCACTACTTCAGAAATTTACTTTTCCTAATCTCCTCTCAAACCCATCAACTACTTCTCTCACTTCACAATCTGTAATCTTTCTCTCAAACCCATGTCAACTACTTCCAGTCACTGTACCGAAATTACACCAGCCACCACGAACTTGAGATGAGAGAAGGGGAAGAAGGCAAGATAAAAATTGTTGACATGGTTGTGGGTATAATTAGGAAGAATAAATAACTAAAAATTATAAACGTTAGATGAAGAATTTTAAGAGTCATTGCTCTTAAAATTGGGAGAGGAGAAATTGATAAATGAAGTGAGAGAAAGATTAAAGATTGAAGTGAGAGAAGTAGTTGATGGGTTTGAGGGGAGATTAGGAAAAATAGATTTCTGAAGGAGTGAAGCGCGGTGAAGGCGTAAAACCACTGTGAAGCTATGGTAAATGAAGTTAATAAATTACTTTTTTTCAGATTTTTTAAAAGTTGAGACCCCTGACAATGGGAACTCTGAACTGTCGATCACCTTGTGCATGTATATAACCCGGCAGTGCACCTTGTCCTCTAAGTGCATAAACTACGATATCAGAAAACTAAGTTTCATCGGGTTTTCAATTGTTTGAAGAATGATGATCAAATTGTTTTATTTTTTGTCCTGGATGGTGTTGATACAAAATGGCTAAAAAAATTGGATTTTGTTTCGAACAATATAATTAAACAGCAGCTGGACATCCACCCTTTCTAGGGTCACTTACTGCTGTTAGAGTACCATGCTTTGTAAGTGATTTGGTGTTTTCACCAACTTTCCTATTCATGTTCATAGGCGTTTTGAGAGTTTGGACAATAAGCTGAGTGACTGCTAGTGCTTCAGACCCACTCAGTTGATGACCTCTCTCTTCAAGGAAAAGCCTACTTTCTTTTGAAAGCTCAATGTGATCGCCATTATGAGCAGTCAAGTTCTCATAACGCACTACATTTGGCATTAGCTGCATGAGATAAAAATCCAAATTAGATTGTAGTCGGAGCATCACACATCAAGAAACTATCTGAATAAAGATTAGATTAGTTAGTACCTTGTGATAGATCCTTGGGCTCACAACTGCATCCAAGGGTTTCATTCCCAAGATGAAATGATTAAGAAATACTTGAACCACTGCTGCAATAATGTTCATTCCACCGCTCCCTCCAAGTACCCCAACCAACTGGTCATCCTGCAAGAGAATGTTCATGTGTAAGAATCCTTACTCTCCAAATGTAAAGATTTAATTATTCTTTTCTTGGTTGTTGAATACTCAGAATTACTTTGAAATAAATGTAATTTTAGGTAAATTTGCACATATTTAGCTTCATGTTGAGGAATTGATTGTGTCCATAATTAATTTTAGTTGAAGATACTTTAAATAACTTTTGTGTTGAAGAAATCTTTTTTTTTAGAGAGTTTTATTACTAACTTTGCCTTCAAAATAAAAACATTGAAAAAAACATAAATCACATCACTTGAAAATCAATTTCATTCACAATTAATTTTTTGAATGCTCATCCAAACAGACTACTAGTATAGGGAAGAACTATTATAAGCAATACCTTTGTGATGATAAGAGGAGTCATGGAAGACAATGGTCTTTTGTTTGGTTCAATAAAATTTGCTGGAGCTGGAGGTAGTTTATCAGGGGATATATCAGTGGGAGTAGAGAAGTCATCCATCTCATTGTTGACCAAGATACCAGTAGAAGTAGAACGAAACCCGGCTCCAAAATGATTGTTTACAGTTGTTGTTAGTGATACAGCATTTCTATCAGCATCCACAATGCACATATGGCTTGTCCCGTGATCTCTAAGTTGACTCCACCTGCCCAACATGGTTATGAATAACCTTTTGTTAACAACCTAGTGATTTTGCAACTTATCTAGAAAAAGGGAGTGCTTTCATTCAAATCACCACTAGTATATAACACCTGTTCATATAGTACTCTGGAGGGAAAGTAGTATTATCAAATATCATGTGCTGAATATCTTTTGCAAAAGATGGGGAAAGCATTTTGTATATAGTATCATCAATGTTTACAAAGTTGGGGTCACCCAAGTTCATTCGAACGGCCAACATGTGTTTCAGAGCTTCTATTAGTCGATGTAGACCAAGATTTCCCCTTGCAGCATCAGGACCTCCATAACTGTCCAAGATGTTCAGAACCTGTTCATAACAATTATCAAAATATACCGACATACAACTAAAAATCAAAAAGAAAAGGACATGAGAAACAATTGTGGCAACATTCTGTGTTGATATTAAATGTTGGTCCCCAGGTTTTGTTGTATTAGAAATATAAAATTCATTCACGCATTAGACTAATGAAACTAGATAGCTTAACTGCATAAGCTTTTAGTGTGACATGTTCCAATCCTAGAACCAAACCAACATACATGTATATTTCTATATATACAGTAATAGACTCATGAAAAAGAGGATAGTGACACAATTTCTACAGAACAACATGGAAATAGCATGTAGAATAGAAAAGATAGGAATCTACCCACCAGAGAAAGAGCAAGTGTTCCAGATGAAGGAGGTGGCATTCCATATACGGTGTATCCCATCACATTCACAGTCGTTGCATCTGTTACTTCCAACTTGTAATTGCGTAAATCCTCCATCATTAAAATCCCACCAGCATCTCTGACATCCTTGACTAAATTTTCACCAATGGTTCCATTGTAGAAAGCTTGTGGTCCTTGCTCTGCCACAACCTCCAAGGTGCGACCAAGTTCAACATTTCTACACACATCCCCTGCTTTCAACAAAGTTCCATTGGGTGCATATAGTTTTCTTAACCCAGGATCATCTAATATCTTATTTGCATCACCAGCCATGTACTCCCCAAGAGTAGGAGTAACTACAAAACCATTTTCAGCAAGTTCTATAGCTGGTTGGAACAAGGTTTTCCACGGCAATCGTCCATGCTTCAACCAGGCTGCATGAAGGCCAGCTAATTCACCAGGAACTCCCATTGACAATGGACCTAAGGTCTTATCTTTGGGATTGTTCTGATATATATTCTGTTTGTTGACATTCACACACATACACAAACATAAGTTGCGCTATTGTAGATTTCTGTGAATGGAAATGAATGATCAATATTATTTGCTAGCATTCAACATGTCCAAGTAATCTGTAGAAGCAAATCTTGGCTGATATCTCAAAAGCAAATGTTAATTTGGTCCAATTGCTTTAGTAATGTCAACCACGAGATTTAACAACTTTAATTGTTTGTCAGAAAGAGATAACCTCAAACCTGTGAAGCAGCTAAAGGAGCAGTTTCTCTCATGTCAAAAGCTTCAGTTTGAGAGGTTGAAGAAGATCGAACAACCATGAAAGCGCCACCTCCTATACCACTTGATGCTGAGAAAACAACACCAATGCATAATGCAGCTGCCACTGCAGCATCAACAGCATGTCCACCCTGCCTAAGCATTGAAACACCAATTGTAGAACACCGAGAATCATCAGTTGCAACAACTCCCACCTCTGATTCAACAATATCTCCCTGATTGGTTGCGATTCCATCATTATATTTTTCTGCTCTGGACAGTATTCCATAGCTAGTGTTGCCTCTGACTACTAGTCCAACAACTGGAAAAGAATTGTGCTAAGCATTATTAGATATGGTTTATCAATATTAATATGATGATCAAATTGCATCAGTGTCAAGCAGATGTTGCGGCACAAAAGTTCAATACCCTCCCTAAGATGTACATTTTCTAGGATCTATACCAGATTTTATGTTTCTTATTCTTTTTGGCAGCTGTTCAAAAAAGTTTATCTTTCTAAGTATATGTTCAGTTCACACAATCTTCATCCAGAAAATTAGTAGATTTGAACTATACTTCAAATTTTGTTCTTCGAAGTTATCTTTGGGGTTTGTAAACTTATTCTTTTTGTTTAATTTTGATACACCATCCGTGTAAAAAAATTTAGACTCTCAACCAATTACAAATTACCTTAGATATATAAAAAAAAAGTCAATAATTTCCAATTATACACCAATTCATGATTACATTGTTACCCAAAAAAAAATTCATGATTACATGACACAAGGTTTTAAATTATTACAGTTTCCTCACGATCTTTGACATTACAAAAATTACAGACAAATGCAGCTTCAGTTGCGGTTGTGATGCAGTCATGGAGAGCCAAAGAAGTCTTTGATGTTGCAGCCCAAATCGCGGTTACTTACTGTTTTTTAAAACTTTAACAACAGTATTAAAAACTTTTACACTACCGTGCTTCTAATGAAGTTCTTTGTTTTTTATTTTACCCAAAATTAATCACTTGAAAATTCATGTATCTAAATCACTCCATCCTTTTTGACATTCCCTGGCATGAATATAGTGAACAGTGTGAACGGAAGCAAGTGGGTGATTATATATTTTGATTCTAAGCCCAATCTGGTGTTGAATTGCAAGAACTAAGATGCTATAAACATCCAATTGATTCACTATAAACAACATCTTCATGTATTTCAGAATTAAGAGCATACGGCAAAATAAATATAAAATCAGAAAAGTCCCATAGAAAGAAAATAGGAGGGAACTGACTTGTGATAGCCACGATAGCACAAAGGATCATTTTCCATGTGTGTTTGTTGGGCAAAACATGGTTTTGTGACAACAAAGGAGAATCCATGATGTTGTTTTGAGGGCTCCACATGGACGATGATAATATTAATGCAAGCACCTCAGTTCAGTTCATATGAGTCGGGTTTGGGTGCCTCACTCATGAATTGGATTGGATTTGGAAGCACACCCTTAAATCCTTAATAGTTAATATTATATTGATATCATTCTCAAGTTCTGTTTTTTGTTAATGCATAGATTTCACGTGGCGTTATGTCATCAAATAAAATTTGTTTGTGTTTATTCTTCAAGATATTTTCGGATAATATAAATTTATACCATGATGAACGCAACCACCCAAAAAAGTTATCGGTGTTCAGGATATTTTTGAAATAATAGATAGTATCTAGGTTCAGGTCCAGGTTCAGTGAAGACTAATAAAAGAAAATTACACTTGTATGGAATGGTATGGTATTAGATATGTTTTTAAGATAAATTTATTGTGATCAGATGTTTTTTCAATTAACTAATTGCGTGAAAGCAACAAATTCCATGATTTCTTCGTTGGGGTTTGGAAATTGGAAGCATGATTCACTCGAGTTTGGTATAAACATATTCTTTTTTTATCAGTATAAAAAACACACAAAAAAAATTAAGGTGTGATATTAAATCATTATGATTAGGTAATTTAGAATTTGTTTTTTATTAATTATTTATATTCTTTTAAATCGAGAAACTTTTAATATCAAATATGATTTATAATATTTAATTACATTTTGCTCTTAAAAGTAAACAAATTTTTCTCTCAGAATTTTTTTCATAAATTTTACCTCCTAATTTTCAAAAGTCGTGAATTATCTTTGTTGTGAAGGTTTAAACAAAACATCAGAACAAAAATATTTTAAATGGGACAATTTAAAGAAAAACTACTAAAAATTATCTTAATTGTGGTTATTTAAATATTTTAGGATGATGTGCAAAATTTTAAAAAAATAATCTTTAAAAACAAAACTGTTCAGTTAAACCCATTTATTAAAGTTTATAACCTATTATTTTATTATTTCTATTCAACGAAGTAGTATATAAAATTACTAGCCTCTCTTTGCAATTTTTTTTCTTCTGAAGTGCATATCTTTATACATAACACATTATAGTCAAAGACTCAAAGCCACTTTCATGCGGTCAACAAATTTTGTAAATAAAAAAAAGGACAAATGTGATTTAAGGATATTGATTAAGAAATTTAAAATAAAAATATTTCATTTGAAAGTAAAATTTTATATTGTATATGATTTTTTGTTATTTTATGATTTACATAATAACTTTTTTCCTTTAATTTCTATGAATGGTTAGATTCTGTAGCACATTTTGGCATGCTCACGTACACAAGCCCGTTAGTTTAATATTACCATTATTACTAAGAAACCAAACAAAAATTGTCATCTACAACTTCCTTGGACTTTTCCATGATGCATTTACCTCAGATTTAGTGCAGAATTCATAATAAAAATTGCCCGTATCTAAATGACATAATTAATGAAAAAGATTGCATTATACATTTCTACTGTGTTTCTACACGACGAAATTATATTTTGGTTGTGTTTGTCTTTTGTTTTGAAATACCCTACAATGGAAATGTGAACTTGTTGTTTTATTCATCTAATAACACAATAAAATTGTATTTTTCTTGTGTTGTTTTTCAAAAACTAAAATGAAAATACGATTTTGTTGTGTTATTTGATGAATAACACAACATAATCATATTTTTGTTGTGAAATGATTTTTTGTTTTTTTTTTTAATTTTATTTGTTTTTTTTAGATGGCTCACACAAAGCGTATTGCATATGTCTTAGATGTTAAGGCACAAAGGCGACGTGTGATTGCATCAGCATGTCATGATGCAGACTTGGCTCGACGCAACAACCACATGTAGCAGGGGTAGAGGCAGAGGCACAACCAAAGCCATATGCACAGGCACATCCACAACCAAAGGCAGAGACACAACCACAACCATAGCAAAAGATATTGTTCAACACAATGCATTAAGCTTCCTTGGACTACTCATATTCATTATTATCTTGTATTGTTCTCTCGTGAGTCCATAATGAGTAGTGACCAAGGTTACACAGACAAAATCAATCGTTCAAATTACATCGAGCTTTACAAGGAAACTCCGAACTTGTCAAATTGTCATAAATATGGTTGTTAAAGCACAATAAAAAAACATTAAACTTTACTTTTAGAAAAGCTATTTTTTTATTAAAAAAAACAACAAAATCATAAATTTGTCATAAAGGGGGGAATTTTTACAACGGGAGCATAATTTTGTTGTAGAATTGGGGGTAGGATCAAATAACACAACGGAAATATGAATCCATTGTGTTATCTTTACTACACAACGAAATCGTGTTTCCATTATGCAATTGGGTGGTGAAAAAATTAACAATGAAAGCATGATTTTGTTGTACACTTATACAATGGAAACATAGTTTTGTTGTGATTTTTTTCACTTCCCAATTGCACAAAGGAAACACAATCACTGTGCAATTTTTAGGGGGCAGTTTCAGGATATGGTTAAAGTGCACCAACATGGATAGTGCCATTAGTAAAACTAGTAGTGTCAATAGTAACTCGCCAAGACAAAAGTCATTTACGTAAACCCAAATGTCCTGTAATTGTGCAAACTTAAGTTAAGGGTACCCTGGCCCAAATAACTCAGAAATCTTTATGCAGACAAAATTAATACCGAACTATTTTGTGTGGGCTGGTAAAACATAGTAAAATATCGTAGGTGCAACCATTAATTAATATATCAAAAACGTTAAAGTATATTTTTGGTTTCTTATTTTTATATTAAAATTCATTTTTGGATTTTACTTTTTTTTATTAAAATTCATTTTATTAACCAATATATCAAAAACGTTAAAGTATATTTTTGGTTTTTTATTTTTTATTTATTAAAATTCATTTTGATCCTTTATCTTTTAAAAATTTGTTTCAATTTTTTAACTCTTAAATTTGTATCAGTGTTTTCCTTCAAAAATAATGATCATTATCCATTTTAGGATACTATTTCAATTCCTTTTTTAATTAATTCAAGATCTAAAACTTGTTTCGTTAAATTTACTTAAATAAAAATTACGAACTACAATTTAAATTTAAATATTTTATCCATGATTTTATATCAATGAGAATTGATTCTATGAATTAAGATATTTTCGCCCTTTGACTCCTAAAAATGATACTCAAAGTTAACTCATTTTATTATTACTTGTAACGATTTCATATAGTTGTCAATGTTTCATTAGTTCCCGCTATTTTATTTGTATTGTGATCGGATGTCTTTTAGTTTCCTTTCCCCAATATGATAGAAAATGAAATTGAGCTTTGATTGATTTTTTGTGTGTACAATGACCACATTGAAGTTAAAATTTGTGTCCTCGCATATATTACTTCAATTCTCCACCATATAGCTCAAGCTCTAGTTGATCATATAAACTAGTGAATTTAATTAGAACTTTTTTCACTTATTAATTTTTTATTTTGAATTAATTAATTAATTAACTGATTAATTAATTAATTAATTAAACAAAGACTCAGTGCATAATTGGGATAAAGTTAACAAACTTAATTTTGGAGTTTTTTTTATTTTGTAAACTAAGTTTGCAAAAAGAACTTTGATCTTGTTTTTAAGAAAACTTATTTTCAGACATAATATAATTAAGTGTACAAACGAATTTTTGAAAGGAATTAAACATGTCATGAAATTATTGAATTTATTTTGATGAAGTTCGAAGCACCCCTAACGAGAATACAAGCATCCTTTAATTATATAGATATAGTTCATTTTTATCTGATAAACCCCTAGTTATAAAGTTAACCACCTATGAAGTCAATGTTCATCTTATTCCCATTCTATGGGAAAAGTAACATCATTGATGCCATACTCATAAAATAATTAACTTGCGTAAGGTTTTCCAAATTAAAACTAACTATTTTTAAAATTGAGAATAAAAATCTGAATCATCAAACGATATACTTTTACATCATGCAACAGACCACAATAGATACAACATATACGTTATTACACATTAATTGATAATACGAAATTCAATCCTTAAGGATACAATTTAAAAAAGAAGCAAATAAATGATAATTTTGATACAGTCCCTGCAGTTCATCTCCACTTTCCTTTGCCTTTAATTCAATATTTAAGATAGTTGGCAAGTAATACAATTTTTTACACACTTCTTTAAATACACGTCTATACTATTATTTCAAACTCATTATAAATTATAAATTATAAATAGAGCTCACTGAGACTCATATAATATTATAACTTTAAACAAATTTCAGATAATAGTAAAAAATGTGTTAAAAAGAAATACATTATAAAATATGTTACTAGTATTTCTAGACAGATTTACCATATGAGCTTTGGCGGGAAATACTGCAAAACCCAAGAAGAAAGAAATTAGTAATGAAGATAACACAAAAAGGATATTTTATTCCATTAAAGTATATCTAACTTAAGATACAGGCATCACACAAGTTTTGTTGCCCACCTTCTTAATGAGCGACATATAGTATGGCTTAACTTTTTCAACATCAATTAGCACATTGCTCTTGCTGTAGAGATCATACTTGCTGTGTTTCGTATCACATAATTTATAAGAAACATAATCAGTTCCATTATGTATTCATCACGTTAAGTTGAAGACAAGATATAAACTGATATGCTAAAATCTAAAGCAAAAATAATTAGCTTACTGAAATATTTCTAGCCACTTGAGGTTCTTAACATCCTCTTCACTATACAAGTGTTTGTACGCTCCTGTCTGGTACAAAGCTGCAAGATTATATGTAAATTGGAAATCACATGTTATATTATTGTTAGTTATATATATTTGACAAGGGCATATATTAGTTCACTGCAGAACGTACTGGGTAAAAATACGTACGATGAAAAGAGTGATATCGAATAATGAACAATGCCTCCGACGGTAAAGTGGTGTTATTCCCCTTAGTAACCTGCATATATAGATTTCAGTGCGTTGATATGTTTGTGCATATATTAGATCACGAATAATACATAACATGCTACAGTATTATTGTCTCAATAAAATTTTAGCATAACATTAACATTTGTATGGGATGTCGAATTGATATCTCTCCATGTTTACATAGACTCACCAAATACATGTACTCATCATGTCCCCATGACATCATTACATTGTCCAGTCCGCATCCTTCATCATATATGCCCTTTTTAGTATTATAAGCTGGATTGTTGCTATCTGGGTTGTCCTTGAAGTACTGCAATTGGAACAAATATTTGTGATGAGCTGAATATGAAATCACAAATATTTGTCACTTACAAGTTTTCATTTATTGAGAAAATTAGAAAGTATGTACCTTGAAGTGAGTATTAGCTTCATGAAAAGCACAACCAAGGGGAAACGAATCTCCTGCAACACATATATAATGATCATTTTTTTCATCGTTTGTCAGTAGCTAGATACGTGCATATCATGATTTTTCTTGTTTCAAAAGCTAGCAATGCATGGAAAACTAGTACCAAATCTGCTCTAATTTTCAAATCATGAAAACTATATATATCGTCATCGTAGCTATATTGGTTCCTCATTGACATACTAATTTTTTTATAAAAGAAGAAGAAGAAGAAGAAGAAGATTTGTACAAAGTCCATCACATAGCCGAGAAATTAATTGGAGATCATTTGTGAGTAAATATGTTTAATTAGTCAGCAACTCTCACCGACAACAGCCCATTGAGGAAGCCCACCAAAACTTGGAAGGAGAAGAACCTTTCCGAGATCTGTAAATAGACGAAAACAATCAAGTCAAGATCAATTATTTTCAAATGAAATTGTTCTCTTTTTTAAGTGGAAATTATGCTTCTTTGAACACTACGTAGGCACCCAATGCAAGTATGTAAATATAGTTGAAAGCAATATAATTAAGAATTAGTATTTATGTGTATTGTGTACGCACCATGAATGAGAGCGGTCAAATGTAACCAGTCTTCATTAGGGTAGTCATTTCTAGCAGCTTCAGCTGTCTGCAATGCATGCTGAATTTGAGATTCTTCTAAATCAGGATCACTTGCATCCACAATTTTATCAAGCATCTCACAACATTCCCATATACCCACTTCTACTTTATTCAGTTTCCCATATTCCTCTCTCATCTTCTTAGCCTGTAATAATTTAGTTACATATAAGATATTACTTAAGAAGTCATTATAAAATTAATTTGGGTATATGACATTAATTAGTTTAAAATTTTAATATTTGATAATATTATAATGTAAAGCGTTATAATTATAACATACTATAAAAATAAAAATAAACACAATTCTTTGACATTGTTGAAATCAAACACGCTTACAAATTCATATGTTTGATTCGTGTGTTGTTGTCGGTAAAGTTCCTCCACAGACTTATTCCTTTCGCTTTCATCATAATAATTTCTGTTTTTGGAGAGAGAAAATAAATGTCTTATTTGGTTGTGACCTTGCATGGGATTGCATCAAACTAGCCCATCCATGAAAATTATATAAAAAGAACTAAATCTATATATAAAAAATGTAACCAATGCAATTGAACGGAGACCTGAAGGAGTGACCATATGAATTGATATCAGGGACTGTAAATCCAACATGTGAAGGTGATTTGAGCAAGGAAAAACCACCATCCAATACCAAATCATCATTGTTCTCCTCAGCTTGCGGTCTTGTTAGCTCTGATTGCTCGATGAGAACGACCATTCTTCTTAATTATTATGGAAAGCAACTGAAACCAAAATGCTAGGAATATATACAAGAAAATCTTATGAAATTGTTATGATCACTAAATTGATTGTGAGTGGAGCTATATAGTTTCGTAACCCAGACCATGCAACTGCGTACGTAATTGTATTGGTCTTGTCACGTGGCTGTATTACAGTCAATGAATCAATCTTTATTTTCAAAGAATCCATCTCATAATCACGTGGCAAGCTCATAACGTTTGAAAAACCTTAAGAATTTGACAACTGATAATAAATTAATTTTTTAGTTTGCAGTAAAATTATTTTTTAACAAAATTTGTATAAAAATATTTTTATACTAAGGAAAAAATTTAAATTAATATTTCATTATTCTTTTTATTCTCACAAAATTATTGAATTTAATTATATTATACTGGCAATAGTTATTTTTTTTTTGCACTATCATTAATTCAATTGTGAATTAAAATTATGATCATATTTAGAGTAATTTCTAAATTATTGAGAATGTAAAAATCATTATATTAACAATGTATAAAATTAAATTCAAAATTATTTATTTAATTTTTTATGTTATAGAAATATTTAATTTTTAAATAACAAAAAAATGAAAGAATAGAGTTTTCTCTTCCATTTTACTTCAATTTAAGAAGAATTTTTTTTAGTCTAAAAAAGTCCCTTCTTATTTGTTCTCTTAAATAGGTAATAAAAATAATATTTTTATATCTTTTCCACGTCATTTTCCTGTTGTACATCAACACTCAATCGAAGCATGCTTGCGTGCACAGTTAGGATCAAATTCATACGTTGATCCAGGTCAGACAACAATCCGTCTGTGTCATGGTTCCTTATTTATGACATCAAAGTCAAATGTCTTTGCATTTGTTCCTTTTAAACAACTGGAATGGCCAAAACCTTTTATTTGCAGCTAACCAATATGCTTGCACCCTGAAATTGAATTACTAGCTAGCAACCTTTTATCAAAGTAAAATGTCTTTTCAAGATATTTCATAGTAAAAAATCATGAGACTAAACATTAAAACTTTAAGATTACTAAAGTGCGTTTTATCTTTTTTAATAATTTTTTTTTATATGTATGATAAAAAAATTAAACTCATATCAACATACTTAAGCATCTCGCTTAGTCATTTATAACATAACATGTGTATTTTGTAGATCAAGTACATTTTTCTTGTTGTTGCATTCATTGAGCCATCATAATATATATAGAATAGTTTGAGAAGATATCTATATGTAAACCAAAGTCATATATAAGAGAAAGAAGCATTATTATAATTATTATATATTATATAGTCAAATTTATTTAATTGTACTTTTAATTTCTTTATCGATCATTACTGATTTATGAATAATTTTTATTCGAATTTAAAGATAAATTCTTTAGTTATTATTTTTTACAGAACGGAAAATTCATTAATTCTTTAGTCAGCATACAACACAATCAAAACCTTTTTTTTAATTTTTTTTCTTTACTATAAAATCTCCAAATCTTTATTTTTATTTAAAACCCGTAACTTGAATAGTTGAATTGAGTAACTCTTTTTTTATCAAACTTCATTTCCATATTATGATTTATGAACTGTTTAAACAATTTCTTATTTCAATAAAAGTCCAATCATTTAATTGACAAATGTGAATTCCAAAGTTGTAAGTAAAACATATGATGAAATAATAATCATAATAATTAAAAATTGAAGTTAAGTTTTAGATAATTTCACGCATTGTGTCCATTAAAAACTGTCACCTTGAAATATTTTTTTTATGTCTTTTTTTTCCTTTTTCTCTATGTTTTATTTGTTGATTATTGTTGTGTTTCTTATATTTATTTCCCTAAAACCTCTTTAATTAATATATAAAATGAGTTAATTTAGGTGTGAAGCCTTATATTAATCCTTTGTTTTGGGACATATCGTCTTAAAACACATTTTAAAAGATAAAAAATTATTATATAGCTTGTCAAATTATTATTATTATTATATTAGTCAACTTTTATTATAGAGAGAAGATTTTGAGATTTTTTATGTTTGGTGAAATTGGATATTTTATTTCATAAAAAAAGGTTTGAAATAATTTAATTGATTCAATTTATAAGTATTTTAAATGGAAAATGAGTATTTAAGAGGTTTGGATAAAAAAAATCAACAAAAAGATCAAAGGCTGTTTGTTTAAGATTATAAAATTGATTTTAATGGTATGAAAAATGTGATTTATCTTTTAGATATTTATAAAAGTAGAAGCTAATTTTTATTTAGTTGTGAGTATGAAAATTATTTTCTATTTTAAATTTATTTATACTTATACTTTTAAATTATTCAAAATAACTTCTCAAAATAATAAAAATAAATTTATTTCTAATTTAATTTTTGAAACTTACTAAAATATTTAAAAATTTATTTTAAAAAAATCACTTAGAAAACTGAAACAAGCAGACTTTAATTAAATTTGTTTAACTTTTTTTAAAAAGAAAATACTTGATTGAAAATATAAATAAGACATTATTTTCACTTTAAAACTTTAGTTGAATCTTGTAAATTACTGTAAACTTGACGTGATATATGAACTATAGATGATAGATATAATGATAAGGTCAGTACGATCCCACGTAAGTATTGCATGGCTATTTTTGTCCTTGTATATAACGCGGTTTTTTTTATCAAAGTACACGCTCTCTCTATTCTTTTCCCAAAATACACTACTTTGGGTATTTATTCTCAAAGTACACCTATTTGGGCAAACTTCAGGTTCTCACACCCCGACTTCCGTTCTTCTTCTTTTTTTTTTTTTTATAAAAAAGTTTTTATATTATTAAAATTAAATATTATATTATATAAAATTATTTTTAAATAATTTGAAAATTAGTTATTTATTAAATTAATTTATGTAATATTATTTTATAATTTAATTTTGTTATTAAGAAAATGATATTATTAAATTTAAGTGTTTTTGTTATATTATTTAAATTATTTAAGATATTTTTTGGTGAATATATGTTTTAAAATTTGAATTTTGTATAATAATATATTTATTTTAGTAAATATTTATTTTGTATAATAATTTGAATTTTAAAATTTTTAATTTAATTATATTATATAAAATTATTTTTAATTGATTTGAAAATTATTTATTTATTAAATTAATTTATGTAATATTATTTTATAATTTTTTGTAAAGAGAAATATACATATAAAGAAAAATATAAAAATTGGATAAAATTAGAGTATAATTTTTTATTTATGTTATATGTAACTGTGTAGTTAAATTTATGTTTTGTTAATTTTTGTATGTTCTTGTAATTAAAAAATAATAAAATTAGTTAGTAGTATTAAAATACAGTAAGAAAAACACCGCAAAAAAATATATGACAAATCAGTCATAGACAAAATACTCAAATTACAGTAACTGAAATGATACTCGACAATAATGAAACATATTAAAAATTACACTTACAATGCAAACATAACAAAACTAATGAGGATATGAAATATGTTGTACAGAATACATGTCTTCTTCTATTTAGATTACTGGTTTGCTAAAAATAGCCAAAATTTCTATTGTGCAGAATCATTTCCAATAGTTGGATTGTGCTAACACTTTTAGCACGTCTTCATCATTTTTCAATTCTGTTATGTCATATTCAATCAAATTTTCGGAATACTTAGAATGACCTGGTTGTCGAAAGAATAATCGTTTAACCAATTGTGATCCGTGAATTCCATTAGGGGGAACCCCTGTAGGTGTAACTTGTTTGATTAAATCCTTGAGTTTCTCCATGCCACATCCCGAAGGAATGCTAAATCTTATTGGATTAGTTCCAGTAAAGGAGTAACCCAAAAACTCACCTTGACGTGGTATGTTCCACTTCCCGTTGTAATACATAATTGCATCATGAGTAGGAGTGATGGTTGATTGAAGCAGGTTGAGTATAGCATCCGTTGTTCTAATAATGGTACATAATAATTCTATAGGACCAACACACGAGTATTGGTCATTGCACATTAACATTGTGTAAACATCATCATCATTTTTCAATTGTAAAGATTGAAAAAAATATTGTTGACCTGCATCTATGAATGGCTGTCGGTAGTAGATTTCATCCAGTAATTGATCGTTGGTTAGTTGAAGGGTGTTGTGCATTCTACGCTTGAGTGTATCAAAAGAACAGTTGTTAGGAACTCGCATTGGTGTTGGAATGAGACTTTGAAAATAAACACCAGTTTGGTTGTAACTGATTGATCCATTTGGAAAAATGAAAGCTAATCTGGAGTTAGTAATGGTCTGACTGCTTGTTTCTCCCAAAAATGACATAGTAATAAGATTGAATTTGGTTTGTGAAATTATGTTGTGTGAGATTGTGTGTTTGTATTGTGTCTGTGTTGTGTTATTTATAGTTGTACGAGTATTCTGCCACGTTGATGTGTATTGGAATCCAATGTTTCCTTTTCCCTAGTAAGTGATGTAGCAGACGTCCATTATAATTTCAAAGTGAACAAAGAGATTATGAGTTGTCCATCTCATGTCAGTTTTGCACACGTCTCTAAAAATTAAATGTATCACCTGTAAAACTGACATGAAATGGACAGCTCATAATGCAGAGTGTTGTTAATTTGGACTGTGATTTTTCCCATGTAATTAAAGCAACAGACGTTCATGATGAATTTCAGAGTGAATAAAGAGATGATGGGCTGTCCATTTCATGACAGTTTTGCAGGTGAGACATTTAATTTTTAGAGAAGTTTGCAAATTGCAGAGTATTATCAATTTGGATTGTGATTTTTCCCTTGTAATTAAAGCAGCAAACGTCCATAGTTATTTTCAGAGTGAATAAAGAGATTATGAGTTGTCCATTTCATGACAGTTTTGCAGGTGAGACATTTAATTTTTCGAGACGTATGCAAATTGCAGAGTATTGTCAATTTGGATTGTGATTTTTCCCTTGTAATTAAAGCAGCAAATGTCCATAGTTATTTTCAGAGTAAATAAAGAGATTATGAGTTGTCCATTTCATGTCAGTTTTGTCGATGAGACATTGAATTTTTAAAAACAGTGTAGTGTAAATGACAAAGTATTGTGAATTTTGACAGTTATGTTACCATGTCAACTACTGCAGTAAAAGTGGGTAAACTGAAAATTGCTAATTTAAATTTAAAGGAAAAATTATTTCAATACGTAAAGTGATAACTGAAGACAAACATAAGACATTACATGAAAATCTCAAAGAAGAAATAACTTAGACATGAATGATCCGTAGATTACCAATCCCGTTTGAATATAGGTTCGTGGGATGGAGACAGGTTACTTCCTTCGGGCCCGGAAGAGGAGTCCGTATCACTATCATGGTTTTTGAGCCAACAAGTCTCGTATTCACCTAAGTCCTCAAGATTAGAGGTTGAGCCATGTTGGTTGCCTGGTGGGTCATTATTGTGACAGATTATGGCAAATAACTCCACAAATGGTAGTGATGGATTGTTGTCAAAAATGTTGAACATTTGTCGAACATCAGCATCATCTCGCAGAATAAAAGATGTGTACATATAACGTTGTCCTGACTCAAATATAGGGCACCGAAAATGGAGATGTTGGATATGTTGTTCTGGGTCAATGTTTAGTTTTTGGTGAACAAGTTCAAGCAATTGTGTAATGGTTATGACCTTGTCGACCATGAAAGTTTTTGTGTTGTTACTAACGAAGGTGGTGCCCTCATTAGTATTGCAAATTTGGCCGTCGTAGTAAACACAAACATATGCAGTTAGGTGACACATTGTGGTAGGGATTGAGATGAAAATTTGAAATTGTTACGAATGTCTTTAGCTGTAGTGGTATTTATAGAATTTGGTTATAATTGAGTGAGTCACTAGTTAACTGTGCATTTAGATGAACGGGTAAATGAACACTTAAGCATATTTACAAGGGTCCATAATGTGCAAATTGCTGAGTGAAAACAACAACTGAGTGGAAAAAAACTGAGTTGTCCACGTCATGTCAGTTTTACTGGTGCGACATTAATTTTTTTAGAGATGTGTGAAAATTGTCGAGTGTTGTCAATTTCAACTGTGATTTATCCTGGTAATTGATGGAGCAGAAGTCCATTATAATTATCAGAGTGAAAAAAATTGAGTTGTCCATGTCATGTCTGTTTTACTAGTGCGACATTTATTTTTATAGAGACGTGTGTAAATTGCTGAGTGTTGTCAATTTTAACTGTGATTTATCTCTGGTAATTGATGGAGTATAAGTTCATTATAATTAGCAGAGTGAAAAAAATTTGAGTAGTGCATGTCATGTCAGTTTTACTGGTGAGATATTTATTTTTTTAGAGACCTATAGAAATTGTCGAGTGTTGTCAATTTCGACTGTGATTTATCCCTGATAATTGATGCAGCAGAAGTCCATTATAATTTCAGAGTAAAAAAAATTGATTTGTGAAAATTGCAGTGTGTCACGAATATTTTTTTTTTTGAAGTTTTTGACGTTATTACCATGGAAAAAGTGTTCAAATCATAGTTTTTTTGATTTTGTACTTGTATTTTGAGGTGCTAGTCGATGGAACTGGTGCACGAAATAATTTTTTTTGGATTCTTTGACGTTCAAACTATAGAAAAAATGAGTCACAAACATCATTAATGTGTTGGACATAATTTTAAAAAAATGCAGAACATGGGCTCTTAAACATAGTTGCAAGGGTCCAAATCATAGTTTTTTTGATTTTGTACTTGTATTTTGAGGTGCTAGTCGATGGAACTGGTGCACGAAATAATTTTTTTTGGATTCTCTGACGTTCAAACTATAGAAAAAATGAGGCACACACATCATTAATGTGTTGAACATAATTTTAAAGAAATGCAGAACATGGGCTCTTAAGCATAGTTGTAAGGGTCCAAATCATAGTTTTTTTTATTTTGTACTTGTATTTTGAGGTGCTAGTCGATGGAACTGGTGCACGAAATAATTTTTTTTGGATTCTTTGACGTTCAAACTATAGAAAAAATGAGTCACAAACATCATTAATGTGTTGGACATAATTTTAAAGAAATGCAGAACATGGGCTCTTAAACATAGTTGCAAGGGTCCAAATCATAGTTTTTTTGATTTTGTACTTGTATTTTGAGGTGCTAGTCGATGGAACTGGTGCACGAAATAATTTTTTTTGGATTCTCTGACGTTCAAACTATAGAAAAAATGAGGCACACACATCATTAATGTGTTGGACATAATTTTAAAGAAATGCAGAACATTGGCTCTTAAGCATAGTTGTAAGGGTCCAAATCATAGTTTTTTTGATTTTGTACTTGTATTTTGAGGTGCTATTCGATGGAACTGGTGCACGAAATAATTTTTTTTGGATTCTTTGACGTTCAAACTATAGAAAAAATGAGTCACAAACATTATTAATGTGTTGGACATAATTTTAAAAAAATGCAGAACATGGGCTCTTAAACATAGTTGCAAGGGTCCAAATCATAGTTTTTTTTTATTTTGTACTTGTATTTTGAGGTGTTAGTCGATGGAACTGGTGCACTAAATAATTTTTTTTGGATTCTCTGACGTTCAATGACCAAGACGATGACCAGTCCCACAAGGTGGTGGACGCCGATTACGTCGAGGATTTCTTCTTTCCAGTATGACTGGTTCTTCCACGTCATGATCATGTTGTTGTTCTATGTTAGTATTTTCAATGTTGGTTGTTGCAGCTGAAGAACTTTCACCTTGTTCTCCTAACGAATGCGGTGCATCGAACTGTTGTAAAGTAGCTAAATATGATGCCGCTGAATTTGGTGTATTGAAATCGACGCCAAATAAATCGGTCATCCATTCATGGGTGGTTGCGGTGACTGACTCGCCAGTGTGGCCAAAAGTTTGATGAACAGGTGAAGGAGTAGAATACATTGACTGAGGATGTGGAATTTCAAAATGTGTTTGTTCAACACCTGACCTTGCAACATTTTGTGTAATTGTTGTGCGTGGATCATGTAGTTGTTGTTCAATAGACAAGAACAAAGTAGTGTTTTTTCTATACCATTCCATGTACGTTGGTGTATGTGTCACTATTCCTTCAACCCATTGACCAGCTAAAATATCGTTGTGTTTGTTTTTCCAGATATTAATCCACTCCGCATGATATTCCACCCAATCAATGTAATGATTGCCTCGCATGTCAATTTGGTGAAGTAAATCAAGATTCATGGGATCAACAGGGATATCTTGTTGTAGTCCAAACTGTAGCTTCACTCGATTTGTTTGATGCCATTCGACAATCGAGAAACAAATAATTGCAGTACATGCAGACCAAATCTCCATGTCTCTATATGCACATCTGGGTAGGTGTTCTTCAAATCCTCTATATGGGATCCAAGAAAACTGAAATATATGCCAACAAGGCAACATGTTAGTATGTATGTTTATATTTAAGGTGCAGATCATGATAGTATCATACCTCATGGCTCTCCATATGATCTATACGAGACCTATATCCGACTAAGTCACCATGCGGTGTGGCCCTATATTCTAATCTACCACCACTCCATCTAAAATGTAAAACATACATAATCAGTATTCATTGTAATGTTATAATACACGTCATTGAAATAAAAAAATTTACATTTCGCTATATGTAAATAACCTTTTAGCCAGTGGAAAAGTTGTTTCTGGTCGTGGGACTCTTGGTGCAATAAAAGGCATGTGGTACCAAGCCCATGGCTGCAATAGTATGACACAACCACCCATAGATTTACCAACCTCCGATGATGCTCGACATAGTTCTCTATACAGGTTTGCTAAGCAAGCCGAACCCCAACTATATTTTTTTGTCTTGTTCAAATCACGTAATAGGTTCAAATACATTAAATGAACTCTATTTCCAGATTTATCAGGAATTAAAGCACCGCCAATCATGTACATTATGTAAGCTCTACACCTGCATTGTAGTTGGTGCGTTGTTGGTTCTTCAGGCAATGGTGCGCGCAACATGTTTAGCAACCATGTTAGCTTCAGTGCGGCTCCTTTACGTGCATTTTCGGGAGGGACTTCCCCTAGTAACTCGTGGCATAACTCATCCCAATGTAAGAAGCTAGGTCCAGTCACAACACGACCATCGACTCTAATGCCTAGATGAAGTGCAACATCTTCGAGTGTGATGGTGCACTCTCCCCATGGCAGGTGAAAGGTATGTGTTTCAGGCCTCCATCGTTCAACCAATGCAGTGATCAATGCAGGATCAATTTTACACTGTTTGATTAAGGCAATATGTTGGAACCCGGTAGACTATAATAATGGTATAATTTGTGGTTCTGGTTCAGGTATTGTATGGTAATAGGAAGTGATTAACTCATTAATCGTAGTACGTGAACGATGAACATGTTGATGACGCAATAGAGGTTTATCATCCATGAGAATGATGTCAAATGGTAAACCGAATACAAATGATATAAAATTTGAAGTTGGGTGATGCACATGTGGTATTGACATGCACCTCTCATCTATTTATTATTTACACTATGTTCAGTTTTGCAAGCACAAATACACTTAAGATAACTGTAGTGCCTCGAGATTCCAAAGCACATTCATAATTTGTCTCGTTGCAAGGCCTCGAGATTCCAAAGCACGTTAACATGACTATGGTACTGTGGTGCATCGAGATTCTAATTCACGTGAATCACTAAAGTTTCGTGCACACTGTTCACCCGCATGCGTACGTTAAGGTAATTATAAATGTCTCGAGAATCCAAAGCACATTTATAAATTGTCTCGTTGCAAGGCCTCGAGATTCCAAAGCACATTAACATCAACTGTGGTACTGTCACACATCGAGATTCTAATGCACGTGAACCAATGACATTTTCGTGCACACTATTCACCCACATGCGTACGATAACCGCATTAGCTTTGTTCTCAACATTTCACATGGCCTCAACATTACACTTAATGTAATTGTAATGCCTCGAGATTCCAAACCACATTTATATTTTGTCTCGTTGTAAGGCCTCGAGATTCCAAAGCACATTAACACGACTGTGGTACTGTGATGCATCGAGATTCTAATTCACGTGAACCATGGACCCGTGATTGATTGCATATATAAACCTACCATGTCACCTAATACTTTGCACTGTTGTGTCTAATCAAATTGTGAGAGAAAACAGAGAGGGCTAGCAATGAGGTCTGAGCCTATTTGTGTGTACGTTTATATCAATGGTGAAATCATTCAAAGTTCAAGTGCAAATGCAATTTTCAGAGGTGACAACACAAAGTCGTTACTCTTGAATCCAACAATGACGCTGCCAAATATAATCACTGCAATACAGTCATCAATTACAGATAATGGTGTTACGCCTATAATTAATACCCTTTGGTATCGTTGTCCTGTATATCAATTAAATGGTGAAGTTCAATATAGGGCAATTCAAATTATTGACGAAGAAGGTGTCTCATGCATGTTTCATACATTTCTCAATATGAGAAGTGTAATATGTATGGAACTTAAAGTTGATGTTCATAATTCATTATCACCTACTCAAGTTAATGACCTAAGTTGGGCCGACATGGAGCAAAAGCTGGAGAATACCATGAAATTAGAATGAATAATTTAACATATTTTGTTGTTGTATTGCATTGAAGTTTTTCTCCGTCTTTATTATCTAGTTGTAGTTGTTGCATGCTTTGAAGTTGTTATTTTTAATTTACTTCAGTAATAATAGTCTACATATGCATCATTTCAGAGATGCTTTGAAGTTTGGTGTTGCACACTGTTCACTCACATGCGTATGTTTATCCCATTAACATGTTTCTGAACAATCCATGTGACCTTGGCATGCGATACAGAACACTGCGGTCAACAATCATGATTAAACGAACAGTCTGTCATGTATATTAATGTGTGAGGTTGCATACTGTTCACTCACATGTGTACACTAAATTACTCACATGCACTTAATGTCCCACCTAACTCTCCTACCTAACCGTCGTAACTAACTTTGCTGCCTAACCCTCCCATCTAACCTTCCGATCTAACTATCTTACCTAACCTTCCAATCTAACACTCTCACCTAACCCTCCCATCTAACCCTCGTAACTAACTCTCCCACCTAACCTTCCAATCTAACTCTCCCATCTAACCTTCCAATCTAACACTCCCACCTAACCCTCCCATCTAACCCTCGTAACTAACTCTGCCAACCTAACCTTCCAATCTAACTATCCCACCTAACATTACAATCTAACTCTGGTACTAAACTTTCTCAGCCTATATATAATATCACCATTTGACAACAACATATCATACACAACAATTTTCTCACAAAACAAAACTCGATTTGTAACTCTCACACCATTTCCACCCATATCCCATAAGCACCACCATGGCTCCACCTAAAGAAATTCCGACCCTCATTTACCACAGTGGTCACATTGTAGACGATCCAGTTCAAGGATCGACGTACCAATGTACGACCCCAATATTTTTTTACGCCAGTCGTTCTATTACGTTTACACAATTCATTCGAAAAATTAACAATCGTCTTCCTACTCGAGCAACTGAACAAGTTGCTCAATTGTTATTTCGTGTCCCTATTTCAATTCATCTCGGTCAGACACGTTTTATTTCGGCTCAACTATTCGACAATGATGATCTTAGAGGCGCGATGGAAACAATTATCCAGAATCCACAATTGAATTCTGCCGAATTCTATGCTGTTACTGAGCTTATTTCTCAACCACAACCATCGTCTCCACAACCCTCATGTCCACAACTACAACTACCGCCTCCACAACAGTTACCGTACAACAACATAGACCTCAATAATCCAGTATCTTCATACAACAACCTTGAATCACAAGACCCCTTTGACATTTATACTTCATACACACAAATATTATCCAAGAATGATTCCTTTTTTCATGGCCAACAAACCTCCTTTGACCAACAAAACCATCCTTCATCCCCCTTTACGCCACCTTCACAACTACCACAAACGCAAACATCAAACCGAGATGAACATCCCATTGCTAACGAAGATCCTATTATACGATTTCATCATGAAAACATGGATGATTTTACTGAGGATGAGGATCAACAATTCTTTGATCACATCAATCAGCAAAGCGATGACCAAAGTGATGACCAAACCGATGACGAGGGTGTTGGCAGACCAACGACACCTCCGTCACCTCCGTTGCAATATCAGCAACCTAGGTGTCCAGTAGACTTGAACTTTGACCACCTACCACACTATATTGATCGACCCCATTTTGTTCATCAGCAACACAATGTACAACCATCAGTCGGTGTACTCGAGGTTGGCATGACCTTCGATGACAAATCACAATGTATTCGAGCAATCAAAGAATACAACATCAGAAATCATTTTGATTGCAGAACAATTTACTCTGACCAAAGAAGGCTACACTTCGTCTGCAAGTTACATGAAAATGGTTGTACATGGAGCTTGGGCGCATGCAATTCAAAGAGGCATAACAAATGGATTATCAAGAGTATCAGAGGTCATCACACTTGTCTCATGCCGATGCTTACACAAGATCATCGCCAACTCGACAAACACGTCATAGCACAGATCATCCAACCAATTGTCAAAACAAACCCAACTGTCTCCATCAAGACATTGATTGCAGAGATTAAAACGTTCATGAATTATACCCCATCCTACAAGAAGACATGGTTAGCAAAGCAAAAAGCATTGGAGATGATTCATGGAAACTGGGAAGAATCATATGCCAAACTGCCAAAACTTTTCGGAGCTTTGCAATCTTGTGTTCCCGGGACTGTGGTCGCTGCTCAAACAGAATCCTTGTATGAGGGGGGAGAAATAGTACCGGGCAAAAGATTGTTTAAACGTGTCTTTTGGTCATTTGGTCCATGCATTAATGGTTTTGCATATTGCAAACCCATTGTACAAGTAGACGGTACATGGCTTTACGGAAAGTATACTGGCACACTGTTGATAGCTACCGCACAAGATGGAGCTAACCATATCTTCCCGATTGCCTATGCCATTGTAGAAGGGGAGACAACTTCAGCTTGGGGGTTTTTTCTAAAGAATTTGAGAAGACATGTTACTCCGCAAATTAACATTTCTCTTATTTCAGACCGACACCCCTCAATTATAAGTGCCTACAACAACCCAAGTAACTTATGGGTCCAGGACACATCCCATTTCTTTTGCCTGCGCCACATTGCACAAAACTTTCTTCGTGGTAACTCAAACTGCAAACATTTAAAGAAACCACTTATGTTGGCTGGTGAGAATCTATTTTATTTATTCGTTATAATTTTCTTTCAATCAAATTTTATAACATAATACATTGATTAAATATTTACAGGGTACGCATACACAGAGAAGATGCACTGGCGACATCTTGGGGATATTCGTGCGAATAAGCCAAGTGCAGCTGAATGGCTTGATCAATTACCCAAACAAAAATGGGTACAATGCTTTGATGAGGGGAAGCGTTGGGGACATATGACTACCAATTTGTCGGAGTCTGTTAATTCCATGTTAAAAAACACAAGACATTTGCCGGTGTCATCATTGGTTGAGGAGACCTATTTCAAGACCGCACAACTCTTTGCTAATAGAGGTCGACAAACTCAGGCAATGATCAACTCCGGCTCACAGTATTCTGAAGTCGTCTTCGATGCAATCAATAGTGGTCAACAAGAATCTAATACACACATTGTAAATGAATTCGACAGACACAATCACACTTTTATTATAACCGAGACTCAATCCCCACTTGAAACACCCAGACCACCTGGAAGATTTAGAGTAATGTTACAATCCCAAAAGTGTGATTGTGGTGAATTTCAGGCTAAACATTTACCGTGTTCTCACGTCATGGCTGCCTGTAAATCTGTCAATGTTGATCCCATGACCTATGTGCCGATGATATTCACTTTACAACACATTTTGCACATCTACGACAACTCCTTTGGTTTATTGCCACACGAATCAATGTGGCAAGAATATGAAGGAGATCAGTGGGGTCCTGATCCAAGGAGAAAGAGGACTGTAAAGGGTCGTCCCGTTTCAACTCGCATTCCTACTGAGATGGACGAAGACGAAAATGAACGAGCAAGTAGAAAAAAATGTGGACTTTGTCGGCAACATGGTCATAGCAGAAATAATTGTCCTAATGTATCCTCATCTTAGTTTTTCCTTAGACAAATGTCATTGTTTAAATATTTTATTGATGACGTAGTATAATGTTCTTATATAAATAAATTGTTAAAAGCTTTAGTTTTATCATTTTTAATTAAATCTAAAAACATAAACAAACTAATTATATTTAGTAAAATAGTTAAATTAAAAATTTTAAAATTCAGATTATTATACAAAATAAATATTTACTAAAATAAATATATTATTATACAAAATTTAAATTTTAAAACATATATTCACCAAAAAATATCTTAAATAATTTAAATAATATAACAAAAACACTTAAATTTAATAATATCATTTTCTTAATAACAAAATTAAATTATAAAATAATATTACATAAATTAATTTAATAAATAACTAATTTTCAAATTATTTAAAAATAATTTTATATAATATAATATTTAATTTTAATAATATAAAAACTTTTTTATAAAAAAAAAAAAAAAATAGAAGAACGGAAGTCGGGGTGTGAGAACCCGACTTCCCTGAAGTTTGCCCAAACAGGTGTACTTTGGGAATAAATACTCAAAGTAGTGTATTTTGGGAAAAGAATAGAGAGAGAGTGTGTACTTTGGTAAAAAAACCTATATAACGCCAATATATAAGTGCGTTTTCATTTTGTAAATCTTTTATTGTAATAGTAATCACTATTACAATACATGAAAAGTACTATCAGAAATCTATTATGTACGTGACGTATATAGGAAAATTATTTTTTGATGTTGGTTTTTTTTATTGATTTATTAATTAAATACTTTCGATACTTATAATGTGATTAACGATATGAGAAGTTACGCGGTCAAAAATATGATATAAGAAGTTACAAGTGTACTTGAATAGCATAGTCTATAGTATAATCAAACCGTGATGAAGTGATATCGTTATAATTCTTCATAAAAAAATATGGTTTGAATAACTTTGTTCATCTTCATTTTATATTCTCTTACTCACAAAGTGTCAATTCTGGTCTTATTTCCTTTTGTTGGTTTTATACATCTTTCTTTGATATTGTCTCATTAAAATCTCTTAAGCTTCTTGTTGTTTCTGCTTCTATTGTTCTTGTTCCGCAAAGTTAATGATAAACTATTTTGTGAGTAGTATTTTGTGAGTTTTTGTTATTTTGCATGTATTTTGTTGGTAAAATTTATATTTGGACACTAGTTTATATTACAAAAGTACAATCGTTTAATTGAGTGAAAGAGTTAAAAATAATCCAATTTTATGAAGATTTAAAAATTCTACACTTGATCATAGTCATAATACATTATCACGATCATGCTAATCAGTCTAGCTAAAGTCAAATGATAACAATTCTTCAAAACAGCGACAAGGATTTGATAATGGTCATGATAAGCCCACAATGGTCATTATCAAATCATGAGAATCATGGTCAACCAAGAGGGTCATAGTCAATGCATAATGGTCCAAGGCTTCAACATCACTTCCAACCACACCACAACTGCAATAGGCCTTTTGTACAAATATTTTTAGGAAGCTATATATAGGTCTCAAGAGTTTGTAAAATTCAATTTTAGTTTTATTCTTTTCTTTTCTTTTTTTGAATTTGAGAGAACCTTCAGAGCTTTTGAGATCTGAAAAGCATGGATAACACCACTAGGATGGATTGTGACAATCGTTCTTGCCTATTGGTATGTTTATATTTATTTTATATAGGATTGTTAGTGTTGCTCTAATCATGAGCGGCTAGTCCCCTAGTCCGAGGTTATGATGTAACTATTAATTCTCCTTATTCTTAATGTAATTCCATTTTTTTTGTTAATCAACTTTCTTCCTTATTTTACTATTTATTTGGAACCAATCATTCTAATACTCAATCTGCATGTAATTGGTAGGTCTAGGTAGATAATGTTTTGCACCAAATTGTAAGATCAAACTGTTTGGATAATCTCTGATAGATTAGTTAATCTTTAATTAATCATCATAGAATTGAATTTATCATTTGACTTAAAAGTGATAGATCCACTATCATTGGGGTATTGATTTAAGACAAAGAATATCTTCTAACTTTGATCATAAGCTTTAATTGATTTTGGAAATCGGTAATTACCTGGGAAAGAAATTTCATTAGGATTAGGATTGAGAAAAAATTGGTACTATTGAGTCATAACTCCTTATCATTCTTATCATCACTCAAACCTCTCTTTATATTCGTTTATTTGTTTTCTTATAAAAATAAAAACCATAAAATATTGAAATATTATGTTTAATCATCTCTACTTTAATTTAATAAACTTGACTAATTTGGAAACAACTAAATCCTTTGAGTTCGATATTCAGACTTTCAAGTCCACAATAACTATTGCGTAGGGTACATTTTTCCTTGTGCAAACCTAACATATTTTACGCATCAATTATCATATCACCATTCTCTATTGTTTCTTGTTGAATGGAACCATCCTTAAAGATTATTGTTTAAGAACTCATAAGGTGAAATTGAGTGGTAAAAGACAATAGTGGTGAGGCTATCGGAGAGAAAAGGTCAACTTGACAGCCCACATTGTCCCCATGCCGCCTAACCTGCCAACCCGACATGCCAACAACAAGGTGAGGCAGGTTGGCATGCCGGCTTGCCATACATATATTTTTAAGAAAAATATATAAATACTAATAGGTATTTAGGCTTTGGGTTGTCACTTTGTATTTTTTTAAAAGTTTATAGTGTTGTTCAAAAATCAAAATACATTTTTGTTATTTTTTTAATATTTTTTATAAATTCAATTTCTCCAATACCTATAGGAAAATTTATATTAAAATCAAATATAGGATAAACAATTGATATACTTTACATTCTCTAACTAAATTTGTTCATTTGGGTTAATTTTATGAAATAAGATAATAATACTTTCTTTTTTCTTTTTATTTTTGGCAGACCAACTCACTAACATGCGAGTCCACCTCTAACCGGAGTAAGTCAAGATTTTCAACCCACTATTAAAAGGCGGGTCAGCCCGTGCATGACCCGTTTTTGGCGGGCTAGTGGTGTGGCAAACCAAAACTGACCAGGCTAGCCCACTTTACCACCCGTAATTGGTAAAATTGTCAAGGCTCTCAGCTAGGCCATGTGTTGTTCTTGCAAAGATTACTTGTAAGTTGGAGGGAATCTATGTTTTTGAAAACAAGACTAGACCAAGACCAGCTTATTGAATAGGTGGATCTAAGGCATCAAATCGTAGGAATTTCTCTACTAAATTTTAATAATATTTCACACTTCCTATGCTATATGTGTGTGTGTAATACATAAAAGATAATAACATTTATAAATAACTTATACATTTTGAATTTAGTAATTTTTTTAAAAAAAATACATTTAGCCAAAGTTATCGTTGAGCTGACCTAACATGCTTACATAAGCATAAAAGTTGAGGGTAAAATTTACTAAAAGTAAAAAAATTGGGATAAAATTTGACAAAATAATGAAACAACTGACATAAAATTCACCAAAAAGTGAAAATAATAAGGTAAAAAAATCCAATTATTTTAACTGCCACATTAGCTTAATAATGAAAGGTAAAATTTGTAAGAATTTTAAAATGTTGGGAGTAAAGTATGTCAAATTAACCTATTGGAGGTAAAATATCGTCAACAAAAATGAGGGCAAAAATATAATTAAGTCTATAATAAAAAAAGGGTAACACAAGAATATTATAAACTAGGGGGTGCAGGAAGCAAAAAAAAAATGGGGTGCAAACTAATGGGATGATAAGTCTCGTTGTTTTAAATTAATTATTATAAAACACAATAAATTTAACATGATCTACGATTAAATGATAATATAAAAAAATATTTATACTATAAATACATTTTAATTAATTCATAAAACAAATATAATAAATTCTTATGTAATTGACTTGCGAGAAAGAATTAGGAAACAAGGACAAAAATCTTTTCCCAACACTAACCAATATAGGATTTAGTAGAATGAGCTAGTTTCTCTCCATAACGTGATAAATTAAGGTTCAAACCTTTGTTAGAAGAAGTATCTACTTTAATGTTCAATTGTACTTTAAATAAAATTGTCTCAAGGAGAATACATGTGGGGAAAAAAAATCTTTTACCAACTAATTTAGAAACCAATATTAGAAAGAAGAAAGATTTAAAAACTAATTTATACCTAACAACCTCAGTCTAAGGAATGAAAAGTCTGTAAGCTCAAAAAATAAAATATTTATATTTATTTTACTCTAAAAAGATGAACGAAGACTCATGCTGTTTTAATTAGTTTGAAAAATGCTCTATTAATAATTTTATTTTCAGTCACGAAATATCATTTTTTTTTTATTGTTTTCTACTTTTTCAAACTAAACAGTACCAAGATTTTGCAAACAGTCATGTAGCTAAGCTAACAAATAAAGGATGTTTTTTTTTTTATGTGAACTTCTGGAATTGTTTCATGCACTTCTCATATTATTTTCCGAATGATCATTCTAGAAACAATATTGGAAGTGCATGTTGCCATTCCAAGTCCATTGATGATTTATGGGTGGCAATTATTCTCTGCACTCCCGGAATTGCTTTCTGCACTCTTCTACATGATCTCAATTAGGCCTACATACGCTAGAGACGTTGCGAATTAAGGGCTATCCTTTTAGTGTGGTCCAGCCCATTACCCATTGCTCAACAATAAAAACCACACTAGCTTTCTAAATTCGGCTTTCCATTAACGTAATTATTATTACCACCCCATTGTTGTTAATTATTGTTATTATTTTGCTCTTTTTTCACGTCAATACCTAGCCTGGTCCAGTTGGCAGGACCCACTCACCAATATTATAGAATCAGATATTTGGTCTATGGCCTAGCGGAAACCGATAAAGAGCCAAAAAAAATTTCCATTTCTCTACCTTCCTGAGCAAATGGATAAGGATCTAACACTCTTTTAGAATTACAGGTTTAATCTTAAAATACAAGGCAAATCTTTAAAGATTATATCACATTGCATACCTATGATCGATGCTTTTGGTCAGTGTTGAAGCAATAATGTAGAACCATTATAATATTACCTGCACGAGGATGCTGCATAACATATATAACTACCCTAATCTATTCTATGGCTTTTGAGCTGCATTTGGGTCCCAACTTTACTTCATCCCTAACCCAAAAGTATGTCCTATGTATACACTTTTTCCAGTAATATCCCTACAACTATATTATTCGGTAAGATTCTCTACTAATCAATTCCTTTCATATTGAACTTTTTTAATTTTTTTTTTTTTTTATCAATTTTTAGAATCCTAGAATCTAGATGCCTACAGAAGAAGGAGGAAAAAAAAGAAGAAAGACATAATGGTAACGAAGATGAATTTTGGACATGAAAATATCTGGTTGGTTGTAAAGTTGAAAAGTATACTTAGATTAGAAGGTGATATTTGAAACCATGGAAGTTTACTAAGCTTAAGCTAGTTTGTTACAAGGGAACATATGACATCGACCTTCCTTACCTTTTTGCCCGACAAACGTTCAAAACAGAATCAAAGTAATTAAAGTATAAATCATCTATATATCTGTCTCATGGACATAAAATCTTGATCACTTAATAGAAATATTTGGGTGACAAATTGTAACTCCATCCTTCATGAATTTCACCGATGACAGAACCTGTTAGTGGCAGTTCCACGGGCTCTCAGTTAGAAAGCAATTGAAGTAAATATAACCCTTCTCTTTTCCAAACATAGGAAAACTTGTGCGCGTGCTAATATATTGCTTAGTTTTCCAAGTAATCAAGGTATATTATATATAACCATTCTCTTTTACAAGCAAAGGAAATATTAATTAATTAAAATTAAGTAGAGAAAATACCACATTTGTCATTTTCGTTACTAATTTGTTTGGATTAAAAAGTGAATTAGAGATGAAAGAAATAAAAATATGGAATATTAAGATAGAAGTAAAATACAATAGAAATGATAAGTTGAATGAGTGAAAATAAAAAATAACTTGTTTAATAAATATTTTTATATTAATTAAAAAAATAAGTTTAATAAAAGTAAACCTTTTACTCTATTATTTTTTTCTTAAATAAAATTATTTGATCTTTTATTAAAATAATTTTTATGAGAAAATATTTAACTTTTTAAGATACTAAAATAAAAAAGGAAAGGAAATTTTTTTTCTTAAATAAACAATAACAGATTGATATTTTAATACTATTTCCCTTGTTTTTATTTCCTTCTTCCATAGTTTTCCTAAAACAATGGATACTTGTTGAAGTCTTGCGTATTTTTTAGCTTAGAAAATGAAAAGGGATGAAAAATTGATATGGTGATAGTTTTGTGGATGGGAATAGTATGACAAACACTTCACTAAAAGTCCTTATGAATGACGAAGTCCATGCCACGCTAAGTTTACAAAATATTTCAATTTTTATTAATTTTCTTACTTTTTTATCTAAAATATCTCAATTTATCAAATATTTAGATAAAATAATTAATTTTCAAATTTTAAGTGAAAAATGACAAAGTAAAAAAAGCGTACAAAATTTAAATTAGAGATAAAAAAGCAATTAAATAAAAAAAAATCAAAACCATTAAACCATTGATATTTACTGGTTTATCCGATTCTTTATACTTCGGCTGATTTATGCTCAATTTTTTGTCTATCCAATTATCAGAAAATTTCATATAGTCTGGAATTATATGGTCTGATTAATCTTAATTTATATGATTTTTTTGAAATAAAGAATATAATTACCTGCATAACATGCGGATATTAATCAGGTTCACACAGTTCCGGACTATATAATTATTTTTCCCAATTATGAAGGCTGCCTCCATATCTATTAGACTATATATATAAATAAATGGTTGTTCTAATATTTTCATCTTCTAAAATAAAGCTATATCATATTATAATTTACCTGCCGGGCGGAAGAAAGTAACATCTGAAACTCTTTCTAATATTATTGAGCTTAACAAACCTTTTTTCATTTTGGTGTTAATAATACTATATCATTTTGTTAAAAATTAAGTAATTGAATACAAATTGTTAATGTGTTGAAATTAAAGTTAAATTATTTAAACAGTATTTTATTTTAATTTTTAATAGATTTTTTTTTTTATTAAACTTCACTTTTTCTGATCAAACTTTGAATCAGTTAAAATCTATTTTTTCTAATAAACGGGAGAGTTAAAAAAAAATCAAATTATTCCACATCACCTGTTAGCTAATGCATTAGGCATAGTAATCTTTTATTTTGCTGTTTGTTCTTTTCCTCTCAAGCATAGGATATATATATATATATATATATATATATATATATATATATATATATATATTCTCTTACAAAGCGCATCCTCGTATAGCAAAAACTTTGCACATGCCCCCCAATTTATTTAAGGATTATAAAGGATATATATCTGGTCACCAAGTCAAAATATTGCACACGCACTACCAAAACTATATATTTAGTATAAGCCATGTTTGAGTGAGTTCCTTCACATTATATTTGTTTCAATCACTTTCAGGTGGGCAGGTCAGCAGATCCTCTATATCCCACTAACGTTGACAGCACCACAAGTGAGAAGTTGCGATCAGTATCACATTAGTGCATTGCACCATAAAGTCATCCATGGTCTTCCACCATGCTCACCAAAATTTCCACAACATAGTTATAATAGAAATTAACTTATTAAGGGACAAATATAATGAGAATAATTTGGCTTGTTCGATAATTATGTATATATGGAAGATCAAAAGTAAAATATTATTTTAAAACATTATATATGTGTATTTTTATTTTAATCATTTAAATATAATTTAATGAGCTGTCATTTATAAATATTCGGTGTGCATGTGTGAACTGACTATTCAATTTTAAATTAAAAAAAAGTCATGTAACTTAAGTTTTAAAAGAGGATGTGACTTTAAAAAAAATTAACATTTCCCATTTATTTATATTTATACTATTCAAATGTATTTTTGATTGAAATACAATAATGAGATAAAATTTTACATTAAATAAAAATAAAAAAATTAAACATCATATAAATGAAAAAAAAATTATAAATCTAAATCTTAAAATTTTAAATTAAAATATAATATTAAATTCACTTATATAATTAATTATCACTAATATATATGTAAAAAATCTCTCAGTATTTATCTGGTTCTGTATGACCTCATCACGGTTCTTTTTTTTTTTAAAAAAAAAAAAGGAATGAATTGGATGTTATTATTTTATTCATAACACAGATTGTAAATTTTGTACATTGGATATAACATGGGAATCTATCTCATGATGTGAAAGCTCCATCCAGTACAAATCAGAAAAACTAAAAGCTAGTTAGAATAATTTATCGAGCACTCTATTTCCAGTTCTTCTCGTATGCAAAAGCCACACTTCACCAGAGCTCATATATCTGCACTCCTTTATTATGTTTGTGAAGTAAGATCTTCCAGAACTTGTGTGCTTATTAATTTCAAGCTTGATAAAGCAGCAAACTATCAGTCTCAAACACAATATGTGTGAAACATATATAATATTGCTGCATACCATGCCAGCACACAGCCACTGCCATCGTTCATGGTTTCCTTTAAACTAATTTTAAGTTTTATAACATATAATTTTATCAGTTGAATATTAATTAAATTAATTACTGATATTTTTGTGTGCATCTACACTAATAAAATTTGATCCTAATGAGTTTACTTCTTGATAGTTTACACTTAATGACACAATAATGATATGGATAATAGTTAAAATATTTTAAACTTAATGTTTTTTCCAGACTCTTTTTCTTTGATTTGTTTCATCCCTCTGAAAATTATATTAAAAGAAATAAAAAACACAAAATCCAAACTCAAAGTTAGTCCAAACTTGACCGGGCTATATATTCCAATCCTAGTCTGATTATGATATAGGTTTAATCAGATTGGATTAAAAAAACCAACATTTAATTTGTGTTTATAATTTGGAATCTAAATATTACATTTTATCGGATAAGTTCGGATTAGTCCCATAAGCGCATCTATTTTGTTTTCTCTACTTGTTGCTTAAGAAAAGAACCATATATAAAGGCAATGAATAGTGAATGTGACATGTAGTGAAAGAAAAATAGTGACCGTGACCTAATTTACAAGAGTCATGTGAATAAAAAACTTATAGATAGCGAGATGCGAAACATCAATTAAGTAACGGAAGCAAAAGTGAATTCAGCCAACAAATTTTTTATATTAAAACTTGTATTTAAACAATTTTTTATAACAAAGAGAGATAAAAAGAAAAAAAAAAGAGTATAAGATATACTGGTTAATATAATAAAAATAAAAAAGTAATACTCTATAAGTCATAAAAGATATTATATGAACAATATAAATTTTTATATTTAATTCTAAGAATTTATGATCAAATCTCGATATCAAAAATTGTGTAAGGAAAGAATTAAGTAAGCTATGGTTACTGACTTACTGGGGAGGCGAGAATCTTAAAAATTTGAATTAAAAAAAAATTAAATCATTGTAGCATTGAACTTTGAATTTCTGGTTCATGGTTAGGGTGTACACGTTGCCCATTTCTTATCCCCAAGATCACATGCCCTGATTCAGCATGTTTATTCCTTCCCCGCAGGGCAAGTAAACAGTAATATTATGGTCGAGATTCCCGAAAGCTTTAATTGGTCCTCATTGAATATTACAAATGACCTAAGCAACTAAACCAAGATCATGTGAACTGATGCTGTAAGCTAAATCACATTTATATTTTGGTGTAGTGAGAGGAAAGGATTGTTTAAGGTCTTCGATTCTATGCAAAAGGGTTTTAATAATAATACTTAAAAAGGCAAATGGCAATAAAGGAATCTTATTAAGGAACCAGTGGTAATTAATCGTATAATATCATCTACTTTCCTATATTAGAATTTGCATGTGTTCATATATAAATATAAATATGAAATAACGATTTTAATTATTTTTTTTTCAAAAATAAACAAGTCACTCAATCTAAAATTCTACCAATCGTGTATGTGTTTATATTCAAATGTGAGTCAAATAATTAAATAAAGTAGAATTTTAGATTGACGGACTTAAAAACAATAAAATCGTTATTTTTATATATTAATTTATTTTTATAATTAAATAAAGTAGAATTTATTTTTGTTTCTAATGTGGTTCGAGAGAATTTCACAACTCCTCCACCTTCATTGAATCAAAATCCTTTGATCCCTTGATTGTTACTGCAACATGATCAAACCGAGGAGTCAAGGTTCTCAAGAGCTTGTCAACATTCTGTTGATTAGTTAACTCTTCTTTGCATGCCTTAATGGCATTGACAAGCATTTGAACTCGATTGAAATAGTCAGCAATGGACTCTTGATAAGACATATTCACCTTCTTTGTTCTATCAAGCCCTCCATTTGCTTTATTTAGAATATCCAATACTTGTTTGTTGTTGTAGCTTTGGAAATTTTTCCAAAGATTGCAGCATCAACACACTGATGAATCAGGAAGTGTGCTTTAGAATCAAGCTTCTTGAATTCTTTATATTTTGCCTTTTGTTCCTCTATTGCATTTCTTCCTTATTCTTGAAACCTAATCTTAATGACTTCTTCCACCTCTTAGAAGTTGAAGATGGCATTCATCTTCACACACCAATTGTCAAAGTTATTTCTATCAAACATTGGTAAATTTCTTGAGAAAACACCAGTTGAACCCGCCATGGTTCATTGCTTAGATTCTACTGAATTCCACACCAAGAAAATGCGCAAGACAGAGATAAATCCACACTAGATAGTATTTATCACACAATAGAACATCTTACACTTTAGTGGGTAATACACACAGAGAGATCCATGATCGAATTTGCTTTACGTATCAATTTATTGGGAACGAAACTACTCCCACAACTCAATATGGAAGCATATAGATGATAGAAGAAGAAGTAGTCATTTCTTTATTAATTACTCAAGTGCACATACATTCACTCTCTATCATACAACACTCATACACAAACCCACTTTTATACATTATACATATTGACACGTATATCTGACCAATTAACTAATCATACAATAAATACTAATTGATGGGAGGAGACACACTAAATGACACTCATTATACAAGTCCAGGCCTTAGACCGGAAGACACTCTTCTTGCATTCATCAAATTAACTAACAATAGGAACTAAAACCCAAATTTTATAAAAATCCAAAGCCTAAAAACTCAGTTTAAAAAATATAATTTAATATTATTTTGGTTCATTAAGTTTATTTTTAGTTTCGTTTTGATACATTAAGTTAAAAAAAAATTGTTGTAGTCCTTTATATTTTCGAAAGTTTCATTTTGATTCATTTTTCCTATATTTGTTAACAATGTTAGAGGTTCTGTTAACTTAAATTTTTTGAAATAATTAATTTAAAATAGTTACAATATAAACCACTAAAAAAAACCCAACTTTCCCTTGTTGATCTTCTTCAACCATGTTCGTAGAACCACCTCGATGACCTCCTTTGCCTCTTGTCGTCATGCCTCTCCTTCCACCCCATTGCCTTATTGTGCAATGCCGCCGACAAATACGCCTCCTCCATTTCCACCTCAGTCTGCGACATCCCTCATCCACGTCGCCATCACACTCAATGTCGAGTACCCCCGCGACTCTACCCTACACATGCATCACCTTCGTGCCATCAACGACCCCAAACCCACTGGGGAACCATCAACACCCTCGAGCCCCGAGACTTCTGTTGAGAGAAAGAGGACCTATTTCGAGAAGTTGTTGAGTGAATTGGAGAGCTATCCTCTTGGGAGCATAGTGGACGAGTTGGGTGTTGTAATTCTTGTGCGAATTTGTGTGTTTCGTGGTTTTGATTTGATGTCTTTAATAACATTGATTAAGGGTTTGTTTTAGATAAGAAAGAGGGTGAAGAAAAACAATGATGTAAAAGAAAACTTTTTATTTTGTGTTTATAATTTTTAAAATTAAACAAAGATAATGTTGTTATAAGAAATATGAAAAATGAATTAAAATAAAACTTTTGAAAATATAAGAAATTTAAATATATATTTTTTAAATTTAATGTACCAAAATAAAATTAAAAATAAATTTAATGGACTAAAAGTGATATTAAATAAAAAAAATATACTATTTTGTTTTAAAATAAGACAAGTAGAATTAAAACCTGTGTAAATCATGATTAATAAAAAAAAAAACCTGTGTGTAAATCATGCAAAACTCGAGAGCCATAAAGAACAATAAATGGCCACATGGCAAGAGATTAGGAGTAAAGACTATACGTGTATGGTCAAAGATGGAGGGAACACGTGGATAATGATCCGCATCCTTATGAATGGCAGTCGCAATCAATGCATGCAAGATTTAAGATTTTTTTTATGGTATGTTATGTCGGAAGGTCAATGGCCACCCAACGCTTCCTAAGTCCATGTGCCCCTCACTTATTTCAACGCTCATTTGATTAGCAAAGCATAAGGACTATAAATAGATGTAATTACCCAAAAGGGTTTTTTATATTAGGACGAAACATTTATTAATTTTATTAATAATTAATATTTATTAAAAAATTTAATAAGACTTTTTTCTTTTAATTATATTTTTTTATATCATAAGACTTAAATTTAAAATTTTATTTAAGAAAATCAAATCTAATATAATTTAAATTAATAACTTATTTGTATTACACAAAAGTCTCTGACTCAATTCCTGTGAAAGCCATTCTCTTGAGTATAGATATTACCCATATCAGTTTAACTTTTAAGATTCTGAAGTTTTCTCTCCATAATTTTCATAATCAAAGCATAGATGTAACTCAAACTATAAATATTAATAACATTTTTAAGGTATTTTTTATTATTAAAACTTATTAAAAATTTCAATTTTATGAGATTTTATTTAATGAATTTATTTATAATTTTAAAAGAGTGTGCTAAAATTAATTTGTTAAAAAGCGTGTTAATGACATTTTTCCTATCCCATTAAATCGGCATGTTTAGATAATTTAAAAAAAATGTTTATAGAGAAAAATTAAATATGAAAAATAACCTTTTTTATAGACAAAATAATTTAAGGTTTTTAACTTTTTTAAATTTTTTTATAATTTTCTACAAGTATTTATAAACATAAAAAAAACTTTATTTTCCTTAAAAAGTTTTAGTGGCAATATTTTATAATTGAAAGCTTACATAAATTAAAAGTTAATTTAAATTGGATGTGAACCTTGTTTTGTTGATTTTTTCTATTTATCAATAATCATAAAATAAATTTTACATTGTTTAATTTTTTATACACGAATTATATTTAAAAATGTAAAAATAATGTAATGTTTTGTAACTACTATATTTCAAATCAAATCATTTTAACTTATTGATTAAGAAAAGATTTAAATATATTTTCGTTATTTGAGTTTTACTTTCAAATAATAAAGAGATATTTAAATCTTTTTGAGACAAAAATTGATGAAGCTTATTCAGTTGACAACTCGTGATGATTATATATAGGATAACGGTTTTTTAGAGGACAAACGAAAATTATGAAGTATCATTCAGGATGATAGCTTTCAAATTTGAGGTGATAAAAATCACCTTGACATGTAAATATTTTACATATTATCTTATTTTGATAAATAATTTTTCAAAATAACCCAATTTAATAAAAAAAAGTCACATTTATGTTGATTATGGTAGTCTTTTTCTTTGCTAACTTCTTTCATTTATTAATATTTAATACACAGCACACAAGAGGATCTATTATATTTTAATCTTATATTTTTTCGTAGCCCAACTCTTAATTAATAAAAAGATTAGTTCAGACCTATAAAAGGAAACAAATCCTAGAAGCTAACTTCATAGAGGTGGGAAAGTCTAGTCACTTAAACACACCATGTTTGCTTAAACACTTTACTACATATGGGCGCATAATTGGTTGCTTACGGTTAATTAAGGTGCCAATTTTTTTATTAGGCTTCTTCCGCAATATTCATCACTGGTATTTAAAACTCATTTGGCATCTATCAATTTGTCCCCACGCATAATTTTGACGTGTACGAATTTTTAAAATTACACTCAAATTATTTTTTTTAATGCAAAGATAGGTCATACTTTAGTTGTTTTCATTCACCTTAAAAAAATTGTTTCGTAAGTTTTTGTAAAACTTATTTAATTGTAAGATATTTTAGTTTTTTTTATAGATTACTTGTATTTTTTTACTAAAGATAATTCTATTTTAAATAGATAATCAATATATGAGGTAAAAATATATTTTATTATTGAACACTTGCAAAACAATTCTAAGTTAAACATTCATTTCAATTTCAAATTATAAATATGAAATTATGTTAAATATTTTAATAAAATAATTATGGTCAACAAAAATGTTTTGTTTTTTAATTTTAAGGTAATTACATATTTAATGTTTGATTTTATGAGCATGGTTAAACTCTAAGAATTTAATGTTAGCCAATTATTCGCTTCAGTGATAGTAACATATATTTTAGTTAAATAGTTAAATTTGTCTGAAAAATTATTGATAAATTGATTTTTAAAATATTAAAAAAAAATTAAATTTAATCTTTTGAACATATTGGTAATTTAATAAAAAATTTGCTTCATAAACTTTATAACATAATATCAAATTAATCCTAAAAAAATATAACTTAATATTAAATTAATCATTAAAATTATTATTTAAACAAAATAATTTCACAAATTTAACATTAAAATTAATTTATCATACTTTTATATATTCAGACATTAAATTATATTTTTCGTCGTATAAATTTATTATTTGGTTACATTTTGGGAGACTATTTGACTATTTATTCATGAATAAATGTTTGGTGTTTCATTAGAAAATGCAAATAAACGTGGATGAGGAAAGTGGTAATGTGGTTGTGGAGAGAGTGCAACGTGTAGGGTAAGAGGACAAAAGAAAGGACAGGCATGCATGTGGCGTAATCGTAGAAGAGGACGACGGAAGAAGGCCATGTGTAGGAAGCTTAAAGTTGTCAGCCCACTGTTCCTTGTTTCTTTCTGTTTATTTAGAAAAATTTACATGGATTCTAACTTTAGAGAAAAAAAATATATAGATTTAATAAAACTTGTGATATGATAAGAAGAAATAAAAAAAATATATATATATACTCGTTTATTTATGCTACTATTGCCTATTGCTAGCTGCTTAAAGTTTGGAACACACACCCTTCTTTTCTTTTATTTGATGCTTCTTCTCTCATAGTACTACTACTACTACCCTACCCCCTCCCCTTTTCACATGCCCAATGCCACCACCAACTGTTGAATTCAATTATATACTACATTGATTCTAAATACTTGTGGGTTATCGGTTATCCTCCACGTTTGCACCAACCCATCCCATTCTGCCTCTCTTGGGTGGGACAACAATCATTATTCAACCAAAAGGATTGTTCACATAGAAATAAAGCAACATGAACACACACCAGATATCAAACAAACCAAAGTGAGAAGGATAAAGAAAGAACTAGAAAGTTAATTCATTCATTCTTGATCAATGACATTTCTTTTACACTTAAGTGCTTGTTATGCTCAATTAGTCCAAATTCAAACTTTTACAGTTCACACGTTTTGGACAAATAATCATCCCGTGAACTTCAAACAATAATGTGGCTACTAATTATTTAATTAAATGTGGATATATATATATATAATGTGGATAGCTCTCTATAAAGAGCTATTTATTCATAACTACACGATAACAATAAAGGTAAACTGTTTATGACATAGTATTTCATGACAAGAGTAAATTATATTAACATTGTCACATGAGATTATGTGAGATTATACAAACCTTTTCAGTTTTATTTTTTAAAAAATTTACAATAACCTCCTTTATAAGGAGACATGATGTAATTAATGAAAGTAACTTACAAGGAAGTGTTAGTGTATTATTCTTCAAACAATATACTAGGAACTAATAAGGTTAATATATGGATAGAGGAAATAGGAAAAGTTTGTGAAATCTTATGAAACATGAGAAAAGAGTGTAATTCACTTTATAATTAAGTTGAATCAGACTTATAACCAAATAAGTTAAGATAAAAAAAATTAAACATGATTTGATTTTTTTTATTAAAAAAATCATATTTCAGTCTAGTCGATCAATTTTTCTTAAATTTAACAGATAATTATTCAAATAGATATAAATAATATAATAACATTATTAATTATTAAAATTTATTATAGCATTTTGAAATTAAATACTTGTTAGCTAATACTTCCTTCATTTCACATTATTTAACGTTTTAAAAAAAGAAATTATTCTAAATATATATGTCATTTTATAAAATCAATGTTACATTAAAATATTAAAATGTTTTCAAGAGTATATACTTAATAGAAAGAATAAATACATCATTAATTAAAAAATATTTAATATTTATTTTAAAATTCAACAAATTTGTTGATATTTGTCTCAAAATCCTAAGTTAAACGTTATGTATTATGGAACGGAATACAGGGAGTAAATACTTAATAGTAATTTGAAACGGAAGGTAGAATGGAATTAGGGTATAGGTAGATTATTATGAGAAATGTCCTATAGTTGTTTTAATGAGTTTCCGTATGCTTGTTAAATAAATCACCAACCAACCCTGCCACAAGGATGCAACATAGCAGTTCATTGTCAAGTGAGGTCCCGTAATCCATAGAGGATAATATGTGGCCCACTCATACAAAATTGGAACATAAATATTTGTCCCAACATTTTATGACATCCACTTCACTACGTAAGTATAAATACGCTCTTGCTCTTGCTTTTTCTTGCCACCACCAGTCTTTCTCCTCTAACCGTCAACAACAATCATGTTTGGCACTATGCTATAGTGAGCAAACATGCATACGTCAGAACTAGCTCAATAAGTTAACTAATTAGTAATCACAGCACCAAAAATAATCCGTGTCCAACAAACCAACAATGCCATGATTCGGTGCAAATTGCCTAATTAATTAAAGAGAGCGAAGGATGTAATGAGAAATATGTTATTTGGTTTTGCAGTTCTAGAAAATTTTTCCTAATAAATGATGAGGGCCAACTAGTTTTAAGCATTCAAGTGAAATATGTTTGTTCAACCCGTCTTTCTAGGTCAAAGAAAAGATTTATCTAACCTTGTCTATTGTGTGCATCCTCTTGATATGTGAGGATGAGGTTTATGACATCTAAATTAGGAATGTGTAAAAAAATTGGTTTGAATTATACTGAATTGTAATGAAACTTAAATTGAATTAATTTTTTTTTGAAGTACTTCAAGAAAAAAGAAGTATATTATTTCATAAAACCAATCCTGTTAATTGAATTGTTTTTATAAAACTTCGTTAATTGAATTAGTTTTTATTTAATTTTTTTTGTTTGAAAAAATAATTCAAAAACTAGTTTAAAATTGGTTCAATTTTTAGAATCAATTTAAAATTTGTTAAAATTAATTCAATTCAGACTCAGTTTTTAAAAATTAATTCGAATTTAAACTAATTTCTAAATCAATTTAACAATTTGAATATAGAACCAAACTGGTTAAAATAATTTAAAACCAATTCGGATTTTTTTACCAAACTAATTTTTGAATACTCCTACTCAAAATATTATACCATGTGACGTGGATCTCAGTACGTAATTGGTTTTTGTCGGCCTCAGGACAGGTATCTGAAGATGATGGGATCGAATCCGCTAATTGAAGGATCAATCTAGGTCCGATCGGAAGAGGAGTAAAGTATAGGAATCGGATTAAGATTTGATCTATCTGGAGGATACACAATCCTCTGTCTCAAACACAAAATGCCTAAAGGCTAACTCATAAGAATTGGATTAAGATCCAAATCCGAAGAGGACACATTCTAATCCAAGCAACGTACAATTATCAACTACGTCAGGGGGTGTGTTCATCACAAAATGGAACATTCTCAAAACGTAAAAACTGTACAAGGGAACTGTGACAGACCAATTTGCACATGATGGAAAATGTTGACGTTAATTGAAATGGACGTTTTGTGAAGACTTGAGTGAGATTAGCGGTTCACCTCTTTTACTTGTTTGGTCTGTTGTTTAGTGTTTCTCTATCCTTGGATATTTTTGACTTGTCACAGAGTTCACTTACCTTTTCGGAAAAGAAAAATAAAACACGAAAAAATGAATCTGATGTTTGAGAACAACACAATATTAAAAAAAAAAAATACTTGTGCTTAGTAGTTCTTTTAAAAAAATAAGAGATTATTATCTTCAGTAAACTCTTTCAAACGTACACCTTCTTGGACATACTTACACATGTCATGTTGCATATTCTGAATCTAATAATTTCATAAAAATATGCAAGAATCTATCTACGAAATATTAATCCATAACAAAAGGGTTGTTAATAAAAAAGAAATCACATGCACGTTAATATTTTAATACATTAATAATTTATTAGGGATGAACACTACCACTTTGCTATGTAATGTGTATGGTATTTTGGAGTGTTTACATGGAGTCGATCTGAGTCTGTAGTGCGTTTAATTTGTAGAAGCTTTTGTTGATGATTGTATGTCTTGCTTCTAATCTATGGTGCCCTATCATTGAACTCTTTGGAGAAGGGAGTGGGTCGTTGGTACTATATATAAATAATTAAAATAACCATGTCCTGCGGGAAGGTATAATAGGGCTGCACATTCTCTACCCAAGACGCGTTCATCTGCTTCTAATTATATCTCTTCATTACTTTCGATGATCCTTAAGTGCTTTCATCATATTCATGTCCTTTTCCATCATGCCAAATCATGCTGCTTCAAATATACTTTTTACCATACGTGGTATTTTTAAACTTTAATTTATGCGTTCTAAGTATAAACTTTCGTTCATATGCCAGATATTACATTTTGTTATTGGATGATAATGATAACTTTTTATGCATAAAGTATTTTTAATAGTATGCAAAATTCATTTATCTTGTCAACAGATAATTCTATTCAAGTCGGTGAAATTACAAAAGAATAATACTTCAAGAAAAAAAATTGAAAAATTTGAGAATTACATATTTCTAAAATAATTGTGTTTTTTTCTCTAGATTATATGTATTTTTTTTCAAGAGATAATTCCATTTAAGTCGGAAAAATTATTATGGACAGTAAAATCTTTCTTTTAAGTATTTAATATAATTATATATTTAAAATTTAAAATTAAAATTTTTGATTAAGCTAAAATAATTTTATGTTAATTGATTAGTATGTTTGGTGGAATTCCAAAGATAATTGTAATCGATCCAATACATAATGAATTTAATTATGAAAATGAAAATTGTACTAAGATTTCTTTTTATAAGATAAAATTGTACAACCATTCTTATTTTATTTTGTGGGGGTTACTTGATGTATCTTGTCTTTGTTTTAAAAATAAAATATTGACAAAAGAAAAGAAAAAAAAAGGGACGGTGGGCAAGGGGAAACGATAAGAGCGTGGTGAGGGGCTAAAATGACCGGTGACATGAAAGTCAAGTAATGGATTAGATAGCCATGAAGTCGCAGATGATATTGACGTGAGATAAAAACTCTTAAATAACACCATCCACCGCAACAAAAAAAATACCCTACTTTATTTACCAAGGGTCGTATTATATAACTTTTATTTTATTTGTCTTGAAAAAGTATCTATGGCTAATATTTAACTAAAACATTTATAATAATAAGGTTAAGAATAATTGATAGATGATTTAATTTTTTAAATATATTGATAGGAGTTTTACTCAATTTTTTAATTAGGAAAGATAAAATTCATTTCAATGATTTTTATTTCTTTGCGTAAAAAATATTTATTTATGAGTAGTTCTTATATTTCTTTTGTAAATATTAGCTTTCACAAAGTACAAATATTTGTTAATTTTTTATTTTTTTGTTTCCTTTATTAATACGAATATTGGAGATATTTTAAATTGTAAATTAGTTCATTTGAAAATAAAAATTTAAATTAATTACTAATTTATTTATTCTTTTTTGTTTACCTGAAAATGTAAAATAATCGGAGCAATAGTTATGAAAAATCTAAATGAAAATGGTATACCTATTTTCGGAAAACCAAAAATAAATTTCGCAATTGATATCACCTAAGATAATTGAAACAGTTTTCTTTTTACCACAAGCGTAAGTTATTCTGGACAAGTAGCTATAAATTACTAAAATAATTATAAATTAGGATGTGAAAACTCTTATTACACCAAGAATATATATCTTCTATTGAACATGGAGTATCTATCACATCTATCACAATCTTATATAATAATATCAAATTAAAAGTCCCAACATATGGCAATGTTTACTGTGTAATGTTTCTTAAGCTGTTCATGAAAGAAACGGTCTCATATCATCGGTTCTGATTTCAACTTCATGAATGTGTTTATCATTATCTAAAATGGAAAAGAAAAAAAAACTTAAATTGTATGATTAATCGATTATCATCGTGCATCTACTCCCACTTATCCGATTGTTTTGGCTGACTCGTGAGGGCGTCCTCATGCAATCACACGCTTCTAGTTCTAGGTATGACCTAATTAAGATGTCGTTTCGTAAAATCCACCAGAGCAGTGCCCATGTCGTTCATATTCTACAATTCATTTATATGAAATCTTGTTTTGACATGATTTATCTATTTTGGCAATTTTTTTGAAAATTTACTCATTTTGATAACAATTTAAAATATTACACTTGTTTGATGTAAAAGGCTATTATTCCAGTAGGTTGTACACTGTACTGTCGCGAGGAGTTCGTAGAAAATGAAAAGAAAAATTATGATGCACACTCAATATGCAAAGATGAACAGCTAATGAGAGAGATAAAAATAAAAAATATATAGGTTTTATGGATAATGTAATTTGACACATATATTGAGAGGGAAAAAAGAGAAATGAGAGATGTTTATTAAGTGTATAAAAAACATGAATGTTCATGTATTATTACTTAAATGAAAGAAAAAAAATTCTACGTTCTTAAACCACAAATTCGTAGTATTTATAATGTTGACTGCTTTCACTATCATACCTATATTTATATCCTTTATCTTCACATCCTTCATATGTTTTATACAGCATTATAGATTTTAGAAATAAACATTTCTAAGACTATTGTTTTTAAAAAATAAAAAGAACTTGTGAAAATAAATTTTAAATAGGTTTAGATGTAAATTTCAAAAATACCACCAGTTATATCATTCCTATTGTTCTCATGAGAAAAATGGCCTTAAATATAAATATATGTAATCCGTTATAAATTATAATATGTAAGTTAACAAATAAGATTTTTATTTTCTCATTTTTATGACAATTATTTTTAGTATATATATATATATACATATATATCGATTTATGATTGGATCAAGCTATACAAATACATATATAGTATTTATACTAGTAAGAAATAACTTAAAAATAATATTTATCCTTAATAAATCAATAGATACTAACTATAAATTCTAATTAAACTCTACAGATAATCTATAATACTACATTCAGCAGAATTTTCAAGTCTCGTATAAGGCGTTGCTTTCCAAGTGGTCAAGTGGCCTAAAAAGAAAACAATAAAACCCGATGACTTTATTAAGCAATAAAACAACACTCTGCCCATTGGTTCAATTTCACCATAAAATTGAAACCATTCTCTTCACTCCACTCTGTGGGCTTTCCAAATTTCCCCCACCTTATTATTTCTTTTCTTGTTTAAAGCGGATAAAACTATGTTCATTTATTATCATCTATCAAAAAAATTGATGCATTTATCGTATAAAATATTTTACATGATCATTCATCATAACTGATCATATATAATAAATTTATTAATTTTTAAAATAATTATTTTTAAAAAATTAAAACAATAATTTATCATTAAATAATAATGTAAAACACTATTATAATTATGGTATAACATGTTTTAGGTGACAATGAAATAAATAAAAATTAATTATGAAATCATGGTGAATGTAAAATAATATATAATTATAATTATTTTTAAAAAATTATGATGACATAATAATTTAAAAAGATATTCAAACATTCTAAAACATTCTAGTAATATTCTACTCTTTCCTATTTATATAATATTTGGCATAAAGAGTTTATTCATAGATAGATACATATCTTCTTTGATTAATGTGGCGTATTACACGCTCCACCGCTTTCCGGAGACCCGGGGCGTCAGAGAGAGAAAAAGACGAAACGCGATACAGCGTGGTGATTTATTCTAAATGACCCTCACTAACCGCGACTCACGTGGCACAGAAATTCCATTTCAGTCCACGTACATGGCAAACCAAGAAGCAGCCTGTCACATAAGTCCTCCACACGAGCGCGGTGATCTAAAAATTCCCCCCTCTACTTTTAACCGCAGTGGAAAAATAAAAAATGAAGAATTGCAGTTCATTGATATTTTTAACCCAACCACGGTTACCCCCAACCTAACCACGGTTAAGTGGCACTTTATAAAACAAGCTAACCCTGCCGGAGTTTCTGTAAACAAAAACCATCAGCAACATAAAAAAAAAAATAGAAAGAAAAATGATGCTCGGAGAACACCATCGCGGGAATCCGACGGTCCTCGTGCCACCGTGGCCAGCCCACGACGATCCAACGGCTGAGATGTACTCCGCGTTCTTAACAAACGACGTCAATGCTGGTGAGTACTCTCCGTACCATCTTCAAGAAGCACTAACGGCGCTGCAGCGTTTTCTGCCGTCAAACGAAACGGACGCAGACTCGGACTCCTCGGAGGCGGCTCAGCCCGACGCGGCGGTGGACGCGTACACGTGCGACCATTTCCGCATGTACGAGTTCAAGGTCCGTCGATGCGCACGTGGCAGGTCACACGACTGGACGGAGTGTCCGTACGCGCATCCCGGCGAGAAGGCCCGCCGCCGTGACCCGCGGAGGTTCCACTACTCTGGCGTGGCGTGCCCGGAGTTCCGCAAGGGAAACTGCAGGAAAGGCGACGCGTGCGAGTTCGCGCACGGCGTTTTCGAGTGCTGGCTCCATCCGGCGCGCTACCGGACTCAGCCATGCAAGGACGGCACGAGCTGCCGGCGGCGCGTGTGCTTCTTCGCGCACACGCCGGAGCAGCTGCGCGTCCTGCCGATGCAGAGTCCGCGTAGCGTGGCAAACTCATCGGAGTCCTACGACGGGTCTCCGATGAGGCAGGTTTCGTTGTCGTCGTCGGCGGCGGCGGCGGCGTTCATGTCTTCTCCGGCGGCTTCTCTCTCTCCGCCAGAGTCGCCGCCATCGGTGAACGAGATGGTGGCTTCTCTGCGTAATTTGCAGCTTGGGAAAATGAAATCGATGCCTCACAATAGGAACGTGTCGGTCGGGTCGCCGAGGGGATCGGTACTCCGACCGGGTTTTTTAAGCCTTCCAACAACGCCAACTCAGCAACCGGTTCGGTCTGGGGTGAAGTGTTTTGATGTTTGGGATGAGAGTTTTGAGGAGGAACCAGTTATGGAGAGGGTGGAGTCAGGGAGGGGAATAAGGGCTAAGATGTTTGAGAAGCTCAGCAAGGAGAATTCACTCGACGCCTCGGCTTCGCCTCCGGATCTTGGGTGGGTCTCGGAGCTTGTTAAGTGAGAAGCCAGTCCTTGTAAATATGGCATGGCTGAAGAGAAGAAGAGAAGAAGACAAGAATCTCTTTTTTGTATAGTTAGCTTACTATTATTATTATCATCATCATGGTTTTAAACAGCATTCCTCAACGCAATCAAGGTATTTGGATTCACTGTAATACACAATCGTAATTGAGGCTGCATCAGTCGCAATTACCTACCATTTATATAAAGGTTTTCACCCTTGTGCGAGTCCGATCGCAATCCTAATTTAAAACTAGGTTTTTACTTAAATTAACTCTTGCATGTGTTATTTTCAGTACTACTTTCACTTACTAGCTAATCTCATCTTATTGATGTACAAATGTATAAATACTGCTATTTAGGATCCAAGGGGAATCTTGTTATGCTAATTATTTATGTAATGTATATTTTGTTTTATTTTATTTTATCCAAATTGTGCTGCTTTGATTTTCAGCTCGTGTGTTAAGACTGGAAACTAGCAACGATGCTGCTGTGGTGTCTGACTTCTTAACCATATCTTGGAGATAATTTTACGGAAATTGGGATCCAAGTTAAGTGAGTTTGTGATTTAGTTTATTTTGGGAAACAAAAGGAGTTTACTAGATTTTTAAATATTTACATTAAAAAGAACTTGTAAAAAATACGTGACTATTCTCCTTGAAATAAGCCCATCCAAGGTCAAGGGTGCCTTAATTCGTGGATCAAAATCCAGATATCAATTCCTAAAAAATGGCTGCTGCTAGTGCATTTTGGAAAAGATCAGGGACTTACACGACAGATCAGATGAGGTTTGGGATATATTACGATTAGGTGCATTTTAGAATGATTTCTTTGGCTTGAATATCATAAGATTTCGCGTTTTAGCAGAGTAAAAATGATCATTGCTGGTAAAGTTTATAGATATCATTAAATTTTAATTTCAATACATTCTAATGTTCTTATTCTCAATCAATTATAGATATGACTATAATAGGCAGATTTTTTTTTATTAGATGATAATCCAGTTCTAATTGGATTTTTATATTAGTCAATGTATTCCAATTAAGAAGTTCCTTCATTGTTATCTCATCATCCTCGTGCGGTGACCCATTTTGACACGAAAGTGGTGACTTGTGAGTTTTCTTAGTTGATGATATTTTTAGAGTGGCTCCATTGATGATGTCACCGTGTGTCCCTCCCTGGAGGATTACTTTCTTAGAAAAATATTGATCCTCTTATCTTGGGGTTAAAAGAATACACCGAAAGCTCGAGACTTTAATTGTAGGTAGCATGCTTTTGTAATTTCAAGACGAGAACAAAGAAAAAACGTAATTTCAGGACAAAGAAATGTAAAAAAATTGGATTTTCTGTGGACATTTTTTGTTGTGATTTTTTTAGAACTCAGGTTTTTAGAAATCATCTTAAACAAACTCTTTGGTGATGAACTTAAGATCGACTCAGGAGAAGCGTATTCAGACTTTGCTAAAGATGAACTTGACTTGCTACGACGATAAAATTGACCCAAAACTTTAGCATCTAACCTAGAATTTGAACTCGACTTCTGATGAGCATAAGGTTGATCTAAGAGCTCAGGATGATCCATAGTTCCTTATCCTCAGGTTAGAAAAGCAAAATGAGCTAAAGGGTATGATGAGACATTCCTTAATTATGATTTGGCATTGAATGAGGTTGATCCAAAAGTTAAGCACTCGATCTAGAGTTCAAGTTTTGCCTATAATGAACTTAAGATAGACTCAAAAAATAAATGTCTAACCTAGAGTTTGACCTTAACTCAAAATGGACTCAAGATCAATGTAAAAGATAAAGACCATCCACATATGTTACTTATCTTTTTTTATTAGGAATGGCAAAATATCCTATTGGACTTAACCAACCCAAAACCTTTTAAAAACCGTTTTGAAGGATACGATTTTTATCCTAACTCACTTTACATGGATATGGGACTGTTGCTCCCTGCACTTCTTTTTTGCTTTTAGAATGGGAAATCATAATGTAAAATTACATTTTGAAATATATTTCTTTTTTGGCGTCCAAATTAATCAATCTAGAAGGTTAAAAAAAAAAACACTCTGAAAAGGATGCAGGAAACAATTTGAGAAGTGCAGGAAGCAACAATCTAGATATGGACTTATGGCGGATTTTGTCTGAGATATCCATATCCATCTCAATTATCCAATCAATGAAATTAGAGTTATCTTGGTGCCTGTGTAAGATTGGATATGGCTTCTACTCCGAAGCTCAATTTCAAAACTGCATATTACACGTGCACTTCTCCTAAAGCGATATTTATAGGCCAAATCAAGGATGGACCAGTTGTACAAATGTGTGAACTAAGCCTCTTCTTTTTTTCCTCCTCTCTTTTCACCAGGTCTATATGATTACTAATATTATGTTTGAGTTTTTCAGTGATATATTTATTAAGGAATATATGTGTGCATTTTGAGGTACTTAGAATGATGCTTAGAAATGTTTGCTTAGAACAATTGCTAGTGAGTTATGAATTGAAAAGATTTCTTAAAACTCATCTATATGATAAAGAAAACTTCTTTCTAAGTATTCATTCATGAAAGGTGTACTGAACAATTAGGCCTTGAAACAAGAAAATTACATAGAGAACATCAAACATTAGGATGAAATTATCACTGAGTTTACATCAAAATGATGAAGAACATGACTTTGAGGATTGAACTTCAAATTGACCACCTCAGAATGGCTTTTAAGTGACAACATCAAGTCTTTCATATGATGTCACACCCACTGAGAACAAATCTGAAAGTGAATGCTAACTGTATTAGAAGATGCAAACTTTTAGAAAGCTGAATCTGTCCATGAGAACTCTGATGAAAAATAGCAAAATAGAAGACTGAAGATACTACATAATCTGACCTTAAATAGAACACTAACCAACAATTAAATCTTCACTTAGTATTTATGAAGCAATCTACTTCAGAATGCTTGGAGCTGTGAAGAAGAGTTAAGTTTGATGAAGCTTATTTTTTAAATCTATCTACACACCACTCATTACCTCAACTTAGCCATGTCAGTTGTCTCAATCGATTTTCTTATATCAGTCGTATCCGATCAACATTTGTTGTCCTAGTGACTAACTTTTTTTTATGTTAACAATATAGAAGAAAGCATGCTCAATTATGTCAATATATTTTTGTTCTCCAGTTATACATTGTTAAGATTTACAAGAGTCTAGTTAACTAAGTCTTTCAATTAAAATGAGATATTGTGAGTTAAAGTGATTTGATGATATTAAATTATTAGTTATATTAACAGGTCAAAGTCATTTTACATCAATAGCTACTTTGAAAAGCAAGCCTATCTTAAATCCAAAATTGTCAAAGATTCATGTTGGATTGGCCTGCTAATAGTTCTTAAGCCTTAAATTAAAGCAAATCACAATCGGACAATCCCTTAATTGACGATTTGACATGAATGACTAATAAAGGTATAGACCGTATAGTACATCTTGCTTCAGTATGCTATGTCCATTTGTGAACATAAGGTACTCTGATACAGGTTTGGGCTTTCAAAATATTAATATAAATGAATTATTAAACAACAGACAAGATCAAAGAGCTTGTGGCATTTTGGCGATAAGATGCTGATGGAATTGACTAATACCACCATGCAATAAAATTGAAAACACTTTTCATGTATTATATGTGTGCATGCATGCCTATATTCATCACAAATTATATTAATAATGTCCTCGGCGGTATCCCAAAAGACAGAATACTACAAAGAAGATAGAACCTCTTTTTCGTGCTTTGAGTTGGATTGATGCCTTCATAGTTCATAATTCATATCACTCTATGGGGTTAGGATTTACTGTTCAAAACATTTTTTAAAATAAGATAAAGAGTTCTTTATTAGTTAAGCTGGGTGTTGAAAGCTTAACAAAATTGTTGTAAATTACTAAATTGATCTAAGAAAAATAAAAAAAAAAGAAAAAATAATTGCATTTTTTGTAGTTTGATTTAGTTCCGTATATTATAATTATGTCGATTTTACATATTGTATACTTAACATTTTGAAGTTTATCTTAAATGTTTAATATTATGTAGTATCATTTTATCTTTTAAAGTAATATTTTTTTTTTGTAATATGTAGTTTTTGTTGCTCTGTTAGTAATAAACATTATAGTAATTTATAACATTTTTCCTATGAAAAAAAGTAAAAAGTTTGCTGGTTTTTTTAGGGGTCAAGAACCTGATACTATCTGGACCTGAGCTTTTGCACCAAATCATTGGGTCTAGTTGAGAACCAACTTTTTATTTATGTATTGGGCTACAAACATTAAAATGCAATCTGTTAGGGGAGAGGCCCTACCAATAAAATGGTGCTTAACTGGCTTCAACTAAGGGTTCAGGTAAAGAAGAAAAAAAACTCTAAGGAGGCAAGTTATCTTACATATTTTGAAGAATATATATGTGTATTCTTATGTTTGTTATCAAATTTTAAAAAATTATTTCTGGGCATAAAATATTCTTACGAAAAAAAATAACTTTCATATTTCCATATTTTTATTCTTTGGGAAGAACTGAATAAGTTGATTCCCTTAAGATGAAAATAATATTATATATGTAAAATTTTCATTTTTTATTCTTTTAATTTCTGCACTCCTTTTTTTAACAAAAATAAAATAATTATTAATTAAAAATATTTTCTTAAAATATTTAAAAAGTTTTATTTCATTATTATATTTGAAGAATATTATTTTTAGAATGAAGATAGAAAAGTTGAAAATAAATTCTCCTGAGGTTCAGGGAGGAATGCAAAATTTATGATTCTACGAATGAATAAAGATGCTACAGCCTACAAATAAGGAAGCTAACTCTTAAACTCTGGCTGAATTTAAAGGACAGAAGATTATCCTAATATGTTGCAACAATTTATTCTAATTGCACAAATAAAAGAAGTACGGATTAATTACAACCATCAGTTTTGATGGGTTTTATATCTCATTGAATAATTTTTATCTCCAGATTATTTATAAAAAAATACTGATTAATTAATAATTTCTAACAAATTTTAGTCTGTCACAAGTATTAGAAACAGAGTATTAGAGAAGATAAATTATACTATGATCCGTTAATTCGCCAGGTCACATCTTTTAAGTTGTCCACGTCGTTAGTGAGAGTGTGACTATCACTCCTCTACCAATATTAAGCCATGGACACATCAATTGCATAATTTTTTATATTGTGTTGAGGCACACACTATTTGTCACATAGTGTTCGTTTTCATCAGTATACTAAACTTTTGTCTTCACTCATTATAGTTTTTACCAATTCTTGATGAATGGAGAAATAGGGTACATGCTAGTTTCTTTAACATAACATAATAATTAGTTGAGACTAGTAGATTTTTTTTTTTTTGAAGCAGACTATAGATTGTTCTTTAGCCTGAATACGAGAAATGAATTAAAATTGAACAAACACGGACTCAGTTAACATGGTATCATATATATGGCAATATATCCGGAGGAAGATGAAGCATTAATTATATGTTTATGCGCTTCTTGGCCTTAAACACCATGGGGCAGGGGTTGATACTACCTCCCTCCGTTTCTTTTTTATAAGAAACATGTTATAGGTTATTTTATAAATAGGAACTGGGGTATTAATTTGCAGGGGAATATCATTACTGTTTTTTTTTATTATTATTATTATTAATATTGCATTTGAATACCTTCATTGTTGACTGGTTCTCTCTTCAGTCTTTACCTTTTTTCCCCCTAAGAATAGCCAACTGAGTAGAAATAGTGAGCACACTGATTCAAAGTAAGGAGAGGGCAGGTATAAGATAGCTAAACTGGAAACAAAGAAAAAAAGCCTAGTCAGACAAAGTCAATCATTCAAAAGTTACAACCCATGTAATGTGTTTTTAAAACCACTTGTTTTGTGCTCACTTTTGACATCTTCTTCTCTAAGCTATAAGCCATATACACCAAATATTTTTTCACTTGCTCTCCATCTTTTTTCAGTTCATCAGTGGCCAGGTAGGCCATGGGAAGGGCTCCATGTTGTGACAAATCCAATGTGAAAAGAGGGCCTTGGTCTCCTGATGAAGATGCCACCCTCAAAAACTACCTTGAGAAACATGGCACAGGTGGTAACTGGATAGCTCTCCCCAAAAAAGCAGGTTTAATTTCTTTAATTTATTCATCACTGCCTCTGCTATCTCTTAATTAATAATTATTATTTTCGTAGCTAGGGAATAAAATAATTCCTCTTTTTGTCATCCATTTGGAGGTTTATCTTTTATATATATATATGTGCAGCGGTAAAGTTGTGCCTTGGTGACTTGTTGGTCATGGGTTCGAATCCGGAAACAGCCTCTTTGCATATGCAAGGGTAAGGCTGCGTACAATATCCCTCTCCCATACCTTCGCATAGCGAAGAGCCTCTGGGCAATGGGATACGAAGTTTTTTTTTATATAAACTTCGGCACCTTATGTTGGATATTCTACATTAGCTAATTATATATGGGTAAAATAATGTACGTTAAGTAAGAAGCACCTTAGTCTACATTGGATGATTGGAAAAATGTGAAGGGAGAAGAGAGGGGAGAGAGGTTATAGGTTCAAATTTCTCCCTATTTCTAATAAGATCAACAAATTAATATTTGTTGATAAAAAAATAAAATATGCAACTCTCTCTTCTTGAATTAGCTTTGAAATTGAGTTAGACTTCCTCAAATTGTAAGACTGTATTATTTGTGTGTATTTTTAGGCCTTAAGCGTTGTGGGAAGAGCTGTCGTCTAAGATGGCTAAACTATCTCAGGCCTCATATTAAGCTTGGAGGTTTCACTGAAGAGGAAGACAAAATTATCTGCACCCTTTATGACACCATCGGAAGCAGGCAAGTCCATTATTTTTATTTTTTTATATATGAACGTATTGAATATGTGAATATGCATTGCTTTTGCATTATTATTGCTATATATCTGAGTAATGTGATGGTTTTGCCTTCAGGTGGTCCTTTATAGCAGCTCAACTTCCCGGGAGAACAGACAATGATGTGAAAAATCACTGGAACACCAAGCTAAAGAAAAAGTTCTTGGCAGGAAACACAAGTAGTACTGCTGCCACGACAAGCAACAACAATGTCACTTTCAGCAATACTAGTTATTCTGATCAAGTTAAGACCCTTGTCTTGGATCATCAAAAACTGAACTCAGCTGATAATTGGTTTGACTACTCCTACAATGTTTTGGAATTGGAACAAACACCAATTCCAGTTCCTTTTCCAATGTCTCAGGAATTAGAGGCTTTTAATTATACTGCTGGGAGTATAAGTTGTAGTGCACCACCACCCTCTAAGGAAGTTTCAATGCTTTCCAATGCAGACAATCATACGCTATGGTTTGGTTATGACCATGCAAGTGAAGATGATCCAAATTTGCTTGAGTTTGTGCTTGATGATGATCTGCTGAATCATGGATTTGTTTCTCAAGACAAAAGCTGCAGCCAAGTTGGTCCACCATCTGGCTAATTAACCAAGATCACTCATTCTTTCTACTCGTCAAAAACTTGAAAAAACCAAGGCTACAGAAAATAAAGGTAAAATGGAATATTGATCAAGTTATTATAGTATAGTACTAGTGATGAATTATATACCTCTAAATCTAACTGGTGTTTAAATTTGTGATTAAAGTGGTTGGTTGAATGTGGAATTGTGTGAGTTTCTGAATTGTTTTCAAAGTTGAGGATTGTGATGTTATTAGAAGTATATATATTAGTCAAAAGATATACTGCATGTCTTTTCTAATGTTAGAAGAGTCTAAAAAATGGAATGCTTTTTAAGGTACATAAAATAGTGTGGGTCTGTGGGGGCCTCAAATTCAAACAATGTGATCGCACGTGGTCGACGAAACCAATTTTGTTGGCTTCTAAGTGGTCAGTGGTCACGAAACATGCGTTGGTCCTTAAGCAATTTCCAAAGCAGGAAAAAAGGGGTGTCTATCTGACAATAACAACTACAATGCATGAACATGACCATGTGTCTCTATTGCTTCAGAACTTGCGTTTGCTCCAAATTGACTGTCATTTATTTCAAGGTGAAAAAGAAAGCCAACTTTCTTTCACATAAGCTTATATATTGCTGCTTTAAATCGATTCACGGCAAAAATTGCTTGTGCATAATAAACATAAAAAGGAAATAATAACTTTTCCGTGAACCGTAACGAAAAGAGTATTTTTAAATTAGTTAAAGAAAATAAAGACAATTTTTTTTGTTTTCTTTTTTTACTTAGAGAGGAGACTAAAGACTAGTGAGAGCAAACTATGAAAATCTTTCTATTGTGAAGGAACGCATCTTTTACAAAAAATAGAACCAAGTTCCACCAAGAATAGCTAACACGAGAAGCAGCCACATGGTTGGCTAAAGAATCTGTACAAAAGTTATCTTCCCTATAAACATTAGAGGAAAGTAAAGCTATATGATTCTGTTTACAAAAAAACAAGCAGTTTTGCCACCTACGAATATTCCATGGGACAAATGATGAGTTCTTCAAAGCCTGAATCACAAGGGTGGAATCAAATTCCAACCAAATATTGTTCTAGCCTTTTTTAATAGCCAATTCCAAAGCTAAAATAACACCAAACAATTCTACGTAGAGCGGGTATTGAACTCCCAAATAAGCCAAAAAAACATCCCAAGAAAGCACCATTGTGGTTCCACCCGCTTGATGATAGAAGGCAAGAGAGGATGAATGTCAACTACAAAGGCCTTTAAAATGGTAAACTCTTCCATAGTTTAATACAAGAAAAATGTTTAGTATCTACCGGATATCTTAATTACTCCAATAATTATTTATATAAATCTTATAAAAAAAATACATCTACATTTAAAAAATGCATCTACATGTATCGATAAGTATCTTTGATTTGTCATTAGCTACTCTGCTGAAAACCTGAAACCGGCCAATCTCCTGAGTTAACAACCAAAATGACAATGGCAATGGAATAATGGGCATAGAACTAATTAAAAAAGCTATCTTTTTTTTACAAATCTAAAATCTAAACAATGCCCACCATGAGTGTTTCAAAACTTTTAGCGTCTTGATCATTGTCAACGTACATGAAACTATCTTGCGCTTTTTCCTTTAATGTAGGATAGTAAAATCCTGCAAAAAAATTCTTTGGAGAAAAAGAAATATAGTACCTTTAATCTATAGATTGTAGAAGTGAAATTCTAATTAGAAAATAATAACAAAACTACTTTCAAACTCTGCACTTGAGTTATATCCTTTCTTTTCTCTGAAATCTATTATTAGTCAGTAAAATCCTCCTAAACTCAGTCAGACTCCTTCATCAATCATACTCTCACGGGCCAACCAATTCAAATTCATTCCTCTCCGCTGCAGCATATTTGAGATAGACTTTGATTATACTGATGAGAAATATAAAACTTGACCACACAAAATACAAGATATACAAATGCATAAATATTTGTTCACCTTTTATATATACATCCTCTGGTCTTTTCAATAATTTCAGACAGAATCAAGCCGGAGAGAGGCATAATTTCTTCAGATAATAGTGGTTACAATTCTTCATTGTAGCCACTTGTCATCATGCACAAAAAATGCTTGCAAAACTCTGGCTTAACCGCAAAAGCAATGGGAACAACAGCCTAAAGTAAGATTCTCAATTTCTCATACATTTTCTCAGAAGTGATCTTAGGCAATTTATCATACAAGACAAGAAGAGAACTAAAGTGTGCAAGTTGGATATTCCACAGTGAAAACAGAACATACACATATGAAATGCAACACCATTTGGACTGAAACAAAATAGTGTATAGCGCAATCAATTACTGATTATTAGGAAACACAATCACTGAATTCTATCCACTAATAAATACAAGACAGCGTATAAATCTAACAGATAACAATACAGATGAATAATGTTACAGCTGAGAAAAGGGACCTGCTCAAATTGCCAACTCAGCCTGCAAAGCTGCCAATTCATCTTCCACAGGAACAGGGCGAGTAGGTGGTCGCCGGGCCGGGACCAGCAATGTGGCTGCAGGAGCTGTAGTTGCTGGATGAAACTCAGCAGCCTCCAGTTCTTCTAGTTCTGCTTCCAATTCATCCTGAAAGAAAAAGAAATTCAGAATGATCCACATAAATGCATGCATTCTATCGAATAACAAGGAGAAATTATGAGGTAGTCTAGGACTACCATGTATACATAGTTTCGACTAATGTCTATGTAACTGTTACAAATCCATGGATCAAAGGGATGAATATTGATACGCATATGGTAACATATTGAATTGTTCGAAAAAGATGATTATTATACCATGAGAGCTCTTATTTATAGAACATATTATCCCTAATTAACTTACTAACTGAATTATTGATCTTCTATAATCTCTAATAGAGCATACTCAAGTTTTTTAATTTATGGGAAAGAATTAATAACACACATCATATAGATATTAATGTAAATCATAATGGTCCTAGACCATCTAGTAATTTCTCTTATAACACTATATTAAAACTACAATCTAAAGATACATATATCCTGTTTGCAAGTACAATATAGCACCAATGAAATAAACATTTGAGAAAGATGACCTCATCAAAATAAGCAGCTTCACCAATTGGAGCTGACAAGGCTTCCTGAATCATTCTCATGTTCTCAATCTGTTCATTGATCTCATCCAACGTCTTGTCAACAGCATCAATTTTCCTGAAATGAAAAAAAAGTCTAGTTAAATCGTGTCTTTAGGAATTGACTAAAAAAATTAAAAGAAGTATTTATTGTAAAAATTATAAGAGAACGTAAAAAAGTCATTAAGGGGGTAATTTTAGTTTTATGTATTTCAATAAAAATCTTTTTTCTTTTTAATTCCTTAAATGGATAGGCATCTGGAAATTTCAAAGCTGCTCTATTTGGTTTGCAAATAACTTCTTCCTCTTCAGACATTGTATTTCCGCTTCATATAAGTGAAAGTTGGAGAAATGAAAATAAAAAAGGCACTCCAAAAGATATTCTCTAGAACAGTTAGCAATTAATTAACCTAGCCCTTTTGTTATTTCCCCTAGCCAATTCTTTGGATTTTCCTCTTCCCCATTTTTGTTTATCAAACACATAATCTTTTTTCTCCAGCATTTCAAGACCGTCTACATGATCCATTGAACAAAGCTTTCAAATTGAGAAATTCTTTCTCAGTCTCTAACGTCTATGTTACATGATGATGCAATATTTAAATATAAATTTGAACTAAAAAGTATTAAAATATATACAAACGAAACAATCAGATATATAAATTGGTGTTTCACTCGTTTTTTTGTATGTATAAATTTTAAAATAAAATAATATTATGTTTTAAAAAATTTGAAACTATCTTTTAAAAATTTCAAATATTAAATTTAATATTTTAAAAATTGAAATTTGGTATGATTTTTTGATATTATTATATTCAAATTTAAATTTATTAAACATTAAATACAATTTTTTTTAAAAAAATAAAGTAAATAAAATTTTGTATTAAAAAATATTTTATAAATTTAGAAATAATATTTAAGCAATAAAAATTAACTCAAGTTTAAATAATTTTTGAAATTACTTTTAGAATATAAATTTTACCTTTTTAAAATAAAATATTCGTGATTTAAATATATATATATATAATATTTTTATGAGTAAAAGAAATCCATATCTAGTTTGAAATGATACCATGCGGGTATGTACATGAACATGAGCAAGGCTAGCTAGCTGGAGGTTAGCTAACCAATCAGATTTATAGAATATTTAATTAGGGATAATGTAATTGGTTCTATTTCTGTTAGGACATGCAATGTAAACAATATAAATAGGATGAAAACTTGATCGTAAAAAAAAGTATGAAGACTTGAAACAAAAATATTAATAATACGAGCTATAATATAAAATAAGTTTTTAATTATAACAAACTAAAATCAAACTTTCAAATAAGTCAGACTAAGTTCAAAAATAAAATCTGACTTGCAATATGTGAGGTTTAGGACTTGAGTTTTTTAAATTGACTATACTTATTTAAGCAAAAGTTTTGTTTGACCTAATCTATTTTCATCATATTTATAGATTATTTACTACTAATACCCGCAAAGATTGAGGTATGAGAAAATTGAAATTATATTCTAAGTTAATTGAAAAAAATATTGATAAACATAATCAAAGAAACTAAAAATTTATTTTAATTAAATAAATAATTAAAGGAAAGTTTATTAATTAAATTAAACATAAAAGTTCATAATATCCATGTCACAAAATCAAAAATAATTTGTAATTACATGAAAATAAAAAAAATGTATTTAATTTATTCAGTTTTTTAAAAATAAGGTATCACATAATACATAATTAGATGTCCTCAAGGGCAGAGTTCTTTATGCACAGACAAGCTGAATATGACAAAATAAATGTGTTTTTTTGTACACCAAATAAGGCAAAAGAGTGGCATTTGTAGTAACCAAATTATGGTTTCAAAAATATTTTACAGTTTCAATTAAATACTTCCCAAAGGTTGAATAATGTATACTTGCACTATCTTGGAAAAGGAGAGGTGATAGATTCACTATCATAGGAAAATGCTTCAGATGAACTATAAACTTCGTCGCAGACTTGTCTTGGAGGGGCCACAAATGTTTTAGTATCACTAGGGGATTCCAATTTCAAGCAATGTTTCAGCTCTGCTATCACAATACTCATTGTAGGTCTCTGAATGGAGGTTGATGTAGAGCATGACATTGCTATTCCTAAAGCTTTCCACCCAGAACTAGCATCAAATTTTCCTTGGAGCCTTGGATCTATAATTTTACTCAAATCTCCTCTTTCAAGCTCAGGTCTTATCCACTCAAGTATGTGCATTACTCGGTTGCCTTTTAATATTGCAGGGCGACCTGTGAGTAATTCCAGTAGAACAATTCCAAAACTATAGATGTCACTTTTCTCATTCAGTCTCCCTAATTTGTAGTACCTGAACAAATGAACAATGTAGTTAGTGTACCGTAGCAAGTCCATGATAAAATAAATTTTTTTGTTATTACAAGCTTTTAATATATTAAAAGTTTTGTTCTGAATTTTTATTATTAGCTAAGTGATAACATGACACCATCTTAATGGTTCTTCTAATGTATATCAGTTGTTTGGATGGTCTCACGTGATTACTTGCCTGACATCATAGACTAAAAACAAATTTTTTAATATATTAAACAATTTTTTTTAATAGTGATTCAACCAAAATCGGATATATATTATATACGTAAAAGTTATTTAAGATTAAAATAAAAACTATATATACTTGCACATTAAGTAGTAAAAATATATGAGAGCTGCACACTAACCAATTAAATTTAATGTGAGCTGAATAAATTTAAATTTAATGTGAACCGACTAAATTCAAACACCCTAAGCATTATAGGACCGATTTTTTATTTTTTATTTTCTTGGGCAATTAATTTCAACTTTAATGTAACACTTAACTGTTTTTAGCACCTGAATAAAAATGATGAATATACGGATAAGGACTTACTCTGGATCAAGGTACCCTGTTGTGCCCATTACTGCAGATTTTTCATATGTAGCATCTTTGTGAATGACTTGAAATTGTTGATCTTGGTTATCTTTCCTAAACTCCCTGGAGAGGCCAAAATCTGCTATCTTAGCTTCAAAGTCTTGACTTAAAAGAATGTTGGCTGACTTTACATCCCTGTGTATTATTGGTGGCTTGCATCCATGGTGTAGGTAATCCAACCCTTCAAGTTCAAAACACATCACCACAAATTGCAAAAGAACATAGTGACACAAAACCACTTATGCATTTAGAGGGCAACAATTATTAGTCATGGTAACGTAGTCATAGATCATATATAGATGAAATATAAAACATGCACTTAGACTGTTTGATTAATACTAAGATATGATCTGAAGACATGATTTCATTTGGTATCAATGTGAAAATAAGTAAAAGTCTAAAGTTAAGAGCATTGATGATATAGCAGAAGGAGACTATTGGCTTCCTCGAAAATGAAGTTATACTGACCCTCTGCAGCATCGATTGCTATCTGTATTCTCCTTTCCCAACTCAAGCAATGTGAATTTCCATCTGCAACCATGAGACATCACATTGCAACATGCTCTCTTTCTTTAATTATTTGTGATGCCATAAGTATTGCAGTAAACAAACAAAGTTTAATAGCTATGCATTGTTACAGTAAATATTTTTATGCTGTCAACCAATTAGAAATCATCCTTAAAATGATTTATGAGGTAGTTGTTATTTAACAGCATAAAAAGCCTTTACTCTCTCAATGCCTTTCAATTAAAATGCTAAATATGGGGCAACCTGGGGCAGTGTAGGAGTACCTGAGAGCAAGAGAAAATCTTTCAGGCTGCCATTGGCCATGTACTCGTAAATGAGTGCCATCTTGTTATCATCATCACAGTAGCCAACGAAGGATACCAAATTTTTGTGATGAACTGTCATCAAAAGCTCAGCCTGCAAACCATGTACACATGTATGAGCGCCATCTTGTTATCATAATCAAAATAACCAATGAAGGATACCGCATTTTTGTGATGAAGTGCCATGAAAAGGTTGGCCATGATTATTTTCTTTTGATGGATCTGATGTTGAATAACATTTTCCTTGAATCTAAGTAGTAGAAACCAGTGGTAGAATGTGGTACTAATTAATTACCTCAGTCCGAAATTCCTTTGGCCCTTGAGATGATGATGGAGAAAGCATCTTGACTGCAACTTGTTTGCCATCTTTCATCTCCCCACAGTACACAGTTCCAAATCCTCCCTTACCAATTGCCATTTCAAAGTTGTTGGTGATGTCCAACACCTCTGAATATGTGTATTGCCAGTTCTTCGTTGTTACGGTTTTTCCTCCTTTGTTGAGCATACTAATCTCCTCGTCTTTGTTCAAAAGGAAAAGTAAATCAAAGTATGGTTAATATTTTGTTTCCTATATATTTCATGTTTGTTCTTCAGGTTTTGAGAATCAAATGGAAGTAGTTACATATCAACAAAACAAGAAGTACCTGATCGTTCATTTCTTCTAAGTTTCCAAAAGAGAGTGAAAGCAATCAATATAACTAAAACTGATACTGATACCACTACGGGAATAACAATTTTCTTGGTTTTATTGTTCCCTCCTGTGTCCCCGAGATTTTGATCATCCACCCTGAAAATGATAAGAACATGACAGTTAGGTCGTAATGACACATAAAGATGTTTGATGGCACCTCTATAAATATCTAGATGCTTCATAGTTCAGACTTCCACCTTTGCTTGAAATAAACATTTCTAGGTCTATTATATCAGGGATACCTCAATGTGAGTAATCCAGCCCTTGATCTTTCTAAAAGAATGGTAGGAACAGATCCTGAAAATTGATTGCCCTTTAAATCCCTACAAAAATTTGTTTTTTCTTGCATCAGCCATTACCAATTTACCACTGTACGTGTCAGGCCATACAACCATCATCAAAACACTTACAAATATTTAAGGGATATCAATTCTTCCAAAAACTGAGGCATTGCTCCAGTTAAGCTATTGTTATGTAAGTCCCTGAATAGATAAAAAAAATGTAGGTACTTTGAGATTAAATATATGAAGAAAACAGTCTTCTTTAGCATAGTAAAATTTTGTACAGGTTAAGAGCATAAGGCTTATATTATTCATACAATAATTTTCTACAATATTATTCTTTTTATCTCTCTTCATCACATTGTGGCCATCTTATTACATACTTCTCTGTCTTCTCTTCCTATCTCACTCTTTATTGTACAAATTTTAGTATAAAGAGATTTTGTGAATACAATTTCTCAAAGCAATAATGATAACAAAGTACTCAGAATTTTCTATCATGTGTACTTACAAAGATTCCAACGAGGAGAGATTGGAAATGGCAGAAGTTATTATTCCACTCAAACTGCTTGAGCTCATATTCCTATAACAAAAGAAAATGCATACTTCTAAACTTGAATATCAGGATATAAAGCTAAAGTCAAAACTGATTTATTCAATTAGGACTTTAAGAATGGGAGAAGGAAAAAGATACGAAGAGATTACTCACAGAGATATAATTCGGGGAGGAAGTGAGGTGCTATAGTTGCATTTTAAACCTTCCCAAGAGTAGTTCTTTGGCTCACATGGATCACCCACCCAATTTCTTTGAATTCTATAGTTTTCCTTTATGGACAGAATAGCATCAACTGTGTTTACACATAATTGAATCAACTTAAAGCATAGTCATTCAAACTATAAAGCATAATCGTTTGGTACGGTTGCTCCAGATTTTGTTCTTATTCAAGTAGAGGGGCTAAGCAGTAACGCATTGGTTTTGCACATGAAATTTTAGTAAAGAAAGAAGAAAACTTAGAAACAGTTGTTTAGGTTGTGTTTGTGTTGTTCTCCAATCAGAATTTTTTTTCACCTTGATATCCTCATAATTCTTTAATGCAAACTTTTATTAAGAAAATTGTCGAGGTAAGACTCTAATTTTGATTAGAGAACAATACAAACAGCACCAAAGGAACAATATCTAAGTTTTTTCCTCAACGAAAACATATCATACCATCTTCTTCAAATGTTGCAAGGGCATCTAGCTGTCTTGCTACATAAATCTCAACCGCATTAAGAATGGGTGGAAGAGTTGAATCTTTTGTTTTGTGGATAGAAATCTTATGTTCATTTGCTACCAAGGATTTTGAATTAGAAAGAGTGGTTGCAAACAAGTGGCGCGGTATTAGGGAATCATCAAACAATGGAGATCCATTCCAAGATATATTGAATTTCCTCAGTTGGGTTTTCTCAAGCTGTTCCACTTCAGCAAAGTACAAGTAGACATAAAATTTCCAACTCGGATCATCAGGGGTCCAAGAAAATTCCAAAGTATCACTGCCATTCCTTGGTCTAGCAGCAGTTCTAATGACTTTAAATGGGGGTCTATAGCCATCATCATTGACATTTATTGGGGTGGAAGTGTTGACAGATTCCCAGGATGAGGAATTGAAGGGGGACCAGATTCTATCATAAATATCATCCTCATATCTACCACTTCCATTGGTAGACCCAATGTCCCATCGTTTGAAAAGTGACAGTGAAGCAGATTCTCCAAACTCAGTGTCATAAATAGAACTATTAAGTGGTCTAAGTTCCAAGCCTGAGATAAAAGGAGTTCCTGCTCCCTTGTTCACAAGGCAAACATGTGTGGCACCTGATTGTGCCACACTGATTATTTCCATAGTAACTTCTTCTGAGGCATTTCTAAATTTGACTGTTGACCAAAAATTGACATCAACATAGAGATCAAACTCTGGTGGCTTGTTTTCTCCATCATAGTTTCCATACAAGAAGGAAGCCCTTATCAAATGTAACTCGCCTCTTTTTCCAGCTACTAACCTATAACAGTTCCTTTCTCCCAGAGGAAAGCTTCTGAGATCTGAGAGTAGAAGTGGCAGATTAGGATTCTTAGGGTATGCATACTCGGAGGAAATGTTCTTATTAACCCCAGTTTGTATATAGGCTCCATCAGTGGTGTACCTTATGTTAGTTATTTCATCTGTGTACTCATTATTGGTTGGAGTACCCCCGCAATCAATGCTTATGAAGCCTGAACAGAAAGACAAAGCAGATTAAGGAATACAAAATTCAAAATTCGTTAAAATGATCAAAACCCGAAACTAAAATAAAGTATTGAGAGGTGAAGATAAGACATGGGTGGCTTGTAATTCACACTATTCCATGATTGATGATAAACAAGAACAAAGACTATTGAGTTTTGAGTTGAGAAGCTCATTAAGGCTATGCAGGGGAAAATATTCCATGACATGAATTAATAAGGTTGCCGAAAAAGTAATATGAAAACTCATGCATTCCAAGGGTGCTGGTGGTAAATGCTAACCTATTTGTTGCTGTGCATGAACTAAAGCTACGAGGACAAGGTCACAAAGTGTCAGCAACAGTATGCACCCGATCGAACTTGGCATCGCTGGATGTCAGACTCAGAGAAGCTCCTCTTAAATCTTATCCTATGATGTTTTCATATTGGTCGCTATGCATATTGTCCAAGACACGTTCATGGGTCAGCTGTCAACTTGGACACGCGTTTGCTGGTTTTGAACAATACTAATGAAAATGAATGAGGAGTTAATTACATGTGATGAAGAACTGCTAGTATTACATATAAATAAATAACTGGTCCAAGTAGAAGCCAAGTTAATTTCGTCATCTTTTCATTAGGGTGGAGATATTTTCTTTTTTAAAAAAAGGATTAGGTAAAGACTGGGGTGAGAATACTGAATTTTGTCACCATTGACGCCCATTTTTCTTGTAATTATATTCGGGTATGATTTAGCCAATATCATTTTATTTTTATTTTTAGTTATTTTGGGTTCTGTTACATGAGGCAGAAGCAGAAGGGTGCATGGCCACCTCCTCGACTTGTCATTTCAATAAAATGACGCGATTTCATAAGCATAGAAATTATTGTGTTTAAACCAAATTTATTTGCTTTTTAAAAAACCGTATGTAATAGTCATGTGACGTAAATTAAGTGGCTAATAAAATAATACTGGGCAATAAAAACTAAAATAATATACATTTATAAATATAAAATATTACTAGTAGCCATGCTTTGACTTTTTAGGGGAAGGAAAAATATCAATATATTTTGAAATTGTACATCCACGTGAATATGCTATTAATATATATATATATATATATATATATATATATATATATATATTAAGATATTATATTAATAAATTGAATTAATTCAATTTTATCCCATGTATTATCAAATTTAAATTCAAATAAATCATTCTATTAGAATTAATTTTGAATCTAATCTAAATTGCTCCCTCAAACACCCTTCTACCATTTTTCTTTTTGCATATACCCTTCTACCATATATTTAGACTATTTAAATCCATAATAAAATAATAATTTTATTTCTGATTATTGACACTTTTTCTATGTCTCTGCTAAATTAAAAAATTGTGTTTGATTATTGATAATTTTTTCATTCGTTATTAATTTTTTTAAAGATATTAGTAACAAAGGAAAAAAAATAGAAAGTAAATACAAAATTCATTAGTTTATCATGAACTTAAAAAATATCAAAGACAAAAACAAAAAAAAAATATCAAGGAGAAAAATGAAGAAAAAATTTAATAGAGTAAACACAAAATTGAAATATTTATCAGAGATCACAAATATATTTTAACCAATAAATTTTAACTAATTCAATCATATTTAATGTTATTTAAAAAAAATTACCACAAAGTTAATTTAAATATGAGTATCATTTCTGATAAATATGATTAAAAATATTTTAGGAAATATAGTTCTTTCTTCATATAAATTGAAGAAAATTAAATGAATTTAATTAAAGTCCTTAATCAATGTGAAATTATGTATTTTTTTTTTTTACTTATATTCTGGATGAAGTAAAATATAAATGTTATTTGTGATTTGTTGAAGTGTTTTTTTTAATGGGCTAAAGTGTAGTGTTCTCCTAATGATCAAATACAATTGTTTTAATTAGGATTAACATGAAAAAATAATTAATGAGAAGTTAAACTTTATAAAACATCAGTAATTTCATAGCAAATAAAAAGCTTCCTTAATTTAAGATATCCATAATTACAATTTTTAAAAGGTTTAAATATATTTTTTGGGTTTGTAAATTCATATTTTTTCCAATTTTGGTTCAACATATTTTTTATTTTATTTTTAATCATGTAAGTTTAAGTTTTTTTAATTTTGATCCTGTAACTTTATATATTTTTTTTTAATTTTGATTCCTATAAACACCAACTTATGAATATTATAAATGAAAAAATTAGAATCTTAAAAAAATTAAAATTAAAAAACATAAGTTTACCAAGAATAAAAATTAACAAGACAAAAATTTAAAAATGAACTTATAAGAATCAAAATAAAAAGGCGATAACTTAGAAAAAAAAAACATATGTATATTTAAGCCATTTCAAAATGATCATAATTATCAAGTGTAGTTATTGTACGTTTAAAACGGAGAAACGATGTCCGCGCGTATATATATTGGCCATTGGGGTAATTTTGAGCATCAACTGCAAAATTGACTAAACCGTTTTCCCGCCAAATAGCGATTTTGGAATCTTCCGCGTCACTCCGTCGCCGCCGCCGAAAGCCACCGCAATGGTAACCACCCTCCCTCTTTTTGCCAGAATTCATTCTGTTATTTCGATCACTTCTCAACGGCTTCTTTGCCCGATTTAATTTTGTTGTTTAATCTTCTCTTCATCGTAAATTTGTTGCTAGGTTCAATTAGCTGCGCTGAATTTTCGTATGTTGAATTATGTAATGTAACAACAAAAATTAACTCAAAAACATAAACCAAAAATGTTTAGGAGCTCTGCTCCCTCCGTGTTTGTGAAATTGTCCAGAATTGCAATTTGGCTGATGTGCTTTGTTTGGTGCAGTCAAAGAAAAGGGGCCTCTCATTGGAAGAGAAGCGCGAGAAGATGCTTCAAATCTTTTACGAGTCGCAAGACTTCTACCTGGTAATCACCATTACTATTTCGTTATTACATAGAAGATGATGTTTTCTTTTCCTTCTTTTTTATGTAATTTATTGAGTGATTTATGTGCTTTTTGTTTTTGGTTTTTTTTTTTTTGGGGTTTTTTGTAGCTTAAGGAGCTCGAGAAGATGGGTCCCAGGAAGGGTGTCATTTCTCAGTCTGTGAAAGATGTGGTCCAAAGTTTAGTGGATGATGACCTTGTTTCCAAAGATAAAATAGGAACTTCTGTAAGTTAACATCTAAACCAATGATGCTCCTTCCCTATTCTGCTGTTAGTATGAGAAAATTATCAAAGATATGTAGTGGAGATTTTTCTTCCTCTAATTTATTAGAGAAAATTACACTGTCACTCTTTGAGATTTCTTGAAATTGCACACAAATCCTTGCTTTTTTAAGGTTTATAGCAACTTTCCTAATAAGGTACACAGTGTTATGTGTTACTTGAACAACAGGAGTGACAGTGCGATGTACAGACGTGCCACGACTGTTAGTGTAATGTATAGTTATGTCAATATAATGTATTTCAAGTAATTAAGGGAAGTTAGTGCAGGGAAAAAAAAAGAGGGGTATCAAGAGGAGTTGATGAAACTTCAACATACTCAATTTCTTAATTTTTCCTCTCAGGTGTACTTTTGGAGTCTACCTAGCTGTGCTGGTAATCAGGTGAAGTTCTATTGATGAAGATACATTGTGATGTAATATCATCTTTATGTTGATAAATTGGTCACCGCCTGTAAAGGATAACACTAATAACAGAAATATAGCTGCACACGAAAATTGGCTGTTGAGCTAGTTATATTTCTATTATTTGTGGTATCAGCTATCATTTACACTATCCTTACCCTCTATAGTATCTTGATGTAAACTAATTATGATGTTATAAATCCATGCACAGCTTAGGAATGTGTCCCGCAAACTTGATTCTGATCTAGAAAGCAGTAAGAAGCGGCATGCCCAACTTGTTGATCAATGTGAGGAGCTAAAGAAGGGGCGAGAGGAATCTGTAAGTTTGCTAGATTCCAATTCGCTCTACTTGTGTATCAATAAGATGCATGGTTATCATTTATCCTAATATTGCATTTTCATTAGGATGAAAGAGTGGAGGCCATTGCAGATCTAAAAGCCATTGAGCAAAAGCATAATGAATTGAAGGTTGGCTTTCAGATTATTTGTTAGTAATGCATCAAGTATGATCAATATTATGGCAATTCTGTAATAGTTTAATAACATTTGACATTTTCAGGATGAGTTGGCAAAGTATAAAGATAATGATCCGGCTGCCTTTGAAGCAATGAGTTAAGAAATGCTTTTTTTATTTATTTATTTTTATCTGTACATTACTTTGACGTTTTGGAAGGTTAATCTTAAAAACATATTACAGTTTCGGAGTTGGGACACTGATGTTTTGGTATTAACTTTGGCAGAGGAAGCAATTGCAGTTGCCCATGCATCGACAAACAGATGGACAGGTTCTACCTTCTATGCTTTCTTTCCCCCTTTTTTCCCCCGAATGGAGTTTTATCTAAGAGGGTAGAAATGGAGTATCTCATATTGTGAAATCTTATTTCACTCTGATATTGATGCATGTTGAAGTTTTTGGTATTTAGGTAGGGAAGGAGGGAACAAACATGTTATTAATTTGTGAGACTTAAGATGCAAGAGGTTATACTTATTTATAATCCTAAGGTTCTACAACAGTAACTACAGGAAATAGAGATAGACAAATAATTACAAATAATGGTACTGATAACTCTAAATATTTGACAGCATTAATTATGCTAAGTGTACATATAATCTCTATTTGTCACCAAAAAATGTGCAGACAACATTTTCACCCTGAGGCAATGGTGTTCGAACAATTTCCCACAGGCTAAGGAACAACTTGAAAACTTGTACAAGGAGGTCAGTCATTTCAGTTTAATGCCTCAATCTCCAAAGCACTATGTGAAATACTTGGCAGCTATTGTCAAGGCTCCTTTTTGCTGTGAAATAGTTACATGAATGATGGAATGATATAACTTAGTAACATTAGCAAGCTCGCCACTTTAAACATTCTTTTCTGCATCTTCTCAGTTAAAACATTGCCTTAATTTATGTCATTAAATTTGTCTATCCCCATCTCTTTGTTTCTTATATGTCTTGCACCTTTTGTCTCCATACAGGTTGGTATAACAGATGATTTTGACTATTTGGAGTTAGCACCTGTCCCACTCAAAACAGTTGCTGATTAATTACTTGGCCTATCTGAAGGCCTATTCCTACTGCTGGCTGTCGTGCTTCTCTCTGACAATTAAAATGCAAAGTTGAGCATTGTCAATGACATCTTCAGAAATGGCTTGTTATTTTCTTTTCTTCTCTCTTGCTGTATTGATTATGAGTAGTACCCCTTGAAGCGACCAAACAAAATGTCTACTAATTAAGAGGGTTGGGTTTTGTTCTTAAATGTAAATTTCCAATTGAATTTTATGATTTCTTTGTTTGAAACTAAAATTGATCCTTCGGGTGCATTACAAGTCAAAATCAAATTTTGTGTCTATTTCTTCCCAGATGAATATGTGGATTCGACGAGTCTCTGTTGTGAGAGATTTCAGATTTCAGGTTTGGAGTGGCAAGACAACATCCTCTCTTCTTCAGATCTCAGGTTTTCAGCTTCGTTTTCCGTCCTGTGTTGTGGATGTCAGCATTATTATATGAATGTGATTGATTCTTGAGTGCTTGCTGACATTGTTTAACAAATTTGACCGCAAATTTTTTAAATTTAATATTTTTTATAGGCTAAATTTTTTATTAAATGAAATATCAAATGCATTACTTATAATTATTACATGTAGTATTTGAAAAGAAATTGTATTGTTATCATCAAAATCACGTAAGTTAACATATTATGTTAAATATGATTTAAAAATTAAAATATTATAAACAAGCATCACACTTGCAAAGTTAAAAAAAATTCTAAAACTGAACTATTGTTGTGTAGTTTGACAATTCTAATGTTCTCAACAAATCAAATGAATAGTTTAAACTTCAACTAAATCTAAAATAGTTTAAAATTAATAAAAAAATAGAATAAATGTTCTACAACATGCTTTGTTGCAAAAATTTGAAGAATATTGATTTTTTAAAATTTTAAAATATATATTATATATGTTATATATAAAAATAAATAATAATAATAATAATAATTTAATACAAATTAAAAGATCAATGGATTTAAATATTAAAATTTGTGACCCAATTTAAAACTCAACGGATTTGAATAGGTTGGTTGGGATTGATCCAAGTATAAAAAATATCAAATTAAGATTGTTTGGATTGATCTGAATCGATTCGAATTCACTCCTAGATAGAGACATTAGAATGAAAAGTAAAAATTTTGAACAAGTTAAAATTAAGATTTAAAATTAAGATCTTGTTTGACATTCTTAAGACATTACTTAACAAATTAAAACTAACAGATATATTATAGGAGAGCATACAAAAGTCATGAGTATTGTAATTTTATCATCTTAATAAAAAAAATTCATTTTAATTCCTTAATCAATCTTTTACATTGAGAAGAGACTTTAATTGTCTGTGTAATGCTCCTGATTTTCATTCATTAGTTGTGAAATAAAATGACATTTGCTTTGTTCACTGATTAGTTTTTTCCGACTTGGCCACTTGGAAGTTGTTTTGTTTAACTAACACCGAAATTTTAGTCGCTTCCGATTGTTTGATCCTCAGTTTTTCCTTATTGCCTTGGCATTTCTGTTGCTCTGGTTCCCAGAAAGAACTTTCAATATAAAATGCCAATTGCACCCACCTAAGCAGATAGATACACTCCATCTTCGCTGCTAAGTGCCAAGGGAAGTACATACATATAATTCTCTATCTTCTCTCTCTTTATCTCTTTAGGACACAAGTGTCCATTAATTATTTTCCTATCGTTTAACTGGGTCAATTTCGGTCCAGATATTATGATGATTTTAAAATCAGAAGAATTTAGGCTTAAGAAAAAAGAAAAAACAAATTTATGAAGAAAAAAATATTTGTTATCAAATCAATTCGTCTGTCTAGAAAAAATAATAAATAACTTTTTATGTACCAAAACATGGGTCTTTTATTAATTCAAAAGAATAAACTTAAAATCTATCACAAATATCCAAAAAAAATTCATGTTAATAAGAAATTTTTTAATGAATACATTACAAGAACAAAAGCAATAGCATAGCAGCTCCTGGTGCATCTTCCTTGGTTAGCTAGGGGAACGAGTGCTATGTGTAAAATACATCATTGGAGGTTAATTTCATGATCGTCCTCCCAAATTTATTGGGATATCTCAAAATTCTATTGGATAGTCAAAGATTTTAATTGAAATTTATTATCATTTTTTTTATGTATGTGTATCTCTAAGCCGATGGTCAAAAGATTAATTTGTCGAAGTAATGAAATTCATCTTAGGTAATAACCTCTCCCAATAAATATTTTTATATATATATAAATTAAAAATCACAGCCACGAACACATTCTTAACAACAAAAACACTACGTTGGTTGAGGCTTATTATTGTTGAAGGTGTGTCTGCAGAGCTTGTTATTGATTGTTGGGATTATCGACTTAAAGTGATGATATCATTGTGTGCATTTAGTTGTATCTGTGGCCCCACCGCATGAAGACCAAGTCAATGGTAGCCGTCCAAGGTAACGGTTATCTTAGGACTTGGGAGTTTGAAAAAACAACTTAACTTGTTAAGCTTTGGAATTTAAAACTCACATTGAAACGGAATACAGTTGTACATATTCGACAAATTAATCAATCATGTGGCAGACTGGCAATCATTCATTGGTTGGACTTTACCCAATTCCCTACTCCACAGCTAGACTCTATAACGTGCAGCCAATTCTGGCCCTACACGTGGCAAACATCAACGGCTAGTAGGCCTTGTTCTCTTGACATATATTGCTAGCCAGAGTGTCTTCAGCTTTGCCAAGATTCTCTTAACCAAAGCAATCTTCAGTTTTTTTTTTCTCTCTCTCACTCCCTTCTCTCCTCCTTATAAACCAATCAACCTTAGCCTCAGCCACATCCAAAATTCAGAGTGTGGTTGTAAAGTTGCAATGGAAGTGTTGAGAGTTCAGGTTTTTGTTATGTCCATTGTGGCTCTTGCTTTGGCTTATGTGGCACCTTCCATCAATGCTCAGGTCCTTCCTCCTGCCCCTGCCCCTGCACCCACAAGTGATGGTATGCTATGTTATCCCTTCTCAAAATTATTATCCTTAGGTTCTTATTTTTTTTTTTTTTTCATTTTCATGTCTCATGATAATTAATTGATTAATTGCTAATTTGCTATGTCTCTATTCCAATTGGGTTTGCAGGGATATCAGTTGACCAAGGAATTGCCTATGTGCTAATGCTGCTGGCTCTGGTCCTTACTTACATCATTCACTAACCTCTCTATCACCCCATTCATCTATTCACTATGTTTTTCTTCAACTCTATTCTTTCAATGAAATTCTTTTTTATTATGTGTATGTATATTTCTGAGTTTTCCCCTATCTATCTATTTATTTCCGCAATTAGTCATTTTCAATTAGTAGTAATCAGTGGTGAAACCTATTTTTCTGGTTGCACACCACTTAGGAACCTCTTTGTCAACGAATTTTGGCAGAATGCCCTAGTTGCTTGGCTGATCATAGGCACCAATTGCCCACATAAAAAAAAAAAAAAAAAAAGTGGGTTAGGGTTTTGGGTAGATTAAGCAACTTTTACTTTTGGCTATTCTTGTCCTTTTTACGCTTGAGAGAAGCAGTTGTTGTAGGCGTTGTCTCCACAAAACAACTTGCATTGTTAAATTCATCTTTGGTTACTGAGATTCCAAGGGCATGTCGATGAACCCAAGTCTTTAAAACGGAGATATTAAATGAGGGATATGGTTAAATCGAAGTGGTTTATTTCATCTCCACATAAGGGGTGTAGAATATCTTGATATTAGAAACTATAATTTCGTACAGACTATCATAAGGAACGTTTGTTCCATGAATTTGATTATATTTATGTTTAAATACATATCATTTCTCGGAATGTTAAGATTGATTGGCAATTTGGCATAACCACGCAAGTTGATCAATGGCTGGATTGCAGACACACCAACACCTATTACATAAACTAAAAACCAAAAATGTTCGTGTAGAAACTCATTACGCACCTTGCAAAAGAGTGAATATATACTATTAGATTAAATGAAAAGTTTAGATTTTTTTTTTTTTTGCATTTCCGGATTTCTCCCTACTCCTTCTCTCACATTCCAATTCATCCAACTTCTCGCGCATAACAATGACAACACCTCCACCGTTTCCAAACAGTACACTGGCAGACCACTGCAATTCTGCTGCCACTACCAAAGAACAACCTTCTTCAAATGCACACTTCTAATTTTAAGAACAATGGTAGTTTAAAAACAATGCACTATAAAGTAGATTCAAAACGGAGGATCCAATAGAAGAAAAACAATATAATCTTCTATCTAGTGCGTTAGTTGAGTTTGGACACTCCTAGCACCATGTCAAGGCAGGATTTAATTTGCAATTGACTTTTTTAAGTATCATGACTACAGGGTTTGGACATAAACTAAATTAATTGCCGTATAATAAAATACTCTTAAACTTGCAGGTTTCAAATGCTTTCGGTCTCAAAATATTCTTAATTTAGCTTTTCAAATAAAAACTAAACCCAAACGACGGGTCCGGAAGAGGAACACGGGAAATGTCAAAAACGACCCAACACCAATTTTGTCCTTTTAATTTTCACTTTCTTAATTTGCCCGTTCAGTTAATTAATCAGGTCATTTTACTTTTATATACGATTATCCTTTTGGTTAACACCAAAACCAGAATGTAATGTCACAACTCACAAGTATTTACCATTATGGTAAAGTCATAAGCTAACACTGCTGGAAAATACAGTTACAAATTAAGGTCCACGCAACACTATGTTAGTTACTTTTCTACCCTTATAGACCATTGAATCGGGATAATGCTGAGGGCCACCAGTGAAAAGTCTTCTGGTGCACTGTGCTTGAGATCATAAAGACTAACAGGAAAATATCTTAATTACTTAATCATTATTATAATATAAAGAAAATAAAATTTTACATTCACAGTGGCAGTGCAGCTTGTAAATCCTCCTATGGACAAATAAAAATCATTACCTTAATCATGGCTGTGTTCTAGCTCATAGGCTAACCAAATTCTTATTCCTTATACTTTGCTGTAAGCATGTTTAAGATATAATACATTGATTAAACTGACCACGTTAAACTCAACCACATAAAGTATAAGATAGTCAAATGCATCAATATACTTGATACGTATAATGGAAAGGAGGGGTTCGAACTCATCCAAAATAAAAGTAGTACGTTTTGAAGACTTTTATGATAATTTTTTTTCCACTTTTATATACATCCTCTGGTCAGCTCAATAATTTCAAAGATAAGCGAGCAGGAGAGAAGCAGAATTCTCCACGTAATAGTGGTTACAATTCTTCATTGAAGCCATGCACAAAAAAAAGCCTGCAAAATTCTGGCTTAATCAAAGCCAGAGGCAAAACCAATAAGAACAGCCTAAAATAAGATTTTCATACTTTTTCTCAGAAGTTATCTTAGGTTAATTCATTTCAAACTATGATACATCATTCAAGCAAGAGCTAAATTGTGCAACTGTTGAACATTCCACTGTGAAAATGGAGCATACACACATCATTTAACTTCCATAGTAAATGCATAAATAACAATACAAATTGATAGTGTTACAGCTGAGGAAAGGGACCTGCTCAAAGTGCCATCTCAGCCTGCAAAGCTGCCAATTCATCTTCTTCCGGAGTTCGCTTTGCGGGAACTGGGCGAGTAGGTTGCTGCCCAGCTGGGACCTGCACTGGGGCCGCAGGAGCTGTAGTTGCTGGCTGAAGAAGCTGTTCTTCCAACTCAGCACCCTCCAGTTCTTCAAGTTCTGCTTCCAATTCATCCTGAAAGAAAAAGAATTTCAGCATGATCCTTGGACATGCATTGGTGTTCTAGAACACTACTACTGTACTACAATCTAAAGATATGAATATCTTGTTTGCAACCAATATAGCACAAATAAAATAAACCAAGAGGATGACCTCGTCAAAATCAGCAGCCGCACCAATTGGAGCAGACAATGCATCCTGAATCTGTTTCATATTCTCAGTCTGTTCATTGATCTCATCCATAGTCTTGTCAACATCATCAATATTCCTGAAAAAGAAAATATTGCAACTCAATAATATCATAAATCACAATTAACAGTTGAATAAATATTATATGTCAGAGCATGATATTGAGACATAAGAAATACAAGAAAATGTTAACAAGTTCAATCACTAATCACTAAATATTTTCAAACATAAATAGTACTCCACTACATACGTTGCTTTTTGCATAGCCTTCATAGCAGCTGCTCCAGTTCTTAACGCGTCTACCGTTTCTGTGGTGGCTTTAGCACCTTCCAACATTATCATCTGTATCACAAATTAACATCATAAGATACAAAAGACTCTCAATAAACTAAACCATCTTTCAAAATGTTACTACATACAAAATTACTTTCACACCTGGTCATGAATACGCAACTGGAAATTTCCAAGCTGCTCTATTTGCTGTTCATATAACCTCTTCCTCTTCAGACATTGTATTGCCGCTGCATAAAACAAAACTCAAATTACATATCACAATATAAGTGAAAATGGGAGAGAAAAAAAAAAGCACTCTGAAGATATTCTCTAGAACAAGTACCCATGAGTTCAGTAACCTACCCCTTTTGTTCTTCCCCCTTGTGAATTCTTTGGCCTTTTCAACTTCTGCTGCCACCTTTTTAAGGAGCACTTTCTCCTTTTTCTCCAGCATTTCAAGTGTCTACATAATTCAAAGAACAAAACATTCTATTTGAGAAATTCTCTCGTAAATTACTGGTATTAAACACCAGTCTAACAGTTGGCCACCATATTAAGTTGTGGCTCAGAAGAATTGCAAGAATACTCTGCCAACTAGTGTTATAATTTGGAGATACTAAAGTAAGAAAATTATTTTCCACAATCATATGAATGTTAAACTGGGAGAAATTGTCATTTCTTATTCAACAACACTCACAACATGCCAGCAATAACCCATTTATGCTGGAAAAATTATCACATACCCAGATCGATATAATCATATTATATAGCATGCACTATCTTGAATTAAAGAAAAAACAAGACTAAAATTGTGTACTGGACAACAGAAAAGGGTCCTTCTTTGTTTAATTGCCATTCGGAAATACCGAACTAACAATGTGAAAACAACTACCCTCTCTCTAACAACTAAGGTATTGACAAACTTAATAAGCTATGCAATGAAAAACCATGTTTGATGAGAGTTAGGAGCCTTCAATGAAGAATCAGTCAAAACAAAAGCTCATTTGCAATTCCATGAATCAGTCAAATATTGTGATTAAATTCATAATCTTCTTAATCGATATATTTAATAACTCAAAAAAGAGTTTATTGTAAGTAATAAAATAATGCTAATTCACAAATATATATCCACCAGTTAGTTTAAAGTTGATAAGCAGAGTTGCTATGGCGATTGGTGACAAGTCTGGTAGCAAAAAAGAGCAAAATAGAAAAAATAGAAACCCTAATCCGAGAGCATGGATGAATAGCGGACCTCGTTTAGCTTGTCCAAAGTGGCAACAGCATTGGTTTCCTGTTTAGGTTTACCGAACATCCGGCTAAACATGATTGTGATATGTGATGCGATCGATTGAAACCCTAATCCCTCGCGAGCGATGAGATCCTCTCGATTCGTCAGCCGATCTCCCTGAAACGATCAAAATCGTGAAACGAATGATATGTATGATAGTGAGCAAAGAAAGAAAGGGATAAAAAGGGGGAAAGGAAGAACGAACCCAGATGAAAAAATTAGAGTTTGAAGAGAGAAAGATTAGGGATTGGGATCGGAGAAAGGTAGAAAGGACGAAAATAGAGAGCGATGGTTTTGATGGGTTAAGTTGAAATGAGTTGGTCTTCAAAGCTAAGAAAGAAGGAAAGGGAATTCCTAAGAAGCATCCTTCAAGAATCTCACTTTCAATTAAACTATCAAATTTATATTATTATGGATATAAAACTGTAATGTTTATCATAACTTTTTAACCTAATGACTTTAGTTTTAAAAAACCAAAAAAGTTTATAAAATTACGAATATAAACTTTGTTCAAGTTATTTATCTATTTATTTGGTGGTGTTCATGAGGCCAGAGAAGCCGAGGTTATTAATTGGATCGGTCCAACGATTAGTGGACCTACAATGAATTTTTTTTATTTTAAATGAGAGATATATATATTAGATCCTTTTGTTAATATATGTAATTTTTTTTTGTCAATATTTATGATCTTCTTTCTTTATAAAAATCAATGAAAAATATATCTGATGTTAAGGAAAAAGGAGATTAGTGCCTTTGTGGATATACTTAAGGATGCACTCTCTATCCAAACATCCCTTTTCCTCACACATTCTGAATATTACTATCTCAAGTTTAACCAAATATACTGCCATTTTCTTTACCCTCCCATGTCTATATATATTTATAATGAAACGTGTTGTAGTGTTTGTTGCGATCCAAGAAATGTAAAGCTCTCAAAATAAAATTAAAAACGAACCACATATTCATTTTGGATTTTCTAGCTACATAAATAAAAAATACTCTCCCAAAAGCAAGCAGGAAAAAGGATAAGAGAAGTATTGGATCTAAATAAATCCAGAACCAGGTAAGACTTGCAATTAGCAAATAAATAAAAAAAGATCACTAAATTGAGTTTAATTTTTTTGTCAGTGTAGCAATTGAGTTTAATTTTTTTGTCAGTGTAGCAATTGAGTTTAATTTTTTGGCCATTTCAATTCTAAAACAAATCAGCAAATTAATACTATTCCTATTTATGACATTGAACTTTTTAAATTTATTTATTTTTTCATATAAGACTCAATCCATATTGTCTCATGTATTAACTATTTTTAAATTAAAAATACCTTAATTAAATAAAAAAAAGATTATATTGACATGCATTTAGAAAAGAAAGAATCATTAATAACAATCATATATTTGGAAAAGTATATAAATCTAAAATCATTATCAACTAAATCAACTATTTTTTTAATAAAATAATTAATTGAATCTTGGATGAATCAAAGACAATAGTACCAAAACACTTCACGTTTTAAGAGGTATATCCAAGTGATTGACACTAACTAACTATATTAATAAGAGATCACATATTGATGCAATGGTAGAAATATAAGGTTGGTTGAGTATTTCAGGAAAATGTTACAGGTTTGATTTTTTCATCTAATAAAATAACAATTAAGACTGATAAAAAATTAAAAACATAAACATATCGATGCAGTGTAGTATCGAAAGGATAAAATTGATGATATAGCTAAACAAGCTTCAGTTTCTCAGATCTTTCCCACAGACTCAATTTCTTCATTGGAGTTTCCAAACTAACCTTAAAATCACTATGATTCCTTTCCTTCCTGACTGTCTCAGTCTCCATCATGCTCCCCGCCATTTCTCTTCCAACCAACATAACCGTCAAAACGAACATAACAGCCACTTCCACACCCAGAACCACAAATACACACAAACTCAAAACAACCCTAAAATCTCTCTGCAAATGGGGAAATTTGGACGAAGCTCTTCGCCTAATCGAATCATCGAAGCCCACACCCATTGAAGAAGAAGAAAGCATCTCTCTCCTCCTCCACGCATGCATCTCCAGAAGGTCCTTGGAACATGGCCGAAAACTCCACTTGCACTTGCTTCGTTCTCAAAACAGAGTCTTTGAGAACCCCACTTTAAAGGCCAAGCTCATCACGCTGTATTCCGTTTGTGGCAGAGTCAACGAGGCTCGTCGCGTGTTCCGAACTGGCGATGAGAACATCCCAGAAGAACCTGTGTGGGTAGCTATGGCTATTGGGTATTCGAGAAACGGGTTCTCCCATGAAGCTTAGCTTCTTTACCGTGACATGTTGTCACGCTGTGTGAAGCCTGGGAATTTCGCGTTTTCCATTGCCCTCAAGGCGTGTTCCGATTCGGGCAATGCGCTGGTTGGCAGAGCAATCCATGCCCAAATTGTGAAGCATGATGTTGAAGAAGCTGATCAAGTGGTGAACAACGCGCTTTTGGGGTTGTATGTGGAAATTGGGTGCTTCCATGAGGTCTTAAAGGTGTTCGAGGCAATGCCTCAACGAAATGTTGTGTCTTGGAACACTTTAATTGCCGGTTTTGCTGGTCAAGGTAGAATGTTTGAGACCCTTGCTGCTTTTAGAGTTATGCAGAGAGAGGGAATGGAGTTCAGTTGGATTACTCTTACAACCGTGTTACCAGTGTGTGCTCAGATTACTGCACTTCTTAGTGGCAAGGAGGTACATGGGCAGATTCTAAAGTCTAGGAAGAATGCTGATGTGCCTTTACTAAACTCATTGATGGACATGTAAGCCAAATGTGGAGAAATTGGTTATTGTGAAAAAGTGTTTGACAGAATGCACAGCAAGGATTTGACATCATGGAATACAATGTTGGCTGGATTTTCAATCAATGGTCAAATATATGAAGCGTTGGGTTTGTTTGATGAAATGATAAGGTATGGCATTGAACCAGATGGGATTACCTTTGTTGCCTTGCTGTCAGGTTGTAGCCATTCAGGACTCACCAGTGAGGGGAAAAGATTGTTTAATGTGATGCAGGATTTTGGGGTGCAACCATCTTTAGCGCATTATGCCTGTTTGGTGGACATATTGGGCAGGTCAGGGAAACTTGATGAGGCATTAAGTGTGGCAGAGAACATTCCGATGAGACCAAGTGGCAGCACTTGGGGGTCATTGCTTAACTCGTGCAGGCTATATGGAAATGTTGCTCTAGCTGAAATAGTTGCAGAGCGATTGTTTGAGATTGAACCTAACAATCCGGGAAATTATGTGATGCTTTCAAACATATATGCAAATGCAGGGATGTGGGAAGATATGAAGAGGGTTAGAGAAATGATGGCCTTGACGGGAATGAAGAAAGATGCTGGATGTAGTTGGATACAAATAAAGCATAAGATTCATACATTTGTTGCCGGAGGGAGCTCTGGTTTTCGTTGTTCTGCTGAGTATATGAGAATTTGGAACAAGTTGTCAAATGCTATTAAGGACTTGGGATATATCCCTAACACGAGTGTTGTTCTCCACGATATAAATGAAGAGATAAAAGCAATATGGGTTTGTGAGCACTGTGAACGGCTTGCAGCTGTATATGCACTAATCAACACTGCTGCTGGAATGCCAATTAGAATCACCAAGAATCTTCGGGTTTGTGTTGACTGTCATTCCTGGATGAAGGCTGTTTCAAAAGTTACAAGGAGACTAATTGTATTAAGAGACACAAACAGGTTCCATCATTTTGAAAATGGCTCTTGTTCTTGTAAGGATTATTGGTGAACGACACCATGACGAAAAATCATGTTACTTCGTTTTTTTAACAGTTAATACTTTACATTAGTAATGTTCACGCTTTACAATTTCGGCTTCAAATAAAAGAAATTAAAACATGTGGGCAATCCATAGTTGACGAAACACTAGTTCAAGATATTTACTTTTTTAACTTACATCTGATACACTCGTACAACTGCTAAACAACACTTTGTTCAATTTATGAATATGCTCTCATATTTGATAGCGCTGTGAGATATAGAAATAATCGAGAAAAATGTTGGTTTTTAATGATAAGTTGGCAATCCTTATATGCTATTGTAATTAAAGGGTGTCCCAAGTATCATGTGCTTCCACAATACTCCAATCCCCGCTAAAAAAACAAAAAAAAAACCCTACATTACCGTCCTCATTCAATGTTTTCTCATATTATCCCATATCCAAGACATAAGGAATGAGGGCTAAAATCAATGTTACTATTTCCACTAGCACAAACGCATAAACAAACAGCAGGAGTAAAAACTAAAAGTGATATTATCAAGCCACATTACGTCTCAACAAAATTCGAAGTAACCCAACAAAATTAGGAGTAATTTGATAAATCTGGAAAAACAAGACTCGGTTGCAGAAACAAAAAGCTACATGTATGTCTCCGGGTTTCAAACAGATATAAATCAATCCTCGTCATCAATAACCTTAGTGCCCAACCCTTTGAGCTCGTCCTTAGGGATCTCAACAACGGTAACAAGAGAGTACAGCTCTTCCTTGGCATCTTCATCATCATTTCTCTTGCGAGCAATTCTTACTCTAATCCTCCTTGGAACACTCCTGATTCCCTGGCTCCAGACAAACTTGTTCAACTTCACATCCACCCTCACATCATTGGTCCCCATGGCCTTTTGGGCAAATTTCCTTATCTCCTTAATAGCTTTAGGAGCTTTCTTCTTAAATGTGCTGTTTTACACAACAACAAACCAAACCACTAAGACAACTGTTCTCGAACCAAAACATGAAAGCAATCAAAAGACCCAAATTTATAATAAATAAAATTAATATGAAATCATTCATTTACATCAAATAAACATCAGATCAATGGCCAGATAGATCACAAAATCAAATTCATGAAATAATTTTTTTTATCAATGCAATCAATAGGAAAAGAAAAAGAAGTGCAGAACTTTTGTTGTTCTGTTTGCTAGGGTTCTTAATCTCTCTTATTATATAAGAACGAATAACTCAGATCCATAGAAATGTGTATACAGCTCAACTTAGCTAGGGTTGGTTAATAACAATTTTAAACACTTTAGTACTAAGCAATTAACTTATTAATAAATAAGGTGATTATCGAAGCGTGGGTTCAATTAACAAATATACAGAAAAAAAGATGGTATAAAGAAGAAGGTGAATAGATTACCAGCCATGGAGGCGCTTGTGGAGGTTAATGGTGTACTCACGGGTAACCACCTCCTCCTTTCTACCCTTCGCCTTCTCCACCATTCTCAACCACTGATTACTCACTTACCTGCAATACAACACAATTACAAAATTTCATTATTACATCATACAACCATACCTACGTAGTTTAGGAAAATGGGAGAAAGAGACACCTTAGGGTTCCGGAAGGGTTTCGGCAGCAGCGTTCTACACTCAACAGAGAAACAAAACAAGAGTCTCCACTCTAATATAACATAACCCTAAACCTAATGGGCTTGGGTTGTTAGAATTAACGGGTCCACTTTTAAGGCCCAATTAAATAATGGGCTTGGGTTGTTTGAATCCTGCACCTCCCGAGAAATTTTGTAAAGACCAAATTATCCTTAATGACTCACTGAGCACCTCCCTTCCACAACCTTAACACCTCCGCAACATTGCCTGTTGTCACCCTCACCTTTGTCTAGAACACTCAACAACATCATCAATAACAGTAACATGTTATATTATGGAACAAATATATTATGGAAGCGCTTACTTTAAACCACACTGTGATGCAACAATAGCAGTTCCTCTGCTGGTTGCTGAAACATTCGCTCCAAGAGTGAGACCTCATTGATGAAGGTTAAAGACGAATTTACTGTCAAGTTCATTTTAATTGTGTTGTGTTTGAGGATCTTGATGGACCAGTTCGGCATTGGTGTTCAATTTGACTATCATTTTAGGCATTTTTGACCATTCAAAAGTAACCCATTAATCCGGACATTGAGAAAGTCAGGAATTATAGATGTGTTGATCATTGTACATGTATAGGGAGCAAATAAGGCTTGAAAAAACTAACTGATCATATATGGTATTTTTAACATTTTCCAACTGATGGATGCATTTCATGTTGGTAAAAAGTTCTAATAGTACTATTAATTCCTTTCTGTGAATTATAGCTATTTTGTTACCGTTGCATTGCGAAGTCTAGTTTAAATAACGCTTGCAACAGCTTGCTTTTATTTCTAAATTGATTGGATGATGTTTTTTTTTTTTTTGGGGGGGGGGGGGGCTACGGTGATAATGAGTTTTGAATCTAAAATTTTACGTGCACATTTTATTCATGCAAATGCATCAAAAACTCTCATGCGGTGCTGTTGGATTGGATGACAATATACGATTTTATTTTATTTTTTCTCTTTTTAAGGTCAATGTCAGGGCAAAGATCGTTCCTCTATTAAGCTTTAGTTTGTGTAAACTATTTAACAAGCACCTCTTGAGACAAAATAATAGAGATGAAGTGGTTAAATTGTACTTTTGTTTTTAGAAATTTATATTAAGTAAACTAAGAAAATACAAACAAAATGTAAATTTTGAGAATTTTATATTAAGTTTTATTGGGGAGGGAAATACTTAACTCGTGTGTGATTATGATCTTCAATGAGGATTAATTATTATTTTTGGTGTGAATTATTCATATTAATATCATGATAAAAAATGATTAGTTAAATTTTTAGTCCTTTTTAATTTTTAGTCTAAATTTTTTTTATACAACTTTTGATCCTTTGTTAATTCTGTGTAAGTCTTTTTAGTCTTTCTAAATATTTTTACTTATTTTTAATCCATTGTTTATTTTTATTTTTATTGTTTAAAATTAATTTTTTTTGTCAATTTTAGTCTTAATTTATTTTATATTTGAGACTATTTTTAAGCAATACAAATAAATGAGAAAATAAAAATAGACAATTTTTTTTAAACGGATTAAAAATAATGAAAAAAATTAATAAAGAACTAAAAGTTACCAAAAATATTTTGAAGTAAAAAAAACAAAATATAGTTTTTAGATAAAAGTTTTGAAACGCAAGGTCCAAGGTTTTAATTTTCTCCATTTCCATTGAAGCGTTAAATAAAACTAACTTGTAGTAATGTAACATGAAACCAAAAGTTTATTAGGAACACAAAATGCAATGTTTATTCAGGTGGCTACTAGAAATACAAATTATACAATAGCAGAGCATTAACACAAAAGTCAAGCAACGCGCCTACAAATATTGAGCCCATCCCCTACGGAAGTAAGAGCAAATTCAACACGAGAATCGTTTGTGATTGTTTTGTTAAATTCAATTGCAGCGTCCCTCCCTGATCTAGCGTGTGGTGGAACTTTGTCTTCAGGCCAGCAAACACGTCCACCCCACAGTGTGTTGTCATACACAAGCAACCCCCCAATCTTGACCAGCTTTATAAGCCTCTCATGGTAGTTCACATAGTTCTCCTTGTCAGCATCAATGAAGGCAAAGTCAAAAGATCCTTCATTTGCAGGCTGCACCCAAATATTCAGATAAGTTTTTAGAAAAAAGAATAGCACTCACATAGTCTTTAGAATTTTAACTTGGAGCTTAATTTAATCTCAAAAGTTTTTGGAGATATAAATTTGGTCTAGTAATGAAGGGAGAGGTCTCAGATTGTAATTTTTACACTAAAGCTAACAACTAATATTTGTTGATAAAAAAATCTCACAAGCTGTTTTACCGGTTAACTCTTATTTATATACATTATTTTGACTTATAACATTAGTCACACAAAAACTAGACATATTGAACGTGAAATTTACATGAATGAACACATGTGGGTGATTTGATAACAATTCGATAATGAGTAATTCGATACCCAATATCAACAATTAGAATAAGTTATGATATTATCTTAAAATTTTGGTTTGTGTTAACTCAACCTCAAAAAAAACTAACTTATAAAAGTAAGAACTATCCCTACTTATATACAGTAATTTTGGCTAATATAATATGGGATTTCCAACATAAAAAAAAAATGCTTACATCTTCAAGTAGCTTATCTAAAATTGGTAGAGCTGGAGACTCTATGAAATCAATCTTGTGCTCAACTCCAGCCTTTTTGATGACTGGTAAACCAACCTCATAAGTTTTCCTGTTAATATCTATGGCTGTAATCTGCAACAGCAAATTAACTTTCAGTAGGCAATTAGCCTATTACTATTAAATAAGACATGTTGGATATTTAAGAATCCAAACCTTTCCATCATGAGGAATGTTGAGTGCGGTGAGGAGAAGGGAATAACCAGTAAACACTCCCACTTCAATGGTCTTTTTGGGATTCAACAGCTTCAAAAGTAAGGTCATTAGCTGACCCGCTTCAGGTAAAGTAGCAATGAAGCCCCTGAATGAAAATGAAAAAACAAGTTGGAGCCTTTCTAGTTTCTAGTTTTGTTTCAGTCTCTAATCAAATTCACAGTAGACAGAACAGAACAATTACCAAGGGTGATTATTAGTGGCTTCCCTCAGCTCTTTTAGAGGCGCAGGTTCTCTAGGGTAAACAGCAGTTTCCAGAATATACTGCCACATCAATTCACAAGTGATGAATTTGTTTTCTTTTCATTAATCAAGATATGTGTGTGTGAAGACACCAGAAAGTAGTTAAGGTGGTCTAGCTCAGTTGGTTAAATAAGATACGTGAATTGTTGTAAACGCCTGTTTTCGATTCTCACAAGGATAAAAAAAGACACCATGAAGGAATGAACATATATAATGAAAAATTCCAAGATGAGTTAATATGCTGACCTTGGTTAAGTCCTCGCTCTGCAATATGACTGGATTGCGGTAAATTGATGGATCTTTGATGTTTTCCATTTCTCTGAAATCAACAACACTATAAGGGGCAGGGTCCTTCAAAGGGTAAGAGACAAAAGATCCTACATGACATGTTAGAAAGTCATGTTCATTAATTCTACCCTACAAGTTCTGTTCTTGTCAAGAAAGCACATATGCTACTGCACTGCGTTTTTTCCACCACTATTGAAAAATAATAGTTGTGTTATGGTAATTTTGCTTTCTTTGTTAACAAAATATTGAAAGAAAGAGACTTTAAAATATAAAATCAGAAATCATTTTTGGTAAGGATGGATGACTTCTATTTTTTGTATGGACCTGAAAAAGAATTGCTGGGTTGGAAGAGAGATATACCTGAATCTGATCAATGAAGGATAAGTTCAAAGAGCTTAGAATATATATGTTGTTCAGTTCACAACAAGTTCTAGATCTAGGAGAAGAAGTATGTGATTGAAGCTTAATTCACAGCACTGCATTGCATGGCTGTATTTCACCGCTCTTATGTAGTAATGAATGAGAGAACTTTGGTCAAATACTACTATTCTTTTAGCTGTCAAACGAGGCGGCTTATAAGTCATAAAACCACTTTCACAACAAGCAAGCCATTAGATATATGTTGACTGTCACCATCAACTAATTAAAAATTACAATAACCATGATTTTTAAATAATTATTATATAATTCAACAAATTTATTATACTACATAGAATAGTTTCACATTTATATTATATATTATCAGAAACTGAAACAAAAATAATTGTTGGGACAAAGATATGTGTCCACTTGCCTCCACTGACTACTGAGGTCTTTCATACTTCAGAATTTATATATAATTGTAAATTCATATAAATACGTTCGTGCGTGACACAGTTCACCAAATTAGTTTATTGACTAAATAGAATATGTATAATTATTTAATTATAAATTATTATGTATTTTTTTAAATAATAATTATCTTAGGTTATTTTATATAAATTAAGAAAAAGTAATAAATAAATAAAAGAGATTAATAATTTTATAAAATTAATTTTATATTATCATTAATTTATTTATAGATTTTATGTTCACTATTAATATTATAAGAATTATAAATGAAAAAATTTAATTAATTTTATATTGAAAAATTAAAATAATAATTATTTTAGAATAATTTTTTTTCTTATACAATAATTATAACGGAAAGGAAGAAATATGATTAATTTATTGATTTTATAATAATTATTTTAAAATTATATTAACAATGGTTTTTTTATTATTGGATAATATAAAAATTTAAAATTTTTATCCTAACATGTTTTGTCTTTTTAATCAGGAAACTGTTATTTACGAGGTATGTGTCTATTTACGAGGTATGTGTCATTTACGAGAATTACAATATAATATTTTGCACCGTAACAAAAAATGCTTAATAAGAAATCACATGAGAAACAGTATGAACTTATCCTTTGAAAACGGCAATCGTAATCCAGATTTTAAACCTGTTCTTAACCCTGCGTCAAATATTCAGAATAAATTTCTTTTCTCGTTTGTAACAAAAAAAAATCAGAATAATGAGATCTGACCAAACTAGCTAGAATTAGACACTTATTTTATTATACTTCCGTCTTAAAATTAATCAAGGTCGGACTCCTTGTATTAGTGAAAGTCAAGTTAAATTGACCAATTTAATTTATTAACTTTAAAATTATTACTTACTAGTAATACTTTATTATTTCTTAAAAGCAAAACAAAAAGTCAAAAGCTCTACATTTATTGTATTCTTTTATGTAAATTACGTAGAATTTTTTACTAATGATAAGTCCGACCAGCTTTTCTGAATGATTATCCCTCATATTAAAATATTTATCCTTACTCAGTTTTAACTACATTAGTTTAGATGCATGTTAGAAACATCTTTAAGACATAATCTCTTCTTTCAAAGCTTTCTCACGATACTGGGGAAAAAAAAAAAAAAACCTAAACACACGTCATGTTTATAACATGACATGCCACTTTACACCGCACTTGGTCAAATTTGGGTTGTTGCATAGACATGTAATCTCTACTTGCACTAGTAGCTCTTGGGTTGTAAAATCACGACATGAATATGACTATCATGTGGGTTGAACTTCTGGCATGGCTCCCCAAAGAAACAATCCTACTAGCATAAAACTAATTTAGTGTACGAAATGAATATGAAGTTACTGAGCAGGAGTGTATGAAAGAATGTAACATTAATCAGCTGAGTGGAATGAACATACAATGCATTCGGTGAATATTTACAGTGAAACATTCAACTATGTGCAATAGTCCTCAAATAGAGATGTACCAAAAATGAGATAGTAAAACCTATACACCCTGACTCAGTTTACAAAAAAAAGAAAAAAACATAAGTCCCATCCTTATTCCTCAAATGCTTCGAATCTGAAATCACGCATCTATATGTAACATAATACAGGAGGCTGCAGAAGAAAGATAAACCATCAAAGACTATGTACGAGTAGCTATGTTGCTAGGTGGAAGCAAGTGAAATTTATTGACGACCCTTCTTAAGAGACAGGAAGTGGGCAGCAAAAGAATCATAGTCGGGTAACTTTGGATGAACGTGCCCAACCTTCTGCTTAGAGGAAGTATCTCCATCAACCTCTTGGGCCTCTTCATTATCTTGTATCACTGTTTTAGGAGAACTGAAAGGTTGCACCCTTGCAGATGATTTCGAAATTTCCCCATCCAAGGATCTATTAGGTTCTGAAATTTGCTCGGATGCTTTGTTTTTGGCTGATCCAGGCTTAGATCCTGTCCCATTTTCAGAGCTCTTCATTATGGTTGAAGCATTTTGATTATTACTCTCATAAGAAGTCCTTGAAGATTTCCATCCAAGTGTTGCAGCAGAAGTCACAGAAGCCTTGGATAAAGGAGCATCTCTTGAGCTTAAACCTGTAGCAGCTTTAGAAGAAGCTGATGTCCTTCGAGATATTCCACTAATAGGACGGGCAAGACTAGGTGAATTTTGTTTAGTAAGTTCATCTTCAGAATCACTATTATCAGAACCGAAGTATGTAACAGAGGCCCTTGAGCTTGATTTCTTTTTTACTTCCCTCTGCTCTTTTTGAATGCGAGGTTCATTAGTACTAGCAAGAGTCTCTTGTGAATTTGCAACCACACGGTAACTATCAGAATCAGAAGGTATTTTGTGCGCTCCCAGGCCCACATTCCTGTTTCCTCTGCTCACTTCCCTCGTGTACTTGTCCTGAACACGAGCATCAGAACCAATTGAAGTCCTTGCTGTAGGCAAAGATCCTTCATTCTGGACTGAAGTGTCCCCCAATGAAGATGAAACATCATCCAGTGTATTCTTAATATAAGGTGGTCGCTTGAAGCCTTTATTGCGAAGACCGCCCTTCAAGGTACCATAGCTTAATTCCTTGCCACTCTCTTTATGATATTCCTCCAGAGTTTCAGTATCATTGTTTGCCTCGAGATCCAAACCCAATATAGAGCTTCTTTCCTTTGTAGGTGGCTGACTGGCTGGCAAGTCATCATAACCCAAATTCTTTTCTGACACAGTAGTGGTGTCTACCCTTCTCTCAAAATGCTCTTCCACAGTATCTGAATCAACTGACAAAGGTGACAACCAAGACTTTCTGTCAGTGCCCACATTTTTCTCATTTCTTGATGAGGACCCTGGAACCCCATGGCTTGCAATCGGATCAAGGAAAAACTTTCCATAATCAGAGAGCCCAGAAACCTTAGACTTGTTGACAAAATTCATGTCACTATCTGAACCTGGGTCATCTGAATCATCAAAAGTGACAGATGGCAAGTCTTCTTTTTCAGAAGAAACTGCAGATGTCAATCTTTCAGAAACCACAGAAAAATGTGACTGTGTACCAGAACTTGTCACTTTCTCATCAATGTTTTGTCCATAGGCCAAAGAATTTGTATTTTCAAATGGATCAACTTGTGATTTGCTAGCAGGGGATGAGACAAACAAACTAGATCCCTCACCATTGTACTTTTTATCAACATCAAACTTATGATCATCATCCTCTGATCCAGAATCATCAAATACAACAGTAGTATCATTATAAGAACTTGTTTCCATATTGTTTCTCTGAGTGTTTACTTCATCAGTAACAAAAGGATCTTCCACAGCTTTGTTCCTCGTATTCCAGTCATCCAAGTCCAAATTATCATTGTGATCATCAGTTGGAGTAATGAAATGAGAAGAGGAAACTTTACTAGATTGTCTATTTGTCCTTGCATCTCCAAAGTGATAATTGTTTTCAGCATTCAAATCACTGTCATCATATAGGTCAGTCACAAAATCTTCTTCACTTCTGCCTGCTTGTGTTTTTATACTCATTTCGGGTAAGTCACTACTCTTTTGCCCAAATGAGTTATTATGCTGATATATATCAGCCATTTGAGAACCATCGGTAAATGGTTTATCATCATTGAAAACACTGCCAGGCATCAATGAAGCTGACTGGGCATGTCTCACCACATTCTCATGACTATTCCTGTAATATTCATTGGGCGGTCCTACCAGATTATCTTGTTCTGTAGCAGTAATTTGTTCATTGTGCATCCCAGAACTGCTTCTATGGAAGCTAGCATCAACAGGACTTGTAGAAAGATTTTTGTCATCATGAAAAGTGTATTCTTGGGATCTTTCATCTCTCAACCCGCTTCTAGAAGAACTATGTGATCCACTTGAATACTGCCTTGTCATATTTTCACGGTTTGAAAGTTCTGCAGCTGCCCTTGCAGCCATGCTAGCACGTTCGGCAGATTCTGCAGCTGCCTCCGCAGCAGAGGCCGCATCCTTGAATTCCATGCTCCAATTCTGCCTATTCATAGGAAAAGAACTATTGTTTCCAGAGTATGAATCTTGAAATTTCGTTTCTTGACTTCCAGTTCCTGTAAGAAAGAATCCCAAATATTCAGGTAATCAACACAACAGGAACCCATAAATTCAGGTGTAAGCAGTAAGCACCATCTTCGCAAAAATACCTGAAGATCCGACTTCTGAATTGGACACGCCTGATGTTGTTGATTGATCCTTTCTAGCAGCACCACTTGCAGTCTGCTCATATGAATTTGTAGATGAATGATGCACTGGTTTAACTTGTGAGGGAGCATGTAAATTGGAAGGACCCTTTTCATCATGAGCAGGTGGAACATGAATTTGAGAAGGTTCAGCATAAGCAACCTTTTCAGAAGTACTTGGCCCAACCTTCACATATACATATAATGTCAAACAAATATAATCCAACAAACATTTTGCATCAAAATAAACCAAAGAAAAACCACAACTAGTAAGGCCTACCAAAAAGTCTTGAGAAGACTTTACATCATTTTCTCCAAGTGACTTGGGTTCCCATTTGATATTATGCTCCTCGGCAATTGCGGCCAGTATTTTTATCTTGGTTGGACCATCAGGCGCTTTGGCAGACAATTTCTCAACCAACTGAAAAGACAAAGATTGAATTAAAAACAAGCTTTAACATGATCCTATCCAACTACAAGCAGGTAGAGAAACTTGCCATGCGATTTACACCACAGTCAGGGCGTAATTCAATAGCTGCTGAGACAAATTCTTTTCCATACTTAGATGTGATTTGCTTCTTCACATCCATGAGCTCTGGTAGGTCTGAACATCTCGGAGATGCAAATATTACACTTGAAACTGCTTCCTTCAAGTCAATGGGGCAGTTTCTGAAAAAGTTTAAAAAGAAGAAATGATAATGAAATCAATGCAATGAGAAGGTACAATCACAATGAACAAACTTATAAACTGTATGAATAACAACAACAACACCTTATCCCACTAGGTGACATTGTAAACCGTATGAACAATATTTTCTGATTTAGAAAGCCACATGTGGTAATCCCTATAGACACGCACAATTGATGTCAAAGCAAAAGACATAAAGACATTACATGTTGGCATTGCAAACATTTACATGAATGAATGATATAGAATACGAATTCAAACATTATTTTAACAACAAACCACAAATTCCATAAGTCATTCCTAAAATCATCGGGAATGAAGCTAACAAGGAGGCACTAGCATGTTACATAATCAGTTGAGGATGATTCTTGATCCAGGGCTTTGCTACTGTATCTGTACCAAATTCACCATTTAATATTCTTCCAAACTACCTTGTGTAATGGAGTAAAAGTATATCTAGATATAAAGGCTATAGTTTTCATAAGAAATCATATTTTACCAGGACAGAAATAGTGAGATGTTATTTTACCCCAAGGGTCTTTTTCCTTTGCTATATCTATGATCAAAAGCCAAAGTTTAACACTTTAACTTGAACCACCTCAGCTATACTACACAATTAGCATATTCTCTGTAAAAGTATAAAAGAAATAGTTTCTCCTAAAGTGATCGTACGTTTGGCTGAAAAACCCTAACAATAGGTGAAAAAGAAAAGTTTATGTTCCCTCTCCCTAAAATAGCAAACACATTTGTAAACAATAGAGACTGTTGAGCTGAATGAAATGAAAAAAGCAAACAAAGTAAAATGTGCTAAAAAAGAAAGTAATGGTTCAAGTACTTTTGTGATTCGATCATGGGCAAGCGTGCGGCGATAAGTTCACAGTATATCTCAACAAGATCATAAGCTGCCATCGTCTTCTCTTCTCTGACAACATGTTCAACCTGAACACCAAACAGACCAAAATCAAAATCTCAATTGTCATTTGTGACATCTAACATAAAATCGATGGAAAAACAAAAGGTGTTATTGATGTTATGCGTTACCCGGATTCTAGCAGTTCGGTCCTGACCAGACTCAAGCAATTGAGCCAACTCTCTCTTGAGTTGCTTTATTTGGGCTTCTCTCTTGTTCTTCAAAAGCTTTATGCGTGAAACGGCGAGCTTCAATGTCGTTTTGCTGCATCAAACAAAACAAAAACTAATTCGATTCAACAAAACCTTCTGTATCACTCTCACTGGCTTCAATCAAAGCCATAGAAATTGAAATCGAAATTGATGGATCGAAAACGAACCACTTTGCGGGCTTGAAGCTTCTATGCAACATGCTTTGCGCAAACACACGAACTGAAGAACTAACGATTCGTTTTATTTGTTTATCAAAGAAAGAATAGCTATGATGAGGCTTGGTTTCGTGCTGAATAGAAAATCAAATTAATTAATTAATTAACCGAAGAAGAAGAAGAAGAAGAGAAAAGGATCTTGCAGGCGAAGAAAGAGGGAAAAACGAGTAGAAATTGTTATTGGAATTGAACTTTCGTCGAAACCTGACAAACGAATACGAGACGAAGAAACCTTTTCTCTAGCTTCTACGCCATCCAAGGAATAATTCCATAAGGGAAGGCGCACGGAAATTGTAGTGGACCTCGCTTGAAATTTTCTCTTTATTCATTTTAAATCCTTTTATATTTTTTTACGGGTAAATATTGAAAGTTTATTTTTCATATTTTTAAGATGTTAAATAATTTAACTTTATGAAATATATTAAGAAATTTTTAAAAAAATATAAATGCTTAATTGCACTTTCTATTTTCAACTTTTTAATTTTTTTTTGTGAATTTTATATTTAAAAATTGAATTTAACGCATTTTATTCTTAACTTTTAAAGAATTTGTAAATTTTATTTTACTCTTAATATAATTTCACTTTTTATCCTCAATTTTTTATTTTTTTATCCAATTTTTTATTTTTGAGCTAATTTATTCTTAATTTTAAATATTTTTAACAAATTTTACTTCAAACTTGTATGCTTATTAATAGATAAATAATCAGGAGTAAAATTCATAATTTTTTTTAAAATTAAAAATAAAATATACTAATTTAATTTGTTGAGGGTAAAAAAGATGCAATTAAGTCAAATATAAATAAATCGTTTCTCTGTCACTAATTTAACACAACCAAACCCACAAGTTGCTTATCAGAATAGTTGGATGATATTGATATAACCTAGGGCAAGGTTGCCCTTGTCTTCCTTCACACAGCAAAATAGTGTTACAAATTCTTTGAATCATCATTGCAAGTCACCGTCTCTCCAATTAAAAACAGAACCACTAACTAGAGATTAGAGACTCTGAAATATGAATGTCACATCCTTGCATGAATAATACACTAGTTTTCCACATGTGAACCGTTGGAATATGGTAAGAGACTCATAAGTGACTAAATGTGAATTAATGCTGGTTTAACCTTAACGGTATATATATGTAATATATGTTAATCATAAAAATTGCGTTAAGTTACATGTCACGTTAGGAAAGTTATAAAGCTTCATTCACTCCTTTCTCATTCACCTATCCCCTCCAATCCTCCACATTAATGAAACCAAAACTATAACACCAATAACAGTCTTATAATTTTTATCGTTCTATGAATTTCACTTTTGTAAGAAACGATCTTGTCATTTCTTCTAATAATGATGATAATGATTAGATGGTTGTGCAAAAGAAACTAGATATTGAGTTCTTTTGTGATATCATAAATTAAATAAGTTAAGAACATAGAAAATCAATAACAATGGTTTAATTAACCATGCAAGTCCAACACAGGATCATATATAAGATCAACTTAATTTCCCAAATGAATGAATCAAGAGAAGTTTGTTGATGGGGAAGGAGTAAGTAAAGATTACATATCAAGAGGGTTTAATTTCAGTTTGTTAATGAGGAACGGAGTCACCCAATTGGCTTAGCAAGATGGCCAAGTCCATGCCTCTTATCATCGTAGGTGCAGCTCTGCTGTAGGGACACTCCTTGGAAAATCCAACCTTACCAGATTTCAGTTCCCTGGTTAGGCAATTCTTTAATTTCTTATGACATTTCACATGAGTCATTCCTGCATGTACGTAAATCCAAATTTGGTTAGTCTAACTCTTAAGCAATCTTCTCAAGAGAAACAAAACAAGCTAATAGAAAAGAATTTAATGCATATGCACTAATAATATAAAATAATTTCATAATATTATTTAATTATAAATTATTATTTGAATTATTTTAAGATAATTATTTTAAAAGTTAATAAACTTATCATATATAATGTATTATAATTAAATAATTATATAAAACTTAGTATATAACATTTTTTCTCAAAAGAAAATATGTAGAAATTGATAATTTTGACCGGATGGGCGTTTCCACATAACACATTTACTGCCTTACTAGTAATGGATGGCCTTTTCATTCATAGATTTTCTGACATAATAATTAAACTTTCAGCTTCCACAGTACGTGTATATTTCTTGAGTAATTAATCTCTGTTTTGATCCTTAAAATTAAAATGTTGCTCACTCTAACTTTTGATTTTGTATTTTTTTTAAATCAAAGGGCATGTCTCTAGATAATTGTTCCAATGGGAAACCAATTTTAAAATTAGTTTTTTTGAAAAAGCTAAAATCATATAACTTATTCAAAAAAAATTAGTTTTAACTTACGCATAAATTAATTTTAGTTTGTGGGAGAAATTTGTTTGATTTTTCTTCTTGTTATTTTTTTATAAATGTTTGTGGAAAAACTTATTTAAATACCACCTTAATCCTCAATAATGTAAAAGGAAGACATTCCCTTTGATCCCTTTTAGCAAAACACAATGGAAATTGAAACACTACAAAAAATAATTAAAATGTATGACTTTTTATGAAAACAAATAGTTGAGTACAGATTTAGTAAACAAGTGATGGTATACCTAGTAAGAGAAAGATAAAGTGAAAAAAGTGTAAGTTTTATAAGTAATAGAGATAGAGAGAAATGAAAAAGTACTTGTTAAGTGTATACAAAATATGGTTGTATATGTATCATCACTTTTTGGTCAATTAAGGAAATAAAGGGACCGATGCTTGCAACTTCAATAACAACTACAACAAATTTAAATCAGCGAGCCATATATTCCATCTAAAAGTAAAAAGAACATGAGGGTTTTTTTTTTTTTTTTTCGTGTGGGATACCCAACAAGCTCTTTCAAGTATCCCCATTACACACCGACAATTGGTTTCCCGGCCATTGGAACAATTTACATAAATTGATTCAATTCAACACAAGATGAACCAAAGAATAAAAGAAATTTAGACTCATCAAAAGACATAAACACAAGCACTAGAGAATTCAATAACATAAACCAAACAATGAGGAAATACAAATAAATTTGATGTGTAAAATGGGTTTGGGAAAAATACCGAATTTGTCAACGCAGTCGTCATGGGCCATGCAGCAAGCATCAAGATCATCGCATGGTTTCTCGCCAGCACAACCCCAGTACCCCACCCCGCAATACTTGCCATATTTGATTCCAATAGCTGATTTAATTTTAATCAAAAACACATATTAATTCAATCAATCTTTGCTACCTTACCATCAACTCAACTAATTAAATTAATTCAAAGATATAAGGTTGGCTGAATGATTAAGAAAGATGAAAAAGTCGCAGGTTTCATCCCTTTTTCTAACAAAAACTAATAAATTATCAATTAATATTTGTAGATAAGAAAATTAATTAAATTAATTAATAGAATATCTTACTGTCGCATTGCTCCGCAATGCATGTGGTGCTGCAGTTTGCCTGATCGGAGCAGTTGACGACGGCGGCGGCGGCAAGGAACAGACAGAGGAGAATTCCGAATGAAGCAGCGGCGCGTGACATGTTTGTGGGAAGAATTAAAAGGAAAGGGTGGTCGATGGTTGACCTTCAAGTGCCTCCTCCCCTGTCTCTTCTCTTCTTATGTTGGTTGCTTTGTTATTATGTTTGGTTGCAAGACATACCAAAATTACCAAACCATCCCTCAGATATTGTTATTGTTACCAACAACCCATTCCATTCCATTGCACTCCTCCCTTCCTTATATTTAGTTTTTTTTTTTTTTACTTATTTAGATGGATGCATGACGAATGATGTATGCTACATTAAAGATATTTTTGTCCTTTTAATTTAAAATGTTATTCTCTTATTCCTTTCTAACTAAAGAACCAAACGAAGGAAGACCTCATCTTTCTCTTCTTTTCTTTCCTTTTCTTTTTCTTCTATTTTTATTAATACTAAATAAAGGCTTAAACGAAATTAGTGAGTACATTTGTAATGTGTATCAAACTGTATTCGTAACATTAAAGTTGAATAATCTACTAAAGTCGGTCTAATGATGAAGATGAATATATATATATATATATATGAAGTCATAAGTTTAAATCTTAATGAGATCATTGTAAATTGTTGTAGGAAGGAATACCTAAATCTCATAATAGAAATAGAAATTCTCATTTTGTAATGCAGTTTATTAGTGAGCAATGGTAGCTTCTTGGGGTCAGCATCGTCTATGGGATCAGTGCCCAGCGAAGACGCAAGTGGATGCAGTAGTGATGTTGTTCGAAGGGGGTAGTTTTGCCATTTGCTTAATTTCATCAATCATTATTTTGTTTATAGTTTCCGTTTCAGATAATATATCTAGTAAAGGACTAATTTATTTAAACTTTAAAAAAATAACTGTGAATTTAGTTTTTAATAATTTCAAAATTAGAAGCAGAAAATTATCCCAAACAAGACCTAAAATTACAAATTTGAAAAAATAGAAACAACAAAACTATCTTTTAATCTATTTTTTATTAGTGTATAAAGTCTCCATATAGTCCTTGCATGGCACTGGTTAAAAAAAAAAACTAGTGTATTAAACTATATATGAAACTTATCGTGGGCTCTAAGTTTGGTGGTGAGGCTAAGGGGCTACATATTAATATAATGGAACCATCTTATTAGTCAATATATCTACCCTGAACGTAGTACGTGTGATCTCAATCAGAAGGAATATCACGTGGTGGGCCATTCCCTGTTTAAGAACATTACAAACCCGACACTAAAAACCAGAAAGCAAAGTAGTACTAATGCTATAATTAATTGTGTCTTAATTAATCAAGTCAGATTACCCAATTAAGCATGAAAAGACCATGATAACACGTATCAACTTTGAAACCAGAAGTTAAGTGAGGAGTTTATTGCTTAAATATTATTCCAACCTTGTCATGAAGCTAAAAACTAGCTAGAGGTTTTGGTCTTTTGCTAGCTGTAGATGTTAATTATACGTACTTCAAAAACTCCAACTCTGAGTCAATGATATATATTAAAAGAAACTGGTAGTACTGAGTCAAAGGATTAATAATTTAATGACAAAGATTTGCTTCATTATTATTGGTAATTCACTTTAATAATCATACTGATACAAAAAGGATATTCCTAAGGGAACTTGCTTAAGTAATTAAAGCAAGCAAACAAGGATAGATACGCTTAAGTTGAATCAGCTTTACACAGTACTATATGCTTTCCTAGGATATGATCGAATTTCGGGTTCGCTGTCATGCACCCGAATAAAGAATTTATCAAAATGGCCAGTCTAAATAACCATTTGAAAAAAAAACAAAAGAGAAATATAAATAAATTGATTAAGTAGGAGAAATAATAATAATAATAATAATAATATCAACAATAATGCTTCTGGTCTTTTAAACGTGAGTTACGGTAAATTTTCTCGCATTATCTCTTTGATTTTCACGAATTAAAAAAAAATAATTTTTGTCCAGTAAAATCAAAAAAAGACTTTTTCTGTCCTTATTCGTTCCACGAAGTGACGTATTCTTTGCAATGCAATTTCCAGCGTTTGCTCACTCATGTTTGCAAAGCAGACCCTGAACCAACCTGGTTCAGAACAATGGCAAGAAGAGCCTGGAGAGATATTGAGCTTAACTTGATGCAGAATAGCATTCCAAAGCTCCAATTCACCTTCCCTTCCTTTTGGCTTATTCTTCTCCAAAAGTGGACTTAGATTCATCCAGCAAAACAACCCTGCATTCCCCTTCAAGCACTCAATCCCCGCACTTCTCAACCCTTCAATGATCATTTGGTTCCTCTTCCTCAGCCTCTCTCTGTTGGTCTTTATGTAGTTCTCGGTGAACTCCTTATCCGACAGCATAGAAGCCAACAAGTGCTGTGTCTGAGAAGATATTAAGGTGAAACTCGACATTCTTCTCGCCGTGGTCACAACCTTGTCGTTGTATGAGTAAATGGTGCCAACTCTGAAACCAGGAAGGCCAAGGTCTTTGGAGAGACTATAGACAATGTGAACTCTCTCAGCGTTTCTGTATTGGCGAGCCTCGAGGACTTCTGCCACGCTTGTGAAGAACTCCGAGGAAGAGAAAACCGAGCCCGAGTAGATTTCGTCTGAGACAAGATGGATGTTCTTGCGAGTCACGAAGTCAAGAATCTCCTCAAGAACCGAAAGTGGAATCGTTACACCTAATGGGTTTGAAGGGTTTGTGATTAGCACTCCCCTCACTTTGGAGTTCATGGCTTCTGCATCTTTGTATGCTGCCTCTAAGGCTTCAGGAGTAATCTGGAAGTTGTTTGAGCTGTCACAGTGGATGGGAACTATGTTTACCCCAGTTCTCCACCTTAAATCTCTATCAAATCTGTAAAAAAAAAAATCCAAATTGTTCTTAGTATAACTTATCATCATTTACCAATGAATGCCTTTCTTTTTGCTAAAGAAATAATGGTTCTTTAATTTGCTAAAGAAAAAGTAAAGCAATGGAGTAAATAATAAGAAGTCGTTTGTGTGAGTGTTATTAGATTTGATTTTCTTAAATAAGATCTCGGATTTGAGTTGAGAGTAGAAGAAAAAACGTGATTGGATGAAAAAAATCTCACTAAAAATAATCACCCGAATTCTTTCTTAAGGGAGATTAATCATTGACAACGGTAAAATCGATGAATATTCTGTATCAATAACATGATAATAGAAAAAAAAAGTATCAAAGTAAATGAATGAGGTTGTTCTTACCCAGGATAGTAAGGGGTTGGAACGAGTAAAGCATCTCCTGGGTTAGCGAGGATGAAGGTTAAGAGTTCGTTGGCTGCAGTTGCACCAGCAGTGAGTACTACTCTTTGAGGGTCAAATTTTGCTCTCCCACCTCTCACTTGTTCCATGAAGCTTGCCATTGCTGTTCTGAAGGTTTTAAGCCCATGATAGTCTTGAAACAAAGCATTCTCTCTGAAGCCAGGAGCTCCTTTTCCCCATGTGGAAGCCTCTGAATGCTCTTCCAAGTACTTTTCAAGCAAATCAAATGAAACCTGCGTGCACCACAAATTAGTTAAGGATATCAATCCATCAGTTAATAATTCTAAAGTGGATATATATTTTTTCTTGTGTTGACTTTGAAGTTCTAACTATATGTACACTTACTTGATTTTCTGCCAACCCCATTTGAATAACTCCTGAGGGATTGGTTAATTCAGCATAGGGGTTCTCATCATAGGTTTTCCACCCAGCAAAATAAGGGGAATCTTCCCCGTGAGTTTCAGAAACTGCAACTTTTGAAAGCTCCACACAGGGTTGCTCCATCTCAATACCCATAGCTAGCTAGCTTCCTGGCAAAAGAGTTGATTACTCAATTACAGAAAGCAGAAAGCTGCTGTGAGTAAGAGAAAGAGAGAGAGAGAGAACTATGAAGAGAGCGTTGAATGAAACGTTTGTAAACCCCCTCTATATGTAGGCTTTGAACGTTAAGACAGGAAAAAATACTATTAATAAAGGCTTCTTGTTCAAGTTGGTTGGCTATGACATTTTTTTTATAAATTATTGATTCTCAAATGTAAGCAAATCGGAGCTTCACCTTTTAGACTTTTACAATATAGTTTATCTGTTGCGACTTGTGACAACTGTTACGGATCCACACAGAAAATATACGGTGGTTGTTTGGAGGGGGATATTTTTCCATTCTAGTTCTCCTTTGCTTAAAGATGACCAGATAGATTATAATACTTTGATTGGGTGGGTTATTTACTTAATTAATATGGCTTCAAATATATTTGTTTATTAAATTGACAAGTGGTTGAGTTTCTTGAAAACCAATAATTTCTACTATTCTCAACCTATGACTAATCAAATCCCCCATCTTGCCAAACAAACTCCAAAAATTCCTTTCCAGAAACCAAATCATGCATTAAGATCTGAATAGGTTTTTAACACACTAGAATTTGGGAAAGTTCTGGGAGTAGTTATGTTTTGATGACCTGACAAAGATACCTATTAAGTAACACAAAAGGTCGATTAAGATTCTGATTTGCAAGTAGCTGGGACAAAAGGAGAAGCTCTTGGGGTGATCTTTTGACCCCACACTTGCATCAATATCAAACAACAGAATTTAATGACTTTTGTATGTTTAAAGTAAACATGTTCCTATCTTTCCATTCAAAGGTTTGACATTTAAGTGCATATTAATTAGTAACTTAATTATGTAATCAACACCCTGCTAAGAGTTATAGCATTGTTTAAGTTGCATTGACAATTTAGATAATTTTTTATTGATAAAAAAGATTTTTTTTTTGTAATAATTTATTTACAACTTTTTTTTCTTTTTCATTTTCAATTCATTCCTATTATAAAATGTCATATGGCTGAGAATAAAAAGCAATTTATATAATAAGGAGTAAGAGTGTAAGAATAGATAGTTCGAACATATTAAGAATTTTCTTTATTTATAATCATAATTCATAGCATTGCACTTATCTTTATAAGTCATTCACTTGTTATTTCTTAATTAAATTTAATCGATACCAAATTAAGTTAATGGAGTGGAGAATTCAGACGAAGAAAAAAACTTGGTGTCTGACGTGTGCGTGTGCGTCTAACTCCTCTAAATGTGTCTCGTACTTTTTTCTTTTGATCGAAATATCCACATAAAATGATAATCTAATGAAAATTTGTGAAATTAGTAAAGAACATAAATTATCTTTAATTGTATCGTTTATGATATTAATGATGAAATGGACTCTTACATAAAAATTAATATAATCCTTTAAGAAGTGCTATTAATTAATTAATACATTAATTCTCTATAATGAATAAATAGTCTATATAAAAAAGTGTAAAGGATGTTTATACTATCATTTAATTGTAAATTGTTATGTCTGTAAAAAAATTATAAATTATTATTTGTGATATATTTTTTTATTTTTTAATAATTATCCTAAAAGTCAATATAAATATATATGATTTCTAATTGATTATTAAAAATATAACACAGGCAATATATAACTCTTCTTTAATATTGTTTTTAAGAGTTTAACATATATTAGTACGATGTAATCACATGGAAAATTTATATTAAGTGTCCATGTAAAATAAAAGTCATATTGATTTTGTATATAAATTATTATTTTTTAATATATTTTCAAGTATTGGCTAAAATTCATGTGTTTTCCAACTTTTAAAATCTTGAATTTAATTAGAAAGTATTGACTATCATTTAACCATAAATTATTATATATAATATGATTGTGAAATTTTTATAATAATTACTTTAAAAATAAATTTAAAATTATTTTAATTAGTTGATAATATAAAAATATTTATACCGTATGAAAATTAAACTCTAAAATTCTTTAAATTATAGAAAATTAAAATGAAGACCAAATTAAATTTGGAAAACGGGCCCACTTATTTTTCCATGTTTGTAAACTATGTGATTTCCGAATCCAATATGCAATTGATTAATGAAATACCAATGCAAAGATTAAAAAAGAAAACAGAATGCACATAAGTAATTTGAATCTAAGACTAGTTCTTAATCAACCTAAAAGCTTAATTAGGAACTTGGTATACGAACACCAACCCACGTATATAGACCATACATATATATCTCAATTGGATATGATTAATATTGTATAATATTTTCATGAGATAATATTAATCTGGAGAAGTAATTTTGCGATGTATATATGCATGCATAACAGCTTTAAGGAGTTTGGAATTTAAGATTCTTGTCGGGGATTGTGTTGCTGTGGATTTCAACAAATTCTATCACTTGAATTGTTAAGCATGGATGGATGCATATAGTATAATTACGCATACAGAGAAATTAAAAGAAGGAAGGGTGATGTGGAAAATAATTAGAATAGCAATGATGAGGAGAATAATAATGTGAAAAAAAATAATAATAAAATGATGAATATCCATGTGCTAGAGAAGATCAGCTCTAGATCTGCAGTTAATATGGTGAATCTTATGCATAAAAGAGAACGTGACATATGACGACTTGCGGCGACTTCGGCCTGTCGGGTTGAGACAAGTATCAAACATAGGTCTCACCAGATATGGAACCCTATTTTTTATTTTTTTTTTATATATTAATGGAGTCGTAGTTGTGGACTTCTTACTAGCTACACACCCTTTTTCTACCCTGATAAATTCCAACATGATTGGCTGGAAAGCATCCAAATTGATCTCTTTGTTCAATAAGTCTTTGGTTTGGAAAAATCTCCCTGTATCTGCATCTGCAGATGACAAAAGCATTATCTCTAGCAGAAAGAATAAGGGCTACCTATATAGCTAGCTCTTGTCTTTTACTCAATATAATTGCACTTTGAATATATATCTCTTTTAAGCAAGATTTTGAATACAACCTATTGAATGAAAAAAAAAATGATTAAAATGGAAGATTCTGATTAAAAAATAATCAATCAGATTTTTCAGTTAAAAGAATTATCAAACTAAATCAATAAATACTTTACACTTATAATATAATATCAAAAAATTAAGTAAATATCATAATATAGAGGTGTTAGGGTTGGTATCCTTGATTTAGCATGAAAGCTCACTCGGCGACCCACTTGATAAAATAATTTGAGAGAAATTTGGAGATCAATTATAGTGCGGGGGAGGTCTGAACCTTTATTATCAACTCATTTACTAGGGTTTTATATACATAAATATATTGTGTTTTCATCGGGGAGTTTGCATCATTAGGTGCATTTTTTTTTCTCTTGCACCATTCTTTAATTATATATATGGTGAATTAATTCCCAGGTCCATGCTCATAACTTTTTTCTAATTTGAATTTTCTACATAAATTTTGGTGTATTCTTTTTAAATTATTGTTAGCAATTACTATTATTTTCTAACAATAGGTAAGCTATTCCCTTCTTATGTGTAGATATAAAGATGTGTATCGATCTATCTAATATTCACCAAATGTATCTAATGAGAAAACTACTTTTATATAAGAATTTAACTCCTCTAATTTTCTCTCCCAGGCACATATATGCAGCAAGGGAAAAAAAGAAGTCAAACTCTCATAAATGTTATAAGTTGCTGCTTTCTCTCTACATTATATTATTATATATTAGTATATATTTTATACTATGTTAAAGATCCAATTATCTAATTCATTAATATTAAGAAAAATTATTAAATTAGTTGATATAATAAATTTACAACTTTTTTTAAAATTATTATTATCATTAATATTCCTCTTTCTTTTAATAATTATTTGTAAATATATTATATCTCTTCTTTTAATAAAAAGTATTTGTAATTTAAAAATAATTAATATAAAAACATTATATATTAATTCTTATAAAAAAAACAAATACATTTTAAATTTACATCTTATAAATACGAACATGATACTTTTATGTTACTTTCGTAGGACCCAAACTTGCGTTTCCATTGGGGCTAATTGACTATGAATTATATATTCAGTAAAATTAATGCGTGTTAGGTGGAGCAAAAAGGAGGCATATTTTTATAGAGTACGTATATGTTGGGAATGAAGTGTTAGAATAGTATGTATTGGAGTCCAACTGAGTCCCTGCATGAAATAATCTGCAGCTGGCGTTGTGAAAATGACTACTGGTCTATTGTCTACGAGGAAGTTTACAATGACACTGCTAATTAATTATGGATGTTGTTGATGGTTATTCTTAAAATATTGATTAAAAAATTAAAATATTTATTGTGAAAATCATTAAAAATATATAATTTTTTTAAATATTACAATTTTACGCATTCTAATAAAAATATTTTTTTAATTCCTTAATTAATATCCTAAAACACTAATTAACATTTATAACTATTTAATCAGTTAATTTGGACCTCCGACACGAAATTTGTTTTCTAAACCTGTAGGGAATCTACTAATACGTGAGATAGGGGATATGTGTTCTTTAATTGATCGAACTAGTGAATAAGGGCCAAGACAATTGTCACTTGATCACGACTTTGTAAAATAAATCACTTGAATAACAATATATAATCAAAACAAAATAAATCTAAAATATATAGAAGCATGGATGTTTATTTCTATTTGCATGTTATTTAATTTTCTGCATAATTGTTTTTATAAGTTGACTACTCCAGCTAATACATTGTTCAATTAAAAGGACAAAGATGATAAGTAGTGTAAACAATCACAACTTACAGAATTTTTTAACACATTCTAAAAGGATAATTACTCCAATATGAAGAAAAAAAAGTACGAGATACGCACTGGTTTTGCACAAAATCAAGACTAACTGTTTTCACTAAATCCAAAAGACAGTTAAAAACATAGGCGATTATAGTTTGTCGGTAAAATCTTAAAAAAAAATCGAGACGAATAATTTTAAATTCTATTGTAAATCTTCTTAATATTTTATATAAAAAAAGCAGTAAATGAAAACTAAATATATTTAGTTAATGCATTTTTTTGGTACTGTTTTTTTATGAAATAAATAAATCCTATTAACTATAAAACCATAAAAAAAACTTTTAATACTTTCTATATTCAGAATTTTTAGTAACATATATTGTAAGATAGAATTATTCTATGGTAACAATTACTCATTTAATTGTATTTTGTTAACCATTAAAACGTGGGTTGACCTTGATTGTTTGTGTCCTTGAATACTGTAATTACCTTTGAATTAGGGCTAACCATCACTTTATCCGTTTGGAGAAAAAATGAGTCCAAAGCCCGTGAAAAACGTAAGGAGATCAGTTGACAATTTTAAATTAAAAGCGGATAACTACTTTTGCATAGGGGTTGGAAATAAACCAAGATAAAATGGAATTCGCAATAGTTTTGTATCCAATTAGAGGGGCATAAATCTTCTCGGAAGATATATGATCAATGATGACATGCCATGTGGGAATTTTTGTTCTAGTCATGCTAGGATTATGTCAAGAGAAATAAGTATAGAATATTAAATAGTTGAGATCAGACTAGGCGTATTAATATTTGAAGATTCTGTTTTTTCCTCTCATCCTTCTACCTTTCCAATTTCTTTCATTTTTATTTCCTTGTAATATTCCATATATATATATATATGTATATATGTATGCTTAACTTACATGCATGACCGATTCCTACCGTGTTCGTACACACGTTTATGTTAACAAATATAAAATCGGAAATGCCCTTCAGAAAGTCCAAGTAGGGTTTCCAATCTGCACAAGCATGCCAGCCAATTTTGTCTCTGACTATGCATGCAATAATTTTGAATAGGTTTATCACAACACAAACACCCGAACACACTCACGCACACAAAGTGACAAAATTCGTTGTTAATGTCTTAATGCTTACTGTAATTGAAAAGCCGAAAAACGTGGCCCAGCCGTGTCCACATGCTATAACTCTTTGATGCTTAATGATACATATGGTCCAAGCTAGGTTTTTAAGATCACCACCTTAGTGCAATAAAATGATCAGTATATGACTTTGTTTCTAGCTCCATTTGCCTTTGTATTCAAATCTTCCTAACTATGTGCTTATATATATATATGTCGCTATAGCCTCCAAAAATTGCCTTTTTGTGTGGAAATTTCTATGTCTGAATCATGTGTTCCCCTTCTTCACCCCCGCCCCCCATCGCTCCCAGCAAATAATTGCACACAAATGGCCTAACTTTATACCTTCTATACTGATAATGGGATCTGTGACCAAAACACATGTAGGATAGATTAAAAAACGGGTATTGCATTCCCTATGTTGCATGTGTGAACCTGAAAACTCCACAAAGGCTATGATGAACATAATAAGTTGTTTTATCCACCAATATCAGAAAACACATATGATAAAATCTATCACGCCTTTAATTCTATATCTCATTGTACTTGGAACTTCTAATATGTTTACTATTCTTTCTTTCAATTGGTTTGTTTTCATGTTATATATTCCTCTTCCTCGTTTAAAATAACATAACTCCAGCTCCATGCCAACCAGGCAATCTCGATCACAAAATTAGCAATAAGCGTTGCACAGTCATAGTTCTACATTGGAACTCATCAAAGAATTAGTTACTTCATTGCTGCCATCATGTTATAGTAGTATGGTTTGCATAGATTATGCTTCTTAAAATTGAAGGTTGAAGTCCAGTTGCAGTTATTGAGATATGAATATTAAAGGGCAATGGATATATATTTATAATGATGATGATATGTGTGACTCAATGAGTGTAGCGGGCCGTGTTTAGGAATTTTAGAGCCTTAGGAAATTTTCTTAAGAAACTTAATATTATATAAATTATTTCTCAAATTATTTTCTTTTAGTTTTTTATGACTTTTTTATCATTTTTATTTGCTCTTTATGAATAGTAAGACATTTATCAAGAGTATTATATATTGAGAATGAATTAATTTTTTAACTTTTATTTTTTATTTTAAGTTTTGAAAACCAAGTTTATACTTTTTTTTCTATTACTACAAAGTATAAGAATAAAATAAAGAAGCAATACATAATATAAATAAAATATTTTAAAAAATTTGATATCAATTATGGTCTTAAAAATATGAAAATGAAGACATAAGAGAGAAACAATGAGAGTGTTAAATAAAAGTTATTCTTAATTAAAGTGATTGATAAGTCATGCATGAATATCTCTAATCTTAACGCTGTAAAAAATTATCTCTAACCTTAATAACCATGTTTCTAATTAATGGTATAATTTATCATAATAAGTTACAAATTCAATTTTCAATTAAGTAGATGGTTTTGGTATTTAGTTTTTTCACGTCTAATTTTTAATTATGACAAGTAGCTAACTTTTGGGTGATTTTTCAATCATTAAGCATCCTTGTCCATTACAATTTGAACAATAATAACAAATGTATGTAAAAGCTTACATAATAATAAGTAAAATAAAATAAAGAAGCATAAGACAATGACGTTAATTGTCTTCACTATCTACTGTCTTAGAGTGAAATTCACTTGACAATATAGATTGAATCTCCAAGTTGGGAAAGATCTATTTGATTATCATAAAATACAATCTAGGAGATAGAAGAAATTTTTTAAATATGATTAAGTTTCGAATTAAGAATTAGTCTCATAATCACTTCAAAAGACTAAAATTTACTTAAACAAATTTACTAAGATATTTAAGGTTCTATGGAGAAGCCAATGATTCTAATTACAATAATTAGAAAAAAAATAATAATATATGAGCTATTATATAATCAATACACCTAAATGACATTCTTTATTTTTTTTTATCTCATTTCTTCTTGTTACATCATAATTATTTATCACAATTAATCTTCTCTCTTTTTCTTTATAGAAGGAGAACATTGACTCATTTTATCCTTTTTAATTTGCAACAATTTTAAAAAAATTAAAAACCAAAAAAAACTAAAACTACTTTTGGTTTTTTTAAACTAGAACTGAAAAATCACCTTGAATGAGGCATAAGTTTTTAGTCTCTAAAATTTTTAAAAATTTGAATTTTAGTCTTTAAACAAAAGTTTGATCCAAAAAGGTTTCTTAACATTTTTTCATTAAATTTTTTAATCTTTAAACAAAAATTTGTTCGGTCAGTTTCTAAACTTTTTAAGTATTTGTTTAGTTTTTAAACAAAGTTTGAGTCCAATTATTTTTATTTATTTAATGAGATTTTATGAACTAGAAACTAAAATTTTAAAAGGTGTAGGGACCTGGACCAGTCAATTTTTTATTCATGGACTAAAAATTAAAATTTAAAAATATTTAGGCACTAAAAAATTTAATTAACCATATAGTTTTTTACATATCTTAAATTAATTTTTGAAATATATTAAATTATTTCTAGAAATTTAATTTATTTTTTAGGATGCATTCAATATATTTTGGAAATTAATTCCCAAAATTCTTCAATTTCCACTAAAAATATAATTTGGAAATTAATTTTCAAAATGTACTTAATTCATTCTAGAAATTAATTTTCAAAAAACTTGTAAATTCTTAAAAATATTTTTCAAACATGCATTATTTTTCGAAATGTATGATTATACATTCCAGAAACATATATAACCTCTAATCGTCCTAGCTAACTCATGAGCTACTAGATTTCCAAATTCAATTGATCAGCAATACAAGACACCAAACAGTTGAAAACTTGAAGACTATAACATAACCTCTAAACGTATAATCATGAGCTACTAAATTTGTTTGTCTTCTTATAAAACATGCTTTATAGTATGGGAAAGAACTAATTACTTGCCTACATTGGGACAAAATACAACCCATCTCCGAAACATTATTTCCTGCAAGCCGATAACAACACTTCTGAAGACCCATTAATTGATCTTGTCCAATAAAGTTATGACTTGTCCTTCTTACACTTGAGGCCTGAAGCATCTAACACTAGTCATATACTCCACATATTCATGCAAAGCTCAACTATACTATATATCTCACTGCTACAACTTTAATAGGTTCGTAAGCACTCTCTGCTTGAAGCCAATAATGACCTCCAACATTCCTTTGCTTTCTCCAACCCTCTTTCACACTCAAGACACATACATGCTCTGACAAGATATACCACGCTCCTGCAGCTTTATTTTCTATGCTATACAGTCACGACTTACCCTAGTAGGCCTCAATAAGAACATGATAAATAAGTTCTTAAAATATTCATTGTTTGATTGTTGCTTAAAATAAGATATTATATAAGAATTGGATAACAACATTTTATTATTCATTGTTTGATACACACCAGATCGTTTCTTACTTAGTATATATGATATTCTATTTATTTTCATAGTAGATATATAAAATATATTATCAGGTTATGCACACACATTTTATTTTGTAAATCATAAAAGTAACTAAAAAAATTGATGACACAACTGGCATAAGTATTTTATAATAAGTTATAATATTATTATAATATGTCTTAAATAGTATATATCATTTTTTTTATCACTATAATATTTATAAACTTTGTCACAATATAATATCTACAAATTCTTTAAAAATCTTTTCTAAAAGTTAGTTTTCTTAAAAATTATTTTATAAAAAATATAAAAACATGAAGTTTTTTTTTTTATATAAGACGACTATTATATAAGATCATGACAATATTTTCTTCGACAATTATATATTCAAAACTTTAATTCAAATTAAGTTACAATATTAACTCCATGTCAATTCGTTTCCCTTGATTCATAATAAATTCTTTTATTCATGTTTTCCCATCACAATTATAGCTTTGGATACACCGGATTAGTCATTCTAACCCCTCAATAACTCAATTACTGTTTTCATAGCCATGTGTGATCAATTTTTTTTATATTCTTGAAATATCTTTTGACTGAAATATATATGATTTGCACACCAAAATCTTATTTCTGTTTATTATTTTTTAATTATCTCTTATTAATCACAATAAAAATATAATTTTATTTAACACTCTATAACATAATCATAATTATATATTGTTAAATATGATTTCACTGCGTTAAATAAAATTAATTTTTCATCGTGGTATTTTAAAATATTTTATTTTGAGTATATTGGTATAACATTTTTGGTTTTTAAAGTTATTTTTAAAATAAATTTGATTATTAAATATTTTATATTTTAATGATTTACTGATACATTGAAGAATTAATGCGTATGAATTGATACGATGTGCATCATTAATTATTTTTGACAAACCTAAACCTTTTTTGTGTGCTACACATGATAATTATTTTAATTATGATACGACGCAATTACATATAAAATGTATTTTATGAACATTAATAATTAAAAATAAGGATTTTATAGATAAAAGTTAGATATATAAATACTATAATATTGTAATTTACTCCTTATTAACTTTTTGTATTTATTAGTTTTTTAACTAGTTATTAAAAATATGGAAAAACTAATTTTCATTTTCAACAGAAAAATATTTATTAGTTTTTTAATTAGTATATCACACATTATAATAAATAATAGATTGTTTATAATAAGTAAGTTTTATATCAGGTTTATTAAATAGTGGTTCTTTTTTAAGATTTATTAAACAGTACAACATCATATAATTAGATTTGTATAAATTTCGTTTGATGACAAAAATATTTCAGAATTTATGAAGGCATATTTGCTTAGTAATATAAAATCAACGACAAAGGTGGAAAACAGTGACATTGCTAAACCTTAAACCCTAATTTTTACAATCAGAGGGTGAAGAGTTTGATGGGTCAGCGAAAGAACGACAACAACATCAATCAGTGCTCCTCAAGCAAGGAAGACGCTGACATGAATAACAACCACCTTCGCTTTGAAGAGGCTGTCGACGAGAGTTCCAACCTCGACCAATCCATGTGCGACATCGAAGAATCCGATGATAAAACCAGCGCCGACTATTACTTCGATTCCTACTCTCATTTTGGTATATTCCTAATTCCAATAACTCAAAGTTTTTACCTTTTCATCTGGGTATCTTTCTCTCACACTTTGTGTTGCAGTTTTGTTCTTAAATAAACTCATTTACTTTTTCTGTTTGTGTTTGTGCCTGTAGGAATTCACGAAGTAAGTGTGCTCAACTGGGATGCAGCATGGTGTTTCGTTTGAAGTTTAATATTTTTTTTATTCTTGGATTTGCAACCTGTCTAAGCAATTCTATGAATTACAAGGAAAACCAAATTTCAAATATTCAAATTTTTTTCATACTTCATAGAAAGGGACTATGTTATAACTTGTTTCTATGTTGCAGGAGATGTTGAAGGACACTGTGAGAACCAAGACATATCAAAATGTTATTTATCAGAACAAGTTTTTATTCAAGAATAAAGTAGTTCTTGATGTTGGTGCTGGGACTGGGATTTTATCACTATTTTGTGCCAAAGCAGGGGCAGAACACGTCTATGCGGTAAGTAACTAACTTCCCTTTTATCCTGTAATTGTTCCCAATCACAATAATATCGGGGGTTTAGAAATTATTATTGAATTATTTTTTAATTTGTGAACTCAGGTTGAGTGCTCCCACATGGCTGACATGGCAAAGGAGATTGTTGAAGCTAATGGTTACTCTAATGGTGATGCCATTTATATGTTGCATCTAGTTCATTTTCAGTATATGTGGTTTAGCTGCAGGAGTTATTCACTATAATTAATATAATGTTGCTTTGTTTCTACAGTTGTAACAGTTTTGAAGGGGAAGATTGAAGAAATTGAACTTCCAGTTGCTAAAGTTGATATAATTATTTCAGAATGGATGGGATATTTCTTGTTGTTTGAGAATATGTTAAATTCGGTGCTCTATGCTCGTGACAAATGGCTTGTAAGTTCTGTGCTCCTTGCTTATTAGTTTATTATAGTTGATTATACTAGATTGGTGTGGTCATCATTTTTGAAACTTTCTCTCCTTTTTGCCTAGGTGGATGGCGGAGTTGTGCTACCAGACAAAGCATCCCTCCATCTCACTGCTATTGAAGATGCTGACTATAAAGAAGATAAAATTGAGTGTGAGCTATAAGCTATTGACCTTCTTGTAAATTGGAGTATACGAGTCTATTATGCATGCAGTTAACTAGACATCCAAACTGATGCTTATTTGCTACTCTAACCAGCATGCAACTTGATAATTTTTGTCCTTTTATTCTTTTTTACATTTGAAATTAAAGAATTGATGTCAATTGCTGCTGTGGGATGGTGTTGACAAAGCTTGGAATTTCTAACTCTATGGAAAAAAGAAATGACATTCAGTTTATTGAGTGTATTTACTTATACCGCATTTTCATTTTCTATATCAGTTTGGAACAATGTATATGGATTTGACATGAGCTGCATCAAGAAGCAAGCCATAATGGAGCCTCTTGTTGACACAGTCGACCAGAATCAGATTGCTACAAACTGTCAGCTACTCAAGGTGGGTTGATAAATCTCTGATGTTTCGTATATTTGTTGTACCATGCACTGGATATTTCATACCTTAACAGTAAATTTTTTTCATTCTAATTTGGCGGAAGAATTCTTGTTTTGTTTGGAAGATATCCGCTGATTGGTTTTTCTTTGTTTAGACAATGGATATCTCAAAGATGGCTCCTGGAGATGCTTCATTCACAGTACCTTTTAAGCTTGTAGCTGAACGTGACGACTATATTCATGCTCTTGTTGCATATTTTGATGTATCGTTTACAAAGTGTCATAAATTGATGGGCTTCTCTACAGGTTAATTCCATTTTACTTCCCAAGTTCTCTTTATCTGAGTCTTTGGTTTTGTCTATTACATATTTACATCTAGTAGAGATGCAAGTAAAGTTCCTCTTGCTGTAATGTAATCTGTTAATTGGCAAAAATATATTTTGTACACTAAATGCTACTTCCTGATAAAAATTAAATGCATTAGCTTCTTGAAAAATAGAAAGGGGAGAGAATAAAATTAGAAAGGATGAACAATAAGTTGGTTCAATGGTGTTTTAGAATTTGCATGTAGAAGTTTCATCGAACTTCAACATTTGTTCTGAACTAAACTGAATAAAATTGACGTTTATTTTGAAACTATGCTGGATTTATTTGCTCCAACAAATGGTTGCCGAAACTTGTGTGGAAGCATTCTTCCACGATTTTTATTGTTTGTCATGAGACGATGCCTTTGTTGTATATTAGTCAGGGAAATCCATTTGAGTGGGGGGTTGTGCCATGTTTGTTAAACCACTCACCTTTTGAGCATTTATGCAGGACCAAGATCACGAGCTACGCATTGGAAACAAACAGTCCTATACCTGGAAGATGTCTTGACCATTTGTGAGGGGGAGGCAATTGTGGGGAGCATGGCTGTTGCTCCAAATAAAAAAAATCCTCGGGATGTTGATATAATGCTCAAGTATTCATTGAATGGAAGGCGATGCAATGTTTCAAGGGTTCAGTACTACAAGATGCGTTGAACCTGGTATATTGGCTCGTGTTTTCCCATTGTTTCTCCAATTTGTAAGATTTTGACAATTGCTGCTTCTATTTCAAGATAGAGGCTGCCTTTTAATGGATGTAACTTGTTTCCTATTTTATTTGAATTCTGTCTCATCATTGCTCAATTATGTTATCGATGTAATGATAAAATTTGAAGTCTATTTATTGTTTACTATTTATTTTGTTCCCCTCTTGCCCTGAGGATGATATGTCACCAAGAAATACATGCAAATGCTGCCGTGCTTGGGAAGTATCTGAATCTGCTGTACTACTACTAGTGTCCTATTGTACTAAAATGAAAACTGCAACACACTTTGATGAATCCTAATACCACGTGATTACTTGCAAAGTGTAATCATCATACGAGCCGAGTCCAAGCCTTTTGAAAAAGGCTTTGAAATATATTCCTCGCTGCCAAGCATTGCTATTTATCCTGATAGTCATGATTGAAACATTAAAGCAAATTGCATAAAAAATATTATTTGAATAGGAGTAACATTAAAGCAAGCTTTCGGAATATATAGTTTATTATCAAACCATTTTGATTAATTTATAATTTATAAACTTGTTTAACTAAAATAAAAACATTACAATTTATTTTACTAACTTATATTTTTATCCTTTGTAAAAAAATTGTCACTTATTGTATCCTTTACTACTACTTTATTTAGTTTTTAATAAAAATTATGTTTGGAAAAATATTAATAATTCAATAGTTAATTAAAAACACATTTTCTCCTACAAAACAAAAATTGGATAAAATCATATAAACATAACCATGCTTTTACGTATTTTTTAAATACATTTAATTCAATAAACCAACTTAACAATTTCCAATTAAAAAAATACTTTTCAATTTTTACTTAACTTTTCAGTTTTCAACTAAGTTATTTTTGCTAAACATTATCATTGAGGGCACAATACATTTCCAAAACTTGTCTAAAAAATATCCATGATTAAATCTCAAAAAAGTGTAGCCTCTAAAAGGTTACCGAGTATACATCCACCCTCATACTCATCATTAGATAGCAAATCCTGGACTGGAAAACAAATCATTCCAAGTGGTGATTGTGAAGTTCTCATTTGATTCCCTTCTAAATTCTTGTCCATCTTTGGTGTAGTAATATCAATAACCCAACGTGGTGGAAATGTTGTGCAATTGTTCAACTATCAGGAGATAGATTATCAGCACTAAAGTTCTGTCTTCCCTCCTTTCTTTGAATTGGTTCTCCTCTTTCCCCTCCACCACTGTCGTATATGGTTAGAAACTTTGTTTGCATGTTTCTTCAGTGTCATGCTTGCGTCCTCAATTCCCTTTTTTACCATTTGTTTCCAGTCTCTTTTTCCACTTTCTTTTGCTCTCAAAACATTTCCCTACAATAACCAGTTCACTCTAACAGTCAGTTTCCATCAAGATATTTCGATCAATATAAATGAAAGGGACAATTAGTACCAATTTCGATGGGAAGCTGGCCTCATCATCATCATCATCCTCATCTTCTTCATCGCCATCTTCACCACCAAAATTCTTCATGTTCATTAAATCATCTCTTGAGTACATTTTCATGCCGGGTGCTCCTGGCATGCCCTGAACCAGAATTAAATACAATTCGATCATAATGTATAACCAGAAGCATAAAAGTAAGACTTTAAAAGACATGCACTGTAGAAGTTTTTACACTGTCAACTAATAAAATGTACTATAAAACAAGAAGGAAACCAAAAAGTAAAATACCTCCATAGATTTTAGTAGCTTTTCCATTTCAGCCTCCTTGGAAGACTTTGCAACAAATGGTTCACCAGGAGCCCTGTCCTGCAACACACAAATAGATACCCTCATGATGAAATTTGCAAGATCTTCCAATGAGAACTCAAGTACATAATGCCTAAGTGAATACAAAATTAGATACCATCATTGCAGAAACAATATTCTAGTTTCCAAACTACATAATCCAAAGAAGGGAAAATTTAATCAGTGAAGTACATTGAATTTGCATCCTGAACATGCAGGGTTGTGGTATTGATAGATTAATCAATGTTTAGAATTATATAAAATAGAAGTACATGAATATTGTAACTAGTATTTTAATCCTAAGGTGCTCGCAGCACATTTGAGTATCAAGATAAGAATAAAAGAAAAAGAGATGACCAGCAATTAAATGGAAGGTAAGTGTAGAGAGAAGCAGCATTTCTGGTCAAAAAATGTTTTTTTTGGACTATATAAAGTCTAATATATACACGTACTGAAAATAGGTGATTGGGAACAATCCTTGGTTCGGGAATTAACACTTATTTATGCTGAAAAATATTTCATGATTGCATTAGTGCCTGTCGTGATCTTGAAAAAATAATTTTCAAAATCAAAAAAGAAAGAAATTTGTAAACATAAACTACAATACTATGATTTGTTACCTAGGCCACCATTGGAGCCATCACATGAATTTCAAAATCAAACAAGAGTTTTTCATTTTGTTTTCTTTTTCCGTGATTGACAATAAACTCCACAAACTCAAGTTGAATGCTTCACAAAATGCACGAACTATATGAGACAAATCATGAGAACCATCACACCAATGATGGTCACAAAACTTATTCCATACAGCAGCAGAAATAACAAACTTGGTACTACAGAAAAGAAGATTGAGTATTTATGACAATCAATATCGATGCATTAGCAAAATCATAGTTCACAAGAAAGCTGTATGCTAAACATAAACATATTAAGTAAATAGAAGCATCAATTTCAAACTATAGTTACCTTAGGGACAGGAGGTGGCTTGCTACTGCATGCTTTAGAAAGATCTTTGCAGAGATAATTGCGCAATGAATCAATATCAGGCTTGGAATTATATAAATATTCGGCAACATCGGTATCAGAATATCCTATGACCTGCAAATGCCACATTACCAATTTAGTATTGACAAATATCCCAGCATAAAAATTTATAGTATACCACCTTGAAATGTGGATATCGGAATTTGAAATATACAACAAATACATAACCAGCACAACATGTTCAATTCAGATGATGATCAGTGCTACAACATCAACACTGTTCTTAATTGATTGAGAAGGGACATTAAGTTAAACTTGTTCCTCTTTTCTACTCTCTCACATTATTTAGTCATTTTCAGAGCAACAACATCAACATAGAATATTGGCCGCAAAAGGGTTGTTTCAGTTGCAATCTGTGTATTCAGCTTCTGTTTGTGCTTCAAAGAGCATCGCTTTGCTGGCTCCTGTTGTTTTTGTGGTGCACAAAGCGATTGTGCAGCTGTTTGGGAGGGAATTGAGATTGAAGAGAGATAAGAAAACAATGAGGGAGGTCGAGTCTTTGGTGGCTGTAGTTCTTCGGTATATAAGCTTTTGTTGCGATAAGAAGATTTATGTGGAGGAACCTGATTCCATGAATTTGATTTTACCTTTTACTGATTTGACTCGTGTTTGGGTGGACATGAATGGTGATGAAGGGTTTGATTCTTGCCTCTTGTGAGCCGTGATGTTTGTGGCTGGATTCGTTCTAGAGAGTTTATGTTGGTTACATGGCAGGTGCTGTCATCCATGTTGGTGTGACTTTAAATATGCAAGTTTATATTTCAGCTTCTTACTACTTTCCTTATTTGTGTCGGTGTGACTTTAAATATGCAAGTTTGTAGGCAAAAACTTATAGCAGCTCAAGCAATTGAGTATAGCAATAAGTTATAGCTCCGCACTACAATGTCCTCTCTGAAATGCAAGACCTTCTATGGGCCAGTTAATATATATTTCTGCTGCATTTTTGTCCATAACATTTTGTTTCTAATTTTTTCATTACGGAACTTAGCTGGGTCATTGAAGAATTCCCATTAGAATCACTTGATCATTTAATTTAACTTTTCTCTTGGATTTTCCCTTTTCGGGTTCTTAGCTTAATGTGGATTTATCTTTTGTGCAACCAGAGATTCTTATGAGGACAGCATTAGAGACACCTCTGCCTATCATCTCCATACTGCTTGGTATTTCATCCTTCTACAGTATTTGCCACAAGATTATGCCATTTCTTTCATATCTGCAATAAGCAACCACAGCAAGCGTTTGTTCCCATTTCCATTGCACAAAAGTCCAACACCATAATTTTATGGACTAGGGATATCAGTTGTACAATCCAGCTCTTCATAGACTTAGTAGTTTATTTCCTGAGTCCATTCGACAGAATGTTGGGATTCTAAGTAGTCCTTTCTATTGCTGTCTGTGCAGAAAACTAAAGGTGAAATTCTGTCAAGGAAAGTTCTGTTTAATGCTGCACTATTGGTGGACTACCCTTTCCTCTATCCAAATGCCAAGTACATAAAAAGCCTTGCCCTGACCAGATTGACTGTTACTCACGAGGCTGTAGAGTATTTTATTACGTATATATAGTTCTCTCACTGTTCTTACAGAGCAAAATTTCTAATTTTTTCTTAATATCCAGGGCTTGGTGATCATAATAGAGTTGTCTATTATATTAAGGCATTTTTTGCTTCTCAAATGCCCTTGCAAATAATTAAATGGGTTACAAGCTAGAATGATTTGAAGGAAAAAGCTGGAAGAGCAAATGGATCCTACACCCGAGCTCTTCTAAGTAAGTAGATCTGGCACTTATATTTTGGACTTAGAAATGGTTCTCAATGCATTATATACACTAATACACCTAACATATTCATAAATGAAGATGATATTTTATATCTGAAATTTCTTGTTCACATTTCCTTTGCTTTTGCATAAATGAAGAAGGCAATTTTGTATTCTATGAAAAAGGATTGTTTTTAAAAAAAAAATTGTGAAAGGTTAACATTTTTTTTCTGTTGTGGTGCGGTAGGGAAGAAAAATTTATAGAATCTGGCAAACTATCCAAATCATTAACCATTAATCTTGATTTAGTGGCAGTGGGACTCTAGATGCTCACACAACATCTCCCATTCATAGATCTGCGCCTGCCTTTATACAATTAGATACAAAATTAGCCCTTCTGAAACAGGAATAAAAGTAGTAGGTCTTTTAGCTCCTTATCGTCGTGGAGGAAAAATAGGATCTTAGTACCATCTTGAAATGTGGATATTTGAAATATACAACAAATACATAACCAACACAGAAAGTACAATTCAGATGATGAACAGTGCAACAACATCAACATAGTGTTCTTAATTGATTGAGAATAGACATTAGATGAAACTTGTTCCTTTTTTTCTACTCTCTCTCACATTATTTAGTCATTTTCAGAACCAAACGAGAAGATGTAAGTTACTAATGACAAACAAAAGAATTGACAGAGAATGCAATTTGAATTTGAAATATACACACACCTCTTGACAGGCTCGCTCAATTGTCTTGCATTCAGAATTACATTGTCCTTCAGAGTCTTGTTCCACCAGCTGATAAGTAAGAAATGAAGTTGGAAAAAACAACATCCAAGTATTACCACAAAGTCAAAGAAAGCACATGCAAAGGTGGGAGAAAATGGCACAGCAAATGTGAAACTGAAAACAAAAATTCCACGAGTCATTCATCAAACAAGTTGAGTCCTCTTACCTCCAGCCTATCTTCTTTCTCCACAATATCTATGCGCAATATCCAATCCGCTTCTACCTTTTTCAGATTACAAACATTCTCCGCTATCTCAATGATTTGGTACTCCGAGATCTAACACACATAAAATCATTCAATATAATATATACCACCAAAGAGAGTAAATATGTCTCTTATCCCTAATCAACACTCAATTTTTACGTTTGTTTCCTAATTGTCAAGAACAAAAAACAAAATGATTGTTTTATTATAGATTCAACATAAAACAAAAATTTAAGCCATTATCAAAAACAAAAGAAAAGAACCTTTTTGGGAGCGATCTCAGCTTGCTTGTTTTGAACCTGCTGATACAACTCTTTAGCGAGCTTCTCACACACTTGACACTTGATGTACGGAATGTCCTCCTTTCTAGCCACCCCCACCGGTTTCTTTGAACAGTGTGAAAGGGGAATCCATGCTGCAACCACCACTGTTACAACTACAACCCACAACACCCCCTTCATCTTCATCTTCCCAACACACGCTGTTCTGCCCGAAAGATCAATTTTTTCACCAAATTGGATGGTACAATTTGGTGGGTACGTGAGGTGAGTAACACCAAATAAAATAAAAACTCTTGTTATATACCCTTAAAATAAAGCTAAATTCTTGGTTTTGTTACATTCTTAAAAAACACATTTTTAGCTCATGTGATTGGTCCAGGTAAGCAAAAATATACTAGTTCCCACATTCTCCACCAATAAGATGAAAGATGACACGTAGTACTCTCTCAATTTTAAAGATTCAGATTTCAATTTTTCCAGTAAAAAAAATTCCAATTTTCTATATAGACCACGTTGGAGTCAAGGGTTATTCGTTCTGTTCCAACATATTTTAAAAAAATTTATCTTTATCTTTTTTTTATTTCTTATTCTTCTGTAAATTATTAAAAATATATTTTATAAAATAATTTAAAATTAATAATCTATGTATGTCTTAAAGTTTTGCCTTCCGTATTATTAAACTGACATTATAATTAATTGAGTTAACAAATCAATTATATTAAAAAAATAATTAATTTTAATATATATATCACTAAAATATTTAATATACATGTAAGTTTTACATATATAAATGATCAAAATTGTATAGAACTTATATATATATTAAAATTTTTAGTATTATATATATCAATGTTAATATTTTTTAATATAATTATCTTATTATTGAAAGAAAATCGCCTAAAATCCGATTCTAACCGGGCCCAAATCATACTAAAACGTAAAACCCTTTCTCTCATAAACCCTAGAAATATCAGTTTTGTACCGTTGAACACCGATTAAACATTCTCTCTACTTCTGCTCTAAATGGAGATCACCGGCTTGGTCCCTCTCGTGGGTGAGAACTACGCCCTCAAGCTGAAAAATTCCATGCAAGACCTTTTGGCCGAGATTCCTAAAGAATCCCCAAATTTTTCTCCTTTCGTCGATGCGTTTTACGAATTGATGCAAGCGAAGGTTGATTCATCCTTTGAGGTGATATGGGTCTACGCTGCAATTAACTTTCGTGGTCGTAACTCGGAGAAAGGTGATGCCTTGGATCGAATATTGGCCGCAAAAGACTTGTTTAAGTTGCTATCTGCGTGTTCGGCCTCTATTTGTGCTTCGAAGAGCATCGCTTTGCTGGCTCCTGTTGTTTTCGCGATGCACGGAGTGATTGTGGAGCTGTTTGGGAGGGAATTGATATTGAAGAGAGAGAAGAAAGCAATGAGGGAGGTGAAGTCTTTGGTGGATGTAGTTCTTGGGTATATAAGCATTTGCTGTGATAACAAGGTTTATAAGGAGGAAACTGATTCCGTGAATTTGATTTTGCCTTTTACTGATTTGGCTCGTGTTTCGGTGGACATGAATGGTGATGATGAAGGGTTTAAATCTTTGTTGCCTCTTGTGAGCGGTGATGTTTGTGGCTGGATTTGTTCTAGAGAGTTTCATGGTGGCTACTTGGGTGGTGCTGTCATCATGGAAGCGTTTTTCATGAAACTTTGCCTTTCTTTTCATTTGGTAACGTCAAGGGATGAGTTGGAAATGAATCTCAAGAGTTGGGCTGTTGGCTCAATATCTAGCTTTCAGAACATACACTTTTTGGGTCAGTAAGGATTTATATTTCAGTTTCCCACTACTTTCCTTATCCGTGTCAGTGTGACTTTAACTCCGTAAGTTTCTTGGCATTAGGTAAAGACTTATAGTAGTTCATGCAATTGAGTGTAGCAATAAAGTTATAGCTCTGCACTATATTGTCAAGGTCTTCCTAACCAGTGTCCTTATGGCATTGGTTATGGAACTAAAAGGAGAAAATATTTATTGTGGAAATCATAGGAGAGCGGAAAAAAGATCAGTGCAATTTTTCGCCTCTTAATAAAAACATTTATACTTTAAGTTCCTTAAACAATGCCCTTAGGGCACTGGTTAGCATTTGCCTAATGTTAATGTCCACTCTGAGATGCTTGAACTTCTATGGACCAAGTTTACTTATATCTTTGTGTGGTAACTTAGCTGGCTCATGGAAGAATTTCCATTAGAAGCATTTGATCATTTAATTTAACTTTTCTCTTGCTTTGATTCCCATTTTTCTAGTTCCTAATTTAATGTGGATTTATCTTTTGTGCAACCAGAGATCCTTATGAGAACGACAATAGAGACACCTTTGCCTCTGATCTCAATACTGGTTGGTATTTCATCCTTGTACATATTTGCCATAAGTTTATGGTTTCTTTCATATCTGCAATAAGTAATCATAGCAGACACTTGTTCCTATTTTTATTGCACATAAGTCCAACACCATAAGTTTATGGACTAGGGCTATCACTTGTACAATCCAGCTCTTCATAGACTTACACTTACCCTTGTTTATTTCCTGAGTCCATTTATCAGAATGTAGGGATTCTAAGTAGTGCTTCCTTCTATTGCTGTCTGTGCAGAAACCTGAAGATGAAATTCTATCAAGGAAAGTTCTATTTGATGCTGTACTATTGGTGGACTACCCTTTCTTCTATCTCAATGTCAAGTACATAAAAAACCTTACCTTGACCAGATTGATTGTTACTCACAAGGCTGTGGAGTATTTTAGGTATGATACTACGATGAATTAATTATTGTATTATACATATATAGTTCTCTCATTGTCCTTGCATAGCATAATTTCTAATTCTGTCTTTAATGTAGGGGGCTTGGTGATCAGAATAGAGCTGTCTCTTATATTAAGGCATTTTCTGCTTCTCGATTGCCATTGCAAATAATTAAATGGGTTACAAGCCAGAATGGTTTGGAGGAAAAAACTGGCAGAGCAAATGGATCCTCCCCCAGAGCTCTTATAAGTAAGTTGATCTGGCACTTATATTTTGGATTGGAGAAATTGTGCTCAATGCATTATACACCTAACATATTTCATCAATTCCTTGTGTTTAATTTACTTACTAGATTGGCTGCTGAGCCTTGAGAATCGAGGGATCAGAGTTTTCGAAGATGATGTTTTAAAAAGCCATGCTACATCAGGTCTTGATATTTCTCAAACTGAGCACCCAGCTGGTAACTTGGAGGGCAAGGTAGCAGATGATGACCTTTTTTATGTGGATAATATTGGGGAAGAGGGACATGCAGGCGACAATGATAAGCAAAACAAATTGATTAGTGATGCGTTTGTAGCTGCTGCCCAAACTATGAAGTTATCCGATAATGGAGCTCGAAAACGAAAAGGAAAACATAGTGAAAAGAAAATTAAATTTGTCAAATATGACCTCCATCAAAACTCTGAGCCAGTCAAAGCCAGTACTTTAGCCGCAGATGATAGTTCAAGTGGTGAGAGTGAAGTTGAGGATCCTGTTTCGGATACAGATGCATAAAGCTAGAATAACAAACTGTTATCTGTGTAATCATGTTATTTACCTACTCCAACTAGATACCACAGTCCCTTGTTATTATGTAGTGCATTGGAGGGATCCTTTACATGATAAGAGGTCTCAAGAGGTGGTGAGAAGTTGCATGCTGCCTCATCAGTTTTGTCAGCATTATGTTTCCCTGGTTTGTGAATTCAGTTCAGCAGGGCTCCAACAAGTTTAGTGCAGTCACGTTGCAGTTGCACTGACACTTTCTTAAGATGTTGAGTATTTCATTTTATTTGTATTTATGTTAGTAATGTGTTATACTTAAGACTGAAATTTCTTATCCACAATCCACAATTTGGAAGTGGACACGTCTTTTCCCTTTCTATCCTTCTCTCTGGCTCACTTTTTCTTTGCTTTTGACTTTGGATAATTTGGATATCAGGATATGCTACTAACTCCGGATGAATTTGCATAAAGGAAGATAAATTTATAGAATCTTAGATACTATTTAAATATTTAACCATTAACTAGTGGCCGTGGCGCTCTAACTCTTAATTGAACTGTTTTAAATTTGCAAGTGTCTCTTAATTTACTTTATTAGAAATTGTAACATTTTTATAACTAAATTGGTTTTTCTTTTTAATGGCAAATTAGATAGATGCACGGTAAATATGCAAATGTCTCATCATTTATTTTGCTAGAAAGGTTTGGAAAATGATTTTCTTTTGATGAATTGAAGTGTTAAGCTTATTATAGTAAGTTTCCTATGGTCCCCACCTTCTAAAAATATTTGCACTAAAGAAAAACTTACTTTCTATCACAATCCAACACTTACTAGTTACTATTTTATATTGCTTTGTTAGCGCATTGAAATGAAATAGTCTTGACGTTGAAGAGTTCAGTAACATAAGTTTAGTTAGTTAGGACAGAACAACTGTTAGGCGTTGAAAAGTCAAGAGATGAACTCGAAATGATTAAAAAATTGCTGGTGTGACGAAATATAGGAATGAGAAGGAAATTGGCATGGTAACTCTTCTTCATCTGTTGCTTTAAAAGCAAATTTGTTTAAAGTAAGATTATTCATTTTTCACTCTTCACATAGACACTTCAATTAGAAGAATTCAAATCTTAATGTACCGGATTATGAAAGATTATTCTTTTCTCGCTCTTCATTTATTTTTATTCATAAAACTCACGGATATCAAAAGGTCTATAATAATTCTCACATTGGATTATAACTCATTTAAGATTAAAGAAATGAATTAATATTGTAACAGAGAAAAATATAATGAGAGAATCAAAACGGAAGTTGGGTGTCTCGGTGAGAAATTAAAGAGATTTCTAACTGGGAAGGATGTGTTAAAAATCAGGGAGTCTCGGGAGAGATGCAAGATGGACTAAGAGGGTTCCTCGGGCTGTCACAGAAATGACATTATCCCATTAAAAAGTACTCCATTGGGACCAGCATTGCATGTGGCTGTTCCTCTGTAACCATTGATCCACAACCCTGGACCTGCCAAATCATTCATTCATTCCACTCTCAAACCTAGTTTTGCATAACATGTGTGCATGCATTCACAATTATTCCACGTACCTCGACCAAGGCAGTGTATCTCCTAGCAAGTTTTGAAGTCATATGAAGAGCCTCCGAATGGAAAGGAGAACTGTCCCCAAGAAAAATAAGCGTACCACATTTTAGTCTCTTCAATCCTTCCATTATATCAGGTCTCCTACGTACAAGTTGCTGCACGTAAATATGATAACTCGGTTTAAGTATAGGCCTGTTTAGATAAACTTTTCTACAAAGCATTTGTAGGAGAAGCAAATAACAAGGTAAAAATGAATCGAGTTTTTCTCATACACGAGTTTATTTTAGCTTGTAAAAGAAACCTGGTTCATTTTACTTCTTATTTTCTTCTCTTATAAGTGTTTGTGGATAAGTTTATCCAAATAGGACCTAAAATAAATAAATAAATATGGTGAAGCAAGTGACAACTATGTAGCAGCTCTTACTCATTGATAACCTGAAGAAACCGAAAGACATTGATGCCCTTTCTCTCATCTAGTAGCTGGAAACAAAACAAGAGAAAGAACCAGCAAAATGAGGTAAATGCAGCAGAGATAAGAAGAAAGAGTAAGGAAAAAAAAATTATATTTCAGCTATGAGGCAGCACAAGGGTAGGAACTAAATTAGCTTAGCACTTACTTTTCTGGAAGCTTGAACTATCTCTGATTCTGGAAATTCAGCATTATCACGAACTTCCTGTTACCAGGAAAACTCGTAAATACTAAATAAACAAGGAAATACAAGAGGGCTAAGATCCTTGCATTACAATACCTTGCTGAAGTACCGCTGGAGCAAACACTCTTTCAACAAGCCACACACACCATAGAAATATAGCAAATTTGACATCACCTAAAATTAGAAGCAGTCTTAGTTTAGTAAAATTATCAAACTAAACAACTCATGAATGCATAGTCTGCAGGCATTTGAAAGGAACCTTGTTATAAAACCATTCAGTCCAAGAAGGAGATTTGCAAAAGGGAGATACAAGTATTAAACCAAGAACACGCTCCCTATATTTTTTGGTCTGCATCAAAATAGGGAAAAATAACAAAAAAATAAGATTGACTTCATATCAAAACTTATTACCCATAATTAGGTTTTTAAATAATAAAAAAAAAACTACTAAGAATTGGTTAAACATCCCCCTCTCTTCAAAGTCAAATAAGGTACATACTGCAAACAGTGAAAGGATATAAGCACCAGACGATATTCCCATGCACATCACTGCACCAAGCCTGGACAAGGAAATAGTTCATGAAATCAGTAAAATATCACACACATTAGATTTTCCCAAAATATATGCAATGTTCTCTTGCTCCCTTTTAATTTTAGGGCATAACTATGAAAAGAACCACAAAAGATCGATCACTTTCTATGTTGGATGTGTTCTCAAATACACGGAACAATTTCAAAAAATGAAAGCTAACAATACAAAAAAATAAAACAGAGAAGTTATATGGTAGTTACCGAAAATAATTGAGATCCTCAATTATTTGATCTGCTAAGTCTTCAGCAGAAGGAACTGGATCATCAGGACAAATTGCAGCAGCTCCCAACTACAAGAACTCTTGTGGAATTTCCAGATAAACTATGTAAATAATAATATTCAGTTTTAAATGCAATAAAAAGTTCATTCAAGTAGATAAACTTGCAAATCTCATTCCCAGGAGGACTGATATGATATATGCAGAAGTTGTGAAGAAGCAAAGAAGCTGCCTCTGGACAGAAAAATAATCCTTGGAAACATGACATATCTGCCTCAATACATAGAAACAAAATAATGCCTCAGGTTTTCATATTAAATTAAGAGGATAGAATCAAACATACACATACAATCATTGACATGTCCAGAAACAACTAAGCAATAAATTTTAGAACAGCAGGAAGAAATTATGATTCCTGACATTTTAAACAAGAGTAATTGGCAGCAAGGAGAATGAAATGACTCCACTTACGATTTAGCGCTATATCTGGATAAGTGATCAGAGCTGGTTTTTCTTGATCCCCACAAACTATTACAGTTTAAATATGATGTTCCTGAAATAATATTCTTAAATTAGCGTATGAGAAAAATGCAGGTAGAAAAAAAAATGTGGAGGCAAAGAAGCATAAAAATTGAAGCAAGCTTTTGGAGTGAAAAAAGAACATCCCTCTAAAGCAAAGGATATCCTTTGTTTTGAGATATATATTTAAGTCAGGGATTGATTGAACATAGTACATAGTTATTGTAAATTTTTCACATTATCATTAATTTTCACTGATAAAAAAAGATATATTTAAATTATGTATAGAAAGAAAAGAAGTAATTATTTAGTAATGGTTAAATAATAGTAGAAGTGTTGGATGTTGGAAACATACATAAATGACACTTGTTCAATTCTATTCAACAACCAATTACTCACGCAATTCAAGAATTTAATAGAATTCGTTATTTTTGTTTTCCTGTTACTGTTTCTCTGAATGGCGAAGCAGAGGCAAGAAGACGGGAAGAACGACGTGGTCGATCACATGCCTCTTTCGCCAAGGAACTACTTGCCGGCGGCTTTGCCAAGACCGTGGTCACTCCTCTCCAACATGTCAAGATTCTCTTTCAGGTCCCTTCCATGCTTTCTTTCTTACCTTACTTCAATAACCCATACCTTTTCCTCTTTTCTTTCATCTTCAAAATTAAAATGCACTTACTCCACATAAACATATTATTGTAATTAGTATCTATCCAAGTGATTTGGTAGAAGTTATTAATGTGCTAAAGTTATGGTTAATCAGACTTTACTTTTCTTTTTAGCAAACTCCAAATTAGTTAGAGTCTTTTTCTCCCAATGAACCAGGAGAGTTAAGACAAAAAAATTATAATTAGTATTTACTTTAAAATTGATCAACACAACAGCTTAATTTTCAATTGACTCTTTTATTGCAGACACGAAGGGCCGAGTTTCAGAGCACAGGGCTGATTGGATCAACTGTCAGAATTGCCAAAACCGAAGGCCTTTTGGGTTTCTACAGGTTTTTCTGACTTCAATTGATCACAACAACAACTGCAATTTTCATGTATCAATTGAATTAATCATCTTCTTGGTCATGAATTGCAGAGGAAATGGAGAAGTGTTGCAAGGATTATTCCTTACGCAGCTATTCATTATATGTCATATGAGGAATACCGCAGACGGATTATACAAACTTTTACTCATGTTTGGAAAGGCCCTACCCTTGACCTTGTGGCAGGCTCACTCTCTGGAGGGACAGCTGTACTTTTCACCTATCCACTTGACTTGACTTGAACCAAGTTAGCTTATCAGGTAAAGTATCTTATCTTTATCAGCGGGATCTAAATCAGTTAGTTGAACAGCGTGAATTATTATAAATTTTTTGATATTGTCTCAAAAAGAAGTATCTTATCATCTCTTTATTGGGGGGTTAGAAACTGGAGGGAAAGGTTTTGCCATATGCATTCATTTATTTATACCAATTATTTGCATTAGAAACTGCAGATTGTTAGTCCAACAAAGTTGAATGCTTCCGGGATGGTTAATAATGAACAAGTTTACAGAGGGATCCTTGATTGTCTTGCAAAGACTTGTAGAGAGGGCGGCATTAGGGGTCTCTATCGTGGAGTGGGTATGACTTTAAATCACCATATATCTTTTGTATCGTATATCACTCTTGCATTGGTGATGCAACACTCTTCATTTTGTTCATGGCAACAGCTCCAACTCTTATTGGAATATTCCCATATGCGGGTTTGAAATTCTACTTCTGAGAGGAAATGAAGCGCCATGTCCCCGAGGAGTCCAATAAAAGTATCATGGCCAAACTCACGTGTGGATCTGTGGCAGGGTTATTGGGTCAGACCATCACGTATCCTCTTGAAGTGGTTAGGAGGCAAATGCAGGTAATTTACTTCATCTGATCATCCAGATAATGATTTGGTAGATATCAACATGGTACAAAGTTGACAACCGTCTGGCCAGGTTAAAAAACTCCTGCCATCTGATTATGCTGAATTGAAGGGGACTCTTAAATCTATTGTTTCGATTTCCCAAAAGCAAGGCTGGAAGCAACTGTTTTCAGGGCTGAGAATCAATTACATAAAGGTGATAAAAAAATAATAGCTTATTAATGTAACCGCCCGACACTCTAAAATCATTCTGTATAGCTAAGAGATGATTTTTGTAATTCAGGTTGTTCCATCTGTGGCCATCGGCTTTACAGTTTATGATACTATGAAATCATACCTGAGAGTTCCATCAAGAGATGAAGCTGCGGTTGAAAATTGAAATGGTAACCAACAAAGGAATCAGCCAGACATCCTCGCCGTAATAATATAAAATGATCCCCTTTCCATTTCAGCCTGCTAACAACCCCATAGACTTCAAACTGGCTTCTTCATCTCTGTGAATTTGACTGTTATTCATACATAATTGTAGCTGCACACTGCATTCTTTCAAGTTGTACGGCGAGATGGAGCTTATATTCCATCTCCAAATAGGATACAACATATACATCTGTACACCTTACCAAGGAATGACCCCTTTGATTAAGGTCTCATTCATTTCATCATTTGAAGAAACATTGCGTATGTTGTTTAGTTAGGACAAATCATGTACTTATAAATAAAAGATTAATTGACCCTTTTGGATGTGTAAGTAGAGAATCATTTAGAAATGTTGATATCTAATATCTCTTCACTGCATTTGGTTTATTCTAAGCACTCACCAGATTTCTATTACCTTCCAATTTTCGTGGGCTATTGTTGTTCTTAATTTAATACCCAATGGTAAATAAGATATCTACAAATTACTTCGGACAGAAAATGTCTTGCATATACTGCAGGATTCAACATCGCAATATACTCATGTTTGTATGGAAGTAAAGGTTGATCTTGCAAGTGTTACTATTTAAATAATGGGGACAGCAAAGAAAACTCTTCATATTCCATCTATAGGAATGTAGATGCTATCTAAATTCTAGGCTACAAGAAGCACATTTGTAAAAACGCAATATAGCATATTTCAGGAGCCAACATAAAAAAATATGCAGCATACCAATTATTGTTAGATGGAAATTTAGCACATTATCAGCCACTCAATCTTTACTGACAAACATGTAAGACAGATAGAAAGACACCACACAGGTCAATTCATAGATGGAACAAAAATTTCTTTGATCTGCCCGACTAAGGATTTGAACCTTACATTTTTGTCACAAAATAAGAAACAATCTAGCAGTACAGCATCAATCGATATATGTACAGTTGAGTACTTTTACCAACACTACCAATAATCTCCACAGGAGCATTTTCCATCTTTGAAATGATGGAATCGCTTGTTATCCCTAACAATTAGCTCCCTACCAACAATCTTTGACATGATTTTAATTGCATTGTGGCAGTCCCCACAGATGCGTAGGTTCTTGATGATTCTCAGTGTAGTCCTCGGTGGTGTACTGATGAGGCCATAAGCAATTGCCAAACGTTCGCTATGATATTGCAAGGCCTTCTCTTTTTCCTCCTCATCAATGTCATGGAGGACATATCTTGTATCCGGCACATAACCTGCTTCCCTCATCTGCCCACTCAAACCTCCCAATTTCTCATGAGCCTCTTCTTTATAGGGTATAGAATACCGATACTCAGTCACCCTATTCTTCTCCTCTAGCATGTTCATATCAGACTGCTTCTTTCTTGGAGGCGGGGGAAGTTTATCAGCAACGGCTTTTGAAGGATCAAGACATGTTAACACCTCCTCCGCATGATCTTCAAGATCTAAATCTCCATGTTTTTGTGCAAAATTTCGAAGAGACTCCCAAGCCTCAACTCCAAGCTCAATTGGTATCTTCTCAATGAACTCCTCAGCTTCATTCAACTGACCAGCATTCCCCAGAATGTTAATAACCTCCAAGTAATGCTCCATGCTAGGAACAATTCCATGCTCCTTCATGGACTCAAAGTGTAAAAACCCTTCTTCCACAGCTTCTGCCTGTGCACATGCAGCCAAAACCAATTCAAAAGTTTCCCCATCAGGTGGCACCCCTGCTTGCTTCATCTGCTGAAAAACCAATAAACCATCACACCCTAAACCATTGGCTGCGTACCCACCAATCATCAAATGCCACGAAGAGATGTTTCTCTCCGGAATTTGATCAAACACTCGGCGTGCATCCTTCACACTGCCACATTTGCAGTACATTCTGATCAATCTGTTGCTCAATTCAACGTCCCTACGAAAGGTCGATCTTCTCAGGAATTCATGGACCCTTTTGCCCGATTCAAGCGACCTTGTATGCTCACACAAATTCAAGAGCGCGAGATAAACGCGATAATCAGCAACAGCACCTTGACCCATGAGTTCCAATACTTGATCAAGGTTACCCTCTTCACACAGGGACACCAAGTCCACATTCAAGGGTAATGGGGCGTTTTGGTTTTGATGGTCGAGCTGCAATTTCTGTTCATTGGGAAGGTTCCCCTTACACAAAGGAGGGATTTTGTGAGTGGAACGACTGTTGTTGGTGCCGTTTCGGCGCCTGCTGGCATTGGGGACCACGTAGGCGCAGAAAGGAATGGATGAAGAGGAATGGGTGAAGACTGCGCGTGGAATGGAAGCCATTGATGTGTGGAGTTTGAGTTCCATGCTTTCTGCTCTGTTAGTGTTCCAGTTCCAGCAGTTATCGCTAATAAAATATCTGATTTATCTCTCCCCACAAAAAAATGATCAAAATTACTGTTTTTGACAAAATTCAAGACAAACTTGTCATTTTCTTTTTAATTCAAATTACGTTTTATTTTCTCAATGATAAATAAATTAGGTTTTTATTAACCTACTTGATATTGCAGTCATCAAAACATAAAACGATTGTGTATATATGTAGACAAGATTTATATAATGAAAGTTATTCTTTTCAAAAAAATATAATGAAAGTTATTTTTATATGAATATATGACGTATACTTTTTTTTTATAATGATATATGTAGTATACTTACATGATCTATATGGTGAAAGTTTATTTTATAAGAAAGTGAACTATATAGTTCTATTCTACACAAGTTGTCAGGATTTAAAAAAAAAAAACTAATTTTAAAAAGTTATATGATTTTGAAAAAACTAATGTGATTTGTACTTTTAAATCTTTACCATTTATAATAAAATACAAATATTAATGTTTATTTCTCTTATTTTCGTATAAAATTTTATACTATATTTTGATTTGTGGTAGATAATGAAACAGAATGAATTGAAAGACGATAGGAACAAAATAAAAGGAAATAAAAATGTCAATTAATTATTTAGATATTTTATAATGAAATGAAATATAGACTCCAGTCAATTGTTTGAAAAAAAAAATGAAACAGTACGCGTTATCAAATCTCAATTCTTATATCATTCGTATCTTAAAAACATTTTATGTTTTATTTTCTTACTTTATATATATTTCTCTCATTTATATATTTTTATATTAAGTTAGACACAATTATGCACTTCTCTCATTTATATATTTCCACGTCAATGGTGGATGATGAGAAATCCAGATCGAGTGTGAAGCACACATTCAGATTGATGGCTTAAATGTTTGAAATTTATAAATTTTAGAGCTAAGAAAATAGAGAACAGTTATAATCTTCGAACCGTAGGAAAGAAAAATAGCATTGGCATTTGGAAGTACGGGTATCTGAGATGCTAGTGCTGGCATAATGGGCACATTTTCTAACAACCTAAGGAATTGGTTCTCGTTATGATCATAAAGAAAAACAATCATTACTTGTACGGTACAGATATGGGTTCTCGGTCTCTGACTTGGGTGCCCTTATTGCTTTGGCAGTGGACACATTTGTTCTCATTCCGACACCTAGGACGATATCGGTTAATTATGAAGTATCGACATCGACATGAATATCAGATTCGATACAGATACAGATACGTGGACATATGTAATGTCCAAAATATAGAACGGGTGTCGTGTTGATGTCGAACACTGACATAGACACATGTCGGACACCGAACAAGATAAAGGACTGAAGTGTCCGTACTTCTTAATCTGTTAAAGCTGAATACTCGAGGTAGGAGATTATAGCTGCCATTGTCTGCTTCATCTAACTTGATTGATTTAATTTGGATACCCACTTGCTTCTGAGTGAAAGGTAGAAGCGCTCTGGCCATATCTGAAAGTGTTCTAGTGCCTGAAGCAATTTGATGTAGCTTTTGAAGAATATCATCAGGCCTCCGGATACCATTATTGCTCGTGCTCCATGCATAATCAAATGTGCTGAGCAGCTGAGTTTCTGTTCGCAGGGCATCTTCCTTGTTTTGCATCTGTTCAACAACAAAAAAGTATTGTTTACTCATCAATTTTTTTTGCATTTCTTATTCTGTAAGATGCATATGTGCATTTCTTCAATCTTGAATCCAAAATTTCACAAAATGCAACCGTCACCATCAAGTGTTAACAGTATTTTCCAAATAATAATTCACATCACTTCATCAGATACTAGGATTTCTCACAATAGACCCCATTTTACCAATTGAGCTTTGGCCCCATTCGTGTAGATAAATTATGCCGGTATGAAAATGATGAGCACTATATCTCTGTAATTTGTAACTAACATATTAAAAAAAGGGTCCGCAACGGTGATTTAGACAGCAAAATTAAGGTTTTTTAATTGGTTGTGACCGCAATTGGAATGTATTGTAAGACTTAATGTTTTATGTGAGAAGTATCTCACTTATTAAAAATTAATTAATAATTATGGACGAAATGGTAAATGAGATATGCGCATAATTGAAACAATTTTTAGAGATAATTATAATTTGAAGGAAATAGTGATTTTCAAGAGATTGATACCCACTAAGTGAAAACAAAATTCTCTTCTTGAAATAAGATATAAGAGTATTTTTTCAATCCTAGCTCTTACCATCATGCAAGATAAAGAATAAAAAAGAGTCAAGGGAGATAAATTTTGTTTTCTTCCTCTCTCAAGAAAACCAAAACACAATAAAGATTATGTGAAAGTTTCCTTATGAAAAAAGGTGCATACTCTTCTGTTAATTGTGAAAATCATTGATTTTAAGATCATGTTTGATTTTCTATTATTGTGATCCTAGAAGACTATAAAAATTACATGTATCATTCACATTTATCCGTGATATCAACAAACACGACGAAACCGCAATTGGATCTATATCGGTCGCGATATCAACAAATTAACCGCAACCGCAATTGGGACCTATCGATCGCATTTGTCTTCGATTTTTGGTGATATCAACAAACAAACACGACCAGGACAGATATTTAAAACCTTGATTGTTTGTAACTAAAGAAATATGGACACATGAGAAGATTGATGAAATGTACTTACAGGAGCCCATCTATAAAGGATTGAGAATTCTTGTGAAAAGACTTGGTGAAACAAGGGGAAAGAGGAATCATTCAAGTGAGCCCCAGTCATACCGTAACGCTGTAGTCGTGCTCTCACATTTTGAGCTTGTCCAAGGTGAACCACCACTATGCAGTTAGGGGCAAGCTTGTGAATTTCACGCCCTGACACTGATAATTGTGGGAGGTTATGAATCCTGTAGCTTGAACACCCTTCTTTCCTTTGGAATGGTCTTCCCAGTCACAAGGGCCAATCAGAATCTGAAATCAAACCAAAACAAACCAGTTTTTTGGAAAGCTCCATTTTGTAAATAGAGGCACAACTTCATTTTTAAAGTAACTCTTCAAAAATTATAATTAATTTTGGTCAAAAATTAAAAGGATATACAATGTGAATTTAACATGATTTATTTCATATTTAAGGTCAAGATTTGAATCTTGAATTATTTGATTAAAAGACACAATATCACTTTTTTAATTATTTTTATCATTTTAATCCTTGATATTATATGTACTACTTTAACCTTTCACTATATTAAAATTTTACTTAAGTCTTCAATTTGAAAATAAAACGTAAAACTTATAAGTGCATTTCCTAAATAATAAGACACAAAAAGGAAGATTGATATATAGTGTAATAATGGATGGAAGAAGTAGAAAATAAATGTGAAATGTAACATGGAAAATTGAAGTAAAAGGAAAAATTATTTAAAACATTGAATAAACTACTAATTTCATCTTTGAAATATTTGTCTCTCTCTTAAATAATCTCTAAACTACACAAATTATATAAGTAATTTCTGAAAGTAAATAATCTCTTAAATCTTAGTAAATAGTCTCTCAAGTATTGGAAAATTCTTCAAAGTAATTCACAAACTTCAGCAAAATATATTAACTTAAAAAATAAATTAAAGAATATTTATTAATTTATATAATTTTGTTATGAATTATTTAGGAGAGAGAATAATTCTCAAGGGACAAATTAATGATTTAATCTAAAATATTTGTACACTTAATCAAATGATTATATATAAGTGATTAATGCATTAAAGTTAAGATTAAATCGTTCACTTATAATACGAATTATTTCCTTAACGGAAATAATATTTTGTTAAAATTTACTTACATTCATTTGATTTCTTGGTACATGGTACACTAAAGGATTAAATAAAAAAAAAATATATTTTTAGATGAAATCTAACCATCACTTTCTATGTATAAGTTAATGATAACTTGAAGGTACATTTCTTAAAATTACTTAGCCAAATTTCAAATTAATTATTATAGTTGTAAAAAAATTATTTCATTTTGTGTGTATAGTTATTGGACACACAAAAGCGCTACGTTATCAGTGATTTATTTTTATTCGACAGAATATGCATGTATATAAAACAGACAGACAAAAAAGAGTTAATATTAAATGACGTTTTAGTTTAATGAAACATAAAATCTTTTATTCTAATTCTGTCTAAAATAAATAATTAATATGATGGTTTTTCAGCCATCAACAAAGCTTTCCATATATTTTGTGAGATAATAAATAAATAGAATTTGGGCTATGTCTGTGTGCGTGGTGCTGATGGTGAAAAGCAAAGCAAGGATGTGGTGGCTCCTTCTCTTGTATGTTCAAATATCTCGCTTCTTCTATCTCTTGATCTTTGGATTTGTGCTTTGACTGTGAGTGATGGTAGATGTTGCAGAGGGGGAGAAGTTTGATCCTTATGCTCTTAATTGTTATGCCTTTGGAATTGACAAGTGAAAACATAGGTGTCCATGTTCTCCCCTATTATTTTCTTAGCCTCTGACTTTGTCGCTGCTTGTGGTAATGGTCCTTTGCCTAAGTTTAAAGGTTCATTGACCAGTAATATTTGTATCACCACCACAATTTTAAACTTTGGTGTTGACCAAAAGAAAGTAAAGTAGCTTCTGTTTTGAAGTCTTGGATACCGGGGGGGATGAAGCATGTAGAACTTGACTTGGTGTCTGTTTCCCACACTTAAATGTGTATTTCTAATATGTATTACACTTTATATCTTATTATATTGTGCAATGCTAAGATGCAGTCTTCACATAAATATCAATTCAAATTGTCAAGTGGAGCTAATAATGTTCTACATTCATCAACCGTTTTATGCTTAGGGTGTTTCGATTGGTCCCTTTTGTTCTGTTAGTGCCTCTGCAAAGCTGGGGAATGGCTGTCAACTATATCCCGGAAGCCATGTTTTTGGAATTAGATCACTGTTTTCTCTTAAGGTTCTGCTCTGCTGAATAGTATTTGTTTTGAACAGTGGTGCTGTTGGTGATGATCATCCTGGATGTACCGTCATTGGAAGCAATAACACAATAGGATATCACGCTGTGATTGGTGTCAAATGTCAAGACATGAAATACAAGGTATGCATCACATTAACTAGCTGAGGTTTTTATATTTTTAATATCATGCTTTTTGCATTGACATTGCTAACTCTGTTGTCAACGTACACAGTTGTTCCATAGACTGTGATTAATGAATTAGGAATCATGCTGTCATTGTTTATTGTATTATAGGTATAACTATTAACATTTCCTTTAGTAAGGAAGATAAAATATTGGGGCAAAGAGCGTGTGTTAGTGTGTGTGTTGAAGTTAATTAATCAATCAACTTGACTATATTTTAAATATGTATTGAAGAAATATTGACAGCTAAGTTTCTTTTCTTCCCTTAATTGACAAGGTGCGTGTTAAGGAACTGATCATAGTAAAATCCTAAGCTATCTGGACAAAGTGCATGATTGATTTTGATTTATATATCTTAACATTGTCTTTTTCTGGCAGTAGTGCTCATTAGTATGCACTTATTTTTCCTCTCTGACATTACTATTTATTGATGTACTCCATTTCCGTGTGGGATCTATTTATTCAGAATATCTTGCTATTTGCACTACACCTTTTAACTAGTTATGTATGGCATTCGTATTAACCTATATATGAATCACTTTCATTGTATGCACTCCTGTTATAGGTAGCAAAATCATATCATTCATGTCTGGCTTAATGTCAGAAAAAATATAATCTTTTAATTGTGCTGATCATGTAGCCAGAGGATGAATGTTACCTGGAAGTTGGACATAATAATGACATTAGGGAACATTCTTCAATCCACCGATCTTCAAAATCAACCGATAGGACAGTAAGAAGATGGCTTCAGTAATTTTTTATAGAAAAAAACCTCAGAATTTTTAGACACATAAAGGCATATACACCTTTTCATATTCTCACCATGATCATATGATTAGGTTATTGGTAATGCCAATTTTATAATGGGATCTTGTCATATTACCCATGATTGCAAGATTGGTAACAACAATATTCTTGCCAACAATACTCTTCTAGCTGGGCATGTTGAAGTGGAAGTAAGTTCTAAAAAATTAAAGTCACTTTTTTTATGATAAATTCTGTTTTATTGATTTCTTATGTTTTAAGCATAGAATTAGAAAATTAATTAAAACTCTTCATATGTAGGACTACGTTCACACTGCAGGTGTGACTGTTGTTCACCAATTCAGTCATCTTGGCTCTTTCTCTTTTCTTGGTGGTGGTTCCGTGGTAGGTTTATCTTTTTTATCTTCATGGTCTTGAATCAATCTGTTTTGTAACAAGGGAAATGATTGTTATGCAATTATGTAAGTATGCTACTGTACACTGTACAAAATCTAAGGCAGTCGGCAGTCAGCACTCAGCAGAAGTTTAAGTAGTATCTAGTTATCTAGTAGTTGGTACTAAACTTATAATGGCTGTGAATGGTGAGGAGTATGTGAGTAATGTGTAACCTAAAAGTCTGTCCACCACAATTAAGATCACTTCATATCCTTTAGACTTGGGAAAATTTGATAGGGACTTAAATTTCTGAGCGGGACCAACAGTATCAATTACTGTAAACAACAGTACTTCTGTAATAGTGGATCTGTTCTCAACTTCGGCATTCAGTAACTTTTATTTATCACTGAGATGATTTCAACAAAAGTTTATTTAAAAATGGATTCTGGCACATAGGGGCAGCCATCTTTGGAATGTATTACATCAAATTGCCCTTATTGAAGAACTTGTTAAGACAAATACTTTTACAATGCCAAATTGATTTACAACTACTCAGGTGTGCAACTACATTTTCATGTTCTTACACAAATGAAGGTTTCACAAGATGTCCCAAAGTACATGATGGCAGCCGGAGAAAGAGCTGAGCTTCGTGGTCTAAATTTAGTCGGCCTTACTCGATGTGGATTCAGCGTTGCAGAGGTTTATGCTCACAATTTTCAAATTTAGTTGTCCTCAATTTATATTTCATCACAACTAACCAATTTGCTTGGGTAATGTTTCAGATCAGGAGCATGAGAGCTGCTTATCGAAAGATATTCATGTGTGTTGATGCAAATGCTGTGTCTTTAGAAGAAAGGCTTGCAGAAGTGGTATTGTTTGTGTTCGTCTATTTCTTTGAGGCAGTTGGTGATGTATCTAGTGTCTTCCTTGGGGGTGGATCTAATCTTGTGGAAAACTTATTCTGCAGGAGCAGCATGAGGAATTGGTTCATGTTCCTGCTATGCGTGCTATGTTGCAGTCTATTCGCAACTCCTTTGCTGAAAATCGTCGCGGAATATGCAAGTTTAGACACTGGAATGCCTCTTGAAGCATGCTGAGGTCATGAGGTTAGTTAATATTTTATTTTTTGTGCTTGCCATGCTCATTAGATGCTCGAATATGTATGTTTTTAACATCAATTTATAACTAAGAAACAGAAGTAAACCAGTATTTAATTTTAGTAAAATAATTATAAAAATTTGCAATTTTGCATATGTCATGCAGTTCTTTTCTCTCCATCAAGAAGCCTACGGGAAACGTTTTACGATGGAGCAGTTCTTTTCCTTGTTATAATCTTTGTAAGAGTTGTATTATTAAGCGATTGTAGGAAGTGAGAAATCGTTGTGAATCTCGAATTTTGTATAGGTTCAGATTTGTATACTTAACTCGGGTCAGGAATCTCTACCTTCAACTTATTCTCCACACAATAATAGACTAGTCTTGCGTAAAATTTAGCCTGAAATGAATAAAATTTCACAGTAGATGATTTCTCGGTACACTAATTTGTTGCATATAGCTAAAATTGCAACAACAAAAAAAAAAGAAATAGAATTGCAAAGCAAGCTAAAATATCAACAATGGATTGTACCCAGAAGCTGAATGCAGGACCGAAAACATTCTATACATCATTCCCACAATAAAAAATCAATGTATTACGTATATGTATTTTATCGAGTAGGGGGAAATGTTTCCACAACTGCAGGCCGATGGATGAAATCTCAAACATGACGTCTCAGTAGCATTTGAAAAGTACATCAATACTACATTAAATGTGTGCTCTGATACTATCAGCTACACCAGCAGCAAGCAAAAGGTATCCTCTGACGGTGCATATTTTGCTCTCTAAATGAGTTATGCATCAACCACCTGAAAACCTGAAATGGACAAAAACTAATGAACCCCACCACGGCTTTCCAATATAACAAAATGATGCACATGACACCAAAATCAGGAAGGAACCTGTCATAGATTTACTCGTCATTTTTTCAAAATATTGATAGAACTGAGACAATTGGTGAATTATAGCATGTGCAATGAAGATCTTGCATGAAAAACAGTATATTCTAGGATGTTCGGAAGGAAATCAAAGCATGAATGTCTCACTGAATCTGCACCCGCCCTTAATGAACTTGGGCTGATGTTCAACAATCTATAGACATTTACATGCTCATATTGGAATTGAATTGAAATTTACAATGACAGTGAAATTATGCGGTATCATACCTAACGCAACTTTTTTACACGTTTAGAGGGTCGTGCTGTCTCCTTTTTTGATTCCTCTGGAGTTTTTAAGTCAATATATGGCTGAAACGATCGAGACATAGGTAAAGTATCATCAATTAAATCAAAGCACTGATATAACCTATTCTCACTTCATATTTATATTTTAAGTAAAGGCATCTGTTGTCCAAGGTTCAATGTACTGTTGCCAACTAATGTGATTCATTATTGAAACAGATTGTATTCCCCTAAAGATATTTACATTCCCAAAATCAAGAATCTGTAAGCCCTTGTCCTCTTTTGTCTCACAGAATTAAGGCTTCATATTTGTAAATTATATTCCGCTATGTGTTTGATCCATTTTCATTACCAATACCATATGTTTCTCTGTTTGATGAAACAGTGATTAGTTACAAAATTTTGAAGAATGGTCCAACTTGACTAGATTAAAATTATGAAGTAGCTTAAAAACTTTGTACTTGGCTTCTCTCAAGTGAGTTCGTACACTTTAGAAGAGATAATGCATAGTAAAACCAACGATTGAAATATTTTTTGTTAATCATGTATATGTATTTTGTTACAATCTTAATGATTTTTCAATCAACAATTATCCCCCTGTTTAAATGAACTTCTAAAATAAGTACTTATAAGAGAAGAAAATAAAAAAAATATATATATAATTGAGCTTTTCCCATAAGGTAAAATCAACTCATACACTTCAGGATTTGGAGAAACTAATTAACTCATACACTTCAGGTTTTGGAGAAACTAGACGAGGAGCTTCTATAAAAGTTCAGTGCATGGTTTTAAATAGCATTCCGCAACTGCAATTGCGACTGCAATGTTAAGGTATTTTAACTTTACTGCAATGCAATCGCAACCGCAATTGTGGTCACATTTTTCCGTAATTACCTGCAATATAAATGTTTTTCTGATTCACCGCAACAATGCAATCGCAATTTAAAACCATAGTTCGGTGTATAAGTTAATTTTAATTTAGGAGAAACTCATTTTATTCTACTTTCTTATTTTAAAGATAAGTTTATACAAACGGTTTCTCGACACTTTTTCTCCTTATGTACACTCCTCACGTGTAGTCAGGTGAATTTTTTTATTTTTTTTTGCCAATGCTAAACAAAGTCACAACTCGGTTTCTATTTCCTGACAGATACGACTCATCTGAGGTAATCTTATAACACTATAATGTTATCAATTTAATAAGAGAAATATGAAAGTAAAAGAAAAAGCATTTGCATTTGAATTTGCATTTACCTCTTCCCATTTAGTTTGAAGTTCCAAAAGCTCTTGACAGTATGCAAGGCATTCGGCATGGTATACCGCAGCTAAGTCTTTGATCAAGGCCTTCCTCTTGATAATACCAACCGCTTCAACAACAATTGAAAATTAGAATTATCAAGCCCTAAACTCAAAATTTCAATGAAAAACAGAAATCGTAAGATGTGACGATGAGAGAGAAAGAGAAAGAGAGATACTCACTTCGACTAGGATCAAACGACAACGTAGGATTGGAAGGTGGTGGAACTTTCTGTTCTTCCGCCATAGCTTGCTGCTGCTGCTATTCCTCTCATCTCATCTCAACTCAACCTGCTGCGGTAGTTTCATGTAGAGTGGCTGAATCTCTTGGGCTAACAAATGGGCCATAAAAAACTCTTGGGCTAAAGAAAGATCCTTAATTTTTTTTTATTACTGTTCAAATTTTGTTTTGGTTAGAAAATAAAAGTTCCCTTTGGATAATTGTATTTTTTTTTTTGGTCATAATTAGGGGAGATAAATATAGTTTGATAAACAATTATTTCCGTTAAGAATCAATTTAACTTATTATTTTGTACATTAATTAATTATATTCAATCACTTGATTGAACAATTGTATTTGAAATATCTATTTTTTTTTGTTTTTAAGATTATTATAAAATAAAAAACTTATCATATATTGAGAAATTATTAAATGGGTTATAATCCTTTTCTTTCTCGTAAATTAAGAAATATGAGTAAATGTTAGGTAGAAATTGACCAAAATCATATATATATATATATATGAATGATTGGGTGTAATTCAAGGTGCGATTAAGTTGAATGATAATGGCTCACTAGCTGCTAGCTAGCTAGTCATTGGTAATATCAGATGAAAACTACCAAGATGATTGGAACAAGTAAATTATTTCATATTAGTGTCTGACATGCACATACGAATGGACTGTCGAATACAACTCCCAGTTTTCTCATCTGTATAAAGATTATTGCCTAATTTGTGTTGCTTTTGACTTGAGCATAGCGATGTACTTGAGAAGATGCTACCTCTTAGCAAGATTAGAAGGCCACACTGCGTTAATGAGGAATCAAGCATTAAAAAGTTGCATGATTATTCCCATTTAATAAACACACATGTTATCATGATCCTTCACTTCCTCCAAGTGGTGTGCCTTTGGATATTGAAAAAAGATGTAAGGCTACCAGTGCTCTTAATATATATAATGTAGCTAGCTGTTACAAATTTAGTGGCGTGTAGAAACTAAGTGCTGATACATTGGACATTCGGTAAAAAAATTATTCAGCTACTGCATTTTAGTGATGTAATCTATCTTTTCAGCTTAAGTGGGCACAATGCCCCTATAACTTTCTCTGATATAATATGATTGATGATCATAAAAAATGATGTGGAAGATTTATTATTAAAGATGTGTCATTGTATTATATCTTTGATTGATGATTGATTGCGACCTATGAACCAACCTAACCCGTCCTTTAACTTTTTTTCTTTTTTTTTTCTACATCCTATGTTTTGAAAACCCGTCCTTTAACTTTTTTTTTCTTTCTTTTCTACATCCTATGTTTTGAAAGTGTGGTGCTTCTTTATCCATGCATGATACCATCGACTAATTATGAGTGTTTGTTGTGGCTTATGATCAAGTGTATTGGTTTGGTAAGATGATATTATACGTACAAAAAAGCTAACTAGTACTGTACTTTCACTAAAAATTTATACACTTGAGCACTCAGCAAGTGGATTGTAAAAGTTATAGAAAAACTTGTTCTCAACTTGTTTGAATCTAGCAAACCAAATAAATCTCTTCCTATTTTTGTCTAGTTTCGAAAGGATGAAAATTTCTGCCAATCTCCCAAACTACTCTCAGTCAACAATTATCTAGGAAGTTTGTGAAGAAATGTGTGATTGTATATTTCTTCTTGATTGAATCCTTGGCAAAAATGATTCGGTTGAGATGATCAAAATTAAGTCCGGTTTCTTCCATCCACCTGAATCCTATTATGCTTCTGTGTCCACACGTCGTCCTCTCATTCTCTTCTTGTTCACGTCTTTCACTTCTAGTTAGTGGTTCTGACAAGGTTTTAATATCCCAGACAAATGCAACTGATATTACTGTCACAGACAGTTAAAACCTCGATGTTGCGGCCCAAATCATGATCTCGTTAATTTTTTGAAATCTTGCTTTCTGATTTGTGTATGAACCCCCTAAATAAGTTTTTCTACTGGGTTTCTATTTCACCCCTCGTTTTTAGGTGGAACAAAATTTGTACTCCTTTGTACGAATAAAATTTGCTTCAACCTTTTCAAATAGAAAAAAACAGTATATATAGTACGTAGCAATTGGTATTGTTGAAAAAAAGTATGATTTGTTATGGCAAGTGGGCACAATAGTTAAGTTTTTTCTACACATAAATAAAACAAACCCCCTGTTGAAATGTTGTCTAACAGGAGTGGATGACCGGATGGACCAGTTAGTGTTCAAATTACCTCCTTATATTGAGAGGTCTCATGTTGCCGAAACCATAAATTAACATTTAAGCAACGTGTTGTGGGCATTTCCTTATAATAATTTATAGTATCAAATTTCTCTGAATACTATAATTATTATTAATACGAAATCTTAAAAAAGTTGAAGAGATAGCTATAACTATGGCGACTAGAAGACTAATTGTTATTATTTTTGTTTGAGAAATCATATTCAGACACCCTTAAATATCAAATTTCATAAATATCTTTAATTTCTTATTTTTTTTTTTATTACATCATATCATATCTCTCTCATATATATATTCCTTCCCCTCTCCGTCTCTTTATGTGTCTATTAGCATTGGTTGTCCATTTATTTTAATCCTTTTTTTAATGAGGGATAATAATTAGACACCAACAAATATCAAACACCTTGTTAATACTTCAATTTTTTTATTTATATCTTATTATCACATCATATCATTATTTATAATATTTATATTTTTTTATTTTTTCTATTTTTTTAGGTGTCAATTAGTATTTGAGTGTCCATTTTTTTTTATAGTGATCTTCTAAGACATTACTGATGACCGAGTTTAGGAATAGATAACAAATAGTATCCCGTCAATAACAGTATCTTACCTTACGAGAAGATTCCTTCCCATGATAATGCCAAATGAGTCTCAGTAGTTAGATCATAGATGTCCGAATGGACACTGCTGCAGAAATTAGAAGAGTGAAGTAAACAATCCTCAACTTGGCTTCGAATTCTATAATTATTATTAAACGCAGGCAATCTCTATTGAAATTCTTAATAATTAAGTTGGCCCAGATTTAATAATAACATAATACATAAACCCAATGTTTTAAAAATTGGATCCATCATCAAATGGATTGAATCAATAGCCAATGAATCACTTATAAAATCGATTTGACTTGATATATATTAAAAAATATAAAAAATAATATAATTAAATAACTAATATAATTTAATCACTTAATATTTTAAATTTAAAATTATGATTATTATGAATTACCTAATATGTCAAATAACAACCAACATTTATTTTAATACAAGTTTATAAATAAGTTTCAAATACAAATAAACATTTAATATCTTAAAAATAATCATAAATTTACAAAAAATAACTTCAAAAAAAGTTCATAATTTTTAATTTTTAAAAAAGAATCATATATTCTGTTTAACTAAAGATTCATCCCAATTCAATGAAAGATTTGATGAGGAATATTTCTTAGCCCTCTTTTACTAATGAATCTCAGATTTTAATTATGTTGCAAAACCATCTGCATGGCGCTTTTAAAACATGGTGTGATATGTCTAATATTGGTTCTAACCCCCTTTTCTATAATTTCTTCACCCCCTTTTCCTTCTCTTCAAGGACTAATTAACCAAAATGACAAGTCTTTACCAAATCCAGGTTCTATCCATGGCGAGGCGAGGACCAATTAACAGGTTAATCAATTGCATGCTAATCCAATGAATTCTCTTAGAATAACCTTGTCTTAGTTGATCAGGAAATCTTTCCATCTTGTCTTATATATATAAAAAAATGATATTTTAAATTTAACGCTATGTTTTTCTTTCTCTTGCCTCTTTTTTATGAGAAATATTACTTGATATATCACGTTTTCATAATCCTAATTAATTTCTATGTTACATGCTGAGTATTTTAAATTTACAACTAAAACTTAACATCATTTAATTATGTGTCATGAATAGATTAGTTGAGACCATGATAATCTTGGATTTTGTAATATAATTTCTCAATTTTTAAGCTTACTCTGTAAGACTGTAACCATTGATATATTATTTATCTATTTGTCTTTTTCAAAACAAAATATGTTAATCTCTGATTATAAAAATGGTGTATATGAAAAAAAGGGAGCATGAAACATTCATTTTTCTCTAAAAAAGTAGGTCCGGTGCTTTATCAAATAACGTTTGAATAAAGAGAGTCCAAAAGAGGGTTTGGAGCTTTCCAGAAAGCAAGGTTACATTTGTTTCTGACTTTGAACAGCATATTGAGGAATATCTATTGACTCATCACTAAAGGAATGCTTTCCTTGGATTTGGTTATAACCGATCCGCACTTTAAACATTCAAATATAAGTTGGATGAAATCATGAAATATAATTCTCGCGTCCCCTTCACGTTCCTTGGATTTTACACTCTTTTTTTCCTTAAATATGATTAAGGTATTTAATAAATGATTAAATTTTATTTTGAATCGCTAATAATTTTTATTCAAACTCAGAACAAAAGTTTAATATACTGAAGACTCAAAATAATAATTTTTTTTCTCAAAAACTCAAAATAAAATTCGATTATTTATTAAAAAATTTAAACATATTTAAGGTTTTTTTTCTTAAGTGTGATTTTGCGCATTAACTTGTGTTGAGCAAGAGTTTATTTATGTATACTGTCATATATATGGAAATAAAAATACACATATACATATATATATGTTTAATTTTTACATATGATTACTTTTAAACTAATTACTATAAAAATTAATAAATTTTTAATTATATAATTGGTCCGATCCACCATCACACGAGTTCGGGATAAACCAAATCATTTTCAAAGTACACTAGGTAAATATTTTCGTGTTTAATCATGAAGAATTAATTAATTAATTGGCAGGCCTATATATATTGGTCCGATGAACGAAAAGCACTAGAAAAGTACATACCTGTACAGATGAGTATATACTATATACGCATCACCCCATCATCATGTGTGTCGTGTGTAATCCCAGAAACCACAAATACTCAAAAAATAAAATAAGGTATATATATCATCATGATTTCCTTTTGTGTATAAAAAGAGGAAAAGAATAAATAAATATAAAAGAATTCTAACAATAAACTCTGTCCATCCAATTAATTTCTCTAGCTAGCTAGCTAGGTGTGCTTCCAATTTTCACAAACCCCACATCTCACTCATCATCATATATAGCACCAAACATATATCTGTTATTTCTGCTCTCTTTCTTTCAATAAATTAAGCTCCCTCTCACAGCCGTTGAAGGGGAGAATGGGGAGAAAGTGCTCACATTGTGGAAACATAGGTCATAATTCCAGGACCTGTGCATCTTTCAGAGCAACTAATTTTGTAGGAGTTCGTCTTTTTGGGGTTCAACTAGCTGACATATCATCAACCTCTTCTAATTCTCTTTCCATGAAGAAAAGCTTTAGCATGGATTCCTTTCCCTCTTCGTCCTCTCCATCTTCCTCCTTTTCTTCCTCAAGAACCTCTATTGGCTATCTATCAGATTCAGATGGCCTCATTGTTGGAGCACAAGAGATTAGGAAGAAAGGTATATATGCTCACATTTGTAGATCTCTCTTTGTCAAAAGGATAACAATGATAGTCGATATTAATTAGGAAAGTAGGAAAAGGTTGCAGCTAACAAAAATTATTTATAACTAGTTTTAATTTGTCTTGTCATATATATATATATATATATATATATATATATATATATATATATATATATATATATATATATATATATATTCCTCAATTATTAGCTAGGTTTAATTGTTTTTATCTATTTTGTTTGAATACATTTCATCACTCATTAAATTTTGTTGGTTGTTATGGATTTGTTATCCCATGGAAGTACTATATATTTAATTTCGTTAATTTTTGCCGGGAAAAGTCTCTGATTCTTGTGCTTACATACATGATAGGAGTACCATGGACAGAAGAAGAGCACCGAACGTTCCTTGCTGGACTTGAGAAGCTGGGAAAAGGTGATTGGAGGGGTATCTCTAGAAACTATGTGACTTCAAGAACCCCAACCCAAGTCGCTAGCCATGCTCAGAAGTACTTTATTCGCCTTGCAACCATGAATAAGAAAAAGAGACGTTCAAGTCTTTTTGACATGGTATATATATACATAGATCCATCATGATCAACTTCCTAATTATCTCATCTTATATTAATCACATATCCATATATATGTACTTAAATTAGTTTTGTTTATAATAAATTTTATACTTTTTCTGTTACTATATTCTAATTACTTAATTGATAATTAATTTAATTGATAACAATAAATTTATTTTAAATTTATAATTTTTTTAAATTATCATTATTATTAATACTTTTCTCTTAATTATTTACTAATATATATTTTTTTTCTTTGAAAAATATTTGTAGTTTAAAAATAATTAATTTAAAAAATATTATAGTTCCAGTATTAGAAAAGAAAAAAACAAACATCATAGGAAGGGAGGCAATAAATAATTTAATTTTCTCGATACCATGTGATTGGATATCAATTATGGCAGGTTGGTAACGGCATCACAAATCCAATTAGCAGCTCTAACTGCAAGTCTTCCAAATGTGAAATTGAGGATGATGTGACCTTGTCACTTGTTCGATTACAAGATACTAAATTAGATGAGCAGAAAGATAGTGATAAATATTGTGAAGCTGGACCAGCAGGTGCTGAACATGAAGCTGTGCCTTTGTGGCTTCATCCTCAGATGAAATCTTCAAATAATAATGTTGCAGCAGTAGTTCCTGATCTGGAGCTCACTCTTGCAGTCTCCAAGGGCAAGGCTAAGACCCTGCTAGGCCTGGAACAAACACAAACAAAATCATCCCCAGATTCCTTCCTTCTTGGACCAATTAGCGTGACTTGAGCTATGAATTCTCTAGGGTTAATGCAGTTGCACCCCTCGGCCCCTCTTTATTTGTTGTCAAGTACAAGATCTTCTGTTCAAAAAAGAAATTAAACACATTTTTCTTGTTGGTAGTCATTAACCAACCACTAATCTATGCAATTACATCCCTTCATGATATATACCGTACGTTACATAGAGTAGTTGATTACTTTATATACATCAATCAAAATCTCTCTTTGCATCACTGCAAATTAATTAGTTCAATCTGTTCAACGGAATTATTAACCAACTATGAAATTTTAGATACTTTTTTGTTCGCAATTGGCAAGTCATCGATACCTTCCTACCGAATATTATGTTTCATATATACCTTTTTTCTTTTCTTTCTAAGTTATGTTTAATATATACCTAGTGTACCAAAAGCTTGTTTTCAATTAATGTGTAATTAACATATGGCTCCTTTTAGTGCTTAGCTATGTCAATAACTAAACATATTAATTAATTAGAGATAGCTGATGATGGCAAACAACGACATGATTGGAACAAGTTTCATTTCCTGACTTTTGGCACCAAAAAGCTTTTCATTTTTCGGTTTAATTTAAAACAAATGGATGCGTTGAGAAGATTTTGGACTCCATCCACATCCACTGCCACTAGGGTTGGAAAGGTGGCCGTCTAGCCTTTATATTAAATATGCAACCACTACATTGTTACTCTTATAAATTCTAGAATTTCTTTTCATTTTATTTATTATTGTTTTGTCTCAAGAATTTTCTTCAATAAGGACGGGTTACATGCCTCGGACGCTGACATAAATTCGTCTCAGTAGGTTGCTTGGCAATCGATTCGTGCCGTTTAATTTTCTAACAAACTAATAAAAACCATATGTTATCATCAAAACTTGCATCAAGAATCCTTAAAACAAGTTGATCCGATCTAAAATTCATTTCCATGCATACTAACATCTGATGGACTGATTAGGTATATCAATTTTTAAATCAATAAAATTGTTTGTTAGATTAAAGTACGTATATAATGTAAACATGAAATATCTATGTTATAGTGTAATACATAGTTTATTTTTTGTTACACAAAAGCTATATATGCTAACTAAGGTTAATATTCCCTGCCAAATTGTTAATAAATGATATTTTTTGTAGTATTATTCCATTACATCTTGGAGTCAAGAAATTTCTCGCAGCAAAGTCATTCATTGATAAAATTATCTTTGGTGAGTTGAAAAACCTCAAAATTAAGAGAATATAATAATTATTTTCAAAGGATTAGCAGGCTCTTGTGTTTCCACTTTGAAGGAAATTTGTAGAAAATAGTTAGGCTCTAATATATATGATAATGTGTTTTTTGGTCTACAAGTAGCGTGCAGGCATCATATTGGACATCTGATTTCTAGGTTAAATTGGAGAAGATCCTTAGTATGAGTAATAGATTTCTCTTTTGAGTTTTTAGCGTACACCTGCATTAATCTTAATGACTTGAAATTACTGTTGAAATTAAGACAATCCCATCGGCCAATTTATGTGTTCAAACTTCAACGCTCGTTGTGTTTGACAATATTTTCAATAAACTTATCTCAAAATATTTAATATATTCATTAACTAAATAATAACTTAAAAATCAATAAATTCATGAACATACTAATGCATAAATGATAGTTATATATATATATATATATATATATATATATATATATATATATATATTTATATTGAAGAAAGTTGTCAAGAGAAATTTAAAGTAAATACTATTTCTAAATTTTTGATTTTAATCAAGTTGAATGACAGCGTGATTAATGTAATTGATCAACCTCATGTCACCTAGTAAGATAAAATTTTGTTGTTATTTATATACTTTTTTAATTTTTATATAAAATTATTCATTTTTAATATTTATGTTTAACTGTAACATTTTGGTTCCCTAACTTTATCATTTTCAAATATAATAATAATAATGTATATTTCAATGTGTTGGAATTTGACATCTATGCACACAGAAACTTCAACAAATTTGGTGTGGTATTTTTGGGTCGGTGATTTTCTTCCAATATTAAATTCGGTGGATCGAGAAGGTTATAATGAGAGACTGCGGGACAACAACCTTTGGTTTGAGGGAGAGCAAACGAGAAACACACGCTAAACAGAAAAACAACCTGTTTAAGAATAGATTATTAAGAATAGATCATTTATCGATCGAAGACATGACAAAAAAACTCATACATGTGAGCATTTGTTCAAGTTCGTTTTGACTTTTGACGGATAATATTTAAGCTGATTGAATATGATTTTCTTTGATGATCAAAAGTCAGGTACGAGTATGAGATTATTACATCTGTCTTGATTCCGGACTCGTCCCGCCACTTAAAATTTTTAGAATTTTTGCATAATTTAATCAAAAAGTCTAGAATTTTTATTACTTGTTAATTTTATTTTAAAATTTTTATATAATTTAATATTCTTTTCTTAACGATTTTTGTACACACATACGCTATAATAAATTTATTGACATATAAGTAGTTAAAAATAAATATTTAACAATTAATTTATTTTTTCTAAAATCAAATTTTTAATATTCTTTTACAAAAAAAATATTTTTCTAATTTAAATTGAGTAAAGGGCGGATTAGGATACTCAATATCTGATGGGTATGGAGATGAAATAATAAATTTTAATTCGTTAAATATCAAGTACGATATGAAGACATGTTGAAGAGTTAGAATCCAAGATTGAAAATACCCATTCTCGTCCTATCTAGATCGAATTGCCTCCTTTCCCTTCATTCTTCAGATTCTATATATATACCCAAAAATATTGAAACCTTCATATGAAAGCATATGCCCCCACAAAGTGGACACGCGTACATTTCATTTGTCATGGCTTCTGAGTAGTTTCATAATTAATATATATCTCCCAATTAAATAGATTTTGGATCTATCTGCTCTTTCAAGTTGGATGACCCGGATGCCTACAATCCGGTGGTTCAAAATTTTTGTAGATTATATTTTATTTGTTTTTACATGTGTGAAAAATAAAATTAACCGTTGCTATAGATATTTGCATGCACTTCACATGAGTGAAGTAATACTTTATTAATGTATACTACACAACAACATAGAAATTCTCGAAGTATGTATAAAAATAATAAAAAACTTATTCGCGGTGATCTTTCATTTTTAATGTTGACGGTTGAGAGATTGATACTTTCTCACGTTAGTTATCAGACAGTTTTTCTGATAGACTCTTTTAATAATTAGTTAAAATTTATCATTTTTAGAAGATTCTATTTCTTATTTAATGTAAACAAGGAGATAAAATTATTAAATAAGAAACAAAAATCTATCAAAAATAATATTTGTCATATCTTTTCTTCTAATTCTACGGCAGCAAAGACTAATGAACTGTAATTACACCAAGCTAGCTAGCTAGACCCCTACTTGCCCTTTGATATATATTCTGCCATGGAGATTCAGATTCCGCCAATATACTTGCAAGTTATTCCCTCTAGTCTCGTAGTCTCGTGTGTATGTAAAAAATATATCTATTTTAATATAAGTAAATTTAATTAATATTGAATATTAATTTTTTAAAATATTTTTTATTTAATTTTAATTTTATTTTTAATGATTTTTTTATTTATGATAATAAATTCTAAAGAAAGATAATTTAAAAATAATCTTATTTTTTACGTAAAATTAGAAAAGTTAAATAATGTCAATTAAATTTTTTAATTAGTATAAAATTAATTATTTGTACTCATATAAGCTCAGAGGAAGTACTGCTTACTAGTAGTATATAATATGATCGATGCTTTAATATTCAAATTTAAGGCTTTATACGGGCGTGACCGTATATGTACACATGCATGACACTGTAGGCATTTTGACTACTATATATATATATATATATATATATATATATATATATATATATATATATATATATATGAAGATAAGGATATATAGAATGAAAATGAAGCTTGTCCACAAGATTCTGAAGACCGATCAAGAATATGCCAATCAAACCCAGTAGGGACCTTCTGTCAGAATACCTATCACTCTTGCCTTCTGTGTTAAGTTAATTACTTTGTAGCTAATATATATTGAATTTTAAGCCAATTTTTGGCTAAAATAATATATATCGATCGATCATTTGTGGACCTTGGAAGTACTATTGTTTCGCAAGAAGAAGCATGAGAATATATTAAATCCAAATTTTGTCATGGTATACCATGACATATATAAGCAGCAAGTTCACAATTTAATTTTAATATAAATAATTGATAATTGATGTCTTTAGCAATCAATTCAAAAGAATAATGAAAAGTCACATGATTCAGACGCTACACAATTGTATTATTTGTTGAGTTGTCATAGCTCGACATTAATTTTCAGTCGAAAGAGAAATATATAGAACTTTAAGATGTTTTTATCTGTCGTTTTAAAAAAGAAAAAAAAAGGCATATATATATATATATATATTCTTATTGTTCTTTCTAAAGGTTTTTATATATGTATATAGAACTTTTGTATGTCCTTTGCAAGCATAAATAAACATGAATGTGTATACCTAAAAGAAAGGTAATTCTCTCGATCCTTGGAAAAACAGGTATGACACGTGTGAGGGAATTAATATTGATATATGCATTACTGGAGATTTTAAGAAAAAACAGCTGTGTAATCGCCCAACCATTTTCTTGCTGAAATTTTTGTCTGCATGACTGAATAAGATGTGTCATATTTATGAGTACTTTTTAGATATAGTGACCTCTCAACCAACAATCCGTGTCTTCTTTACTACCTGTAAACCATCTGTGACTGTGAGGTGTCCAATTATTTGGACTTTTCACTCTAGCAGCTTTATATATATATATTATTATATCGTTCACATGAAAATTGTGGATGGTACAATTTTGTCTTCTTCACATCCAGTATATATATATAACTATGTGTAGCTTATTTGGATAATACAGATCACTCACGTACAATTTATATGAAATCTAATATATGGCACAAATTAGACGTTAAATACATATACAAATTACGCGTCTTATTGCTTGAATCACCAACCCTCTCAACATCATTATAAATTCTAAAAGCTAATTCACACCAATATGTTACTTCTAATTTGGATGGGTCCTCTTCCATCATTATATTTGGTTACATTTAGATCAATTATGAGTAGGTCATGCTTAATTTCCTTACGTTTGATTGCTTTAACTTTAATCTGTTACCAAACAGGTACCGATGGATCATATAATTCTTTGGCATGAAAAATATGGGATTTAACCTCCCTTTTCTAGAAAAATGTGCGTCATATTCAACTAGCTGGACCAATGTAGGATAACCATTGTAGGATATTTGTAACGAGTGCTGATTTTTTTTTACACTCATAATTTTTTTTTGACAATCTTATTTTCTCTCGGTTTCTCTCTTCTTATTAAATAATATCACTTATTATATATATATATATATATTTTCTCTGTTTCTTTCTCAAGATACCAACTATCGATCGTCAAAAAATCTTTTTCAATTCAGTTGGAAAAGAAGGGAGCACGCTTCAAAAGGAGAGGGGCATATGTATATTGTTGGGTATTACTTGCATCCAAATTTTCTTTTTTATATTAAAAAAAACTAGCCTGACAAATTATTTTTTAGTCTCGTTCATCATTTAATTTTGCCATTAAATTAGCATCAGCTAATTATGCACTCTCTTTTTTTTTGTATTTTTTTTCTATAACTAATTATGCAATCTCTGAAAATTGGTAAGTAAAACGCATAAATATTCAACTGAACCAATACTTTTCAACTGAACCAATACTTTTTTTTGTCGTATTCATCATTTAATTTTGTCCATCAAATTTGTCATCAGTTATTTCTGCGATCCCTACAAAGTAAGTAAAACGCATAAATATGAAACTGGACCAATCATTTTTTGTCTGCATTTTAATTTTGTCCAGTAGTTAATGAAATTAACGTCCACAAATTTGGATATTTTTTTTTGTTGAATATAGTAACGCAAGATTTTTTTAATCTTTATTAAAATTTGATTTAATTTTCACCTTTCCACTACGTTTTTTTTACTGCTCACTAGATTTAAATTCGAGAAGTTCTTTAAAATATAAACCCACCAGTTAGTTAATTTAGCTATATATCCCTCAAAAGTAACCATAAATATATGAAACTGGAAAGTGAAGACTAGCGAAATTTGTCCATAATTTGTGACATCTCGTTCTCTTATATATTCTCATCAATTGGTCCCATTTACTATAGGAACAATACACTAACCTATATTTAATAATTCTTCTTTAATTCTTATTTCTTTTTCATGGTATATTTATAATGATCATATATAACAGATAAGGTTTGACACAGAAAATAATAATAATAATAATAATAGAATTGCAAATAACATAATAGCAACAACATACTAATTTGTTATAATTATGATTGTGCCATGGGACAGGGGATATGCCGTATCTTTTGTTCCCTCTGTGGGCCTATTCCCTTTGGACAGTATAGCTATCAATAGTACTGTTATTTACGTGAAAATACAGACATTAATTTTTACTAAGAACCAGCTACCGGAAGAGAGAGATTATCTTATGGGGGCTAAATTGAAATTGTTCTGGTTGGGACAAGTTATTATTAATTAATTAATGGACGATGAACTAGTTTCCACACCGATTTAAGCATTGTGATTACTATAAAAAAAAAATTGTTATAACTTTCCTTGTAGATAGCATTTTTTATTTATTGAGAGTTTTGTAGTTTTAGGTGAAGCTTGAAAGAAACCATTAATTTCTCTGATGATGAATAGACTAAGCCGAGAACAAGCATATATATATAGCACTTCTTCTGGTATAAACCAAATTACCAACTTTAGCATAGACACAAATACAGTGAAAATTTAGGAGAGCAAATCACATAATGGCCACCACATGATCTGGAGGAAAAATAAATGCTGCCGGTCCTTTCTGTCATTGTCATTTTGAATGTGGTGTTAATGTAAACACTACTTCTACTTAGTTAATTCCTCCTTAATTTATTATTATGTCATTCATGACGTATTAATATTTGCAATCATAATTAATGTTTGGATATCCATTAAACTTGTATATTAAATTAAATAATTGTTTTTCCACGCCAAGTTGCTGCTTATTACAACTTCATTTACCCCTTACGTCAGCAAATATCAACATGAATTCCGAACAACGTGGGAAATCTCAAGTCTACCAAACAGCGTTGCAACATTGATCACCCTGAACGTGTTGTTAAGAATAGTCTCACATCGGATAATTTATGAACATGATAAATGTTTATATAGTTGGGTAGACCACCCCTTATAAATCGATTTTTAAGGAGACCTTTCGAATGCCTTTGCTGTCGCTTCACCCTTTCTCTTCGACCCAAATGTGCTAGCATGGTGCCCCCTCCCTCCCATGTCGTGCAACCCCCCACGTGTACGACCTCTACAACTTTGTCACCGTCTCCCTCGGACATTGGTTGTCGAGGATGATTTTTTAAATTTTAATTTTAATTATAATTTTTAATTTCAAATTAATAGTCAGTCTAATTGAATGAAAAAAATATAACTCTAGTCTTTTAACCAATTAAATGATTTGATTGAACTTTTTAATAATTAATAGATCCAATTGAACTTTTAATTACACTTCCTCCGTTTTTTTAAGTGTTGGATTTTTGAATTTTTTTCTATTTATTTGTCATTTACAAAGTTTAAGATCACATTAATTATTATTTTATCAATTATGTTCTTATTTGTTTTTTAATATTTAACTATTTTATACATGCATTTATTGTGAAATGAGAAGAAAATGAGATAAAAAAAGGAAATTACATGACTACTTTATTAGAATCAAGAAATTTTATTATCTTTCTTGGTTTGTATAATTAATTCTATTTTTTTAATGTTGAAAGCAACAGCCTAGAATCCAAGCAGAAACAAGCTTGAGAAATCATGGCCTGATAACCCAAAAGCAGGACATTTTGAGGTTGAGAAACCAAGGCCTAAGAGAGAGCCCACATTATACTCCTTCCCCAAAGTGGGAGAATTTCTAGGGACATCCAACATTTTTATTAGGATACCCAACAACACAGTAAAAGAATTAAAATATTCTTCATCTTTTTTATGAATCGACAATGTGTATGATTCATACGGATTGACAATTTATATGACTCATACGGATTGGTGATCCGTATGACTTTTTTTTAACTCTTACGGATTGTTGATCTATATGAATCATATGAATTGTCAACAATCCATATGACTCATACGGATTCATATGAGTTTCTTTTAATTATTTTTTAAAAAAAATTAAAAAAGCTCACAAGGATTATTGATTCATATGAGTTTTTTTTTATTTTAAAAAAAATTAAAAAAAACTCATACGGATTGTTGATTCATATGAGTTTTTTTAACTCATACGGATTATTGATACGTATGAGTCATATAAATTGTCAATCCGTATGTTTTAAATTTTTAAAAATTATTTTTTTAAAAAAAATTATTCATTTAATTTATTTACAAAATTTGATAATTAAACAAATTTGATATTTAATTGAATGATGTATTTAGATGTTTTTATAGCAATTGATAATAATAAATTTGATATTTTTTTACATATGTAAATACTTATTAAACCTATGATTTTTATTTATAATTTATATATGTAAACAAATTAATTATTAGATAAAAAATAATCATCACAAAATTTATTATGTAAATTTACATGTACATTAAATATAAATTAAAAATTTTAGTGTTATGTATAGCGACACTATTTATTTATAACATAGTGTATCTATATAGAGACACAAGTTCGATTATTGCTTAGACCATTAATTTTAAATTAAATTGTAAAATACATTTTTGAAAGAAAAAAAATCCATAGGCCCAATACGGATTTCAAGCTTACGAAAGGGTAAAATTAGAATTTCCCATCTTCTGTTGGGTGTACCAGCAAAATGCTGGGTGTCCCTAGAAATTCTCCCAAAGTGGCCATCTTGAAAGCCCAAAACTCAATAACTACCCTAACTAACCTGACCCACTTGTTGACAGCGCATTCCTAGTAGAGTTAATTGTGTTTAATAGAATTATAGGACTATAGACCCTCAACATGGTTTTACACTTTTGCTGAGTGCCTTAACGCATAATTTTTATTGGGTGTTACTCACCGGTGTGCTAAGGTTATTGATTAAAGAATTTAAAAGAAAAAATATTTATTGTATGAATTATACGAGAGGGTAAAAAAATATCATGGACAGCATAATTTTCCTTACTCCATTCAAGGTTTTTTTTTCTTTTTTAAAATTGATCTTTCATATTTTCTTATTCCTGTAAGAACATTTTTCACTAATGTGTATATTGCTTACTGGTTTTCTCTTTGAGACATGAAAAGTTATCGGAAGTGATAAAGGAAGAAATCTCTTCCAACATCAAACTAGTCAGAATAGAATCCTGATTCTAGTTTTCATCAGTATATAATAATTCTTATATGCTAAATTGTTCATGGTACCACAATCTTGGTACTTAGATGCTGCCATGCTGGTATCCACAATCTTGACATCAGTAGTCTTGAGTTTAAATCTTCAATATACAACTGTCTTGAATACTTTAAAAAGAGTTTTATCATCCATAATAATTTTCCTTAATTGCTCCAATGAAATGTATACTCGTAATCTCTGCCAAAACAAAATTTTAAATGGCCCTGATCAAGCAAAAGGAAAAGGCAACTGACACTACCGACCATAAAGAAACATAAGTGCTTTTGAATTTTAATGTTTCGCAGATCTCCAGTGAACCAAAAGGTAGATCTTCCCAAAGTTGCAATTTTTTATGCATGATTGAATATTACACAAGAAACAAAGAGCTAGGAATTCAGTTTGTGTGTCGAATCACTAACAACAATAGATTAGTTATCTACTGCATATACTGATATGCTACAAGGCAATAAAATAATTTAATTGGAGATTTTGTGTACATTTTCATGAAGGGCCTTGCTCACAAGAAACATTGCTATAAACAAGATTAAGAGGCAATATGAACTGATTTCTCACATCAGATTCACTACTGATAAGTGACAAGTAAATATATTGCTACGAACTCTCATTTCATATTTCTCTCAAGCAGTAGAGAGCTTCCTAGAGTACACAATGTACATAGGATCTGAGCGTCCAGGATTAGGAGATATATCCACAGCCTACAGAAAAATGCAAACGGCATTAAGCCTTGGATTGACCTCAGCAATGAAACTTCCATATTAATTATATGAAACATTGTAGAGAGTTATCATAATTATTTTATGACCCTAGTAGGATTTAAAAATTCTGATTTATATAGAGAGACAAGCAGCAGAGAAAGAAAGTACCCTTCGGCATTGGATGAAACATACTATAGTATGTTAATAAACTGATCTGAGAAAGATTTCAGAAAGGAGTTTATAGATTCGTGCTACTTGAATCTTGTCCCCATAAAATGTGTCAGCCTACTACTAAATGGAAAATTTAATTATGGCCATGCAGATAGCTGAGTGTCTTTAACGTAAGCATGGAAAGAAAATATCAATTATGGAATTACCTGAGGAGGTTCAAATCCTCCAGCATAATGGAAATATGACCCAACAATCATAACATGATCAGCATCACCAGTTGATGTCCATATAGAAATGGCTTTTGTCCAGAAGCATCGGTTCGAAAAGCTAAAATCATCAATGAAGTCATCATGAGTTGCATAGAACATACCAGTACAGGATCAATAAAAGATGAAACATCATCCAACAGAGAACAGACATTGCTGTAAAGATTAAATGCTTGTTTATATGCAATATGAAATAAAGGAACATTTGTTTACACTCTGACAATTAATCTGAACTGTTAAAAAGTTGATTGACTGTATAAACTGGCATCTAAAAAATAATTAAAAGTGTCACTTTTATGAAAATTAATGGTGTAAAATTGTCAAGCACAATTGAAGTTGCATCTTTCTTAGTATGCAATTTCTTGCAGATTGCTTTTAAATTTTAATGCTAAGTTCATTGGTTTTAAACGTTTAGGCTAGTATAAAATGTATCATTATATCCATATGTCTGGCACTTTGGTTAGCTTGTGTAGCCTTCTTTTGCATCTTCTTTCCCCCTTTTCTAGATGCATTAGGAAATTTCTGAACATAATTCTTAATCTGGAATATTGATTCTATATACCAGATGGTTAAAAGGGTTCAGATGGAGAGATTGACACCAATGAATCATGAACAACCATATAAGTGAACCTAACACCACACCTTAACCCAAAACTTTAAGACTTAGGTTTATGGGTCTTGCCTTCACTTATATGGTGTTCAACCTTCTCATTCCTACATGATGTGAGACTTTACCTCACACTTGTACTCCAACAATTTCGGATGATTAAATATCCAAGAAATTGGTGATTTTATACGAAAGTGATTTGTGGCAAATCTTCTTTTCATTATCAGATTTCACAAAACTGTTAATATGAATTAATTCCAAAATGGTTGACAAGATTATCACCTCATTATGGCCAGTCCACCAGGCTTAAGTATCCTGCACATCTCCTTGAAAACATCAAGAGGCTTTGTAAGGTAATCAACACTGACCTGCAGGGCATATTCAATTTTTAAGCTTTAAATGGCTGACATATACACTAATCAAGAATTCAGACACAGTTTTAGCCCCAAAAGATTTTAAATGAGGGGGAGGGAAGGATCCGGAGTAACTACTGCAAAAGTATGCATCATACATGTATGAGTATGAGCAAATAACATGCACCACTTGAAATAATTTCAAGCATCAAAGTTAAGATATATGGAAAAGTATTTTTACCACATTAGTGATGAGGTCGAAAGAGTTATCCTCAAATGGGAGTTTGGGGTTCACGTTTAAGTCTTGCACAGCATACTCTGTAAGAACCTACAACATCAACAATTTCTATTAGTAGGTTCACGTTTCTCTATCAAAATTAAACTGTTGAGAATATTGAGATATAGCTATGTCACTATTTTTTAGTTGAATTGAATTCAGTACTGGCTAAATTATTGAATACAGGCTATAGGATCGCAAATGAATATGAAAATAAGAAATCTAAAAGAGGCACCTTAGGAATACCGAATTCAGTTTCAGTCCCAAAATTAAAGGTCAATGATCATCACATAACACACAAAGAGTATTGTCTTACTGGGTTCCTCTTCAGCTCTTCTTCATTCATGCCTAATCCCACCACTCGTTCTTGCTTGTATCCTGATGGAAAATGGCTGACCTAATGCAAAGTGGAGAATAATGACAACATGTATATGCAATGCAACACCATAGAGACCGAGTTATAGTACTAAAACTCTTACCCAACTGCTACACATATCCAAGATGCTTACTCCAGGAGTGTTGCTGGGTGGGAAAACTTTGGAGTAATACTTAGTCAGAGCAGCAATTGCAGGATCATCAATGTGCGTCACAAATCGAGGTGCTTCATAGAACAAGGAATCTGGTGTCCTAAGGAGAAAATTTTCTTGACATTATACACAAAGACTAACAAATAGAAAAGAGAGGGTAGGAATCATTTGAAATAAAAGGTACAAGTCAAAAAGACTCAACAAAAATTTCATACACAAGTCATTGAAAAGAATAAATATTTACACACGTTTTAGCCTTGCTTTGTAAACTACTATAAAATATAAATTTAACAGAGATGTTAAATCCATTATGGTGGATGGTAGGTTTAATAAGTTCCTTTGACAAAAGAAGTTTTAAAGATAACCCACATGCCAACAAGGAATTGTATAGCAAAATCCATGATTGCTAAGCTAAATAATCCCTGAGGTGCAAGGAATTCATTCTATTAGGTAAAGACAATAGGGTAAGGCTCGTTTATATGATATGGGATTCGTACAACTAACTGAAGATCTTTATTCTTTACACAAACAAATATGGTAATGGAACACAGTGCAGAAAGCAAATAGGGGAGAAATTTACTCATCAAAGCGCTGGAATTCCTCCTCCTTGAAGGGGAACTGCTCGGGCCATTCGACATTCTTCAGTATCTGTAAAATGGGTATGTGGCACAAAGAATTAGAGAAAGCAATACAATTAGATTTGCACCCCAATTTCAAACACAAGACTTGAAATGCACAGGGCAACGGATCAAAAGTTGTGCAGCACTAGATAAAATAACTCTTTTAAATTGGTTGAATTATTGTGCACATGAATACAATACAATACAATTTTTCTGGTCCATGAGGCAAAATTCATTTCTGTATCATACCATGACATATTCATTATTCAGCTAAATGCATCCATAGATCAAACTTAGAATTATTAACTAGATATACGTAGTGTTCAGATGATGAAACATGAAGGAAAGTAAAAAAAAACATTATGGAATGATGACCTCATCCACAGAGGGACCACCCTTTATCTTAGCCGAGGCAATGAAGGATTTGGTACCGGCCATAGACAAGAAGGAAACTCCAAGTCCAAGGCCCAATACCATACGACGAGGACCCTTAATTCCCCAATTCCACTTCCTTATTACTGCTCTTGACAGAGTAGTGGCAGTGGCAGAACAAGAGTGAGAAACACCACCCAACACTGGCAATGGCAATGGCAATGGCAATGACAACCTCGTATGCAACCTTAGTCCAACAAAATTGGTCATCCTTTCACACTTCACTTCACTCAACCAAATGGAACTACTTCACTTCACCGCTGGCTGGATTATCCTCAAACAGCATTAACAAGTGATCCATAGCCACCTTACGTGGCTGCCTGCTAGCCCACTACCAATATTTTACTTTCAAATAAATAAATATATCATTTTGGACTATACAACTTCATTGATGTCTCGCATCATAATTCACACCATACAAATTATAATACAAGAGAAGAGAAAGTTCATGCAAATTTCATTTTATTTTAAATTAACACTGACATTTTTCTTTTACTAAAAACGTAAATGTATGAAAAAATTGTATATGCATAAATTTGTCAAGCGATGGGTTTCTTTTGTAGTTCAAGATATTAGTAGTAATTTCAAATCAGCAAAAAGAAAAAAAATAGTAATTTCATATATTATACTTGTAAATGTGGATGTAATAAAAGATAAAAAAAAAAAAAGCTTTCTCCTATGACAAAACGGGAACGGTACTATTCTATAGCCCAAATTCCAACCTAAGACTCATTTGAACAAGAAAATTTGCATTTGTACACAAAAAATTTACAATAAAAAGAGATAACTTATGGGAATATGGGTATGGAGAATTGGAGGTTGCATGTGGATCAGAGTCCAGCAATGGCAGGTAGGAGGGCACAAATAGAATTTCATTCAAGGAAAAAGTACAGAAAAAAAAAAAGGAGTGACCTTTTTGACTTTTGGAGTTTTAATCTAAACCTATAAACTGATCCAAAGGTCACAATGTTGTTGGAGTTTTAATCTAAACCTATAAACTGATCCAGTCCCCTATGATGACCCCAAAAAACATGATATTAATCACAATCGGAAATTGTTTTTTCAAATCTTAGTGATGACATATAAACACTTCTATATATCAAACACTTTAACAATATCAATTATTATCTTTATTTCTTTTCCTATCACTTATCATAAATATACTTTTTGTCTCTTATTTCTCTTTCCCTCTTCACTATTGAATAGAATTGGGTGCCCACCAAACTTTTTTCCCTTATCTTATCTGCCAAGTACATTGAGTCATCGACCCCAAGTGCAAAAAAGGAAAAGTTAAAAAAGAAGAAACGAAATTAACAAATTTTGATCTAGATATGAGGTTGTCAATCAAAGCAGCATTTTTTCTTATCCTACTCGTCCAAGCAACTCACATTACAAGCCTTGCTGTTGCTGGCTTATTCAACTAGACTATGTGCTTTGCATGCAAATTGAATGGTGGGGTACCAAAGGGTATAATTCAGTTGGTTAAACAAGATTACTGAATGTTATAAATCTCTTGGTATCGTCTTCTACTCCTACCGATAAAAAAAAAAATTGAATGGTGGGGTAGTTGAATTGTCATTTGAAACCATTTGTGCTAGTTGCTATATATCGGCAGAGTATGATAGCAAACTGGCTCGAGTCTTGACTATGTGCAAGCTTGCATTTCTTTAACCATCTAAACTCCCAGTTTGACACCTTTCCACGAGTGAATGTGCGCAAATTGCAAGGAAATTTTTCAATTAGGACGCAACTGTTACTTTTTGAGCTATATGCAGCCAATTATTGACTTCAGAAAAATACAAGATGACTTGGTTCATCGTCAAGGCAATAAAATGAATGTTTGTTTTACCCGCAATAAAGGCAAATAATATTCTCAATTGACCACTCTCAATACATGTCACAGGTTATAGGATTAAGATGGCTTCAGAGAAATGACAACAAAGACAATGCAATTTGGATGAACAATATATTGGATAATTACGAACCAATAGTTAAGTAGGAAAATGACAAGAAATATAAACCTCTTGATTCTAATTAAATTGTAGCAATAGCATCTCCAGCAGGGACAATTTGCTTCTAAGACAAAGTAAAAGAAGAGGAACCAGGTTGTCTAAGAGGGACTTTGACAATATCTCTAAGACCTTTCATAACCCCTACATCTTCATCCATGGTAAACAGATCCTCCGTTTCCCTCATCATAGCATGGACCAACACAATCACTAAGGCAACACATATACCTACTATCACATTGTAGGTTACATTTGTGAGTACAAGCAAACCAATGGTGATCAACAACAAAGAGATAACCACCAATCGCTCATCGATCTCAAACCTCAAGATCACCAAAGGGGTATCTCGTAAGAAATATAAGTACAGCCATGCAATCATCATAACAACTAATATGATCAAAGAAATGGGGTGTCCTAGTAAGCTAAGGCAAAGCACAAGCAGTATGATAATAACGTAGTTTGCACGAAAATGTTTGGCATTTGTGTTGATTCTTTGGATTGCACCGAAGAAGGAAGATGGAAATTTGAAATGAGAAGTTTGGAGCATTTCCCTCCATGGTCTTCTTGTGCCTAGACCACCTTGAATGTGCTCTTTGGCCTGTGAAACGAAAACTGAGTTTGAATTTGATGAAGCCTCTGCCTCTTCTGAGATCGTTCCATATGTGGTCATTTTTTTTCTGTTTATTGAGAGAAAGGCGGAGAAGGAATGAGAGTGAAGGCAATCTGGCGGATCTTAGGAAAGGACATAGCTAGGAAATGATTGCTGTTTCAACTAAATGAATCAGACTGCAACATAACAAACCCACATGTTGTGGATCTCTTCGCCTTTCTATGACAAGCTCTCACAAAACATGATACACTCAACACTAAAGTTTTCTTTTTTTGTGAATGGAAATTCATTAAACAAAAACTCAAACTAAACTAAATTCAATAAGAAATTTCAGGAAAGATTTGTCATATATTGAATAATTAGCAATGAACCATTTAAATTGTGATATAAGATTATTTTTCATATATAAATTATATTTAGAATTTACAATGAACAATGAAAATGAAAGAGTAAATTAAAAGGAAAAAGTGGTTAAAAATATCAAGTTTAATCAAATTCAATATAAAATGTGTTGTGTGTATTTGGATTCTTTTTTTTTGGATTCATGAAACTCAATATTAAAAAAAAAATATTGAGAAGAATAAGTCAAACAAAACTTACTCTCTTGTAACAAGTAAATCTTTTCCGTGACTCAAATATTTTTAAAAAACACACATTAAGAATTTAATTAGTTAGTTTTAATATTCTTCAGCTATGACAGATCTAGCAAAAGAATTAAGCCATAATTAGTAACATTTCATTTCACCGAAGTTTTCAAGTACTTGATTACAATCAGCAAATGAATGGTCAAGAATGAAAAAGAACAAACAATTCTGCTCGGTATTCTTCTAATACGAAAAAAAACAGTAAATATACAGAGTACATATATCCTTCACATCATAAGTTTCTCTAGAGTACAGCCTTCTTTGGGGTTTCCCTTTATGAGACAGCTTATAATACAAAAGCGTGAACAGAAGTACTACGGTTACACAGATTCTGCTGGTCTATCCTTGGCAACAGAGGAAGGTTCAGCAAGCAGATCGCCAATGCTCACAGGTGGACCAATGCTGCATCGAGCTGTGTTATGTATCTCCATGGCATCCTTTATTTTTTGAAACTGAAATTTTCAAATGAACCATTAGCTGATTATGAAATTACAAGATTTGGCTCCCAGCATTCTATATAATTAAGTTCTATCCACTCTTGTACGCTTATACATCCATCCATCACATATTTGCTTCGCTATTAGGCATTTCACTTGCCCAGCAAGTTTGCAGGCAAGTCTTGTCCTTCATGAGAAGCATAGATAAGTGAACATGTGTTTCTATGTACTTGATTATCCCCTATTCTAAATTCAATTTAGTCCAAGGGTCTTTATGCAAATGATCAAGGATGCTAAAATAGAAAATGCCCAGGCATCATCAATATTAAAAAGCATTATTCATCAGTTTTATGCACTATTGTATTTCTTTCCTATAAGTTTTATATAGTATATAATAATGCTAGGCAAGGCGAGAAGATAAGAGTGTTTTAAGGTTTTAAATATTTTCTATTTCCATTTCATAAATAATTACAGAAAGGAAATCTTGTTTTTACTTTGTTTCTTGTTTTCAAATATTTACACAAGAAATAGCTAGTGAAAATAATAAGGATTCTATTTTCATTGTTTCTTGTATAAATCTTTGAAAAAAGCAAATGAAGTAAATATAAGAGCATTTTTGTAATTATTTATTTACCAAAACACGAAATAGCAACAAAATGATTTTAAAACCAAACAGTCAACAGGCCCAAAGTTTCAGGATAGACATTCTTGGACGGTGCCAATCAACAACTGCTGCATATTCTCTTACAATGAAGCCAGAAATGCTAACATAACCAGAACTAAATAGAAAGAATTACCTTGGCAAGTGAACATGAAAATGATTCAAGCTGCCCCTCAGCCCCACGATAAAAGTGGAAGTAAGGAAGTACTTTAACATTCAACCTTTTACACATTGGCTTATTCTCATCAAAATTTACTTTGAGGAAAAGAATTTCAGGGTGTTCTTCAGCTGTTCTGCATAGCTGCCAAATCCACATCAAGACTCAGAATATCTGTGATATAATTTCAGCAGCACGCAAACAAAATTGTAAAATAATTTTACAAATATGGCCTAACTTAAATTCATTCAGGCTGTAAAGATGATAAAACAGAACAGACGCACACACACACACACACTACTGGAGCTCTTTCTTTATTTATGGATATGGAGGTAAGCTCCCAACTAACAGTCAATTCCTTTTAGATTTTTAGAGGAAAATACAAGCAGTAGAATGGAAGTTTATGGGAGAAAAGTATCTCTCATTTCCCAGAACTAAACCCAAGCCACAGGGCCAAAATTTATATGAAAAGTCCCCCCCTTCCCCCTCTCTCACTTTCCCTCCCTCTCTATAACTAATTTCTCTCCAGCTCTACTCTTTGTCTCTCTCTTCTAAATCAGTAACTAACTACCCTCCTCTTCCTACACCATGTGTCCCATTTTTCTTCATAGAATATACTCTCCAAATCTGAGTCCCATGACTCATTTGATCTAACAATGGGCCCATTTCCTCACTTTGGTCCCTATTAAAAAAGAACTTTCTTTATTCAGGTATAATTAAGTTCTCCCTCTCCCCCTTTATCGTTGTCTGCAGTAAGCACCAAAGCAGACCACGGAATCTTCAACAAGAATCAGACAGCCAAGATCCTCATATAGTAGTAGCCTCAAATCAAGACTAACAGTTGGGAAATGAAAGTGGGACAGGCCACAGACTTCTAAAACTACTCAATCAATGGCCATGAAAGCATTTATTCAGTAAGTATCCAATGCAATTCAAACTTAATCTTATTTTTGGAGTTTTTTTTTTAAAGGGAAATTTCTCTAAAAATGTGGCCACAAGCAATATTGATTCAAATTGAGAAATATGTTTTCAAGGTATGGGTGCAGACAGTATCTCAAACACAGCCTCTTTCAAATCAGTGTGACCTTCAGATCCTATTCTAATTCATTTAAGAGTACCAGGACTAGCATGGAATAGAATGGACGGAATGCCAAGCATCCAGATCAGTACATTCATAACAATGGAGACCAAAGTCACTATCCACTACTTAAGACAACAGCCAACACTCAGTATAGTTTTTAGATGACCAAGAATAATAGATCAATGATAATTTTACGACTTATTTAATTTTGAACATGTAATCAACAAAGTACAATTGAGACCATATGTTTTTGTGACAAATAAAAAACCCTCTGAAAAGGATAAGGGTGAAAGGGTGAAATTCAAGAAGCAAGAGGACCTTGGGGAATAATGCTCGGCAAGAAGCACACCAAGTTCCATAAAATTCAACAATAACTAGTCTATCTCCAGCTTGACTCAAAGCACTCAGAAATTCTTGCGTGGAGTGAATGTCAATCATATTTGGTGCATTCTTTTCCCACCATTTTGGCTGACCAGTTTCAGCAACAGTTGCACATACCTAAAGTGAAGTGAGTAAAATCAAACAAAAGCTGTGAGAAAAACACATTATACTTTAGTAACCCATAGAATTGACTATTAATCAAAAATATGGTAAAAACAAAGTGTAGTCATTTGTAAAAAAATACGAATTACGACTTTTTTTTTGTTTGATTAGAGAAAAAACGAAAAAAAAAATTGACTTGTAGAAACAAAAGTTAAAATTTTTCCTTGTTTCCATTTTCTTTCCAATTAAAATATCAAATGTTTCCTTATTTTCCTGGCATCCAAGCAAGAGAAAGATGGAATGGAAGCGTAAACAAGAGATGTTAGTTAATTGCGAATGCATAGAATAAGGAAAGAGAAGGGTTAAAGAAGTGACCTTAAAAGAAAGCAATTGCTTTCTGGGCGCGAAAGCAAGAGTAGCAGGTGGCGCTGGGGCAGAAGAATAGGCGAGAGGAGAGAATAGCCTCTTAGCAGAGAGTGGTGAGGGGGAGAAGAAAGAGGACTGAAATTGTAATCGAATAACATCAACATATGCCATTTACACAGTAATGAGTAATAGCGTTACAAACACAAGTAAGGTAGAATTAGACACATGAATGAGATAGATAGATAGATAGATTAGATGATTTTGTGTTGTGAGTGAGAAATGTTAAGCAAAGAGAAGCAGATACAGATACAGATAGATAAATGATATGGAATGGTGTTCCCACTCCCCTTACCCACCCCCAATCCAATCGCTCCTCTTTTTCTTATTTTTTCTATACCCATTAATCATTTCGTATTCAAAACATCTCCTACTACACTTTCTCAAAAACTTTTTTTAACATATTTTTTCTTCTCAGCAGAAACCTAGATCACTCTAGAATTAATTTGATCTTTTCCATAATACAGTGACTAAATTGAAATTAACATATTTTCTCTTTTATTAATTGAAATTGAAATTTACTATAAAAAAAACACAAAACTTGATAAGTATTTCCTCTTATTTTATGAATCTCACTCATGATTTTAAAGTTTTAATAAATTTTAATTAATAAACACTATTCAAAAAATATATTAAAGACTGTATAGCTTTTTAAGATTTTTTATTTATTCAAATAAAATTACTACTGCCTTACTTTTTAATTTAACAAAATTTAGTAATCAATTTGAATTAATAATTAAGAACTTGTAAAAAAATATTAAAAAGTATATTGTCAACCTTTAATCTGATGTTTTGATACTCTGTTTTCATGTTTACACTTGGAAAGTCCTTATTGGAGTTTTTCTTTCAGAGATGTGATCATAAACAATAGGATTTGAATAAGAAAAGAGGACAGGTGGCAAATCCAAATTCTAATTCCATGATCACCCTTTAGTTTTAGAAGTGCAAATTTGCATGAAATATACTATTTTCAGAATTTTATTTATCTGTATGTTTAAAGGAAAGGAAAGAAAAGTTCCATCCGCTCTCCTAACTTTTAATATTTTTAATTTCATATATATATATATATATATATATATATATATATATATATATTAACACAACATAAATAATAAAATATAATTTTATATTAAGAAAAATAATATACTTAGATTAAATTTAATTTTTAATTAATATAAATATTTTTACTTAATTTTTATTTCTCTCCACTCTCTTTTTTATTCAACTAAATAAGTAGAAAACATTCTCCACCTTTTATTTTTCTTCTTTTCTATTTATTTTCCTCATGTTTCTTTACTTCTTATTTCACTACTTATCTCTCTCTCTTTTTTTTTTTATACCAAATTTCACTACTTATCTAAACATATCAGAAAGTGACCTTTTTAAACACGATTTTAATAAATTAATTTTAATCTATAATTGCGATTCAAATTTATTTTCAAGTTAATTTGAATTACAAATTTTATAATAAAATGTGTACTTATGTTGTGTAAAATTGATTGTGTACATCAATATTAATATAGGGTGTACTATTTTACAATAATGATATCCCCGAAAACAAGGATAACATTTAGGTTTATACCAATTGTTTCTAGCAATAGCTTCAAGTAGCAGCAGCAATGAGTTAGCAATTGCTAGAGTAGTATTGGACGTGATTATCAAACTCTTGAATTAATTCGTTAATTTTTATAAATTTATGAGTTTACTTACCATTTGTGAGTTGACTCGTATGTAAATTCTATTTTTAATAGACTTGATCAACGCTAAGTAAACTCATAGATTCTCAAATTTATCATCGAGTTAACGAGTCAGCAAATTAAAAAAATTAAATCAAAACATAAGTCATTTTGGATTATTTTCCATCTGTTTAGTGTACAACGTGTCTTTATTTAGTGTGTTGTTTCCGAATAAAAAAATTATCACCTCTAATAACATCATGTATTCTCTAATAATATCAAACTCTCGAAGAGAATAATTTATCACTATTATAATATCTACAAGTTATTATCTGGTAGTGATACATTACTAGACTTAATTATTTAAGTATTGTGAAATTTATAATTTATTATTTTATTTTATTACATTATTAAAATATTTCATTAATATATTATTTATAGATATTTTATTATTATTTTTACATGAACTAAATTCTCCTTAATATACTGTATGACACTCTTCCGAGTACTTTACTTAAAACTCTGAAGTTCCTTTTAGGTATTACAAATGAACCAAATGATAAATGTTGGAATCCCATATCTAGGATGGAGAGAAATGACTTACCAATTGTACTATGGAAATGAAGGATTGAGGATTCCCTATTGTCATCATAAGAGAAGTGAAAGAATGCTATTTATAGATAAAAGATATTGAAAGAATACTGCAATACTGGGCAAATATTATTTCAGGAAATGGTATTTACGTAAAAGTACTTAACATGGAAACCCAACTTTTCCATTAGGCAGTGTGGAGATTAAAAGGTATTGTGGACTATTTATTTTTTAAAACCTTAGGTACTACTATTGAACCAAACACCCTCCAGTTATAGAGTGAGTATATAAGTGATACGCCAGAAGTAGAACTAGAGGTATTTTCAATCTAAACTAAAAGAGTCTATAAGTGACATAATGAGAAGTACTAACATCCAAGACGTAATGACATGTTATTATCAAAACTGAACTAGGAGTATATTAGTGGTATGCCAGAAGAGGGACAACTCAGTGAAATGCCAAAGCTAACAAGGGAATCTATATATGGAAGAATCACATATTGTGAGAGACGCTCCATCTACATGGCAGTACCCAACAAGAATGCCCGAGTAGCCTTGCTTTTGGTATTTGAGAGACAAGTAGACAACAACGAGTAGCTATTTGAAACACACAAGTCATCATTGCTAAAAAAACACAGAACGGCAGAACCATGTGGCAAACTCTGCCAGCAAAAGAGTAGTTAGAGAGTAGGAGAGGATGGTGTTAATCTTGTACTAGAACTCAACATAATATAGCACGTGGATCCCAGTCAACACTCATTCGTAGAACCTAATATAGTAGTAATAATAATATACTTGTGCTGTTTGCGTGCTTTAATGCTATTCCTACGAGGCATGCCCAATAACAGAAGGTGAAAACATGAAACATATGCGAACTAAAAGGATCTTACTGAAATTGAATATTAAAGTGCATATGCAAAACAGAAGCAATGTGTCAGTGAAATTATGCAGTAAGGATATGAAAAACTACAGCAATTCAAACTAAAATTATTTTAAGCCAAGGAAACAATACGAATACATTATACACCTATTCCTTCTACAACCGTCTCATCCAGCTTGCTTGGCCATCAAACAGTTTTATTTAGGAGTTGGGACAAAGTTCCATAGGTACTTTTAGTGCTATTTTTCAATCAGAAATGGAGTTTCATCTCAATAATCCGTGTAATAAAAGTTTTTTGCATTAAAAAGGTAATCATGGATTACTAAAATAAAACTCCCATTCTAATTATATGAAAAAAAAAATACACCAAAAATCCCTAGACAACTAAATTTTGTCCCTTTTATTCATGCAACAGGCAGGAGAACAGAATCCGGAAATGAGGTAGAGCCATTATTAGGCGCACCCTTAATGTCAAGAATGGAAGTAACCAAATTATAAATCTCAACATTCTCAAAGGAGGGTATCTTCTTCCCTCTAGCAAACCTAGGACCATGTCCAATAAATATAGTCCTCATGGAGAAAAACGCGTTGTCATAACCATGTGCACCGCCACACTCCTTCTCCCCCGTTCGGTTCTGCTCAACCTTAAAACCCTCATCAGCCAAACCAATTATGGGCGGAATCCGATCACTTGCCGAATAGTGAAGCCTCCTCGGCAAATCTTCCTTTAAATAAACCCTCAATTTGGCCCCATTCTCAACTTTCCCCGAATTCAACCCTTCATTCATCTTAGCAACAACGTGTGCCGGATCAACTGAAGGAGGAGGACGAATCGAGAGTATTGGAGTCAAATACTGGACCCAATCTCGTGGAATCTGGATCCAAGGAGCCAAATCATCCAAAAAGACAAGCTTTTTATCGCAGGTACCAACCATGCCATGGTCACCGACCATGATAAGGTGAACATCCTGAAAAACACCTCTTTGTTCCAAACCCTGAATGAGTCTCCCCACAATGGCATCAATTTCCGCAACGGCTTGAGTGATTTGAGAATCATCAGGGCCAACCTGGTGACCCTGATGATCAGGGTCTTCAAAATAGAGCGTAATAAAGGAAGGAACTTGATGAGAGGGTAAATCGAAATAGCTGAGAACAGTGTCTACTCTGTCCTGAAAGGGGACGGATTCGTTGTAGGGCTGGCAAAAGGCTTTAGGGCAAGTCCAGGGGCCTTTGGGTACCTCGGAGCCGGGCCAGAAGTAGGTGGCGGCGGAGAGGTTGTGGAGGAGGACGGTCTCCCAGAGGGGCTGGGCGAGCCACCACTTGGGTTGGTGGGATTGCATGGTGAACTTCTCGCCGGTGAGGGGGTCGAAGAAGACGTTGTTGACGATGCCGTGGTGGGGAGGGTAGAGCCCGGTGACGATGGAGTAGTGGTTGGGGAAGGTGAGGGTGGGAAAGACAGGGATGAGTCCGGTCTCGGCCTCGGTGCCGTTTTTTATCAGACGCTGGATGTTGGGAGCGGGGGTCTTGAACTGGTACCCGAATCGGAAGCCGTCGGAGGAAATGAGGATCACCACCGGGTGGGGGAGCTTGGCGCGTGGCGGCGACGGCGACGACGACGTTGGGGAGGAGAAGTAGAGGGCGAGAACGAAGGCTGCGAGGAGGAACATGGAGGCGACCAAGAGGAGAATGCGGGAAGTGAAAGTGGTGGAAGAAGGGTTAGTGCTGGAGAGGAGAGGGGTTGATGTTGATGTTGATGTTGATGATGATTCTTTTGCCATCATGTTACTATTTCATTCACACATTCAATAATACACCACCCAGTGGGGGAACAGCTTGCTCTGAACATTCAATTATATCTTCTTCCTAACCTCCATCTTCTGCCTTCTTACTTGTTCAAAAAAGTAAATACATTTAAGAATTTAATGTTCACCGGGAGTATCATCCAATCATAAATTTTTATTATATAAAATAAAGTTTAATGTTTATATACTTAATATATATTAAAAAATATAATTAAATTAAATTTAAATATTTAATTATTTTAAAAATTAATATCTATCTATATATCTATTTATATTCACAAACCCGTAAATATTCAACATTCAACATATACATTAAGAGGTTTATTATTTTTTTATTGTTTTGTCACAACATAGCTTGATCAAGTCGATTTGAGATTTCGTTGGTGTCCTTTGGATAAAAACGATACATTAGCGTACCTCTTTGATCCTTTGGATGCATTATTAGCATTTTAATTTGTGAGTGCTACAATTATTTGGATTATCTGATCCTCATTTGACTGTTACTACGAAGGATTACAAAATAATGAGAGAGGCGCTTAGAGAGTATTAAAAAAAATTATGCTGAATTAATTATGATCCATATAGTTATCTATCCATATAATTATATGATCCATCCAAATGTTATGCGGCTAAGGAGGTCTGGAATGTTTTAATCCCAGATGCTGTTCGTGCAGGCTTTTTTCATCAAGAATTTGGCCCCTGGTTGATGTCTAACTTACTGTCCAAGCTGAAGTTTAATGGACGTAGCGTCTCTGAGTTTTGTTGTTGCCATAGTCCATAGATTACATTTGGAAGAACAGGAACTGCAGAATTTTTCAAGCCAAGTTATTGTACAAAATTTTTCACCTCTTAATAAAAATATTTTTACTTTTAAGTTTCTTAACCAATATTCTTAACATACTGTTTAACTTTTGCGGACTAAGAAAATATTAATTCATTAATAGGTTATGGTACAAACCCTCAACTTTGTTCAAGGATATCCCCAACCCAACAACAGCATATCAATTAATTTGAAACCTGAACCTGAACCAGAACCAAAACACTCAATACGTAAGTACACTCGTTAATTATATTAATTTCAATATGTCTCTTGACTCTTGAAGTATTTGGGCTGTTTCAACATTCCAAAAATTGCAAGCAATTTGTGTTTTTTATTTTTCCTAGCCAGTGCAAAGAGAAACCGGGATTCTTCTTCATCGAGTCCCTGGAGAGACCTTGTAGATAATCCCATGCATTGGCGTGATTTCCGTGAAAGCAAACGCAATGGATTGGTAGTGACTCATGATGACTTATCACTTTTATGCCTATCTTTCTCTTTTTTGACTAATTTATCTGGGGATCCTTTTACACAGGTAAAACCAAGGCACCCTGATTTCAAACCCAAGGATGGACATTCTCTCTGGCTTAGCAAGGATAATGAATGGGTTTTACCTAAACTGAAAGGACTTCAATTTGATGTTCCAGATTCTATATCCAAAAAAGGTCTGTCTGTATAAATAACTTTTCTTAGATCATAAAAAGACCTTCATGTGCATCATAGATGGTCTTATTTGAGATGCATGATAGAGTTGGTGCAAACAGATTCTCAGTCAGATTGGGTTCATATCTAATTCAAAAATTCATATTTTGGGAGATGCTCTCCCATTTTTATGTTTACTCAATTTGTCATGTTTGTTTTGCCTGTGCAACATGAGATTCCTTATGCTCCTACTTCCATTTCTGCATCATATTTTGTTTTAAAGTACACATGTCTCAACTTGTTTAGGTGGAGGTGAGTCCTGGAATGATTTGGTGCAAAATCCAGATAACTGGTGGGATAATAGATTAAATAAGGTAATCCCATTTTCTGTTTTGTCCTTGTGTTCTTAAATCTTTACAAGTTTAATATTACTTTATTAGATTTTTTGTATTGAGTTAGTAGTTCATTTCGCAAGTTCTGTTTTTGCGATATTTTTATAAAACTTAGTATCTCAACCAATCGGCTACTTAGCATTTGACTTGCAATCTTTACCAAGGCAGATATAGATATATTAGCTAGGTAGCTGCTTCTGATGTGAAAAGGCATTTATCATCAGACCAGAATTTCTGTTACTCCTGTACATCCTTATTCCGCATATGAGGGAAAGTATTTTTGCTCAATTGATGGTGGATTTCATGTTCCTAATATGAAAGTGCATTTTGGAATATGGTTTTTTTTTCACGAGCATTTTTATTTTCTATGTGAGCCATATGTGCAACGTGCAAGTCTTGGCTCTGTTAGAAAATGGCAAAGCTTGTTGAACGATTGTTAATTCAAAAAAGTCGTATAAGTATACGTGGTGGTACTAGGAACGTGGGAAGCACCCTAAATATTGATTTGTACGTGCCATTTGCTAATGAGGAGCATGAAAACTTTATTGTGGATTTCATGTTTCAAAATTTATGGCTTCCTTGCCTCTTCATCGTCATCTTGTCTTTGGTGATGCTCATAAGAAATGTGGGAAATTTGTTGCATTTTAATAAATTCTCTGTCATTCGATTGTTCGAGACGCGCTGTACCGCAGTAGTAATTATGTCTCCCAAATCAATGTCTTTTGAGTGCATTTGATTTGTTAGAAAATGTATGACTAGGTATACTTATTTCGTCAAAAAAATACTTATTTTATGTTTTGGACAGTTTGTTTCATGGATTATTTCTTTAATCTTTGAAATATTTTTTCTCATCCGACAATAATTATATTTTATAACCTCATAAGAATAAATTTTTTCAATTCCATATTTCTAAGAATAAATTAATAATCTGTGAAACAAATGCTCCCTTGAGTTTTAAAGTAATCTTGACACAAGACAAATCAAAAGATGGAGTTCTTGATATTTGATAAAAGTATAAAAATGTTACTCAGAGATACTTTTTCTGAACTGGGATTGAGTTCTAGTAAAAAGGACTAGTTTTTTAAAATGTGATTTTTTTTTCTTTATTTGTGTCTTGAATATAGTTGTCTCCAAAAATAAATGTGGAAAATAAATTTTGTTATTTGTACATAATCATTTAAATTAAAACAATATGATTTGGGTGAATTTTAATTTTAATTTTTAGGGAAATCCGAATTGAACCAACATGAAATTTGAGTTGGCTGAGTCTGGTTAAAATATATTTATATTTCAAAAAGCACCAAACAAATTGTTAGAAAAAGAAGTTATATCTGTATTGATTAGAAGAACAGAATTTTGAATGTTCATATTCATATTCAAATTTACTTTTTAATATGGAGTTGGCTTATCCATGCTTGCTTTTATTTGTTGAAAGTTTATACAGATAAAAATAATTACCATTCAGAACTGAAAAGGGAATCTTATAAAAGCCAAACTAATTCCATCACGTGGAAAACGGAAGAAACAGAGAAAATGTGTAAGTAGCAGGTAGGAGATCAAAAGAATGACAGAATTTACTTTGAATAGAAATCAATGAATAGAGAGGAATGGTACCAAAACACTCTTTTCAATATTGTTTTGAAGACTCTTTATAAATGGTTTATGCCTTATGCTTGTTTTAGATTAGTCTTCTTTTTTAATAATCAAGCGTGAGACATGATGTAATAATAAGAGTGTGGTAAAAGAGTGCATTGATGTGAATAAATAAAGCATTGGAGTTTGATTAATTTGGTAAGAGAATTACTCAAAACAATAGGAAGAAGAATCATTTTCTTTCTTGAGACTTGAGTGGCAGACAACATTACTCTCTATGGCTTGTGGAGAACTCTTCCAGCCAGTAAAGCAGCTTCCATCACAACATGTATAACTTCAATAACATCATCCGCATCGCACGTGTTTCCTTTGAATGTAGGAGCCCTCGAGTTCTTAAAGTTATTCATACAGTTTATGAATGTTTGACTGCACTCTTGGCTTAGGTAGTCATCTGCATAACACCACCATTAATCAATAGTTAACATGGTTACCATAAGTACCCCTATCCAGCTCTTTTTTGTTTCTTAACCCTCCGATTCATCAGGGAAAAGAGATTCTGTTTAATTTGGAGTTTGATCGAGATGTAAATAAAGTCTGACCAAAAATTATTTCCGATCGAACTCAGGTAATATCCAAACGATTCAACCTTAACTTCAACATATTACCCAATTGTGCGCAGGCACTTGATTCTATTAAGCTCTGTTTAGATCCACCCATATAATTCTATAACCTTATTCAAAACGCAAAATTCGATTTTATTGTTCAATAACTTAAGAAGTCTACCATATTTAAGTATTCGCCAAAATAGTACTTCAATAAACTTTTTTGTGAGTACAAAGTAGTTATTATCACAAACATGTCCTCTTAAATGCATATTCTTTGAGTGAAGGAGAAGGGATGCAATTAAGTTGGCTAAGGAATCTCCGTTACAAACTTACCAAGGTCAGAATTACTCATCCAAAAATGAAGTAATTAGATGAAGGGTCGAGATTCTATTGCATTTGGCACACAATCAACGTGGGAGTACATGACTTTTCAATTATTACACTAAATGGACATCATATCAATCACCCTTCGTAGTTACACAAGAATAATGTTCATTAGTGCATATTAACTCAACACTTCATCTTCTAACAATAACTCACAACCCTTTATTTTCTAATTATTACTATTTCTAACATAAACTTCATGGCATATACTGGACACATTAGCATACTGGTCAAGTAATTTAGTGAAGGAATCCCTAGCAGCCAACTACCCTCTTTATTTCGTTTTAGTTTAAGACTTTAAAAAGGATTCCATGCACTAAACTGCTTTAGAACATTGGTTTGTAAAAAGTTTTGCATATTTTCCTTTTCTTCTAATGTAGCGTTTGAGTTTTTTTCTTATGAGTGAAGCGTTTCTAATTAATTTCTATAAAAACTCTACTTTTTGGGATTTTACTTGATTGGAAAAAGCTATTTTAAAATGGAAAATACTTAACATACATTCATTTTCACCACATTCCCCCCCCCCCCCCCCCCTCTCTCTCTCTATATATATACCTTTTCTATTACTCCCTTTACTTGTTTTCTTTCTTCTTATCTGTCTCTTCTTTGCTACTCAATCCACCCAAAAATGGTGTGGACATTTAAAATTGTGTTTAACCCACTCTCTCCTTTTAGAAAAAGAGAAGCTAAAAAAGAAACTAGACTAAACACTACCTTACTACCTAAATCCCTGTGTTTCTCAATTTTCAACCACTCCAACCTAACGATTTTCTAAGCCACGTGCTTGCAACAGCAAAGTGCACTGACTGATCCAGTATTTGTTTCAATGGTCTATTATCATTAAATCTAAATTAGTGAAAACTTGAGTTGTGTGTTTTATAGGAAGACTTATACAAAATAAATGACAATCATCCTATCAAAATAAAGACAAACACAGTACAAAAAAAGAAACGAATTGAAGATCTGGGACCTGTTACCAAAAGAATTCAATTCCGATCCACGCCACCCACTAATCAATTTCTCATCCAAATTTTTTTTTTATATTGTAAGATAAGATATATAGAACTCACTGTTTTTGGCTGACACACATTGATCATGCTTCATACAACAAGCGTCAAGGCCATCACAAGGTCTTTCCCCAGGGCATCCACTATACAAAAGTCCACAGTACTTGCCATATCTCAATAATGGAGGAACTGTCATTAGCCCCCATGCCATGGTAAACAAATTAAACCTTAATCCAGTCAGCTAAATCTTCAAAAATAATAGTAGAATTAGACATGTACCTGAGCAGAAACTTGACTCGCATTGTCTACTGCACTCTTTGCTCTGCAGAAATATGAAAAGTACTAATTCTATATATATGTTACTTAAAAGTTTTCATGTGTTTGGAATTGGATAATTTAATTAAGCAAGAAGTTACCACAGAGACAGCGACTCCAGTGGTTTCAGCTCCTATGTTGAGGGCACAGGCAGGAGTGGATAACAAGTTAAAGGCAAAAGTACAATAAAAGAGGAGAAGAACATACTTGAGTTGGGGGGTTGGAACCATGTTTTGTAGGACAAGGAGATGAATCTTAAGTTTGTGAAACTTGGTTTTGCTTACAGGCTCTGATTTATAGGATGAGACAAGGAGTGAGTGAGTGAGTGGTGTTGGATTCAGAACAAAGTTTTCAACACATGACAGACACAGCTCAGAGAGAAAGAGTGGAGGGTTGGTGGTTTGTTTTCTAGTGTCTCGTGACTGTATTGTTGTCATTATTTTAATCTATGCTTTCCTAGCACTTGTTATTACAAACTTTAATGCATTGCAAGCCAATTATACAAATTTTCAAGATCAATACGTTGTTGAAGTCTTATATTGTTTTAAAAAATGTTTCATTATATTATAATATTGTAAAGAAAAGTAAAGGCAGTAAAAATGTCAAGAATTTTTTCACATAAATAATTTTAAAAAAATATTATTTACCCAAATCACACAAACAAACCATTATTTATATTTATGATACAAATGATCGTTCATAGGTCATAAATCAATTTCCCCAAACTCATTTCTCACGTGTTATTTTTTATTTAGTATCGACAAGTTGTGAAGAATAGAAACTTAAGGTATTGTGTGGGTCGTCCTATCTCTACTTATCCACATTGCAAGTTATACAAAGAAAACTTGCTTTTACCTGCAGGCTCAAGCCAACAACAAACGTATGTTATATTATTTGTATTTGTAAAATTTTGTTATATTAATTTAAATTTAAATATTTTACTTCAATTGAATTTGTTTCTATATTTTTAATCTTTTTTGATTGTTTGTTACTTGCACTTTTTTATTATCATTTGTATTTTTCCACTTATTTTTAATAAGCTAAATATTTTTATTAAACTAAATTTTGAAAATAAAATAAAATTAATTTTGTCATTAACTTAAATTTTTTATTTAAAAATTGACTTTTAAAATTTTATTCAATGTTACTCTCTCCTGAGAGATTCACAATATTTGATATGTATAAATATTTGATGAACATTCACAATGTTATTATCAAACATCTAGAGAGTGTGAAATTTTTTTTATAAAAAATATAACTTTTTATAAGATTTATGATATGAAAAAAATAAATGTAAAAAACAAAATATGTTAATAAGTAGGTTAAAAAAATATAACGATTGAGTTTGGTATATATTCGGTTATAAAATTTATTTTCTGATTTAATCTATTTAAAAGTTTAACTTGGTCAATTAATCAATTTAAACATGTATTTTATATTTAAGTTTTTACATAAGTGTACATAAGTTATATTCTTTTAAATTCATATATATAAATTAGTAAACTAAAAAATTAAAACAAAAAACACTCGATTTTTTAAAAGAAGTTGTAACAAAAAAATAAAAAACAATTTAAGAAAAAAAAAACAAACACATAATTTTTTTAAAAACAAAGGGTAACAAAAATTTAGAAAACTATTTTAAAAAATAAAATAAAATAACTCAAATAAATAAATAAACAAAAAAACATTCTAACCTAGTTTTTTAAAAAATATATTTTTTAATAACAAAATACATATGAATGAAAAAAGTACTTATGTTTTTAAAAGCATTTTTAAATAAAATAAGTATTTTTTTATAATCTAATATAAGTATTTTACGTCGATTTATTTAACTCTAAACTCTTTTATGCATGATACTACTTTGATATTAAACATTCTCTAGATAAATATGTATTTAATGTAAGCTTGACTGACACTAAATAATAAATAACATGACAATGAAATTGGTTCCACTGCGAAATCAATTTCATAATATAAAATTGAAAAAAAAAAGATGAAAAATAAATTTGGAAGAAACCGATTTCTTACTCATGAACAATAATATGTATCATGCATATAAATAATAATTGACTTGTATCATTTGAATAAATAATATTTTTTATATTATTTATGTCAAAAATTCACAATGTCAATACATGACATTTAAGAGGTTTGAGACAAATATAGTATTATCAAATATGTATCCCTTGAAACCACTACAATCTGGTGTCAAGATCAAGTTACATACCGTGTTGTGTTTCTCATATGTTAAAGACGTACAACAACACCTTAATACATGATATAGAGCCAACAAGATTATACACACATAGACGAATGGCCAACGGGAACCAATGCTAAGAAGAGGTGTGTAAAGATTGTCAAAGGATGTCTTGTATAAGTAGAGTTGAATTGAATGACCCATCTCAATTCATGATTAGACAAAGTTTGAGAATTGTTAAAAGAATCATTGAGCTTTTGGGTGTTGCGTTCTCTTTCTCTTACTCCTCTAGTATGAACATTTTTTTAATTCTATTTTAATTAATTCAAGAAAATAAAATTCTACTTGATTTTATGAAAATCTCTAATCTAAGTATCACGTGGAATTTACATCAATTCTCATATTAGAAACCAAGTTTTATATGAGATAAACAAACAATTTCTTTAAAAATATCTTCTTTAGGATACAATCATGTTTGATTGAGACAAAATTAAACGCTAAATGTGAACAGCAGCCATAATTTGAATCAACCATTTATCATCAGTTTTACATTCTAATGAGAGAAAACGTGAGAAAAGAATTGTTCCTTATAGGTAAATGTCTTGAACGAATAAACAAACACATGCTAAAGAGTGATGTATATATAAGTAGCAATGAGGGATAATGTCTTTAATTTTTCATTAAAAAATTATAGGCTGGTATTCATAATTTCAGTTTATGCCTTTTCTAATTTTCCTCTTTCTAAATCTACAATGTGTATTTAGTGTTTTTGTTTTTGTTTTTTTATTTAAAAAAAGGGTTATATCACAAGATAAATATTGTATACTATAATTTAGTGCGCGCTTCAAATTTATGTTATTTATAAAAATAACTTATTGTCAACATTTCATTAGAAAACTTTAAAAAAATTAATTATTAAAAATCAAGGAAATCAAGACGTGCACTTAATGAGGCGATAACCATTTTTGTTAAGACTACTTTTGCCAAAAATAAATTACTTTAATATATAGATAGTGTCTGCTATTATTTTGTAGGACTATAAGAAACCTGTAAGTAATTCTTTCTACCATATCTGATGGGACTATAAGAAGAAACCTGTAAGTAATTCTTTCTACCATATCCGATGTGGACACTCTACCAATTATTCGGGAATTCTCATCTTTTATTGTATGTCCTAGAAAATTTCCAAACATGCATGCAAGAGACAAGTTACCTAAAAATATCTAATTGAATATGATGGATACATATATAAACTTATAAATAGAATAAGATTTAAAGCTTTTGAAGTTTGAATCCACTGTCCATCATGATATCAATTAACGGAGCTTGTTTGTTAATTATATTGTTGGTGGTTGCCTAAATATATCGAATTATCCATGCATGTGTCCAACATGTGAATGGTAGGGATCGAGCTTAATTAATTTGGTCAGGAAATATGGGAAGAATATATATAATTTATATATACTAGGGATAGAAAATACTCTGTGCCTCTTTACATATTTCAAATAAATAGAAAAAATTAAAGTTAAAAAATAAAAAATAACTAACAATATGTTTAGCCGAAACAACCTCCTGCATAAAAATAAACTCATGACTTTTGAGCAAGTCATTGCAAATTAAAGGCATATTATCAAAAGCTGGAAAGGGAAATTGCTGTTGCTCCCAATCATCCCACCAGGTGGAGAAGACCCGATGGGTGCAGGATTAAAATCAACATTGATGCCTCAGTCAAGCGACAAATTTTTACGTACTGGCATGGGAATGGTAGCTCCAGACCATGAAGGTAATGTGCTTGGTGCTGCAACTTGTTTTGAGGAGAGTGTTTTCGAGCCAAGAATTGCAGAACCTCTTTGTCTCAGATGGGCAATACAATTATCCTCAGATTTCTGCTTTGCAAACGTGGAATTTGAATCAGATTGTCTACAGCTAGTAAATGAGATGAGGAAAAGAACTGAGTCTGCTAGGAGTTATTTTGGAGGATTAGTAGATGACTGCATGTAAGTCTGCATCAAGTCCAGTTCTTTTTACCAAAAGATCATGTAATATAGTAGCACACGAATTAGCAAATCTTGCTTTTAGTTTAGGAGAGAAATTTTGGATTGATGAGATCCCCTGTCAGTTGGATCCATTAGTTGAATCTGATGTAATTTATTCTGTTATTATGGAATAAAACACCACTTTTCTCTCCTAAAAAAACAAGAAATAATTTTTTTCAACACTCAAAAATTCTAAATTTAAACAATGCCTATTAATGTTACTTGACCCAATTTCACTCCAACACCCATAGTTTTAAAAAATAATTGGACTAACCCATTCAATCATGAACGGGTGGTATAATCAATTTGAGCAACTATTTAGATCAAACATGTCATTAAACTAGTTTGATTCATGCATGTGATTGATCGGTTGAATCAATTAACCAATATTTTTTTAAGATACAAGTTTTAATAAAAATACAATAAAAATGACACACCCAAAAATTAAATTCAAGACCTAAAAATTATTTAATAGATTAATTTTTTATTATACCACCAATGATTAATTAGTGAACTTATGACACATGTATTTATTCATATTTTATTTTATGTAAACCCATTCATACTATTCAATTTCCACTGATTTGATTAGTTATCCATCAATTTAGTATTTTGATTAAGTTGATGACCGGTACTGCTCACACGTAGGAACACATTACTACTTTGAAGAAAGAAAGTGATGACATGCATGTGACAGCTTATGGGAATTTCGAGCTATATTATGATCTCAAAATCTTTGTTTAAATTTGTTCGTTTATATAAAACAAAACGCCTCTGTAGTAAGGATAATATATAATAACTTCTCATGTTTGATGTGCATCGTGCATTATAGACAGTAGACACACATAAATAAAGTCAGGAGAAGCCAATGATAAATTCAGAAAGAATAAAGATGCATAGACAAAAAATCAGGACTCATTCAGAAATAGCACTTGCTTCCAACAATAGCTTTTTTTTATCTATGAATGTTTTTGTAAATATGTAATGGCGCATCTATCACGGCTGGCGATTTATTGGGCGAAAATTTAGTCACGGTAAGGGATAGTAAGTTGCATATTATGCTGCAGCACTTCATATATTTTGTGTGAACAGTAGTGAGAGAAATAGATTGATATAGGTCTAGTCATTATTCAACACTTTATGTTATATTTCATATGTCATTTGTTTTCCTTGAAATATAAGATTCTTCTGGACTCTAGATAATTATCACAGTTTAGATCAGCTAAATAAAATTTGGTGCATCCTTCACTATTTTCAAAGGATAAGTTTTCATATGCCTTAGGGCAGACTGTCTCATTTGAGCGAAGAGTACTTCCTTTAAAAAAAATGGTTATATTCACATTTCTTATCCAGATGCTAAATTTTGAAGCGATTCTGCTATTCCTTATGTGAATTAAAGGTAATTGAAGGAAATTTATTTTCAACAGCAAAACTAATTTCTTTCAGTTTTTTTTAAGTGATTCATTTGGTTTGTAATAGTTAATACTTTTGCATTTTATTAGGTTCACACTTCGGGGCTCATAGAAGATCAAAGAACTGGAGCAGTTGAAGTATATTCTGCAAGTAAAAATCTTGGGGGAGATGCTTTTGGTATATATGGGGACTTGACAAGTACAATATCTTTTTATTAATTTCCACCCATAACCTTTTATATATACTTAGTTTTTGGCAAAGGTTGTATCTTATTTATCATCTATCATCTGAAATCATCAAGGCAAATGGGGTAATGATGGACAAAACATGGGCTGGGCCATGGGGCAGGGTATAATCTGATGCTCGATAAAATGGCTAGTCACATATGTCACCGTTCCAGTATAATTCTTTGCCTAACCACTCTTGGAGTTTATGTGTACTATATTTTTTCAAAATATATCAAGAGATTTCTTTTTCCTATGTTTTTATTATGATTTTCATTTATTTGATCGTTTTTATTATGATTTTCATTTATTTAATCTGACCCTCTATTTTGATTGTCAAACCATGGGTGTGACCCAGATAGGATTGCTTAATTAATTGGTTCAGATCAAGCAATCTCCCAGGTCTAAGTGATCAGATCAAACAATGATTTCTTCAACAAATACTATTACAGGGTGGGGACTGGGGACTAAGGAATCAATAAGGTAACTTTTTTTCATTATTTGTCACTTTGCCTTAATGACATATTACTCATATGCTCACATCTATAGATTGTAAACTGACATTTGTCATTGATACATACAGCCACAGGAAGTGCCAAATTAATGTCTATTATATTACTCATGCTCACATCAGCTCCATGGAGTAAACATCTGCGTTAGCGTATGATATATACATATATAGTTTAATTTGCTTTGGTGGCTGAATAAATTTTTGGTAAGTGGTCACTATACTACTGCTGCGTGCAGCTTAAATATGCTCTTATTTTTTTTTTTTATTTGCTTACTATGTGAATGAAGTTTATGTTGTTAATCTTATACTGGCCAGGAGAGCTTCCATGCTTTGCCACCTTTCATGTTGAATTTCTTGAGCCTCCCAAAGAACATGACCAAGATAAGGATGAACTTGCCTTTGCTACTCCACCTACCCGAGAATCCAACCCATGAATCTTTGCACGTTGCATCAGTTTTCAATTGCCTAGCGCAGCTGTATCCCGTTGAGAACCCTACGTTACCATAAGCACTGCATGCATACACATTTTTTTCACTTAATATATATAGTTTTCATTGATTAGTTACTCGAGAAAAGAGGTCAGTTCCTTGCCTGATGACTTCTAAGGTGATGTACAACACGTTAAAGTTGAGAGGATCCTCTTTTAAGCTTTTACTCTCAGTGATGCAAATCAGAATAATGAAAATGACCAAGTAAGAGAGCTGAGACAATACAAGACAATCCACTACGCTTTTTTCGTTTCTCTTGTTGACATCCTTTTCGTGCTCTCTTACTGGCAAGAAGGTAGTGTATGGTGGGAGGTACCTGTTAATTGGATCGAGAAATTAATCAAATTAATGATATCAAATAATGTGTCTCCACCGATCGAATTATTAGGTGAGCAGATGTTTGACAGGTGCCTTGTTCATATATCTCTAGAAATATAGTTGATTTCATTCTTGATAATAATGTCAACATTTTTTTCCACCACAGAATTAAGAAATTCAAGATAATTTATGAAATTCCTATATATTACTTCACTCACAATTTTAATCCTAGCTGTTATATATGTGTGCGAGGTCAATCACATCTCATAAATCCTTTTATGAGTAATCATCTCAATACATCCCTACTAAAAAAATTATATTTTAGGACAGCAAAACAACGACGTACGATTTCCAATAACCATTTTAGAATATTTTAGAATATGTGTTTTGTTCCATTTGTAAGTGGATTCACTTATTGCAATTTATGTTTCAAAGCAAGAAAAAAAAAGAATATATATATATATATATATATATATATATATATATATATATATATATATATAATTGATATCTAATCCTAAATATTCTGCTCCAACTAAAAATAAAATAAATAAAATATGTATATTCGCTAACAAGATTTGAATTATACTATTAACACAGGTTTATATATAAAATTACACAGGGCAGTAAAGGATGTGACATATACAAGCTAGCTTGTTCAGTATAATTCAGTATAATTAATTAGTGAAACTTAGTCAAAGAAGCATCGAATGGTCGTTTGACAAAAAGAGACGGAGACGAGATGCATTATATATAATACAATCATTAGACAGTTTAAGATTAAAAAAAAAGCATTATTTCCTATTTATTTATCCATATCCTGACTTTGGGAAAGGACTAGATGGAAAGGATAAATTTGAACATCCAAAAGTCTATTCAACACCTATTAAGATATGATAAGATGAAAAAATATATTAATAAAGTGTTTAAAATAAATATAATCGTCCAATTAAAAAATAGTTAACATATAACAGTAACATGCCACAGCCACAAAGATGGAAAAGAGTTACATGACCGGGAGATGCCACAGTCTCAGAAGTCGATCAATCAAGGAACAAGGGTTGTATATATAAACAAAATATTAGAACAAAAAATAGAAACATGCATGCGGCTATATATTCCTAAAATTAAAAAAAAAATCATTTTATTCTTCACATTTGTAAATATACAGTTTTAATTCCAAAAATTTAGTTCTAAACTAAAAATAGTTTTGAAAAATATTTTAGTACCTCAAATTTAGTAGGTTCTAAAAATATTTTTTTTATTAGAGAGATTAGAATGATTCCTCAAAATTTTGGAAATACAACCAAATATTCACCCCGATCCAAATTTCAGTGGCTAAAAATATTATTAAATCTTTTTATATTTTTATTAAATTTAATATTTATGCACTATATAGATACAAAATATTTTTTATTGTCAACCAATCAAAATTTATAATAAGTATTTAATTAATTCATAAGGTAATTATTTTAATTAAAAGACAACAAATTTATTATATATAATAATTATGATTGGAAGATAATATAAAAATATTTTACATTTGGATGTATATACTATTTTATCTTCTTAATTTGTTACATTGCTTCTACTCTCTTCCTTTTATGTTAAAAAAGACAAAGAAAAAGAATGAAATGTGAAATGTGAAAGTAGTGAAAAAATTTAAAGGTGTGAAAATGTGAATATTAATAATTTTTATATTAAAAAAATAAAAGCCAATTCAAGACCCATTTGTTACAACTTTTCATAAAAGAATCATTTTTTAAAATAATTACTTTCAAAAGTTTTCATTGCGATTGATTAAGCTTTCCAAAATAATCAGAAACTGAAAATTCTTTAAAATATTATTAAAGTTAAAATTATTTTGCATAATTTTTCATAAAATCAATTATTTTTTAAAAATATATTTTTTATTATTGTAAGCAAAAATAAATTAACTTATTTTTTAAATCATTAAAAAATGGTCAGTCTATTACTTTATATCAGAATCACTTTTTCAATCTATATTAAATTGACCTTCAATAACTTTTCATACAAGAGAATGTAAAAACATAAGTTATTTGAAAGAAAAATATTGTTTTCACTTCACATTTTCATATTTTTTATAATTTTTTATTTATTTTCATCTCATTATATATATATATATATATTTTATTAGGTTAAATATGTTTTAATATTCCTTGCTTATAAAGTAATGATTACTTTTAATTAATCCAGTAAAAAAATAATCTTCTGTTTTTAATCTCTCATTAGTCTCTATTTCCAAAATTGATGGACCAAAAAGAGATAAATTTTTGTAAAAGACAAGAACCAAACACGCTTTTATGAGAAAAAGACACTTTTTAAAAAGGGACTAACAACGAATATATGTATATTTCCTGTATTAAAAATAATCACTCTATCACTTTATATCAGAATCACTTTTTCAATCTATCACTTGTATTACGTCACATTTTTTCCTCTTTTTATTAATTTCTCCTCTTCATGTAAAAATCATTGCAAAAGTATGAAGTGAAAATAGCTTTGTTCTAATTGAAATGAAGATTTTTTCATTAGAGGAGTGATATGAATTCTTTACTTAAGTAGTAAGCTTGGCTACCTTGGATGGATGCATGATCTCATGATCCTGAGAGAGAGCAGTGACTTACATCATGACAACGAAGAGTACTAATATGGCTGAAGAGATGGAGGAGAGATCAAAAACAGATTCACCAGCGTGTCTCGCGTTTGTTACTTGAAATAATGACGCCACCACTTTCTCATACACATTCAAACCCTCCATGATTTTGGTTTTCCACTCCAAAGAGCAAAGCATCACAAATTGTATAAGATTGAATCCCAAGACAGTAGCAACCAGGAAGCAACAACGAAGATCAGAGAGCAAATGTTCATAGCCCACATCTACGGAATTCTTCAGCAAGTACGAGAATTCCTCTTTCTTTGTAACTTTTTTCAAAACCATTATCAAAAGCCTCAAGCATGGTGGATACAGGGCGTTACCTAGAAAGACGTGTGGGAGGATTAGGAGGAGAAGCCCCGAATTCTTCTTGAAAACTATCATGTTCTCATTGGTGGGGACAAAACCACAACTAGCAAAAGTGGAAACTACGGTAAACAAAGAAAATGTTACAATCTTGATGCCTTTGTTTTTCAGTACTTGTCTTGCACTCGGTACCAAAGTCATATACAAAGACACAAAACTAAAGCCAACAAATTGAACCATCACAAGGTAACCTAAAACTGCATATGTCAAATAACTAAGACAGTTATACTTGAGTCTATCGCATGATGCAACGTTAATAATATTACTGTCACATGGATTGTGGTTTTCTGAATCCGAGTGAGGAATAGAAAGTACTAAACCAAGCTCTATTTGATTTGCATGATTTGTGGGTGGAAAAGGATTGATGCTAACTTTGTTTTGTAAGTTATAACCAGCAAATAGAAGGTCGAGCATGGAAGTGAAAACTTCCCCGCCAAGAAACATGAGAAGGGTGAAGAGAATGAGTTGAGAATTGGAGAAAACCTCCATTTCAACGGCTACCATGCTAGAAGCTGTGGAAGCAGAAACGGAGGTGTAAAAGAGGTCCAAGTCATTGAGCCTAACAGGGTTCCTTGGCTTTGAAACCTTAAGACCCAAGTAACCAACCAGAGAAAGGATCATCAAATAACAAAGTTGAATAAAAAAGGAGTGGAAATGGAAGGCTATCAAACCAGCCAAGAATCGAAGGCTGCGTGAAAAGTACGAGAGTGTACTCTTCATCATTGTATTTAATTCAAGTACAAATAGAAGTACTCCCATGGTGTGTGTGGATAATCCGTCAAATGGGAGCCATTTATATAGCACAATAATTCGCTGCATGTGGCCTAGATTATGCAAAAGGAGGAGAAGAACTAAACCCATTTGATCATATACTAAAAATAATATTTTTAGTAAATAAAATTGATTCAGTTGGAAGGATAAACTTGTATCCCACAAGAATGTAAATTTAAAATCCGTTGCCAATGTAAATACTTTATTAGTTTGTAATATGTAAATATCTTTATAAATATTCAGCAAATCTTAAATCATATTCGTGCAAAAAAAGTTTTTTCTAAAAACCACCGAAGGGTTATAGAAAAGGGGGTGGCGGAACTTAAATAAAATAAATAAATTAAAAAAGCAACACTGATTGATCTTATATAAATGATTATGGTAGTTATTGTTTCATTAATATTTTTTAAGTTCTTCCAACCAGTCATGTTCTCGCATTATAGAATACTTAGTAGTTATTATTTCATCAATATTGCTCGACTTCTACCAACCAGTCATGTTCTCACATTATAGAATACTCCACCTAGTATAAGTCTACCTTCGCGTGGTGGGGGCATCCAAATTCATTTAATTACTGGCTCAGAAGACTATTTAGTTTACCAGAATCCATAAATTTGCCTTTAGCTACTCTTTAGCTATTATTGAATACCTTCATAACATGTTAACATTTGGGATGCGATTTGTCACATTTAAAATAAATATTAGTTGTTATGGCTTCCACGTTAAGTTTTTTTTAATAAGATTGAAGTGATTTCGCTTTGCAACATGTTCAAACAACATATTCTGAAAGGTAAAGTATTTGATTCAAATGATTTTTCAACTGTAAAATGTAAAATAAGGATATACATAACAAAGAGGAAAATGTAAAATAAGATGAGACCAGAAAAAAAAAACGATTATATAATAGTACTATAAAAAAACAAAAAATAAATAAAGTTTAACAATTATTCATCTAAGTGTAGAATAATTTTACATTGTCATTCAATTATAAATTACTATTGATATAATTTTTAAAGTTATTATAATAAATCAACAAACTTATGGTACATGATAAATTATAAATTATAAATGAATAATGATGTAAAATTATTTTATATTATCGCATAATATTTTTTCATAAAAATAATACAACTTTAATAATAATAAGTCTCCTCTTTAATAATGTTGCATTCATTTGTTTCAAGGACACTTAATGTTGTTTTATAAGAAATAATATCAAATCAGCAACCACAAAAAATGAGTAAAACAACTAATATTTTGATTTTTGTATTTGTTTTGTAAGGATCTAAAGTGAGAATACAAGTTAACCTTTTTTTCTGGCATATATATATATATATATATATATATATATATATAGAGAGAGAGAGAGAGAGAGAGAGAGAGAGAGAGAGAGAGAGAAAGAGATATGAAAATGCAGAAGTATAAATGTTGAACACAGATTTGATAATTTTTAATTAATTAAGTCTCTAAACTATGACATTTTTTAAATATGTTCCTAAATTATTTATTTATTTAATAGGATCATGAAATTATATTTGTTGTTTAATTAGGTCCCAGCAAAAATTTAATCAAAAAATAAATACAAGTTTAACAATCAATTAAAAAAATAATTATAATTTAAAGAGTTAATTAAAATTATCTAATAATTCAAGAACCTACAGAATAATTTAACATATTCCCATAAACTACATATTTATATATATTTAAAGATATTTATTTATTATAAATTTAATTATGCCATAATTTATAATATATTGTAAATATTTTTTATTATAAATTTTAATTATGTAAAAAATAAATATTTACCCTAAACAATGCATGCACGACATGAAATACTAGTGATAATAAGATGCTTTAATTAATATCTAACTTCAAAGTCCTACCAAACCCTTGAATTCAAAATGAATTATTTTCTTATTTAACATCTCAACCACCCGTCCAATAAGAGAACAATTGCATTATTGTTTACTTAATTAATCTAATCACTACTACTTCCATCTCAATTTCATCTCCAATTGAATGATGTTTTCCGTTTTCAATCACATATTAAAATATCTATTTAAATTTTATTATCTAATAAATACTTTTAACTGTCTTTTAAAAAATAATATATTTATTGAAATTAAGAAAGAAAATAAGAATATTATAATAAAATTGTTTCCTAATAAACAGTAGGGTCTTGGAATACTTGTCATTTTAATCTATTTGAAAAATTCTAAGCACCAATTATTTTTTTCTTTTATTGGATAAAACATCAATTATTTTGGAACAAAGGGAATATTTTATTCATTCCTGTTTAATTATCTAATATTTGTAAGTTTATTTCTACTTATCTATCTTTTCAAAGTTCAAGATAAAATTAATTATTTTGTTCAATTATGTTCTTACTTTCCACTTAGTCTTTATTTAATGTACGCATATGTTTTTGTTCGGGAGTAAAAATAAAAATAAAATAATAAGAAATTCTACAACCATTTTTTTAGAATTTAGAAAATTTATTGAATTTTTTAATTTCTGTATAAAAATCTAAAAAGATAAATAAAAAAGAAAAGAACATAGTATTTGAGTTCAAATTACAAGGTTACTAAAACCAATATATAGCTTCATGTTAGAGCTAGCATTTTAATAATCGTTCATTATTACAATGCTAGTATATATTTATATATTGGTATTATTAGTAGTATTATATTTGAGTAGAACTCAAAATGTCAATATATTTTTTTTGGTACCTAGTACCTAAGAAAAAATAATGGTATGATCATACAGCTGGCGTAATTATAGGATATGATTGCAACTGCTTAATTTTATAAGTTAATTAGACCAAAGGATGATGAAATCCAAGCGAAAGAATCGGGGCAATAATTAGTCATTTACAAATTAAAATGTCTCCATTCATGTATACGTAATAGAACTTTATTTTTGACAAAATATAAGAATTATTTTTAAACTTAAATAATGTCCCTTTTTCTAATCTAAGTACTCATTCCTTTTCGAAATTATTAATGTTTTAATCCTTTTTTATTTCAAAATTATTGATGTATTATAAATTTCATGTCTCGCCAAATATTTTGATCACATATTACCCTATATATTTAACAATATTGTTATTAAAATAGAAGTAATTTCAAATAACTAAATTTGATTTTTATGAGGAGCACTAAGCTTGTAGGCTGTAGCCCATTTAAAAAAAATCACTTTTAACCAAAAAAAACTAAATTTACATCTTATTTTAAATAAGTATATTTTAAACCAAATATAACAATATTTTACACTTAGTAAATATTTAGTTTATATACATTAATCTTAAACATTAATAGTTTTAGAATGGACAAACTGAAATTTTTTTCCCTACCTGACAAAACATCAATCACGATTTTAATATGTAGGCTTTATTTTCACAATTAAATTTCGTAAAAGATAATTTATTTGTATGATAAGAAAAAAGTGTGGTTAGAAATAGGTTTTCTCTCCCTTGTTGAGAGCTATGTTTTCTCTCCCTTGTTGAGAGTTTCTATCGGCTGAGAGTCGAGAGACTGAGTGTGGTTGCTGCACTGATCTGTGAGTAAGGGAGATGGAGGACGATTTGGAGCGGAGTATGGAAGCTAGGGCTATCGGTTGTAGAGGAGGAAGAGGTTGGTTTTGTCTTCAAAAACATTGAAGAACAAATAACTGATATCATGGCATATCATGACAGGACTATTAGATTGCATATCATGAAGGAACGCATGGCAGGGATATGGAGGCCAGCGAAGGGGGTGGTAATTTAGGATATTGAAGGAGGAAGGTTTCTGTTTCAGTTCTTTCATAAACTAGACATGCAAAGAGTGACTGTAGGGGGGCCTGGTGTGGAGGTTTGTAGAAGTGCCCCTATTATGTCTCACTTATTGTTTGTTGATGATAGTTTTCTATTTTTAGAGCTTAAGAGATTGAGGCGCTGGTCATGAAAACAATCCTAGATGAATATGTTGATTAATCTCCAAAAGTCAAAAGTAACTTTTATCATAAATGTTGATGATAATGTGAAGCTCGTAGCCTCATCTATCCTCGATGTCTAGGAGGGACTAGGTAGAGACTAGTATTTGGGATTCCCATGAGTTTTTAGGAGGAATAAGAAAACTATATTCAATTTCAAAAAAAATAGGGTTTTCACAAAAAATAGGGTTTGTAAGAAGATTAGCTCATAAGGACGTAAGACTATGTGTATATGGCAGGTAGGAGGTTCTCATCAAATCTGTAATTCAAGATATTCCTACTTATTGCATGAGTATTTTTCAAATCTCTAAGTCCCTTAGGGATGGATAACAGAAAATGATGAACTCGTAGTGGTGCGTTAATGATTGGAGAGATAAAAAAAAAAAAAAGGGGCAAACTATATGTCTTGGGACAAGTTGTGTGCTATGAAGGAGGATGGTGGTATGGGATTTAGGAACGTGTTTGCTTTTAATCTTATCATGTTAGGAAAAGAAGGATGGAGAATCTTTTTTTATCCTAAGGATTTGTCATCTTGGGTTCTCAAAGCTAAATATTGTCCAAATGGGGATTTCTTGGAAGCATCTTTAGGACATAATCCATCATTTACTTAGTGAAGCATTGTCTCTTCTAAGGTGGTGTTGAAGGAAGGCGTTCGGTGGAAGTTGGGATGGTGCAAGTATTGATGTGTGGCAGCAACCTTGGTTCCATGTACCCAGGAATGGAAATTCTGAAAATGAAGGACCTCAAGGTTCACTCTTTGGGTGAATGGAATGTTGTATTCATTAGCACCCTGGCCTGTTTGAGCCTTACGATGTCCAAGCTATTTTACAAGTACTTATTCTAAATGCCTCAAGGTGTGATAAACGAATCTAGGCCCCTAACATCTACAGGCGTTTATATTGTCAAAAGTGCATATAAGTTGATTATTGTGCATATATAAGCTCACTAATTTCGAAAGTCTGAGAGTGCATGGGGATTGGAGACTAATATGGGAGTTGGAAGTACCTCCAATTAGAGTGAAGGTTTTTCTCTAGAGGATGTGCAGAAATTGTCATCCCACGAAGATGAATCTCAGAGCTGTGGGAGTTGATTGTCCATTTATGTCCACATGTTTTTCACGTGCCCAACGAATGATGGATGCTAGGAATGAGTTATGTTGAAGCAACTCATTGACGAGCTCACATTCCAAGTGAGCATAGCCCAAATGCTGTTGTGCAGCTTGTGGAGGAGGAGGAATGATAAGCTGTGGGAAAACATGGTTGTTTCAGACTCTAGAGTTGTTCAGCGAGGGGATGATTTTCTCCAAGCTTGGGTTAATGCTAAGATGAAATCTAATTCTGGCCAACTTCAAACTGATCAACATCCAGTCCAGCGCTAGTGTTCACCAGAAACAGGAAAACTGAAATACAATGTCGATGCGAGGTTACTTTTTGCAATCATGACAATATCACAGCTGCAGAGTGTTGCATGTGTTCACGATCATACTGGGTGTACCGACTAGAGGTCACTGTGTATGGATATTCAAGAGAGAGAAACTTGGGCTTTGAAGTTTGCTGCATCTTAAGGGTTTAATGAGGTTGAGTTCAAGTTCAAGATGGATTGTAAGGGCGTGGTGGATAAACTGAGGAGCTCTCGATGATGATTTCAAGCTTGGGACATTGATTCAAAATCCAAACTTTCCATTGATAATGAGTCATTTGATATTATCTTTCTAATCATATCATTTCACATAAATTCCACATTTGTTTATATATCATCCAACAATATACATTTGTCTATACGAGTTTAATAAGGAAACATTATCAATTGAAAAAGTTTTTACATCGTCAATAAATAAAAAAATTATTATTTATATGACGACTAATTATTATAAAATTTAACAAAATTTATATGCATGACAAATAATGATTGAATGACGGTATAAAAGACATTTATATCTTAGTATGATAAAATATTAAAAAAATTATATTTGCATAAAATCTTATAAATCCTATATACTTTATAAGAATTTATATATATTTAATGATTTTATTGATATATTTAATATGAGGGTAATGGTCGTGAAAAACTAAATCATAATTAATATAATTTTTAAGATAATTATTATAAAAATTAATAAATTTATTATACATATCATAATTATTATTAGTTATTGGTAGTGCGTAATCATTTTTCCTCATTTAATATTCAGCAAAAGTTATGAAATGGTGTAAGTACAAAAATTTAACTTTGGGTATCAACTAATATTGTCCTCTTTATAATCATAGGTATATAGTTTCAGATATCAACTAATTTGCATGTTATTAAAAAAGTTATCAGCGTGAAACTCGCATTAAAAAGTGATAGAAAACAAATCTTGTATTAGTATATCAGAATAAATAATAAAGTCATATAAAAAGATCATAATTTCATAGTAGAGTTGAACACGAGTTGAGTTATCCTCATTAATCTGAATTAAACCAAACAATAAAAATTATGATGGATTAGGTTGATGGGGCAAGTTGGATTCAATTTTGGCCAACCTAAATATTTCGGGTTAAGTCTCAAGTTGGAAAAAAATAAAATAAATTAATCCAATTCAACTTGGTGGCATGATTTTTATGTTATTGTTAGTGTCTACTTAAAAAAAATCTAATTGTTAAAAATATCATTTCTAGATTCTCTATACTTTGATTTCTAAAAAAAGAAATATAAATATTATCTTTCAAAGATTTAAATTGATTCTAATTATATCGAAGAAATGTTCAAGACTTTGAAGAATCAGTTCAAAGACATAACTGAGACAAGGAACCCAAATATGAAGTAGTCAAAATTTACTGGCCAAGAAAGTGGAAAATTCAAGACAAGGGTTCGAATACTTCAAGTTAAATTGAAGTTAATATCTATCTTAGTTAATCCTCAAGATTATGGAAAGTTTTATCAATCCTGGAGGGACTACCATTTAAAAAAAAAAAAATAGTCCAAAAAAAATCTTCATCCATTTCCTATTGCTCTTTTATGACTTGGCAGAGATCTTAGAGAACCAACAAGGGTTCGTGGTTGAATTTATCACACGAGAAAACTTGTGAATGATGAATTACCCAAACAAACAAACAAAAAAAGTTAATGCCACCAATTTTATCTACATGATTTTCCAGAGCCTCCAAATTGGTTGTATTCAGAGATAGACGAGGTCAAGTTATTGACAAAAGTTCCTGGTGGTAAGAATTTCCAAACAACTCTCCCTTCCTTTGCTTTTCCTATATTTCATTTAATTCAACTTTTATTGCAAATTTCCAAAAAAAAAAAAAGTTCCAGAAGAAAAAAAGAAAACTGAGTGATGAAGAAGAAGAGGGGGTTGTGAGGTTCAAGTCTTCTCGAAAGAGAAAGGCACCATCAAAAGGCCAAACTTCGAGTACCACCAAGAAGGTAACCTTTATTCAAAATCCCTTTCCTCTTAGTATCTTTGTTTCATAAACCAGAAATGTTATTTCCAACTTAATTAAACCAGTTTGCGTTTGATAAGATTTATTCTCTTTTGTTTGGGACTAAGCCCAACTTTTTGTAGCAAATTACAAAAAAGCATTAGATTAGAGTCTCTAACATTAGACTGCATTTGTACCCAAATACAAAAGAAGCATTAGAGTAGTCTTAAAAAATGCGTTAGAATACAACATTAGACTGCATCTCCCCCAATCTCTACTTTGACCTCCAGCAAATAACTAATAGTCTTCACTAAATTTATGTGCTTTTACACTCTCACCTAGTGATTTTTGGTCAAACTTACTTTGAGTTTCTTATTTTTTTAACTGGAGAAGTTGGGCTAAAGAATATACGTAAAGGTCTTGGTTGATCAAGTAGGCAGAACTTGAATTATACCATTGTCACATGAACCCTTTTTAGCACATTCCAGTCAATTTATTTCACATCAACTAGTACTTATCAGGTTATTTGATGCACCGCTCATTTCAAGGTTAATTTGAGAATTTGTCATAATATATACTTTCTGAATTTTTGCACAAATATTATTAATTTTTGAACCACGGTAGCATAACAGAAAATTGAATGAAGACATCCATCCAAACATGGAGAGGTTTGATAGGTCTACAGTACTTAAAGCAAACAAGCCTTTGGGAATTAAGGAGAAAAAAAAACACATTTTTGTAGCTTCATATCAAGGTCTAACTTGACGAATTATTACAAAAACACCCTCCATAGTCTCTCACATGAATTTCCTGTACGGCCGAGCATTATCTTCATCTTGCATATGCTGTAATCATGGCAGTTGTAAATTATATGGTGAAGTGCAAAGAAAAGCCCTAATTAGGGGTTGAAAATAAAAAGACTTACGAATTTCCTCTATGAACTTGTTCTTCTTCGCTTCCATTCCTCCCCCCATCTTCTCTTCTCTTCTTCGTCTCTGCCTCTTTCTTTATATGGGCCTAGGCCCACTCCCTCCTCTCCCACGGCCCAACCCTTAGTTTTTCAATACATTCTTTCCATTTTACTTCTCATTAACCACAGCATTATGTACAATATAATACCCACCAAATTTTACTTAACAAATAATGTATTTCTAGCATTTTCCTGTAGTAAATAGTATTTCAGGTATAAATATTTTCTATAATAAAATTTAATTACAAATTGTTGTATACTTTTATTCAATCCCATATTTTTATTAATGTTTTGTTAAACATTACCTATTGTGGATCATTCAAACACAGTATGTCACCATAAATGAACTTTCAAGCATAAACATAGTGTCACATAAAAAAATAAAAAAATCCAACGAGTAATCAGGAAATTGAAATACAAAATTTCTTTTTGTTACTTGACACTCATTTTTATGCAATTAATTTCTACAATGCTTATGACTTTTTTTTCAAATTTTATTCCATAATTTTCATATAAGTAAATCTACTAGAATAAATTCTATGTTTTGAATTAATTAAAAACAATTCAAAATTGTGTCCTAAAATTAGAAATGACCAATGTTTTTTTACTCATTTTAAAAACACAAATAACTAAATTGATCTTTTTTATAAATAAAAAAAGCACTTTTTTACAGCACAACAATAAACACTTATAAAATATTGTTTCATATAAAGAAAAGAATGAGCATGATTACAAGTTCTAACTTCTTTAGGGATGAGATATTGTGTTAATATATTATATGATGTACTTTTATTCTGTTTCTTCTTCTCTATGAGCTTCATATATGATGAATTTTTACGTTATTTTATGATAATTTTATTTATTTATTTTTGTTATCACAGTCATATATTTTTTCTTTCTTAGACTTTGCAAAATAATGAATTCAATACTTGAAGAGAGAACTTTGTTACCCATAGTGATGATATCTAATTTGAACATAATTATCTCCAATGAAAAATATTTAAGATCTAAACAAAAAAAAATTAATAATAAATGTTCACATAAGATTAGGATAATGTTATTGTTAGAATTAATTGACTTATTAAAAAAAAAAGATTTTGGGGTGAGAAGGATGTTCAATTGTTTTTTCATGGAGAGAGACCAAAAAGAATATTTTTTGAAATTGAATGACTAAAAAAGTAAATTTAAATTTGGGGAACTAAAAACAAAAATAATCCAAATTTAAGAAAACAAAAACATATTTAAGGCTTCATTTGTTTAAGTTTGTTTAAATGATTTTTTTTAATATAGTAAGTATTTTTATTCTTTTTTTATGTATTTGTCCAAACTGTTTTTGGACTAAAAAAGTTTTTTATTTTATTTTTTAAGAACCAAATCATATTTTTTTATTAGAAAATCACTTTTATAAGAGAAATTAAAAAAATACTTTTTTAAAAAACAAATTGACTAAAGTCTTTTATTTTCTATAAAATAAGAAGAATAATGACTATTCACTCAATTAAGTCTGGATTATGTCAAGGAAATGAATAAGATAGGTGAATTATTATAAATCTGAAAATAAAAAGAAGTTAAGTTTGAATTATGACTCATTAACTAATTAATTTGATGAAAACAATATTAATCATAAATCAAATTATAAATACATGATGAAGCTTACAAAAATTTCCTATTTTGAGCATAAAAAGTTACTTTTTAAATAACAACAATTAGCTCATTATCATATAAGATTAATTTTTGGGTTGGTTGTTTTCAAATTTTGTATGTAGATCCTACACTTTATTACATTACTTTAATTTAAATATTTTTTTTAATTCTCTTGTCTCTTGTTAGTCTTGTATCATTTCACTCAGCCAAACTGATCCTAAGAATATTCTGGTAGAAATATACTATTAGTAACTTTTATTTTGACTTATTTTTTTATTTAAAAATGAAATATACGGGCCCTTATCCAGCAAAATAAAAGAGAAGGGATGAAGTGTATATATCATTTTAAGGAAGCAATGGAAAGGAGAGGAGAGGGTTAGTTGTTCATTTTCATCATTTCGTTGTTTCTTTTCCAGACATCAAATCAAACCAAACACTACCAAATTTCTCTTCCCTTCCCAGACACTCTTCCTAACCAATAATCATCTATGTTTTTTTCTTCTTCTTTTTTAAGAAAACATTAGAAATCTGTCTGGATCCTGTTTTTGCGTTTTGGATCACAGATTTGATCATGCTGGATTTTATTTCCTCACCCTTTAACTTAACGCATCTTTTTAATTTGACTTGTTTTTTATTTTCTTCGCAGAGCTTCAACAACAACATCTTCTTACGTTTCTGAGTCCTAAGCAAGCATTTTTGTGTGTTCCTCCCCCTCCCGTCAGGTTCGGCTTCTACATTTACATTTCCACCATTTCAAAATACCGCCTAGCTCCTTTTTTTTTTATTTGTTTTAAAGGCACCATTTTTTTATTATTTCGATGCATATGCCTCTGTCATTTAATTCGAAATTGTAGACCGACAACCTCTTCAGCTGTTGTGTTCCACAAATTGCTTGCGAAGCTTCCTTTTTTTGTATTTAGTTGCTCTGTTTGCTTCAACCAGTCCCTTTTTTATTATTGTTGTGGGTTAAAGGGGATGTGTCAATGACCTCAAGTTACTTGTTTTGAAATCAGTATTGGATTTAAAGGGTTAAACTTGAACCAAACTATAACTTGTTTTCTGAATGTCCTTTATCCATGTTATACCTTATCTATTATGGGCTTCATCATGTTCACTTTTAGTTTAGTTACATGCTTGCACTTTGAGCCATCTATCAATCCAATTATTAAACAAAAATGTTGAAGCCCATCCTTTGCTGTCAATTATTGTTTCTGAGATTGTAAGGATTTCTGCCTCTCTTGTCAACTTAAATCAGCACACTGAAAGGATTACAATATGCATTCCAAAACAGCACTTGAATCTTGGCTAATTGACGAGTGTTAGCAACACACTCTATATTGGTGGGTGAAATTCACGAGTCCCAGTAAAAGAGAGTGGGTCCACTTGAATCAAGATTTTTTAGTATGTTTAAAAAAAAAAGAGCATTCATGTGTATTTAGAATGAATTATATAAACTATATAAAAAGTTTCAAAATAGTGGTCATCCCACGCTGTGTGCTATAGCATTTTTTGGAGTCAGCCGGGATTGATAACTATGCTATTAGGAAAGAATGTTGAAAAAAGTGTGTCAAAGAATGTATTATTAGCATTGCTTTGTGTGTTTTATTACATGGAATTTTGTCTGACATTAGGCTAGCCTTTAGATTGTTTTAAATTTGACGCCCTGCTTCCCATGGTCATATTGGGCTTCCTAATCTCTGTCTTAAACTATTCATCCTCCTTCTAAAAGGGCCTTGGATGTTGTGCTTATGTAATGAAGGTACGCAATATGAAATGCATAGCTATTAAGGGGGATTGATGTAATAGTCTCAAGAAATAGGACAATGAGAGGTCCCTTCCTGTATTGAATTTATTCAAAAATGGTTTTTTGCCTGATTAAGAATTTCATAAAGCTTGTTCTGTAACAACATTAAGATTGTTTTTTATTATTATTTCCTTGAATAGTTATTTAAATGTCAGGTGCTAGACTTCTAGGAAAATCAGATGTATCACGGTAAATTTTCCCTTACACCCAAGAATGAAGTCAAGGACTTGACAGGTTCAAGTTTTCCCAGTTACAAACATAGCAGTCAGCTGGATCCCATAGATGTTTCTTCATCTTCAGATGATGAAAATGACCTTCCTAATGATGATGTGTCTAATCAATTAGTCCTTTATGATCCTGTGGCGAATGGAAACAATGCAATTGAACTTGCACCTGATCCTCTCCAGTGTGAACCTCCATTGCTTCCAAGAAGCAAACCTTCACATTCAGTTCCTAGAGCTTTGCCTTCAGTTGGTGTTTTCACTGTTCAATGTGCATCCTGCTTGAAATGGAGGTTGATTCCAACAAAGGAAAAATATGAAGAAATACGTGAACATATCATTGAACAACCTTTTGTTTGTCAAAAAGCTCGTGAGTGGCGACCTGATGTATCTTGTGATGATCCAGAGGATATTTCTCAGGATGGCAGCAGGGTTTGGGCCATTGATAAGCCAAACATTGCACAGCCTCCAGCTGGATGGGAGCGACTGCTAAGGATCAGAGCTGAAGGAAGCTCCAAATTTGCAGATATGTATGCATCCATTATTTTTATCTGTTATTGGAATAGAAACACCCTTGTGCAATGATACAATACTTATGCTTTCCATCTATTAATTAATTCTTTGGGTTAGGAAATAATACTTCAATGGAAATTTTGATTTGTCAATCATTAACTTTCTGTTATTGTAATATTTTAACATTTCAGATACTATATAGCACCATCAGGCAAGAGATTGCGCTCAATGGTAGAGGTCCAGAAGTATATGTTCCTACTGCTTTTGCTTTACTACCTTTGCAGTGTTTTCTGAATTATTACTATTTATCATTGGCCTCCATTCTTCATATAATTTTCTCATGGTGCCTGTTTTAAGGTTCTTGATGGAGCATCCTGAGTATACAAGAGATGGGGTAACTCTTTCACAGTTCTCATTTCAAATTCCAAGGCCGTTACAAGAAAACTATGTGAGGAAGCGCTCCGCTAGACTTACCTCTTCTTATGAAGTCAGCGAGCCTGTTGAACATCAGCAAGGTACATATATTTTATATGGATAAAAATATTTTTGTAGATATGAACACTAAAGATTTGAGTGCATTGTTATAATGATGATGCAGTGAGTCCTCTAGCATGGGTAGATCCAGAAGGGTGTGGTGGAAGACTGGGGCTTCCTCCCCCCCCATTCATGGGATCCCATGATCTTGACACTACTATCAATATGAGTATCAGCCGTCCTGCAAAGAGGCAAGCAACTCATAAAGGTTTCCTGTAGTAAGATGGACCCTCATCAAATCTCTAAATTAAATATCCTTTTGTGTTATGTGCAGTCGATTGCATCTTACTTACTTACAAATAGAGAAATGGTTTATCTTTTTTAATAGAATAGGGCATTTTAGATGTAATGAGCTTGCGGAAAACTGTGTAGAGACAGTCCACTTGTCCTATAATTAGTTATTGAGGAGATCAATACCTTGGTATTCCTGGTAAAAATGTACTATTTTGCATCTGTGGAATTTTCTGGGAGAATCTTTTGTACAAAAGGATTGCATCTTACTTACTTACAAATAGAGAAATAGTTTATCCTTTTTAATAGAATAGGGCATTTTAGGTGTAATGAGCTTGCGGAAAACTGTGTAGAGACGGTCCACTTGTCCTAGAATTATTTATCGAGGAGATCAATACCTTGGTATTCCTGGTAAAAATGTACTATTTTGCATCTGTGGAATTTTCTGGGAGAATCTTTTGTACAAAAGGGTGCCTGCCCCAAGAGAACATGTTAGACTCAAGTAATATTCTGATCTGAAATATGGTGATTCAGCAAGAGGGTAATTTGCTCTTAACTTAGCTTCTTTTGACCTTTTCTTTTTCACCTATTGTTTGGTTTAGATCTTACACAAGGAAAATAGTTTTCTTTTATAACGATTATAATTATAATAAAAGGGTGTTGCACTAGGTGTCGTGAAAAAAGGATAGCAATAATAATGATGATAACAACATGGGCATGTAATAATGAGGCGAACGTGACTTTAGTGTGCCAGTCCTTTACTGCCATAGAAAGGGTATTGCGTGAAGCCCAATCCAACTCCCTTAATTTGTGGTCCATGATGGTCTCAATTAATATAAACTGTTGGATTTAAATGAATGGTTCTGATTTGACCATAAAAGTGAATGGTTAGGATGAAGTTATTTTAACCTGTAAAACCGGTTAACTATTAAGTACTATACAAATATAAATATTGCTGATTTTTCCTCGTATAAATAGTGCATTTTATCTGTGGTTGATGCGAGGCTCTTAACGTTGGGGTCGATAAACTGACGAGGGTGTTAATCTTGAGCCATATCATTTATCATTTTACAAGTTCAGCATGGATGGATTTACATTTATCGCATGAATTTGTCAAATGTATGTTGTATGGGGTTTGGGATAATCTACCAATGACCTTTCTCATATGCTACTCTAATGTCCTGTCTTCCCTTGAAAGCTACATTCAGACTCTTGTACCAGAATTAGATAAAACAGTAAATAGTAAGTGGCTTTGATTAAATATCTCGGGACCTCCCTTCTAAAATAGCATCCTCACAGGCGAAATGCTTGCATGGTGCTCCCTTCTAAGCATGTTGACCCAACCTTGGAAGTGATGGATAAAAAATTACTACATACATAGGAGAAATGGACTATTATCGTGGTTGGTGCACTGGTAAAGCCGAATGTCTAGAGGTTGGTAACATTTGTAATTTGTAAAATCAAAGCTGGTCCAAGATCTGAAATGCTTCATCACCTTGCTTAAGAGATTTGTTGGAAGCTTGAAGTAAAATTCTCTGACAACAAATTTGATTAGGCCCAAAATATGTGGTTGTGTATGTTGAGTAGAGTAGTTCGTTTAGATAGATTACTGGCCACGGATGAGGAACACACATTACTAGAAGTTAGTAAAGCTTATTTTGGGGTCACTTTCGCATCAATTATTGGAAGCTTGAAGGAGATGCCATTGTCATACTCATACATACCATGTGCACTCTATTAAATGCCCATTGTCATACTCATATCATAAATAATATTTTATGAGGATTCTTATGACTAACATATATAACAAAGTTATATGTATAGACTAACAAACTGATTCATGTAAATCGAAATTCTTATCATTGAAAACGTTTCTCCCACTACTCTTCCTTTCTCTAAACTTGTCTTTAGCAAATTCAGCTTTGACCTCGTCAATTCTTATCTTTAATCAATTGGGCATCCCTCAATCCAAAGTCCCAAAGCTTTTCCTCAAATCGGAATTCAATACCTATCATTTTCTCAAGAAAGGTCTTCTTATCTATTTATTGTAGTTAAGTTATAGAATTTATAATTAAATTTGGTTACCAACAAATGATAATTTATTATTTTATTTTGAAACATGATTTAAATCTTTTTTTTTATTTGAGATATGAAACTTATCTCGTTAGATTAATTTACAAAAATTTTATGAAAACAAATTGATATTCTAATAAAAAATGGTAAGCATGGTGAAAATTGTGTAAGAAATAAGTTTAACGAGTAATTAGAGAAAATATATTTTTTAATTTTTTAGTTGGTAATTGAATTCGCTTTTCATGTAAATTTGACAGTGTTTTTACCTTTTTGGATCGAACATCTTTTGGATTATGTAGTTCTGTAACTTTTTAAAAATATGTGAGTATAATTCTTTTTCATGTTTAAGCTTAACCCCTAATAGCGATTTTACAAAGTTGAAGATATTCTCATGAAGTTGAAAAGCTATATTTATTACAGAAATTAAAATAAGTTTAATCCGTTAAACGAGCCTTAAATTTCGGCTGCTTTACGGTGCACACTCACCGGCCCCCACCTTCTATTCCTCCCATCCTTTTTGCTTACTTTCTTTAAATTAAACTAATTTAAATCATGCAAATACTCCAATTTGGATTTTTGAAGTTGTTGTTAATGTAAGATTTATTTATTTATTGTATCATGCCACGTCAGTAAATAACATGGGAATGTCCAAAACTCATGCACACAAACCTATACACGTTTAAATCAAATAATGTTTCCATTATTATTTTGCATATTTAAACAAACAAGTTACTCAATCAGAATACTTGCCCAATGTTTGGTTGACTTATATTTGATTATATTTAAGGTGAAAATTTTAAAAATTAACATGGGTTTCACATTTTTATATTTTATTTTAATTTAAATATTTTAACTCTTTTCATCTCAATTCATTTTTATACATTTTTATTTCTTTAAATCAAATTCACTCTTAAATCAATCCAAATTATGAACATGTTTGAGTGATCTTTTTTACAACAAGTTGATCCAAATTATGAAGAAGTCTGAGTGATCTTTTTTAAGTACAACAAGTTAATCCCAGGCAAAGATTTAAATCTTCTGAACTTGTATCAAAATAAATTTATAAGAACATATTCGATGATATTCATATAAATAATTTAATTTTAATCAACTTAATTAATTTTTTTAATGAATATTTTTATATTAATAAATTCATGGTCAATAATTACTTATATAATTAATTCTATTTTTTAATTTTTCTCTTATTTTTCCACAACACGTATTATTTCTGTCAATTTTTCTAATTTTTTCTCTTATTTAATTTACTCCAAAGTAGATGGACAAATATCACCATTCAAATTAAATTGTTGTTTATTAAAATGATAATCTTTTACCATCTTTGCGAAAGGTGAATGTGGATTGAATAATTTGTGTGAAATGGATCATGTGAGCTATGAGACCCACGTACATGAGAGGATTGACATTGACATGCATGAAGAAAATTATTCCTGTGGAACCGATGTAGGAAATAAATAAATACTTGGAATTGGGACACGCAGACATTTGAAAGTCGATGGTCAAATCATTGGGACCTACAACTCACCTGTCCAGGGAACATGCCCTTTGGAATTGGGACCCCCTCTTCTTTCCGTCAACAACTAACGTCAAATCTAATTCAATCATTTTTTTTTCTTATTAAATCTTCTTATCAGGAGTACTACTTTAGATAACACCACTCAATTTACTACAACTAATTACGAGTAGTGGTAAAACAAAAAGATTCTATAACTAATCAGATTAGAAAGTTGTCAAAATAATATATGTAAAAATCAAGTTGAAAAAATCACATTACAGACAAACTCCTTAAAAACAAGTTTGAAAGGAAAGCTAATAACAATCATAAATAGTAAGAATTAAATAATTATGCACTATAGTAATTTAAGTGTTCCTAAAACTATATATAGGCGGGAGAGTGCATACAAGTGTGGGGAAATGTTACTTTATAATCAAAGTGTTATGTAGGATTGTGAATGGTCTATTAACAACTAATAGAGTAATTTTACAAATTATTAAAACATGCATAATAAAAGGTTATAATATAGTTTAGAATATTTTTGTCACCTAACTTCATTATTTTTCTCTCTCTTATTACGTGTATTTCACTTCTTTCGGGCTAGGTATAGAGGTGCAACACGCAAGATAAAAAATAATAATGACAACATTATGTAATAAAAATTATCGCAATCTAGTAAATAAATTTTATACATATTTTGAATAAATAATTTGTATAATTACTCTATTTTGATTAAAAAGATCATTGCAATACCACCAATAGCATTTCCATTGGGTATAATTTAAGTAATTTATTTTGAGTTTTTTTATCGTATGTTAATTGGTTACTACAATATCACATTATAATTAAACAACTCATTTATTTTGTTTTAATGATATAATTTTAAATAACTCTTAAATTATCTCTTAAGAAAATATTTTTTACTCATAAATAATCATTATTTATATAAACAACTGAAACTTAGTTCTAAACCATCTAATATGACACATAGATTACTTCTAATAATAAAAAGAAAACAACAAAGTCTAAAAATAAGAAGCTTATTAAGCAACGAACATTAAAAATGTTGTGACATAGAACTTAGCAAATACAACAAGCTTAATTATTAAATTTGTTTCTTAATTATTTTAGCATATTTAATTAAGTCCTTTTAGTTTAAAACTCCAATCAGGTTCTTTAATTTCAAAAAATATTTTAATCTTGTCTTTCTTGTCCAATTGATTTTGACATCGTTTAGATATAAACTTGAAAAAAATTAATTTATCAACTAGTCAAACAAGTTTTTTAACTAATAAAAAAAATAAAAATTAGCTGGAATATCTTGACAAACATAACATGAGAAGTTATTGAAAAAACACTTATTTATCAAATAATCAAATAAATTTTTCAGCAAGTAAGAAAAGTTAGAAGTTAGTTGAAATATCCTACCCAAGATGATCTTAAAAATAATTTTTATATAATTTATTTAAATAATATTATTCAAAATTTAAATTCTTATGTAAGTAAATATTATCTTTTGAATGCAATAAATATTGTTATAAATTATTATATTTCTTTTATCCCAAAATAAGTGTTATCTTAGATTGTTTTACACAAATCATTAAAATCTAATAAATAGATATAAGAAAGTAGTGATTTTATAAAACTAATTAATATTGAATTGAAAAACAAAAATGACACTTATTAGCTGTATTAGTAGAAAAAGTTATTAATAATACATTAAAAAGCTAAATGCAACGCTTATTTTGGAATAATGTTTTTTTTAATGCAAAGCTTATTTTGGGACGAATGAAGTAAGTTTTAGTTTAGGTTAAATAGTCATTTTCGTTTTAATTATGGAGAGTGCTGACAAATTCATCCTCGAAAGATAAAAATTTTAATTTTAGTCTCCGAAAATGAAAAAAGTATGACAAATTCATTCATCCGTTAATTTTCGTCCATTACCGTTAATGAAAAAGCTTTCATGACACAGAAGAATGAAAATGTCACAAAAATGATTACCAACATAACTTCCTGAATAGATTGAACCAAAATGTCAGTCAGTTTTCATTTGATCAAAATGTTAGTAAGTTTTCATTGAACAAAAATGTCAATAAGTTTCCATTGAACCTTTCCTATTTTTTAAGTGTTTATTGTAATGTTATGCTTACACTGATAAAAAAAAAAAAGAGGGGGAGGGGAAAGATGAAGATTAAATTATATTTAACCCTTAAATGAACAAAATTTGGGGTTTGATAAATTAATCCAATAAAAACTTACCGACATTTTGGTCAAATAGAAATTTATTAACATTTTGGTCCATTTTTGTTCCTCCGGGTCACATAGATTCTTTCAGGAATGTACAAAATTAACGTATGAATGTATTTGTCGTACTTTTTCACTTTTTAGGACTAAAATTTGAATTTTCATCTTTTATGGATGAATTTATTAGCGCTCTACACATTTAGGAATAAAAATAACTATTTATTCTTTAATTTATTATGATGATGGATAACAATCACATTTTGATTAATTAATTAGTTATTTCTCAATAGTATTTTAAATGAATATGTTCAGACTAAAGTTTAATTGGACCAGAGTAAAAGAAATAAAATATAACTGTAATTTTTTAGAAATAGAAAACTATAATATTTTTATTTTAAAATAAAAGACTAACAGTAAAATAAAAAGAATAAAATTATATTTAAGCTTTATTATTTTAAGAGATTATACATTTAGTATGATTATGATGTGGTTTATCAGCTCGGATAGGCCTAAGGCTGGGCTTCTTTGAAGATTAGATAGAAAATAATTGTCTCAAAAACAACACATTGCTGAAATAATATGGTAATCAATAAATAAATCAAGAAGTAGATGAACCGGCTGTGCAGCGGCCATGTGCGGGCAAGCGCATTTGCGATCACATGAGATTTCCTTCCCTTCCTTGCGCAATGACCAATTCATTTTTATTTTATTTTATGAGTGCGTGTAGCAATGGCAATTATGATTTCTTTATAAAAGAACAATTAAGTTAATCGATATTATGACTGTTTACAATCTAATAATAATGTAGAAAAACAAACAATTATCATGACAAGTTTGTTTATTAAGATATCATGGTATAATATACTCCTAACTTCAATCCTGTTGCATTGTATAAAAATGATTTATTTTACGACAAGTATTTTAGTAATTTTATTAGATTTAGTCATTAAAAATATTAGTTAGTGTAGTCTTTTGTTAATTTCCAAAAATCAATTTTACCCACTTTTATTTCATCACTAAATTAAACGGGCCTGTTTCTAATTTTTTATTAAATAATAGTTTTAGTTTAATATATAGAAAATATTAAACAAAAAAACTTTTTAAGAGTAAATGATTTTTAATTTGATAACTTTTTATGTTTAAATAAGACTGGTGGAAGAATAAAAGAAAGGAGGTGAGAATGATGGTGTAAACGGTGAGAGCGTGGCGTCTGGTCCATAACTGGGGAGGTAAACTGATTGCAGTATGAAGAAGAAGAGCAGCATAAAGGCGGAGCTGTGGCACGCTTGTGCGGGGCCTTTGGTTAAGCTTCCTCCCTCCGGCACGCACGTCATCTACTTCCCTCAAGGTCACAGCGAACAAGTCTCTGCTTCTCTCAACAGAGATGTCCACTCTCAAATCCCCAACTATCCCAATCTCCCCTCCAAGCTACTCTGTCTCCTCCACACTCTCACTTTGCATGCTGATCCCCAAACTGATCAAGTCTACGCTCAGATTACTCTTCAACCCCTCCCTTCTGTACGCTTTCTAACCATCCATTCCTTCTCTTCCACTTTCCCATTCTCTCTGTTGTTTATCACATTCATTTCAGTTTGACAAGGATGCTCTCTTGAGATCTGATCTCGCTCTCGAATCCACCAAGCCACCACCTGACTTCTTCTGCAAACAACTCACCGCCAGTGATACTAGCACTCACGGTGGTTTCTCCGTCCCTCGCCGTGCCGCCGAGAAGATTTTCCCTCCTCTTGTATCTCCATTCCCCCGTTTCCATTTTCTAACCCCTTCACTCATTCTTCACTCTTTCATCTAATTCTTTTAATCCCCTCTTCTGTAGGATTATTCTATGCAACCTCCTGCTCAAGAACTCGTCGCCAGGGATTTGCACGACACCGTTTGGACATTCCGCCACATATACCGTGGTACGTTTCAGACTCCAAAGGAAATGTAAGGTTGATCTAGTAGTGAAGGGTGAAGGAAACGGGGAAGATGTCGCGGTTTTGAATCCTTCCCTAACAAACAATACTAACAACTAATATTTGTCCATCCAAAATAAAAACGTTTCAGACTCCAAACAAATCAATAACTTTTTTTGAATAAAATCTCATGATGCTCCTTCTCTCTCTCTCTCTCTAGGACAACCAAAACGGCATTTGCTTACCACTGGATGGAGTCTGTTTGTTAGTGGAAAGAGGCTTTTTGCCGGAGACTCTGTTTTGTTCATTAGGTATATTCATTCATTCATGCTTTTACGCTTTCTACAACTTTTCAAATATCACCTTCCTCCTCATTTTTAATTTTTAATGTTTCTGTCTGTGTCTGCCAGAGATGAAAAGCAGCAGCTTCTTTTGGGTATCAGACGAGCTAACAGGCAACCCACCAACATATCGTCATCAGTGTTATCAAGTGATAGTATGCACATTGGAATTCTTGCTGCAGCGGCTCATGCAGCTGCAAATAATAGCCCCTTCACCGTCTTTTACAATCCTAGGTTCACTATTGCTTCCAATAAGATTGCAAACGCATAGATCAGCTGTTTTGTCAAATGTGTCTTTCATGTTCTCAATCTATGCCTTTCTTTTGTTCGCAGGGCTAGTCCCTCAGAATTTGTTATTCCTTTAGCCAAGTACTACAAGTCAGTGTACAGCCACCAGCCATCACTTGGCATGCGTTTCCGAATGATGTTTGAAACTGAAGACTCAGGAACAAGAAGGTGCCTCACTTTTAAGTCCATGTATATGATGTATGCGTTGTAAAAGTATGGATGATGGGGTTGAAATTAATGCCTTCATGAAGTAAACTTGGGTGGTTGAGTGTCATATTTGGAAGATGTAGTTAGTTTGTCTTGTAATTTAGTTGGTGCTTGTATAAGTATTCATTTCTCAATCCAGTTTCATTAAAATTGGCATTTTATGTAGCATTCCTGGAATAGGGGATGCTTGGCTGGAAATAGATATTATATATACTGGTTGACAATGAAAATTATATTTAATCATTTCAATCCTGCTGCAGGCATATGGGTACAGTTACAGGTATCAGTGATCTGGATCCTGTGCAATGGAAAAACTCTCAATGGCGTAATTTGCAGGTACCATTACTCACATCCTTTAGCATTTCATGTATGTAATTCCCCACCCCCTGTCTATCAGTAATTGAATCCAGGAGATTTATATTTTCAAATATGTCTGTTTATTTAATATGGACAAGCAATGGTTGTTAAGTTTTACATATCATTGGTCAGGTTGGTTGGGATGAGTCAACCGCTGGGGAAAAGCGTAGCAGGGTCTCAATCTGGGAAATTGAACCAGTGACTGCTCCATTTTTCATCTGTCCACCTCCATTCTTTAGATCCAAGAGACCAAGACAACCTGGAATGCCTGGTAAACAATTCTACTATATACATTTTAGATGCAAAGAGGAAATATATTTGTTTTTTCAAAACCACCTCTTCTAGATTCTTCATTCTTGAGCTTCTCACTTGTTTCCTGGTGGTGCTTTCACTTTATTAAATTTCTTAATGGAGGAAAATTTAAATTTAGTTTAGTGATTGGAAATATGTAGTTTATTTTGGCTCATTTTTTCTTTACTTTGGCAGATGATGAATTGTCTGATTTTGATAACATTTTCAAGCAGACAATGCCTTGGCCTGGTGATGATATGTGCGTGAAGGATCCCCAAGGTCTCCCTGGCTTGAACTTAGCTCAATGGATGAACATGCAGCAAAATCCTGCACTGGCTAGCTCATTGCAGCCAAATTATGCACCTTCCTTATCGGGTTCTATTTTGCAAAATATTCCTGGACCTGATATTTCTCACCAGCTGGGATTTTCTGCTCCACAAATTTCTCAGTCAAACAATGTAGCCTTAAATACTCAGAGGCTTCTTCAGACCGCTCCACAACTGGATCACCTTCAGAAGCTACCATCTACTTCTAGCACATTGGGAACAGTCCTGCCGCCGCAGCAACAGTTGGGTGATATCACTCAACAATCGAGGCAGAACTTGGCAAATCAAACAATCCCTCAGGGTCAAGTTCAGGCCCAACTCGTGCATCCCCAGAACATTGTCCAAACCAACAATATTCTTCAACAGCAGCAACCATCCAGTCAAAACCATCAACTACATAGAAGCCTCTCTCAGAACCCATCACAGCAGCAGCAGCAGACAATTATTGGTCAGAATCAACACCAAAATTTGATACAGTCTCCTATGCCTGATCATGTTCAACAATTACAGATGTCTGACGATCAGATTCAGCTGCAGTTGTTACAGAAGCTTCAACAACAAAAACAAACACTCTTGGCCCAACAAACTGCATTGCAGCATTCTACTCAACTTACTCAAATCCAGGATCGGCAAAGACAGCTTTTAGACAAAACGCATAACTTGTCTAGAGCACTAACACCTGGTCAAGTACGGGAAATTCCTCCTATTTTTCAGAATTCACTCCCCAAGGCTAATTCTATCTCAAATCCGATTACAAAGGCCAATTGCCAGAGCAATATTCAATTCTATCAGCAGCCCAAGCTTCAACAGCAGCAACCTGGCTTGCTTTCTGAAATGCCTGGCCATACGGCACTTCACCCTACCACTACAACCAACCAACTTTCTGCTGCTGGCAGTAGTATACTGACTGGAGCAGGTGGTGCAGGGCAGTCTGTAATTACTGATGAAGTTCTATCTTGCTCCACCTCACCTTCTGCAAATAACTGTACCAATGCACTTCCACAATTGATAAATTCACGATTCCAGAGAAGCACACTGGTAGGCGATGACATGGCCCAGTCTGCTGCCACAATCTTGAGTTCAAGTGCCTTAGAAACCACGTCATCAAATGCAAACATGTTGAAAGATTTACAGCCAAAGTCTGAAGTTAAGCCATCTCTGAATATTTCCAAAATTCAGAATCAAGGGCATTTTGCTCCTCAGACATACTTGAATGGTAATGCTGCCCATACAGATTGTTTGGACACATCATCTTCTACAACTTCAGTTTGCCTTTCTCAGAATGACGCTCATATGCATCAGAATAACAATCCATTATCTTACAATCCACAGTCTTTGTTGTTTAGAGACAATAATCAAGATGGGGAAGTTCAGGCAGATGCTAGGAGCAATATTCCTTATGCCAATAACATTGATAGCCAAATGGGAATGCCACTGAATCCAGATTCACTCTCAACCAAAGGCACATTGAGGTTGGGGAAGGATTTGTCTAATAATTTCTCTTCAGAAGGCATGCTTGGTAATTATGAAATTAACAGAGATGCCCAGCAGGAACCTTCGTCTTCAATGGTTTCACAGACATTTGGTGTACCTGATATGGCCTTCAATTCAATTGATTCCACAATAGATGATAGTAACTTCTTGAATAGTGGTCCATGGGCTCCACCACCAGCACCGCCACTGCCACCTCTGCCACCAGCACAGTTTCAGCGGATGAGGACATATACCAAGGTTTATTGATGTTATTGTTATTTCAATAATAAATCTGTCTTGATGGTAGATGTAAGCTGTTTCATGGGTGTGTGTGCTTTTCTTTTATTCTAAATTAGCTTTTTTCTTTTGGCCCTTTAGGTATATAAACGTGGAGCTGTGGGAAGATCCATAGACATAACACGGTATTCAGGTTATGAGGAGCTTAAACAGGATCTAGCTCGTAGGTTTGGCATAGAGGGACAGCTGGAGGATCGGCAAAGGATAGGTTGGAAACTTGTCTATGTGGATCATGAGAGTGATGTTCTACTATTGGGAGATGACCCTTGGGAGTAAGTCTGACCATTCCCTTTTCTCATTGGCTTTTTTCTTTTGCATGTGCATATTTTTAGCTGGCAAGAAATAGGATGTTCCATAGTTCAATAGTCTTTTCGTTGACCCTTGTAGCCTACCAACCAGAGTTTTTTTTTTTTTTTTTTTTCCAGAGTTGATGCATTCTCCTCCTTAGGATAAGATAACAAATAATGTCCCATTGTTCAAGTTGGTAGGCTTGAAGCGTCCCACAACTCACCTACCTATCAACTTGTGCTACCAATTTCACCATGAGTGTCATGACAGGTCATAGGGATATGAATGTCTAGCTATTTGCCTTTACTACTTATTCATGTATTTTTTAAGGCATTATTATCTTGGACATTAAGAGGAAAGGCATATAATCATAGCATTTATTATGGTGGAAAATATCAAACCCCAAAAGCATTGGAATATGCATCTTGTATTAGGAGTGATTCCTGAATGCCAATAAATATAGGAACAAATATATAATGGTTGGGATTTATGTTTAAACTTAGACAAATTCGTAAAACATTGAATTTTTCTGATTAATTGTTTTGATATTTGAATTGTTTGTGATGGGTATTTCAGGGAGTTTGTGAACTGTGTTCGCTGTATTAAAATACTTTCTCCTCAAGAAGTGCAACAGATGAGCTTGGACGGAGATTTTGGCAATGGTGGCCTTCCAAATCAAGCCTGTAGCAGCTCTGACGGTGGGGATACTTAAAATGGAGTTCAGTAATACACTAACTATTCTTCCGTATTGTTAACTCAGATTATTTCTGGGAGATGCATTATTGTCCTAGTTCCGAAAGGCGGTTATTATGCCACTGGGGACTTGAAAGCGATCTTTTGCAGTTTGAAAGGAGAATTTTTGTCTCTGTTCTGGACGTGCTAATTTTAAGAGCCAAATGAAGGTGGAGAAGCGAGCTGCTCCTAGTGCTACAAATTCAATTAAGTTACTATAAACTGGTACTGAATCGAATGTTTGGAGCACCCGGACAAAACTAGACGTGTTTCAAGCCATAGATTTGTTGTTGTTGTAATGTTGAAAAGAATTGTTCTTGGCATGGTCAGAAATATTTAATTCTATGTATTGTAGAAAGAAAGGTTTAATATTGAGCGGTGGTTTTGAATGTATAAAGTCATAGGCAGCTAGATTTTGCGGAAGCTTTCACGATCTTCCATCCTTGGAGGCACCTTAGTAATTTTTAGCCTAGAGGACTGTGAAGTAGAGAAACTTCAAATGTTGTAAGGTCATGTAGACACTGTTGCATTGTTTGCTTGAAGCATAAGTACTAAAAATGGTGGAGAATTAATTGACTGTACAGGAGATCGATTACTAGTATTTGACACATGAATCTAATGTTCATCATCGACTCTTATTCTAATTCAGTAATTGTTACGAAGAACAATGGTATTAGACATAACACTACAACAGTGCTATAGTGAGAACAAAGTGCAATTTGAATTTCAGTTAGAGGTTGTAGTTTATAAATTTATAGGAAACATTAATTCGGAGTGGGCACTTTTTATTTTGTTGCGTGCATATGAAGAAAACAAAATTAGTGAACGTAGAGTGTGGGAGGTGCAAAACTGGAACTGTAACCAAATGGGGGGGGGGGGGGGGGGGGGATGTTTGAAAAGCGGATTTTGAGTTTGTTTGTGGGGAGCAGGGGAATTTCCCATTGGCAGATCACAATGCAGCACAAACATAGACATGCCGGTGGGGCTCTGAGTGCAACCTGTGGAGGTGACAAAATTTGGCTCACTCGTGAATTCAATTGGGTGAACCATCAACAAGGGTGCATTTGGCTGACATATTCTATAAGGATTGCGTCGCATGGCAATGACAATGGCATCAATTATTGTATCAGAGGAGGGAAGACTTGTATTGTGAGGTGAGGCTGTCTAATGAGATAGATTGGTTTCCCTTATCCTTCTCTATTTCAGCTTTTCAGGATGCCAGATTCCACACTTGCTTGTATAAATAAGTAAGCTATCATGAATAGTCTGCCTGGTAAAATATAAGTTCCGAAGCAACTTGCTTTACCTGTTCCTTTATTACTTTATGTAAGATATAAGTCCCTCGTAACTAAACTCTCGGAAATTTATTCACAAGGATCTAAAATAGAGTGTCAAAGTGCCGCTGTAAAATTTATATAACATGTTTAGACATGGATAGGCTCTTATAAGTGGTGTATCAGTATAACCCTAAAGATGCGTCTATGATGTGAAATTGAAATTTTTTTTATAGGCCTTTTATGTGAGAAGGAATGGTAAGCAGATTGAGACCATTATAGTGTTGTGTGTTGTTGGAGGAGATTCCTTGTTTGGGGGAAACTCAGTGTAAGTAGTCTATGTCTTGTACTGCAAATCTGACCTAAAAACTATATTATTTCAGTACAATTTATATAATTTCTGTGAGCTCATTTCTTGAGTCCAACAGTTAGAATTCTACTTTGACAAAGTACTCAACTTTTACTGCCTTGATTATGTTTTTCAGTTTTTGATTTATTAGTGTATGATACTATTCTTTCTGATTCACTGGACTCTATCCTTTGCCTAGTTCTTATTATTTTGGTCATACTGCAACAATACTATGGTGATTAAGTTAAGAGTAATCTGCCAGATTATGTGAATTGACACACATGTGTTTCTCAGGCAACATTAGGTATGGCACACGTCTTGCAAGAGAACCTGATGAGTTAGTAAAGTTGCTACAGCCATTTTTGTTGAATTGCAAGTTCTTTTTACGTTGTCTGTATGTAGGACTCTATACTGCTTGTTTTTATGTTTTATTAGTTATTACAATAGTATAGTGTACATTTTTTTGTTAAGCTTTTTCTATTTCATTTACTTTGGGCTAGCTAAGTGTGAGGCAGCTGATGCATATGGCAATGATAGAGTTTATTTGGAAAAGTATATTCAGAACCCAAGGAACAATGAGTTCCAGGTTTAAAGTTGACACAGGCTTCTGGTTTAGGTAAATATACACTATTAAATTCCTTAATTTTAGGGACTGATAAAACTAAATACAGCAACCATATAATCTGTTTCCTTAAATTTAATTTCTATTTAGAAAAATGAGGACAACAAGAACGTAATTCTTAATTACTCTGTCAAGGATGGATGCTCTGATGCTTTGCCAAGAAACTATCTGTCTATCTCCCCCAAAAGTTCAAGCTTGACTTGACCCATGCTCGGTGTTCCCTTCTAGTTTGAGTTACTAGATAATAGAGTTTAAGACTTTAAGGTGAGTCGTTAGGGTATCATAATCCTCATTAGCAAAATAAGAGACCAAGAGACATTCAAAAGAAGAGCTTAAAGAAACGAGGGTTGGACTATGGCAAGGAGTTTGTCGTAATTCAAGTAATTGACTTTTTTTTTTTCTTTCTAATTTAAGTTATTCGTGGCTTTACCGTTAATTCTATGCTTATGGTTTTATATGGAGTTGCTAATTACGCTTGACTTATTAAACATTTATAATGTAAGTTTGTACTTAAATTTGCATATGGAATTTCTTTGTAATCTTGTGGACAGCATAGAAGATAACGTACAACAGAAGAAATCTAAAAATCTGCACGAGAATATGAACTTGGTTGCAATTTATATATATTGCGTGAAGAAAGGAAATCTATGTATGTTTTATAATGTTCCATTCATTAGAGATCAAACAATCTACTTCACTACACTTGCTTCGATTTTCGTCGCAACTCTCCCCTGTGGCGAGCTAGGTAGTACCAAATTAAGTCATGGGGATAAACATCTTTATTGAGATTGATGGCGCTAGCTAATTCTTTCATCCTTTAATAATAAAATGACAGGATTGTGTAGGTTCATGCTGCAGCAAGAATAGAAGATGTGAGTGTGACAGGATTGTGCTCTACAACACGAGATCTGCACTTGACTACGTCTTGGTGATCATCGTTGCTAATGCTAATGTGTGTCTCACGGCATTCTGCACTACAAAACGCTTTCTCGCCTCTGTATACATAATTCATAAGTCAATACTATCTGGGGTTTTATGAATACTAATAGAATTAGTTAGATTTCATGACTACCAATGATTACTTTTCAAAAGATAAATTTTCAATCAATGAGCTTACCTGGTTTTTGATAACTCAATAAAGACATCACTTTTATGAGAAAATGAATGTAATCATTAGGGGTAAAAAGAAAATTTAACAATAAATTAATCGTATGTTTTTTATAATCAGGATCAAGGAAAGATTATTTTTTGATTTTTATATATATGATGGGAGGTAGTATTGATTAATTAAGGGAATATGAATATGAATATATATGCGACAGAGTGTTCCAAAAGGGCACATGCAGATGCAGATGAGTTCACCACCAGACACCAGCCAGTTGGTATTATTCCATTGTCAAATTGTGAGAACCACATGTTACATGTAAGGGAGGGGAGGGGACCATACTATATATCTCAGTAACCTTGGATCACACGCAAGCCTACTGTAACATCAAGTTTGGAGAAATTTATGGCCCAGCTACAGCAGTGCATTCACGTTTCATCCAAGATAAATAACCAATTTCCTCTCCCATTTTTAATTTTTCTAAGTTTGTTGGGTGAGAATTAAGATACTTATTAATTAAAATTCATCATGAGTACTTATAATTTTATTCAACCCATATAAAATTCTTAAAATGTTTTTCTTATCATTATGAGTATTTTATATTTAGTAATTGTAAAAAATAGTTAAAAATAACTATTAATTTATCAATTTCTGAATTACAAATAAAATATCCGCATTTTAGTTTTTTGTGGTTTTCATAGTTTTTATTTAGCGTAATTAATTTTTTACCCATTTAGCTGACTGGTGTGGTTTTGGTTCCCCATTTTTTTTTCTTCTAATTATTAAATCCTTCTATTTTAAAATTAATTAAATTTGGTCTCCTTCTTGATTTCAATTTTTTTTTTACTTGAAATACCTTAAATTCTCATTTTCTACTCAAACTTATTGTAAAATGAATCGATTAATTTTAGAAAACCAATATCACATATATTCCAAACTAGAGGAATATATCAACATAATTAAGTCATTTAATCATTAATACGTTATTTTATTATTTATTATGTTATAAAATACGAGTGGATGTATTTAATCATTAATGATTAAAACACAATTTAACCATAAACAGACCATCAAAGAAGAAATGAAAGACTTTGTAATGTAGGTTAATTGGTCCAATTTTGAAAACATAATTGAAAACTGCTGCATCTAAAATTAGAATAGAAAGTCTAACAGAAGAAAAGGGTTCTTGAAATCATAGAATAGAAGTGTGCTTCTCTACAGGTAATTGCAAATGTGAACAGGGGAAAAAGAACTAGTGACAATGGATGAAAAACTTGGAATAAATATCATAAGTACATGATTAGCTTTTGAAGATCAGATACATACCCAAACGGGAAGAAATATAGCAACAGGAAGTTAGGGAGATCTAGACAAATTGGTTATATATTAATAGTCCTTTAGCTTGCAACATGTAAAGGCAAATTCAAATAACTCCCACTGATTCTGATTCTACACACACCGCCACTAATTCTTGCTTTTACACTAACTCCCACTGAATAAAAATTCTAGGTTCCATTCAAATAAATAAGTGAGACATGACACAAGTTAACGAGAAAAAAAGTATAGATTCGGAAATATTAAGAAAAGCAGTAAAGCACCAAATATATATGTATGTCAATTGTCATGCGTTAGAAGTTAGAACCTGTAAATGAAGATGTCAACCCCATGAAGATGTTTGTCGCAAAGATTGCAGGAATTGAGAAAATGAGGGAAGCGGGTTCCAGTATTGTTGAGAGGGGAAGCATAGAAAATGCCATAGTCATAGGTTGTGGTTCCACGAAAGTTAGCAGCAGCTTTAGCAGAGGAGACAACAACATCAGTGGAGTTCATGGCTGCTACTATGCCCAACCCAACTACCCCTCTCTCCAAAATCATCCTATTCCCATTCTTTGGTGGTTTTCTGGAATTAGAATTTGAATTCTCCATTAATTCTGACTGTCTTTTCTTTTAATTTCTTGTCTAGTCTCTCAAAAAGAAAGAATTATGTGGGGAGGGAGCATTTGGAAGTGATGAAAGAGTTCCATAAGCAGTGAGAGGGAATATCTTGATAAAAATCTAACTAACTGACATGCACACCATTGCCACAATTTAGGAATTGTTTTATAGACTAAAACAGTCATAATACGTACCTATCAATTATAATAAATTTATATGTTTCCTATTTTTCTTTTAAGTATTGTATAAAACTGATGTATGGGCAGCATTTTACAAAATTGAATATATGATGATGGTACGTGCCCTTTTCGCAGCTCTACATATTTCAAAAAATATCAAACCTACCGACTAGCTAGGTGAAGCATGTTGACGAATGAATCGATTAAGACAGACGATATTTCTTGAACATTTGTGTTTTCTATGCCATTGTCTATCTTTCTATAAGTAGACAAAAAAATATATTTGTGTATAAACAAATACAATTATTTGTGACGAAACTAATGGGAAAAAGTTCTTGTTGCTGTCTCCCTCTGGCACACTCTATCGCTAGTTTGGTAGTAGAATGGTCGTCCAAAAGGGTCGTCGTTAATTAGAGAATATAGAATAAGACAATGAAGAGGAAAGGGATGAGGTTTAGAATTAAGTGCGAAACATATAGTATATGACTATCCGCTTAAATATATATATTGACAAAGACAAGGCTATAAGTGTGGAAGATTGTGATTGTTCTGCACATCAAATTGTGTTGGATTTAATGACAAAACTCATCATAGATTCCTATTGAAGTTGTGAAATACATTCAAGGATTACAATTATTCATCAAAGATGCATGTGGGCGATCGAGTGTTGTGGATGATATCCAAACCAAGCAAAGTTTAATTGATACCCCTTCTGCCTCCCAAAAAAATTACTCGAAAGGAAAGGTAAAACAATAACTCTACACTTCCATCATATTCTCCCCAGCGATGATGTGCTTGAGCGGCTTTCATATCCAGAGAAGCCAGACACTTCACTCATGTCCTACAACACAGCATTGATCATTCATTCATTTGATGATTATCCAAGTTCAAAAGAAAAAGAAAAAGAAATTAATGAATGTGTGTACATGCATGCATGCATGACTCACTTGAGTTGAAGAAGAAAGTCCGGAAGAGTTACTGTTTCTGGGAACATATCCTGCACCACCACCACCACCACCAGTACTTCTAAGTGCAAACATCATCATAGGTGACATGCATTGTTCAGCAAATGCCCTAAGCTTATTGAGCTCCGGCAACACAACTTTTCCAAGATCTGGTCGATCTTTTCTTCTCATCTCGGCGCATCCGAGGGAAAGCTTGGCGAAATGCAAGGTCTGTTCGAGTGGCCAGTCAGGAATGGCCGGGTCAAGCATCTCTGCAAAAGTGCCCTTCTCAATGGACCTTCCAACATGATGAGTCAAACCCATGGGAGGCTTGGCGGTCACCAATTGAAGAAGCATGATCCCGAGAGAGTATATGTCTGATTTGATTCCGAGCATGCCCGTTTGCTGGTACTCCGGGTCGATGTAGCAGAATGTTCCAGCTGTGGAAGTCATGCGATACTGAGTCACAGTGTCTGCAACCGAAGGAGGGACAAGCCTGGCCAAGCCCACGTCACTGATCTTGCTCACGTAGTTGCGGTCAAGGAGGATGTTCCCGGGTTTCAAGTCGCGGTGGACCAGTGGCTCCGGTTTAGTCTGATGAAGGAAAAGGAGACCTGTGGCTATCTCTGCAGCGATTTGGAACCTCAGCTGCCATGGGAGAGGTGGCCGTGATTTTCCTCTTGGGAACAGACAGTCGTCCAAGCTTCCATTGGCCATGTACTCGTACACCAGACACCCATACTCTGGGCACGCACCCAGCAGAAGAACCATGTTTGGATGCCTTATGCAACTCAGCACTTCCACCTCCTGCTGGAACTGCTCTCTCCCTTGTGCTGCATCTGGCTTCAACACCTTTATTGCAACCTGGGTGCAATCTAGTTCGCACCTGCACATGAGATATTATAAGGTTGATCTAGTCATAATGGTAGAAAGGAAGGAGAGGGAGAGATCGTGGCCTCACACGTTTGAACTTTGCCAATAAAAACTAACAATTACTCTCTCAATTCCAAAACATACATGTTTTATAAATCCAAGACTAAATTCACAACTTTTCTAACTATATCTTTGTTTACAAGTATTAGTACATTCGATATTTTTTGTTATCCAAGATAGACAACAATAGTTACCCACTCATCAATAAAAATGTCTACTTAATATCCAAATATTTATGTTTAATGACAATTCTGACAACATGATTAAATAAGAGTATCTGACAACAATAGTTCACATACCTGTATACTGGCCCATACCCTCCTTCCCCGATCTTGAGAGACTCCGAGAACATGTTTGTTGCCTCTTCTATTTCCTCAATGGTGTATCTTCTGTACCTCGCAGTGTGTCCAAAACTACTCACGGTCTTCTCCTCAGGCTTCTTCCTCTCCATCTGCAGACTCATTCTCTTCTGTGCTTCCAATGCTGCAATCTTTTGAAGTGCTTCTTCTCTTATCTTTTCCTGCTCCATCTCCATCAGTGCCATGGATGATGATGATGTTACAGCTTCACCCGGGGACGACGACATTGATGAGTCTTCCAATTTCTTCTGTTCTTCCACTTTCCAACGTTGAAGCTCCATTGCCTTATGCTTTGCGGTCATGGCTTCCTTGCAGACAGAGCTGTACATTTCCATTGTCTGCTTCAGTTCCAGCTTCAGCCTCCTCATCTCGAATTCCACGTCGTCGGTGCAATCGGATAACCTCGATTGCGAGGAGAAGGAGTGGTCATCGATGCCCTGCGATTGTGAAGAGTAGGAAGAAGCGAAGCTGTTCCTACCATCGTAATCTGAGAACCTACCCAGGGCAATTCCACTCGCACTGTCCTGATCCTCGTACAATGTTGGGAACATTCGTTCAACACTTGGCCTTCCGCTGCTCACGAATGATATATCAGAATCCTGAAATTTTGAAGGCTCGTATGTTTTCCCAGCCCTTGTGAACGGTGATCTGCATGCGTCACCAATACTTAGTTTAGTTATCAACTAATATAAGAAAAATGTTACATAAACACCTATTGTATTATTTAACACCTAGAGGAAGGAAAAGATGAGTATAATAAGATTTATGATATGATAAAAAAAAAGAAAAAGAAATGAAAGGTGTTGGAAGAGTGTTTAAAATGATAAGATGTTTGTGTATTATTACTAAATTTATAATCATATGCATGAAAGTATTTAATTAATGAGAAATGTTACAATGAATATCCATGATATAGAGAAAATGAAAGATATTGGTGGGTGTTTAAAATAATGAAATTATTGTGTATCATTACTCTTAATTAATTTTGTAACTTACATGATATCATCTTCATCCATCATGGGGTGGTGTGCCCCATGACTCCCGAATGCTGTTGGCCTCTCTGATGTAGCTGTACATATGTATATGTATCAGAATAAATGGCATATATAATAATTGAAATCAAACAGATTATAAATTAAGTAGTTGACATGCATAACATACGTCGTGGTGGGTAGTTGCGGGGTGGCTGAGAATCTGAAAATCTTTCAGGACTTCGCATTATCTGCGGGTGTGGTTGTTGTTGTGGCTGCAATTGGTTACGGGGTGTGGTGGCAGCGGCGGCGGCAGCGGCAGCGGCAATGGCAGCTTTGTTAGGAGCCAATGGAGCAGTAGCAGATCTTACACTTGAGATTTTTCCTTTAGAAATTATATAAACTGTGCAGAATTGTGGCGCCCCTTTGGACACAGTGCTTGGGACATCAGTTGTCCTAAATCTTCTGTCATAAATATTGCATCAACATGGAATTATATTATATCATCAACACGTACGGAATATTTCATTCTTTTCTTATTCTGTTCTGTGGGGTAGTATTTTTTTTTTTTGATTTCATCATGATTAAGAAAGAGAAAATTGAAGAAAAAAGTTGATTCTTTTAATTACCTAACAAGGCCACCCCTTGAGGGCGCCCCAAGTACAAGAAGCTCTATGGTATTCGTGGAAATGGTGTCTATTAATGCCTTAGATATATCCGTGTCCTCCAGCAGCACTTCTTTGCATTGTATCTGTTTCAAATAAACAAACAATTTCAATTAATTAGGATTTTGTTCATGAGTGCACTTCTCTCTCTATATATATATATAAAAAACTTCGTACCCCATTGCCCAGGCTCTTCGCTATGCGAAGGTATGGGGGGAGAGATGTTGTACGCAGCCTTACCCTTGCATATGCAAAGAGACTGTTTCCGGATTCAAACCCATGACCAACAAGTCACCAAGGCACAACTTTACCGCTGCACCAGGGCTCGCCCTCTCTCTATATATATATATTTATATTAATTGTTGAATGATGAAAATGCATTAGTACTAACACTTTTTCTATTGCAGAAGACTCGAAATGATTCAAAAAGTTCCTTGGATTCGTTGTCGCCCACAGCTTCGCTCAAATGATCCGCTGCACCCATATAAGTCAGGAATATTGTGGGTTAGTTATATGGTATTTGTGTGTGTCAAAAGGATATTCAAGGCAAGAATATGCTAAATTTTACAAACATCGATCAAACTTGGTATATAAACTAGAATTTTGTAACATTATTATAGGCATTATATTGGTAAACATTATTAGTCAAGCCTTTGAAAATAATTATTTTCATGGTTCAAGCAATAGATATATAGATGATTAATTACTTACACAATGGAACCGAAGATGGTCTTTGTCTAACATGGATTAGTAAGAGACATTGGTCTTTGGGAAGAAGATTGTCCACTGCCCATTTGGCAGCATGTTGGCTTGTCTTGTTATTCTCAATTGCCACAGCCACCACACGTCCTGCACCCAGCTTCTTCTCTGAATTCACCCTCGACATTTTTAATTTCTGCCCTGGATGCTATGCTGTGGCGGCCGTGTGGCTTAGCTTGATTGAATCCTGATACAAATTTTATACCATGATATGTTTTGGGGATTAGAAATTAACTAGGATATATTCTTAATTATTAGCCCTTCATCACATAATATAAATATAACAATAACAAGTCATGTGCTGCATTTTTAGCAGTTTGTTGAAACCCAATGTGAGTGGAAAATTCTGTTGCAGATTAGTTTGCACTTTGTTGTTAGGTTCCAAAATTAGTTATGTGTCTGGGAGAATTATCGCAGAAACCCTTCATCTTGGGAAGGGCTGGGTATCTTCTCCCACCTGACCCCAAAGCCAAATCACTTTAGGTCGTTATGTTATAGTTGTTAAAGGATAAATACTTATGGTAAATTTCACCAAACAAACAAATTACTCTATATGATGAAGTTTGTAAATAGTTATTTCTTGTTATAGTTAATGATTAAAATTACTCACATTGAGTGATATCAAGTAAAAGTTATATATAGATAAATAAAGTTAGGAATAAATTTACAAGTTACTATTACTTTCTCTTGGGGAAGCTATTTGAGAGGTTAATGGTTATAAATGAAGAATTACATGTTAAATTCATCAAGTTACAAGAAAAAAGAAAAAAAAAAACTCCTAAAAGGAAATGGACCACGGTAGACCACATGTATAAATGGTCCACCTTACACTCTTGTCTATATATATAGTGGTATTTATTTATATGTTTATCATTTTGTTTTAGGGGAAAAATTCTCTAATTTGAGCGAAAGTGAAAGATGTTTGGTTTATGTGAGAATTAAGGAATTGGATCATTTTCCTGATGGAAGATGATGTCGTTTGCCTATATATATATATAAAATAGTGTTGACATATATGTTCAAAAATAGAAAATTATATTATCTGATTGAAGTTTTTGAGTAATTTAATTTTTTTTGTTCTCTTTAAATTTTCAATAGAACTACTGTAAGGAGATAGAAATTGATAGCGATAGAAAACTCATTCATAAACCTTTTGTTTTGAAACTAAGGTACCTTTATTAAAGGCTGAATGAGTATCTGCATGGTTCAATATTTTTTAGGGTTTAAATTTCATTTTTATTTATTTAAAGAAGATAAAAAATAACTATTTTTTATTTGAACTAATAGAATCACTACCAACCACACTATGTTGGTATGTAATAATTAATCATCATCTGTAACTGTTTTTTACACTCATTTAACAAAAAAATCTGTCCAAACCCATCTCCAATAGCCTTTTTTCTCATTCAATTTGTGCGAGTGTGGGTCGAATATCAGGCCTGTGCCCACCCCTCTTACAAACTTAAAAAACTTGTACAGGATGCAAGTTACTATACTACAAAGTATGAGTTTTTGACACTAAAGTTTCAAATCTTAATATTAAGTTGAACTTCTTTTTTTAATCCGAGTATTCTTCATTCGTCTGATAGTAAAAAATTAATCTTACTGAGATCCATTAAAAAAAATTGATATTTGTTAATAGATGTTTTTTTATACGTACAAACTAAAGATCGAATTTCTGATCATATACTAAGAAATAAAACTATTTATTAATCATGTTTCACTATTTTGTATTAAGTTTAACTTAATTCGGCTAAAAAAAGTATTTACCAATACTGGACTAATATAATGTAAATGAGCACTTATTTATTATCATATTCAAGGCTGTAATATCCAAGTTGTTATATTAATTATTTATTAATTCTGAATTACTTTCTTTCATTTCATTTGGATTTTTTATGAAAATATTTATATTTATTTATCTGTTAGATTAAATATTTCAAATAATATTAATTATTTTTTCAATTATTTATCAAAATAAAAAAGATAATATATAAAATATCAAAGAAATTTGCAAATTAATATAAACATTACATATAATAATTTTTGTTATGTTGATTAATTTTTCATTTTTAGCATTTTCTCCAAATTAACACGCTGTTAGTTTTTTTTTTTCTTCCTTTTTTTTTCTAAATTTACTCTAAATGATGAGTACAAATGTTCAGTTTTATTGTTCTTAGATGTGATTCAATTATCGTTATTTGATATATATATATATATATATATATATTAGGAATAATCCATTTAGCATATATAATTGAATAAATTACATGAACTCCTCCGGAGGTTTTAGTGTTTTACAAAATTACACATACCTCCTTCGTTTAATGAGGGGAGGCTAGGTTAGTGTAATTTAGGGGAATTTTGGTAGGAATTAAAAACGGAAGGAGTGTTTGCCTATTTTCGTCAAATCTATTTTTTTTTGTATATATATTATATATGATAATGACAATGCACTCCTTATGCAAAAAAAAAAAAAAGGCTCGCTAAAATTGATCAATTAAGCCTATTCTATTTTCCTTCCTAAATTAATGCACATGTTCTTTTCGATAAAAAATTCCAAAGTTAATATTGAACCCAGCTTCAAAACTCATGATCTTGGTATAAGTTGGAATTAGTGAAAATCAGGATATAGCTATTAAGTACTAAGCGAGACAGAGATATGGATGGCATTGGCAATGCAAAAATGCCAAGATATATTAATCAGCTAAAAAAAGGAGTTGATTCAACCTCAAAATCCATCTCATGACATGATTGGCCTTAGGTTGTTGTTGCCCTCAAAATTTCCATTGGTGGCACCTTACAGTACTGGGAAATTTCAGGTTAAAACATAGAAACCCAATAATGTAACGTGGACGAACCATGCATTTCCATTCATTCATGCCGTAGCATATTTCTTTGAGGGGAGAGAGAAACGAAATCCAAGTAAGAATGATGTCTTGGCAAGCCTCATTCAATTAACCATCCATGGAGAAAGTGATGACTTCACCTCCTCCTCGTTGACCTCATGAATTCTTTCTACTGCTTCTTTTAAGTCCCATCTCTTGTCCACATCTCCTTCACAACAAGCCAATGCAATCTTCAAAAGCTTGACCATCTCCCCCTCACTGTTATTGGTTCCATCCATGTCCTTATCAAACACCTCTCTAGTCCACTCTTGGGGGACAACCGAATGCACCCAATTTGCCAAACTCAACTCACTCCCTTTGCCTTGTAGAAGGTTAGCAGGGAACTTGCCAGTGAGAATCTCCAGAATGAGTATCCCAAGACTCCACACATCAGTCTTCTTTGTGATGCGCCCATGCTGCACATACTCTGGGGACTTGTAGATAACCATGATTTCAGGTGCAAGGTCCTGGTTTATCACTGGCCCCAACCCATAATCTGTCAGGATGGGCTCCAAAGATTCACTCAGAAGAACGTTGGAGGACTTTAGATGTCCATGTGCCGCAATTAGGCTTGGCATCTCCTTGTACAGATGTTCAATTCCTTTTGCTATGCCTTTCACTATCTTCAACCGGCTTGCCCAATCCAGGCTTTCTTGTCCTAGAGCTTGGTATCCTGAAAGAAACCATACACATGCATCCCTAAGAGAGGGAAATTGAATTGAAAAGAGAGATTAGTATATAGAGAAAGTAGTAGTGTAAGGTGTATTTGGGTAAGCTTCTTAAGAAGCAAGTTTAAGAGAAGAAAATAACGAGATGAATTTTTTCATTAAGTTAAAAGGAGTTCTTCATTAGCTAATTTGTGAAAGTTCTCCCATACCGCTTCTCTAAAAGATGAGAGTATGTCTACAAATTAACTAATGGAGAAACTTATTTTATTTTCTTCTCTTAAAAATGCTTCTAGAGAAGTTTACCCAAACAATCTTTAAGCATAGGTACCGTGAAGGCGAACGGCCAAGCTTCCATTGTGAACAAAGTCAGTAACCAAGAGTTTCTCCACCTTTCTGTAGTAGTAGGCGACCAGAGGAAGCAGATTAGGATGATTCAACCTTCCAATCCGTCGCATGTGCTCATCAAACTCCTCCCTCCCTACATTGTTCATCTGCTTGAATCTCTTCACCACCATCTCTGGTCCGTCCAACAGAGCAACCTTGTAGGAAGAGCTGAAACAACCACTGCCCAACATCTTTGCTGAGGCTCTAAACAGTTCATTATAATCAAACTTCTCTCTGTCATCCCTCACAAACAATAGCCTCAAGCTTCTGCTTCTGTGGCTCGAGCTAGTAGGCGACCCCCGACTTCCTTCATCTGACGACGAGGCTTCTTTCTGTTGGGATTGGAACATTATTGATGATGGATTCTCCGCAGACACTTCTAGCCCAGCTTGTTTTCTTCTTTGATGCAGGACTAACAATATTACTGCTCCAATCACTATCAGTGCTACAATAACAAGAACCGCTGCCGCAACAATACTCGCAGTTGATTTCTTTTTTGGGGAGGAGCATGCACTTAGCGGTGCTCCACATACCCCTTCATTGCCTGCATTCCAAACAAACAAACAATCTATCAAGCATAGACTCTCACATGGACTAATGTCTAAAATATAGGACATGGGAACACTGCATAGTTACACAAACAAATATATTCTAATTAAATGAAATATGAGTAACATATAACAAAATATCTAAATTGATGGTTTATTTATCTTTTTAAACGAACCTTTTATGTGCCGGTTGCTTGTAACAAACAATACCAAAAGCATGCATATTTTGTCCTTAATTAATATAAGGATAGGTAGGTGTGTTTAATTGTAATTAATGCAAATGGAAATTATCTACCAGAGAAAGAAGAAGGTGGCATGTTATGGAGGCTGGCTGGTATTTCTCCCTCCAATTGATTATTGGCTACGCTAAATGATTTGAATGCATGTTGAAAATTGGGAATGGGGCCAGTGAATTGGTTTCCCTCCAACCTCAACTCCATAAGCCTAGGCATGGATGCGAGGGAAGTTGGAATAGGACCTGTGAACTGGTTGTTTGAGAGATGAATCTTCTTCAACCACTGCATGCCCTGAAAAGCCTGGGCCGGAATCTCCCCGGAGAAATTGTTATTTGAAAGGAAAAGGGTCTTCAAACCCACAATTTTGTTGATATCAGGCCATTCAGTGTCGAAGTCGTTGTTCATGAGGCTTATGGTTCTGAGATATGGTAACTCCAGGAGGGATTGGACGTCAATGACACCTTTGAGCCTCATGTTCTCGAGCTTCAACCCCGACACGTGTCCCTTGTAACACTGAACGCGAGGCCAGTGGGATGAACCCGAACATGGAGGGATGGATGCATTCCATGAGGACAACAATGCATTGTTGTTTTCAAGGGAGTCTCTGAATTTGAGGAGAGATCCTGTGTCTGAAGCACTAGTTATCATAATCACAAATAATAATAATAATGTGAATGAAGTTATAAAAGAAGTGAGGAGTGCCATAGTACACGCAGAAGGAATGGTGCGACGTGCATGCGCGCCTTCCAGAAGTGCCTGCTGGTTTGGAATGATGATGGGTGTGAAGGAAGGCAATTAAGGGTTGGAGAAATCTTGGAATATGGCATTGAAAGGAGAAACGCAGCAACAGAGAGAGAGAGAGAGAGAGAGAGAGAGATTGGTTCTTGGTTGTTTTGTTTCGTTTAACTTTTACGAAAATAATAAGTGTCGTAAAAGGTTGACCAAGTCCTATATTTATTTGTTGCATGAGAATTTACCTCTGTGTGTGTCTTCTCCTTCTTTTTAGACCCCACTCCACTCTACCACGTTAATCATTAATTAAGCCTTTTCTTTCTTTAAATTTTACTCTAAACAACGCCTTTTTTTTGTTCACACTAACAATTAAACCTTTGTCTGTTTCAAACTCTCAAAGTTAGCCTCAATAACTTAATTAACCCACCAAAGGATATTGCAGCTGAAATCAAGTTTTAATCATATATCATCATATCATATAACAATAACGTTAATTTCGTACAGTTTCATGTCATTCCAATTTTAGATAAGAAAAAAATATATGATTAATGACATTAATAATCAAATTACAAAACTGCACTTACCAGTTAATTATAAACGTTAATTGACCGTTAGTTATTTATCATTTTCCATTTCTTATCCAAATTACGTCTGAGTTTTAGTTTGGTTTAACTCCAAATTTAAACCAAAATAAGAAAATTATAACCAAGGAAAGAATCAAAACAACTAAATAAAATGCATTCTCACATGCCTCACGCCCGCAAAACAAAAACAACATAATCCTCTTGGCTATTTTACTAGTGTGTTTGTGTCTGCGGAAAGTATATTTTTTCCATTCAACATGATTCTATCGCATTCCCAAACACAACGTACATTCACAGCAGCAACGTTATTTCTCCTCTTGATCTTGTATCGCCTCTTTACAGAAACGATGAAGAACGGATCTAAAACTTGACCATAGGGGGTTAAAATTATATAGGTCAAGATATTTTTTTTATAGAGGATTTATAGGTCAAGATATTAAAATAAAAGAATTTAGTTCAAACATTAAATTAGCATGCATTTATCAATAAGTATAAAGTTAATTTATATCATAATCTTTTTTCAAGAATTAAAAATTATTTTGTACCATAGATGCTAAATATTTTTTTTCCACCTTGAATTGTTTAAAGTTGCATACTCATTTCTGTTACAATAAAATAATTTGCCTTTCATTAATATGAATTTATTTAATTTTTCTTTTAAAATAATTACCAATGCCATGTCTCTTGCCTTTAGAATAAAAAAAGTTATAAATTAGTTTACAAATCCTAAAATCAAAGTGAAAAATAATTTTATAATTATTTATAAAAAATAAAAATAAACAAGCTCCCTCAAAATAGACAGGCCTTGAGTCATTTTACTGTTTACTTCTTTTATTTTCCGCTCTCTTTTTTTGCATCCGAATGGAGCCTTCCTGGGCAAGGAAAACTTGTCAAATTGATGGCTTTTCTCTGTTTGGAAAAAATATTCTGTTGTTGTAGTAATAACTAGTTAGCCACCACAGTAATCGCATTCTGCAGTGGATATGTCATCTCTGTTTTCTATGACAACATCTTAATCTCAAGCATTCCTAATCCTAGTATAGGAAAAGCATACATGGATCGATGTGTTGTGCACCTTCCACGTGACTTAAAAAGTATACAAATATTTTGGACAAATTATGCTAACACTTCCTGACATTTAATACAATTATACACAATACTTCATCTTTTTCTGATATAACATTATCCTCTCACACTTCATGGAATAGCTAGCATGAGAAATTACTTCACATTTGTGGAGGTGAAGGTAATGCTCATCACAAGGTGTTATTGATCAGCATAACGAAGTGCATGTTAAACAATATTGCCTATCTGAAACTACAAGGCTAGTCAACAGAAAGACACACTGAGGATCAGCTATGACAGGATCCTTGGTCAACAATTTCACCATGGCATCACTGACCTTGACGTGTTGCAGCAGACAGTGGTTGAACAGCTGCCAGAGGATTTACTTGGTAGGAAAACGCAAGCTGCCACAAATCTACCAAAGCCCTCTTTACGGCCATTGCCTGTCTTCTTACAATCCTAAACCATGAACGAATAGTCAGTCATTCAGAACCATGTAATCCCTCTGAAGAACGGGAACAGGGTTTAGTCACAGTTAACATTGAATAAATAAAATCTGGTCTCTTAACCATGAGACACAGCAGCATAAAGTGAAACAGGTTTTGCTCATGATAACAGACTCCTAATGAACTTAAATACTACTGCAATTTATTGGAAAATCTCAGCCTTAAGTGGGTAAAACAGGAAATTATAATGGACATTAAAATAAGAATTAAAACTAAAGTTGAATATATACTAAAAAAATTCACATGAAGGGCCATCCTTGAATTGAAATAAGGGGCCTTGAACATGATGAAATGACAATATTTTACCTTCAAGCCAGTGCCAAATAGGTCAATCCATTTGGAATAGCATGGTTTTTCAGGAAAGGTTACAAAATATCCTACAAATTCTGTAACTAATAATAACACCAGGAATCATAAGTGTTTGAAATCAAACAGCATAACAACAATTTTCCAGCTGCCTGTTCAGAATCTGGCAGTCCATCAGTCCTAGGTATAGAGGCTAAAACACTCCATTTCAAGTTTTAACCTTATTATATTCCCCTATTCCTATTGTACATACAAACTACACATAAGTTATTAGCATAAATTAAATAAGGATAATATCAATATAAGATGGTCCAATAACCCTCCACAGCAATTAAAATTAAATATTTCCATAGGTTTTCACAAAGCCCGCTAATCTCAACTTAGAAAACAACTCTCAAGGGAGACAAAAGTTTGATGAATTGTGATAGAGCCCAACTAGCAAGGCAAAGTAGGAGGCCCAAGGTTAGGAATGTCTACTCTAGGAGGAAATAGGAATAAGAAGCAACAGATTTAGGAATATTTCATCTATTAAGGAAGTTGTTATCTTTACTTTGTAATTCTAAGTGTCTGATTATCTTGGATGTTTGTTACTGTGTTATCCTAAATTTTAGGAAGTTGTTCGGGGGAATACTTAAAAGGTATGGGGAATCTGTTAGGGATCATTTTTTGGGTTTTATGAGGAAATTCTTTGGAGGTATCAGGATCCTTTCCTGTCTCTGCAGCACAACCAAAATCTGCAACATTCATCATATCCTCTCTCTTTATCAGTTACTGTGCAATGACTGATCAATGGTTGAGATCTTGCCCAATTTTAGCTGCAAACAACATTGGCTGGAGCAAATTTGATTTGTTGTTTGGAGCTATGGTCTCATAAAGGAGGATAGCAGATCACTCTGCCAGTAAATCCCTTTTATTTGAATAAAACGGCTCTTTCAGATCAGGAATCTATTAAATTGCTGGTGGAAATAAAGAAATACAGCTATACAAATCAGCATAATACAGATCCTAAATATATAGGTGATATTTTGCCCAAATTAGAGGTTCAATTTCCCTAAATAAGAGATAGTTTCCCACAAGAACAACAACCAGAAAGGAAAAAACAAAAATGATTAATTTAAACTAAAGATGATTTTGATATGTAATGGTGATTGTATCCTCGAAGTTGAGAGGATACAGAAAACAAATACTTTAGATACATTCTACTATGGAGCTATGAACTTGAGTACCTGTTTAAAGTAGCTTGCTTCTTTCTGAAAACATAATAGATGAACAATATTAAACAACCAAGCATGATCTTCCCACTAGTTATGACAAACTTAGTAGTGCCAATCTTCAAATTGATACCACGGAAGCACCAGAAACATGCTTCTATTCGTTCAGACAGTTTTGTAACAGCTTCTTTGGACCTATACTTTTCATTGCTTTTCAAGCCTTTTGGTAATCCTTCAGACACACTTTGTTCTTTCAAAGGATAAGCTTCATTGCTATTTGTGGGTGACTGCTGAAAGGAACTTTGAGACAAAATGGTACTTTTAGAAGAATGCATGGAGTGTAAACTTCTCAGAAGTCCCTACAAATACAATGGCATACAAATAATTAGCAAATGAATGTGGAAATCACACTTCCTAAGGACAAACAACCCAATACTTACAAAAAGACTAAAAAATATGTTGTACAGACTGCCTAAGGACCAGATAGAGTGGTAACTATGTTGTACAGACTAGTGAGTGTGCTATTGAATGGTAAACATATTTAGAGTGGTTAGACAACAAGTTCCACTATATAGACAACAACAAAAAAATATTCCTTAAACACTAACATCTTTGTTTTACCAATGAAATAACAACAAGGTCACCTAGAGACCAAGTTTTACCAATGAAATAACCACTAAATAGACAACAACAAAAAATATAACAGTACAATTTTGTTTTAAAAAGGTCCACTTTGTAAATTTTCCACTAAATATTCCTTAGCTTTTATAATCTATAAATAAATTCCTCCTTTGCTGCTTATTAATGTTAATGAAAACCAAAATACTTATCATTATGAAAATTACATTTGACACAAATAGAATGGAATTTATCATAAAACAAGTAGAATCGTAAGAAAGACTGCTAACTCCAAATGTCAGCTTAAACTAAAATTTAACGTATGGATAAACGCTAACATCTGATTCCATTTTCCACCAATATAGACTACAGAGAATGCAGTCAACTGCTTTATTTCAATGAAAACAACAGTTAAGAGAAAGGTAAACATGCACAACAGCACAAGTATGCAAGAGACATTGCTCACAGAAGATGAACTTGCAGAACTCTCAATAACGAGCTTTGGGAGGTAATAAGGTAGATAAGAAATCATTTCCAACACAAGTTAACAAAATCTAAGTAAAAGATCATACAGAAAGAAAAAAAATGAACTACAGGGTCAGAATCAGTAATCATACCCAGAGTAGAATGCTTCAAATTTTAGACTTTACAAGCCCCCCAAAATCTCTTTGTCAGCGTTAAATCAATTCATGAACACATGCACAAACACAACACATATGTCGCGGTCAATTTTGAGGATGTACACAATGATAAGTTAAAGCTCTGACCATTGAATCACATCACCCAGACACATGCAGAGAAATTCAATTGATCCACTGTTGACACAGTCATGTCAACTGGTAGATTGTTCATTCCAATCAATCAAAACCACACCGTGACTTTGTTTCCCATTTCTAGTTCAAATGCCTAATTACATGAAAACTTCATCTGCGGAGAACATCCATACCTGTCGATTTTCCTCAGGCAATGAAGCATTCTCAACCCAGGAGATTGCAAGATCAACATCTTTTTGAACTGTTGCAAGAAGGGTGAGGGCATAGAGCTCAACAACTTGCAAATATTCATCAACTGGAAGAATGAAGCGGCGGCTTTGGTCTCTACTTGCAGCCTCGGTAATGACAGAAGAATATTGTGAATGTTCAAGAGACCATCCATTAAGGAAGTCGTGGAGAAATTGTTGAACGGAGGCAAGTGCAGATTCAGAACCTTGTGCTATTTGAAAACAAGCTCTGAAGCAAAAGAGAAATATAATAATGAAAAAGAGTGACTGAGCATCTAGTTGTTGAAGAAGGGAAGAAAAGCAAGGAAGCATACCGACCCAGTAAGAAGAACAAGAGTAGGAATAGCTTTGAGTGAAACAAAGTGTAGTTTGAGTTGATTAAGAATGTCTGGTGTCTTGGTGGGAAGTTGGTTGAATGCCTGAAGAAGCACCATAGCACTTGATTCCAACATATCTCTATCGATATCATGATGGCCATGACGCAAGCGTTCCAAAACAGAGGAAGCTAATTCTGCCGCTTCTTCGTACATAGAACAAACAAGGTAGCTGCAACGCAACACAACATCATGTATTAATATAATATCTGGCTTCGTGTGTGTGAAATTCCGTTGAGTACCTCTCTGAAGCCTCAATTTCTTTCCATATCGCAATCGCAGCAGCAGCGTCTGAGTCCATGGTCTCCGCCTCAGCCGGCGCTCATCAAAATCAGATGGATGGGATTTTAGAAGAAGAAAGAAGAGGGCAAAAACGACAAAAAGAAAAAATAACGGGAAAGAGGTGAAAAAAATAAAAAAAAATAAAAACTCACAGAACTTCTCTAGCTAAATCATTATCCACATTTCAACTCTATAATATAACATTTTAAATCTATAAAAATACATTTTTTATTTAACAATATAATATGATACTGAACAGAGAGGGAGCGAAACGCTGCGTGTTTGAATTAAAACCCTAACGCCAAAACCCTGACTGAATACGGAGAAGAGAAGAGAAGAAGCAGAATAGTGTAGGCGGTGTGGTGAAAGTAAAAGAGAGTTCATCAATTCATTCGAATTCGATACAAACAACGAAACAGAGGAAAAGGAAGAGGAATGGGTATATTTGAACCTTATAGAGCAATCGGATGCATCACAAGCAGCGTCCCCTTTTCTGTTCAAAGGCTCGGAACTGAAACTTTCCTTACTGTCAGCGTTGGAAAGGCTTTTCAGATTTTTAACGTAAGTAATTTCTCAACCACACGCACACGCTTTTTTTTTTTTTTTTTTTTCAGGATATAGTATTACTATTTTGTTGATTGAACTTCCAATGAACTTCACCCTTGACGTGGAATTTTCTCTCCGCAGTGTGCAAAGCTCAATTTGGTTCTCGTTGGTAAAACTCTTGTTTTTCCTTGTTCTTCCCCCCCTCCTTCTTTTTAATAATTTTGGGTTATATTAAAACTTGCAATTTTCCATGAAGGTCCTCAACTGCCGAAGAAGATTAGTGCTCTTGCTTCTTATCGCGAATACACTTTTGCTGCATATGGAAACAACATTGCTGTTTTCAAGCGTGCACACCAGGTTCTCTACATAATATTCTGCTGCCCCTGCTTTGTTCTCTTGCAGCATTTGTGGAATTTAACATTGGCTACTTTTTTCAGGTTGCAACTTGGAGCAGCCATAATGCTAAGGTTAAGTTGCTTCTGTTGTTTGGAGATCATATTGTCAGTGTTGATGCTCGCGGAAACATGTTCTTGTGGCCATTTAAGGGAATTGATGAGAACCATGTTCCGTTTGGGCACATCATGCTAGATGAGAAATTTAGCCCCAGCTGTATAATGCATCCGGATACATACCTAAATAAGGTAAGCATCCTTCTCCCTTCAGAAGATTCATAGAAATTGTATTGTTCCCTTTATGATTGAAAAGCATGTAAGCAGGTTCTTATTGGGAGTGAGCAAGGTCCTATGCAACTTTGGAACATTAGCACAAAGAAAAAGATTTTTGAGTTCAAGGGATGGAATTCACCTATCTCCTGTTGTGTTTCATCCCCTGCCTTAGATGTTGTTGCAATTGGCTGTACAGACGGAAGGATTCATGTTCACAACATTCGTTATGATGAAGAGTTAGTTACATTTACACATTCTACACGTGGTTCAGTGACTTCCTTATCTTTTAGCACTGGTAGGAGCAGGAAGCTTTATATTAAAATTCATTAATGCATTGCACTTGCTGCAGTGTTTTTATACTACTTTGCAGATATTTTGGTTTTTGTCTGTCTTAAGCAACATATAACTTCATATTGTCTTGTCTTTTCATTTCCTTTTTTTGTCTTTTTGGAATGGAAAAGATTAATAACTTTTCGGATTTCCATCGACTCATAATGAAGTCATTAAGTATATTATGTTACTACTTGGCACTTGTTAACTTCCCTCAAAATTGAATGAGGAGCCTACTTAAGTTATAACTGTCAATACATGTGTTTTGAAGCATCCAAGTCAAATTAACTATGTTTCTGTGGTTATTTTTGAGGAGCTAACAATTTATCATTCATAGTCTAAGAATTCTTTTGACCCGCCTTAAATTGAATATATCTGCTTGAGGTCCTAAATAGGGGTTGGCGTATTAATCAACTTAATTATTCGCCGTATGCAATATATTTCTTTAATGAGTGTCCTTGTGGTACTCTTCCCTGATAGTGAAACTAATATATTGTCTTCTTCCAATAAAAATAAATTAATTAAATTGAAAAACTGCCTCTCTTCAAGTCTTTGTGTATTATTTAGTGGTTCATGCATATTTTTATTGGTTTGTTTATTTTACCTGTTTTAGATGGACAGCCCCTTCTAGCCTCTGGAGGTTCATCCGGTGTTATAAGCATATGGAATCTGGAAAAGAAAAGGCTCCAATCAGTTGTAAGAGAGGCTCATGATAGTGTGATCACTTCACTACATTTTTTTGCTAATGAACCAGTGCTAATGAGTTCATCAGCAGACAACTCTGTTAAAGTAAGAATTATTTTGAAGGTGCACACATGCATACATGTGATTAAATTTTTTGATGAACCTTATATGTTAGGAGAATATTCTGAGTGTAACTTTAGATGGTTGTTTGTTCAAATTTTATAGAAAATAAATCGAAGGAAGTTGTTTGTGCATTTAAGATATTTGAAACATAACTGGATATCTGCAATATTTTTTTGGTACAATGCAATATAATACCAATTACTAGCAATTTAACATTATTTTCCTTAATGCTTTTTTTCATAGAAAACTATGAATTTATAGTGACTAGAATTATCTAAGCTATGTTAGTATTCTTTACTGAGTGACTATGGTTATGATGGCTTTATACTGGAGTATATGTGCTTTACCGATTACTATCATGATTGAAGCTTGTGCTCATATCGGTGTCCATTTTGGTTTATTTTCCATTTAATAGAGCAAAGTGTTTCTGTTCAACTTTTTTTGTTCCAAAGTAATTTATTCTAGTGAAGGATGAAGATAGTTTTTCAATTTTCATCTTGGTGTCTGCTTTTAATTGGTGTGCATTTGACCATTTGTCTTTCAAATTTTTTTACTTACCTGTTCTTTCTGATTTTGTAAGAAAATGTCTGCCTTTTTTTCCACAGATGTGGATTTTTGATACAAGTGATGGTGATCCTCGCCTTTTGCGCTTCCGAAGTGGGCATAGTGCTCCTCCCCTCTGCTTAAAGTAATAATTTTTTTCCGGGTGTTAATTTATATAGGAAATTTTTTATGATCAATTGTCGTGTACATACATGTCAATGTCTGTATAAATTCTTTCCTGTGGTGCATTTGGTTAGAAAGTACTGATCGTACTTTTAATTTTTGAAGGAAGATCTCTATTAATTATTAATTATGCTGTCGAACAATATTGTTTTCTTGGCCTCTCTATGATGTTCAGCATATTGGTTCTTCTGTGGAGAGCTATTTTGCTAAGGGAATATAGAGCTATTTTGTGTTAATAGTTTTGTTTGAGATTTTTCTTTATTACTTTTCTGTGGCTGGCTTTCTTTTTATTTTTGGAAATTATCCTGAAAGATGTTAATTGTATGGGTGAAATTAAGCTATTCAGCATTCTTTTGGGTATTGTGACCTTACTACATAATACATAATGATTGTGATTTTGTACTTTATATTTGGCATGTGCCATTACTTACTCACACCTGCAAATTATATGGCAGGTTTTATGCCAATGGAAGACATATTCTTTCTGCAGGTCAGGATCGTGCCTTTCGCCTTTTCTCTGTAGTTCAGGTTGGTTGTCCCTATTTATTTGGGGGGAAAATTGTTTCATTACTGATATTGTTGTGAAAAATAATATAGACAACGTTGCCAATGTGGGCAGACAATTTTCTTTGACTATTAAGATCATCCTGAAAATTTACTCCATGAGAGCACTTGTCTAGAGTCCGTTGTTGCCTCTGTACAGTCAAGGATGCAACCAAAGCTAGTTCCTTGCTAATTCAAATTAAGATAATAGTCTTTTCTCTAGTTTCTCCTTGTATGGTTTATGTGCATTCAGATATTATTAAGTATATACTTAAATGTTAGTTCTCCGGTCTTTGCCCTTTCTAAGCTGGTTGGCATGCATATTTATTTTTCCCCTCCATTATATTGGCTATACTTCCTGGCTTAATCTTTTGTTCCTGTTTGCTGCATACTATCTACTCAATTACTTTGCCCATATTTACAACATTGATGTATTTATTGAAGTTTTAATAGGATCAACAAAGCAGGGAGCTTTCTCAATGGCATGTTTCTAAACGTGCAAGGAAGTTGAAACTGAAGGTATGACTGCGGTTCTCATTCTGACATATTGTTGCTTAACTGTGCATAAAGACTTTTGGAACTGTTTTGCCAAGGACTTTGCTGGGTTTTTTGTTATGTAGGGGGAATTCTGGTTGCGTAGGTGCTTTCCTTTGTTTTCTGTTGAGTCTCTAGTAAAAATATGTTTAAGCTAGAAGCAACTTATAATGCTTCAACCTGCAAACTCTATCCCTAACTTTTCAGCAAACTTGTCAGAGAAGAGTAAAAAATGGATCTTTTTAAGTGTTTCAGACTTAAGATTCAAATGCACATGATGTGTTGACATCTTGTATTTGTTGAGAGCAGTACTACATCATGGTTCTTGTATGCGATGTTCAAACTTGAATACCAGCAAAAGGGAGATTGTAATTATTTTAATTCTATAACACCGGGTTATTAGATCATTGATAGGTTTTATCCCAATCAGCCTTGTAAATGTATCCAGGTGATAATGCCTCAATTGGGCTTCAGTTTAACGTTAACATGGGTAGGGAGGGGATTAAGAAGTATATGGTACTCTCTGATTCTTTGCTTTTTTCTTTTTTGTTTGTGAACAATTCATATTTTATTGAAAATATCTGGAAGTTGGTAACCCGACTTTATTCAATTTAATGATTTTGGTGCCTTTAGTTATATTTGTGTTGTAATTAATAAATAATTGCTTCTTGTGTGAATGCCAAGTGTTTTACACACTTAAATTCAAATTATCTACTTATCCTCTTTTGTTGTGTGTATGTGTGTTGCACAGGAGGAAGAAATAAAATTGAAGCCTATGATTGCATTTGATTGTGGTAAGTTCTTTCTTTGGCATTTTCTCATTTGGGTGTAATTGTTCTGAAGACCAAACTTATAAATGGAACTTCATCTAATGACTTGATGTTTATATGAATTGATTCTTTTGATTTATTAAAACTGCAGCTGAACTGATAAATGATTGATGATTATATAACCGCAGGCTTACAATGAAGTGAGTGGTGAATGATAATATTTGTGTTACCTTCTGGCTAGTTTAATTAAGATTTAGTAATTTTTACAAAATTTTGGAATTAAAACTGCTTGTTGTTTTCTTCTTTCCTTTTTTTAAAAGAATAAAATCATTGAGTTGGAGAGCAGAAAGTTACTCTGAATTTGGAGGATAAGGGATCCTCCATAAGAAAACAGGTTTAAAATAAAAATAACTAACAAAAAGAGAGAACATCAATGGAAAAATGCTGCATAGTGCCTAATCTCTCTGCAGTTAGGGGAACCCCCTTAAAAGATTGCTTGCTTTATACACCAAATAGAAGCCAATCACCAAATATTGTCTCTAATCTTCTGTTGAGTGAAAGAAACTAAAATAAAAACTCATGATTAAATAGACACGCAAACACATGTAGTTTATCTGTTTTTGCACTTCCAGATTTCTTCTCAATGAATTTATTATATAATCTGCTGTCAGAAGTTCACATAATCTTTTTTTGTGCAAACTTCAGCTGAAATTAGAGAACGTGATTGGTGCAATGTGGTCACTTGTCATATGGATACTGCACAGGCATATCTTTGGAGACTTCAAAATTTTGTTCTTGGTGAGCATATATTGAATCCATGCCCTGAAAATCCAACACCTGTAAAGGTTAGGAATTCCACTTCATTCAATATTTTCTGTTTCCTGACAATCATTGCTTTCAAAGAAGATATGTGCAAATTGCTATGCTTATTTTAGTACCTGTTTTGTTGCTTCAAATTTCTTTTATAATGAAAAACCCATTGGATGTGTGGCATAATAACAATACAAAATTTCTGTTTAAGGTTTCAATATTTAAAAGCATGTTGACAAACAGGGATGCGTTATAACTGACTACTGCTTTCATACGGTAACAGGCTTGTGCCATCAGTGCCTGTGGAAATTTTGTCTTTCTAGGGACAGCAGGTGGATGGATTGAAAGGTTTAATCTTCAATCTGGAATTCGCAGGGGTGCTTACATTGACATTTCAGAATCAAGAAGTTGTGCTCATGATGGTGAAGTAGTTGGAGTTGCTTGTGACTCGACAAATACTCTCGTGATAAGTGCGGGATACGAAGGAGATATAAAGGTTCATATTTGCTTTTCGAAGATACTGTAATTTCCACTTGTTAAGCTAATAAAGAGAAATGAAAATCACTTTGGTTAGCATAGCTACATTATACTTGAAATACTCGTATATAATATATTTAATTGCAGGTTTGGGATTTCAAAGAACGTGATCTTAAAACCAAATGGGATGTTGGTTGTTCTGTTGTTAAGATTGTTTACCATCGTTATAATGGTAAATTGAATTTTTATTACTTTTCATATTCCATTATCCATGTGTTTGTGTATTCCTAAATCCTAATTCCTTAGTTTTTAAAAAAAAAATAATATACGAAGAAAGAAATTCCTACCGTATAATTCAAACTCTTGGGTCATGAAGTGATTGTAGAGTTTTATTGATTTTTAGGTCTCCTGGCTACAGTAGCAGATGATTTAACAATTCGATTATTTGATGTTGTGGCTCTTAGACTTGTTCGTAAATTCGAAGGTCACACAGATCGTATAACAGATTTGTGCTTCAGTGAGGATGGGAAGTGGCTTCTGTCATCTAGTATGGATGGAAGTCTTCGAATTTGGGATGTAATCTTAGCAAGACAGATAGATGCAATACAAGTTGATGCATCTATCACAGCATTATCCCTGTCCCCAAACATGGATATATTAGCAACTACCCATGTTGATCAAAATGGAATATACCTGTGGTGAGTTTCCAAAGTTATTTTCTTGGTTCATGGAACATAATTTTGTGGATAACGTTTTCTACTTTTCTAAATGTTTATTGCATCTAATAGATATATTCGTTTTTGGGCTTGGGTCTGTAAATTAATTGTAAGACAAGGTAACATTCTCCATGTAAAACCTTTTCACTATCATATTTCTTTGGAACAAACAAAAGACTGGTTTTATTAAATTTCTGAAAGGTTCAAAAAATACCAAATGGGAAAATTGTTACTTGTGTGATTTAATAACATTGAATGGAGGAATGGTTCTATTAATTGCAGAATAAAGTTGAAAATGTTAATAAGAAACCATTTTTGATAGTTAGAAATTTTATCAGGGTAAACCAGGCAATGTTCTCTAGTACTTCAAATGTTGATTCATGCGCAAGTGGAAAAGAGGTTGTGAGTGTCACATTGCCGTCTATCTCTTCTGCAGAGCATTCTCGAGATGAGCATTATGATGAGCCAGTGAATGCATCTCAACCTAAAGATGCTCTGCATTTCCCAACTCAAGATAAGCAAATACCCGAATTAGTTACACTTTCATTGCTGCCTAAGAGCCAGTGGCAGAACTTAATCAACTTGGACATTATAAAGGTCTTCACTTCTTGGCAGTATTCCTTCTCTGATATAAACTTTTGTGTGAATCCTTAGGGGCCATTTGGTTTGAGAAAATGTTCTGTTTTTACTTTTAATTAAAAAAATGTCACATTGTTTTCACTTTGTTTCCTACTTTCAGAAGTTTACTTAAGAATCATGGAAAACAATAAAAAGATGTTTTTACTATTTTCGTACAAATCTTTAAAAATATAAACAAAATGAAAATAAGATAGTTTTTTTGTAATTAAAAGTAAAAACAATTTTTTTCCAAACCAAACATCCCCTTTATTTTCTTAATTTTCATTTCTATTCTCTGTCATGCTCATAAATGTCATGTAGTTTGTTCTGTTTGTTGAATTACAAATTCTAAATTCCAGGTTCGCAACAAACCTACTGAGCCTCCAAAAAAACCTGAAAAAGCTCCATTCTTCTTGCCTTCAGTTCCATCCCTCTCTGGGGAAATATTGTTTGAGTCTGGTAAGTTATCAATAAAGGAGAATGATGGAACAGATGATGGAAAACAAATGAAGACAAGATTAGATATGCCACAATCACGTTTTCTGTATCTTCTCCAATGCTCAAAAGAGACAGACAATTGTAAGAGTCCAACTATTTTATTTTTATGTGAATCTTGTATGTTGATTGTGGTCAATTAATTCTAATTTATTTTCTCTGAACATCTCTAGTATTTAACATTCCATATTGCAGATGCAGCATTTACTGATTATATTAAAGGATTATCTCCGTCAAGTCTGGATATGGAGCTTCGAATGTTTCAGATCATTGATGATGATGATCAGCAAGAAGCAGAGAAGAGACCTGAGTTGGTATCCATTGGATGGCTTCTGGATTATTTTATTCATGAGCTTTCCAGCAGAAATAATTTTGAGTTTCTACAAGCTGTTATGAGGCTATTTTTGAAGGTTAGGGACTTCTTTGTTGGCCAGTTTCACTGTTTATTGAGTTCAAATGAATGCGATCTTTTTTGCTGATTGTATGTTTACAATATTTCTTCTTTGACAGATCCATGGTGAGACAATTCGGCAGCAGTCATGCTTACAAGAAAAGGCAAGGAAGCTTCTAGATATTCAATGCATGGTATGGCAGAGAGTAGATAAATTATTTCAAAGTTCGAGGTGTGTGATTGCCTTTCTTAGTAATTCCCAAATTTAGGTGACAAACCTTCAACTTGCAACCCTCGAGAGATAGCAAAGGCAACTTGTGAGGTCATGTATTTGTTTTGGACTTTTCATTGGATTGATAGAAAAGTAGGGTAGCAAATTTGTTAAAAGCTGGTGGATAAGGTTTTGTATTATCATTGTCAAGTTTTAGGGTCATTGTAACAGGAATTCTTGTAACGAGATTAAATGGTATGGTATACTCATCATGCTAAAGCAATTTTTGTAACTTATATTTGTATCAGACAAATTACAATTTACATTCTTCATCAGTGCTTTATGTAATAGAAAATTTTCAGTTTTATGCACGTCTCTTGCCTCCTTTACTGGCAGTTTTGTAGTCCACAGGGTAGACGAGCATCTAAATGGAAGATAGATGCAAATGATATGCAAAAGCAGAAAATAAAACTTATGATCTTTTTTTACATGATTATGCTATTGCTGTTGACCCTTTGCTAGGACAAAGCAGTACGCGACTTCGATATTCTCCAAGAGCCCATATTGGAAAGATATTTCTGTATGCAGAGTAACTGATAGTACAATGCTTGTTGAAGACTCCCGTGATTTCCTACAGAAGGTCATGTTAGGTATTTGTTAAATGCGTGCATGTAAATGTAAGTTGTGTAAATGGAGTAATAATATTTACTTAATAATATATAATGGTTATTTTCAAATATAATTTAAGAGTTAATATTCAACTCATTACATAAGGTTGAATTTACAATAGACACCCTCATGGAAATTTTTTGTTTATAGTTTTACGCTATGTAGTGGTTGTTATTTGTTACCTGTTGGGGAAACTCCCCGTTTTCCATTTGTGAATTGATCAAAACCTTGGCTGCACGATGTAATGGGGTTGGATCTCTTTGGCCCTATACCATAAAATAAGCAATGACTTTATAGCGACTCTTGCTCTCTTCTAGGAATTATGAATGGGTTCTACACATTGAACTATGTTATAGTTATACCTGTCCTGCTTCAATAAGTGCCAACATAGCCCATGCAGTGTTTACTACATGTGACTTGTTTCCTTCCAAATTTGTATAAACCTATTTTACCATTAATTAGATAGTGAAAAGCTACGATATGTTGAAAGGGAAAAATAGTTGTATGTAGTGTGTGTTTGGGGTGGTGGCATGCTAAAAAAATAGTGGTCAACCCCATGGTGGAGCCACAACAACACACAGTTGCTTCTCAAAATTCACGGTCACACCATGGTTTTTGGCCTCAAAATCGATTGTGTTGTATCCAAACACAAACTATATTATAAACCACAATGAGATTGAGAGGGGGATGTAAGTTACCTTTTGTTGGCATGCAATATAGCTTTCTCCCCACCCACCACAAAGTTGTTGTTTGGAAAGCAAAAATTCACAACCTCTTCTAATGCTTTGGCTATCTTGGTAACTCTTACCAGCATCTATAAGCCCTTTTATTCCAAACCATGTTCCGTAGATATAGCAAATTCCCCATGATCCATACCTAGTTAATTAATTACAAATACTAATACATCTTGCCTTTACACTATCAAAAAACAAATTAACTCGATGCCAACACTAGCGATAGTCTCGAGAAATTTGCAAGAAAGAAAATGTGATTTCTTTTTCCAATGCTTTTGTCTATTGAACACTTTTCTATCATCATTTAGCAATTAAAAATGTTGATCCTTTGAATTTATCTAACACATAATTAAATCGATGAACCTTTCTTAGTTAATGTTTTCTATTTGGAAATTTGTATTGCCTAAATTATTGAATTAGCTAGTTTGCATGGATGACATGTATTAAAAGATGTGAGTTTGTGGACAAATAGAGCAAACCATGATCCATTAGCTAGCTGTATGCTTTCAATATAATTTGCCGCCTTAGCAATACAAGTTTTTATTTCCTTCCTTCTATGCCTTGGATATCGCTGTGTGAATAAGACAAGACCTTGAATTGCCGATGATGTGCATTCTACGCACCTATAATAAAATTATGGACTCATTTAGTTGATATAATTCCGTATTCTCACTCAACATATAAATTACAAGAAAATGTTAGACATACTGATAATCGATCATGATATCTTCAAACGTTTCAGTTGGATTTATTTTCTGCAATAGAAACCAAGAGTGTTAAAAATTCAAACCATCTTCCTTGTTTAAGAGAAATTAAGCTTTACCTCCAGCCATGCATAGGATCTTGTGAGCTCATAGGATGCAAATCCACCATTTCTATTCTGTAATATTACGAAAAATAAAATTGATTAAGACATGACATTGAAATTCTAAATTTAAGATTTTAAATTGTTGCAATCGTAATTATGATAATTGTAACCGCATAATGTTGTATTAAATTAAATTATATTTGCATTGGATGTAATCTATCATAACTCGCATTCGAAATCTCAAATCTCATGTTCCCACTTTGCAAATTTTGTCTTTCCTTAGTCACCAACTCATTATCATTCAAAAATTCTCCTGACCTTTTTAAATTTCCTTAAGCCAGGAAACAAAAAGAATGAAAAAACATGTTAGTGCTTTGATTCCCATTGGTCAAATGCTTGGTGCAGTTTTACTTTCCAAATTTTCCACGATTTTCTATCACACCACAATGTAATAACATATATATATATATATATTATAATTACTGGAAACCTGCAGGGATAAAATCAAATTAACCGCATCCCATAATTGTTCTGTTTCCATTGGTTTCCCAACTGTCTCAAATGGCAAGTTTGATAACAAAATGGCTGCCTGAAAATAAAATAATATGAACATGTTAAACAAATTGTATTCATATAACATGATTCAAGAAACTATTAGCTTAGCTTTGAATATGATTTAAAAGTTTTATCATTATCTATTTAATTTTAGACTTAAATATGTTTTTATCCTTAATAAATTTTTGAATTTGATTTTTTGTCCTTAATAATTTTTTAAAACTTGGCTCCTAATTAGTTTTTTACTTTGTTTTCAGTCCCCTAATTTGTTTAGACGCCTTAGAAAGTGAAATAAAGTGATTTTGATAGCTCTTTAGGGACCAAAATAAACTAAAATAAAATATTAGCCATCAAAAAGTAAAAATGAAATAAATATTAGTATCCAAAATTAAATTTAAAAAATTTATTAGAGGCAAAAAAACATATTTTTAAGTTTTAATTTTATTTCAGCATATATATCACTATCATTAAGTTTCAAACGGAAACTTCTCACCTGTCTAAGAACTTCATTTCTTTATTTCCTTTCCAAAATTATAGGTTATCTTAAACTTTAATCAAAATAGTGGAATATATGATTCTTTTATATCACAAAGAATTGACATTCCCAATGCATAATTCTAACAAAGAACGTATTTTTAAGAAAGCAAAAGATATTTTTGTTTCTTAATTGAACATATGTGTACACATTCATATTTGAGATTATATTGAAGTTTATGGCAAATCCATTCATCATCACCTTCAAACCTTCTGCAGTGCAATCTGATACAGGCCAACCATTGTCTGCAGTTGAGAAAGGCCAACCACCTTTAGAAATGTGGCGATACCAATGACTCAGATTACCAGAGCTATTTGCTGTGATCTTCAAACGAAAGCCAGATGTATTTATCATAATCAAAATTTCATTCTCTTAAGTTTTTCTACAACAACTTTTAATCAATGTACAATACCTGTGAGTATTTTATGAAATTATTTGCTTTCTTAAGAATCGAACCATATTCATCCTCAAGATTGATAGCTAATATTGCTTGAATAGAAAAAGTCACATCCCAAAATTGAGAACCATTATATCCCTGACATTGAACTACCTTCATTAGAATTTACAGGTTAATATTTAATCAAAAGTCTAAATGTAAGTTAATGTACATGCATTTGTCAATTTTTGTAGACGAATAATTATTTTTCCTATCAAAACTTAATACCATAATATTGGAAGAAAGAATACAATTAATGTTATACCTGCATTTTCATTCCATCCTCAGCGAGCCAGAGATAATCTTTGATTCTTGAAATGTGATACTTAAAGGCGTGAGAATTGGGGTTCTCCAACCAACAACAAACCATGTTTAATACCTGATTTGTAGGACTTGTCATTTTGGTTCTCTTTATTCAAATTTCTAAGAAATTAATCATAATGTTATCAAGTTTAATTGCATCTTCTGGATATTCAGTTGGGTGTGATAGAATAGAATCCTATCTCCTAATATGGTTCTTATGCTCTTTTTTTTTTTTTTTAACTTTATTTTGCAAAAAAGAGGGGTGGGGCGCTAAAACTACATTAGAAACACTATAGTGGATAAAGACATTGCATATCCAATTGATCGTATCCAATAGAGAATTGTCAAAGATGAGAAATCCAATATCTACTTTATAATCTTGCATTCTAGTGCTTTTTTTAAAAAAGTTCTGATTTAATTAAGGTCAATTCATTTCAGTGAAGCCACAGTTATGACATTTGTTATGTAACTAAAAGAAGTAAGACAAAGTAAGTCTTGGGATAAGAGGAAATCAAGAAAGATTGTTACTAACATCTTTATTACTTTTAACAAGTTAGTGATACACCTATGTTATTGTATTAAAACTTAAAATGATTGGATTCAACTATATACAAACCATCTAACCTGCGGTTGTATTTATTACTTGAACTTTTTATTATTTTTGTATTAACTTATATGAGCTTTAAAAGTCAATGATAAATAAGATATAAAAGTAGTATACAAATGCTAACACCATTACCTTATTAACGGGACCAATACAAATATAGTTTGTGTTTTCATCTTCATAGTGTATATGTTGCATTATATAATGGAGTGCTTTTTCCCTTAGCTTGGAGCACGGCCAGTGCATGAGAAGAGGTTCCCCAATATTGTGAAGAAAACCCCATAAAATATTCTGGATCATTGGGCATGGGTGGTACAAATCTTCCTACAATAATTAGTTGACAAACACATTATAATGGTCTCGTATATTTCCTTTATAATAAGACTAATAATTTAATTTATTTTAAGTCGATTATGCTTCATGCATGTATATTTTATGTTTACTTTAAAAGACTCCCTTTCTTATCAAGATTACACAACATAATTTTTATTAGTACATAGTGCAACATCCATATCCAAAATTGTTGTCAAACCTATTAATTTTGCTAACATTAATTCAAAAATATTTTAATTTAGGGTCAAATACCTTTTTAGTTCTTGCAGCTTAGCATTTTTTTAAATATTTAAAGTGTTATCTAAATCACTTTAAGAACGAAAAAATAAAAAAATAATTTATAAAGAGTAAAAAAATAATTATAAGGAAAAAAAAATAAATTGTAAGAAATAAAAACATATTTAAACTTTTAATCTGTAATCAAATTTTATTTATACTAATGTGATGATTTGACAGTTGAATTGAGAATTATCTATGTTTCGCTCATTTAACACTAGAGATTCAATTAAATAACAATTTTAAATATATTTTTTGTTTACCTAGTTGGAATACTTTTTAGTTTTAGCCATTTTGTGGTCCTTGTTTTTTTAATAAAATGTCTGATTTTAATTCTTGATTGACGTTCCAAGTGATTGATGATTAATGAAAAAACTTAGACTTTTTTTACCTTAAGAATTAAGATTTAGAATACCATTATATGACTATATTAATGTTAAAGATCAAAGTGAATGTTGCGTGTTTTGTGAAAAAGAGTAATGTTTGGTGAAATCTAATACTGTCAATCAGTGTCATTTGAGTCTTTTATCTTTGCAATTGTGTTATTTTCTTCAAAACCCAAAAATACCTGTAAATTTATATTTTTTTCCTATTTCTTCCATTTAAGTAAAATGTCAAGTTTGTTTCTCTACCACCCCATTTTAAGTCTTGTTTGAGAAAGTTTGTGAAATTTGCTAAGTATTACATCATATAATATTGTGCGATTTGGTATGCTTGTCAATGTTTCAACAAAAATATAATGAAAATAAAAAATAGGGAGTATGAATACATATTTGGATATCAATAACCTACAAATAAATTAAGATAAAATTGAATAGTTGAATAAAATAATAGAAATAAGAGTGTAAATAAACATGTCATGGTATGAATAATCACACCCTAAAAAAGATTATATATTAACAATATAATATTATATGAATAAATAATTTTATTGATGAAGAAAATTTACATGATTTATTAATATATTAAAAATTTGCATAATGTATCACTTTATTTATAAAAAATTATAGTACTTATATTAATGTGTGTATTGATAACTTATGTGCATAAGCATATTTTGTAATTAAGACTTATAGGAATTATCAATTTTCTCCCCTTTTATTATTTCTTTTTGTGTGAATCATTGAATTTTTGACATCCTCTAAGTTTTTGTGTAATAGATGCTTAAACTGTTAGATTTATATTGTTATGGTGGTCTTTTGTTTTGTAGAAATACAGCCGAGGAATTGGAGTATAAGTTGAGGCCTAATGATTCTCGCTTAGCGCCACTAGGACCACTCTGTGTGTTGAAGCCACTTAGCGGGAAGGTTCCACTTAGCGCGAGGAAGGTGTCTAGAGACCCAGATGTCACGTGAAGATGCGCTTAGCGCTCGATCACTTACTCGCACTCAACAAGTGCCCGCACTTAGCGCGAAATCGCGAAAACTCTTACCAAAGTGGTTTTTAAGTGAGAAATAAGGGGGACAAAAAGGGATGACAGATTTGGTGTAAAACAAAAAATCCTAGAGCTCGAGGAAGACGAAAGGAAATATCCATTAGGAGCCTTAACTACCTCCATACCCATATTCTTTCCGTTCCTCCATACATTTTTATCTTCTTTGTATAGTTAAGCCTCTCATTGAGAGACTAAACCACCCATTGTGGGGGAGCTTTCCACCAAACTCTCTTGATGTAATGAGTTTCACTATCTATTTAATGTTATTTCCAGTTTCGTTGTATCTTTTTGTACTTATTCACATGTATTTGGTTTGATCACCCATATATATGTCATGTTTAGGATTTAGGCATTGGAACATGTTTTTAATCCTTAGAACCGGAAAGAACATCTAAATGCTTCATTGCTAGGGATAGTGTGAGATTGTTTAGCTTGTTTATGCATCTCCATTAGTCATGATGTTCAACTAATTTGGTTTTCAAGGGAATAAGAAAGAAATTAGGGAAATTAGACTCTCTTATATGAGGAATCGCGATTACAATACATTAATAGGTATAGGTGATAACTGGAGTGGTAACATTAAATAGAAAAAAATTAATTTTACCGTATCAAGAGTAATTTTGGTAGAAAAGCCCCTAAAATATTCAAATCCCGCGTTCATGATCCTTCGCCACTCTAGTGTTTGTTTTTCTTACTTAATCATAGCATAGAATATTATAGTTTGTTTAATTTACAAAAATGACTCAAATTGCACTTCTTAAATCTATTCATTGATTGTACAAAAAATGAGCATACATCGTCTTGAATACAAACAAAATCCTTGTGAAAGCGATACTCGACCTTATCCGTTTTAAATTATTACTTGGATGAATTTGTGTATTTGTCAATGATTATATATATATATATATATATATATATATATATATATATATATATATATATATATGATTGCATTTGTTAGTATATTCTTTATTTAATAAAAACTTACATATTTTTTTAATAAAGTTAAAACATTTATATAAATATTATAAATTTATATAAACAAAATGGTACATTATGCAAATATTTAATATATTAATAAGTCATGTTGATTTTCTTCATAAAAAATTATTTATGTAATATATATATATATATATATATATATATTAATCTTTATTAATAATAAAATCAAGAGAGAGAAAAAACAAATGCCCACACACAAATACAGAGCTACCTTGGCACATAAGTTTTTAGCCTCATTCCAATTGACTAGATGATAGGGAATGGTGTAGAGCTCTTTTCTAAGAGATAAAATAATTGTGTTGATAGGACCCACAAATCTTCTACCATATAAGTATGACATGGGTAGATACACTAATCGAGAGTGACACCACATCCTTCCTGCAAATAAGATAATGTGTTTTTTATATATAGCTTTCTTTATACTATTACAAATTTTAAATAATAAACTAAAATTTTTATATACTTTTGATATATTTTCTTAACTAAATATTTATAAAAATTGATGTTAAAAAGTATTATTGGATGAAAATTATTTCTCTCATAGTATGGAATTTGTACATAGTCTACATAATTTATTTATTATTATACTATAAATTATTAGTCTTGTACTAATTGATAAAATATATTTACTAAGACTTTTTTATTTCTTTAAATTTAAGGATTATTGGAACAATATACTTTAGAAATTCAAGAAATAAAATATTTAAGAGGAATACTAGTATCATATTCTCTAACTCACTTCTCTCTTATTAACTAAATTTATTAAAAATTATAAAATTATGAATAAATTTTATTAAATAAAGAGTTAGAGACTCATAATTTTATAATTTCTAATAATTTTTACTCAATAGTACATAGTATGTTAAGAAAATTATTAAAAAATATACTAACATTTCTTAAATCCTTATTTACTTTAAACTTTTATCCTAACTATTACTTCGGAAATAAATTTATCATATAAAAAATTACTGAATGGAATAAAAGTATTTTTCACTTATATCGGTATAACTTACCTTTTTCCTTTTCTCTATCTTTACAGTGCGTGGTGTTACTAGTGTAACACCATTTGGTTAGTGTGAAAAATTCTCTATCTTTACAGTGCGTGGTGTTACTAGTGTAACACCATTTGGTTAGTGTGAAAAATTAAATAAGAATAATGGTTGTTGGATCTTATATAAATAATCAAAATTAAAAAATATACATAAAGATTTCGAGTAGTCATTTTTGTGAATGTGAGTGCGTGTAATATTAATAAAAGAGCTCTTTATCATAAAATAATTTAATTTAAATGAAATGACATGATAAAAAATTATTTATATTATCATCTAATTATAAATTATTATGTATGATAAACTTATTAACTTTTTAATAACTATTTCAAAAGTTAGAATATAATTTTTTTATTAATTGACAATGCAAATATTTTTATATTGACCATAAAAATTAAACTAATTAATTTTTATAAAATCATGTAAGCTTAATTCAGATATATATTAATAAAAAGTGTGATTTGGTATGAATCTGAGACTAGTAACTTTTTATCTTAATTCAGTTATATATTAGTAAAACGTTTGATTTAAAGAGAGGATAATAACTTTTTATTATTTAAATTTATATTCATGGTGAAAGTTATAACAATATAATCGTTCAGGTTAGGAGGTTAAGAGATTGGAGAAAACGTTTCAATTCGCAGAACCTGGGTGGAAAGGAAGAAAGTAGGGAAACAACCATGTCTCTGGTGGGATTGGCTTCATACCACTCCATTCGTATACACCAAGCACCTATGTTCCAAAAATCAAATTTAATTATATACTAACGGAGTATACTGATGTTAAAAAAGATTATCACATTAAACTACATATAAAAGGAAAGTCTTGTCAAACACAAGGAAATTTTATTAATTTGAAGTACAATTAAATATTAAATACAAATCTCTCTAGTAAGATTTATGATTTTATTTCATGAAAAAATTATTCAAATAGAGTGGTCACAAAATTAATTAAGGGTTTATAAATGTAGGAATTATTAGATAAAATTTATATGTTACATTAGATTTTTGCTTAACTATTTTTATTTATCAATTATTTTCCAATAATAGAATATATATATATATATAGGGTTATCATGCATTTATATATTAAGAGCATATGCACACTTACTGAAAGCCAGAGTTTTCCCCATGAAGGAATATAAGTGACTCCTCCATGATGAAGAATCCATGTCCTTGCTTTCTGTATGGCACCTTCTCCACCATCGATGTCTTCTCCAAGCAATCTCAAGGTCACATAGTTGAGAGCAGTGCAAAACATTGTGCTCGACCCTTCTATATGCAATCCCCACCCTCCATCTTCGTTCTGTTAACAACTGGCGCCGTGTTATTCATCGTATAACAAGAGCTAGCTAGCTAGAATAATAGTATGCTTGATTGAATTTTTCATATTAATGGTTTGTCCTTTATATATAATTAATCTATATTCTATACACATTTATTGCATGTTAATTTAGTCACAACTGGCTGACTGAAAAGGATGTGTATATATAATTATTGATAACATGCTGTCTTAAAATATTAAAATGTCACTCCGTAAAACATGTATGTATGTTGATTATTCACTAAAAAATACCTGGTGATTGAACAAATAGCGTCGCATCTCACTCTGATGCTCAGGCGTCAAAACTACATTAAGGACGCCAGTCACCGATAATCCAATCACCTACACATGATTAAATAAAAAGTGCACTTGTGATACTTCCTTACTTTGATTAACATATAATTAATAATAGATTTGCTTTTACTTGTATTAATTGAAAGATAGCATGTGAAGTTAATTTGATTCTGTAACGTGTATATAATGGAGAATAATTATATACATTAATATTAATTTGATCTATTCAACATGATATATGGGTCATAACATAATAACAAACGCGTGATTTTATCATTTTTTATAAAAAAGGAGAATATGATTTGGTTCTGTAAGAATTTGATATAAGGATTCAAATTTATAATATAAGAATTGATTGATAATATATATATTATGGAGAAAGTATTTTTTGTATAAATATATTTACGATTTTTTATAAATATATAAATAATAGACATAAAAATTTGATGCATAAAAATCTAGAATAAGAGAATTGGATCCTCTGGAGAGAAGCTATAAATGGGGAATGTTGAAGTTATGAAATTAAAAGGAATGTACCAAACCAGGTAGAAGAAACAAGGGGCCGCCATAGTCAGCAGGCCAAAATCCATCATCGGCTTGTAGGGCTGAATAAGATCTCAAGGCTCTTTTCAGTGTGTTTCGCACAACTTCCTCATTAATATCTTGCTCGCTCTGAATTTCTATCTTACTTAGTTTCGTCTTTAAGCCTTTTTCCCTTTCAAACTGTGCACGAAAAACATAGAACACAAATAAGGTTTAAATATGAAATTGTGATTCATGTAAGTTTGTGTTTTTTTTTTGGTCCTGTATTTTTTTCATTTTTATATGCAAACACTAATTTTTTTTTATGTATATTTTAGATATAGAAATTGGCTCCATTGTAACAAAGATTAAACTTTAGAGTAAAAAGTTTAGAATGATAATGTTGATTGAAACAAAGTGAGTCTTAATAATTTTATGATTTGTGTTATATGTGTGTATGTATGTTATCATAATCTCTATTGTTGGAGTTAAATTAATTTTCTTAATTGATATAAAATAATTTTTATAAAATTATAATTTTTATTTTCACTCATTTAAATAAGCAAGAAAAAATTTCACTACTTTCCTTATTGTTTATTTCAATTCAAACAATATTTTTTTTATTCTATCATTTTTAATTAAATCTTATGGTTTAAAATTTTTAATTAAACTCATATTATTTTTTATTTTATATTAATTTTAGTTTAGTTTTTAAATTTTAAATTAAATTTATACATTATATTTAAGATTTAAATATTTATTTGTATCTGCAAAAATATCACCTTTTTTTTCTGTTTTAGTTCATGTATTATTTATTTTATTTTTAGTCCCTTTAATGTTTTGATGATGTGACACTAATGACATGAATTGATATTATTGACATGACATATAATGATATCATTGATAATATCATCATTAATGGTAAGAATCAAAATGAAACACTTGAACTTACATGAAAAAAAAAAACTTACACCAATACAAATTGAAAAAAACGTGACTTTACATGCACTAATTTTATGTTTAAGCAAAAAAAAAAAAACAAAAATATTTGGCATAAAATCATTTGTAATTTTGTTTATATAAATAAGCAGCCACATACATGCACAACATTAAAACAAAGACATAAATGAACAAAACCTGGAGTCTCATTAGGAGATCAGAACTATGCTTATATTTGAAGCGGTTCTTGTTAAATTCTTTATGAACTTGTTCTACTTGAGCTCGCTCTTCTTTGGTTCCAAGATGTGGATCGAACTCCCAGAACTGTCTTCCAATATGATTATTCACACTTTGCATTATCCACTCATCCTCATTGCTCTTTGAAAACTTCAGCTTCCACATCTTCACTCTTCTTGTCTCGATCTGATTTTTTAACAATACTTAACTGTTGAGAGTCACACATATACAAGCCAAATGATGGAAGTATTTTGTCTACCTACATGCTCAGTTGATTAAAAAGATTATGTAGGATACTTTGAGTTTGAAAATAACTAAAAAATCATAGTTTGAGAGTATATCTTCAAGACAACTTAGGGGGATCATAAGACACAGGTAAATGGGATGAATGATAAAATTTGAGAAACATACTTACACTTATCGATTGAGAAATCAACTTAATGGGGGTTGTTAACACACAAATGTAAATTTGAAATATAGAATGTGTTCTAAATGAACCACATTGGAGTTGGACCTTCTATAAGCACACCGAGTAGGAAACTAATGGTAATGGGTACGTAATGAAATTTGAATTCTTTAATTTTATTAACTGATATAATTTTAGAATATTTTATTATATCTAATATTGATCGAAGAATTTTTAGAAATAACTTTAGTATTAAAATTTATGAAAAAGGTTTGATTTATGTTATTCATATAAGTTTTTTTTATTATAATGTTATACTTTTTTTCTGTTTTTCTCCATACCATTACTTATTTTACCACACACATTTCTCTCTCTTCTTTCTTTTACTTTATACAAAATATATAAGTGTCCATTTATTATTTTTCTTTGTTTTTCTTTTGAGTAATGAAATATGGACATTTATATATAAAAAATCTATTTAATACTTTCTATTTTTTCTTTGATCTTATCAAATTATATAACTCATTATACTTATACTTTTTTCTTTTCTCTTACTCTCAGTATCAAATAGGTATATGTGATATATGAATATGCGTGTATGATTACTCCTATGAATATATATGCACGTATACTATTACTCCCTTTTCATTTTCTGTTTCTGCCGGTGCTTTTCATTATCAATAAAAAAAAAGTGTAAAATTCAAAGAGAGAGAAAAGTGCGGTCAAAATGAATAGAATGTCAAATAAAAAGAAAAATGGTAGCAGGATACTTTTATACCAAAGTAAAATAAAAAGAAATAAAATAAAAATGATAAAAGGAGTGTCTAACGAAGCTGCTACACTACAAGCAGCGGCTTATGGGTTCTGAGTTCAGAGAAGAAGGAAAACGGAAAAAGAATGGGTTCTGAGTTCACGGTGAATACAGGTTTTGTTGTGTTTGTGGTGATGAGCGATGAATGATGATGTTTTTCTTTTATGGCAACTTCACACACACAACACATGCAGCTACAATAACAATTAATATCATATTCATATGCATGACAGATCAAATAATTCCACAACTTATTGCTTATCAAAGAAAAAAATGATAGAATGAAATGAGGGAGAAGGCGGAAACCACAAGGGATCGAGAGGGGGGGAAGAACGATCGAAAAGGATGATGGGGTGCTCACGGTGTGAGATTGATGCATATATACGGTACGGTTTATTGGGTTCCTTTGTTCTTAATTTTGTCTGATGATGTCTTTTATGATAAGTTGACAGATAGAAAAACATATGGCAAAGCAAATAATTCACAAACTCATATGGATCAACCAATAATTAATCATGAGTACTATGAAGTGAACAGGGATGAGATGCTTACCAATACCTGAATGATCAACTGCTCCTCTTCCTTTACTTAGTGTGTTGTTTGCTTCCACATCCACTCGATCAAGTTTAAAGTGGTTCCATCTTGAAAGCTATCTTCAGTGGTTTGCACGTCTAACACTCCCTGACCTGGTTTTATACACACTTCCAAACATGCTGTTACACCTGCTACCCTCTTTTCCGTGTTTTTGTCTTCTCTTTATGTTGTAACTTTTTTTAAGATCTCAAATGTAGTTTCCATAAGTTTCTCGCTTTGAATATTCATCTTACAGGACAATAATTCTAATGTTAATATATATAATAAGCAGCCACATGTATGAAACATTAAAAACAAAGGAAAAAACAAAGCTGTCTAACGAGTCTCTGTATAATATGGTGTCAAGTTGAACAACAGCCAAAAAATTAAATTCTAAAGCGAAGAGAACCATGTCTTCTATCATGAGAGTGAGAGAAATGAACCTTATTATTTTAATCATTACTGTATTCACATTATTCTTCTATTTTTTTTTTAATATTATGCTTGAAGATATTTTTAATACCAACAATTTTAATAAACATTATCATAAACATCCCGTCTTTAATCAAGAGATATCACAGAGGACAATAAAATACATTCGCCAAATTCCACGAATGAAAAAAATATGCTTGTTGCTGACTTGATTGATCAAGATGCAAGGAAGTGGAACCATAACAAAGTCATTTCTGTTTCCCCAGGTGCTATTAGAGAGTACAATGCCCATACCTTTGGGGAATCATTCATGTACAGATAAATTGATTTGGAAGATGACATCTGATGGCGCTTATACAGTCAATGCAGGATACAACTGGCAATCTCGATGAATCATGCACTCCAAGCAATCTCTAGTGCTATTCATGAGAATTTTTGGTCCAACATTTGGAAAATTGATGTTGTCCCAAAGTGTGCCAATCTAGTTTGGAGACAAGCACAATATTCTGCCAGTTCGCAGTATTTAATAAGGAAAGGAATGGATTTAGATCCCACATGTCCAATGGGTGGATTACATGAAGAATGTTATGAACACAGCAAAGATTATCCTAGAATTCGAGGACTAGGGATACTCATAAATTTCTTATCATACTAATGGTGATATTAAGGAGAAGACTAATTTGTAGTACATGGAAAGGATCTAGTCCTCGAATTTATAAGCATCGTACAAGAATGTTGAGATAAGAAATATATGAAATGGAATAACAAAAAGTATAGACATGAAATAAGAGAATGCATGACACGACAAAGAAGATGGAGACAAGTAGCAAACAACATCGTTCCTTCCACCAATAAGGACCTGCCAACTCAGCGCTTCTAACTATCAGGAATGAAAGAAATGAAAGATAGATGAAAAGCAGTTTGAGGATTTTATTGTAAAATATTAAAGGGTTTCCTAGACTATCAATTATAGAAAACAATAGAATCTTGAAACCTATGATTCTCACAAATAATCAATAGATAATGATATGTACTTTTCTCCATAGGAAGACTTGTACCTTTCTCCATAGGAACTTCTCTCCGGTGCACTTTGATTTCCTTGAAAGAGGAGAGAAATAAGATTTAACTTCCTTAAGCCTTTCTTTTCTGCCTCTCTCCGTTCGTGATGACTATGGGTGAGAGAGAACACTTTTCTGGTCAGGAAGGGGACCTTATTTCACGTTAGTGAGTATTAAGCCCTTTTTATAACCACTACTCCCATGAAGTAACAGTTATCTCTAGAAATTTCTCCTAATAAGCCCAATTACAATTTAGCCCTTAATCGTTAATTATTACTTATTAGTCCCTACATAAGTCACATGTCTTTCACATGAGACATTAATTTTAACATTTATTCATCAAAGTATTACAAAGTTGGTGTATTTATACAAAGACGGAAAATAACTAACTTGAGTAATCAACTAACTTACTCAAATAACTTCTAGTAACTAATTAACTGCTATAACCAACTAACTACTCAAATAACTTCTAGTAACTAACTAAACTAATTTTATCTCTAATACCCCTGCAAGCTAGAACGTGTTGAAAACATTTCTAACTTGGATAATACAATACATCAACATTAAAGGAAAAAAATCTGAAAACTTGGAATATAGCTAAACATGCCGGAAATGCATCGGTCAAAACAGAAACTTCTAGAAATCTTCGACCAACTTCGACTTCTTCCAAGAGTCCAAAGCAAGCATCAAAGCTTTCATTAAGCGAAATCACCAACAAGGCCATTTGACAAAAGCTCAAATCATTAATCCAGGAAACTATCAAAGCTTAACCACCAAGCAAAAACTATACCTCAAAGTTTAACCACTTGGCAGAAGCAAGAGGGCTTAACCATCAAGAGCGGAAGCAAAACAACAATCCAATGCTTAACCATCCATGACAAAAGCTTAAACAATACTTAATTACCATAGACAGAAGCTTACATCAATAAAATAGAAGAATCACAAAATTTGTCTTCTATGAGAACTTTTCACAAACACTTTGTGAACCAACAATAACCAAGGCTTAACCACTCATGACATAAGCTAACAAATGAACAATGCTTAACCACCACACATGGAAGAAGCTAAAATCATCAAAACAAGCCTAAAAGGCTGAAACAATAAGCCAAAATTTTCAAAAGCATTTAATCAAATACCTTGTTGGCAAAAACTGGATAGTGTTATACATGGAGAAACTTACTCTAGCCATGAAAATTGAAATTGTTCTGATTCTTGTCATACAACACAAGGAGAGACAAGCGAAGAAGAACACCGATATAGATCAAAGTCAAAAAGTTGAACAAACTATCGATGTAAGATATTACCCACAATACACCAACAACCTGGAGGCAAAGCAGAAAATTCTTCTCAATTGCTATGTCATGTGCAACAGACAAGGCTAGATTCAACCAAATTTGCAGTGCATCAACAACCCTGGCAATAGTTTCCTCCAAGATCTCCAGACCGAGGAGAGGAGGAAGAGGTCTATTGAGAAGGTTAGCAGCTTTGGCCCAAAAAAAAAATAACAACGAGAAGCAACACGACATTGGCGACGAAGGACAAGAATTGTAACCGGCACGCTCGAAGAGGTACCACAATGCGATGGCAGAAATGAGCACCGCAACTACTCCACGTCAATTCTTCCACAACACCACATCAGCAACTAAGCCTTCACTGAGAACACAGTGAAAGGATGAGAAACTAAGGCAATGCCAGGATTGTCGGAAGAATGAAGAATGAAGGGGTTAGAATCATCAACGACAGCCATGACCATGAGAGAAAAAAAAGAACCAACCAGGCATCCGAAAGGTCCCTTTAAAAATCGATTCATAAGGGGGTGGCCTACCCAGCTATATAAGAACTTACCATGCTCGTTAACCACCTGATGTGGGACTCGCAACACGCCCCCTCAAGTCAGGGCTCGTCACCACAAAGCGAGGGCTAGCGGAACTATCCACACCACCAGGCAGAACTGGAAATAGCTTCAATAGAAAGCAAGAGGCACGAAAGCAAAAACCTCTAATACCATATCAGGAATGAAAGAAATGAAAGATAGATGAAAAACAGTTTGAGAATTTTATTCATCAAAGTATTATAAAGTTGATGTATTTATACAAAGATGAAAAATAACTAACTTGAGTAACCAACTAACTTACTCAAATAACTTCTAGTAACTAACTAACTGCCACAACCAACTAACAACTCAAATAACTTCTAGTAACTAACTAAACTAATTTTATCTCTAATACTAACAGATTCGGTTAGATGTAATCCATCAGGTGCTTGGGTGGGTTGCTCCTGCGTTTGGGTTGTTGGTGCATGTTCTCAATGGCACGTTTAGAGCTTGGTTCCTAATCCCTAACAAAGAACCAATCACGCATGCCATATTGAAGTGTCTAACTGTTCAATTGATTTGGTTTGCATCATATTTGGGAATCCGAATTGAGCTACTTGACCATCTAAGTTTTGCAGATTGGTCATATCAGTATTTTCAATTGGGGGAGGATGAACTTTTGGATCACATCATTGCAATTGCTTGGGCAATATGGAAAAGAAGAAATTGTTGGGTATTTAACAACAAAGAAATCCATTTTGTCCAAGTTTTGGCCTAATCATGGATGTCAAAATAGCTAAATAACACTTAACTTGCCCAACTAATCATTGTCCAACAGTATGAAATAGGAGGATATATGTACGAGCAAGAAGTTGGGAGGTCTTGGGGTGAAAATATTAAAGTTTTTAATGAGTCACTTTTAGGAAAATGGAGGTAGAATCTTTTCCACACATCAAATTAAGGGTGTTTGGAGGGATGTACTTATATCAAAATATGATGGGTGGTGTAGTCTTTGGAAGGAGGAAAATGGTGCTATGGAGAGATTTAAAGTTAGTATGTGGGGGTCACTAATCAAGAAAAGTGGTTTGATAAAGGAATCTGACGAAAAATAGGAATTGGTGACAAAGTTAGATTTTGGGAGGATGGTTGGTTGGAAAGAAATTGCTTGGCAAATTTATTTCCAAGACTCTACTTTATTTCGAGCAAAAGAAGGGGTTGGCGAGTATGGGGTTGGAGAGATGATAGGTGGTGTTAGGAATTTCAATGGAGACAAGAGACCTTTGAGTGGGAGAGGGAGTTGTGTTTTCAATTAACAAGTTTGTTGCAAAATGTGCAGGTACATAAGGTTGATTCCGATGCCTGGGTTTGGGTTTGATGGGATAGTTCTTCGGGTGAATATTCTACCAACTCGGCCTATCTTTTTCGAATTCAAGAGGAAGAATCATTGGCTCTCAATACCATTTTGGAGGAGGTGTGAGACGAAACCATTGTTTAGGGGTAATTTTTTTTTCTAAATCACCTAATGGGGGGTAAATTTTAAATAAATACCGATACAGGGGTAAGCCGTAGGATATGCCATGGGTTCTAAGTTCAAAGTCGTAAATCATTTTGCGATTTTAGCTTCTTTTTTTTTTCTTCGTTTCTTTAGCTTTTATTAATTTAAATAAAATTATTTACGATTTTAAAGTTGTAAATAATTTATGACTTTAAAGTTGTATTTACAAAAAATTAAGAAGTCGTAAATTGTTTTACTATTTTAGTAGAAAAAAAAACAAAAGTCTTAAAATGATTTATGACTTTGACCTTAGAAGTCATGGAATACCCTACGATTTACTCATTTATGAGTATTTATTTAAAATTTACTCCTATTTAGTAATTTCGAAAAAAAAAATCCTTGAACGATCGTTTCACCAAGGTGTGGAAGTTAAAATACCAAAGAAAGTGGCATTTTTGTTGCGGAGGGTATTGCAGGATAAACTCCCTATAAAAGAAAATTTATGGAAGAAGGAAATTGTAGAGGAAGATTTGGATATGACTACTGTGCAATCTGATAGTTACATTGAAGTGTTCCCAACACTTGCAGTGACAAATTATGATCTATTTTGTATTAAAAAATATACAATAATAATAAAATAGAAAAAAATAGGTTTGTGTACATTTTCTTTTGCAAAGATTGTCATATTCTTTGTATGTAACTCGTAGGTTCAATACTAAATCGATAGTAAATTAATCATAATTAATTTACTAATCAAGGTAGGTGTTTAACAACATTTCTTAACGTCCGGAAGTAATATTTTTTTTTTATCTTCAAGAACAAATAAAAAAATAATATAATATTTTTTTCCATCGTTTATCGCTCAAGGTTAATCCTAAAGTATAGTGTTATTGTCAAACTCTAATAAATTATCTGGATTATTGATGTCTTATTCACAATAATTATACTATTAAGAATAATTTAGATTAAAATTATAAAAGACTTGATTCTCATTATTATAATCTTTATCATGATAAGAATTTTTAATTTTAATTAAACACTTGTCAAATTAACAATTTAATAAAATAATAAATATAATAATAAAATAAAAAACAATATTTATTAAAATTAATAATGATAAATTGGATCTGGAGCATGCATATTTATTCCGAACACAAATCTTCATAAGCGGACATTAGAGCATTTGTTCATCAACTGTGAGGTGACTTCCAAAGTGTGGCGGGAATGCTAGAAGTGGATATCTCAGGACTTTGCCTTCGTGTTTCCGGGATCTATGCATACTCACTTCTGGATTCATACTGACTTTGGTAGATCCAAAGGTGAGCAAAACACGTGGAAGATCATTTGGAGTGCGGTAATATTTGGTATATGGAAGAAGAGGAACAGTGTTATTTTTAATATGGATGGTGTGTTCTGCCTTGGTGCAAGATGTCAAGTTCATATCATGGTCATGGCTCAGGTCTTTGTCACCGAACTTCACTGTATCTTTTGTACAGTGGAGTAGTAATATCAGTGCTTGCCTCATGAGTGCTTGAGGTGGTGGCAGGGTTGGTTGATGACGGTAAAGCTTAGATAAACGAGAATACACTGAAGCAGGGATAGTTTGGAAGTGCAGCTCCGGGATTCATTCATCTATGTGATATGCATTCGGCATTTATTACACGAATAACAACATATTCTGCTGAAGCATAAAACAATAATAAATGAGCTGCACTTATGGAAATAAAAACAATAGGTGGTTCATAGTTCTGATTGACTGCAAGATTGGTTGGATGTGTGGTAGGTAGAAAGGAGTTCATGCCAGCTTGTGGAATTCCTTTATTAGTAGAAATGATACACCACTCATTGCAGGATAAAAGTTGGATTTAATGGGGGAGCTAAGTTTCAGCTAGGTGCATTTATGATATTGTATTGCCTGAACTTTTGGTGGCCACCATGGTGGTTTATTGGTCTCGGTTATGGCATACTAATAGCTTCTTTATTAATATTAAGTAACTTGTACCAGTAGACAGCTTTGTACATGGATTAGGCACTCATCGTGCCATTATATATATATATATATATATATATATATATATATATATATATATATATATATCTTTTTTCTCTGATTTAAAAAAAATTGTCCAACAGTATGAAAGGCACCGAATGAGAATATTATATAAGCAAATTTTGATGCATTTGTGCTAAGAGGTAAAGGAACTGTTATTGGTGTTATTTATATATAGATATTCAACTAGTCAACCTATGCCAACAACTACCCTTGGTATTCCACATTGTTATGATATAAAAGTTGCAGAATCACTAGCCTTTAGTTGAAGTACACAAACTGCAATAGATTTGGCTTTTTGACAGGTAAATCTTGAGGCAGCTTGCTTAGAGCTTTTCAATGCATGGAAAAAAAAGAAGTAAAAGGATGGAAGATTCTACTTATTTAGCTTGCATACTGGAAGATTGCCAACAAAATCTGCTTTCCTATCTTGTGTTAAGAGAACTTGTAATGTAGTTGCTGAGAATTTAAGCTAACCTTCTCTTTAGGTGAAAGGTACTGGACTGGAGAAATGCCTTCACAAATTTTACTGTCTATCAATCATGATGTTAGTGGTTTTATCATAAAATTAAATTTTTTTGTTAGCATAAATCAATTTTTTTCTTATATTCGTGATAGAGGTATTAGTAACATATAACATTTATTATTTAGTGACTACAAAATTTTTAAAATAACTAAAGATATTTTAGTATAAAAAAAATAATGCAAGAAATAATTTAAAGATAATTTTATAAAAAGGAACCAGAAAATTTTTCTAAGGAGTCTTGTATGCATTAACGAAAATAATATTTTCATCACTTTTTTTTGAGAGGATTTCCATGACTTTTTACATTTTTATTTGATAGTTTTTTGTTGGAATTTGCATCAAACAAGTAAATAAAATATAAAAAATTATTTACACAAGTGGTTCGATAATTAAGTTTCTTAATCCAGACACGATTTAATCTTTAACTTTGACATAAGATGACAATTAGAGATATTACATTACTCCAAAGATAGATCGGTGAGAGAGAGCTTACACTTCCTATTTATAAAAATAAACAAGGGAATAAAATAAAGCATAAAAAAATTACATGGGTACCCACTTATAATTTAAGTAAAACATATCTTTTTTATTTTATACATTTTCCAACTTTAGAGCATTTATATTCTTTTTAGTTTTTACTAAAGTGAAAAACACAACAAGATTAAAAAGGAATTGAAGTGTTAAGCGTGAACATGGTGACCCAGTCTCCTGTGTAAAAGTGAAACAACTTTCTCGCCGTCCGCAAGATTTTTTAAGTCCTCAGATCTACTAGTTTTTTTAAAAAAATGGATGGGATTATTTTTCATTTTTATTTTTTTATTTTTTTTGTTATCTTTTGTATTTTCCAATTTAACCTTATCCATGTCCCTTCTCTCCCATTGAAAACTGCGAAATAACACCGATGATACCTCTGAAACCACCTTATGGCAGCCAAGTTTCTTTCCCCTTCCGCTTTCTTTCTTCTTCCCTATTGCAGACCACCATCGCTACCAAGAAGAGGGGGTTTCGCGCTCCGATTTTTTCCTCCCTTTCAATTTTTTTAGATCTGAGAAATTGTTACAGAACCATTGCTTCACCATGACTTTCAAGAAAACAACAAACAACAAATTAAGGACCTATACAACAAAAAATCCAATACAGATAAAGCTTTTTATTTTTTTTATTTTTTACTGCAATACAGATAAAGCTATGAAGATAATGTTAAATTTATTTTAGATCTGAGAAATTGATAAAAAAAAAAACATCAGATTCAAGAAACAAATCCAGATTCAAATCCAAATCAATCTTTTTTTTTTTTAAATCAAGCCAAACGCGAGCCCCTGTGAAATCCTTCGCCAAAGGAAAACACCAGATAACGACGAACCACCGAGCAACCTCCATCTCTCGCTGCGTCCAAAACAACTACAGTCATCGCTGGAACCTCATCTTCATCGTCACTGTGAGCCACACCTGAAAACCACCTCCCCTTCCAATGCCTGAGACGAAGAGCAATCGCGCAATGTTTCACAGGAGCAATCTATCGCACCCACCAAAGCCGCCAAATGCGAGCGCACCGCCGTAGATCGTTCTCCTTCCCTCTCTTGCTCTTCATCTTGTATTCCCATTAGCGATAAAGGTAGACCATCGCAATGGTGGCGGCAGCACCACCGCCTTGTGGCGCGGGTTTGACAGAGGTGCGGTGGCGGCACGGGTTTGATTGTTAGGGTTGATAAGAGGTAGAGGACAAATAACATCAAAGAAAGGGGTTAATTTTGGAAAGAAGATACAAAAAGTTAAAAAGAAAAAAATTAAAATTAAAAAATATCTAAACCGTTAATTTTAAAAATAAAATGATGAAAATTATTTCACTTTGATACGGTAGACTCAATCGGATCGGGTTAAAAAAAAAAAAAACGAAACCCACGCACGCTCATCGCATACCGTAACTTGTTTGGGCCACCCCCGTAGCAGTCATTGTCGGCTTTGCAAGCTCCGCCTCGGTGTCAGTCGTAGTTGTTATAAATTGAATTAAGTGATTGAATGGTTCCGAAATGCACTTGCTGTCTTTTTCTACTTGACTATTACACCTTCCCCATTTTGATTTGATCTGATTGAATTGGCCTCTTGCCAGCAAAACAGGTTAGTTACTTTACTTAGAGCCACTCATCCCCTCCACTTGCAAATGTAATGCTTTTTCTGTTTTCAGAATGTGGAAGCTCAAGTTCGCCGAGGGAGGGAATCCATGGCTTCGGACATTGAACAATCACGTTGGAAGACAGGTGTGGGAGTTCGATCCTAAGCTTGGATCGCCGCAAGATCTCCTCGAGATTGAGAAAGCTCGCCAGAATTTTCACGATAACCGCTTTACCCACAAACACAGCGCTGATCTACTTATGCGGATGCAGGTCTCGATTCTCTTCTCCCTTACATTACATTACATGTTGCCTATTCAAATGAGGACGAATCTCTTCACAATTTAATTTATTCTACTATTCCTTGTTATGGTATTCCGTATAAGTGGTTTACTATGGTGTGAAAGTTACTTTTCTCTTTAAGAAAATTGACCAATTAAGTTCAATGATCTTTCATATAAAACAACCTAGTTTGCAAGAGAGAACCCAACACGTGAAGTCTTGCCCAAAGTCGGAGTTAAGGATATTGAGGATGTGACCCAAGAGATTGTGACGAAAACATTAAGAAGGGCCGTAAGTTTCCATTCAACTCTCCAGTGCCATGACGGACACTGGCCGGGAGATTATGGAGGTCCCATGTTTCTGATGCCTGGCTTGGTAAGTTATGTTTTCAACACTTCATTTGGTTTGGTTTTTAGATTTTTGTCTTCCATCCCCATTGATAACCATGAAACCCCTAAACTATCTGCTGTATGCAATTAACAGGTAATTACTCTGTCTATCACTGGGGCGTTGAATACAGTCTTAACTGAAGAACATAGAAAGGAAATATGCCGTTACCTCTATAATCATCAAGTAAGAACTTCATGCCATTTTGCTCCTTAATCTATGGGCTTCTCCTAGTAGTCCTCCTAATTAGTTAAATTTAACTGCAGAACAAGGATGGTGGGTGGGGTTTGCATATTGAAGGTCCAAGCACCATGTTTGGCTCTGTCTTGAGTTATATTACTCTGAGATTGCTAGGTGAGGGGCCTAATGATGGACAAGGGGAAATGGAGAAGGCACGTGACTGGATTCTAGGGCATGGTGGTGCTACTTATATAACGTCATGGGGGAAGATGTGGCTTTCAGTTAAGATCTCAACCTTATTTTGATGATAGATATGGCATTGTGGTATATTTATTTCTAATTTTGTTGTGGGATAGGTACTTGGAGTGTATGAATGGTCTGGAAATAATCCCCTGCCCCCTGAGATATGGCTCCTTCCATACATGCTTCCATTTCATCCAGGTTCTTGCTCTTTGTTCTGTATTTCTTATGTTTTAACTTGTTCACAGAGAAGACATTAGGGAAATGTACAAAAAGGATATGTGATAAAAAAAATTCCAGGGTAGGAACAGCCAGCCACTTAACTGGTTAATGCTAATATCAGTTGTTTCTTAAATTAGAAATGCTTTTGTCAATAATTCCTTTTTTTTTTGGCTTAAATATGTTTTTAGTCCTTCAAATTTGGGTAATTGTTTTTTTTAGTCCTTCAAAAAAGAATGTTTTATTAGTCCGTCAAATTTTCAAAATGCTACTTTTAGTCCCTCTCATTCTTTGCGTTAATGGCATCACAATTTGTGACGATTTGTCACCGTAAAAAATGTTTATTTTTTAATTTAATTTCTTTAAAAATGATTTGTGGAAGTTTAAAGGACTAAAAAAACAATTGCCCAAATTTGAAGGACTAAAAACATATTTAAGTCTTTTTTTTGTATTTTATCCTCTCTCTCTCTCTCTCTCTCTCTCTCTCTATATATATATATATATATATATATATATATATGTATGTATATATTATGTTTAATGGAAAGCTTCAGTCTTATACAGTTGACTGTTTCTTGTTAAGATTTCAACAAATGTATAGGTGCTCTGATCAATAAGATCTACTTGTGTATCTTTATTCTAAACATTTTTCTCCTTAATGTGGATAAGTTGAGAGGAATCATTATTTTATAGTATACTGATGGTGGTGGAATCCTGCCAACTTAATTAAGAAACTTGGTGGAGAAATAAATTTAGTTTGGGTTGAACAAGGTCACTTAAATTTGTACAAAAGATTTATTATATAAAGTTTATACTGGAGTTTTTATTTTGTTGTTCAGTCTGTAGCGATCTTTTGTGATTTGGTTCTGGTGTATGAATTTATGTTGTGGGGGAAAAAAGAAAGCTATCACACAGATAAGAATATTCATGATTATGAACATAAATAGTACATGAGAAATTTAATATAAAATCATTCATGTGCATTTATCTTAAGTTTTTGGAATTTTTGTTTCATGGCATGGTATTACATCCTCTATAACCAAGTAGTCTGAATTTCACTCCTTGGTGTGTTCATTCTTCCTATAAAAAGTTGAATTTTAGCCCAAGGTAGGTGGACTTGTGCATTATTCGCGCTTTCAAGTCCAAAGGACTCTTGTATGAGGGGGTGCGTTAGAGATGTAACATAAAATTATTTATGTGCCTACCTTCACCTTAAAGCTTAAAGCTTTTGGGATTGTTGGTTCTTGGCATATTGTATCCAGATTTTTCAAAGAAGGCATCTGTTCATGACTTGATGTGGTATATGATTTTCCTGAGAAAAACTTGATATTTATGAATTTAAATAAAATGGTTTCTTTGTTAAATTGGTTGTCTTTAGTCATCGTGAACATTGTTTGATGTTCCATTCATTCTTTATGTAAACAGGAAATAAATCATATTTTTATGCTAATGCATTACAGGAAGGATGTGGTGTCACTGCCGGATGGTCTATTTGCCGATGTCCTACTTATATGGCAAGAGGTTTGTTGGTCCAATCTCACCAACAGTATTATCTTTGAGAAAAGAGCTTTATACAGTACCATACCATGATATAGATTGGGATCAGGCTCGCAATTTGTGTGCAAAGGTTAGTGAAACTGCTAAATTGGTTCTATGAAAATATTATGAAATGAGTCCTGCAAAAGAATATCCTAGATCTACTCATGCTAATGATTGCATTGAATATAGCATCTTAACATTGCCCCTCTCTTTGGCTTCTTTTTCTGGTGAAACCATATATTAGGTTTCCTGTTCAATCGATCAGGAACTTGCCTGACAATCTTGAAGTTACTGTTACTACATTCTACTTCTTTTGCTAGGAATTCTATTTCATCACAATGCCAACCATATACATAGGACAAACATTACTCCCTCAGTCCCTCTGTAACCACTTGCTGTAGGCTATCATATCTAGTGTCAATGACCAAACCTCTCAAGCTTAAGCCGTTAATTGAAAGCACATTAATGATTTTATATCTTTGACACAATCCCTTACATGAGCCATTTGGGCTTGAAAGTTGGGCAATGCACAGACCAACCCTACCATGTGCTTAAGTTGACTTGTATTTGGGATAAATGGGTTGACAATAATTGAACTCTTAACCATGGTTATGGGTGAAGGTACACAAATGATTTTATTTCTCTACAAATAAAATTTGGCATTTGATTCCTCTAACATCCAACTACCATTTAATTGTGCTGGAGATAAGAATTACAAGTAGACTATCTTTGCTCTTGTGCAGGAAGATTTGTACTATCCTCACCCACTTGTGCAGGATATTCTTTGGGCATCTCTACACAAGTTCCTTGAGCCCATTCTGATGCATTGGCCTGGAAAAAGATTGAGGGAAAAGGCTATTATTTCTGCATTGGAGCATATACATTACGAAGATGAGAATACTCGATATATTTGCATAGGTCCTGTAAATAAGGTAATTGTTGAAAGGGGTCAGGCATCTAAGGGGCTCCTTTCAAATTGTTCATTGTTCTTTTACTTTCCAGCTGTTGAGTAGGAGCGTGAGAATACTAACATACTGTTAAATGATTGGTAGTTCATCTGCTGAGCTGACCATTTATTTACTTTACCTCAATTTATTTTCATTGTGTTAATTATATTTTTATGGATGCCTGAGCTTCCCTTCCATGTTCCCCTTATAGATTAATTCCACCTAAACCAGTAAATGCTTAGGAATACTGATTACCTAGTTATGATTCTAATGGTTATTATTCAGGTGTTAAATATGCTTTGCTGTTGGGTGGAAGATCCAAATTCTGAGGCCTTCAAGTTGCATCTTCCCAGGATTTATGATTATCTATGGATTGCAGAAGATGGCATGAAAATGCAGGTCAACATATAAATTAACTAATTTTCACCTTGACAGAATGATTAAGTGATGTTTTTTTTTAGTTTAATTGGACATATTCACAGATGATTAGGAATGATATGGACATACTATACTGTTGTGTTGACTTTTGTCTCTCTATGATGTAATATGTGGAACTAATGTTACCACACAAATGAGCTTTTGTTAATGTCACATGCTAGAGTCTATGAAAAAAAGTTACAAATTTAACTTGTAACCAATATTTTGTTGCAGGGCTACAATGGAAGTCAACTATGGGACACTGCTTTTGCTGTCCAAGCAATTATTGCATCTAACCTCATTGAAGAATTTGGTCCAACTATAAGAAAAGCTCATGCCTATATTAAGAATTCACAGGTGTTCTTTTGCATTTATCATTTTAAGTTGCATTGACCTGCCCTTGTTGATAATTTTTTTCTTTTTTGTTTAAAAGGTTTTAGAAGATTGTCCAGGTGATCTTAATAAATGGTACCGTCACATTTCAAAAGGTGCTTGGCCTTTTTCAACTGCAGATCATGGATGGCCAATTTCTGACTGCACAGCTGAAGGACTGAAAGTAATTATTGATAAAACAAGTTAGACTTGCTTATGTGATTCTTCTCTCCTGATTATTTTTTTTTTCTCAGGCTGTTCTATTACTATCCAAAATTGCACCAGAAATAGTTGGTGAGCCAATAGACGTGAAGCGATTATATGATTCTGTAAATGTCGTTCTCTCACTACAGGTAGCTAGACTTCTCGCAATTGGAGCCAGATTATCTGAATACTATGAGAAAATATACCATGGAGATCATTTTATGCTATTACTTGTCAATGTCATTATTGGTTCCTTCAATACTTATGATGCTAATATCAATAAGATGACTGTTTTTCACTGATCTTTTAAAATCCAATCCCTCACCATGTAGCATTTCACTGAAAATTTGATATTGACTCCTGAAAATGAAATGTATCCACTTTGCATGTTTAATGACACACTGATACAGTTTTTTTTCTTAAATTAAACAATAGCTGAAGCTTCATTTGTAACATAACTGGAAACACCAAAAGGACTAGATATGGTAATGCTAATTGGTTATGATTATAGTGTTTTGTAAAACTAATTCTAATAATATAACTGGGAATGTATATGCCTAAGTTTCAGAAATATTTTTTTTTTCTAGTAAAAAACCACTATAGTAATAGTGTTGTACATATTTCTCTCTCATTTCCACAAGCCGAAACCCTAAACATATGTTGAGATGTTAATAAGCCTTCAGTTTGGTAATGAACTATACTAATTTCCAATGCTTTGATGAGAGCTTTGGCTATCATGTGACTTAGCTGCTCACCATTTTGACTAATAATTTTGGTGGAGCTTTTGTGTGTATATTTGCCTTTGTAAGTTGTAACATGTATTTTTGTATTGAGTTTAGTGACTCTAGTCTTTTAGCTTAGTGATTTGGGCAATTTTAGCACTACTTTAGTTATCATATATACAAGAAGAATGTAGTAGAAGAGATAAAAAAATATTATATATATACTGTGCTTATTTCCAGTATTTTAAAAAGTTATTATCCACATGCTCTCTCTCTCTCTCTCTCTCTCACTCACATTGTATGTTTGACTGTAATCCACAATAGTATTTGGTATTTACAAAATCGATTCAATCTGTTTGGAGAATCAATTGTATTATTCAAAATATTTTCTCCATCATTGCAGAATGAAGATGGTGGTTTTGCAACATACGAGCTTAAACGATCTTATAATTGGTTGGAGGTATCCTTCTCTCATCATTTAGCATATTGTCATTAGTTTTCAGTATATCTTCTTTGAAATGTGAAACATGTGATGCCATGCGACACATTTTTATCTTCCCACAGGAATAACAATATCCATACTTCTTGTTTTAAAGCTTTTAATTTAAAGGCATTGCTCCTTGAGCTCCTTTTATATGTTATGAAGTATGTTACCTCATAAATGCTTCAACTATAATATATCTTCCTTTTTTTTCACTAAAAGTTTGGCTGTAGTCTATTATCTATACAAATGAAGTATCATTAAAAATTTTCTATTTTCACTAAAAGTTTGGCTGTAATCTATTATCTATACAAATGAAGTATCATTAAAAATTTTCTTTGTTCACTAAAAGTTTGGCTGTAATCTATTTTCTATACAAATGAAGTATCATTAAAAATTGAAAATAAACAGCTAGTCTACTTGAAAATCATATTACTCAGTACCACAACTACTTTTTCCAATGCATGTGTCAGGTTGTAAAGCACAAGTTTTTGGATTGATGCTATAAAAGCAACTACAAGTTGAATCATAGTTTAAGAACAAACTTTTTCAGGTTTCATTGGACTAACCTTTAGGTTTTAGAACTATGGTTCAATAGTTGCTCCTGAGAATTCGGGAAGCTGTTTTCTGGATTGAATTTAAGATATAAGCACATGATGCTGATAATGTTTTCTCTGTTGTCAGATAATCAATCCTGCTGAAACTTTTGGTGACATCGTTATTGATTATCCGTAAGCTATCAAATGCTTGTGAAATATAAGTTTATCCATCTTCCATTCCACCTACTCCTCCATTCAATTTTTATTTTTTTTAACTTTTTAATGTTTCCTTATGTATGGTGTATAGTTATGTGGAATGTACATCAGCAGCGATTCAAGCTTTGGCATCATTTAGGAAATTATATCCTGGGCATCGCCGAGAAGAAATACAACGTTGTATCGATAAAGCCACTACCTTCATTGAAAAAATACAAGCTTCAGATGGATCATGGTATGCTCCTCCCATTTGGGAGTCTTTTTTCATAACCTTTTCTATTGATATTGTTTATAACGTTGAAGTGTTTTTTTGGGGGTATTCATGAATCTCAAGTATGTTCTACTCTGTTATTTTTCTTTCTTTCTGCCAGCTTCTATTTCTGCATGAAATTGAACTTTCTCTGTTCAGTAGACCTCTAATCACTTAAACTGCTAAACAGGTATGGTTCTTGGGGAGTTTGCTTCACTTACGGTGCTTGGTTTGGGGTAAAAGGTCTGATTGCTGCTGGAAGGAGTTTCAGTAATTGCTCAAGCATCCGTAAAGCTTGTGAATTTCTGCTGTCCAAGCAGCTTCCTTCTGGTGGCTGGGGAGAGAGCTATCTGTCCTGTCAAAACAAGGTTAAATTTGCTGTTTTTATTGTCGGTATCAATTTTCTTTTACTCTGCACAACCTATAACAAACACCAGCTAGTTTCCCTGAGATGTGTGCAAAAGTGCTATAAAAGGGTGTGCAAAATGGATTTGAATCAAGAAACCAACATGTTTGTACAAGCAATAATATCAAGAATAAAAATCCCTTGAAATGTCCATCCTTTGAATTTGCCTGGTTTGGGCACTACCTTTGGTAGTCAGCTATAAGTGGTGAATAGAAAGTTGATATAAAGTTAGGGTCAAGATGAAAAGCAGATAAAGAGAGAGAATTGCAAAAACAGGAAGAAAAGATAAAGAATGTTAGACAGAGCAAGAGACATAGGGAAACTCCCTCAACAAGAGTTTCCCCTTAAAACCAAATTTCGGTTCTGCTATTGATTGTTGAATTCCATTACAGTGGGTCTCATATTTAACTGCCAAATTGACAGCCCATAGTTTACTAACTCACTCCCCAAATCCCAATTAACTCAGCCTACTTTATATTCCTACATGTATACTCTTAGAATTGTGAGTTATAGACATAACTCAACTGTACAAAACCGACTTGTAAGGTAAGGGTTGCCCCCCACTTATAACACTATTTTTGTCTCATCACTAATCGATGTGGGTTCTCCAACACACTCTCTCGTCACGCCAAGGACCGGACATCTCGAGCGTGAAGTTTGCAGGACTAAACATTGCAGGTGGTCTGATAACAGTCCGATAAGCCCAACAATAATCATTAGGATAGACTCTGATACCATGTCAGAATTGTGAGTTATGGGTCTAACTCAACTCTACAAAACCAGTTTGAAAGGTGAGGGTTATCTCCCACTTATATACACTATTTTGGCCTCATCACTAATCAATGTGGGATATCCAACTCATACACTTTCCAAGTCCCAACCTTGCTAGGTTGTTGTGTCAACAGATTCTATCTTCACCTATAGCCTAGCTCCCAACCCCAATACCATTGGATGTCCATGTCAGCTTAGCTGGCATGAGTGGCATACAGACGTCAAACGAAGGGCTGTGCCGTTGGTTATCACCTGGCCTGTCAACCATACTATGAAATTAATAGCATTAGAGGATTCCGAACTTTATAATTTGTTTTCAATACCAAGAGGAAAACAGTATTGTCTCAAATTTTCTGTATAAGACAGAAATTTTATATATTTGTCCCTGGAGATGTGGAATCTAGTATGTTAGATACCTGTAAACAAATATCAAGGGAAAGCTCAATTCAAGAAGATGAACTGATGAACATAATTTTTGCAGGTGGTTCTAGGAAATGTACTTTTGCATCAAGATTTTAAATTAACATTGAGTGAGAATACTGACAATTTAATTGATGAGATTTCTTGAGTTATTTTTCTAACAATTTGTTTTTGTTCAGGTGTATTCAAATCTGGAAGGCAACAGGTCTCATGTGGTCAACACTGGGTGGGCTATGTTGGCTCTCATTGATGCTGGACAGGTATGACAAAGTTTACTTTTTTGTAATGCAGTATTATGTTGATTATTTTATTATCGCACAGCACCCATTTTTCATTTAGGGTCTGTTTGGATAAACTTTACCATAGACACTTCTAGAAGAAGAAAATAAGAAGGAAAAATGAAATGAGCTTCTCCATAAGCTAGAATTAGCTTATACATAGGCTAACTTTAGAAACTCTCTCATATAAGCTTCTCTAAAAGATGATTTTTAACGTATGCATAAGTTAATTTTAGCTTAAGGAGAAACTTGTTTCATTTTTTCTTCTCCTATAAATGCTTATGTTTATGGAGAAGTTTATCCAAAAATACCCTTATTATAGAATACTTAAGTCATTAGTTTTAGAAAGGACGATTAGGCTTTTTAGTTAAGTAGTTTAGAGATAGCTACAAGGATGATGCTGGGCACAACTGTAAGGTTGCTGCCTTGTGACCTGGAGATCACAGGTTTGATTCTTGGAAATAGCTTCTCTGCTTGCGAGGGTAAGGCTGCCTGTATCTACTCTTCCCAGACCCCATTAGGTGGAAACCTCTTGTACTGGCCACCCTTTTAGTTTAGAGATAGATATGTCCATGGCTGAATAAACTCATATTATAATGTAACTAATTGTATAATATTGTCATTTAGTATATATCATGTTATTTTGTTATTTAGTTTTTTCAAACTTTATTTCCTTTCCGAGATGTGCGAGAATAACTTGGTTGGAGCTTAAAAGTAATGTATAAGAAAGTTTCAAGTTAAATTTGGCAAGAGTATATGAAATTTAAATTTTGGCAAGAAGCACATCAATCCTAGCTTACAAGTTAAAATTGGAGCCCATACTTAATCACAACTTAACACGAATTAGGTATCTTGGGTTCATACAAGGTGGAGAAATAGAGGGAGATGCAAATCATAAGATTCAAGTGATGATGTGGATGAAATGGGTTTCGATCCTAGTCGAATGATGGAACTTTTGACGTTTTTCGAAATAATTAGATACTTTGTTAATGCATTCTGCGCAGAATAAAAATGATGTCCAGATTGTATTTATTATGTTCTCATTCCTTTCGTAATAATGAAACAGGCTAAGAGAGATTCGCAACCACTGCACCGGGCAGCTGCATACTTGATAAATTCCCAATTGGAGGACGGTGACTTTCCGCAGCAGGTACGAAGACACAGACCATATAATTTACTTTGTTTTTATGCATCCTTAATTTTATTTTTACTTTATTAATATATTCGCTTTAAGGAAATTAAATCCAGAATGTATAGTTGACTTCTTCAAGTGTTTAAATCGTTTTAATCGTGTTACTTTATCATCACTTCAGGAAATAATGGGAGTCTTCAACAAGAATTGCATGATCACATACGCCGCATACAGAAACATATTCCCCATTTGGGCGTTGGGAGAATACCAATCCCAAGTATTGCAATCTCGTTAATCGAGCCTTAGTTAGGGTGTCATCCTAATTATTTCGACCTGTGGACAGTAAAAGAAATAATAATAATAACCTATTTTTCTTTTATTTCCATGGCTCTCTTAAAATGTTTGTGACTAATGAGTTTAGTAGTCAGCTAAAAAAAAAAGCAAACACGTGGAGAATGCCTGTAAGTTTTTTCTATTACTCATAGACGCCTCTCTTGCTTTCCCTGCAGCGGAGGAATTAAATATATACATAAATAGAGATATAAATGTTTATGTCACTTCTTTTGGGACGAAGAACGCAATTCTTTCTAGCAATCGATTCAAATTGTTTACAAATCAATGTTGGAAAGAGAAATGTGTTTTTAATTTTTAATGTAAGGCTGTGTTTGTGCAGTACTATTTTGTCAATGGCTTGAATATCAAGATTCGAGATAGGATACAGATTACAGATGAATATGATAAGAGTGGAAAATAAAAATAAAAAGTTTGATAAGTTTTTATCTTGTTTGATGCACATTAGATAATCTGATAAATAGTAAATAAAATTATTTATAAATAATATTAAATGGTAGTGAAGAAGTAAAAAATTGAAAGAGCATATGAGAAGAATATACTTTTATCATTAATTAAAATTTATTGAAAACTTTAAGTGTGATTGATTAACAAATGAAATTTGTACAATTTTATGTTTTTTAATAGGATTAATGTCACTTTTTATTTATTATATTTATAGTTGTTTCGTTTTGGTGTATTTCTTTTTTCGACAACAAGTTCTGTTAACTTGAAATGTTTAATATAAGTGATTTAAAATAATGATCATTAAAAATCGTCATTATGTTATTTTATTTCAAAAATTATAAACCACAACAAGAAAACCTCCCTTGTTCATCTACTTCAACACCAAACCAATAGTATCCCAACATTATACAAGAGTGATAATATTACACAAAAATATCCTTATCCCACCAAACGAGTCGCTGCATACCGTATGTTTAGTAATGTCATGTTACTCCGAGGACTATATGAAGATAAACATCATACCACACAAGAATTCATCACAATCCTAGAACAATAAATATTCATCAATCATTAGAAAAATAAGTAACATAAGTAACAGTAAAACCCTAAAACCAAAATCAAAGTTCATTGTCAGAGGTGTGAGATAACTCCACCATCATAGCCATCACGACATCAATCAAAGCAACCATTGCACCATAAAATTTTTTCTTCCTTTTTCTCTTTCTTTCTCTCCCTCCCTTTTCTTTATTTCTTTCTTCCAACCCGACGACCCCAAACCCATCCAGATAGATCTACTATCAAATCTAAAAAACTCAAATATGAGAAAAGAGATTGGAGGAAAAGATGATTTTTTTAAATAAAATAAAGATAGTAAGAGTTTGTAGTCGTTATTGTACTAATGTTAATTAACTATTTTAAAATCTAAATGTTAACGACATACTAACGTTTGTTAATGAAAATTAAAAGAAATGATCAAAATGAAATACTTTAAAAATGTAAAGTGTTAGAATAAAACTTTTAAAATTTAATATATCAAAACAAAACAGATGACAAATATAATAGATTAAAAGTGAGATTAAGTCTTCTCAATAAATAAAAAGAATACCTACAATAATGGATGAGGTCCCTAAATACACACTAGCTCATCAAAAGGGTGTACACGGTAACGTTGTGCTTGACATGCGACTCTTGGCGGTATATCCCACAGCAGTTGCATGCCAGCTGCATATGTCCAAGTGACTAAACACACGCGAATTGCGAAGTAGCAGACAAGTTCACGTAATTTTTTATGGAGTACTGTAGGCATAGCAGAAGTAGTTCAAAATAATAAAGTAAGAATAAATTAGAAATGGTTAGAAAATAACTTTAATTTATATTATACAATGCTTAACTAAATGTGTAGGTGATTAGTTTCATGTTTGAAAACCTCTAAACTTAAACGTAATAAATCATGATTATGGATTTTAAATGTAAAACAAAAAACAGTATTTAAAGATGAGTTAAATAAACTTAAAGCAAGAATAGAATGGCAATAAAAGGAGTTGGGTCGGGACGAAAGCCCAGACCGAAGCTAGGATAAGGGCTGAAATTCGAATTGAAGGATAGGCGCGAGATTTGAAGTACTAATAAAATAGAAAGGAATAGAGACAAATACTGGTCTCCCGAGGAGAACTCAAATTTGAAATTAGAGTAGAGTGGAAGATGAAGAGGGCACAGGGAAATGGGGGTTTGGAGATGAAGCAGAGAATAGTAGGTGCGCTGAACAAGGTTGGGGATCGGGACACGCAGCAAATAGGGATGGAGGAGCTAGATCGAATGGCGCAGGGTTTAAGAGCGGAAGGGATATGGTCCTTCTTGTCATGCATACTAGACTCCGACTGGGAGCAGAAAGCCTCCATCAGAAAGGAGTGCGTAAGACTGATGGGAACGTTGGCCACCTACTACGATGGCCTGGTCCTTCCGCATCTTCCCAAAATGGTTGCAAGCATCGTCAAGCGCCTCAGGGATCCCGACTCTGTCGTCCGGGATGTCTGCGTCAACACGGTTGCTCTTCTCGCCTCCAAATTGGGCCGTGACGGCGAGGACAAGGTGTTTGTTGTTCTTGTCAGGCCCATCTTCGAGGCTCTGGGAGAACAGAATAAGCACGTCCAGTCCTCCTCTGCTCTCTGCCTCGCTAGGATTATCGACAACACTCCCCATCCTCCTCTTTCCCTTTTGCACAAGATGTTGTCCAGGACTCTCAAGTTGCTTAAAAACCCTCATTTTATTGCTAAGCCAGCCCTTCTTGACTTCACCCGGAGCATTATTCTCGCTGGCGGCGCTCCTACTCATAATATTCTCTCCGCTGCTATTTCCAGTATTCAGGATTCCCTTAAACATTCTGACTGGTCCACTCGCAAAGCCGCATCACTTGCACTCGCCGATATTGCTTTGAGCGCTGCTTCTTTCTTGGGATTTTTCAGGGCTTCCTGTCTTCAGTCCCTTGAGTCTTGTCGATTTGACAAGGTCTTTTTTCTACTTTTCTTTTGGTTCTTTCTGTCTGTTCTGGTAAACTTCTCCTAGGAGAATAAGATAAGTTGAAGGAAATGAAATGAGCTTCTCCATAAGCTTAAGCTAAAATGAGTTTTCCATGGGCTAATTTGTAGATGCCCTCTCATCTTTTAGAGAAGTGATATGAGAAGAACTTCTACAAATTATCTAACTGAGAGCTCCTTTTTTGCTTATGAAGAAACTCATCTCATTTTATTCTTCTCTTAAAAGCACTTCTAAATAAGCTTACCCAAACAGACACTTTCTCTGTTTCTCACTCAATCTATTACATTATTATTATTGTAGGTGAAACCAGTTAGGGATGCAGTTATGCAAGCGCTCAAGTATTGGACTATTCTTCCCGCTCCCCCAGATACACCCGACCCTTCTGAAACTGGATCCTCCTTAAAAGGTGCTTTACCTCACTTGGTCTTATGTTATGTTATGTATGAACCATTTGTGTTTATTCATTTGTGTTCTGCTCATGCTTTCAACAGAAAACATCTGCAGAGGTGACTCCTCTGATCTTAGCAGTACTACTACTGAATCCAGACACATACAAAAAGTCAATATGAAATCAACTATGGGAAGGATCCCTTTCTCTGTTAAAAATTATGCGAGGAACAATCACCAGAAACCAGATGATTGGGATGTTCAAGTTGCAGTCCCCAGACCCCACTCTCTCGTGGAATTCCAGAACAAAGAATCAGAGAGTTGTTCTGTCACTAAGCAGCCATTAGAAACAATGAGTGCTGATGTTACCAGCATGCAGGATGTTGGTTATGAATATGTGCCCATGGATGACAAGCAGGAGTGTTCTTCTGTCTCTAATCCTCCCACTGATAACTTTGAGACCAAGTTTTTATCTGCTTCTCATGACTGTTTTATACAGAAGATGCCAATTGCAAGAAGCCAACGATTTAGTGAGGAAATAACTTCTGATGAACGGGTAAAGATGCAACACCCTACAAGTTCTGATTCTACCGTCACAGAGCCAACTCACCAAACTGCACATGAATGCTGTATGCAAATGGCAAATGAAATGATCTGTATTCAGAATCAACTTTCAGATATTGAAATCAAACAGGCTAACATGATGCACCAATTACAGGTATTATACACATGTACTTATTTTCTTCACTCTGGTGCTGCCACTCATTTTCCTTTATGTGATGGTTTATTGAGCATAGGTTTCCTTGTTTTCTTAAACAGCTCAAGCACCATAGTTTTGTATGTTTGTCTCACTTGTATGCTAATAATGAAAGCAATGAACTGAACATCTACATTCTTTATCTCAAGTAAAGTAAATTATGAGTCCTGTAACTTTTGGCACACACGAATAAGCATACTATTGTGATACTAGACTTCTTAAGTACTTTTTGTTATGAATCACACAGTATATGGGACACCTTTAATTTAGCATACTGCCAATTTTTTTTTTCTCAGATGTTTACAACTGGCATAATGGATGCCCTTTCTACAATCCAATCAAGAATAACAGGCTTAGAGAATGTATTTGATAGATTAAGTCAAGAATCTTTGCAAAGAGGAAGACATTCTTATTCAGAAAACTCCAAATTAGGGAGACAGAGTGAAAATGTTGCCTCTCCCAGGTTCTCCATATGCACTCCAACACCAAGGCCATCTGTGGAAATTAATAATAAGCAATCAGACTCTATGTCAGTTAAAAATTCCGAAAGTTGGGAGAAAAAGGCATTTTCAAGGAGCCAACCAAGGATTCATTCTGGAGATAGTTTGGATATGTGGAAAAGTAACAAGGTCAAGGCTACCAGAAAATTTACAGAGAAGGATGTTTTGAACAGCTCATCAAAGGATACCTTACAAATGGGTTCTGTAAAAAATGATGGTATCTTCTCTGCTACCAGAATAACCAATGCCAGAAATGATTGTTCTGAGAGTAATAATAACTACTGGAAGCATGTAAAACGTCTTGTATGTGAAGGGGATCTGAACTCTGCATATAGGGAAGCTTTGTGTTTCAGTGATGAATTTATTCTCGTTGAGCTTTTGAATACAACTGGTCCAGTTATAGAAAGTTTATCTGTGAAGACAATGAATGTTCTTCTTAGTACTTTAGCATCATATCTTCTGGAAGGAAAATTATTTAATACTATAATCCCGTGGCTGCAGCAGGCAAGTTCACTTACTCTTATTAAGTATTGCACAGCAAATATTGATTACTGTTTTGAAAAGAAGGCAAAACCCTTTTCGTGCTGTTCTGAAATGCATTTATTTTTAATTCTATCTTTCTAATATATTTAATTATCCAATACAACACTTTCATCCTTGCTGCATTGCGTTTATTCTCTTGATAGTATTTTACCATCCAATGTGAATTGCTGTGTAACGTAGTTGTAAAACTCGAACTAGAGAATGAATGACTGAGGCCTCTGGTTAAAGTAAAACCAGGTGAAGCGGGTATAACTGGATAACCCAGCTGGTTTTTGGGTTTTTTTACAACTACCCTTTGGCATAGTAGAAAGTAGAAACAAATCTGGACAGAAATTAAACTAGATACTGTCAACTGACAAGAAATTGTTACTTTCCTCTAGTCGCTCTTTTGTCTTCGAATTTATATGTCGTTTACTACAATGTGCTACCAAGTAACTTTGGGAAATCTTATCCTTTATGGTAATCTTGTTTTAGATTGTTGAAATGAGTACTATCCATGGACCAAATTGCATTGCTATCTCTATTGAAGCCAAGAAACATCTTTTATCGGCAGTCCAGGAGGCCATGAACCTGCATTTTTTCAGTCATGCAGAAAGAAGGCGTGTGGCTGAATTAGCAATGAAATTACATCATATATGGGGTAAGATCACTGAAAGTTAATATTGGTGTATCTGACGAAAAAATAATGTATGTTGCCATTTTCTGTTGGGATTCAGATTTTGTTCCTCGTTGAACTCAAAGCCAGTTCTTGTTGTATGTATTTTGTTCGTTAGTTGGTGGGTGAGTGTTAGGTTTTGCGAATAATCTGCTAGTAATTCTGGAATTCATGACTTGTGAAGTGTTTTTCTTTTTCCTTCCTGAATTGGCACCTGTGTGCATTCAAAGAGTATTGCATCTTTGAGAATGGATGTCAATATTGATCACCATGTACTATAATTATGTTCATTTTTTTAATGCTCATGGTAGAATTTTACATTATTTAATCATAAATGACTGTTCATCAATACCGAAATCACTAGACACAACCTATTTAATTTTGAACTCATCAAATGCCTGAATGCATTTGTTATTTACGTATTACAAGGACAAAAACATATAAAAAAAGGTATATTTATTATTTATTATAAGGGATAAAACAAAATAATAAGAAGTAAAACTAATTTTTTTTTACAAAGAATCATTTAAAAAAGTAATTTTATAATGACAAAAAAAATTATATTGCATATCTTAAAAGTTAAAACATTTTATATCTCTATATATAGCAAATTTCAACTACCATTCATACTAGTAAAACTTCAAGAGAACTAATCTTGGAGGAAATATCTATTGAACAAATGCATAAATTATTTGTAAAAATATTAACTCCTCTTAGAATGTGTTTTATTTTAGACATGACCAATGTATAGCTACAAATGTTTAGAGTCTCTCGATAACACAATCAATGCCTACCAAATGAAAATATCGCAACCACCATAATCCTTACCTGAGATGAAGGTCCTAAGACTGGCAATATAATCGACTATGCTGGCTATGAATTGCTACAAAAACAATAATGGTATTAGGTATTCAAATTCAAACCGATCCAAAATAAAAACTAAAACCACTAAAAAAATTTTGAAAACAGAACCACGTCGATAATTTTTGGATGTTTTGGATGATTTTGTACTCAAACCGATCCGTTTAGTTCAAATTGTGGTTTATGTTTCTAAAACGAAATCAAAACAAACCAAATTGCAACACTTATATACTACTTTGCAGTTATATTTTTTATGTGTATACCACTTGAGTTTCACAATGGTTTATAATGTTATGTATACAAAATTTATACAATGTATACTACTTTCTTATTTAGATGACTTTTCAGGATTTGTTTAATTTAAAATGGATGAAAATTTGACAAATTTTTATTGTAGAATGTTAAACATATTAACAAAGTTTTGTAGATTGTTATGAGCAATTTTTTAATATAATTTGATTTAAAAGACAAAAAGAAAATTTAATACAATAATATTTTAGTAAAAACCACAAAAATTAATCCAAACCAAACTACAAAAGATTGGTTTGGTTCTTATTTGATAATAAATTAAAATCAAACTGTAAATAATTTTTATGTTTGATTCAGATGATTTTTTAATAAAAAATCTAGCCAAATTGCACCACAAACACATCTAAGTGGTACATAGGCTCATTCTTGAAAGAAGGTCTTGTCGACAGGGATCGTCTTGATATTTTATGGGCCATAGGAAAAAAAATAAATAAGGGATCCTTATATGCAAGTATTTGGAATTACAAATATATTTTGCATAAAAATAGACAAATAATTTTATTAAAATTGACACAATTTATTATACTAAATTTTAGTTTAAATTTCTTTATAATTTGAGTTGTTGTTTGCGTTTTTTTATCTTGTTAAAAAAACAAACACTTTGCGTTATTATAAAAGGTTCCTTACATGATGTTATAGTTATTTGAAAGGGTGTGTTTAAAAATGTGTTAAAAAGTATGTTCCTAGCACTCCTTCATTTGAAAATTCATTCAACATGAATTTATGAATATAACACTTCTAGAAAAAAAAACTAAATCTCTTATACTTTTTAATCACATATCAATCGCAGAAGAAAAATGAAGAAAATGGACTTACAAGGCCTAAGCTTTGCAGCTTAAGCTCGACCTTGGAAAAAAAATAAAGAAAAGACTCTAACAAGGATTAAGCTTTGGGGCTTAAGTTCGACCTTGAAGAAAAATGAAGAAAAGACACTAACAAGGCTTAAGCTTTTAACCTTGAGCTTGACCCTGAAAGAAAAATGAAGAAAATGGGTTTACAAGGCTTAAGCCCAAGCCTAGAAGAAAAATGAAGAAAATGGTCTTACAAGGCTTAAGCTTTGTGGCTTGAGCTCGACCTTGAAAGAAAATGAAGAAAAGACAATAACAAAGCTTAGGTTTAGGGGCTTAAGCATGACCCTAAAAGAAAAATAAAGAAACAACACTTACAAGGCTTAAGCTTTGCCGTTTAAGCTTGACCCTAGAACAAAAATGAAGAAAAGATTTTGACAAGGCTTAAGCTCTATAGCCTAAGCTATCTCCTTGAAGAATAATGAAGAAAATAGGCTTACAAGGCTTAAGCTTGACCCAAGAAGAAAAATTAAGAAAATACCTTGACAAGACTTAAGCTTAATCCTAGAAGAAAAATGAAGAAAATGTGCTCACAAGGCTTAAGATCTATAACTTAAGCTCAAGAAAAGAAAAGAAAAATGAAGAAATTGGGCATCCAAGGCTTAAGCTTTGTGGCTTAAGCTCAACCCTAAAAGAAAAATGAAGAAAAGACTCTGACAGTGTTTTGGCTTTAGGGCTTAAGCTCAACTCCAGAAGAAAAAGAAAGAAAAGACACTAACAAGCTTAAGCTTGACATTTGAAGAAAAGACTTTAACAAGGCTTAAGCTTGATCCTTGAAGAAAATGGGCTTACAAGGCTTAAGCTCTATAGCTTAAGCTTGAGCCTAGGAAGAAAGATAAAGAAAGTAGGCTTAAAAGACTTAAGCTTTGTGGCTTATGCTCAACCTTGGAAGAAAAATGAAGAAAAAAATCTAATGAGGCTTAAGCTTTTGGGCTTAAGCTTGAACTCAAAAGAAAAATAAAGAAAAGACACTCATAAGGCTTAAGTTGTGGAAGAAAAATGAAAAAAAATACTCTGACAAGGCTTAAGCTCTATAGTTTAAGCTTGATACTAGAAGAAAAATGAAGAAAATGGACTTACAAGGCTTAAGCTCAACCCTAGAAGAAAAATGAAGAAAAGGCACCTACAACGCTTAAGCTTTGAGCCTTAAGCTTGATCTTGGAAGAAAAATGAAGAAAATTGGCTTACAAGATTTAAGCTTTGTAGCTTAAGCTCAAGCATAAAAGAAAAATGAAGAATACAGGCTTAGAAAGCTTAAGTTTTATGGCTTGAGGTTGGCCTTGGAAGAAAAATGAAGAAAAGACTCTAACAAGGCTTAAGCATAAGTGCTTAAGTTCAACCCCGAAAGAAAAATGAAGAAAAAGAACTTACGAGGCCTAAGCTCGACCTAGGAAGAAAAACAAAGAAAAGATTTTGACAAGGTTTAAGCTCTATAGCTTAATATTGATACTGGAAGAAAAATGAAGAAAATGGGCTTAAACTTTGGGACCTAAGCTCGACCCTGCAAGAAAAATGAAGAAAAGGCATTTACAAGGTTTAAGCTTTGAGCCTTAAGCTCCACCTTGGAAGAAAAATGAAGAAAATAGGATTACAAGGCCTAAGCTCTATAGCTTAAGCTCAAGCCTAGAAGAAAAATGAAGAAAACATGCTTACAAGACTTAAGCTTTGTGGCTTAAGCTTGACCTTAGAAGAAATATGAAGAAAATGAAGTTACAAGGCTTAAGCTTTGAACCTTAAGCTCGACCTTGGAAGAAAATTGAAGAAAAAAGGCTTAAAAGGCTCATGAGGCTTAAGCTTAAGCTCTGATCCTAAGGTCGATCCTAGATGAAAACTGATGAAAATGGGCTTACAAGGCTTCAACTTGACCCTGGAAGAAAAATGAATAAAAGACTCTCACAAGGCTTAAGCTTTAGAGCTTAAGCTCGAGTTCAGAAGAAAAATGATTTACAAGGTTTAAGCTTTGCAACTTAAGCTCTATCCTTGAAGAAAAATGAAGAAAAGGTTTTGACAAGGGTTAAGTTCCATAGCTTAAGCTTGACCCTGGTAGAAAAATGAAGATAATGAGCTTACAAGGCTTAAGCTTTATAGCTTGAGCTCAACCTTGGAATAAAAATAAAGAAAAGACTCTAGCAAAACTTAAGCATTAGAGCTTAAGCTCGAGCCTATAATTAAAAGAAGAAAAATCACTTACAAGGCTTAACTCGAGGCTCAAAGAAAAATTAAGAAAATAGGCTTAAGATTGACCCTTGAAGAAAAATGAAGAAAAGACTCCGACAAAACCTAAGCTTTGGAGATTAAACTCGACCACACAAGAATGAAGAAAATGAACTTACAAGGCTTAAGCTTTACAACTTAAGCTTGAACTTGAAAGAAACATGAAGAAAAGACTTTAACAAGGCTTAAGCTCTATAGCCTAAGTTTGATCCTTGAAGAAAAATGAATAAAATAGGCTTACAAGGCTTAACCTCTATAGTTTAAGCTTAGGCCTAGAAGAAAAATGAAGAAAATAGGCTTACAAGGCTTAAGCTTTGTGGCTTAAACTTGACCTTTGAAGAAAAATGAAGAAAATACTCTGAAAGAGGTTAAGCTTTAGGGCTTAATCTCGACCCGCAAAAAAAAAATGAAGACCTTGACAAGGCTTAAGCTCTAGCTTGATCCTAGAAGAAAAATGTAGAAAAGGCTTTGACAAGGGTTAAGTTCCATAGCTTCAGCTTGATCTTGGAAGAAAAATAAAGAAAATGGGGTGATGAGTCTTAAGTTCAATAACTTAAGTTAGAGCCTAGATGAAAAATGAACAAAATTAGCTTACAAGGCTTAAGCTTTATGGTTTAACCCTAGAAGAAAAATGAGAAAATTAGGATTACAAGGCTTAAGGTTGACCTTAGAACGAAAATGAAGATAATGAGCTTAAAAGGCTTAAGCTTTGTAGATTAAGCTTAAGAAGAAAAAAAAGACTCTAGCAAAACTTAAGCTTTGGAGCTTAAGCTCAAGCCCAGGAGAAAATGAAGAAAAGTCACTTACAAGGTTTAAGATTGAGGCTCGAAGAAAAACAAAGAAAATAGGCTTACAAGGCTTACAAGGTTTAAGATTGAGGCTCGAAGAAAAACAAAGAAAATAGGCTTACAAGGCTTAAGCTCGAAGAAAAACAAAGAAAAAGGAAGAAAGGACTCTAACAAAGCCTAAGCTTTAGGGCTTAAACTTGACTCCGCAAGAATGAAGAAAAGACACTTACAAGGCTTAAGCTTAAACCTACAAGAAACATGAAGAGAAGACTTTGACAAGGTTTAAGTTCGATAGCCTATGCTTGAGCCTAGATAAAAAATGAAGAAAATGGGATTATAAGGCCAAAGTGTTTTGGCTTGAGCTAGACATGGGAAGAAAAATGAAGAAAATACACTTAAAAGGCTTAAGTCTTGGAGCTTAAGCTTGAGCCAAGAAGAAAATGAAGAAAAGTCACTTACAAGGCTTTTGCACAACAACTTAAGCTTGAGACTTGAAGAAAAATGAGTAAAATAGGCTTACAAGGCTTAAGCTTGACCCTTGAAGAAAAATGAAGAAAAGACTCTGACAAAGCCTAAGCTTTGGGGCTTATGCTCAACCACACAAGAATGAAGAAAAAGCACTCACAAGGCTTAAGCTTTACAACTCAAGCTCGAACATGGAAGAAACATGAAGAGAAAAGTTTGACAAGACTTAAGTTCTATAGCCTATGCTTGAGCCTAGAAGAAAAAAAGAAGAAAATGGGCTTACAAGGCTTAAGCTCGAGCCTAGAAGAAAATAGACTTACAAGGATTAAGGTCTGTGGCTTAATCTTGACTCTTAAAGAAAAATGAAGAATATACTCTGACAAAGCCTAAGCTTTGGGGCTTAAGCTCGACCATCCAAGAATGAAGAAAATGCACTTACAAGGCTTAAGATTTTCAACTTAAGCTCGAACATGGAAGAAAAGACTCTAACAAGGCTTAAGCTCTATAGTCTAATCTTGATCCTTGAAGATAAATGGAGAAAATGGGCTTACAAGGCTTAAGCTCGAGCCTAGAAGAAAAATGAAGAAAATAGGCTTCCAAGGCTTTGTGGCTTAAACTTGACCCTTGAGAAAAATGAAGAAAAGACTCTGAAAGAGGTTAAGCTTTGGGGCTTAAGCTCAACTTGCAAGAAAAATGAAGAAAAGACTCTAACAAGGCTTAAGCTTAAGACCATAAGAAAAATGAAGAAAAGACACTGACAAGGCTTAAGCTTTGCTACTAAAGCCTGACTCATGAATAAAAATCAAAGAAAAGACTCCAACAAGGCTTAAGCTCTATAGCTTAAGCTTGATACTAGAAGAAAATGGGCTTACAAGGGTTAAGCTCGATCCTAGAAGAAAAACATGGAAAATTGGATTACGAGGATTAAGCTCTATTGCTTAAGGTCGATCCTAGAAGAAAAATAAAGATAATGAGCTTACAAGGGTTAAGCTTTGGAGCTTGAGCTTGACCCTGGAAGAAAAATAAAGAAAGACTCTAGCAAGGTTTAAGCTCAAGCCCAGAACAAAATGAAGAAAAGTCACTTACAAAGGTTAAGCTTTGAGCATTAAGCTCGATCTTGAAATAAAAATGAAGAAAATAGGCTTACTAGGCTTAAGCTTTATGGTTTAAGCTTGATCCTTGAGAAAAATAAAGAAAAGACTCTGACAAAGCCTAAGCTATGGGGCTTATGCTCGACCCTGCAAGAATAAAGAAAAGGCATTTACAAGGCTTAAGCTTTACAAGTTAAGCTCAAACTTGGAAGAAACATTAAGAAAGGACTCTGACAAGGCTTAAGATCTATAGCTTAAGCTTGATCCTTGAAGAAAAATGAAGAACATGGGCTTACAAGGCTTAAGCTTTGTATCTAAGCTCGAGCTTAGAAGAAAAAGGAATAAATGGGATTGCAAGGCCCAAGATTTTTGGCTTAAGCTCACCATGTTAGAAAAATAAAGAAAAAACTTTGCCTAAGCTTTGGGACTTAGGCTCGATCCTAGAAGAAAAATGAACAAGAGGCACTTACAAGGTTTTTCCTTTGAGCATTAAGCTCAACCCTGGAAGAAAAATGAAGAAAATGGACTTATAAGTCTTAAGCTGTGTTGCTTAAGCTTGAGCCCATTAGAAAAATAAAGTGAGTGGAATTACAAGGCTTAAGCTTTGTGGCTTAAGCTTGACCCCAAAAGAAAAATGAAGAAAAGGCACTTACAAGGCTTAAGCTTTGTAGCTTAAGCTCAACCTTGGAAGATAAAAGAAGAAAAAACTCTAACAAAGCTTAAGCTCTACAGCTTTTGCTTGATCCTGAAGAAAAGGACTTACAAGGCAGAAGCTTTGTGGTTTAAGCTTGACCTAGAAAGAAAGAAGAAGAAGAAAAGCCCACAAAGCTTAAGCCACAAGTTTTTTGGACAAACTGGTAAAGATTCCTTTACATATTATTGATATTGTTTAAATTAGAATTGGCTCTTCGGTTATCTCTTTCAAAGTTCCAGGAAAATGCAAGAAAGAAAATCGTAAGTTTCAATTTATACATCCATCACTTGTAGGTGATTACATTACATTTTCTTTAAAAGATTGTTTGAGTGAATAATCTGGAAGGTTATATTGTAGGTGAGATATCCTACATAATTTTTAAGTCATTGGTGAGATATCCATGGTGAGTCCTCGGAAAGATTCAAGAAAATGTGTTTTCTTGGTCTTTGATGTAAAAGATCTCACATGAATTAGCATAAAATGTTAGAAAACATCTAAAAACTAGACGTAGCTCTCTGTGATTAAGTGTGAACCAATGTAAAAATCATTGGTGCACAATTCTCTATTCCTACTGCTTTATATTCTATCTTAAATATTTTTGTGAATGTTATCGTGGCTTTCATTAATATCGAGTCATAACTACTTTATTGTGCATAATACTCGATCTCTCTAGTTGTTTAACAATATAAAAAAAAAAATATGTTTCTGGTTTGTAAACTTTTAGTTAAACTTGATTTAGGTCCTTGTACTTTAAAATTGGTAAATTTAGTCTGTCTTTTAGCTTTTAAAAATACATAAATTTAGTCCCTCGTGCTTAAACTTCACATTTAGTAGCAATTTTTTACTGCCACAAAATTAGAAAACTAAATTCATCGATTTTAAAATACAGGGACCAAAACCAATGCTATGCCACATTGAAGCTCCTTGAGTTGTCTGCCATATAATATAATTGAAAGAAAAGTCAATTAGCATTATGATTTTTTAAAAAATACATACTCCCTCCCATTTCAAATATAAGAAAAAAAAAACCTGTAATCTTGCATTGGAGTATTAAAAACCGGAGGGAGTACTTATCAACATTTTTAACAGAAGTAAGGAAACCTCGAAGTAGTAGCTGAACTCATTGCACAGTCATTATTACACAAAATGTTGGAATTGCAATTTAAAGAAATGTATACAAGAATACAAGGCTAGGGTGAAAAACTAAATTATTTCAGTTGACAAAATTCGCATGGCTGAAGAAAACTGACTTACCCAACTAGTGACGTTTCATTTCCCGAAATATATTTGTCACCCTTGGGGATAAACGTGGGAGGAATTTAAACAGCTGTATCACAAAAACAAGACACATTAATAACTACAAATTGAAACGGCAAATTTCCATAGCTGTCCACGAAATAGAAATTCAGATTCCTATTAATGTTATTGTTCAACTAAATAAATAAACAATAAGGGTTATTGCATAGAAGCGGCAGTTGCAGGTCTGAGTGCAGGACAATGATGGTGAATTCCATATGAAAGTTTAAGTTATTAGGTAGAGACCAACGGATGACCTTGTATTTCTAATTCTAACACAAACAAGTACATGAAGTGAAAATGACATGGAATCAGTAGCATTTGGCAGTCATTAAAGAAAATAACATACCCAAAGTTTCACGCATGCATCGATGACAACTGGGATCAGACAGATAAAAATAGTTATAGCAGACTGATCAACTTCAAGTCCATAGTGCTCAACAATTATCTCTAGCAAAGTTTGCCAACCAGATTCAGAATGATACCTGAAAAGCATCCCATTATTAACACAAAATATTCCATTTCTTAATGGCTTAATGCATACGAAATGTTTTTCTCTCTTGTTGATAGTTTAGCTACTTTTTCTAATGCTATGATACTTCTTTTGAATGCATTAATTAATACATGGTACATGTGATACCATGAGAAAATCAATAATTCATTAGAAACAAAGATTCAAAAAATGGAAGGCAATTACGAGTTGCAAAAGGAAATTACCCTAAGAATATATCTGTGATCAGTATAATTAGAAAAGCCTTCCCAGTATCTGAAATGTTATTGATAATTTTATAACCTGTAAATTTGAGCAAAGCTACCTGCACAACAGGAGCAAAGAAACAAATCAAAAGATATTAAATATGTATGTATATTTCAGATTAAAGCACAATATAAAATATTAGCAAATAGCCAAATATCAACAATCAAATTTTTAAAAAAATAGGAATTGAAAGTATTAAAACTGCAACTGCCTAAACATAGCCTGAATCAACTGCTATGCTAAAGAACCCTCCTTAAAGATGAGTGTTATGCTTCAATCAGATGCACCAAATAGTAGCACAAAATGCACGTTGCTATAAATATTTAGCATCCTCTTTTCTACCAAACCTTTAAAGCTAGCCACTATAATTAGGTCTATGGCACTTCCAAATTCACCAAGAAGACTGAACAATATATTCCATTAAAAAAACAAGCAATGTAATGTAAGAATAAATCAGCAACCAATTCTGAACAATCATCACATATTAAGAGAAGCATAACATCGCCTACAAACCTACTCTATGTCATTAGCATTTATTGAAATAAGAGCCACATTCCAAAAGAAAGACTTGGCCTTAGAGGAAGATTTGAATTTCAAAAAGGGTTTATCAAGATGGAAACAAATTCTCCCTGCTTCGATCAGCACACCTAATTATAATAGTTATCTTTACCCCCTAGATATTTGGTTATACTTTTTTGTACAAAGTGTCGTTCAAGGTGACAAATGTATGGCCCCCCATTTTTAATTGTGAATTCATAATAGGTTAGTTCATGTCGGACAAATTAATGGTTGCTAGCTAAATAAATGATGACCAAGAAGCAAATGAATGACTATCCTTCTTGGGCATATTCTAGCCACATTCAATTTTGGGCCAAAGTTCATTCTAGGAGCCTGTTAGAATGAATGAAAATAGCGTGATAGGGTTTATCCTTATGTAATTAAAGAAATTAGGATAATTAGGATCCTTGTATTTATGATTGTATTTATGTCTCATTCTGTAAATGATACTATTCAGCATAAGTTAGACAGGTGGATTCATTCCTATGGTTTCTTATATTGCTCTATCTCAACATGGTATTTAGAGCCTAATTAGGAAACCTGAATGTGTGCATAACCAGTGGACCCATTGTCCATCCGTGGGGTGTGGAACTATCGAACTTTTCTCTTCCTTACAATTGAATAATGTGCTTCATGTCCCTAAACTTATGAATAGCTTGATCTCTATTCACAAGCTTACTAAAGACCAAAATTGTGCTGTGACATTTCTTTCTCATTGTGTCTTTTAGGATCTTGCCACAAGAAAGACAATTAGAGTTGCCAAGGAATAGGGAGGGTTATACTATCTTATCAATAAAAGAACTGAAGAGACTAAAAAAGGGTCCTAATCAGAAGGTGCTACCTTCTCATCGTCAGTCTGGTTCCAACTCTCCTATCTCTCAAGTCTGGTTACAACACAAGCGTCTTTGGCATTCTCCATTCTCTAGTCTATATTCCCATCTCTTTATTTGCAAGAGTCTGTTGAATCCTTTAATAGTGAAATTTGTGCGTTAGACAAACACCATTAAGTAACTTTTTCTCCTAGCTCCAATAAAAGTGTTGAGCCATTTTCCCTTATTCATTCCGTTGTTTGCGGCCTAGTCCCTGTTTCTAATGTTTCTGGCACAAGATGATTAGTCTCATTTATCAATAATTGTACTCAAGTAACTTGGTTGTTCTTGATGAAAAATAAATTGGAGGTACCACAATTGTTCATGCAATTTTATCGGATGGTATAAACACAATTTGGATACAGGGTGGAGAGTCAGACGATTTTCCCATCACAATTGGTTTGCATCAAGGGTCAACCCTTAGCCCCTACCTTTTTACCTTAATTCTGGATGTCCTCACGGAACAAATCCAAGAGATAGCGCCGAGATGCATGCTTTTTGCAGATGACATAGTCCTCCTTGGAGAGTCGAGGGAGGAGTTGAATGAGAGGTTGGAAACTTGGAGACGAGCTCTAGAAACACATGGCTTTCGCCTAAGCAAATCGGAGTATATGGAATGTAAGTTCAACAAAAGTAGGAGGGTATCTAACTCAGAGGTGAAAATAGGAGACCATATTATCCCTCAAGTCACACGGTTTAAATATCTTGGGTCTGTAATACAGGATGATGGAGAAATTGAAGGGGATGTGAATCATCGCATTCAAGCAGGATGGATGAAATGGAGAAAAGCATCGGGGGTGTTATGTGATGCAAAGGTACCGATCAAGCTAAAGGGAAAGTTTTATCGGACTGCGGTAAGACCGGCGATTTTGTACGGAACAGAATGTTGGGCGGTCAAGAGCCAACATGAGACTAAAGTAGGCGTAGCGGAGATGAGGATGTTGCGGTGGATGTGTGGTAAGACTCGACAGGATAAAATTAGAAACGGAACTATTAGAGAGAGGGTTGGAGTAGCGCCTATTGTAGAAAAGATGGTGGAAAATAGACTTAGGTGGTTTGGGCATGTAGAGAGAAGACCGGTAGACTCTGTAGTGAGGAGAGTAGACCAGATGGAGAGAAGGCAAACAATTCGAGGCAGAGGAAGACCCAAAAAGACTATAAGAGAGGTTATCAAGAAGGATCTCGAACTTAATGATTTGGATAGAAGTATGGTACTTGATAGAACATTATGGCGGAAGTTGATCCATGTAGCCGACCTCACCTAGTGGGATAAGGCGTTGTTGTTGTTGTTGTTGTTTTTGTATAAACACAATTTGGAAAATATGTTAAACATTTTGCATTCTAACAATGGGACAGAGTATGCCAATCAAAATCTCTCAAAATTCACTAAAGACCATGATATCTTTCATGGGTTTACATACATTGATATCCTCAACAAAATAGGGTTGTTGAATGAAAAAATCACAACTTATTTGAAGTAGACCAAGCCCTATTGTTCCATATGGCTGTCCCAAACTCATACTATGGAGAAACAGTTCTGACAACTAATTTGATTAATCAACTACCATCTCATGTTCCAGGTAATGTCAGTCCTGTTCAACTCATGACCTCATATTTTCCTTCTAACCCTATTATGCAGAGTCTTAAATCTCGAATCTTTGGATGTGTTGGCTTTGTCGACATTCATAAACAACATCACAGTAAATTGGAGGTTTGTGCAAATGAGTCTTTCACTTGCTCTTAGCTTCAGGGGGAGAACCATTAAGAAACTAAGTTTGAGTCTTCTCTCACTGATCCTTTTCCACATGATTCTTTTTGTCTCCTTGTTCCCAAGAATCAGTACCTTCTATATCAGCACCAAAACCAGTGAAAACCAAGGCTAGTGAACTAAACATTGGTATGACAAAGGAGAAAAAACTCAATCTAGTCCAGACACAACTCCAGTCGCCCGACCAGAAAGTAATCACTAAAGGTAACTCTTCTTCTAGTCCTTGTGATTTTCATATCTCAAATACTTGTCAACCTGTGTTATGAATCTTCGCATGGGATTGAGTAATGTGCCTAGACACATAAGACTCCTTCTTGCAACCTATACTGAAAGCAAGAAGCAGACTCGTCCTTGGCAAAGCTTCTCCTAACTAACACAAGTTTTTCTAAAAATGATTTTTCATTGATAATGTTCCAATCAGGGTTTCCTTTTAAAAAGGCTTACAGATATATCCTTAATTAAGAGGATCATATTTAACAATTATCCTAATTGATGAAATAAAAAAAAAAAGATCCCTATCTAACAATTATCCTAATTAATAAAATGAAAAATAAAGAGATCCCTAATTAATATAATCATAACAATTATGAATTATCCTAATAAAAAATACTAATACTAACAATATGAAATCAGGGATTATGATATGCATATCTTGTTAAAATAAGGAAATATTAAGAAACACAAAAAACTGAAATAATTCAAGATTTAAATAAAGTGATATGGTAATTTGTGGTCCACATCATCATTCCCTGCCTCAACTTTCAGCATGTCCTCAAGATCAAAATCAAGATAAATTATCTAAAATTGAACAAGAGGTTCCCTGTGATCATCCTCTCAGCCATCCTCATCAAACTACCTAAGTCATTGTCCTCCCCAAGTACTTGAATCCACATTGCATCAAATCCGTCCATGAACAAACCAGACACAGATAGATTATCACTTTGTAAGAGATATGGTGCTTTTAGGGGAAACCACAACTGATTTTGTCAACTCTGGTGACCAGTTGACTGACATAACCACCAAGTCCCTCAGAAGTCATGACTTCATTTGTAGGAAGCTTGACTCATATGTTCCAGGCTTCCAGCTTGAGAAGGTGTTAGATAGCATACTGAACACAAACTAAACATGTAAATAGCTATTACTAGAAATTAGGGTTGGGGTTACGACAATTTTAGAGATTTGATTTATTCTTATTTATGACTGATTCTGTTATACCCTAATGATTATAAATAGGACTCATGAGTGAACATACAAACAACAAAATTTTACATTATGATAGATAACAAGTCCAACAAAACTGTTAATGCATCAAAACATCTAACAGAAAGAAAATGGTAAACTTACTTTACTCTTATTGAAGTATAAAATAATAAATAAAGAGATCCCGTAAACTGTATCTGACCATATGTTGGCAAATGCTCTGCGATTTTCCAGTCTCCACTCTTCTCTCAACTCTAATCTGTTGTTGCAACAAGTAAAATGGCAAAAAGGAAAATGAATATACAACAATAAAAGGACATCTTAAAAAAATGACTCTTGCTAAACAGCAAAACAACAAATCAACAAGGACTAAATTAATTTTCCTTTTGCTCAAAGCTTCCATCAGTTCACAAGCTCTTTAAAAGGCAGAATTCAGGCAAAGAATGGTGAGCAGATTTTATAAGATTAGTGAGGGGCATATTAAATGACAGGCAGTTACAGTGCACTCTTTCTCATGATGGGATTGTGGACTTTCCTTGTGAATCCAATGTTCTTTTAATGCTCATATTATGAATACAGCTATAGTAACCAACACAAGAAAAAGAAAAGAAAGAGCACCATTCAAGACGATCAGGCAAAAGAAAGAAGGGTTGATCTTACGCTTTATGCCTTAATTCCCACCAAACCTCATCATCAGAAAGAGGTGGAGATTTACCAATCTCAACCTCAAGCTCAAATCGTCCCCTCTCAGTTCTTAATTCCTCAATTATTTGAAGTTTTTGATATCTTCTCACATCAAGCATTTGTGCTGCAAGTGGTACAGTCTTCACATATCTATCAATAGCAAAAGGTTTTAATGGTTACAAGATAATTTTCAATTCAAGAAGTTAAAACTAACACACAAGTAAAAGATGAATAATCTGAAAAACTTTTACTCAATATCAAAGAAAGCAAAGAAGAAAAAGATGAAAATCACAGCTTTCTTTCAAAGCCTCTCTGACAAGGTGGTCATGAGTGTGATCCTTGACCCCCTTCTTCATAATTAAATTAAACTTCAGTGCAAGGGAAAGTGGGCTTGTGCAGAGATTCAAGCCCAAAGGCCTCTAGTGTGAAGGCCAAAATGATCATGCTATAGATATAAAACTATTATTGAGCATCCACCTTATAACTGGGGCTATTGGGAAAATTGATCTTTAACACAAATACATTTGACTATTTGAGAACAAATAATGGTAGGATCAATACTACATCACGTGCTACTCTGCGAGTCAAAATGCTTTTTCATTCAATCGCACAATGTTTAAAAAGAAATAATTATATTCTGGAAAACCACTAATTTCTGTTGATGCTATATTTTTTGGCACTGAATTACAAGATTAACTATATATAATATCTTGGCCTCTTCTTTTCTCAAACTGTATTTATAGGTTCCTACTTGGTGGCTGATTCAGTGACAAATGATAGTCCTTTGCACGCTGCGTTTCCATAGCATGGCCATGGGCAACCTATCACATCTCAGATTGATCTCAACACTTCAGTACTCTGCCTCATTCCATGTACTAAAATATTGGCCTAGCCCACCATAGTTCTAAATAATGGGCAAGACATTCCAATCATATATCCATTCCATTCGTCTTGTCCTCCTAACACATCACACTCCTACCAACAGCATACAGAGAGAAGCACAAACTCACAGGCATATCTGTAATCTGTTTGTGCACAAATCTTGAAGCAATTTAGCAAAACAGAATAAAATTTAGCCAATAGAAAAAAATTCCATATATTTAGAAGAAAAACATAAGATTTAGCCTGTTTGGTAGGAGTCATGAACCAATAAATACCTGTCTAAAAATGGCATAAGTATATAGTCATGAACCAGAAAGTCCATTGCCCAAGGTACAATAATCAACACTGCCAAAAATTTAGCCTGTTTGGTACATGGAATTGAGTTACCGATTAAAGAATATATTAAGTAAAGGGCTAAGCTATGAGCTAAATGAGGGTTTTGCTTGAGAAGTAAAACGATTACATAAATGACAAGCATTAATGAAAAGCACTAACCGAATTTGATGAGGCGTACTGGAAAACACGGTCTTCATAAAGCATGTCATCATCTTCCCTTCCGAAAATCAAATACCTAGCGGACTCTACGATCCCCTTTTCCGCGGGAACATCACCGGAATCAGCTCGCACATTCTCCCTATAGTCCCTCATCTCCTGCTCCCAAGAAGAAGTGTTATCCTCCCCATTAGTCCCATCCCCATCCAAAAGCCAGTCTTCCCATTTCCTATAGGCTTGGTTCCTCCCATCTTCTTGGGCTTCCCTTAGCTCCACAATTGCTTCAGCTCTCTGCTTCCATGCCTCAAACTTGTCGCCCTCAGATAACTCTTGTGTGCTCTCACCCTCGCCCTCAGCCTCAGCCTCAGCCTCTACCATATCATCGTCTCTCAAACCAAGCCAATTCCCATCATCTTCGAAAAAGAATTTCTGCCACCAACTGCTTTTCCTTGAATGGCCACTATGCTTTTCCGCTTTTGAAATGAACCCGTTAAGACGCCTCGTTTTGCTGCTTAACTGAATCACAAAGTTGGATGAACCACGCGAGACGAAAGACTTCAAAAACAGCTTCTGATTAAAGAGGATTAAGTTGTCGCATAAAACAATTGAAGAGCTCATCAAGATCATGAATATATACCCACATTTTTCAGTTCCCCGAGTGAATGCACATTCTGCTTCTGCACAGTTCGGCCTCTTCAATTCATATTATCCATTCCATTCCTCATGTCACGCCTTTTTGCCTCTCTTATACGTCCCCAGCACATTCTTGGGCATGGCTATTGTTCCGCCACGTTCTATGATAAATGGTCCCATATCTCTCTCTCTCTTCTCTTTTCAATTTTTATTCACTTATCATATTATGTATAAAATATAATTTTTAAGTACCAAATAATTTGTAGGAGGAAAAAACAAAAAACAATTTATTTTTAGTTATTCAATGCTTTTATAAATATTAACAAAACGATATTAACTATTAAAAAGCGCGTAATTTTTCAATTATATATGAATAAGAGTCAAATGAATCCAAAAAATATTTGTTGTATAAAATTTTAACTCAAATATTTTTACTATATTCTTTATATTTTTAAATTAAAAATAAAGTGAAAATAAAATCATATTTTTTAGTCTTTAATAAAACTAAAAAACAAATAGAAAATATTTTTTAGGTTTATGTTTTTTATCTACGTAACAAAATAATAAAAAAGAAATGAAATTTTCTCTTTACTTGTTTAAAGCTATGAAATATAAACGAGAAAAAATGAACTGAGTTATCTAGGGAGTTGAACTTATGAACTTTATCTTGAAGAGATAAAGGTAAGAATCGTTAAGATCAATTCAGAAAACAATAACGGAGATTATATTTTTTAACTACCAGATATATGTCAAAAATAAAAAACTTTCTGATATTTCTTTTCTCAATATATTATATAATTATTTTTTTTAACGATGGAGACAACAAGATTAAAACTTTGTGAAATTATTCAACCTTCTACCACAAGGTGGACCTAGTGGTTCTTACATAATTATATTTAGTGATATCATGAGCATTAAACAGGAAAAAATATGAAAAATTAAAAACCTTCCAATGTTCTTCTAGGAATTTGAAAGATCGTTTGTTTCATAGATTATTTCTTTAATTTTAGATATAATTTTCCTCAAAAACATAACACGAGAATGATATTCACCAATAGTTTAGAAAAATGTTTGATATATCCAAAATAAATATTTTTATTACCTTATAACAAATGTGGATATAAAATTTTTCAATCTCATATTCTTTAAAATAAATAAATAATGAGGATGGCTAGTAACACATTCCTCTAAATAAACTATAATTAATTTAAATATATTTGAAATTATAAATTCATGAGAAATGATTATTAAATAAGATTTAAGACTTATAATTTTTTAAAAATTTCAGCCAATAAAAAAATAAATGTTAAAAAAATGTGTGAGGTTGCTAGCATTTATCATAAATAATTTATGAAGTAAATGCCTCCTATACAACTTATTTAGTTTTTGCTTGCCCCACCTTTGAGATGTTATCTCCTAATTATTTGTAAACTAGTGCCTTCTAGTTCACCATTCTTTCTCTCCCTCCTTACTTCGTGTACATAAGAAATCTACCATGCATTTGAGGAAAAAAATATCATTAATGACCTGTGAAGTTGAAAAAACTGTCATCATTTGTGATGTTACAATCTCTCGTGATTTTCCACCGACTTTATACTTGGTAAGAAAATTATGGATAGATTCTCCATTTAATACCAATACTTTAAAACACACAATCAGTTAAGCATGGAGGATAAAGAAAGAAGTAAAGGTCAAAGATTTAGGCAAAAACACGTTTTTATTCAACTTTAAAAAACAAGAAAGAGATTAATGACATCATCATGTGAAGTTCTTACAAGACCTTGTAGTGTTAAAACAAATTTAATGTGAACAACAATTGTATGAAATTGTCCTAAGAAAATGTGCTTTCTCGGTCAGGGTTTAGGCCTTTCTTTAACATGAATATATATTTTGGTCATGCTACACAAGGAACTTTTTCAAAAGGTTTACCTAAAATGAGCTTTACACTAATGAGTTCATTTGGTTGAGATTTGAGAATCATTATTGATGTAAAGAAAGCATTAAATTAAAAAAAAAAAAAAAAAAAGGGGGCACTATAACAAACAAATCAAAGGAAGATAAAATTTTATTACAAGTATGAAAGGTTGCCAAATTTATGCTTTGGGGGTAAAATTAACAATTAAATCAAAGATCGTGAAGATCATACTTACATCAAGTTTAATAAAATTAGTTAAAAAACTAATTGAAAATTGAAAAGTTAACTGAAAACTTAAAAGTTATTTTATTAAATCATAAGTATTAGAAAAAAAATATTTGTTCTTAAAAATATAAAATTGCATAAACGAACATATTTATGCAATGCTTTTATACAAATTTTAATTTGATTTTCTTGACAAAGATATGTTTTGCAGTATTTTGTAATTTGTATTAAATTAGTTTTAAACATTTGTAAATTTTTATTTATAAAATATCCAACAAAATACATAAACTTATTATATACTACTATCAATATCTTATATAATAAAAAGGTAAAAATGAGAAATCCTATCATATGTTAAAAACGGAGTAAAAATAATAAAATTTTATCTTAAATAGAAAATATTAAAAAGAAAATATGATAAATGTTCAAGGAAAAAAAGGAAATAAATATAAAAAAATTAAAAGTTAACATTTTAAAAAATGTTAAAAACTACTCAAAAATTCATTTATCAAATAGTCAAATAAGCTTTTTAGCTAGTAAAAAAATTAAAAATTAACTTGAAATACCTTCTCAAACACATTAATATGTTGTGTTATCTTTTTTTTTATCAAGGATTATTCCAATCTAATTATAGAAAAAAAAATCTATTAAAAATATTTATTCAAATATATCTCTGCAAAGGAAACTTTTTAGTTAATGAAACAATCAATGGATAAATTCATGAACAGGGGAAAAACTTAGTTATAGTTGAGGGGCCCCCCAAAATTTTGGAAAATCATTTATATATTATGCATACATATATTTATAAAATTATTTATATTCTTAGTAATTATTTTTAATATTTTTAAATAGTCTTAAAAATATATAGTTCATTGTTATTAATGAATATTTTTTCATATGTGAAACTCAAATACAATATCAAAGAATTTATAATAACTCACTTATTCTTATTCAACCAATTGAACTAGATTCCCTTAAAATTTATAATAAATATAAGTAATACTAATAAAAACATTTTTAATTTATAAACTTTTAGTCATGGAAAAAACTTAAAAAGGTAATGTTTAGTCGTTTTCTTTATTATTATTATTTTATGAAAAAAATTATGTTACTAGAAATTTGTTATTTGGGTTTATGACGTGCCTAAGCCTATGATAGGTTTAACTTATTTGGTACCTAAATGAGGAGTTTTACTATGGAGGCTACAGAGTTGTTCTCATTGGACAATTTTATGAAACACTACATTACGTGTTAAGTGAAATAGCACTAATAGAAACCCTAAAATAATTTAGTAATTATTTTATTGGTGTAAAATACTTATCAATTTTTTTCCTAAGCCCTGGTGCAGCGGTAAAGTTGTGCCTTGGTGACCTGTTGGTCATGAATTCGAATCCGGAAACAGCCTCTTTGCATATGAAGGGTAAGGCTGCGTACAACATCCCTCCCCCATACCTTCGCATAGCGAAGAGCCTCTGGGCAATGGGGTACGAAGTAGAAGTAGAAGTAGATTAATTTTTGTTGAGGAACCTAAATTGCTTTTAAGTGAGATTTACAGACTAGAATTCCAATTACATTTACAAGTAAGCACAACACATGAAAAACAAAGTGAAATCAAGATTAACATTGTTTCAAATATTTAATCATGAGAAAAAACATTCAACTGGAAAAGTGATACGTGTCGTATCAACTCTATATCATTCAAAATTGATCTCAGCGGGACGCGGAAAACAGAGAAAATAGTTCAGTGAATTGAGATTCAGGAGCAAAACCACGCCATATATTATATTTAATTTAATTTAATGTATGATGATTGAAATACTTAGGCCTCATGTTCGAATTTACCCAAGAGAACTTCCATATTTGTAGTTTTGGTCCAGACATTAACATAACTTTATTTCGGGAAGAGATTGTACTAGAAATACAAGTACCGACTCAAATTACAAAAACTGCATGGTTTTTGTCACAAATACGAAAACTACCTCTTTCTATCTATCTATCTTTGAGTTCCTGTTCAAATTGAAGCAACTTTTCCCGAACAGGCTGTAAAAATAGCTTCAAGTCGTTGCAAATCTGTGTCTTGTCTTGATGCAAGATATCCCTTGCTTCACTCAGTCTCACTTCAACCTGTTGAAATTTTTTTGCCGGAAGAAGCAAACAAACCATATAAGCAAATAGCTAGTCATTTAATCGAAGCAGCGAGGTTTATATATGCAAACCAATAGGTTATAGGTCTCTCGCTGCGGGTCCCACAACATATACTTCCTAGAAGCACACGCATTACCGTGCCTAAGCCTATAATGCCAAAACTAGTTATATGGGTATTAACAATTGTACTAAGAAAATGAGTGTGTTCTCACCCACGTAGCCGTACAAAGAGAGGACACACGTAAGCAGAGGCAGCACATAGCCACATACACATACTAGATAGTAGATGGGGTATTCCTTCCACTTTGGACATCCACTAACTAGGGCAAAGTGCCTTTTATAGATGCTCACCACTTTTCTAGTGAGGAGCAATGCAACCAGTAGAGAATCCATTCCCAGGATCAAGGAACACCCGCAAACCCAATGCTTAAACAAGAGCAGATATTCTACATTTACTGAGAGCAGTCAGCATTGCAATGACTCTTCCGAAGAAAAAAAGGTAAATGCTTATGCACGTGGGTTTAAAAATTACATCTTAAATCAAGAACAGTGACGTAGGACATCAAAAGGGTAAGTGTTCCAGAAGTAAGACTTAAAGTTGTCTTGTATTAGGCAGATTATGGATTTTAAGGGGTTTAAAATTAAGATAATGTGTTTGAAAGGGTCAATTGGTGAGATATGGTTGTGGGATTAGTACATGGTTGGATGGGTTCTCAGGAAAACTGCAAGATTAATACCACTTTGATTGTGACGGTATAAACTGCTAATGATGTCTAAGAGCAGTCAGGTATGAAGAAAATAGAAAATTAGAAATAACTGACTAGTAGCTAAAAAGAACAAAATATGCATCATATAATTTATCACAGGAAGCACAAATCCAACACTTCCAGCTGCCCGTATGAGTAAATGCCCTTCATATGCAAAACTGGTTCTTAGCTCAAGCTTTAGGTATTGATCAGCTATTCCAGCCAAGTCAAGATCCTAGGCTTGCTGTATTGTATACAGCAACAAGATAATCACACAAACAAATGACAATCGCACTTTATTGTACAAGGTGAGGTCAGCTAAATTGATCAAACATGATTGGGCTATATCAAAATTTTCTAACAGCACACAAAGTGAAAAAGTATGGTCTAGGTCATGTTTGTAAGAATAAACAATACTAAGTAATGGTTTTAGGGGAGGTTGGGAAAGAAATGAGAGTAGGAAAGGCCAATTAATCAAAGAGGATACAAAGAAATCATTTAAGGTTTGAAGATCCATAGCAGGCAGAAAGGTTGTGGTATTGGTCGATTGTGGAGCTTCCCACAAAACTGTTGGAAGGTACCACATTGCTAGCCTCAATTCTTGGGGTATTTGTTGATCAATTTTACTTAACACCAATTGGTTTTAAGATGAAAGCTAACATGGTATCAAAGCCTATAACCCATCTTGGTAAATTGCCTATTCTGATAAGTTAGCCTGTTCTGACAGGCATCTGTGGAACACGGGTGCTGGAAGGTCTCACATCCCCTGCCTTAATTCTTGGGATGCGAATATATCTCTTGAACAACTTCACTTAATGCCAATTAGTTTTAAGATGAAATTTAACAAAAACTAGTGGAAGATGGTACATATGCACATTATTTTACTAATACTGTGAAGGAGAGTAAGGGCGCATCCATCAAATTCCTACAAATTTTTATAGCATTGTCTCTACTTCCTCAATTGTGGATAATTAAAGTCAACTCTTCTGACCATGCACTTTTCCAAACAGCTTATGACCCTTCTCAATTTTTTAGTAGCTCAAAAGTGTTTAAATCAAAATCAACATTAAGAGGTACCTGCAATTCATCTAGTTCACCAAATGAGAATTCTGGGACATCTATATGACCCCCAACGAACTTCTTCTCTCCTTGTATGATCCATTCCCCTACATCCCTTTGCAAATCAGCATGGCTTATAAAGTAATTAGATTGAAACAAATAAAAAAGAATAAAGAACAGCTAGATTGAAATCGTTAAAAAGAATGGTTGATAGTACCTCACCTTTGACTTTTAAGCTCAACTCATATGTGTAACCAACACGTTTCTTGTTCCGAACTATCACCATGAATGCCTAAGAAATGTACAATCAAGAAATATTAGTCCATCGTAAATATATATAACTATTTTGGGCAACAATATTCAAAATTTTCCTTTCCTTTTGTTTCTTCTTTGAAATATAAACTCAAGTGAATCACATGTATCAAGTATGTAACTCACCACAAATAGGGGGAGAGCGCAAATTATTAAAATTTGTTATTGAAGAAGTTCATATATATATATATATATATATATATATATATATATATATATATATATATAACTTTGGTAAGTAAAAAGGAAGAGCACATTAAAAATGAAAGTTTAAATATATTTTTGGTCTTTAAAATCTGATGATTTGTAAGTTTTGGTCCCCATTTAAATTTTATTTGTTTTTAGTGCTTACATTAAACAATAACAAAGCATTATCAATCCCTCATCATGACTAAAAAGTGGCTAAATTAATAATTTGGTCTTTTTATTTATTTAATTGGTTCAATTTGGTCCCTCTATTGTTAACTAGTTCAATTTGATCCCACAATTTTCAAAATTGATGCAATGTTTCCTTTTCTTTCCAATTGTGAGAAACGACACTATTGTGTACGTGACACAATAAAAAAAGACATGTAGTTGTCGTGTAGGACACTTCCGTCATAGAGCTAACGCAAAGGATAACATTGCATCAGTTTTGAAAATTATGGGACCAAATTGATCTTTTTAAAAATAAAGGTACTAAATTGAATAGAGATCAAATTAGCCATATATTTATAAATGCAATTCCCTAAGTACTCAAGATACGTACTATGCACAAATCTGAACATTCATATATCCTAAACTTTAACACAGCAATTCCCAATAAGTAAAAGTCTCATTTCCAGCAAGGTACATTCGGTGGTGGTTGAGTCATGGTTGATTGTATTAGACAAGGTGGTAGAGACCGAGTCAGATAGTAAAATGGTTATGCTTAGAAGGATGGCTAGCAGGTTGGTACCAATTGTACAAGGTGAGTCTGAGGACAGAAACTGGTAGAGGAGTCAGAGATGAGACAACTGGGACTGGCAGTGGGATGAATAGTGGCCAGACACACTGCCCCAGGCAGTCAGAAGAGGGGGGGGGGGGGGGGGGGGGTGTATACTGATACATGCAGGGGTTCACCAATGCATAAGCAGGTTGCCAGAGATAGGTTGCAAGTGGTTTGGCCTAACATTGGATGGTGGTTTGCTTAATGATATCTCCAATCATAAAAGCAGTGGTGACCTTGATTTCCACAAAGAGAATTGAGCAATATGAAAGTGCAAAAAGGAAAAGGAAAAAAAAAAAAGCAACGGAGGCAGCTGTCCAACAGTGATTTGCAGAAGCAATGTCTCCCAGATCAAGAGCTTTGATACTATTTCTGAATGATAGAAACTGTGCACAACATTAAAATATACAAAACTAAATAATTTTGTCCAAACTAAAGCTAAAGCTTCGGTAACTCATAATCTACACGAGTAACAATAATTATAAATGCAACCAATGTGAGACTTACAACATTTTCCTATAAAGCTGAACCTAACTAGTACCTTGAAAAAATTTAGCTGAAAGAAAACTTGATTCTCTAGACTCCACCAATTTGAAGCGCATCATTAACATTAAAAAATAGATGAATGGCAATATAAACATACATTCAATCATTGGATAAGAAAATTCTATTAAAAAAAATTAAATCATCCAATCCAAGACTTAAATTGGAAGCTCTAGTAGTCTGTTTGGATGCTAGTAAAATTGGGGATAAAAGCTTCAAAGATAATGTTTTCATATACAATTCATCCCATAATTTTTCACTCTTATTTTCAAAGGGGCCACCAAACTGACCCAAAGCTTTATATGTGAATGTCCTGTAATACAGGAATAGACAAAGTTAAAAGTAAATCATATAAATATAATACACTCACATCGCCAACACATTTTGTTACATCTTCTACTTCTGCTCTGCCAAAGGAGAACTGTATGGAGCCTAATGAGATAAGCAACTCCTGAAAAAAATGCAAGGAATAACTAACCACAGCTTCAAGAAACAAACAAATTAAATATGATTAGCTGCAACAAGTTAATGACATTTTATGTAAGATTGCGAGATGAAATCAGACATTTTCTAAGATAGTTGATAAAAGCTTTGTATAAACGAAAGAGAGAAAACTCTGAACAGAAATTGAAGAAGTTGATAACTTCAACCCAAATGAAAAACAGTTATAACTCTAGTTTTATACTAGAGTCAGGACAGCTGTACACAGCTGCCATTACAACTGTCAACTAACCCAAGATTAGTTGAGTTAACTATAATTGCTAACTGTGCGAAATAATAATAAAAAAAGAGTAATTCTACTCTACTAATCTAATAGTTGAACACAATCACATACAAGATTCACAACATAGACATAGATACACAAAGACAAACATAAAGGGAAGAAGAAAAAAGACAAAATGGATATGAGATACAAACCTTAATTCTCGGAGTTGCCCAATTGTTTAGACTTTTCTCCTCCCATGTCCCAGCCTGTATTAATTTTGCACCATTCAGATTCGTTGATACAAGAAAAAAACAACAGCCCTTTAGCCTTTGGGTGGTGTTTGTTTCAAGGGATATAATTAGATTCCCAGGAATAAAATAACCAAAATTGTTATTAATGGGTATATTAGAAAAAATACATACGCGATTCCAAATCACTGATTTTTCTTTTCAAAAGAGAGGGAGCAACAAGTAAGGTCATACTTACGCGATTCCAAGCTGAGCCAAGCGTGGCAGACCGAGATTGAGATTGAGAATGACAAGGGGGAACATCTTCTGGGTTGAGCTTACGAGGCACAGGCAAAGGCGCTGCATCTTCCGTTATTTTCCTAACCCAGTACGTATACGAGGCTCCTTGCTGCCCTTCTTTCTCGGACGACACTAGGGCTCCAGACTCCATTTTACTACTTCTCCCAGCAAATAACAGATTTTCAATTTCAAAGAAAACAAAATTTAAGTTGCACCATCAAATTAAAACAAAAATGAACTCACATTTAAGGACGCAGATAAGAGATTCGTCAGCAGCCAACCGCAGGGGAATAGAAACAAAAGCCCTTCAACTGACAAAACAATGGACAGCGGGATGCAATTAATAATTGGTCTTCCGGAAGTTTCCCGTAGATCGAAGAAGAAGGAATTGGAAACTCAAAATGTCCAAAGTCAACTATTTTAGGTCTCGGTAATTTTTAGGGTTGAATTTCGAAAATTTTAAAAATAATAATTAGTTTTTAGTTTTAACTTTAAAAAAATTTAAAATTAATTTTAAAATATGATTAGTTTTAAAATAAATTTAGCTTGAAAGTTGCATATTATAATATCATGCTTATTTACTTTATTCTTTGATGTTATCAAACATTCAATTTATTTTGTTTTATAAGATGAAAATTTGACTGTTATTTTGTTATTGATGTAGTAGTTGACTTTATATTTATATGATTGCTTGAGTGGTCTATGAGTTTTAATAGACTTAGATATTGTTGGGTCCAAATATCTTATCACAAAAATATGTTGATGAAGAGTGAAAATAGAAGAAATCAAGTAATCAATTAGAAATTTGTTGGATACACAAATCCATTTCTAAGCTTGTAAAATTTCAACCCCTTCCACGTCTTGTCTCCATTCCCCAGTTTGTGCTCAAAATCTCTTTTTCTTGAGAGCTTACATGATGAAACTATCCAAAGACATCTTGGTTCCTTAGTTCATTTCTTGATTTCATTGGTAAACAATAATTCCTTCTTCTCTTATTTTTCTTAAGCTCAATTCCTATTTTTCTTGCATGAGCTCTTGAATGAATTTGGTGGTAAAACCTAGCTTGAAGTTGTTTTGATGTTGGCTTAAGGTCTACTACCCTGTTAGAGATCACAAGTGGAGGAAGTTCACTTAGAAATTCACTAAGTTCCTCTTTGCTTCATCCTTCTTCAAAAGGTTGAAAACCTAAGGTCCTATTTAGGTAAGAGAAACTTTTAATGTGAAAATTATTGTGGGTGCTGAGTTTTGATGTTTATTTTGTGACTTTTGGTTGTTGAATGACGAATATATATGTTGAATTGATCAAAATTTGGTTTGGTACGGATTTGGGGGTTGGGATGTTCTATTTTGAGGCAAAATCGTGAATCGTAGAATTCTACCGTCTCGTTGGGCGAACAAACCTCACTGTCTCGAGATAATTCTAAGAGAGAGAAAAAAGAGTTTTACTCGCTGGGTGAGCAGAACTCACTTAGCGAATTGAAAGATTCTGTAGGTGACTTAGATGACCGAGTTAGGAAAAGTGATCCTCATGAAAGTTGTAGACCTGAATGTTAGCTAACTAATGACTTCGATCTTACTTAAAAATATTGCGTATAACTCTAGAAATGATCAAATTAGTGAATAAAGGTCAACTTGTCAGTAATAAGTAAAGTCTTGATATAGACTGTAATTTTAGACACAATATAATTCAAAACTAGGTATTGGGGTAAAGTTGAAGATAATCTTCTTATATTTCAAATGAGACAAGAATAAACTTAATTGTGTTAGTATAGCTCTAATTATCATGTTTATAAGTCATTAAGGTCATAGACGTATAGTAGGAAATGAAGAGTGATGTATATTCATAATGCGCGGTTTGATCTATGATTTTATTTTGTACAATTATCATGGTGTTGTTGAGCTTATGGAATTGCTAGATGGATTCCGAAGTATATGTTATGAATGGGAATGGAGTCGTAAAACATGTTTGGTTTGCATATACATGTCATATGCATATGGATAGGCATGTAAGTTAAGAGCATTTGGTGGGCTCTCAACCTAGTGTTGGGTGTATTCGTGGTGTCCAACGAGAATGGACATATAAACTAGATGAGCGAGTGAAATCCTATAGATCTAAGGCCATGCAAACCTTACAGAGATAAGTCATTACCCATATTTGTCTAACTTCGATAAAATCACACTACCTTCATAGGATCAACTCAAGGGACCCCTTGAATGGCTAGATAACTAGACCATGGTAAAGGATAGGGCCTATGGGGACCACCCAAAAGTTGTAGAATCGATGGGAAAAAGTGAGTGACAAAGGATAAAAAACCGGTTAGACAACAATCAAATGAACCGGATTTAACCGATTTAAAGTCTATTTTACTGATTTTGACCAATTTAGATGAATATCTAATCCATGAAGTTAAATGAACCAGACATATATCTAATTTCTGATTGAACTAGGTGATCTGATCCGAGTTTTAAAATTATAATTTTAATTAAATTGACAAGTTCATAAACTTTCATTTTTTTTTGCTATCTTATAAACTTCAACTATAACTTATCAGCTTTAGCTAGTTAATAAACAAGTTTTACCATGTATAATATTTTTTTTAATGTATTCGTCTATAATGTCTAAAATGTACAACTGATATTTTGAATAAATCAATGAATAGTATATATGTCAATACAACTCATTCAATTATAAATTATTATATAAAATATTGATAAAAAATATAAAATAAGTTTACATATTTTTATAATAATTACATAATAGCTTCAATTGAAAGGATAAAAAACTTGTATATATATACATATATATTTTCATTTAATCTATGTATTTTATATAAGAACTTAACTTCTATGTATATGTTAATGTAAAATGTGTTACACTGACCATCAATAAAAAAATAATAATCAATATGACTTTTAAAATAATTATTAAAAAAATTAACAAACTTATCATTCAGATAAAAATGTAATTTTTTTTATATAATTACTTAAACTTTAGAATCAATATACAATTTAAATATATAAATTATATTATAATTAAAATTCATCACAAATAAAAACATGATTAAATTGCACTAATCACGCTAAGGTTTCTTGAAATTACGTAAACTCCTCATACTTTTTAAACATTTATAGTAACTTCCCTTAATAGAGGCAGTCATGTAATATTTTTTCAAACAATTAAGGTTAGTGTAATAATAGAAAGGGTAGGAGACTTTGTGTAATTTTATGAAACCACAGGGATAATTAGTATAACTTATAAAAAAAAAATATTGACTTTTCTATAAAAAAAATAAAATTATATTGACTTCTCTTTAGATTATTTCTAACAGCTTTCACATTCCTTCTAATTTTTCAAAAACACACATATATGAGAATAACGTGCTGATAGAAATTAACAAATTACATGCTTTTTAAAGCACAATTTGCACATAGGAAAAAATTGACGCATTAAAAAAATATGTATAGACTAAATTTGCTGGGGAACTATCCATAACCAACAAAACCTTAAAATCCTACAAGATTATGTACGTCTATCATAAAAATGATTGTAAATCCTTACCACCAAACTTGAACTTTCCAACATTGAAAACCCTTGAATAATCCTTAAATTAAAATTCATCTAGGCAGCTTGAAGCCTCAATTAATCTTGGGTTTTGGTCGCCTTGGCCTCAATACCATATAAAGGCACCCTAGAACAATCAAGAAAGCAGGAATTGTCGTCATATCAAACACCATATGTATTTTTCTCTCTCTTGTGCAGTTAATTGGATGGAGAAGGGCATGAGTCACATTAACTTGATCAACAAACCTGCAAGAAAGATTGTGTCAGAAAAAAAACCAACCAAATTTTCAGAAAAATATTAATTTAAATAGTGTTTGAAGTCGAAAATGAAGAAAAGAGAAAGGAAAGTAAATAAGAGCAGTCTCTTGACCGAAGAGTCCTACATGAAAACACAGATTAGCTTCTAACCAATGATGAACAACAAAGAAAATTAGAAATAGTTGAGCCTCTGGCCTATTTCCATCCTCAGGAATCAGGATAATCGTTTTCCCATTATATAGGAATGAGTAAAAAAGGAACAAGGAACAAGAGCAAGAGAAGACAAATTAGTGTAATAAAGACTGCTAATCTTCATCTGTCCAACACATCCTCTTAAGCTAGCGTAGGCTAAGAGAGAAAAATTGGTTAGAGAGTTATAGATTAATTCCTTTAGTTTGAATAGCTTTCTTTATAAAGTACAACTATGAGGAAAATATGATGTAAAAGAGGAAAAAGTTCCCTTTCAACTATCTAGCCTTTTTCGTAATCTTCTGCGCAATAGTATCTCAAAGAGGAACAACTTGACAAGACCTTCATATTCCAAGGCCCCTTCTAAGGTTTGTTTTGTAGTCTTCAATTTGGAATGTTGTACTTAATAGCAAGGTTATGAATTGTCGTTGTAGAATGACGTGGTCTGCAACTGTGGCATGATGCAGTTGTAGCAGTTGCATTTGGTGATGAAACATGCTATTTAAACCCCTGCTAAATAGGACTAATAAGGATGACTTATGACTTATTGCAGGAAGCTAGCCATCCAAAAACCTCCTTTTGTATCCTAACATTTGAAGTGTGCTTCTTCCTAATTCACTTTATTCACATTTATACATTCTACAGTCCAAACGCTCTAGATATTTGTGGCAAGGGCCCTTTTGTATTATTAGTGAATGTTTGGTTGGTCAGGTGATGTAGAGATCTCTATTCGAGGGATTTCTCAGCTAGGCAAGCAGAAAGATTGGTTAGAGCATTGCATAGATAATGTTCTTTTCTTTGTTGTTATGGTTTTATTATTTATTTATTTTGCTTTCTTTTGAATGCACACATCTTCTCTCATTACTGTTTTATAATTATGTTTTTTTCAGTAAAAATGCTTATTGCAGAATAGTGCCCAACCTTTTGGATGCATCCTCCAAGGTGTTTAGTAGCCTCAATGCATCACTGTAGCGCAATTCTCCCGTGACAGTTGATACCTGAAAATATGACATTCATAACACATTAATGAAATTGTTAAAGGAAAAGATTGTAAATCTAATAGAAGCTACTAATAATTGGCACCCACCCTTTTCCAAAGGCTAACAACATAATTGTACTTGTTAACAAGCTCGTGCTCCTGAGACTGGAAGATCCTAAATGTTTTTTCAGCTTTTTTTTTGTTAAGAATTCATAAACAGATAACTCATCTTGTGTTTCAAGGAAAACAAAGGCCCTACAACACTCCTGAAAATCAAATGTCAGGTTTGGGTTTACATTGTTTAATTCAAAAATATCAGCTTCAATATTTTTTCTTGCTCAAGGTAAATGCAATGGATAAGGAAATCTACGCACATGGCACATTGAATATATGAAATACTCATTTAATTCTTCAATATACTTAAAATATTTTCCCCTCCTCATACTTTGCATATTAAGCATTGACAAGTGCTCTCCCAATACCAGTCCACATGTCAGAGTGCCACCATTTGCAATTTTGTCACACATTGTGATAATATTGAGCAGCGAGCAACCACAAACATTACTTGCTAACAAACCAATCAATCTAAAAGATTCAGCTATCACACGAAGGAAAATGCTATTCAACCAGAATTAGTTGGCATGCTTATTATTAGAGTAGGCTTACTCGGTTAAGAGTTTTTTTCTCTTTGTACAGCTGTAGTTATATCTTACTGTTTTGTGTCAGCTGTAAGCTCAACTAACCATAGTAAGTTGACAGCTAATCAGTGTCAGAGAGCTAGAATAAATAGGCTATTGCAACTGCTGATCAGTGGGTTGAAGACATTTCACAACTTCACAACAGATTCAGTTTTCCAAAATTCTCTCTCTAAAATCTAACACTAATTGACTTATGGGTGAATGGGCGGTTTCTACCATTTTGTCTTTTCCAAAAACCACTTTGAAGAGTAAAGAAAGTAACAAGGGTTGAACCCATAACCACTTGATCACAGAAAGCTTTCATATAATGATTGAAAGTTAACCACCAATCATCCTATTAGCTCAAGGTTTTAGACAAATGTTCAAAACTAATTGTAAATTTATCTCACTCTAAATTCAACAAGGTACCAAAGCAACATCAATCATAATCAAGCTATTTCGTCCCATCTCCCTTTCTCTATTTCTCTCTTTAACTAACTCTAAACTCAACATGGTATCAAAAGTAGAACCCATAAACTGACCTGACCCTGTCACAGTTCCACTGATACGTCCTAAAAACATAGAACTGTTGATTTTCTGGAAGCTTTTATTTTCCTCGCTCTAATTTTGGTAGTTCTTTTTTCATTTCTTATCTCTAGTGACTAGATTTTATGCAAAAAGTCTTGCTTCCACCTTTTACCTGTGTGGCACCTCTACTGTTGATTTTATCTGGTGACCTTCTCATTGCCAGTGACAGTTTCAGCCAACTTTCTAGCAATCTTTCTAACCTCACCTCACCGGTAATAGTGTCAAGCCAACTTTCTAACTACTTTTCAGAGATCTTTCCAGTAGCTCTTTTGGAGACCTTTTCCTGCTGCCACCTCCAGCTACTTTACAATAAACTGTTTTTTATCTCCAACTGCATAAAATCCCCATCTGAATCTCCGGCTGCCAATCTCCACCTACTGTTAGTATTCAGTGATCTTTTCTGGCCTTGTCAAGCCCCATGTCTTTTCAACTGAGTTTAGTGGATCCCATATTAGCTAGACTAGGATTTATTTGTAAGAAGCTCGAAGCTCAGCAAGTTTTAGCTTGAAGGCAAGAGTTAGAATGACGTTCAGTTCAAGTATCACACATTGAAGAGTTCATACATCACATGTCAAAAGCATTTAGTTTTCATAAGGATTAGTATTTGAGAAGTAGAACTCATTTACTCTTTGCCTAGGAAATAGTACCCACTTTACTTTCTCTCATGTAATATCTCATTTTTGTCTTAATTTTTTTATTCATATGTTGATAAAGGAATAACTCTTTAGAGAGGAAAAATAAGAGATTACAGAAATAGAGGATAAGGCACATTTCGATAATGAATTCATTGATGCCTTTGAATTAAATGGCTGCAATGATGCACAACAAGGATACTAGTTCGTTCCATTAGCAGAAGATGAATGGCAGAATTAACCAGTTGTATTGATTCTTCAAGGGTAGTGATGACATAACTTCGAGCAATTGAATCAGACTGGAACTGTGAAAGGTGCCATCCTTGTGATGTAATGGAAAAAGGGTTGCATCCTACTGACCATAACCAGTCCTGCCATGTTCAGAGATAAATTTTAAGACATGGTGGTTCAACATAATGAAGTTACATTTAGCATATAGAAATTGACTGTTCTAGGAACCTGGGACAAGTGCAAACATGCTAATCTCTAAATGAATATGTATATTGTTGATAAAGGCATTAAGCATCTGTGACCAGAATAAATTGGAAAAGTGGTTTAGCTTCCTGCAGATCCATTTGCCATACATACGCCACTTTTTAATTTTTATTTTGGGGGATGGGGGAGAGTTGCAGGGTGGGGTATGGTAAAAATTAACTGAATTTTTGCATTTTAAGGGCATAGGTATACCCAAAGCAGTCACCTATGCCCATACAGTCAATGCACAAGAACTGAACCTCAACAAACGAAAGGTATCGGGATTGAATTAGACCTAAAACACTATAAACATCATAGAAATAGATTGGAGTCCAATTATTGGACATAAAATTTACCTCAATTGCAGTCTCATGGGCCTGTCCATAGACAAGATGAAGGGGAAGCAAACCAGCAAGATGCTCAGCAGTAGCAGCGACTGCAGCTTTTATAGGCTGCCTTTATTTATTGTCCAGATAAAAATTGAAATCATGAAAGAACTGATGAGTGGATTTTTGTACAATAAATAAAGGTACTATCAATTGTTCAACATAAAATAAAATTTTAATTATTCATGACCAACTTCAGCACAATTATTTCTTAAAGGTGTAAATATGGATTCTTGAAATATAGTCAAATTTTGCTATTGGTCCCTAAAAAATTTTTGCTTGACTTTTGGTCCCTATAAAATTCCTTTTGGTTTTGGTCCTTGTTATATAAAACCAAAAACCAAAAAAAAAAAAAACAGGAATGTTACAGGGGCCAAACGACAAGCAAAATTTTTTTAGAGACAAAAAGCACAATATGACTATATTGCAGGAACCAAGAACATATTTAAGCCTTTCTTAAATAATATTGTAGCACAATATGACTTGAGACAACATAAATTCATATAGAAGTTCACCTCTTCCTCAACAAATTTCCCCAAAAGAATTAAAAAAAAACTCTGCTTTGCAAGATCAATGAATAAGCCATTTTAAAAAGTTGGAAGGTAGGTTTCTGAACCTCACCTCAAGTTCAGCAGAAGTGAATGCCCATTACAATGTAGATGGCTTTCCCAGGACGAGGGCTCTGACTGAACGACAATAATCATGTCAGACAGTGCTTTTGCCTGAAAATATTTATCGAGTAAAAGTGGTTCACTGTAAATGAACCAAAAGACTGGAACCTCTAGCACAGACCTGGAATGCACATGCCTTCCTGCACCGATCATAAATATTATTATATTTGTCAATTCCCAGAATATCAAGCAATAAAAAGGATTTTTTTTTAAATTATTTCAAAACGCAAGTGAAAAGAAAAGAAAAGAACTCATGTCATCAACTATGTTCAACAACAATAGGCAGCCTGTTAGGCATGAGAATTGTGTCCCAAGTGGGCCCAGTGGGAGGACCAATAATGCCTAAGCTACCAATGGAGTAGGCCAAATTGCACAAGGGGTAGGCAGGAACCAATCCACGTCCTCAACAACAAGACCAATAGAGAGCATGAATCCTTGACCAAGAAACAAAGGTACAAGGAAACTCCCTTATCTATAATATTTGAAAATAAGAGATGAAAGTAGATGCTACTGATGGGGGGGGGGGGGGGGGGGGGGGAGCTTTTGGTCTTGGTCATCAATGTCCAAAGAGTGGTTCAGGATAGAAAGGTGTTGATCCTTCTTAGAATGTGGACTTGGACCTAACTCAACCCCAAAAGCTAGCTCATGGGGTGAGGGTTGTCCCTCATTTCTAAATTCTATCTTTGCCTTATCTCTAGCCAATATGAAACTTGAATTTTTTCCAATACACCCCCTCATTTTTTTTTTATCAGCAAAGATTAACATGTATATTAATTGAGTACCAGAGGTACCAAAAGATACAAGTTAAAAACCAAACAATTGGTTCCAAGTCAGACTTAATGTAGTCTTGCTAGGAACCAATTTCTGGATACATAGATGAGACTAATGTGGAATGTTAGTCTAATTTCCTATCCTCAGCTACTTAATAAACCCTGTGCTAAGATTGCTAGACCAATGATTGTAATGAGTGACCAAATCCTTCTCCAAATTTCTGAGTCATGTCCAAAGTAAGAAAACTGCATCATCCAACATTTTGTTGGCATTAAAGGTATCATTGGAAAAGATAATGTTAATTCTTTGCTTCCAAATGGTCCATGTCAATGCTAGCCACCACCACTTCCACCTGTTAGCCCTTATTCCATCAGTCACTCCAAATATATGTTGGAGGAAATGTTGTTTTGGGTTATGCGGGAAAACACCTACAATATTCACCCAAGACAACGATTCCCATCATACGGGAAGAATTTTGCTGCAGTGGAAAAACAAGTGACCTGCGCTCTCCTCCATGCTTCTGCAGAAAGGGCAGGTGCTATCATCTAACTCAATTTGTCGCCTTCTCAAGTTTGCTTTTGTCGGTAGTCTATCTTTGAGTAGCCTCCATGCAAATGCTGAGATTTTAGTTGGAACCTTGAGTTTCCACAGTTCCTCAAAAGCTCCATCCTGGATCTCCTCTGATGTCTCCCCCGCAGCACATTATAAGCGCTTTTAGCCGAGTATTGACCACACCCCCTCATGGCCAACACTTTTGGGTTTGGTGCATGGATAATATGGTGGTGGCTTGTTTAATGGATCTAGAATAGGCTTTGATACTATCTTAGAATGTGGGTTTACCTCAACCCAAAAAGCTAGCTCGTAAGGTGAGGGTTATCTTCTATTTACATATTCTACCTTGGTCTTATCTCTAGCCAATGTGGGACTTGGATTTTTTCCAACAATCCTCATTGAAAGTGGAACCAGCCTCTACTTCATCTCCAGCAATTTAGTCGAGTTAGGAGTTGTCGCGGGAACCCACTCAACCGTATCAAGTGAGATTGGGTGGTGGTAATCAAAAGCTGACAAGGGGGCACTGCAAAGAGTTAAAGGTACAAATTGGAGACTGTGTGCTATCTACAGAATTTTTTTTGTTTGATTTAGGAGGAGTTGACGTGATATTGGGAATAGCTTGGTTGGCCACTCTAGGGGAGGTAAAAATAAATTGGAGGTCTTTGAGCATGGCTTTTATGCACCAAGGTCAGAATATTAGAATACAAGGGGATCCCAGCTTGGTTAAGTCTACAATTTCGGCCAAAACCTTGATGAGATTGGCAGAAAACAAAGTGGAGGCAATGTCTATATTATGGATAGTGGAAAAGGAACAAAGGCATGTGGAAATCTTAACCGAACAGGATGAAGAGCTATACAGTCTGTTAGAAGAATTTACTCAGGTTTTTGCTGAACCTACATGACTACCACCATATAGGGAGGTGGGCCACAAGATTCCAATCAAGGTGGGGGTGGAATCAATAAACATTAGGCCACATCGCTACCCCCACTTGCAGAAAAATGAGATCGAGAAGCAGGTGAAAGAGGTAAATAAATAGCAAATAAATGGTGGACTTGAGGCCCAAGGCCCAATATATTAGAAAAGAGGTAAAAGACACCCGAAAAGGTTAAAACCCTAAGGACCCGATCCATTTACCCATGTTTTGTTTGCTCAACCATCATTGTTAAAGAGAAAAACTGAAAATCACCACACTCAAATGGAAGAGGGAGGTCGATGACAGCATAAGGGAGTGACAACGGCACAAGGGAAGTCAACGACTATTCGACACGATGGCAGCATAAGGGTATTTTTTGTTTTCTTTCGAAATCCAAGTCGAGGTTGTGAAACCGCTACAGAGCCCGCAATAGCATCATCCTGCTCCGGAGCAATTGCGGACACGACAATTGCTACTTCAATCCACCCCGCAACAGAGGTCTCTGTCGCGGCTAGGGGCTGCTTTGCTTTGCTTCAGTACAAAAGTGGTTGCTATGACTACTATTGACTACACAACTAAAAAATAATTAGTTTTCTACTTATTTTAAGAAGTAAATTCTACATGCTTATTAAAAAAGCGCTTATTTTAAATTAATTTTATTGAGTTTAAAAAACTCGCCTGTTATGTACATGAATTATTAGACCTAGCAACAAGCCATATTCAAGACTAGTAATTTTAGTGAAGAAAAAGGATGGAAGTTGGAGGTTCCGTGTGGACAATCGGACTCTCAACAAAGCTACAATCCCAGATAAGTTTCCTATTCTAGTGATTGAGGAGCTCCTAGACGAGTTAAATGGGATTGCAACTTCTCCAAGGTTGACAAATACAATCAGATAAGGATACATGAGTTAGATATCCTCAAGACAGCTTTCTGAACCCACCAATGACACAGTTTTTGGTCATTCCATTCGGATTGACAAACACCCTGGCAACCTTCCAATGTGCCATGAACACCACATTAAGGCCCTGTTTAAGACGTGTATTGATATTTTTTGACAGTATATAGGTTTATAACAAGTCCTGAGAAATGCATATTCAACACTTGAGGCAAATCTTAGGCACCATGAGACAGCATCACCTCTTTGCCAATAGAAAGAAATGCAGTTTTGGAAAAACAGAGATGAGCTACTTGGTGCACATAGTATCCAAAGCAAGAGTTTCTATGGACCCTCAAAAGATTGAAGCTATATTGCAGTGGCCTCTCCCAAAGTCTATCAAGGAAGCCTTACGGGATATTAATATTATAGGCACTTTATATGCAGTTATGGGAAGATGTTTCTCCCCCGCATTAATCTGTTGAAACAGGGTAATTTTGTATAGAATGATGAATTTTTTTTTTTATCGGCTATTGTTAGTTGTTAGTCAGAGGGATTCGATCCTACGACCTCTCCCTCCTCCATTCTCCCTTCAACCATCAAACCAATCTTATAACTTTGTGAAACGAATACAATATTGAGGCATTTAAGCTACTGCAGAAAGCTGTGACAACAACCCTTGTTTTGGTCACGCCTCATTTTGGTAAACCTTTCTCTATTGAGTGTGATGTTTCGAGAAAGGGGATAGGGGTAGTGCTGACACAAGACAAACAGCCTATAGCTTTCTTAAGTAAAGCCTTGGCCAACACGTCCCTCACTAAATCAATATACAAGAAAGAGTTGATGGCATAGGTCTTAGCCATTCAACATTGGACGCCTTATCTCTTGGGGCAGAGATTCACTGACCAAAAGATTTTTAGACCCCTATTGGAGCTAAGGGTAACTACAAAAACTCAACAACATTGGTTGGCCAAGCTTCTTGGATGTGACTTTGAGATGTGCATAAAGTTGGAGCTTCAAAGAGAGTGGCAGACGCACTCTCAAGGCAGATTAAGGAAAAGGCATTGCAGTTAGTTTTGAGGCACTATTGGCAAGATATGTGAGTCATTGAAGAGGAAAGGAGGGTTGATCCTGCATTAGCAAAAATCATGGAGGAATTGAAAAAGGATCCTAATTCCCACCCCAATACACCCTGGAACATGAAAGGCTCCATTATAAGGGACGATTGCTGTTGGCAGCATCGTCAACCTGTATAGGAGTATATTTACTCGATAGACTGTTTTTCCCTTCTTAAGCTTCTACGTATAGAATTAACTTCAGTCTATTGTATTGCTGTAGTTAACTGACTAGAGTCAGTTGACAGTTAGAGTTAGTTGACAGTTATCTCTGTGTAACTGCCTATATAAACTGAGGTGTAACCTTTTCTCATTGGGTTGAATAATATTTCACTTCATTTCAATTTTGTTAGTGATATTTTTTTTTTCTCTCAGAGATTTCTATATGGTATCATAGAGCTCTGTTTCAATCTTCATGGCTTCTGCTTCCACTTCTGCTCCTCCTCCTCCCCCTCCTCTGCCAAGGAATGATGGCTCTCTGCTAGGTTCTTCGACGGTTATCACTGCCAAGGAGTTTTTGTACTCCATCTCACAGAAGCTTAACAATTCCAATTATCTCCTTTGGTGTCAACAGGTTAAACTTGTTCTCAAAGGGCGTCGTCTTTTTCATCTTCTCACTGAACCGCAGATTCCGCCCTGATACGTCACCATTGCCAATCGTGATGCTAGTGTTACTTCGTTTGAGTTTTTGCTTTGGGAGCAACAGGATCAGCCCCTTCTGTCGTGGCTTCAATCCACTATTTCTGGTGAGGCGATTCCAGTCCGTATTTGAAACTGTTAACATTCCTATGATTTCTAGGAAATTAAAGTCTAGGGAAGCTGAATAGACATAGAAAAGATGAATGGTCTTAGTGGCTTATCATTATTCTAGTAGGTTATATTGTACATTTATTTATTGCTGCTAAATGTAATCTCCCTATAAATTATTATATATAGGTAAGCAGTTGAGTGCTTCGTAATCCAAGCAATTTCATCAAAATATTCTAATATTCAACAGTCTCTAATATTTCACACATATGTTATGCATGTTACTACGCCCTAGATACTATAAACCAAACGCCAATAAATATTCAATAGTAGCTGCACAAACCCACAACCCCCAATTCATTATAAATATAGTCCACATCACAGACTTTTGTTCACTTGGTGAAGCAAACACAAGTGAACTTGAATCTCCAAGAGTTGAAGACACAAGCAAACTAATGGAATATTTAGAACCAATGTAGTAAGTATCGCACAGTACATGCTTTGTATGAAATACATGGTACAATACGTATTGTACTATATAATACGGATCAGCAAGTTGACGATACAAATTGCTTGAAGACTCAGTTTTTGTGCAGGAATCCAAGGAATCGGTCTTGAATCGCAGGAATCACAATTTGATGATGAATCAAATGATTTTGGCCTAGCAGGTCATGATTCCAAACCGGGTTGGGTCATGGGTGACTCGGTTCTGTAAAATAGGTTATCTGATACATAATTTGATTTGATTCATGATTCAGAAAATAGGTTTTCTGATACATGATTTGTATCCTGATTCAACTACCATGTTTAGGACTGATGCTACATTCATCCCAAATAAGGTATGTCATACTTGCTTTTCAGCATCAAGCATCTTCTAGACTGTTTGCAAAGGACATTCTAAACACATCTCTAATTCTCTGACTTAAGTATTTATTTAATTGAATGAAGATTTCAAAATAAAATTCCAACAAATTTGCTTGGAATAAAAATGTGGGATGGATGAAAATAGAGTGAGCAGCATATGCACAAATCAATGGACAAAATACATTTCCACCTTTTCTTTTTTCAATTTCAAAAGGATTCCCCAACATATTCTTGTTTTTCCATGTACACACAATTGGCCTTCTAAAACATGAGGATTTAAGGATATAAGAAAGACCTTTAAGAGAACCATGTTTATTCAGCCTTTGCAATTGATACTGCAGAATAGAAGAATCAAGATATGTACGAACTGTCTTTCGGTAGGTTCCATTGATAAGTAGTAAAGGCACAGCAGCTGCTCGTCGTGCAACTGCAAAGGCCATTGCTAAGGCAGGATCCTCTGACAAAGGCAACCTAAAACCATAAGTTATGTAAGTAGAAAACTAGGAAGAATGCACAGTTTTAAAGGAACATGATAAATCAATCACATAGCATTGTATTCTAATTAATCACCAACCAAATGCCTAGTTATAGGTTGGCTAAGGAAAGAGTAGAATTAAAAATTCATGACTGCGTACACGTGAGGACTGAACATTGGTTTCTGAGAAGGAACCATCAATGAGGAAAACCCATCCATTATAGCCTTCATATCCACAGGAAGCTGTTTAATGTGCCTAACTTTCTGCAAAAATTATTATAAGGGCAACATCAGTATTCCACTGTCACAATCCTTTTCAAATGGTCGAACACACATCCTACCTCCTGCGTCATGAAAAACAACTGAAAGGATATCTTCTCATAATAATGAAAGGCACCATCAGCAACTGAAGGTGACACAATATGTCTCATAGATCCCCACAGTGTTGCACCTAGATGTGCAAGAAAAGAATCACGCGCAACTGTGTAATTTTGGAACTCCTGCACGGGCAAATCCATGAATGAAGCCAATACTGAGGTCCAAGTCTAACCAGAATTTTAAAACTACAAAAGAAATAGTGGGCCTACATATCATTATAGTAATCTACTAAATTAACAAAAATCAACTGGCAGACCTCATATGTGTCACTGAATAGATTCCAGCTCTCCATCCGTTTCAAAGCCTCTATGGCCTTTTTCTTATGGCTTTCATCATATTCTTCACCTTCAAATGACTGAAGCTCATTTCTCAAATCCCGCATCCTCTCATCGAGTTCTGAAATTATCATACGTTACAAGATGGATGAGAGACTACAATAACATCATGTCGATTTTAAGCCTAGTTAACCTACTGAAATACCGAGCAGTGAAACCTACAAGGTTTGATAGTTAGGGGAAAAAAAGAGAACTGTGTATGAAAATATAAGCTTCACCAGAACATCTCACTAGCAGGAAAGTTTAGATATTTCAAATGATTACCATACTGGTGTCACACATCATGTTAGATATTTCTTGAACATCTGTGATATACTCCTAAGCTCTATACTATAATTTTAACTATTGTTGAATTATTATACTAATATAAGTAGGATAGTGTATACAGTGGTTAATGAATCTCGTAAAACATCGATGACTATTAGAAATGCTTATTTTTTTTTGAACGGCCAAAAGTATCATATATTAGATATTAAATAAGGATAGTACCAGAGGTACTTCAGAGATACAAAAAGAAAGCCATAGGCTGAGGATATAAAGAACAACTACACTAGCTTCCCTAATTAGAAATGCTTATAATTTAAACACGAGCTCATTATGTAGAAATCATTATTATACTATTATTTTGACTTTTTGTTTATGTCTTAAATATACCTTTAAGATTTATGTGTTTATATTAGTTTAAAGAATATTAACCACATATTATTTCCAAGCCGTGTTGTGCCCTATAACATTCAAAGTTTGTTGCATCCTAGTGTCAGTTCATATCCTGTGTTCTATTTTGTCATTTGCTAGTCCATACGTCCAAAAAGCAAGATTTTATGAGAAATTTAAGGAAACAATTTTTTTACTGAAATGAAAAAGGGAATTAGTCAAATTTAAAGTTCAATTTGGAAAAATAAAGCCTAAAAGATACAAAATGAGATTACCTTCACAAAGAGCAAGCTTGACTTTCCTTCCTTTGCAATGTTTAAAAGCAAAAAGCTCATATATATCAATCTCAGCTAAAAGAATATCAATGGCCTGATGTTCTTTCTGCAACATTGAAAGTAACAATTGATGCACTTTGAGATTCCAATAGAAAAATGAGAGGAAGGAGGGGCATTTCTTAAACATGTTGGATGCCTAAATTCCTCTCAACATCCTAATTAACATTCCAATAATATCAAAGTCTAACAACACTACATAAAAAATCCTGTCACCTTGAGATAAAACTAGCAAAGAAATGTTCCTTAATTCTATCACAACTTGTTTGTCATCCTCAATCATTTCAGTTGAAAAACAAAATTTACCTTTTTTTTCTTTTGTTTTCGGTATTGACAGTGTCGGAGGTAGGATTATAACATGCATTGACAATTTGCTACAAGACTTTGAAACCTTTTTCTTAGAAGAATCAAATGCAATATGGAATATGCAATCTATAGCTAGAGCCAACATATGACACATACATCACCAAATACAGCAAATTTCTCCTGAATAGCATCTTGCAATCGGTCTTCAGCTTCTTCTTCTGAAATTTCTGCAATCAGCAAAGAAAAAGGATCAAAATAGCCAGAAATATAACATGGCATCAATAGTTAAGCTATGCACAATGAACTGAATAAGATTAAAGTTTCAACTTTACAAGACAATGTACTATATCAAAGAGCTTGCCTACATTTTTCCTTTTCTTCATCACTATTCGGAAAAAACCCAAGGCTATAAAGCTTAGGTACCCCTCATCTTATAAGCTGGTTTTAAAAGGTTGAGTTAGGCCCCAAATCTAATCTTAAGATGGTTTTACAGCCTTAATTAAACAACCTACCATATTATCCACACATCAAGCCCAATAGTGTTAGGTGTGAGGGGGTGTATCGGGAAAAAACATTAAGCTTTATAGGGATGAGTGTGAAACCATCTATATATCTATCTAATATATTTTTTTACCTTCCCAGAGTATACGCCCCACCTAGAAGGTAAGACTAATATCTCAGAATATGGTTAGGCGCTAAACCAGACCCACTTTCAACAGTTTTTTTTTTACATACACATGAATCTTGGGATTGAATCCTATACCACTTGCTCAAGGGATTTGAACCTTTCTACTTGGACCAACATATCTTGCTATTCTTCACAATTATATTCAGAAATAGAATGCTGTTCTCAAATGCAGAATTTGATGCTAATCGATTGTTTGAAGAAGCTATTTTCTTGACCTGGACTTGGCTTAGACATTTTGAGAAAGACTTCACAACCCATCTAAATCAATGGTCAAGCAATATTAGACAGGGTTTTGTTTATGAAGTGGGTGATACAAATAGAAGAAACTAGATGTTCTCCTCATATCTAGAATACCATTCATTTCTGGCGTCTAGATATAAGGATTGTATATCCCTTTTGTATTAGTACCTCTGGTACTGCTTCATTTATATATATATATATATATATATATATAATACATTTATTTTGCTGATAAAAAAAATAATATTAAAGGGTCTTGTTGGCAAGTGTTTTAAGGGTACTGATTAAGGAATCAATAAATATATTTTTTTAATTGGAAATAGTGGTGGGAATACATTGGAAATTATGGTGGGGTGTGTTGGTAACACTTATCAAAAAACTTTCCACTTTTGATTCCTTAACCAAAAGGCACTTGTTACCAGTCTCCTATATTAAACATAAGTCTTTCAAAAAAAGATAAAGTAGACTTGTGCCTCGTGTAGAATCTATCTATTTAGCTAAAACATAAGAAACTTAGTGCATATTATTTACATGCACCAGCTTGAGAGGGTATGTTAAAAAAGTAACCCTGTGTAGTAAATAGTAACTACAAGTTTCTGACAGCTGCATATTCGTACTGCACATTGTATGATGCAGTACAGCCTTTATCCTTTACAGATAAGAGAGATGATTTAAAATGCCACTCCAAATCACTCACATTCACAGAAAGGGTTTTCCCCAAAGGTCCTTTCTGGAATTTTAATCAATTGGAATCCAGTAAGTCATATACTTAAGATGGTACTTGTAGCAGCTTGAGGTAAAGTGATGGGCACTGGACAAGTAACTTCCAATTTTAGTAACAGTTTATAACTTGTTTAGAGTGAAGCCTTATAAAATATGTAATTTTATAATTCCAGGAGAAATATTGTCATCGCCAGTGTTCATTTTTGAATGAGTGATGTTGTGTTTTTATTTTTAACAAGTGCTGCATCTTTTATTTCTGAATCTTTTGGATTATACATATATGAGACTGCAATATTTGTATATATATTCTTATACATTTTCTTTTATATATGAGTAGTTAGCTGCAATCCTTGGGGCTTTAACTGTGAGTATGACTAGTATGATTTACAGCTGGATACATTACATGCACACAATCTAACACATCGTTACTACCTGAAGCTGAACCAATTGTTTTTTCCACACTTGGTAAACTTGCTTCTGTACGCACACCTTCTCCTCCAACAGCAGGTCCCCATGAAAAGGGGCCTGCACTTAAATCAATAAATGCCCATCTGGTACAAAAGACTAACGAATGTAAACAGAAAGAGATGTGTATGCCTGAAAATTTAGCATTGTGTGAAGCAAGAGAAATTGAACCTGTCCTTTCCTATCCATGTGTCCGTGAGACATTCTGCTTGAAAACCACTGTAGTCTCCAGATTTTAATACTTTTTCCAGATGGAGCTTCAGATCTTGATCCTTCCCTTTTAGTAACTAAACATAAACAGGGAAGTTATCATGTTTAAGGAAAAAATGTAGGGAATTTTTTTGTAATTAAACCTACTTTCTTTTATGTGGAGAGCGGAGATTTATCTGATGAGTATATACCTGTAAAGCTTTGACCTCAATGATCTCAGCTGTGTCTCTCCCTTGATACAACCTCCCAAAATTATCTAGTGCATCAAGCCAAATATTATACCACTCTATCTGCATTTTGTAGTTGTAGCAAAACAGCAAACATTTCATAAAAATGTACACTGCCTACACCATAAAATCCAGAAAAGAAACCAGACCCAAAATGTAAATGAGCACTGAGCAGGACAACTACGATGGAAATGCTGCTAGCTAGTTTCTCTTTGGCTTCTAGCAAGACTTATACAAAATGAAAAAAAAAAAAGAAACAGACAATTGTTAAACATGCCTCCCATAATTATTAAATATACCTCCTTTTCTTATTTTTTTATTATTAAAATTACTTTTACAGTATAAAGTATTTTTGAAAGGAAATTGGATACAATGCAAGTATATATGGCAATTTGGAGGCTTTTAGATTGCAGGTGAAATGGATATTAAAAGCTGAGAAGTAGAAAAATCAAGACTTTGTTTAATGATTGGTGGGTGGGGCATCATGTGCTGGGTGGGATTATTTACCTGACCTTGTTTCATAAAAAAAATGAAACGGACATTAAAAGATGAGAAGTAGAAAAATCATGACTTTGTTTCATGATTGGTGGGCGGGGCATCATGTGCTGGGTGGGATTATGTATCTGACCTTGTTTTAGACAATCTTAGCAGGGGTGGATTCCTGTAAGGAACTAAAGGAAAAGGGTTGTACATTCTCTCTTGTTGCACTGTCCTAACTTTCGGAAACTTAACTCCGCATAATTTGGCGGTGTCAGTTGTGGGATCCTATCATCCATAAGTGTGAGAGGAAATTAGCAAAATGAAAACAGAGATACATATCTTTTGGGGGGAGAGTTACTTTTATACAGTCAATCTTAACTTCTATTTCCATTTATTTCTTCTCATTTTTCAAGATTCCTAGAAGGCTGGTGGACAGGCTGGAGTGCATACAGCGCAGATTTCTTTGGGGTGGTGGACCTGACCAAAACAAGATTGCTTGGATCAAATGGGAGACAATCTGTCTCCCAAAAGAAAAAGGGGGTCTGGGAATCAAGGACATCAACAGCTTCAACCTTGCACTACTTGGCAAATGAAAATGGAGTCTATTCCAACATCATCAAGAATTATGGGCTAGGTATTGGTGTCAAAGTATGGTGGATGGAGGAGCCTAGATGAAGCATCATGAGATACTAATGATTCCATATGGTGGAGAGATCTAAAAATGGCTCTTCACCATCCGCAACAAGAAAATGCTTTTCATAATGAAATGGTGTGGAGGGTGGGGTGTGGTGATAGAATTAAGTTATGGGAGGATAGGTGGATTGATGGTGAGGCAACATTGTTAGCAAAATACCCTAGGCTATACCTCAATTCCTGCCAACAGAATTAGCTCATTCAGCAGATGGGAGCTCATAAAGATACAGGATGGGAGTGGGACTTCAAATGGAGGAGGCACTAGTTTGACAGTGAGATTACTATGGCTGCTAGCTTCCCAAGTGGCCAATATTCAGCAAAAAGTGCCTATGATGTGTTGAGGGGAGACTTAATAGAGGGGAATGATGCTGAAGTTTTCGAAGAACTATGGAAGCTAAGAATTCCAACCAAAGTTTCAGTTTTTGCATGGAGATTACTTAGAGATAGACTGCCAACTAAATCAAACTTGCGAAGGCGATAGGTGGAAATTAATGACTCAAGATGCCCATTTTGTAGGAGCATAGAGGAGGATGAAGCACACTTATTCCTTCACTGCAGCAAAATTCTCCCTATATGGTGGGAATCTATGTCTTGGGTGAACATTCTTGGTGCCTTTCCACAGAACCCAAGGCAACATTTCTCACAACATGTGTCTGCTGTGGCTGAGGGAATTCGTGTTAATAGATGGAGGTGTTGATGGTTGGCCTTTACATGGTCTGTATGGCAGCTGAGGAACAAGATCATTTTCTCTAATGAGACTTTCAATGGCAATAAATTGATGGAGGATGCCACATTCTTACTTTGGACATGGCTTAGAAATTTTGAGAAAGATTTTGTTTTCTTTTTTTTTTATCGGCAAAGTTAATATTGTATTTATATAAAATGAAGTACCAGAGGTACTGATATACACATATAAGTATACCTTACTGCTGGTTCCACAATCAGACAAACCTAGTCTAAAGGAGAACCAAAGTAAGGATCTAATTGAAATTTACATGTGTTGCACTGCAAACTGTTCTAGCCTCTACTGATACAAAAAACCTTGACTAATACTACTTGACCATTGGTTAAAGTGGATTGTGAAATCTTTTTCAAAACCCCTTAGCCAAGTCCAAATGAGGAAGATTTTGTAATTCATTATAATCACTGGTCATCTAATCTTAGAGCTGCTTTTGTTTATTAGCCGAGAGTAGAAGCCATAGGTTACTGGTAGCTATATCACACTGTTACTACCCAGCTTTTAGTTCCCATCGAGACTGTTGTTAGTCTGATTTATGGAACCAATTGACTGGATCTCTATGTAATCATTGTACCTCTGGTACTTGGATATATATATATATATATATATTTATCTTTGCTGACCAAAAAAAAAAAAAACTCCGCATAATTTGAGCTGAATTTCAGATCATCTTAATAAAATATTTTCCTTATCAAAAAGTATTAATTTTTATCAAGAATCCATTCTCATGTTTTTGAAACCTATTTCTATTTTCTATCTTAATAGTTTTTGTTCCATTTAAGAGTGAGATCTGAGAAAGGTGCGATGGTAAAGGGGAGGGGAAATGAGATGGGAGTATTTAACTAAATTTAATAAGGAAATCAATTAAAGGAGGTATATTTAACAATTGCCAAAGAAATATATCATTAGAGAGAACAAAGGGACTATGGTTCTGTGATATTAAAATATAAATTGGTGGACACTAATAGCCAATTTCGCATACACTAGAGATCAATAAAGTAGGACTTTAAGAGGATTAATAGCTAGTTTTGTAGGTAAATGAAGTGCAAAATAAGTAGAAGTAGAAACTAATGCTAAAGGTGTACCAAATGGATTTGGTACAAATTGATGGATGATGCAATATTCTTACTTTGGACATGGCTCAGAAATATGGAGAAAGATTTTGTAATCCATTTTAATCAATGGACGAGTAACCTTAGTGAAGGCTTTGTAATGAGGAGAGGGCAGTAGATATAGTATCTCAGTAGCCTATAGACTAATATGTAACTAGCTTTTGGTTCTTATCTAGACTGTTTCAAGTCTGATTTGGAACCAATTGACTGGACATTTCCTAATTTGTATTTTAGTACCTCTGGTACTTTCATATATATATATATATATATATATATATATATATATATATATATATATCTTATCTTTGCTGGAAAAAAAAGCTCATCTAATCATGTTAGAGATTTCAAGAGCACATAAACAAAATAAACATTAATGAACATCTAAGCATTCACCATACAAGGAAATGAAATACTTACAATATCAGTGTCCTCGGTTCTTGTCCATGAAAATTTCATCATTGGATGCTTTAAATACAACGGTCGTTGAATCTTAGTAAGAGCTGTAGAAAAATATTAAGTACTTTATGAGGGGTGCTGAGTAAAAGAAAGAAGAAATGAAGAGGAACTTCAAACATCAACTGTGGAAGTAGATCAGAAGTAATAAAAATTTGAAAAAGCATTGCTGTTATGGAAGAGGCATTTGTGGTGTTAATTTTCAAGATAGATGATGGAAAATCAGTTGGTTTTCTACACTGTCAAGATATTGTATAGTTGAACTTGTATATTTCTACCATACCGAGAATATTTTCAGGAATGCCTTCTGGCTGAAGAAGCTTCATTTGCAAACTCTTATTCTGCATGATATGGCAGCTGTTAGTTTTGGCACTGAAGTCATTGATAGAGCAGAGAGAAATATTTAGCAATTAGTTTTTGCAAGCAATTATTCCATAAACTCAGCAGAAGAATGCCCAGCATAGTATGATACATTTTACCAATGAAACAACCAAATCACAATAATAGTGTACTTTTTAAAGATAAATGACAGTTTTCTGTACCTCCTTTAGCAAGTTTATTTCGGGCTCAGATAAACCTCTCCTGAAATATTTTGCAAATAAATAAGAGAAGCACGACACAGTTACAAAAGCATGGCCAAAACAGATCATTTTGATAGATACCCATCAGTTAAGATAGCAAATTATTTTTTTTTTTGGAAGGCATAATGTATAATATATTATTGAGATAAACATAACAGTACAAGTGGTACTGAATGATAAGATAATACAAAGCACCTCTGGTGCTGCCTCCCAAAAATAAAACCCAAACTAACCCATCAATAAAGCCATATCCACATAGATTAACCAAAGTAATCCTTTATATTAGATGACCAGTGATTAAAGCTAGTGTTGAAGCCTTTTTCCCTAGCTTTTAGCCAAGACCAAGCTAAAAACATAGCCTCTTCCATGACTTTTGAGGAATCAAATTGTTTTCCTTGAAAGATGAGGGTATTCCTATGTTGCCAGATAGTACTAGTTAGAGCCACCCACCACCCACACCATCTGCTATGATTTATATTAGCTCCAAATCCTTCACAAAATTGTGCTAAATGAGTTGCTGGGATAATTGGGAGAGGTCCTACAGCCTGTACCCATGTCATGGATTCCCACCACAGGGGCAGTGTCCTTTGGCAATTAAAAAATAGGTGACCCACTTCCTCTTGCACTTGACCACAGATAGCAAATTATTTTGATTGTCATTTGCAATAGATTTGGGGCATTTGGGCAATGGGAGATGCAGACAATAAAAGTTCTGCAAGTTAGGCCTTGTATTTAGGGCAGCATTGCAGAAATCCCTTATTCTTTCTAATAAGATATCAGGTTTCTATCATATATTTTATAATTTATAATAATATATATATATAATATAAAACAAATATGATTCAAAGTATGTATAAAATTGTCTCAGATAAGGAAGAAAAAGCAAAACTATTTCTGGCACAATTAAAATTATAAAATATTCATACTTATTATGATATCCCAAACATTTTTATATAATTATTAATGGACTTTCGCTTTCATTTTAACAAGAGAATAGTAAGCTGGAGGATCAGTAATCCTCATAAAAAGAGAACAAAACAACAAATAAAACTATTTCCTATATTTGTTTGCATTGTATAAACAGACACATGTTGCTTCACACAGTGGAGATTCTTTCTATGGATAAAAGAAGAAAATTTATTGAATGAGAAATAAAAAATCAAGTAAGCCAAGATCACAGGTTCAAACACACCCCTGTAAGTCTGAGTATCTGACTCCAACAAAAGAAACTGGGTCTGAATGAAGAACATAGTGAATAGACCCTCCATTTCAAACAAAAAATAAAAGATCCAAAGAATTAAGAAAAACAAGCAAACCAACATCACAGGTTCAAATACATAAACACCATTTGTTTACACGTGACATTTGGGACAAAATAAGAAAAGTTGTTTTGAATGAATGTGTGAAATGAAGAAATGGTTTTGGCATAATTTGCTATAATAAAGTCCCAATCAAACTCAATTATTTCAATGAAAAGTAACCGGACAGATGTGAGACTAGCAATGCTCTATGATAGGAAATGTGTATACTGATATCATCAATGTAGAAGGTTGACAACTCAACATTCTTTGCAGTGAGATGTTACATAGATTCCAGTGAATCATACATATTCATTGATCACAAGAATGGTGTTTCCCCTAGTTCTTGACCTAGTGAATAGTGATTTCAATGAAAATTGTAGGCATTGCATTTTTTCTACCATCTTGATGTGTAGGCATTGCATTTTTTCTACCATCTTGATGTGCATTTTCGCAATGGACATGCTGTGAAGACCCTACTTGTTAGTCATCAAGGAACTCAACTTAGCTGAATGATCAATGAATTGAGCCATATGCTCCTTCAACATTGAGTTATGTGGCCTTGCCAATTAATCCTGAATGTGCAGCAATATTTCCTAATTTTTGAGAGAGGACTCAACAGCATCTACACAAGCATTGATGGCACCATACATTTGTAATGCCATTCTAGTTTGCATGCACTAACCATATTCTCCCAAAGCCTTTGAACAAAAGCACAAAATTGATTTTAACAAAAATATGTATAGTTTGCATTATATGAAATTGAGTATAGAAAATATAGGAAACATAAGAGCAAAAGCTCCCTATCTAAGCAATGGCATCCTATACCCCAAGCAATAACTGCAAACTATAATCCAAAAATGTGAATTCCTTTATGAGAAACATTCCCTTTAATCAGATCAAATTTGTTTTCTCTCTCCATAACTGATTTCCCTCCCTCATACAGTAAAGAGACAACTACTTTGGGACTTGAATTTAGGTCTACAAGAATATACTCAAACTCATCAGTTTGAACTGTGTACATATCCATGATTCCATAAGAGGTGACATTCTTGGATTTTATAATAAATGACAACATTTTACAAATACTTACCGATATCCATATTTAGGTTTCTTCTCATCACGCTTGGGATTTAATATAAAAATATTATATGCATTTTCAAGTTGAAGGTATTCAACCAGGCTAGACAAAAGACCGTCTAACATGTCCACATCTACTTGCCAACCACCACTGTTATTGTCCCTGCAAAGAAGAATTTGGGAGAATAAGAGAAAGCAAGAAATTCAAAACAGAAAGCAAAAGAAGCCACTTTATGTTCCTAAGGTAGGATTAGGTTCGACTTCTTTGGAGCTTCGAAGCTACTTTGAAGCTGAAGTTAGAAGTCTATCTAATCTAATGTATCCCAGTGCTTTGCTCCTCGCTATGCGAAGGTATGGGATCATTGTACGCTGTCTTACCTTTTCGTATGCAAAAAGGCTGTTTTGGATTTAAACTCATGACCAACCAACCACCAAGGTGCAACTTTACCGTTGAACCCTTCAAGTTAAAAGTAAGAGCCTTAATTTTAAAGTTATTTGGTAATTATATTCTTCTTTAAGCTTGAAAGTTACTTTCAAGTTAAAATTTCTTAGGTAGTGTGTTCTTAGATCTTGAGATTTGAAATAAAGAAGAAAAAGGAGGAATAGATGGGTTTTGCTCTTGAAACTAGCTTTTTAAAAGGATATTTTTTCAAAGTGTTCTTTTTTTTTTTGAAGGGCCACAAAATATTATATATATATAATTTCAAAGAAACATAGCAGCACCAGAGGTACTGCTGGTGGTTGATACATCTGAGAACATAGGAAAATAAAAAGCCCAAAAAACAAAACTGAGAAACTCAGATACACCTTTCCCATACATAACAGAAGAAATTCAGTTAGCCAAAGTATCGCACTATATTGGACGACCAGTAGTTAAAGGAGTCACTAAAGTGCCTGTCTCTGGTTTTTAGCCAAGACCACAACAGGAATAGGGAATCTTCCATCACTTTTGGAGGATCGAAACTCTTGCCTTGGAAGACCAAAGAATTCCTATGCTGCCATATTGTGGAAGTTAAAGCAATCCACCAACAACGCCGGCGAGTTTGGTTAATGGCAGTTCCAAAACCATCACAGAATTGAATGAAATGATCTGCTGGGGATGCTGCTAAGGGACCAGCCATCTTAATCCAACTCATATATTCCCACCATAATACAGTAGTGACTTTACAATGAAAAAACAGGTGACCAGCCTCCTCTTGATGAGATCTACATAAAGGGCATGTTTGATCTGGAATGGATACATTTCTTTTTAAAAGATTGTATCTAGTGGGTAACCTGTTTTTTAAAATTCTCCAAGCGAAAACTGCAGCTCTTGGGGGGATGTTAAGTCTCCAAAACAAGTTGTAGATATTTGGTTGAGGAATATCTCTGTTAACAGAGATTAGCAGTCTGTAGGCTGACTTAGAAGAGTAGATGCCCGAAGGATCTGCTGACCAACGCAAGGAATCCTTCACATGAGGTTGGATCTGGACATTACTGATCAGCTCCATGAATGTCACAGCTTCTGCATGTTCATGATCAAAGAGGTTTCTTCTCCATTTTAAATCCCAGCGCCATGTACCATGGGATAAGCTACCCATATCGCAAATCTTACTATTCTGCTGTCTGCTGATGAGGAACATCTGATTAAACTGCTGATCCAGGTTAGAACCAGTCCCCAACCATTTGTCCTTCCAGAAATTAATTAAACTCCCGTCCCCTACCTTCCACTCCATGTGCTGGATAATAGGGCTAAATTCAGGCTGCTTAACTAGCTTTCTGAGGTCCTTCCACCATTGAGAATGCCAAGGCCTGTCTCTGCCATTAATTAGATCTGTCCAGCCCCCGTATTTGGATGATAAAGTTCGAACCCAAAGCTGATCTTGGTTAGAAGATAAATCCCAAATCCATCTTCCCAACAAGGCTGCATTGAATCTATTAATATCCTTGATCCCAAGGCCTCCAAACTCCTTGGGGAGGCATATATTGTTCCAATTTACCCACGCTATTTTCTTATGTTCAGAATCCCCCCCCCCCCCCATAGAAAGTTCCTTTGCAAGGAAATCACTCTTCGGGCCACCTTATGGGGAATTTTGAAAAAAGACAAGAGATATATAGGAAGAGCAGTGAGGACAGAATTAATCAAAGAGACCTTCCCAGCCATAGATAAAAATCTCTGATTCCACTTGGACAGCTTTGATTCAAATTTTTTGATGAGAGGTTCCCACACCATCCAGCTAGAATGCTTAGCCCCTAAAGGAATCCCCAGGTACAGAAAAGGGGTCTCCATGGTTCTGCAATTAAGGAACCGAGCTGCCTCTTGAACCCAATTGGAGTGAGCCCCGAAAATTCCAACACTGCTTTTGGAGAAGTTAATCTTCAGCCCTGATGCCAATTCAAATCCTCTAAGCATTGTCTTCATAGCAATTACGTTGTCCCAAGTAGCTTCTCCCACAAAAATGGTATCATCCGCATATTGCAGAATATTTATTGGGACCTTCTGCTTCCCTACCAGGTAGCTGCTGTAAAGGCCTTTGTTCAGAGCTGTCCTCATCATACCATTCAAACCCTCAGCCACAATGTTAAAGAGTAACGGGGCTAAAGGGTCCCCTTGCCTCAAGCCCCTTGTTGGAGCAAATTCTTTTGAGGGACTGCCATTTATAAGAATGGAAATAGTAGCTGATTGGTTGCAAGCCTTAATCCATCTCCTCCATTTGAGGCAGAATCCCATTCGCTCCATCATATAGTCCAAATTCTTAATTAAAAAAAAGCTGCATTTTTAAATTTTGTTTTTCTTAAAATTATGTTTATCCTAGTTTCTCCTTTTAAAGAGAAAAGAAGCTCAAAGTAAATTAGGCCAACCCCTGCCTAACCATGTAGAGTGGAAAAACAGAACAATTAGAATGAAAACCCCTTTACAAGCTTTAAAGACTATCCACTTGATCAAGGTATACCTATAACTAAAAAACTATTAGGGTATATATGTAAATAACCAGTTATTCAACTGGAATCAATTAGTTAGTTATTGATGGAACATGTAACAAGTTATGAAGATAAAGAGGAAAACTAGGATTAGTAGGGGACTTAAAGAAGAAGACCAGAACCAAGAATTTTTAAACCATCACTATTACCAATATAAATCTTATCTGGTCCATCAAAGTGACCAAGCTGATGAATATTTTGTGGTTCTCCAGTCACATGGAATGAAGCTCCCGAGTCTGGGATCCAGGTTGAATTAGCATTGTCCTGAGCAAACGAGTTAGCTAGCATATTGCACTAGGAGTAGCTTGAGTAGAAGCAGGTTGATTCTGACTCTTGGTGTTTGCTGGATTAACCCAAGTATTAGGCTTCGAGTTAGCCTGACTGTGAGCTACTATACTGCACAGGTTGCAGTGTAGCAGGATCATACAACACCAGAGATTCATGAGGCTGATAGGTGGTGTCAGATCTGTAATAACAGATATTAGAAGTATGGCCATATTTGAGACAGATCTATGACTGAAAATTAGCAAACCGGCCACCATGACCTCGACCAGAACCACCACCATGGTGGCCGCCATCGTGATCAGAGTAGCTACTATGACCAGCAATTCCACACATGTAAGCACTATGATCATGCGAATTTGAAGAATTAGGGTTCGCACATGATTGAGTGCAATTCACTGAGGGAGAGAACGATCTCTTGCTAAATCGATTGGATCACGACTCATGTGCGAGTAACAACACTTTGACCTCCGTGACTGGAGGAGTCTCGAACTTGCTTTCAATAACAGAGAATACAATAGCATAGTCTTGTGGCAGTCCTTCCCAAATCGAATCAACATATTCTTCATGCTGAATTGGACTTCCAGCACTGGCGAGCTCATCAGCGATGTTCTTGATCTGGCTCAAGAACTTGCACATGGTTTTGCCTTCTAGAGAAGTGGTGTGCAAGTCTGTTTGAAGTTGACAAGCACAAGCTTTCATTTGAGTGAAGAAATGTTTATGAATCTTATCCCACACCTGATACGAGTGGATCGATCCAAGGACATGAGATAAGATCGACTCAAAAGCATCGATTGAAGCCAGGTAGGTAGCATCTAATCTTGAACTTCCCACGCCTCATAAGCTAGATTTACATTTCCGACGTCATGATCTTTCACCGGAGAGAAAACGAGGAGGAATCGAAGGGTTCACAACAAATTATTGAAGCTTGTGAGACTTAATCACTGGCTCGATTTGCTGTTTCCAGTGAAGGTGGTTCGAATCATCAAGCTTTTCAGCAATGAAGTTTGGAAAGGATTGGGGTGCGAAAGGGAGGGAATTGGAATTGGCCATGGATGAAGAAACCTAGGGCTCACAATACCATAATAGAGTTTCTGAGAGTGAGAAAAATTGAGAGAGAATTTAGAGAGATAAGAATGGAGTCTAATGTTTATTCATTGCTCAAATGAGAAAGGGTTACAGATTGAGTTTATATAGGCTCTCAGTACAGCTGTAACTAACTGTTAACAGTTAGTACCTACACTAAGCAATGTAACAGATTCACTAACTGATTCCAGTTGAATAACTGGTTATTTACATATATACCCTAATACTATCCAGTTTCATGTTTTGATCAACTAGCTCAGTTATTGGATTGCCTTCAGAGTACCAAGTTGTTTGATGCATAGTTACTAGTACCACAGGAGGCTTACATATGTGGTATGACCATATGAGAAAAGGAATGAAGCATCTCACTCAAAAGGATAGCATATCCTAAGTGTTGACTTCTTTCTTATGTTCTAATTTGCTAATTGAATTATCAAAAACTTATATTTAATCAAATTATGTGTGTAGCAAATTAACAGGTACTCACAAATCAGTCAACAACAACAACAACAACGCCTTATCCCACTAGGTGGGGTCGGCTACATGGATCAACTTTCGCCATAATGTTCTATCAAGTACCATACTTCTATCCAAACCATTAATCTGCATTATTTGTTAACTCATAGTGAATGAGGATAAGTTTATAGATTCAACAGTGAAATTAAAACTATCCATTGCCTAAATTATAGTGTCAAATCTTGCAAAAGTTTAACAATAAGAATATAACTAAACAATCCTTACGTTTATATATTTCAAATATAGATATAACATCAATTTTGATGCACATCAATGTGATAGGCTTACGATAGTAAAATGGGTATATGTGAAGAAGGGGGGGGGGGGGGGGGGGGGGCGGTTAATGAATAGAGGAAACTAATTGAAGAATGTAAATAGACTACCTATAAATAGAAATAACAGGGGAATCAGTTAGGAGTTTGGACACAATCAATAGTTAGTTAGGAGAGGAGGGTGCTCTTGAAGTCACCCTAGGGATACACTTGTACTCATGTGGTCTCATTAACCTCATTCTACTGAATAAGAGTTCTTGGATTACTTTCTTGACCTGATTCTTCATTCTGTTCTGTTTCCATTTCCTTGATACCATTTGAGTTCATCACAATGAAATACTAAATAGTTAAAGATTGATGTAAAATTTTATACATATAATTTATATGATAGGGACTTTCTATTCAACAATGGGTGGGTTTTATAAAATAGTTATTAAGTAAAATTTCATTGAATGTCTAAGAAAGGTTTTGACTTACACGAATAGTAACTGATCCTCCTTAATATAATAGTAAATATAAAGAAAGCATTTAAAAATTTAATAATAAAATAAAAAGACAAAAAAAAGGGCAAAGCAATTTTCAATTAAGAATTGATTTTGAATTAAAGGGGCATAATTATTTTATTGATAAGATGTAAATATAAACAAATTATAATGGGGAAAAAGAATTTGAGCAAATTAGTTAATGGGTATGCACTTTAATAAGCAGTGTGTGTATAGTATTTTAGCTGTGCATTGCACAGGGTAAATGTTAATCTTTATATGATTAAAATTTATATTAAATAAATATCTTTAATATATAAATTTTATTATAATTAAAATTCATAATAAAAATAAATATTTTGAATTTATGATAAATAATTTAAATTGTGATATAAGATTATTTTTAACTATTGAAATTGAACTAAAGATAATAGATGGTAGATTGAAAGGAATGGATGTAGAGAAGATATAGAGAGAATCAGGACTTGTAGTATTGAAGGAAGAAGAAAATACAAAGCCACTGAAATCTCTTACAAGAGCAGTATTTATACCGCTGAGATTCAGTTATAACTGTCAACTGATTAAGGATTCTGTTTGCAAATGCAAAATTGGACTGATGCTACATCTGGAAGCTCAGAAATAGCAGTATTCAGTTATAACTTGTAGTATCTGGAAGCTCAGAAATAGAATTCTGTTTGCAAATGCAAAATTTGATGCTAATCGGCTTTTTGAAGATGCTATTTTTATAGTCTGGACTGGGCTTAGACATTTTGAGAAGGATTTCACAATCCACTTTAATCAGTGGTCAAGCAATATTAGACAAGGTTTTTTGCTTTTGCAGAGGGTAGTACACACAGAACAGCAATAGATGTACACCACACAAGTAGATCCTATTTGACTACTTCTGCACTACATATAATACTCAATACTCTTTGTAATTAGTACCTCTGCTACTCTATTTCATATCAATACAATTAACTTTGCTGATCAAAAAAAAAATTCAGCAAATGGGCAGTTTCATAGATGAAGGATGGGAATGGGACTTCAAATGGAGACGCGAACTCTTTGATGGCGAGATGGATACGGTTAAGGTTCTTAGAAGATTTAGAAGGCACCAGCATTCACCCGGATTGAGAAGATAAGTGGATTTGGAAGGAAGATGCATCGGGTGTATACACAACCGGGAATGGGTATAGGTTGCTCATGTCAGATCAAACTAATGAAAATCAGGATGGTGCTTTTACAGAGCTGTCAAAGGTCAAGGTTCCTAGTAAAGTCGCTTTCTTCACTTGGAGACTAATTAGGGACAGATTACCAACTAAAATCAACCTACGCAGGAGGAATGTGGATATACATGATCCCACATGCCCATTCTGCAAAAATAAAGAAGAGGATGCAGCACATCTCTTCTTTAGTTGCAGCAAAATCATCCCGCTTTGGTGGGAATCATCATCGTGGACAAACATCTCAGCACCACTTCCACAGAACCCGAGAATGCACTTCCTCCAGCATGTGGTTGGGAAAGAAAATGGTAACAACTTTCAAAAATGGAAATGCTGGTGGATTTCCTTGACTTGGAGTATTTGGCAGCATCGGAATAAGATTTTTTTTAGCTCAGCAAAAGTAGATAATTATATTATATGCAGAGTACCAGGGGTACTGAAAATACATATGTTGAAGGTATACACAGCTGGTCCCTAATACTTTCGTAAGGTTCATATTTAGGACCAGCTAGGCCCAATCCTAGGATTACACCAGACGTGCGTCTACTACAGAGAATCCTAGCAACTACCCTCCTTTCCTATTTACCCAAAGGTTTCTCTCAGCAGAGAGGACCACTAATTGTAGTGTAGTGTAAAATCTTTCTCCATGGCCTTCAGCCATGACCATAGTAGGAGAAGTGCATCATCCAGCATTGGAATAAGATTGTTTTTGAAGAGGAAAATTTTAATGATAGTAAGCTGTTGGAGCATGCTATTTTTTTTTTTTTATCAGCAAAGATAAATATATTAATAAAAGTACCAGAGGTACTGGGTTACACAGAAGCAAAAGCCATCAGTCTCCTGGTTCCCAAATCAGACTATATGCAGTCTCTATAGGAACCAGAGACTGGATAAGAATACATATTGTAGTTGCTACTAATAAATCTATCTATCTGGACTACCCTTCTACTGAATAAAAGCTGATGGTAAGTTTGACGACCAGTGATTGAAAGGGATCACAAAATTCTCCTCAAAAGTTCTCAGCCAGGTCCATAGGAGTAGAATGGCATCCTCCAGTATTTTGTTGCCATCAAAATTTTCCTGTGAGAAAATTATCTTATTCCTCTGCTGCCACACAGCCCATGTAAGGGCCAGCCACCAACACTTCCATCTATTTTGTCGGATTCCTTTAGCCATAACTGCAGCATGTTGGGAGAAGTGCTGCCTTGGGTACTGCGGACTGACCCCTAGAATGTTCACCCACGCCATAGATTCCCACTACAAAGGCAGGATTTTATGACGGTGGAGAAACAAATGTGCTGCGTCCTCCTCAACCCTCCTGCAGAATGGGCAAGATGTATTATTGATTGTCACGTTTCTCCTTGTCAAATTTGACTTAGTTGGCAACCTATCTCTAAATAGTCTCCATGTGAAAACAGCAACTTTGGGTGGGATTTTTAACTTCCATAGTTCTTCAACTTTGGAGGATGCTATATTTATCTACTTGGCTAAAAAATCTGGATAAAGGTTTTGACATGCCATTTCATCACTGGTGCAGCAACATGAAGGAGGCCTTTATGTGATTAGGGTGGGATAATTATATAAGTGGGGGTAACTGTGAGATAAGTATAATGTCAGAACTATGGTTTTTTAATTCATGTTGTAAACTATGTATTAGGACACCATAGTCCTACTCAAACTGGCCACTGTGTAACCCCTTCAGTACAACTTGTACTGTTTAATATATAATATAATACTATTTTTGCTGATTAAAAAAAATTAGTTTTTTGGCAATGCTTTCGTCACTAGGTAGCACATGCACTTCATCTCCATTTCAAGTAATAGAGGGAGTCAACAATTTTCCAGTATCAGAGCTACCTTTCATCTATTCCATTGCTCTCATTAGTGTGCCACATTTGGTTATCCATTTTGGGCATTGCAGCAAACCGGAATATGCCAGAATACCAAAATCTAGGACACACGGCATTGAATATAGTTCATAGGATTGGTGAGCAAATTAGGTAACTATTGTTCTGTAAACTATATGGTGGAAGCGAAATCTAAGAAATTTAGCACTGGAGGCAATCAATAAACAAGCGAGAAATTTTAACCCCTTCTCTACTGGTCTAAATTTTGCAGCATTCAAATGAAATGAGCAATCACTTGTTTTAGTTTCTATTTACTCTTTCTTTGATTATCAGTTCTTCTGTTAGGTGGTCTACCTCTTAGATATCCTACACACATGAACTCTAACTTGTGCATCTATTTATGCACTTTACCTATCATATAAGGAAAAGGAAAGAACACAGATGTTCAAAGAGAACTCATAATGGTTCAAATAATATGTAATCTAATTGAAGAAAAAATTTAATTTAATTTACCGGCTCCCAACTGGATCATCCTTGCGGCCAAACACATTTATGGCATGCTCAATTATGGAAGTAACCTTCTCTCCCATTTCAATAGCATGAACAGAAAAACTGCACAAGAATGTCCACTGTCAGAGAAACAAAGATAGTGCAACTTTTTCTCACAGAAAAGAAATTCCAAGAATAAACGAGGAAAAAGTTTATATTAGATTTGCATTGGAGTCACCACATCATATGCCTCCAATCAAGAGGGCTCAAAGAAAAACATATAGAAGTGTTATTAACAGGGGTTGGAAAATACTTCAGAGCCAATATTCAAATTATGTTTGTTTAAGTTGATTCAGAAGAATTTCTCATGCTCCTTCTATACACTTCTCTTCATTCTCCAAATATATTCTTTTATTAATAAAAATAAAATGCTAAATTAAGTGAAAGATAAAATCACAATCAAACTGATCAGATGAGAAGGTTTAGTTTTAAATTCATGTATCATGGCCACGAGACTATGAATGAAGCCATTGAAGGCCATGCTAGTTCTCTTCTGAGAAAGAAGCAAGTGTAAGCTTTGGGTTTCAAAATTCAGTTTAGCCAATTTTCACTTCCATCCTTACATTTGGCTCAAGGATTTATGATGAAAATACTCAAATTTGATGCCAAATCAGTCTGTGTTTCTCCACAAACACCTTTATCTGTCAAAGGTTGTGTTGAAACTTAAAACTGATATCCATTTCAGAAAAGAAAATGAAAGAGTTACTGGTGTTTTTTGGGGGAGTTAGGATAGAAAGTGTTACTTGTAATTTATGTGACTAACGACAGGAAGGTGGTGCCATCGCATTTTATCCATGTTGGTTTTGTAAAATGGAATTAGAACTTCTTCATGTCGAATCCGAGTGTGTTCAAAGACATGATCAATTTTTGTAAACCAACGCTCAATTTCTTCTGGAAGAAGCTTGAATTCTGAAAGACACGAAAAGCACTATAGAATCCACTATACCAATAAAACAAAATAACCATAGACAAGATAAGTTAGTTTTCAACTATGTACCATGGCTGCCCTTCCCTTCAAATCCTATAAATATAAAATTCATAGGAACTGGAAGGTGGACGGAATCAACTTCCTGAAGCTTTAGATAGTTAGCAATGTTACCTGAAATATAAAAAAATTATTTTAAGAAAACTATAGGTGCTATATTTTCAAAATAAACTGCACAAGCTTTAGCCAATCCTTGCCCTAAAATTTAGTTAGAGCCTATTTAGGGGTCAAATTATAAAGGGATATGTGAACAGGATAACAACATGATAGGATGAGAGCATAGTAAGTTTTAATCATGTCCAATGTTTGGTGAACACTAGTCGCTAGATAACATTGTCGTGTTATTCTGTCCTATGTTTGACACGGACCAAATATTTTTTTTTTTGGAAGGCAAACATAGATATATATTATTAATAATTAATAATATCAGATCAGTACCAGAAGTACTGATGAATTACACATAAGGACAAAACACTAAGAGTGTCGCCTCCCAACCAAAACAAGCCCCCCAAAAATCCACTACAAAGGATAAAATATCCATCCCAATACAGATATATAATAACCCAGCCCATATCTTAAATCAACTAAAATAAGCCACAAGATTAGAAGACCATTGGTTGAAAGAAATGCTGAAGTGTTTCTCTCTGGTCTTTAACCATGACCAGTTGAGGAATAAAGCATCCTCCATCACTTTAGATGGTAGAAAGTGATTACCCTCGAAAACCAACTGATTTCTATGCTTCCATATAGAGTTAGTCAGAGCTACCCACCATCCATATCGACAAGATTGATTTTGCCCTACAGCGAAGCCCTCACAGAATTGAATAAAGTGTGCTGCTGGAGATGATGCAATGGGGCCAACCATCTGATTCCAGCTCATAGATTCCCACCACAGCCCTAAGGTCATTTCACAATTGAAGAACAAGTGATCCACCTCCTCTTGAGCATTCCCACACAGAGGGCAAGAAGTGTCCTGCATCTGCACGTTTCTACGAAGGAGATTTCCTCTAGTGGGCAGCCTATCTAGGATAAGTCTCCAAGAGAAAATCGCAGTCCTTGGGGGTACATTCAGATTCCATACAATCTTCAAGATGTTGGCCTCCATAATTGGGGTGCTGGTCTTCAAAAGTCTGTAAGCAGACTTAGTAGAATAAATGCCACTGGGATCAGCTTTCCAAACTCGAATATCCTGCATATGAGGCTGGATTTGAATACCAGTAATTGCTTCCATGAATGTGACAGCTGTATGCTGCTCATAGTCAAATAAATTTCTTCTCCACTTCAAGTCCCAACACCACTTGCCTTGGGAAAAGATTCCCATGCTGGATATGGTATTGTTCTGCTGCTCATTAATCAGGAATAGCTGATTGAATTGCTGTTCAAGATTATAATCTTCCCCCAACCAATTATCTTTCCAGAATTTTATTTTTTCCCCTCTTCCCACCCTCCAAACCATCTGCTGCTGGATAATACTGAACTCAGGCTGTTGATATAACTTTCGGAGGTCCCTCCACCAATGAGACTGCCAAGATTTATCCCTCCCACTGCTAAGATCTGACCAACCACCATATTTAGACAATAAGATTCTAACCCACAGCTGATTATGATTAGAAGATAAAGCCCATATCCATCTACCCATCAGAGCTGTATTGAATTTAGAAATATCTTTGATTCCTAGACCCCCATCCTCCTTAGAGAGACACACTACTTCCCATTTTTATGCCCTTGAACACCCCCCCATAGGAAGTTCCTTTGCAAGGAGACAAGCTTGAGAGCTATTCTTCGAGGAAGCTTGAAAAAAGATAAGGTATAAATAGGGAGGGCAGTGAGAACAGAATTGATGAGAGTAACCTTTCCAGCCATGGATAAAATTTTCTGGTTCCATTTAGACAATTTATCTTCATATTTCCTGATCAGCGGTTCCCACACCAAGCTGCTGGTGGACTTTGCCCCAATGGGAATGCCCAGATAATAGAAAGGAATCTCCATATGCCTACAGTTCAAAAATTCTGCTGCCTCATGAATCCAGTTGACCTCAGCTCCAAAGATCCCGACTTGACTTTTTGCAAAGTTAATCTTCAATCCAGATGCCAATTCAAAACCCCTCAGCATAGACTTCAAAGCAATAACATTATCCCATGAAGCCTGCCCCACAAAAACTGTATCGTCGGCATATTGCAGAATATTAACCTGCTCATTTTGCTTCCCTACCTGAAAACTTGTGTACAGATTCTTCTCTATTGCAACCCTCATCATTCCAGTTAAGCCTTCAGCCACTATGTTGAAGAGCAAGGGGGCTAGGGGATCCCCTTGTCTCAAACCTCTAGTGGGAGCAAACTCCTTTGTGGGGCTGCCATTTATTAGGATTGATATAGTGGCAGATTGTAAACAGGCCTTGATCCATTTTCTCCATGTAGAATTGAACCCCATCCTATCCAACATATAATCCAGGAAAGACCATGAAACAGAATCATACGCTTTCTCGAAGTCTACCTTAAAAATCAAAGCTGGCTTCTTACATCTTTTAGCTTCCTCCACAACCTCATTAAGAATCAAGGTTCCATGAAGGATATGTCTATCCTTTATGAAAGCTGATTGTCTTTCATCAATAAGGCTAGGCACCACCAACCTCATTCTATTTGCCAATAGTTTGGCTATTATTTTATACATGCATCCTATAAGGGATATCGGTCTGTGGTCGTTGAAAGTCTGAGGTTGATTTGATTTTGGAATTAAGGCCAGAAAAGAGGCGTTACTGCCTTTAAGGAAGCTACCGTGCACATGGAATTCATCCACGAATCTCCTAAATTCTGGTTTTATCACCCCCCAAAACTCCTTGATAAAATTAAAGTTAAATCCATCCGGTCCAGGAGATTTATCTCCTCCACAGCTCCAAACAGCAGCTTGAAGTTCTTGATCTGAAAAAGAAGCAGTCAGCTCCTCTCTTTGGCTGTGAGTGATTCTATTGAAGTGAACCCCATCCAAAGTAGGTCTGCAAAAATTTTCCTCAGAGAATCTTCTAACAAAAAATTTGACAGCTTCATCCTTGACCAGTTTAGGTTGCTGGACCCAAACTCCTTCACTGAAAATTCCATGGATGGTATTATGATGTCTTCTGAAATTGACTGTCTTGTGGAAAAAGGCTGTGTTACTGTCTCCTTCCTTGAACCACTTAGCCCTGGATTTCTGCCTTAAGATGGATTCGTATGCATTTGAAGCCATCCACAGGTCATATTGAATAGATTTCTTAGACATAAGTTCAGCCTCAGTCAAGCTTCTATCACAAGCGATATTATCAATATCATTTAACTGCTATCTCAGCTGCTGTATTTTCTTAAATTTGACATCCCCATGCTCTCTGCTCCACTGCTTTAAGCTGGATTTTAAGTTCCTCAGCTTATTTTTAAGCACAAATCCCCCCCAACCAGCCTGCTGATCTCTGGTCCATAATTCCTTCACCAAAGTTTGATATTCTTTATTTTTGAGCCACCAATCCAGCACCCTAAAGGGCTTAGGGCCCCAATCCACCATATCTGTTTTCAAAATTATTGGGCAGTGGTCTGAATAGTCCCTTGGAAGTACATGTTGAGAGGAATCCGGCCAATGGGACAGCCACTGTTCTGAGACCAAACATCTATCTAATCTGCTCTTCACAGATCCATTGGGTCTGAACCAAGTAAATCTGCTACCATAAGATTTAATCTCCTGCAATTCCATATCAGAAATCCTGTTATTGAATTCAGAGATATCAGAGCTATTTCCCATTCTTTGAGATGTGCCTATTCTTTCCTCCTGGTTTCTAATGCTGTTGAAGTCCCCAAGGAAACACCAAAGACCATCAGTATGAGAGATTCTTAGTTGCCTCAACTCTTCCCACAAGGTTCTCTTCCCCTGAAGGTCACAAGGGGCATATATATTAACAATGTATATCTTCTGATCATCTTTTATCCATCTACCTGCAAGCATTAGGAAGTTGCTGCCTTTCGCCCTGCTATCTACTTCAAAAACAGAATTATCCCATAAGCAAAGTAATCCCCCAGAAGTGTGAACTGAGGGAACACTATCCCATGAGACATTAGAGTCCCCCCATATGCTCTGGCAAGTAAGCTTGTTGAAGCATTCCTTCTTAGTTTCCTGGATGCACACAAGGTCCACCCTGTATTTTAGATTGAGCTTTTTAATAGCAGCCCATTTGATCCCCCTGCCCAAACCTCTGCAATTATATGACAGAATTATCATTATCAGTAGAGTTTACTCCCTTCTCAGCTGCCTTTGTTTTATCTCTGTACTCCATATCAGCCAACACCCCTTTGATCTGATGAATATTGCCCTCATAAGTCAGCCCCATTTGGTTTATAAGTTCCCACTGTTTTTCAGAATTGAAAGGTTTCTCCGTGTCTGCAAATTCTTTATCCAAGTCTTCCATAACCTCCAGTTGGGCTTCTTTCTTTCTGCCCAATTTTTTTCTTCTGTACACTTGCAAAGTATTACTTAGCTCCTGCTGTTGCACTTTAGAATTAGCAAAGGTGTTATTTTGGGCATCGGGGGAGGTATATGAGGGAAAATCCAAGCTGGTTTCAGGCCCAATAAATTTTGGGTTGTGAGCTGGTGAGGTCTCTGGGGCTATTAGACCGTTGGAGCTATTAAAGTTATTAACATTTCTACCAAGCTTTAACACATGCTCAAAATGGACATTTTCAGAAGCTCCTACTGCTGAGCTGGCCTCAAGCTCTCTTTTCTCATCTAAGTTGACCCATATCTCTGTACTGGGAATTTCCTCTTCCTCGTCAACTGGCAGGTATGGTATGTGTTGACTAGAGATGGATTCAAATCCTTTCCTCTTTAGGTCCGGTGTTCTTTTCAACATCTGAACTGGACAGAGGGCCCTTGCATGGTGGTCTTTACCCACTGGGTCAACTGCTATGTCGAGACCAGTGGGTAAAAGGGTAGAGTGCAGTTCGCGCCTATCGCCTTCGCGGTTACCGTCCGGTGATGACGGCGCCGCCGTGTCTCTCCAAGATCGGACACTGACAATATCGTCGGCGTCCGATAAAATCTCCTCCGAAGACTCCCAAGTACTCCTCTCGCGACGCCTATTACTCAGCCCGTCGCCGCCGTTTTCTTCCACCAAGTGAACGCGGTAAGTTTCTCCTCCGGCATGAACTTCTACTACCTGTTGTATTAGCGGTGGTCGAGGAGTTCTAACCAAGACTCGGGCACGGTCGAGTCTCTGCATGTGTTCGACGTCGTCGTCTACCTCCACCAGGTCACCTACCACCGCCACCATCTTACGGATGTTATCTATCGACCACGCGACTAATGGGATACCCCAGCATCGGAGCCATATTAGCCTGTTTCCGGTATGGAGCTGCGATTTCCATTTCGTCAACGAGTAAAACAAGGATGAACCTTGTTCGATTTCTTCCGCCATGATCTCCGCTGCTCACGTGTCGGAGAGACCGAGAAGAAGGACCATGTCATCACCCAAGTATTTGGGCGACACACCTGGTCCCAGTTTCCATAAAACCTCGTCTTCTAAACGCTCGAAGATTTCCAACTGCTTCATTCTTCCCACCCACGTATTTTCGTATCGCCGTATATCTCCCTCCGATATCTTCAAGGTTATCTGAGGTTGTGGTCCCCCATAGCTAACCAGCTTAACATCTGCAGTTGTCCCAGGTGTGTTTCTGTCAGACGATACGGCCACTGCTTCTGCATATGTCTTCTGAATTACCTTGTTCCCCGTTGTCCTGAGCGGTGCTTCTTCTTTTTGGCCATAAACATCCACTCCCTTCCCCTTCTTCGCAGGAACGATCTTGTACTGTTCCAACATCGTCTGTCCTCTTCCATATTTCGGAGCGTTAACATGGAGCTTAAGGCCCTTTACAATGCTACTGTCCAGTTCCTTTTCAATTCTTCTTTTATCAGAGATCCCTTTGTAGCATACAAAACCGTACCTCCTCCCTTCTCTGTTTCTCCTCTTAGGAATGAAAATCTCTTTTACGTCTCCCCACTTACGGAAATGGGTCCACAACTCCGTTTCAGTTACCTCATCATGAAAACGAGTGAAGTAAAATGAAGTAATGTCTGTTCTATCTCTCCAGTTCCTTCGTTGAGGGTGGTCTTCCTCGCGTTTCCCACTCCTGCCATGACGACGTGGTGGGAAGTTCCGAGGCTTCCTATGACTCACGGTCGTCCACTCAGACTCCTTCGCCTCTTCGTGCACACTCTCAGGGATTGGCTCTCTCCCTATATTCCACTCTCTCCCAGTTTTGGATTCTCTCACTACATATCTCTCTCTCACAGTGTTTGGGTCTCTCTCTGGGTGTTTGTCTCTCTTTGGGTGACGCTCTCTCTCTGGGTGTCTCTCTCTCTGGGTGTTTCTCTCTCATCTCTCTCTTCCCCTCGATGTTATGTTGTTGATCTACGGACCAAATATTTATAGGATAAGATATAAATTATGTTCAAATGACAATTATTGTTTCAATAAAATTACATATAATTTTCTAAAAAGCAACTCTTTAATTTAGTTTTTACAAATTACAAAAAAAAATTAATTTAACTAAATTATACAAATTTATTATTTTTAATTATGTTTGTAGTAATTTTTAAAGTTATAAAAACTTATATGATTTTTAAATTTATAATTATTGTTCAAACAAGGAAAATATTCAATATTTAGTTTTTAATATTTAATTAATAACATGCTTTAAATTAGTATATAGTACTATATTATATATTTTCTGTTATTGAATATTTATTATTATTATTATTATTATTATATATTATTCACTCATTATTCATCAACCACTCAACCCTGAGAGAGCGATTATTTTGTTAGTGTATGTGGTATTACTATTATTGTTGATGATTGGAACAAATTTTGAGTCAACATCTAGCAAAGGACTTTGAGATACAAACTCTTGGGAGACTGAAATATTTTTTGGGAATTGAAGTGTCCCACTCCAAGAAAGGTATTTACATATCTCAATAGAAATACGTCATAGATTGCTCCAAGGAGTATATGAAAAAAATTCAAGTACCACATTGACTAGAGTATACAAGTGGGAGAGAATATTACTCCAAGGAGTATTATGAAAAAAACTCAAGTACCACATTGACTAGAGTATACAAGTGGGGGAAATTCTCGCCTCTTAGATTCTTAAGAATGTGAGTTTAGGCCTAATTCAACCCCAAAATCTAGCTTATACGGTAAGGGTTGCAACTCACGTATATACTCTATCTTGACTTTATTTTTAGCTGATGTGGGACTTGGGTTTCTCTCAATACACCCCCTCACGCCCAGCACTTATTGGGCTTGGTGTGTGGCCCTTTGGATTAATCTTGAATATGCTCTGATACCATCTTAGAATCTTAGAATGTGAGTTTAGTCCTAATCAAACCCTTCTAAGATCACCTTACAAGCAGATTTTGTGGGACTGAGTTAGGCTTAACCTCATGTTCTAAAATACTTCAAAGAAACAAAGTTAATTTGTGAAGAATTTCAAAGAATGCATGTATACCTGCATTGGTATAATTAAATGCACTTAGTTTTCCATGGCTTGAAAACTTTAAATCATCAAAATCTGAAAAAACAACAAATTAACTATTTAGAGAATCAAAATAAACCCTTACAGGAGAGTGAAAAATGATGTTTTCATTCATTGAACAAGATGTAGACATACCATTGTGTATAACATCCTCACTCCAAAATCGACTCTTTTCTTTGAGATTAAAAAGTGAGAATACAGATGATCTGCCACTTTTGCGAGTTTCAATAGGTGATCCAAGTGAACTAACTGCTAAGAACTGATAAAAATCACAATAAGCATTGATGTAATGAATGTCTTTATTAACACAAATAACAAAATTATCAAAGGGATGGAAAGAGGCAACAAGCAATAGCAATTACAAAGGAAAGAAAAATGAAATAATCAACATGTAGAAGGGCCTAACAAATGTAAATAGCAATCTAAATAATCCATCACAATAAAGCCAACAGAAATGTATCATTATTACAAATATTAAAAATGTTAATTTTAATTGTTAGACATCAATCAGCATCCATTAAAAGGCTGCAAAAATAATGTACAGCCATCAATATCATACATGATCACGATTATTTTACGATTTTAGTACATGAGCTTTATGCTAGTTGATTAAGTAGTTAATTTAAAGGTTAAATCATTTTATAATGGTAAACCTTATTGGTTTTATTTATATAGTACATTTTCTTCATTTCCCAATTTTGGTGCCTGTGAATGTATATCATGCAGGTTTTGATGATGCCAATAGTTTACTTGATGAACACAGATTGAATCAAGTCAAAGAACAAGACCAAGAAAATCTAAGATAAGAACTTAGTAAATTTGATAAACTTGAACATAAGGGTGAGAGATCCCAAGGTGTGTTCAAAGACTGTAAAAGATTTACAAGGATAATGAAAAATATCAAGTTGGTTACTTGAGGACTGAATGTAAGCACAGGAAGTGGCCGAACCAGTATAAATCGAGTTTGCAATTCTCTCTTACCTTATCTCGTTTATTTTATTGCAACTTGTTTTGTCTTGCACGTTTAAAAAACATTGTAGAATTGATTGATGTTTTTTCTTCTACATTCTAAATCTATCACATATCATTTAAAAAGGGGATTAAAACTTGTTAGTTGAAAAAATTTTAAGACTTAATTCACCCATTCCCCCCCTCCCCCCCTTAAGTTATTGAAGTCACTTGTTCAACAGTGTCAATATCACTCTTGTCCTTGACCTATTGACAAAGGATATAACAATGCCACATACCCATAGACCATAAAAAAGTAAAAAACATGGATATGTAGGGCTTAACAGCCTATAAGCAAGTGAATTTCAATAGTGTATGTACATACATATATGTGTGTGTTTGTATACTCCTCTGTGAATAAATTATTTCCCATATATGATATTTCTTATTCTTAATTTTTTTTTCAGCCAAAGATAAGCCCCCCTTCTGTAGGGTTTCATGTTCTGGTGCATAAAAATTGGCTCAAATGACCCTAAAAGCTGCTATCGCCACCTGCTGCCCACCATCCAGCCAGCAACCATACCCTCCAAAGCAGAAGCCACCAAAGACCCAACTACCAACAACCCAGCACCGGTATTCTCCCTCTATTTTGGGCTCAAATGTTGGCACAGTAACCTGCTCTTGAACAGGAGGACTTTGCCAGCAGCTCCTCTAGAATGCTGCACATCTTCCCCTAAGAACCCCCCCCCCCCCCCCCGCAGCCTCAGTACCTTTGTTCTCAACTTTTTCTTTGTTGTAAAAGTACCCAGCCTCATCCTCTCATCCCACTCATTTTTTCTTCCTCCAATGCTTTACAAAATGTCCCTGCCCAATTATCCTCTCTTCGAGGCCATTTTGATTCCTTGTGACCAATCAAACATGGGCAATATTAAGTTGATTGGCATTGAAGTTAAATTAAATGCTTTGTCTTTTATGCATGAGGATTAAGGCTATCAGTTTTGGTTTAAAAGTTGCAGAAAGAGGATGAGGATCTATCTCAACTCTGTTTTCTGGGTAGGGAGGCATGTCTTTTTGGTTGATGTCCACTTTTTGAGGATGAAAAGGGTTTGGATTATTAATCTGCAACTTTCTTGAGGTGTTCTGAAGGAGAAGGTAAACTTTTTTGTGCAATGCAAATGAGACATCATAGGTATCAATCCTGGATAGTGGTGCATTGCAGCTAGCCCCAAAAACACTGTAGTAGGCTAGCAGATATACAAATTAAATAATTTTACAATTTAGATCAGATATATGCTAAAAATATATATATATCCAAAATTGAAGACTTGTTCTTAATAAAATTATAAATAATCAAAATGAAAACCAAGATCAGAGAAAGAAAAAAGGCCAGGAGTGTCTAAAACAGAGAACAGAGCACTATCACAAAGTTGGGCAAAAACCCTGTGCCACACTGGAAATGTCATTGGAATAGAGAACAAAAGGGACATGTAGATAGATCAGAACAGAGAACTGTCAGAGGGAGAGAGCACAGAACACAAAAGGCTGCAGAAATCATGGCTTTGCTGGAAGATGCCAGAAAAAAGTGGGCACTTCATCCAAAGAACTTAAGTGCGATTGAAGTATGAAAACTTGGTTTAATTATGAACCTTTTTTGTTCAAAGAGAGGGGGGCAAGCTGGTGATTTTGGTCCCCCCAAATACACACACTAGAACAACAGAGTTTAACAAAGGGATTTTCAGCCTGTTACACATGGGGCCCATTACTATGAACTGAAAATGTGACGCAAGAGAAATTTTTTGCAGCCCAAGGCTGCAGCATGACACACTGACACAATAACGCACAATAGATTAATTAGTGAGGTATAACATGGGAAAAGCATCTGTTGGAATCATAATATTTCGGCATCAGAAGGAGGATTTCCATTGCAGTACCTAAAGGTTGCTCCGGTTCTGGATGGAGGCTATGGGAGAGTATTATCTGACTTGTTGGTGCTTAATTCTGCGGATAGTGGAAGTAGAAGAGTACCACTCAGAAGTTTGTCAAGATATCACACCAAATTCGGGGACATTACAGTAAAACATTCTTACTACCACTTTTCTTTACCCGAGAGAGAATAAGCACATTCCAAGTTCAAAAGATCTAAAAAGTTTGCGCATCTACCAGGATGATGGATTATGTCTAACACATGTTTCTAGACCTTATAAAAGACCCATGGAATCAGACTCCTTGCATACTACTTAGAAGCAAAAGGTAAGATAAAAATTTAAGACACTCCATTCTCAAATGTATTAGAGGAAACCTTAGGGAGTTGCATTCTATTCTCACCAGTTCCCCCTCGCAGCCCATCAAAATTACTTTCAATATAAAGTATAGGAATTAAAAAATGAGAATATCAACAAGATCGCAGAAACTTGTAATCTGGGATTAATGGAATCAATTCAAAGAAAGTTTATAGTGAGAGGCCATCAGATTAGTAATAAACAAAAAAGTATATTACCAGAAGAATAGAGATGACGAGTTGGAGCTGCCACGGTAAACACTGACGTTTGACGCTGAATTTGCGAAAATCCATTTTCATTTACCTCTCAGAAGCTTACTACGAAGCAGAAGATTGTTCGTCTATTAAGCATAAGTATCCATGGACAGCTGAACCGGGTGCAAGAGAGGTCAATAATTTTGAGAAGTCAAACGGGTTGGACCAACTTAAAAATATTTACTTTTTGCAATTGCTTCCTGCACCGCATTTTTTACTTCCTGAACCCCAAAATTTTTAATATCTTCAATTTACCATTCTCCCCTTGCTCACCCTCTTCTGCCTTGCACCACTACGACCCAGGCCTTGTGCTGTCACCACTGCAGAATTCCAAATTCGGAAGCAGACCAACAATGTTTAGAGTTAAGTAATTCAAAATTATGAAACTATAATTTTGGAATCCTAAATCCAGAAAATGCCCAACAATATTTTGGATTGGTTACCCAGAATATATTTGTTGTATTCTGGAACAAGTAATTTGGAATACATTTCAAGAATCATGCTTGCGGAGTGTGCTTTTCAAAAAACACCAACACCTCTATATTTGTTATACCAAAAAAACACTAACATTATTATTAAGACGTTGCATATGTGTTTCCAACTGAGGAGCTTGGGGAGAAAATAACTTATTTTGTTTAGAAAGAAAAAAAAATTAATGTCAACTAGATTTCTTAGGGGAGAAAATCCACAAGTTAACTCAACAATAACATCTTCAAAGCTTGTTTGATTACAAACTTCAAATTCATGCAATTCACAAACCATGCAACCTCAATAATGTCAATGCTAGTTTGCCCCTTCATCGTCAACGACGGTGATTTGACAATGGCACCACGTGTCTCAAGGAGCACTAGCACCAATCTTGAAAAATAGGATCTTCATCGTGAGGAATCAGAGTTGAGTATCTTAATAGATGTGAATGGAAATTAAAATAGCATTAAATAGGGAAACACATTAATATTGCATCAAGGGTAGTTAGGCATGTTAGGCCCTAACATGTTTAAATTCTGAAATTATCATTTACATTTAATCTTGTTTATTTGTATTGCTTTATATTTTCCAATTCCTTCTTTCTATTTATAATTCCTTATCTCTTACTTGTAAATTTGGTATACACCAACTCAAGTACAAACAAAGTCCTTGTGGATTCGACACTCGGACTTTTGAGTACTTTACTACTTGAAACAAATTGGTGTATTTGCCAATGAGTTAACATTGAACCGTTCCCCATAGGAAAATCCGCCCACAATGGTGTTGATTATACCTTTGATTTGCTATGTGGGTTCTTGTTCTGGAGGTGGTCGCTCATGTTGTTGTTGTTGGCGTCTTTGTCTGCCTCGATGTTTTGTTCTTCTTCTGTTTGCTTCCTGATTCCTATGTTGCTCCTCTTGATGTCATATGGATCTTGCTCTGCTTGGTAATTGTCTGGTCTCTTAACAAACTAGGCTAAGTACCCAGCCTGTATAAGTTTTTTTATCTTGTCCTTTAGGGATTAAGAGTCTCTGGTGTTATGACCAATACCGTGGTGATATCTGCAGTATTTGGTTGTTTCTGACCCCGAGTTGGGAGGTTTCGTCTGGGGTAGTCGGATGGGTATTGGTAACTACAAAATTTGAGTTAATTTGATAGTCAATTTTGACTGAGAATGATTACAATTTCTTTATTATAACATTTTTTAATGAAATAATGAATAAATTAATATCATTGCAATTTTTTACCAACAAGATTCAAAAGAAGAAAATTTTAAGTGCTTTGGAGGAAAATTGATGCAAAAATTTGAAGAAAAAGTTGAAGATTGGGATAGCTCGCTTAGCGCGCAAAACAGGCCCAACACATCTGCTCGCTTAGCGGCCAACTTACGCTTTGCACGAAGAAGGCCTACGAAGAAGCCCAAGGTGCACTTAGCACGAAAGCTCACACTAAGCGCGAGGTCGCGTGAAAATTAAGCTACCTTAGGGCTATACAAGAAGTAGGAAGCAAAGGAGAAATACACATTGACACACTGACACACACTGAGACTCAGAGCTCTCTAATGAATACATGAATATCTCTAATAAGGAAAACCCTCTTTCTATGTCCATATCCCCTTCTCCTCCTCTATCCATCCCTCTTTTTCTATCCACATCAACCCCTAAAGTGTAAAGCTTCTTATGACAATGAGAGGCTATAACCCCATTGTTGGGAGCCTAGCGGCCAAATTCCCTTATAATGTAATCTTTCCTTACTATCTATTTAATGATGCAATGCCAAATTTTATTGTTTCTTTCATGTGCTTTATTGTTATTGTATGGCCTAATCATTCATGCATTTGTTTTAGGGGTTATACATCGGGAAATGGTCATTTCTAAAGAATTGGGAAAGGACATCTAAACAATTCATTACTAAGGATAAAATGACTTTGTTTTGCCTCTGCATACATCTTCATACTTCATGTTGTAGAAGCAAGCTTCATGATGATGAATCAAGTTGATTCAAGTAGTTTTGATGATGACAAAGATGATGACAAAAAGCCCAAGAGAATGATTTCAAGATTGAGTCAACAAGTTCAAAGATCAAGATTAATTTCAAGATTCATGAGAAGAAATCAAGAAGATTCAAGAATCAAGAGAAGTTTGATTTCAAGATTCAAGAGAAGAAATCAAGAAGACTTCACAAGGGAAGTATTGAAAAGATTTTTCAAAAAACAAACATAGCACAATTTTGTTTTTCAAAAGAGTTTTTCTCAAAATTTTCTAAGTTACCAGAGTTTTTACTCTCTAGTAATCGATTACCAATGGCAAAGTTTGATTTCAAAAGTTCTTAACTGAATTTGCAACGTTCCAATTGATTTTTAAATGGTGTAATCGATTACAATATATTGGTAATCGATTACCAGTGTATCTGAACATTGAAATTCAAATTCAATTGTGAAGAGTCACATCCTTTCATAAAAAGGTTTGTGTAATCGATTACATGGTTTTGGTAATCGATTACCAGTGATAAGTTTTGAATAAAAATCAAGAGATATAACTCTTCCAATGGTTTTCAGGTTTTTCTAGAGGTCATAACTCTTCCAATGATTTTCTTGACCAGACATGAAGATTCTATAAAAGCAAGACCTTGATTTGCATTTCAATAACTTTTGACAACCTTTACATACAACTTTTTGATAACCTTTTGATATTCTTCTTCTTCTTCCTTTGCCAAAAGCTTTCAGAGTTTCCTGGTTTCCAAAATTTGTTCTTTCACAGAAAACAAAAGTGTGTTATTCATCTTTTTCATTCTCTTCTCCCTTTGCCAAAAAGAATTCGCCAAGGACTAACCGCCTGAATTCTTTTTGTGTCTCTCTTCTCCCTTTTCCAAAAGAACAAAGGACTAACCGCCTGAATTCTTTGGTGTCTCCCTTCTCCCTTTTCAAAGAATTCAAAATGACACAGTCTGAGAATTCTTTTGATTCTTCCCTTTCCCTTATACAAAAGATTTCAAAGGACTAACCGCCTAAGATATCTTTTATATCCCCTTCACAAAGTTTCAAAGGACTAACCGCCTGAGAATTTTGTCTTAACACATTGGAGGGTACATCCTTTGTGGTACTAGTAGAGGGTACATCTACTTGGGTTGTTGTGACTGAGAACAAGAAAGGGTACATCTCTTGTGGATCAGTTCAAGTGGAGGATACATCCACTTGGTTGTTACAAAGAGAGCAAGGGAGGGTACATCCCTTGTGGATCTTTGCTTGTAAAGGATTTTACAAGGTAGAAAAGAAATCTCAAGGACCGTAGGGTTCTTGGGGACTGGATGTAGGCACAGGTTGTTGCCGAACTAGTATAAATTCTTGTGTTTGTTTTCTTCTTCCCTACACTCTTTAATTTCCGCTGTGCACTTTAATTATCGCTTTTACTTTTGGTTAAGTTTATATTTTTGTTCTTTACTTTCTTAACATTGTAGTAAAAGCCTAATTGAATTTAGTAACATTAAGAAGGATAGATTTTTAATTAGTAAAGGTTCATTAATAATTAATTCAACTTCCCCTTCTTAATTATTCTGAGGCCACTTGATCCAACACATGCAATTTACTATTCTATCTTTGCAAATGGATTTGAGAGAGAAAATATATAAATTAGGCTCTTCATCATGAGGGACCAGGGTTAAGTGTCTTAGTAGATGTGAGTGGAAATTGGAAAAATATTAATATTGCATCAAGGGTAGTTAGGCATGCTAGGCTTTAACATATTTCAAATTCAGAATTTATCTTTAAGTATCATTATCTTTATCTTCTACATTTCTCATCTTTTACTTTAACATCTTATCTCTTTAAATTTTTATCTTATCTCCTAATCTTCTATTTTAAATTTCTTATCTCTTAATTTCTTTAAATTTTACATTTAAATTTCTTATCTCTTACTTGTAAATTGAGTTTGCACTAATCTAAGTATAAACAAAGTCCCTATGGATTTGATACTCGAACTTCCGAGTACTTTACTATTTAAGACAATTTGATGCACTTGTTAATGAGTTAACATGTATCTTCAAGTTGAAAGCTTCCTCTAGAATCATGGTGTGATTAGTCGTCAAGGGTGTATAACGCTTGTACCTAGGCTCTTTGGGGAGAGGTTAGCGCTTGTCTGAATTGGGCCTCTTGTTTGACTTGTGCAAGTCGGCCTTGGAGTTTGCTTTGCACTTTTCGTGCTTGTGTTCGGCTTGGCGGACTTCTTTCCAGAATTTGGACATTTCTTCCATCTATATGTAACCCTTGGCTCACTCGTGCAGCTCGTCCATGCTACCGAGTGGATTTTTGCACAAACTTTCTGCAAACTTGTTGGAGTGTAAGACAAGGAGCATGGAATGCAACACTAGCTCGGGATTAAGATTTTCGATCTAGATGGTCGTGCGCCCAAATTTGTCCATGAATTTTCTGAGGGACTCGTCGTCTGCTTGTGGCAGAATGTCCAAGGTGATCAAGGTTATGCGGTGAAACATGTTGGTGGCATACTTCGCACTGAATCGTTCGATGAAGGTGTCAAAACTGTCTATGGACCTAGGCAAAAGTCTACCGTACCAGGTCAATACTGCCCCTTTGAGGGATGTAGGAAAGACACAACATAGGCCTGTGTCAGAAAGGCGTCGGGGTATGTTTTACCGCAGCCCCACGGTAGGCGCCAAATATTCTTACCAAAATCTAGAACCATGACACGTCAGGGTGAACGTGATTGAGTAGGGTTCCAAACTTCACTCGTCGGCATGGATGGGTTTCTTTGACAAGAAGGGGAACCTGCAAAACAAAGAACTCTGTCGCTAAAGTAAGAATTTGAGTGAGGAAAGTAAAGCAAGTATATGCTTAAGTAAAGCTTGAGTGAGCAAGAGAGAAAGAAGGGCATAGGCTTGTTACTCGTGTGTTGAGTGTGTGATGAGATCATGTAGAGGGGTTCAATGAAACCTGTATTTATGTTAGTTAAGCATGGTTGATGGTCCTTGTTTGTAGAGATTGTTGTAGCCTTTTCAGATAATTTTCGGCTTGTAAATAATAGCCAAGAGCTTACAAATAATGTTAAATATAAACATTTGCTTATAGATAAAAGGTAGAAGATAATCGTTCCTTATAGATAATGTGTGAGCTTATAGATAATTAATTACATGTTAGTAGATAAGATATTCAAATACATTTGAATATTAGTAAGTTGGAGATAACTTATTTGTTAAGGAGTCTGGTTGCTAAGGGCCAAGTGCCTACACTTTTGTAGCAGGATTGACGTGGAGGGTGGACATGTATCTCTTAGTGTCATGTAGGATGACACGTGTATTTTATTTTGTTGGTCCTGAACAGTGCAACTATATTGAAGTTCCTTTTGCAGGTTGGAATGGTAGCGACTCTTACAGGAGTTTGTCAAGTACGAATTACTGCAGTTTTGCTTCTGTTTGAATTGATACATGAATATCGGTTTGTTCTACCACTTCTTGGAGCAGTAGGCTTGTTGTCATGGATTTCATCTGTATAAACAAAAAGAGATGACAGAGGGGCAAAAAAAATTGAGTTAGAAAACTCAAATTTTGCTTTACTTCCAGAAATATCTTCTCGTAGTTCAATTGAGTCATCTGCTGGTAATACCTTTGCTGAAGATGTGTCATATTTGAGTAATTTGTGTCAAGTGGAAAGTTCACTTCGTGTAGAGGATGATAATATTGAGACAACATATTTTGTAAGGAGAACATTTGTTTCGGAAGCCATGAAGATGAGATATGTGGTGGTTTCAATGTGTACACCACTTATAGAAGTAATAGATCTCATGCTTGCAGAGAAACAATCTTGTGTAGTAATTGTTGATACTGATGATACTTTAATCGGTTTTTTGACGCTTAGAGACATTCAAGAGTATGGTAAATTTGCAAAAGCAAAGAAGCACAAAACATAAGGTACAAGAATCCAAGTTTAGTATTAATTGGATGTGAATCTATAAATCCTAAGATAATAGATTATGGATATGCTATTGAAATTGTATCTTAATTATGAGCTAGCAATTTTATACCATCAATTGGAGTTGGTAGACACTTATCATAATACATGTTCGGTAATACAACACATTTAACCAACCATTGTTTGAAAACCAGCAATTATTACACAAATGTAGGTTCTCTATATTTGTAATGTAACCTGGGATGCGCAAGTCTGAGTTTAAAAAGTGCCTTGTAGATGAATTGCTTGAAGATATTATATCCCCCCTCCCCCCTCTTTTCTATTTATTGTGTTTCATTTGTAGATATTTGGTGACAACAGCTGAACTAAACTACTTTGTTGCGGCTTCATAAATCTGATCATTTTGTTCTTCCTTCCTCTTATAGGAGCTTTTAGTTTCTGAATTTTTCCTTTTAAATGGAGAAATATGCAGTGTGTCATGGACAGCTACACCTGATACGGAACTTCATTATGCTCAAATGATAATGAAGAAGCGCAGATTCAATCATGTTCCTGTTGTGAGGAATATCTATGAAAGAACCTATCCAGTTGGCATTATAGACCCAGAGAGTATCAGTCTAACATGCAGGTTCTATTCCTTTTTTCCAATGACTTATTTGTATCCCTTTTTAATAAATTGTTTTGTCTTCCAGGAGCACAAATCTTTTTTCAAATATACAATGTGCATTTTAATTCATATCTATTTCTTATTTTGAATTAAAACAATATAGGAAAGATAATATGCTACTACGCATGGACATAGACACCTTATTATATCAGGGTTTTGTTTAAACATGAAGTGTTAATGGAATATGTAGAATAGTCAGATGCTTACAAAGATGTCAGTTGCCACAAGACAGGAAGATTCAACTAGATTTTTTATAGGCTTAAAAGAGCTACTACTCTACTCCTATCAATCTACCACTAAAACTATTGAAAAGTTACAGAGCTAATAAAATAAAGACTCAAATATTTCTTCATTGATACTCAGCCAAATGAGGTGTTGGGTTGTGACCAAAATCCATATGGAAGTTTATTCTGTTATTTTTCTGTTTTGTCCTCTGCTTATATAAGGTAAGGATGCCCTGTATTTTTTCAGAATATAAGCTTCCACTTGTGTATTGCATCTGTAATTAAAAGCTTTATGTTTTCCCTCCCGTGGATGTAGCCTTGATCAAAGGTGAACCATGTAAATCTGTGTGTTCTTTCTCTTTTTTCTTCTCTTTCACCTTGCTGCACAATTCTGTGTGTATGACATTTCTATTCTGTTGCATCTCCTGCTGCTGTTCTTGTTTGTTCTTCATCACTTCCACAACAAACTGGTATCAAGAGCTCAAGTTGCGATCAAGGGAATTCAAGATTCTTGTCTGAATACAAAGATCAAGCTGTGGGAGTCTTGTTTCTGGTTCTTCCGCTGCTTCATTGTGATCAATAACACTCAAGAAATCATGTGAAACACAATCAGGATTGAGAAATTCAATGGAAAGAACAGCTTCAATCTGTGCGCATCAAGAAGCATGCTTTGTTGAAGGAACAACGTGTTTGGGCTCCTGTTGCTTTTGCATCTGTGAAGAAAGAAGTGGCTTTTGAATCAAAAGAAAAGGCCTCTGTTTCAAAGACTGAAGAACTTGCAGAACAAGAAGAAAAGGCTCACTCACTAATCTTGCTTTCCTTGTCTGATGAAGTTTTATATGAAGTTGCAAATGAAGAAACTGCAAGTGGCTTATGGCTCAAGCTGGAAAAGCTGTATATCACTAAGTCAATCTGCACAAGCTCTTCTTGAAGAGACGTCTATTTGGTTTACACATGAAAGAAGGTACATCTCTTAAGGATCATCTTGATGAATTAAATTCTATTTTGATGGAATTAAGAGATATAGATGTTAAGATAAAGGATGAAGATGTTGCCATGATTCTGTTAGCCTCTCTACCACCATCATATGAGAGCTTTGTCAATTCTCTTAGTGTTGGTAAGGAATGTGTCACCATGGAGGAGGTGAAATCCAGCTTATACTCAAGGGAACTTTGATCTAAAGCACCTGGAAATTCTGAAGAATCAAATGGATCTGGTCTGGTGGTCTCTAACTCCATCAAGAACATCAAGAAAAAGGTGTTTAAAGGAAAGAAGAAGACTCATGTCAATCCAAAGGATATTTGTAACTACTGCAAGGAGCCAGGTCATTGGAAGAAAGATTGTCCTAAGAAAAAGGGCAAACCATCTGCTGCTGTTGCCAAGGAAGGTTCCACATCTGAAAATGAGCTTGTTCTCTCAGTTGCTGATCATCACCAACATTCTGAAAATCAGTGGATATTAGACTCTGGTTGTTCCTTTCATATGTGTCCTAACAAAACCTGATTTGACACCTATGAAGAGAAATCGGGTGGAAATGTCTTCATGGGAAATGATGTCTCATGCAAGACAGTTAGAATTGGCATAATAAAAATCAAGATGCATGATGGAATTATCCGAACACTCACTGAAGTTAGGCATGTTCCAGAGTTGAAGAAGAACCTAATCTCTATAGGTATTATGGATGGAAAGGGGTTCAAATGCAGCACTAAAAATGGGGTTATGAAAATTCAGAAAGGCTCTACAATGGTGATGAAGGGTATAAAGAGGGGTAATATCTATATAGTTCGAGGTACAACATGTGTTGAGGATGGTCTAGTAGATGTTGCTTCGAGATCCAATAAGAGCATACCTGACTTAACTCAATTGTGGCACATGAGGCTAGGTCATATGAGTGAAAAAGGTATGATGATACTTCAAAAACAGCAGGTGTAGGGAAATCAGAAACTAGATGAACTAAAATTCTGTGAGCACTGTGTTTTCGGCAAGCAACATAGGATTAAATTTTCTAAAGCAATTCACACCACCAAAAGAACTCTTGATTACATTCATGCTGACCGTTGGGGGCATGCAAGAGTACCTTCTCTAGGTGGTGGAAGGTATTTTTTGTCCATAATTGATGACTACTCAAGAATGACATGGATCAACATCATGAGTCAGAAGAGTCAAGCTTTCAAATGCTTCAAAGAATGGAAAGCACTGATTGAAAAACAAATTGAAAGGAAAGTTAAAAGACTCAGAACTGATAATGGCTTGGAGTTTTACTCAACAGAATTTAACAAATTCTGTAGAGATGAAGGGATTGCTAGACAGTTTACTGTTAGGAACACTCCTCAGCAAAATGGAGTTGCTGAACAAATAAACAGAACACTCTTGGAAAGAACAAGATGTCTATTGTCTAATGCTGGTCTCAATAGAAGTTTTTGGGGAAAAGCTATCAATACAACTTGTTTTCTTATCAATAGAACACCTCTACTGTTATAGGACTTAAAACTCCTATTGAAATCTAGAATGGCAAAACAACAAACTACTCAAACCTAAGAGTATTTGGTTGCAATGCTTATTATCATGTCAATGAAGGAAAACTGGCACCTCGATCAAGAAAGGGTCTGTTCATGGGTTATGGTGATGGGGTGAAAGGCTATAGGATCTGGTCACCCTCAGAAAAGAAAGTTCTTCTCAGCAGAGATGTAATTTTTGATGAATTACATATGTTTCATCCCAAGCTTGAGGTTCCAATTGCTGGAACACAGAGCTGACACTCTCCTCAAGAAAAGGATGTAGAATCTATAACCAAAGACTCAGAAAAAGGGGGTCATTCCGAAACATCTCCTGTGGTTCTTCAAGAAGGTGAGAAATCAGAAGATTCCAGTGCAAATGAGTCTTATTTGGCTGCTAAACCTGATCCTCCACAACTCAATTCTAGAATCAATCAAAGACCAAAAAGGGTCACTAAACCTCCTGAAAGATATGGTTTTGAAGACATGGCTGCCTATGCATTACATGCAGCTGAAGAAATAGATTCAAATGAACTAGCCACTTACCAAGAAGCTATTAATCATCCTGAAGCTGAAAATTGGTTGTTAGCTATGAAAGAGAAAATGGAATCTTTGTATAAGAATCAGACCTGGAAACTTGTTGAACTACCTAAAGGAAGACATGTGGTAGGTTGCAAGTGGATATTCAAGAGGAAACCTGGTCTTTCAGAAAAGGAAGGGATAAGATACAAGGCTAGGTTAGTTGCCAAGGGATTCAGCCAGAAAAAAGGAGTAGATTTCAACGAAATATTTTCACCTGTGGTTAGACATACATCCATCAGGGTTTTTCTTGCTATTGTGGCAAACCAAGATCTAGAACTTGAACAACTTGATGTCAAGACTGCTTTTCTCCATGGAAGATTAGAAGAAAATATTCTAATGAAACAGCCTGAAAGGTTTGAAGTTCAAGGAAAAGAAAGGTATGCTTGTCAACTGTAAAGGTCCCTGTATGGATTAAAACAATCTCCAAGGCAATGGTACATGAGGTTTGACAGCTTTATTACCAGCCAAGGATTCAAGAGAAGTCTCTATGATTGCTGTGTTTATCACAACAAGGTGGAGGATGGATCAATGATCTATCTTCTACTCTATGTAGATGACATGCTTATTGCAACAAAAAGCATGTGTGATATACAAAATCTGAAGATCCTCCTGAATGGTGAATTTGATATGAAAGATCTAGGGGCTGCAAAGAAAATTTTAGGAATGGAGATCTATAGGGATAGAACTCAGAAAAAGCTATTTTTGTCTCAAAAGGACTACATTCAGAAGATACTTGTAAGGTTTGGAATGGCTGATTCTAAACCTATCAGCACTTCCCTTTCAGAAAAAGAGAAGTTGTCTGCTGTGATAAAGGTTCAAGCTCAGGTTGATCAGGACTATATGTCAAAGGTTCCATACTCAAGTACTGTTGACAGTCTCATGTATGTCATGGTCTGCACCAGACCTGACCTTGCTTATGCTGTTAGCATGATTAGTGGGTTCTTAAACCAACCTCAGAAGGAACATTGGAAGGCTATGAAGAGAATTTTCAGATATCTTAAAGGGACTGTAGATATAGGTTTGATCTATGGATCTCACTCAGATTGCTGCCTCACTGGCTATTCTGATACAGATTTTGCTGTTGATCTGGTCAAGAGAAGGTCTCTAACAGGGTATGCTTACACCCTTGGTGGCTACTTGGTGAGTTGGAAGGCAACACTTCAACCTTCTGTTGCCCTCTCAACTACTGAGGCTGAATATATGACTCTTACTGAAGTTGCAAAGGAAGGAATTTGGCTGAGAGGTCTGATAAATGATCTCGGAATTAATCAAGAATATGCTAACATCTACTATGATAGCCTTAGTGCTATATGCTTGGCCAAGGATCAGGTTCATCATGATAGAACCAAACATATAGATGTTAGATATCACTTCATTCGGTCAGAAAGAAGAATCAAAGTTCATAAGATTAGCACTCTGCACATTAATCCTGCTGATATGTTCACAAAGCTAGTTCTAAAGAGCAAGTTTGATCACTGCTTAAGCTTGCTCAATGTTGATTGTTGGGGTTAAGATCATGTGTGTTTGGAGGGTGCAATTTGTGTTTTATATGGATGTTGGTTCAAGGTGGTGAATTTTTGGGTTGTGACCAAAATCCATATGAAAGTTTATTCTATTATTTTTCTGTTTTGTCCTTTGTTTATAAGGTAAGGATGCCCTGTATTTTTTCAGAATATAAGCTTCCACTTGTGTACTGCATCTGTAATAAAAAGCTTTCTGTTTTCCCTCCCGTGGATGTAGCCTTGATCAAAGGTGAATCACGTAAATCTATATGTTCTTTCTCTCTTTTCTTCTCTTTCACCTTGTTGCACAATTCTGTGTGTATGACATTTCTATTTTGTTGCATCTCCTGCTGTTGTTCTTGTTTGTTCTTCATCACTTCCACAACATGAGGGATACAATGTATAACCTAAAATGGTTGTCAGTAACAACTGTACAAGTATCCTCATCTAATTTTAGAGAATTTAAAATAAAATCGAATAATATTAAAAAGATAATATTTAAATCATTTAATATTTAAGTCACCTATTTTGGCCTCTCTAGACCTATTCTATCAATTTTCGTCATAGGTTTGATGATTAGGAGTGCATTTGGAATTTGTGATTTGAATTTTGAATATCTTGGGAGGTTGAAAGGTAAATTTCATTGCATTTGCTGAACTTTGCTTCATGGCATTGACATGGAATGTTAAGCAAATGTACGACAGACAGAATAGTCCTAAAATGTGGCATGCAGACTGGAAAATCACGAATTCAGATGTGGAATGCAGAGATGCAAATTCCTTAATAATAAAAAACCAGATATACTTAAATGAGTGGATCTAAAAGGAAAATCTAGGATGACCAGGGATGAAACTTAAAGGACGGAATAGGAATAGGAATCATTCTCCATTTCAATCATTTTGGGGTTAAAAAGGATATTACTTAATTCTCTTCCATGTTTGTATGTATGTTATGCCTTTACGTAATTATTTGTTTTTGTCAAGTGCAGTGCTTTGGCCACTAGACAGTCCCTCAGCTAATATTCCACACTGGCTTAGTCACCGTTAGTACTATAATATCTGCCTTTAACACGTCAAGTTAAATCCTGTCACGTTGGCTCCGTGGTTGTACGTAAAAAAAAAAGGTTCAGTGGAGTTCATGTGTATAGTTATGTTCGATGAAAGTAAATGTAGTTCCCCAGGGGAGAACCCTTGTAATTTGATATAGCATGTATTGTCCGATATTTAATTTGCAGGGATCAATTTGGTACTGCAATATTATAGTGCTACCACCATGACTTTGCAATTTTCAATATAAAATAAATTTTTTTTTCTGTGACTTTTCAACCGAAATCTAGTAGCATTTCATTCAAGTCTATCTTTTCCGAGTAGTGTTGTAACAGAGGAAAAAATAGTTGCAATTAGGAAGTGCAACAAGCTGTCCAGGCATACGAAGTTAGAAATATTAATTTCTCATTGTTTGACATATATTGCAAAAAACATTTACAGGAAATATCGTTTGAGTTTGATGAATATACACGGTCAGTGTAAGATTTTATATGATCAATTAATTAAAAATAAACTTTGGTGTGATTTTTAGGATTATCATATATAATAATAATGTGTGATTTGATGAGAGACAACTTAAAAAAGGAGCATTTCATTTTTTATTATTGTTTCTTAGGAATATTTTTTATTCATGTTTATCATAAAATTATTTTCATAAGGTAGATAGGAATCTAATAAATAATTTTTAAAAATAAAGTTTAGAAATATTTTCTTATGTGATAAATAATTAAATTTAAGAATAAATAATACTAACAAATATACTTAGTATACGTATTATAATTTTTAAAATGTTTTTTATTAATACATTCTCTTAATTTTTTTAATACATTAAATACTATACTTTTAAAAAACTTTTTATTTTTTAATTATTTAAAAATCGTTAGGACATTAATTAAAAAATCATTTCAGAATATTATTGTTGCAACATTCAAGAAATATTTTAATAGAATTGTAAAAAAAACACTATTTTTGAAATAGATAAAATATAATTTTTATCCCTCGGTCAAAATTTGATTCTAGTCCATATAAAAATTTGGTTTTTTTTACTTATATTTTAAAAAAAGCACATGTGTCTATTCCTGATGATGAAATAAATGTTACTATCTCTATAATTTTTTTACATATGTGAATGATTTAGACTGAACAAGTAATACTAAAATTTAAATAATTTACATAAGAAATAAAAATAAAAATTATGAAAACTTATGACAACATCTGATTTTTTGTTTAAATAAAATCTTGGTCTCTTGTTTGCAATTTAGGTTTGAGTTTGGTGCTTTAGGTTTAAAAAAATTTACATTAATCCTTTAAAGTTTCTCTATTACACAATATAGGCTCATCTTCTTTTTTGAATTTAGTATTATAATTGAGGAATAAAAAACCTCATAATTTTACTTTGTTTTTTTATATCACATTAATTTTGTTAGTTTTGTGGTACATGACAAAAATAAAAATGTCACATCAATCAAAACATCATTATTACTAAAAATTATCATAAGGATCACATTATGAAAAATCAGACTAAAACTTTTTAAATTTAACAATCTCGTCAATTAATCTACATTGGGTAAAAAATTTAAATCATATAAAATAATTGAATTATTATCTTAGGATTATTGATTTTTAGGAATTATGATTTTGGGTATAAAAGAATTATCCTTTACCAAATATGTGTATTACAAAGAATAAATACTTTTTTTATATAACTAAAATTTATAATAAATAAATACTTTTAATTATATACTTTATATTATAATTAAAATTTATAATAAATGAATATTTTGAAACATTTAAAATATATTTTAGATTTATGATTAATAATTTATATTGTGATAGTAATTATTGATATATTTTTTTAAAATATATATATTGGAAGAAAAACAGTTAAACACGTTCTCATTTAAGATTGACAATTAAAAATACTCTTAAGATGAGTAGACTTTTTATTAGAAATTACAACCACATGATACCATGCCACAATAGTATAAAAGCAAAGGTACATTCTAGAATCTTAAGCCTACAATGTTACTTATTTTGGTAAGAGGATAATATTTCAAGTAATTTCTTAATTTCTCTTAGAACAGCTACTATAGAATCTTGAGCCTATAATGTTATTGATTTTGGTAAGTGAAGATTTCAGGTAATTTCTCAATTTCTCTTAGGATTCACTAGACATGACAACCACCATCTAACTCTCTATGTGATCTTAAATTTGAATTTAAATTTGACTTTTGTAATTTGAATATTAGAAATTCACCAAAGTTAAAGTAAACCTTAAGACTCAATAAATATTGACATAAATACTTATATATTACTCACCAACAAAATTCTCACATCAATAGAAAAAATTGAATCTATAGAAAAAATTGAATCTATGTCTTTGTGAAATATGAATTCGTTCTATACCAACTAGATCAATTTTTATTGATTAAATACACCCAAGCTTTTATGATTAATGAAAAATAATATTCTAAATTCTCTTGCAAAATCTTTATTAATCTTCTTACTAGGCAAAACAGAGTATTAAAAGCATTTTAATTTCCAAAACATTAAATATGTTTATTTTTCATTTAATATTTTCTTCATATATGGTATTAAAAAATTATAAATAGTTGTTCAAATATTTGGACTGTAGGCAAATCAAATAGTTCATTTTGTGAGTTAAAAACTATGTAAGCAATTTCTTAAAAAAGAAAAAGCTATATAAGCAATTATTAAACTCAAAAAAATATTAATACATGACGTATATGTGCTAAATTATTATTTTCTTAACGAAAACTTGGACTATAAAAGTTGACATCAATATAATAAATATAGTACTGAACAAAAAAATAATCCACTGCAAACCAACTTTATACAACATCATAAGAGGGCTACAAGACAATTGTGGGGCGGCGGGTTGTCATGGGATCATTATTGATGCGCGATAGGGTTGCCAAAATAGAATTTAGAATTTGTTTTCGTATCTGTTTCAATGTTAATTATCCATAGTCTTTAGATGCCATCTTTCATGCTTATCTTGATGTTTTCCACCTTAACTGACAACTCTAACTTGTGATCCTCAACAGCTTTCAAAACTGAAAGCAGGTTGGACCGATAAATTTCACACTTCCGATTTGCACACTCAAGCTCATTCATAAGTTTTCTAATATTCTTATCCAAATCATCCTGCAGGACATAAAGCAATGAAACTAAAATAAGCAAAAACATACTTAAGCATGAATGATTATATATTTAAAACCAATGATATTATAAAATCTGTTACACAATAAATGTTTTCTTTCTTCAGAAGGAATAAAATATTTGAAAGGAATGAGAAAGTACATCTAGGGGAAGAATAATAAATAAATCCCCCTAAATAGAAGAAAATGAAAAGACACCCAAAGCAAAACAGTAACGAAGTTTTTATATATTTTTCCACATCATTAATATTTAACCTTCCTCAACCAAATGCATGCATGCAAGAACAAAATGGACTTATGGACCTGAAAGCACTTTTGACAAATTTCACAAGGACACAAATATGCACATGCTTCTGTTCCATCAAATAGCAGAAGCTAGACAGGTAAGTTAACAAAATCTTAAGTTAAAGTGGATATAAGACAATATCCAGTCAATAGGTATGTAATTATGAGATCTGAGTAAATGCATCCTGAAGAATAAATACTCTGCAATCATAATACCACCAAACATAACCTCATAATACTAACATTCACAATGTACATCATCTACAGGCCAATGTCATCAACATTAGTTGCTTGAAACCCACAACTAAGACCATACACCATATCTTAATTAAAGATTTTAATTATGAGATGATATGTGGTGCAAGTATTTTTAAAATTAGCATTGAGGATAAAAAAAACATTACAGAGGAAAACTAGGTTCAGCACAATATGCATACTTGATTAACCCAGTCATAATTAAGATAATTCTCTTAAATAAGGCGAAAAAATGCACATCAGACAACCGAGTGCATTAATCAGACTGGAACAAGGAAAACTGATCATTATATTCATATGTGAACTCTGAATTGCAAGGATGAAAGCACAAACAAAACATAAAGAGCTTGGTTAGATGAGAGACCAAATAAGGAAAACACTCAAGGGATTTATCTGTTGAAGGGCCAACTTTGTTCAATCGTGATTCATGATTAAGATATTCCTTTTCCTCTCTAAATATATTAATTATTAAACTACCAATTTGCTTTTTAAAAGATAAGTTACAAGAATTTGGTCTTCAAAAGATAAGTCCATATTTGACTAAATTAGTCATAATTGATGTACTTATAGCCCAATCCTCGGTCAAGGTTGATGGACTTATAGCCAATTGACGTAAATATTCTATGGAAAGTAAATTTCTCCAAAATCATGGAAAGTAAATTTCTCCAAAATCATTTATTCAGGGAGAAAATAGGTAGTTTGGTGCAGAAAATCTACCATAACTAGTTAACTTCCCTATAGGAGTTGTTGAATATTCGGGGAAACATTAGTCGCATGATGGGAGGCACCTGAGTTAGGGTACCAACTTGCTGAACCTTGAGGTTTAGCGCTGGTAAGCATAGCTTGAGGAGTGGGGTGCAAAAAATTATTCGAAAAATTAGGGTTCATGAAGGGAGCCTGCCGTGGTATAGCATGAAGCACAACAGAAACATGTCCTTGAGGCATGAATAAATAGGAACCAGAAAAAGGAAATTGAGAGGGAACCCTAAGTGGAGGATACCTTGACGTAGTGGAGGATTGACTGAAGAAGGAGGATTCAGAGACATAGTAGGCACAGTTTTCATCAAAACAATGATAGCAAACAGAAGCATCATGTCCAAATTTGCGACAAACTTGAACACTTGAATATCTGCCATGGCCTCCATGACCACCATTATGGCCACTGCAGCCACCTCTGCCAGTGGGACCAGCAACGTAGCGATCACCACCATTAGAGTCAAAGAACTGAGATAAACATTGCTCAGTCAGATTCTGCAGAGGAAGTTGTGGTGAGGCATTAGAAGTAGATCAATTTTTTCATATTCGCTACTGATAAGAGAGTAGAACTTGCTATTATATTCGCTCCGGCACCCCTTCCAGAATAATATCAATTTGTTCTTTAGAATAAACAAAGTCCCCAATCACCATGAGAGTATCAACTAAGGCCCGAATACGAAGCAAGAATTCAGATATGTTGCTATTCTCAAGTGTAGTGCTGTGTAGCTCAGTGCGATCACATTAGTGTGCAAATGAAAATGTGAATCTTCTCCCAAAGTTGCCACAAAGATTTGCAACCAATAACACAGCCAAGCATTTCGCATGAAATAGAAGATTGAAGCCATGATAAGAGAAGTTGGTCTTGCTGCTCCCAAGCAAGATAAGAAGCAGAGACTCTGCCAGTGTCATGATCTTCAACAGTGAGGAATTTGAGGATTGACAAGAAAATGATGCAATCAGTGGTGACATTTTATCACAGGATGTTGATACCCGAAGAGATAGTTTTTCGTATATAATTTCTCTGAAATAGAGTGAGAGAAAGTAACAGCAGCCACCAAATGACAGCAGTGGAAAGGTAGAAATAGGTTCCACATTGAACGGAAGTGTCAGAGGTGGAGGAGGATTTTGATCAGAAGCCATAGATCTAAGTTAAGAATCAAACTGTGCTCTGGATACCATATTAGAATTTATGAACAGAACTGTAATTTGTATTATTGAAATTCTGAGAATTGTTGGTTTACAACAAAGGAGAAGATAGCTATTTATAGCTGTGCAATACAAAACAGAAAACCTAACTAACTCTCAGTGTGACAGCTATCCCCTATCTAAAAAGCAAAAGAAAAGACACCGAGTAAGTATACTGTAATATCACTAATCCAAAATGATGTATGGGGGCCATGCAGAATAAAGAACATAACAGGCTCTATATGGCCTGTTATGTTCATTAATACCACCAAACAGAAGACGCCTTTATTAAAGCTCTTCCAAGATCAAACTATGACAATGTAAGTGTACATGAGTAACTAACTCTGGTTAGTTTAATAACTGTAGTCACTTGACAGTTAGCTCTAGTTAGGTTTCAGTTACAACTGAATCTCAGCAGTATAAATACTGCTCTTGTAAGGGATCTCAGTGGCTTCGTAATATTTTCTAAATTTTTATTTATTTATTTATTTAATTTTTTTGCTCAGCAAAAGTAAGTAGTATATATATAAATGAGTACCAGAGGTACTGTAGATACATAATGGGAGTGGATTAGCAGCTGGTTCTGAATGCCAAGATACATATAATAAGAACCAAGCTGAACCTGCAGAAACAGAAATACATTTACCCTGCACTAATTACTTAGATTACAGCAGCTACCATCCTTTCCTAATTACAAAAAGCTACTGTGAGATGAGAGGACCAGTGATTGAAATGCAGGGTGAAACCCTTCTCCATAACTTTAAGCCATGTCCATAGTAGAAAAATCGCATCCTCCATCACTTTACTTCCTTCGAAAGTTTGGTTAGCAAAGATCACCCCATTTCGATGCTTCCAAATGGTCCATGTTAGCGCTACCCACCAGCACTTCCATCTTATTGCTTTAGTTCCAACAGCAGACCCACTTACATGTTGCAGAAAATGGTCCTTGGGATTTTGTGGGAATACACCCCTTGTGTTTACCCATTGCAAAGACTCCCACCATAAAGGGAGGGTTTTGTTGCAGTTGAAAAATAAATGGGCTGCGTTCTCCTCCGAGGTGTTGCATAGAGGGCACCTTGAGTCATTTATCTCCACTTGTCTACTTCTCAGGTAGGTCCTAGTTGGTAATCGATCTCTAATGAGCCTCCATGCGAACACCGCTACCTTGGATGGAATCTTAAGCTTCCAAAGATCCACGAAGGTCCGGTCTTCATTTTCCCCCCTTTTTTCTGCCAACAGTAGCTGATACGCTGTTTTTGCTAGAAAATTCCCGCTCGGGTCAACCTTCCATATCCATGAATCTGCACTATTTTGGTGAATTGTTAGCTGTGCTGTCTCCTCTAGAAAATCTGCCGCCATAGCAATCTCATTTTCGAAAAGGGGTCTCCTCCAGCTAAAGTTCCATTCCCACCCTGCAGCATTATGGCTTCCCATACAATTGATGGTTTGCTGCTGTTGATTTGAAACCTGGTATAGTCTAGGGTATTTTGCCATTAGTGTTCTGTCATTGCCTGCCCATATATCTTCCCAAAATCTGAACTTGTCTCCACATCCCACCCTCCATTCTATCTGATTCCTAAGTACAGTTGAGTCCCGCTGTTGGTTGATGGACATAAGGTCCTTCCACCATGGTGAATGATAGCTGCTTCTTCTTTCTTCATCAAGGGATCTCCATCCGCCATACTTAGAGATCAGTATTCTAGTCCACATCTCCCCTTGGTTCTGAAATAATTCCCATCTCCACTTTCCAAGCAGCGCTGTATTAAACGTCTGTAGATCTTTTATACCGAGTCCTCCTTTGTCTTTTGGGAGACACACTGTTTCCCAATTGACCCATGCAATCTTCCTTTGTTCCTTCCTCCACCCCACAAGAATCTACGTTGAATATTGACCAGCTTGTCAACAACTTTGCTGGGTACCCTGAAAAAAGAAAAGAAATAGATTGGAAGTGAAGTTGGGACTGCATTAATGAGGGTGACTCTCCCATCGAAAGATATATGTTTCTGTTTCCATCTAACTAATTTTGCCTCACACTTCCTAATGATAGGATCCCAGACCACAGCACTTCTTGGATTTGCCCCAATTGGGATACCAAGATAGGGAAATGGCATGGACAACACGCTACAGTTTAGGAACTCGGCAGCCACCCTCCTCCATTCATCAGATTTGCCAATCACCCCAAATCGACTCTTCGCAAAATTAATTTTGAGCCCTAATGATAATTCAAAACATCTGAGAATGGTTTTTATGACCTTCACGTTCTGCATTGTAGCCTCCCCAAAGAAAATGGTATCATCCGCATATTGTAATATGCTAACTGGCTCCTTATTCTTGCCCACTAGAAAGCTGTTAAAGAATTTTTTATCCACCGTTTCTCTCATCAAACCTGTTAAACCTTCTGCAGCAATATTAAACAGTAGAGGGGCTAGGGGATCCCTTTGTCTAAGGCCTCTTTGTGGGGCAAATTCTTGGGTAGGGCTACCATTAACTAGAATGGAGATCGATCCTAAGTGGAGACAACCCATGACCCACTGAATCCATTTATTGCAGAACCCCAAACACCTCATCATATGTGCTAGGAACTTCCATGAGACGGAGTCATATGCTTTTTCATAATCTACTTTAAACACCAAGCATGATTTTTGACTCCTTTTTGCCTCCTCCACTACTTCATTAGCTATCAGTACACTATGTAGTAGGTGTCTTCCCCTTATAAATGCGGATTGTCTCTCATCAATGATGTCCGACAACACCTTCTTCAATCTGTTTGCTAGTATCTTGGCCACTATTTTATAGACATGGCCTATTAAAAAGATAGGTCTATAATCGTTGAGCGTTTGAGGATCTTTCAGCTTGGGGATCAGAGCGATAAAAGAGGCATTACCACCCTTCGGGAAAATACCGTTGACATAGAATTCGTCCAGGAACCGGATGATGTCAGGATTTAGTGTCTCCCAAAAGTGCTTGATAAACTTGAAATTTAAGCCATCAGGTCCTGGGCTTTTCTCACTGTCACACCCATACTGCAAACTTTATTTCCTCCTCCTACAATCCTCCCACCAGCAAATCATTTTGCTACGATCCAATCCTCCGAAATCTGGTGCCACTAATTTCTGGTCTGTCGAGATCAGGTTCGCTAAATCTGGACATGAAGAAATTGCGGGTTTCTTCTTTCACTCTAATTGGATCTTCAACCCAAGCTCTCTCAATGAGCATTCCATTGACTGCACTACTCCGGCGGTTAGAATTCATGAGCATGTGGAAATATCGTGAATTATAATCCTCTTCTCTGATCCATTTTGAACGTGCCTTTTCTCTCATCAGGGATTCATGTGACTGTGCCGCTGTCCAAAGATCCTCCTGCAACTTTTTACGTGCTGCCAGTTCCTGCGGGGACAGCTGTCTATCATTGCTGCCTGCTTCCAACTTGTTGAGATCATACTCGATCTGCTGTACCTTCTTAAGTGTGTCTCCAAACTGCTGTTTGTTCCACTGCTTCATCCTTTCCTTGAGTTTCTTAATTTTTTCTTTCAGTGAGTATCCCCCCACCCCCTTAATTGTAAGTTTGTCCAGCTCCCTTTGACTAGGTTTTCGAAAGTTTTGTCGTTCAGCCAACAATCGAGAACCTTGAAGGGTTTGGGACCCCAATCAACAATTCTAGATCTAAGCAAGATGGGACAGTGATCCGAGAAGTTTCTATTCAAGATGAGGTATGTACTTTCGGGCCATTTAGATATCCATGCATCGGAGACAAAGAATCTATCCAGTTTGCTCTTTGCAGCCCCATTGGGTCTATACCATGTGAATTTTCTCCCTACACACTGTACTTCTTCTACTTCTAAGTCGGAAACCCAACCATTGAACTCAGTAATGGTATTGTCGACCGCCACCCTCTGAGACACACTTAGTCTCTCAGCTGGATCTCTAAATGCAATATACAAATCCCTTTTCCCTTGCGTTTGGTATCAGAGCTCTCTGATCTTTTTTTCATGGCTTCCACAAATTCTGGTGCAACTCTGGCCAACAACGGTGGGCCAACTTTGGCGAACAACTCCAGTGCAACTTCACTCAACATGGTTCTGATGAATCAAGATGTTTCTTTGTTGTTCCCTACAACAATTTTTTTTGCATCAAATCACAGAATAGATTCAATCGCTTCATTGCGAGTCCTCAAATCCCTCCGCAATACCTTTCCGATGAAGATCATGATCTTAATCGCGTTAATCCTCTCTTCTTGAAGTGGCAGAAACAAAATCAGTTTCTCATTGTTTGTCTTCAGTCTACGCTCTCAAGCTCCATGCTTGCTCGAGTTCTTGGATCAACACACTCGTATCAAATGTGGGACAAGATTCATGCATATTTTCATCACCAAACGCAAACAACGGCATGACAGCTCCGATTGGAGCTCCGTCACACAACATTGGATAACCATCAAGATTCTGATTTTCTCTCTCAGGTCAGAGACTCATTGATGTGCTTGCTTCGGTAGGTGATGCTGCTACCTATCGTGAGCACATGTATGTGATTATGGAAGGACTTCCTAGGGATTTTGACTCGACCATCGCTCTAATTGAAAGTCGTCTACCACACACATCGCAATTGAAGAGACTGAAGGATACATCCTTGCGCAGGAGCTATGGCTTCACAAATAGACCAAACTCGAAGCTTTGAGTAATTTCTTCACACCAAGAGTAAATCTCACCGAAGTGAGTTTGCTGCACTCCACTGAGATTGACAACTCGAATTTGTACTCCGACACTAATGCTGTGTATACGAATCAATATTCTTCAAATTCACAAGGTTCTAGTGGCCATAATGGCCGAGGCGGGGGTGGTTTCAACCATGGAGGTGGTTGCGGTAGTCGGAGCTCAGTCTAGTGTCAAGTTTGTTTCAAGTACAATCACATAGCTCTGACATGCTACAATCGATTCAATCCTCAGTATCAAGCTGCCAGTGGTGGTAACAATAGCAATTATGGGAATAGCAACAATGGCAATTATGGGAATAACAACAATCATAATAACTGGTCTCACAATCAGAATCAGAATCAGAATTGGGGTCAGAATTAGAACCAAAACAATAACTGGAACAAGTCTTCTAATTCAAATTGGAGTTCACAGCAAAGTCAGAATCAGAATCATAACTCTCAGAACTCTAATTCTAGCCCTGCACAAGCTATGGTGGCAAATTCTGACTGCAATGCTTCATCATCTTGGTTTCCAGATTCTGGAGCGTCCTTCCATGTGACCAATAACTCACAGAACATCCAGCAAACTTCTCCTTTTGAGGGTCCAGACCAGATCTCCATTGGCAATGGACAAGGTCTGAATATCTCAGCCGCTGGTCATTCCAATTTTGTTTCCCCTTTCAGTCCTAATGTCAAACGTATTCTTAAAAACATGCTTCTTGTTCCTCAAATAACTAAGAACCTAATTAGTGTAAGCAAATTAGCCAAAGATAATCATGTTTTCTTTGAGTTTCATGCTAATTGTTACTTTGTTAAATCTCAAGATTCCAATAAAATCATTCTTCAAGGAGATGTTGGATCTGATGGCTTGTATCAATTTCCCAATCTTCAGTTCTGCTCTGTTGTCCAGCTTGTATAAACACTTTCTTCTGTTGATTGTAAAAATACTGTGCCTAATTCTATATATATCTGACACCATAGGCTAGGTCATCCCAATTCTCAAGCTTTAAAGCTTGTGCTTAATCATTGTAATTTCAAAATTCATGTTAAAGATGAACTGCCCTTCTGTTCTGCTTGTTGTATGGGCAAGATTCATAGATTTCCTTCTAAGCTTTCTCAAACTGTATACAATTCTCCTTTGGAATTAATATGCAGTGATCTGCAGGGTCCTTAAATAGAGTAAATCTACAAAAGCTTTCTCAAACAGAGCTTTATTTAAAATACGACAAATGATTATATATCAGGACTTGAATAGAGTAAATCAACAAAAGCACTCATAATAACTCAAGGTGATTGAAGGATTAAGAGTAGAAAGTAACTAGCCTTACCTTGAGAGCTGAAAAGGGTGCGCCGACAACCAACTTTCTTAAAATCTTATGCGGTTAGATGAAGGTTCGAGACTAGTTATATATCTCTAACCCCCTCACATCAATTCCTTAGGGCTTGAGACAGGGCCATTGCACAGGTTTTCTCTATATTGTGACAGAATTGAGCTTTATTTATAAGAATGAAAGTGGCAGGGATCAAACTTCTAACTACTTGGTCATAGCAGCTCTGGTACGATTTCAAGATTGGTTTTAGGTGAAGTCGTGAAGGTTTATATCATAATGCCTTAAGCTATTAGGGGAAGGTTCAGGATTGGTTTCATATAATGATGGATGAAAGAGTAAAATGCACTCAAACAGATATCATAAAAGAGGTTAAAAATATTTTCAAATGGAAATCAGACCTTAGACATATGCTGGCTCAAGCTTGCTTCCTGGCACCCACTTGTGTAATTAGCATGACTTTCATCATTCAGCACGTGACTCCTTACCTTTCCATTACTGATAGGAATTTTTCCCTCATTTTGTATTCCCTGAGAAACTCTTTTTGCAGCTTCTTGTAAAGCATCTATTGCGACATCATAAGTTTCAGCAGACCGCGCGCCTTCATCAACAAATTTAAGAGCCTCATGCCGGAGGGTGTTATATCTAACTGTATGAGATTCCAAATAGTAAGTATATACATCACAAGCATGTTCTTCTAATATTACATTGCTTTTGGCATTTCTTGTCCAACGTTTCAATATATAATGAGATGGGAGAGTAAGCACATTGGTAACTCTAAAGACTGCCAAAACATGCCTACAAAGAAGGCCTGAAAACTCAAACATTTGGCAACTGCAAGTTGCTTTCATCTCCAGAACATTGAATTTAACACAATACCCTTTATGGTCCTCTCCAAATTTAGCTACATGATATGTAATGACCTCCCCATCATCATCGGCTTTGGATGCCATTAATGCAAGTGTCCCAACTAACTCCTCCTGGAACCTCATGAAAATTTTTCTCGTGTAAAGCTCAGATGCTTGCTTCTCCATTGGAGATGGGGTTCTCAATACCGGCAAAGTATTCATTGTGTCATAATCCGCTCTCACTTCTTTCTCATTGCGACTTTCAAGTGCTTTCTCATAGAGCTTAAAGAACTGACTTAAATTGGTTGAAGCATTTATATACCCATCAAAGTAAGAGTTCATGCTATCACTTCGCTGAGTGATGGACATTTCTGCAAAGAATGTGTCTCGCAAATATACAGGTACCCACTGCCTACAAGAAGAATATATTGCTTGAAGCCATTCATGGACCCTGAGATCATATTTATCTACAAGTGTTGACCAGCAAGACTTAAATTCCTCAGTCGACTCAGTCAAGTTAACACATTTGTGAAATTCTGCTTCAAAATTTGGATATTGGAGGAAAATATGAGATAACTTCTCCTGGCATTTTTTAAAGATGTGCCACTTGCAGAAACGGTGACGAGTCTCGGGGAAGACTTGTATTATGGCTGACCGAATTGCAGAATCATGATCAGTTGTTATTGACACTGGCGGACATCCAGACATGGCCATAAGCCATGTCTTGAAAAGCCACACAAATGATGCTTCAGATTCGTTAATTAGGAAAGCACAACCAAAGAGAACAGGTTGCCCATGATGGTTTACACCAGTAAAGAAAGCAAATGGTAACCGATACCTATTAGATCGGTATGTGGTGTCAAAGGTTACAGTATCACCAAAAAATGTATAATTCATCCTAGCCTTGGGATCAGCCCAGAAAACATTGGTTATGGACTGATCCTCATCTCCTTGCACAGCATAGAAGAAATTAGGGTTTTCGGCATGCATCTGTCTCAAATAATCAAGAACAAGTTGAATGTCACCTTCTAAACTTCTCAGCCTATTATTCCTCATGTAATTCCTACAGTCCACCTCTGTGAAGCCGACTTTGCTAATCCCACCATACTCTTTAATTAGTGCAGACATAATTCTACGAGGACCCATCCCAGCAGCCTGTAAAGTATCGATGAGAGTCTTGGCAGCTCCTGAAATTTGCCTGTGAGAGCGAAGGCAATGCACCTGGTCTGGTGGAACGAGCTCGTGATTATGTTCTCTAACAAAGCCAGAGACGATCCACTTGCCAGAGTCTTGCATTTTGACAGAAAGAGAGGCTTTACAACCGACTCGGGTAATTGTTCGTGGGCGCTTGATCTCTCTATCCTTCGTGCGTTTCTCATTCAAGTTGCGGAAACCCTCCTTTGCGCAAACAAATTGCCTCTGTATAATAGCTCCATCGCGCCTGGAACGACGGGATGAGCTGACGCGAGTACTAAACCCAACACGACGGGCATAGGAATTGTAGAAGGCCTTGGCAGCCTCTTCAGACTCGAATTCCATGCCCTCGCAAGGTTCAAGATCTAAGAGGTCCACCTCAGGAAGATATATTTCCCCACCTCCAGTGGCTACACCCAATTCCTCCTCATCAATTCCTCCTCCGTCGTCATCGTCATATTCTCCCTCGCCTCCTCCCAGCCCAATATCAAATTCTAGCACCTCGACCTCGTTATCCATCACTAGTTAACTTGTTTATATTCCGAATACTAACACTATTTCTGCGATCGGGATTCAGGATATACACTACAACGAAACGAAAGCAAAGCCACGAGATATGGAAAAGAAAACAACTGACCGTCGTCGAGGTCGAGGTCGAGTGACAGTAAGAAGTCCGCGCCTGACAACAAAGAAATTATGCAACTCCTCAAACCAAACTGCAGAATGAAAAATGCCGATAAACATATTGCTCTCCTCTCAAAACAAAACATAAAGATATTTAACCAACTTTTTTTTTTTTTATAAAAAACCATATCATTCAAATATGGATAAGTGATAATGGAATTTAAATGCTAGATCCCCTCCTCTTTAAAATTGTGTCATTGGATAATGGAATCAATGGAGTCAAAATATTTTTAAAAATGGGAAACAGAATTGTATTTAAAGTTTCTTATTTATACTTTCGGTTGCTGTATTTTAATATTTTTTATTATTTATTCACATAATTTTAAATATTTGATATTACTTATTATTATAATAATTGAAAAAAAAAATTCTAATACTTTGAAATCGAAAAAAGAATTTAATACCTATCTATATCCTATATTATAAAAGAGAAGTATAGGAAAATTACTGGTGTGTCCCTGCTTAGAAAATGGGCACCTGTCCCTTTTGCTGGATTTATTGTCATTTTGTTGGCTTTTTGGTTTGTGTTGGAGGTTCTACACGTGTGTGGTTTACATGTTTGTTTTTTCATCATTTTTCATCAAAAAGGAATTGTTGTGCCATGTGTCTGATGGCTAAGCTAGCTTGCACTCTTTGATTGGGCACGTGGTTTGGGTGTTTTGTGCAATGTCGTTGGTTGTTGTTGTGTCATTTTCGTTTGTTTCATTTTCAAGTTTGAAAGCAAAACTGGATTTGAAGGTGTGAGGCTCTGCCTTAGTCATTTCTTTTCTAACTTTTATGTTGTGCATGGCTGTGATTTTCCTTTTTGTTTTCCAGTTTGGTTTTGTTCTGTTGTTCGGGTTGTTCTGTTTTTTTGTTTAATGTCTTTGCATTTGGTTTGGTTTCAGTTTGTATGTGTGTTAGTTTTTCCAGGTGATTTTAGAACTCTTTTTCGGTATTTTTCTTCTTTGGTGCTTTGTTTACTGACTTTTATATTGTGCATGGCTGTGATTTTACAATTTTTCTTTGGTTGAGAAGTTTCTTTTGGAGTTTGTTTTTGCTCCGTTGCTGGGTTTGACTGTGAGAAGAAAAGGTAATGTTTATGTTGTGCATGTGTGCTTTAGCTTTTGTTTTTTGTTTTTTAATGAGTTACGTTTGTTTTATAGTTTGCCTTTTGCTGGGTTTATTGTCATTTTGTTGTCCTTTTGGTTTTTTCTTCGGCTACAACACGTGTGTGGTTTGCATGTTTGTTTTTTCCTCAAAAAGCAACTGTTGTGCCATGTGTCTAATGGATAAGCTAGCTTGCATTGTTTGGTTGGACACGGGGTTTGGGTGTTTTGCAGAATGTCGTTGGCCGTTGTTGTATCATTTTCGTTTGTTTCATTTTCAAGTTTCAGAGCAAAATTGTTTGTTTGCTTGCTTCTGGATTTCAAGGTGTGAGGCTGTGTGTTGGTCATTTGTTTTCTAACTTTTATGTTGTGCATGGCTGTGATTTTCCTTTTTGTTTCCCAGTTTGGTTTAGCTCTGTTGTTCGGTTGGTTGTGAGAAGAAAAGGTAATGTTTTTTTTGTTGAATGTCTTTGTATTCGGTTTGTTTTGAGTCTTTTTCTGATTTTGGTGCTTTGTTTTCTAATTTTTCTATTGTGCATGACTGTGATTTTACAGTTTTTCTTTGGTTGAGAAGTTTGTTTTGCAGTTTAGTTTTGCTGCCTTGCTGAGCTTGATTGTGAGAAGCTAAGGTAATGTTTATGTTGTGCATTCTTTGGTTGAGAAGTTTGTTTTACAGTTTTCCTTTGTTTGGTTGTTAGTTTTGAGTGCAACAAATGAAAATTATACTTTTGTACCCAAGTTTGAGTTTGGCTGAGAGAAGTTGAGCTTTAACTTGAGGATGTCTGTTTTTTCTATGGTTTGTTAAGTTTGGTGTTAATGCATTCTTATATGTTTGTTGCCTCTTTTGTTAATTCTATTTACTCACATGGCCAGGTGTTTATTTTTACTTATTCATATGCAGTTTATTGTGGTCTTATGTGTGTTTTGTGAGTTTTCTTCTTTGTTTTTTTTGTGACAGGTTGTTAACTTTGGTTTCCAATGGTTGAGGTGGTAGTTTAATTTTTTCACTGTTTGACTATATGCTTGGTTTTTAACTGATGTTCTGTTTTTCTTGGTGTTGTTGTTCAGGCTTTGCGATTATGAAGTTATGGCACGTGTTGTTGATAAAATTAAGTTGATAGATGGATCAAGGGAAGCTCTTAAACTTTCTGTAAGGATCACTGATCTTTGGTTCATTGGGATTCCCGAAAAGTCTGAACATGCCGAAATGGTGGTTGTTGATTATGATGTATGTTTTTGGCAGTTTTTTTTATTATAAATTATATTATTGACCATTCAATCAGGTATTTATATGTTTTCTATATTATAGGGAGATGAAATGCATGTTGTGTGCAAACAAGATCAACTGAAGTCTCGCAAGGCTGATTTGAAAGAAAATTTGACTTATGTGATGCATAATTTTAAAGTTATCAAGAATGATGGGAAATTCAGAGTTTGTGATCATGAATATAAATTATGTTTTACTGGAGTTACTGTTGTTAGGCAATCTGATATGGAACACTTACCTTTTAGGAAATTCAGATTTGTTGATTTTTCCAGTGTCATCGCTGGTCATTTTCAAATTGGACTCTTGGTTGGTAAGATCGTTGTTTGCAATTTGTGGATTGATTTTGTTTGACGTGATTATGGCTTTTCAAGTAAGATGTGTTTACCTTGTGGTTGCTTTAGATGTTATTGGCGTGGTTGATGAAGTGGTATTCCGATATGTGTCATCGAAAAATACGAGGGTTGTTTTGAAATTAAAGTATTTAAGGTTATCTTTTACAATTTAAGTTTTGAGTGTGTGTCATTGTTGTTTCAATCGGATGATGATTAGATGCTGATATACTGATACATTAATTGTTGTTTCCTTCTGATAGTGGACAGGTGCTATCCTGCACACTCTGGGAAAATTACTACTTACAGTTTTTGTCTTATTTGAATGACGTTCAAGATGAAAGGCCGATCGTTATTCTTTTGACACATGCCAGGATTAAGGAAGCGCAGGGTCAGTGTAATGTGAAATTTCTCAATTTTCATGCTTACTAGATAATATTTTTTTGGGGTCTAATCTGTAGGATCATATTCGTCGTCGGTCAGTAATTCTTTCAAGGCGTCTAAACTCATGATCAACGACCTTGTGCTGGAAATTCAAGAATTTAGAGAGAGGTATTTTGGCAATGTGCTACTTATGTGATTGTAATTTCAAACTGTTAAATATGTAAGTAATCTTTGTTGGGCTTTTGCATTTGTTGTATTCTTATAGCCTTTTAGATTTAGGGATCGAGGTTAGATAAGTTTTGACGCCTATTGGACAAGGGAGTTCACAGGTTTCAGGGTCATCTCAATTATCATCAAAAGATGCGTTTCTGTCAAAGGCTGAAGTGAAAAATATCTCTCAGATTAATGCCACTTCTGAGGTGATGTTCTTATTCATTTGTAGCTTCTCTTTGTAGAAAATCTAATGTTAGTTTCTTCAAACAGGAAATTGTTTGTGTTACTGTTGCCAAGATTACAACTATAGTGATGGACAACTATTCATGGTGCTATCCGGCTTGCGATCAATGTTATAAAAAAGTTGACATAGAAATTGTGCCGTTCACATGTCTGTGTGGAAAAGAGAACGATCAACCTGTACTAAGGTGATTGATTCACTGTTTAATTGGTATGACGTTCATCAACTACTTTTTCTTATACTGGTATCTATATTGGCAGGTATAGAGTTGAGGTGATGGTTAATCACAAGGGTGAACAGACCAAATTTTTTATCTGGGACCGTGAATATGCACAGTTAATTGGTCAATCAGCGGATGAAGTCAACAAGCTCAAAATAGAAGTATGTTATTGTATTGTCATGCAATGTTTTTTAATTTACAGTGAAAATTTGTTAGGTTGCTATCCATTTTCATTCTTCTTTTTCCGCGCAAGGATGGCGATGTTGATTTAAATGTCTCTCCTCAAGCACTAGATAGGCTATTGGGTTGTTTCCTTGCATTCAAAGTGAAGGTGCAACCAAGGTTCAGGAATTCTGTTGTTCTTAAATATTCAGATGAATCAGACTTGATCAATGTTGTGCTGGATATGATTCCCGATAGTGAGGTTGTGTTTTGTCAAATGTATTTTAGTTATTGTGAGTGTATGCATATATTCCATTTGTTTTTTTAGTGTCAATTCATATATCATGCAGCCATGTTGCAAGATCGAGAATTCAATACTTGAGTTGACCGATCCTACAGAGCTTGAATCTGTAAGCTAAAATTGTCTTTCTCTGTTTTTCTTGGTGTATGTTGCAATGATGGCAACAAAATTTAGCTGACTCATCAATCAATATTTTATGCAACAATCTGTGTCTGTTACCGCTGATCATGACCGCTCAATGCTTGACTCAAGTGAGCCTACAGAGCTTGAATCTGTAAGCTGGCGTTGTCCTTGTGTGTTTTTGCTGGTGTATTTTCCGATGATGTCAACAAAATTTAGCTTACTGATCAGTTAATATTTTATGCAGCAATCTGTGTTTGTTACCGGAGATCATGACCCTCTTCTCAGGATTCCATTGACACCAACTAAGCGCGTATCTTTTGATGAGTTGGATGATGAGCGAAAAAACTTTCAGATTTCACCTGCCGAAGTTTCCTCCAACAAATTAGCCAAGCATTCTCAGGCTGAATGAATTATGCTGTTGACATGTTGCCTTGGATGTTTTTTTATGATCGTATGACCAAATTGTAATATTTACCCCGTCGCACTTTTTGCGGTTTTTTTACTCTTTGCATGGACGACGTTGTTGGAACATTAATTGTTGGCTATTTTGTAGAATACCGTTCCTGTCTCATTTTTGTTAAGTTCATTTTGTACTTGCAAACCAAAACTGTTTTTTTTCCTCTTTGATTAAATGAAACAATAGTTTTTTGGGGCTTTGCATTACTCTATTTGTTAATACTGTGATGAAATTGCAATCTGTGGATTATTGTTGTCAAAATCTTAATGAATGTAATCAACTCAAGTTAACTGATGAATTAAAATTTTTTTTCTCTGCTGAGTGCTAATTAAAGAGAGATTGAATACAAGGATTATTTCGATTCAATACAAGAATGCTGATGAATGTTAACAAGTCAAGATAATTGATAAAGAGAGATTGAATACAAGGATTATTTCGATTCAATACAAGAATGTTGATGAATGTTAACAAGTCAAGATAACTGATGAATTAAGGGTTTTTTTTGAACAAATTACACATAAACTAAAATATAAGCTGACATTTAGTAATTAAACCCAGTTTTTTGACTACTTAAATATTAATCATGAGTCATTACAATCAGTAAAATAGATTGACATATTAAGTAATTTTCAAAACTATTTAATCCTATCTTTATTGCTATTGCACAGCTAATTTTGAAACTTAATATTCAGTACTAAGTAAAGAGAGATTCAAGGCAAGGATTATTTCGACTCTATTAGGGATGAGAATTGCAAATATGACATATTGATCAACCAAAGAGAGATTGGACAACCTTTGATATCAAAGTTTTCTCTACCGTGCATCTTTAGTTGTAGTTTTGTGTTCTAATTTCAATTTCATGCTTAATTTTCTTTTTTATTACAATAACTGTAAAAATGTCTAATCACATTTAATCCACCAAACCCAGAATTGATATTTGCCATCTCTTGCTTTATGTCAATTAAGATTTGTTTATTAATTTACCCATGAATCTTTAGTTGTAATTTTGGATGCCAAAACAAATCTGTTCATTAATTATGAAATCCATTATATAAAAACATCTAATCACATTTAATCCCCTAAACTCGTATTTCATATTTGCCATCTCTTGCTTGATGTCAATTAACATTTATTTATTAATTTACAAAATATTTCATCCTTTGTTGCAAGTTCCGTTCTAAATTCTTAAGCTCTAAAAGTGCAGATCAATCACATAGTTGATTCTATATCCAGAACTTACTCCTCTATATACAATATCTTTACATCTGAGTCTGATCATTGCTACATGACTCATTTTCGAAGCTACTTTAATTCAACTTGCATGTTTAATTTTGTCTTTATTACACAACTGGACATTTGGAATTACTTTGATGTATAATTTCCTCTTTGTGCATTTCAAAACTTTGTCGTGGTGAATTGATATACCAAACAGCTTCATTGATATCAACTGCAAACATGCAAAACAATACACATGCAAATGCATCTACCTCAGGTAAAGCCAGAATGTATAGGAAAGCTATCCTGGAAAAAAAAAAGATAAGATTCAGCCTGATAGATCACATGAGGCAACTATAGATTCCACTCTGAAAGATATACAACGTCATGGTGAGAAATTATAAATAAGATGTTTTCTTTTAAAAAAACATTAGTCTGTTCAACTTGACTTAATTTGTCTCTATTCTTAAGTCATGACAACTGATTCATTAGAGGATATAAATTCTGAATCTCCACAAGGTACGATGATAGAAAATCCTTGTTCACTTTTTTTCCCAAATTTTAATTATATCTATGATATCTAACCTAAATTGTTACAACATCTGATTCTAATTTTTTGTCTGAGGATGAAAATTGTCAATCCAATAGTAATGAACCTGCAATCGATACTGAAGGTAATAATTATAGCTCTGATATAACCTTAAGGATATCGATTGATATGCTTTAAACTAAATTCTACTATCTCATTAGACAATTTCAGGCTATTCTGACTTGGGTGATCAGGCCAGGCAATGTAGACATTGCAATGCAAAAATGTGGTATAATGAAAGAATTTCAAAAGATAAAAATACAACAAGTCCAAAATTCAGCTTATGTTGTGGAGATGACAAAGTTGAACTTCCATTATTACAAAGTCCCCCGAAGTATCTTAAACGACTTATGTTTGATGGTAATGCAAGTGATAGTAAAAATTATCAGTGTAACATACAGACATATAACATGATGTTTGCCTTTACATCTGCTGGTATTAAGCTAGACAAATCAATTAATGAAAGCAGAGGACCTCCTACAATTAGAATTCAGGGTCAACCATGCCATCGAATAGGCAGCTTATTACCAATGCTTGGAAAACAACCGAAATTTGCATAGTTATATATCTTTGATACGTAGAATGAAGTTGAAAATAGAATTAATACAATGAGGTAGTACTTCTTTTGTTTCTTTTATTATCAAATATGAAGAATTATGATTGGGAAAACATGTTTTCTGACACCAATGGATGTATTTTTATATTGTTTTTTGCAGCCAACATGTTGTAATTCAACCAGAGATTGTTTCAACTTTAAGTCAAATGCTGGATGAGCACAATGTCCATGCAAAAAGTTTCAGAATGGCCAGGGACAGATTGACAGATAGTCAACTAGATAATGTAAAATTGAGATTGATAGCTGCACGTGAGAAAGATGGTTGTACATACAATCTCCCAAATGTTTCTGAAGTTGCTGCCCTGATTGTTGGTGATTTTGATCCAGACTCAAGAAGAGATATTATTGTTGAAACTCAAAATGGAGAATTACAAAGAATCCATGAATTACACTCTAGCTATCTAGGACTCCAATACCCTTTACTCTTCCCTTATGGTTGAAGATGGATATAGACCTGATATACTTCACCGTTCTACATCTAGCAGCAGAAAAATGAAGAGAAATCGTCTAACGATGAGAGAGTGGTTTGCTTATAGACTGCAGTCCAGATCAAATGAAGCACAAACTTTGTTGCATTCTAGAAAACTATTCCAACAATTCATCGTTGAAGCATACACCATGGTTGAGTCTGAAAGACTTAGCTACATCAGGAACAATAAAAAAAAACTTAGAGTTGACAAGTATTTAGTTTACAAACATCATTGGATGCTGGAAGCAGTAAAGGCTCATCTAAAGGAAAAAGAATGATTTTGCCGTCAACCTTTGTTGGCAGTCCACGTTATATGGACCAACTTTACTTTGATGGTATGACAATATGCAACCATGTGGATTTTCCAAATCTTTTTATTACTTTAACCTGTAATCCAAATTGGCCTGAAATCCGTAGAGTACTTGCACCTTTGAATCTAAAAGCAATAGATAGACCGGATCTTATCTCACGTGTTTTAAGAATGAAGTACGAACAAATGCTTTTTGACTTAACAAAAAAACACCTACTTGGAAAAGTAGTCGCATGTGAGTTTGCCATTAATATGCTTCTTAAAGTTACACATTTGTTTATTGCTTTTCATTTTTCCCTGATATGATACAACTATACAGAATTTCTATATTACTGTTGCACTATTAATACGATCAGCTAACAATTGCAAATATGCACACAATTGAATTTCAAAAAAGAGGACTTCCTCATGTGCATTTATTGCTATTCTTACACCCAAATAATAAATATCCATCTTTAGATGACATTGACCAGATAATATCAGCAGAAATTCCTTCACATGAAAATGACCCGGAACTCTATACATTAGTCCAAAATCATATGGTACATGGGTCATGTGGAATTCTGCAATCTAAGTCTCCATGTATGAAAGAAGGCAAGTGTAGCCGTTTTTACCCTAAAATGTTTCACCCTCAAACTGTTTTAGATTCAAATGACTATCCAATCTATCGTAGAAGAAATGATGGTCGTATAATTTCAAAGAATGGAGTTATTATTGATAATAGATATATAGTACCTTACAATGCAAAATTGCTGAGAAAATACCAAGCACATATAAATATTGAATGGTGTAATCAAAATACTTCCATTAAATATCTATTTAAATATATAAACAAAAGGTTATGACAGAGTCACTGTTGTTATTTATGATGCTAATGATGCACTTGAGAATCCTATCACTCAAAATGATGAGATTAAAGAATATGTAGATTGCAGGTAATATTAATTTAATATGTATACTTAATTTACTCATTGTTTCTTTAATTAACTCTTTTAATTATGAATTTTTTATGCCAGATATATTTCTCCATGCGAAGCTACTTGGAGAATTTTTGGTTTTCCAATACATGCTAGAAAGCCTGCTGTGGAGAGATTACATTTTCATCTGCCAGGGCAACACAATGTTCTTTATGAAGATGATGATGATATAGATGATATCCTGTCAAAGCCAAGCATTTCAGATTCAAAATTCTTAGCTTGGATGAATAGCAACAAATGTTTTTCAGAAGGTAGAAATCTTACTTATTCATAATTTGTTTCCAAATTCGTGTACAACCAAAAGGCTAGATCATGGAATCTTAGAAGGAAAGGCAATACAATTGGCAGGCTAATATAGGTTCCACCAACCATTGGTGAATTGTTTTATCTAAGAATGATGCTTGCTACATGCAAAGGAGCTACTTCATTTGAGGATATTAGAACAATTGAAAATGTTTTATACCCTACATATAGAGAAGCATGCTTCACAATGGGTTTTTTGCAAGATGACAGAGAATTTGTGGAAGCAATCAAAGAAGCTAAGGACTGGGGCACAACTAATTATTTGAGAAAATTATTTGTCTTAATGCTATTATCAGGTGCCATTACTAAACCTGAAGAACTTTGGAATCAGACATGGAATTGGTTAGCTGAAGACATTGCATATCATTATAAAAAAACAACTTTGAACATAGGTTAGTTTTAATCAGTTTGTAACTTTCTATATTGAATAACATCGCAGATATGCATTGTTTAACTATTTTCTTTATCATTTGTTAGAATTAGAGATTGATGATGAGCAACTTAAAAATTAAACATTACTGGAAATTGAAAAACTTCTGCATCCAAACCAAACATCACTCAAAGACTATCCTACAATGCCATATCCTGAGGGTGCAAATCTTGCATTGTGTCTAGAGAATAGCTTGATATTATCTGAACTTAATTACAACAATGATGAGGCTAGATCAGAATTCGAAAATCTTTTTCTATCTATGACAGGTAATCTACCAATTCATATATTATAAATTGCATTTAACAAAGTTAAATTCCATCTGTATCTTCTAATTTTGCATCTGCTAATTCTTCATTTCTATCAAATCTCAACTTATTTTTTATTCTAGACGAACAAAAACAAATTTATCACAAAATTATGGAAGCTGTCAACAACAATGAAGGTCGCATGTTTTTTCTATATGGATATGGAGGTACAGGAAAAACATACATATGGAGAACATTAGCAAATTCACTGAAGGCAAAAAATCAAATTGTGATTATGGTTGCTTCTAGCGGCATAGCTTCTCTGTTATTGCCAGGTGGCAGGACTGCTCATTCCAAATTTAAGATACCTGTGCCAATTTTTGAAGACTCAACATGCAACATACTTCAAGGAAGTCAACTAGCAGAATTGTTAAATCAGACAAATCTGATAATTTGGGATGAAGCACCCATGGCACACAAATTTTGCTTTCAAGCACTTGATCAATGTTTAAGAGACATTATTAAAGAAAAAAAATCGAATCAAATTTTTGGAGGCAAAGTTATTGTATTTCGTGGAGATTTCCGACAAATTCTGTCAGTCATTCCAAGAGGAAGTCGTTCAGACATTATAAATGCAACAATCAATTCATCATATTTGTGGCCTTCCTGTGAAGTCTTAACAATCAGCAAAAACATGCGTTTACAAGGCAATGCCCAATCAATTGATGATCAAGAAACTACTAAATTTGCAAAGTGGATTCTAGATATTGGAGATGAAGTTATTGGGAATCAAAATGATGGATATGCTACCGTTGAAATTCCTGAGTACCTATTGATTACTGAATATAATGACCCCATTGATGCTATAGTCAAATCAACATTTCCAGATTTATATGAACATCACAGTAATCCTGAATTCTTCAAATGTAGAGCAATATTAGCTTCCACCAATGAAACAGTTGAAGAGGTCAATGATTATATACTTTCCTTGATTCCAGGTATTTATGCATATCTGAAACTTACAAAAACTAACATCCATTCAGTATTTATTCTCTATTTAACTTTGCATGCTACCTGAAATAAATATAATAGGTGAACAAATGGAATACTTAAGCTCTGATTATATAGAGAAGTCAGAAACCATTGACAGTTGGCATTTCCAATCAATTACAACTGAATTTCTCAATTCACTAAACACATCTGGTCTGCCAAATCATCGTATCAAGCTAAAAATCGGTAGTCCTATAATGTTGCTAAGAAGCTTAGACCAAACATAAGGTCTGTGAAATGGTACTAGATTAGTAGTTACTAGACTAGCCAAACATGTCATTGCAGCTGAAATCATTTCTGGCAAAAATCTTGGCGATAATGTTTACATCCTAAGAATGTCAATGTCACCTTCACAATCACCATGGCCTTTCAAGCTTTTAAGAAGGCAATTTCCAATCATGCTATCTTATGCAATGACAATTAACAAGTCTCAGGGCCAATCACTTTCTATGGTTGGACTTTATTTGCCAAAACCAGTCTTTAGCCATGGAAAATTATACGTTGCATTATCAAGGGTCAATTCAAGGCAAGGATTAAAAGTTCTTATTCATGATAAAGACCAAAAAAATATGACTTCTACTACCAATGTAGTCTTCAAAGAGGTTTTCAAAAATCTTAGAAGGTAACTCTAAATTTTGAAACAACAAATTGTACTATTTATTGGCAACAATTCCTAACTGTTATCTTACTCATATACATTCTAACATACAGCCAAAGATGATATCATATATTACAATCTTAAATTTTACATTGTCAGGTATGTAATCTTAATCACCACATTAATATCTTCCATTTATAATTTCATTTACTTAAGGTTATATTATTAACCCATTTAGAAACATATCCATAACCTCTGAATATTTAGCACTTTATCACAGCTTAGCATATTGCTATCACATCTTTAAAAATGTCTTTTACTTAATTAAACAATGCTTCTCATATTCAGTTGCTTTCTTTTACAACCAAATCATACAATGACCGCCTCTCATCCACAAATAAGAGCTACTAAAAGAGAACTAGAATCAAATGACTTTAATATATCTGAGCCCAAATTGTTGCTTTGACATTTACCTGTACAAATTTTCTTTATTTTTCTCCGAAATATAGAAATTTAAACTATTGAAGTTCAATAATAAAGTATCTAGTGTTCATACGCTACTCCTTATATGATAATTATCCTTTAAACAATATTTAAAAAAAATCGCTCATGCCAATCGTGCAAATATATTAGATCATGCTGCATATACTCCATTGGTTGAAAACAACATCATTCTTATTTTACAAAAAAAACTAAATTAAAAAAATCTAGTTATGCAACATGACATAGTTAGTTTTAAATAATTGCCATATATATCCTTCAGAAATCATATCATTATAAAATACCATATCATACCCCCTCTGCAATACATTAAAAACCAAATTCTAACAAGCAATTCTAGAAATTGCCCCAATCCTCATATCCAGGCCCAAAATAAATCTACACCATTACTGCCCCACAATATCAACGGTGTTAAGCTTCTACTTCCAACAAAAAATCTTCATTTACTTGGCACCTCTTCAATTCACAATTATTCACTTCACACCTATTGACAATCGTGCTCACTTTAAAAGCAATGATCAAATCAACCGTCAGTTATGCCATTGGAAACAAGCAAATATTAAATACCATACTCTAGAAAATGCTATAATCTACCTTCTCCTGCAAATCCTCTTTCACTTTTCTGTCCAAACTCCACTTTCACGCCATCCACAAAATGAACAACACATCTTCAACAGCATCAAGTAAAGTAAGTCATTCCTACTCTCCTCTTCACGCCAGGCAATTTTTTCTTCCTTTTCTTCAAGATCTACACTTAATCTATTCAAACTACGATATCTATGTGATTGCAGATGAAAAATCCCATGACCAGACCACCATTGATCATTCAATTTATCGCTGCCTTCAACAATGACAAAGTCATCTTTTTTTCCAATTCTTCCATTAGTATTATCGTTCCATATACATGCATTTATATTTCTCACTTTTTTTTACAGAATACCATACAACTTCCAGCATTCTATCATACACAATGGGCACCACAGTATCCCGAGTTTGTTCATCCCAGATACAATGGAGCCATCTACGAAATACGGGTCAGACAACACAAAGAAAAAGTGTATTTAGCAGATGGACTCGAAAACTTCAGGAAAGATTTGAAAATCTACGAGTCAACCACCATCAACTTTTTTGCTTGTGGCCATCACTCTGTATTTGACATACATTTCATACCACCATTGGAGCAGCAAACTTGTGGCAGACAGAGGCATTCATCCAGAAAGCATATCTGGACTTTTCGACTTACTCAGGAAATGCTGGATGCTCCTGAACCCCTGGTAAGTTGACTTTCATACCTTAATCTCTTTAAACACATTTTTACCATTTTAACAATTCTACTTTTTCCAATTTACAGAAACTCCCCCGTTGTACAGAAGTTCCTCTTAAAGCTTGCGGTAATCACATGACAGTCTTAAGGCGACATGGCTACCCATTGCAATGGAAAGTTGAAACTCAGAATCCTGCTATTGGGGGAAAAGGCGTTGTCCAACCATGGTACGATTTTCTTGAAGAAATGGACTTTGATGATGGAGATGAAATCTCTATTTACTATAGACATTATGAAAAAATTTGGGATATCATAATTAGGAAGCAGGAGATTGGGAGGATAGTGATAACAATTAGACTGCCTTTAGTTCCAACAAACTCTGTTAATGTTTACTCATGGTATTTTGTTGTTAATCAACTTTGTTTTCAATCAACATTTTGGTGTTAATCTCCATTTTCCTGTTAATCAACTTTGTTATTTTGGTGTCCATCAACATTTAGAAAACGCTTACCAAACAACCCATGCATGTGCACGGGTTGAAGACTAGTTATCTATAAAAAAAAATTACACAAATTATAATTGTAAAATGAAAAAAAGAATGTGACTGTTTGAATGAAGCATTCGATCACGCTTTCCTCCTTTGTTTATGAATGAATCCATTTCGATCATTAAGATACTAACATGGGTAGGATTTTAAATATTAAAATAACTAATTTAAAAATGGTATTCACTAAAACTGCCACAATTTTTTTTTCATTAAAATCATCCTGGAAACTAGTTCAACAAAGACCAAGGTGGATCATCCAACAGGCCTCAAAATCAAGGGCCTAGCCTTTATGAGAGAACAACCAAGCTGGATGAGACTTTGGCTCAGTTCATGCAGGTTACTATGTCTAATCACAAGAGCACAGAGTCTGCCATAAAGAACTTGGAGATTCATGTACGACAGTTAGCCAAGCAAATAGCTGAGAATTCTTCTGGAAGTTTCAGAGCCAACACTGAGAAAAATCCTAAGGAAGAATGCAAAGCTGTCATGACTAGAGGCAAGAAGGCAATCATAGTGGAAAATGAAGGGAGGAATGTGGATGAGCAAGAGTTAGGAGCTGAAGAAGAAAAAGAAAAAGAAAAAGAAAAAGATTAGTTGAGAGAGAAGAAAATAAATGGTGAAGAGAAAGAAGAAAAAAATGAAAAAAAAAAAGAGAAAAAGAGGAAGAAAAGAAGACAAAGAGTGAGTTGGCTAGAGAAAAGAAGAAGGAGGTTGTCCCATGCTCAGGGAAGGAAGTGCCATATCCTTTGGTGCCATCCAAGAAAGACAAGGAATGACATTTTGCTTGTTTTCTTGATATCTTCAAGAAATTGGAGATAACTATCCCTTTTGGAGAAGCCCTACAGCAAATGCCACTCTACTCTAAGTTTATTTGCGCTTAGCGCACTGATGCACTTAGCGAGACTATGCTGCGTGCTTAGCTAGATGACTCGCTTAGACCAATTCCAAAGAGGTTTTTGAGCTTAGCGTAATGCTCTCGCTTAGCGAGGCCCCTTCAGCCAATGGGTAGGGTTTGATGCGCTTAGCGCGAGTAGTGGCTCGCTCAGCGCATGAAGAATGATTCGCTTAGCGCACAGGGCAGGCTGAGCGAGTTGATGACTGAAAAATTTTCTAAGTTATTCTTCATCCACAACTTCAAAGAAGCTCAAACAATCCCATGTTATCATTCAAAACATGTTGATGACTTACTCTAGCAATCACAAACAAGTTGAAACCTAACTATATGCAATGATTAATAAAATAAAGGAAAAAGAGCTGGGTTGCCTCCTAGTAAGCGCTTTTTTAACGTCACTAGCTTAACGCATATTACCTCATGGGTCTGGAGCAAGCTTGGCTCTGGCCATCAGAACCATCTCATTCTTAAGCTCATCCATCTTAGAACAGATGTTCCTGTCAAGTAAGTGCTTTTCTGCATCAAACAAATCAAATTTGATCTTCTGATCATCTACACCCATTTCAATTTTACCTTTCCCTATATCCACCACACAATTAGTGGTTACCATGAATGGACGACCCAAAATAAGTGGGATTTCAGCATCCTCCTCAATATCCATGACAACAAAGTCCCAAGGGAAGGTAAATTGCCGCACCTTGACGAGGACATGTTCAATCACGCCATAAGGCCTTGTAATAGAATGATCTACCAGCTGCAATGTCATTCTTGTTGGCATAATTTCCAACTCTCCAATTCTTCTACAAATGGAGAGAGGCATCAAATTTATACTTGCCCCTAAGTCAATGAGGGCTTTACCAATTGACACTGGACCAATAGAGCAAGGGATTGTAACACTCCTTGGAGTTTTAAAGCCTTAGAACTTGATAAAGCAAGCTAGAAAACTGTTTGTCTAGGAATGGAGTGCAGTGATTTAGTCTTTAGTATGTTGTAATCTTAATGCAACTCATTTAAACTAAGTTTGTTGAGGGATCAATGATGAGGTTTAAATAGAGTTAGGCCCATTCACTCGAGGGATCTTGGTTTGGGTAATTTTTCAGCATAAGAACACTAAAACAACGTTAAATAGAGAAAAACCTTTAGCAACATCAAAACAAGTTCAGTAGAATGACCAAACGCTTTTTACTTGACTGTTTTTACTTCTCAACTTCTAGATATTTTAGTTTGTAGTTGATTAGATTTTCATATAAAAACCCCATTTAACATTTACTACTTTAAACAAATGTTTGCTCATTGGACACGTATTTTCTGAGTGAAACAAGTTCCCTGTGATTCGATACTCGGTTCTTACCGTTTTATATTACTTGCGCGACTCGGTACACTTTCCGATTAGGTTTTCTGAAGAGCGAACAAAGTTTTTGGCGTCGTTGCCGGGGAACTTCTTTCCATTTAGAAAGTATACTTCAATTTGTAGACATTTATTCATTATTTTTTGATTGATTTTGTGAATAGTTAGTTAGAATTACGCTATCTTGATTTGGTTAATTGCTGGTCATTTTAGTGTTTCTTGTATGCGAGGCAACTCTTCTGCAGGTGATTTAGTTCCATTAGATTTGGAGATAGAGGCTACTTGCAGGAGAAACAACGCCGAGAGAAGGAGAAAATTTTTGCAGGAAAGGACAACACAACCAAGTTTGGAGAAAGCTCAATCATCTGAATCATCTTCAGTCTTTCCAGAGTTAAGAGAATCTGAAGTAGGTGCATCTGAAGTTCTAATTATGGCTGAAGATCAACCACGAAAGGTTACTCTTGAAGATTATTCTAGCTCAACCGTGCCGTAATTCTTCACAAGCATTGCACGGCTGGAAGTTAAAGCTTACAACATCACTTATCCTCATTCCTTGATTTAGCTGATTCAAGGAAATTTGTTTCATGGATTGCCAAATGAAGACCCTTATGCACACTTGGCTACTTATATTGAGATTTGCAACACAGTGAAGATTGTCGGTGTGCCAGAAGATGCAGTGAGACTCAGTTTATTTTCATTTTCCTTGGCTGGAGAAGCTAAGAGGTGGTTGCACTCTTTTAAGGGAAACAATTTAAAGACTTGGGAGAAGGTTGTAGAGAAGTTTTTGAAGAAGTATTTTCCTGAGTCCAAGACAGCTGAAGGCAAGGCCGCTATCTCTTCATTCCATCAATTCCCAGATGAATCCCTGAGTGAAGTGCTTGAGAGATTCCGTAGTTTGCTGTAGAAAACACCAACTCATGGATTCTCTGAGCCAATTCAACTTAACATTTTTATAGATGGGTTGAGGCCATAGTCCAAGCAATTATTGGATTCTTCTGCTGGAGGGAAATTAAATTGAAGACCCCTGAAGAAGCTATGGAGTTGATAGAAAATATGGCTTCTAGTGATCATGCTATTTTGCGTGATCGGGCTCATGTGCCTACAAAGAGAAGTTTGCTGGAGCTTTCCTCACAAGATGCACTGTTGGCACAGAATAAGCTGCTAGCTAAGCAGCTAGAATCATTGACGGAGACACTTAGTAAGTTGCCAACCCAATTGCAAGTGACTTAACCCTCACATTCAACAACTCTGTAGGTTGGAGGATGTAGCATATATGGAAGAGCTCATGAATCTAGTTGCTGTATATCTCATGATGAAGCTGCAAAGGAGGTGAATTATACGGGGAATCAGCACCGACCAGGATTTAATGCTAGAGGATTAGTAGGTTACCAGCAAGGTTCCAATTTTAATCAGAATCAAGGGCAGTGGAGGTCTCATCCTGGAAACCAATTCAATAAAGACCAAGGAGGATCATCCAACAGGCCTCAAAATCAAGCGCCTAGCCTTTATGATAGAACAACCAAGTTGGAAGAGACTTTTGCTCAGTTCTTGCAGGTTGCTATGTCCAATCACAAGAGCACAGAGTCTACTATCAAGAACCTGGAAATTCAAGTAGGACAGTTGTCTAAGCAGATAGCCGATAATTCTTCTAGAAGCTTTGGGGCTAATACTGAGAACAATCCTAAAGAATAATGCAAAGCTATCATGACCCGAGGCAAGAAGGTAATCATGGTGGAAGATGAAAAGGGGAATAGTGATGAGCAAGAGCTACTAGCTAAAGAAGAAGAAAATCAGTTGAGAGAGAAAAAAATAAATGATGAAGAGAAAGAAGAAAAAAATGAAGAAAAGAAAGAAAAAGGGGAAGAAAAGAAAACAAAGAATGAGTTGGCCAGAGAAAATAAGAAAGAGGTTGTCTCATGCTTTGGGAAGGAAGCACCATATCCTCTGGTGTCGTCCAAGAAAGATAAGGAACGACACTTGGCTCGTTTCCTTGACATCTTCAAGAAATTGGAGATAACTATCCCCTTTGGAGAAGCCTTACTTGCACTCGTGACCTCGGCACAACGACTTAGGCCATACTTCTAGAGTTATCAAGTGGTAGTCAAAACAAACTATCCCATCAAACAAATTTTGAGAAAGCCCGAACTCGCAGAAAGAATGATAGCCTGGTCCTATGAACTTTCAAAGTTCAACATTCACTACGAACCACACGGCCCCATGAAGACACAATTCATGGTTGACTTTCTGGCAGAATTCGCTAGAACGACACAACCACCCATGCTGGTGGATCATTTTTGTTGATGATGCGTCTAACGTAAAAGGAAATGGGGCAAGGATTATCCTCGAAGACCATAACAATATCACTCTAGAGCAAGCCCTTAACCTCAATTTCAGAGCCTCGAACATCAGGTAGAGTAAGAGGCGCTCATTGTAGATCTGAAGCTAGCCAGAGAAGTTGGAGCCAAGTGGCTACGATGCTACAAAGACTCGTAGCTTGTCCAAGGATAGTTTGCCATCACATACTAGACCAAGGAAACAATGCTGCTCAAGTATTATCACGTAGCGAAGTCTCTAATCGACAATTTTGAATGTTTCAAAATGTATTACATCCTTAGGGAAAACAACACCTGAGCGGACCTACTCTCTAAGCTGGTCAGCACCAAGAAGGCCAAACAATTCTTCATTAGTATTATCGTTCATATACATGCATTTTATTTCTCACTTTTTTTACAGAATACCATACAACTTCCAGCATTCTATCATACACAATGGGCACCACAGTATCCCGAGTTTGTTCATCCCAGATACAATGGAGCCATCTACAAATACGGGTCAGACAACACAAAGAAAAAGTGTATTTAGCAGATGGACTCGAAAACTTCAGGAAAGATTTGAAAATCTACGAGTCAACCACATCAACTTTTTGCTTGTGGCCACTAACTCTGTATTGACATACATTCATACACCATTGAGCAGCAAACTTGTGCAGACAGAGGCATTCATCCAGAAAGCATATCTGGACTTTTCGACTTACTCAGGAAATGCTGGATGCTCCTGAACCCTGTAAGTTGACTTTCATACCTTAATCTCTTTAAACACATTTTTACCATTTTAACAATTCACTTTTTCCAATTATACAGAAACTCCCCGTTGTACAGAAAGTTCCTCTTAAAGCTTGCGGTAATCACATGACAGTCTTAAGGCGACAATGGCTAACCCATTGCAATGGAAAGTTGAAACTCAGAATCCTGCTATTGGGAAAAGGCGTTGTCCAACCATGGTACGATTTTCTTGAAGAAATGGACTTTGATGATGGAGATGAAATCTCTATTTACTATAGACATTATGAAAAAATTTGGGATATCATAATTAGGAAGCAGGAGATTGGAGGATAGTGATAACAATTAGACTGCCTTTAGTTCCAACAAACTCTGTTAATGTTTACTCATGATTTTGTTGTTAATCACTTTGTTTTCAATCAACATTTTGGTGTTTAATCTCCATTTTCCTGTTAATCAACTTTGTTATTTTGGTGTCCATCAACATTTAGAAAACGCTTACCAAACAACCCATGCATGTGCACGGGTTGAAGACTAGTTATCTATAAAAAAAAATTACACAAATATAAATTGTAAAATGAAAAAGAATGTGACTGTTTGAATGAAGCATTCGATCACGCTTTCCTCCTTTGTTTATGAATGAATCCATTTCGATCATTAAGATACTAACATGGTAGGATTTTAAATATTAAAATAACTAATTTAAAATGGTATTCACTAAAACTGCCACAATTTTTTTTTCATTAAATCATCCTGGAAACTAGTTCAACAAAGACAAGGTGGATCATCCAACAGGCCTCAAAATCAAGGGCCTAGCCTTTATGAGAGAACAACCAAGCTGGATGAGACTTTGGCTCAGTTCATGCAGGTTACTATGTCTAATCACAAGAGCACAGAAGTCTGCATAAAGAACTTGGAGATTCATGTACGACAGTTAGCCAAGCAATAGCTGAGAATTCTTCTGGAATTTCAGAGCCAACACTGAGAAAAATCCTAAAGGAAGAATGCAAAGCTGTCATGACTAGAGGCAAGAAGGCAATCATAGTGGAAAATGAAGGGAGGAATGTGATGAGCAAGAGTTGGAGCTGAAGAAGAAAAAGAAAAAGAAAAGAAAAAGATTAGTTGAGAGAGAAGAAAATAAATGGTGAAGAGAAAGAAGAAAAAATGAAAAAAAAAAAGAGAAAAAGAGGAAGAAAAGAAGACAAAGAGTGAGTTGGCTGAGAAAAGAAGAAGAGGTTTCCATGCTCAGGGAAGGAAGTGCCATATCCTTTGGTGCCATCCAAGAAAGACAAGGAATGACATTTTGCTTGTTTCTTGATATCTTCAAGAAATTGGAGATAACTATCCCTTTTGGAGAAGCCCTACAGCAAATGCCACTCTACTCTAAGTTTATTTGCGCTTAGCGCACTGATGCACTTAGCGAGACTATGCTGCGTGCTTAGCTAGATGACTCGCTTAGACCAATTCCAAAGAGGTTTTTGAGCTTAGCGTAATGCTCTCGCTTAGCGAGGCCCTTCAGCCAATGGGTAGGGTTTGATTGCGCTTAGCGCGAGTAGTGGCTCGCTCAGCGCATGAAGAATGATTCGCTTAGCGCACAGGGCAGGCTGAGCGAGTTGATGACTGAAAAATTTTCTAAGTTATTCTTCATCACCAACTTCAAAGAAGCTCAAACAATCCATGTTATCATTCAAAACATGTTGATGACTTACTCTAGCAATCACAACAAGTTGAAACCTAACTATATGCAATGATTAATAAAATAAAGGAAAAAGGCTGGGTTGCCTCCTATAAGCGCTTTTTTAACGTCACGCTTAACGCATATTACCTCAGGGTTGGAGCAAGCTTGGCTCTGGCCTCAGAACCATCTCATTCTTAAGCTCATCCATCTTAGAACAGATGTTCCTGTCAAGTAAGTGCTTTCTGCATCAAACAAATCAAATTTGATCTTCTGATCATCTACACCCATTTCAATTTTACCTTTCCTATATCCACCACACAATTAGTGGTTCCATGAATGGACGACCAAAATAAGTGGGATTCAGCATCCTCCTCAATATCCATGACAAACAAGTCCCAAGGGAAGGTAAATTGCCGCACCTTGACAGGACATGTTCAATCACGCCATAAGGCCTTGTAATAGAATGATCTACAGCTGCAATGTCATTCTTGTTGGCATAATTTCCAACTCTCCAATTCTTCTACAAATGGAGAGAGGCATCAAATTTATACTTCCCCTAAGTCAATGAGGCTTTACCAATTGACACTGGACAATAGAGCAAGGATTGTAACACTCCTTGGAGTTTTAAAGCCTTAGAACTTATAAAGCAAGCTAGAAAACTGTTTGTCTAGGAATGGAGTGCAGTGATTTAGTCTTTAGTATGTTGTAATCTTAATGAACTCATTTAAACTAAGTTTGTTGAGGGATCAATGATGAGTTTAAATAGAGTTAGGCCATTCACTCGAGGGATCTTGGTTTGGTAATTTTTCAGCATAAGAACACTAAAACACGTTAAATAGAGAAAAACCTTTAGCAACATCAAAACAAGTTCAGTAGAATGACCAAACGCTTTTTACTTGACTGTTTTTACTTCTCAACTTCTAGATATTTTAGTTTTGTAGTTGATTAGATTTTATATAAAACCCCATTTAACATTTACTACTTTAAACAAATGTTTGCTCATTGGACACGTATTTTCTGAGTGAAACAAGTTCCTGTGATTCGATACTCGTTCTTACCGTTTTTATATTACTGCGCGACTCGGTACACTTTCCGATTAGGTTTTCTGAAGAGCGAACAAAGTTTTTGGCGTCGTTGCGGGAACTTCTTTCCATTTAGAAAGTATACTTCAATTTGTAGACATTTATTCATTATTTTTTGATTGATTTTGTGAATAGTTATTATTAAAGAAAAAAATCGAATCAAATTTTTGGAGGCAAAGTTATTGTATTTCGTGGAGATTTCCGACAAATTCTGTCCAGTCATTCCAAGAGGAAGTCGTTCAGACATTATAAATGCACAATCAATTCATCATATTTGTGGCTTCCTGTGAAGTCTTAACAATCAGCAAAACATGCGTTTACAAGGCAATGCCCAATCAATTGATGATCAAGAAACTACTAAATTTGCAAAGTGGATTCTAGATATTGGAGATGAAGTTATTGGGAATCAAAATGATGGATATGCTACCGTTGAAATTCCTGAGTACCTATTGATTACTGAATATAATGACCCCATTGATGCTATAGTCAAATCAACATTTCCAGATTTTATGAACATCACAGTAATCCTGAATTCTTCAAATGTAGAGCAATATTAGCTTCCACCAATGAAACAGTTGAAGAGGTCAATGATTATATACTTTTCCTTGATTCCAGGTATTTATGCATATCTGAAACTTACAAAAACTAACATCCATTCAGTATTTATTCTCTATTTAACTTTGCATGCTACTGAAATAAATATAATAGGTGAACAAATGGAATACTTAAGCTCTGATTATATAGAGAAGTCAGAAACCATTGACAGTTGGCATTTCCAATCAATTACAACTGAATTTCTCAATTCACTAAACACATCTGGTCTGCCAAATCATCGTATCAAGCTAAAAATCGGTAGTCCTATAATGTTGCTAAGAAGCTTAGACCAAACATAAGGTCTGTGAAATGGTACTAGATTAGTAGTTACTAGACTAGCCAAACATGTCATTGCAGCTGAAATCATTTCTGGCAAAAATCTTGGCGATAATGTTTACATCCTAAGAATGTCAATGTCACCTTCACAATCACCATGGCCTTTCAAGCTTTTAAGAAGGCAATTTCCATCATGCTATCTTATGCAATGACAATTAACAAGTCTCAGGGCCAATCACTTTCTATGGTTGGACTTATTTGCCAAAACCAGTCTTTAGCCATGGGAAAATTATACGTTGCATTATCAAGGGTCAATTCAAGGCAAGGATTAAAAAGTTCTTATTCATGATAAAGACCAAAAAATATGACTTCTACTACCAATGTAGTCTTCAAAGAGGTTTTCAAAAATCTTAGAAGGTAACTCTAATTTTGAAACAACAAATTGTACTATTTATTGGCAACAATTCCTAACTGTTATCTTACTCATATACATTCTAACATACAGCCAAGATGATATCATATATTACAATCTTAAATTTTACATTGTCAGGTATGTAATCTTAATCACCACATTAATATCTTCCATTTATAATTCATTTACTTAAGGTTATATTATTAACCCATTTAGAAACATATCCATACCTCTGAATATTTAGCACTTTATCACAGCTTAGCATATTGCTATCACATCTTTAAAATGTCTTTTACTTAATTAAACATGCTTCTCATATTCAGTTGCTTTCTTTTACAACCAAATCATACAATGACCGCCTCTCATCCACAATAAGAGCTACTAAAAGAGAACTAGAATCAAATGACTTTAATATATCTGAGCCCAAATTGTTGCTTTGACATTTACCTGTACAAATTTTCTTTATTTTTCTCCGAAATATAGAAATTTAAACTATTGAAGTTCAATAATAAAGTATCTAGTGTTCATACGCTACTCCTTATATGATAATTATCCTTTAAACAATATTAAAAAAAAATCGCTCATGCCAATCGTGCAAATATATTAGATCATGCTGCATATACTCCATTGGTTGAAAACAACATCATTCTTATTTTACAAAAAAAACTAAATTTAAAAAATCTAGTTATGCAACATGACATAGTTAGTTTTAAATAATTGCCATATATATCCTTCAGAATCATATCATTATAAAATACCATATCATACCCCCTCTGCAATACATTAAAAACCAAATTCTAACAAGCAATTCTAGAAATTGCCCCAATCCTCATATCCAGGCCCAAAATAAATCTACACCATTACTGCCCCACAATATCAACGGTGTTAAGCTTCTACTTCCAACAAAAAATCTTCATTACTTGGCACCTCTTCAATTCACAATTATTCACTTCACACCTATGACATCGTGCTCACTTTAAAAGCAATGATCAAATCAACCGTCAGTTATGCCATTGGAAACAAGCAAATATTAAATACCATACTCTAGAAAATGCTATAATCTACCTTCTCCTGCAAATCCTCTTTCACTTTTCTGTCCAAACTCCACTTTCACGCCATCCACAAAATGAACAACACATCTTCAACAGCATCAAGTAAAGTAAGTCATTCCTACTCTCCTCTTCACGCCAGGCAATTTTTTCTTCCTTTTCTTCAAGATCTACACTTAATCTATTCAAACTACGATATCTATGTGATTGCAGATGAAAAATCCCATGACCAGACCACCATTGATCATTCAATTTATCGCTGCCTTCAACAATGACAAAGTCATCTTTTTTCCAATTCTTCCATTAGTATTATCGTTCCATATACATGCATTTATATTTCTCACTTTTTTTTACAGAATACCATACAACTTCCAGCATTCTATCATACACAATGGGCACCACAGTATCCCGAGTTTGTTCATCCCAGATACAATGGAGCCATCTACGAAATACGGGTCAGACAACACAAAGAAAAAGTGTATTTAGCAGATGGACTCGAAAACTTCAGGAAAGATTTGAAAATCTACGAGTCAACCACCATCAACTTTTTTGCTTGTGGCCATCACTCTGTATTTGACATACATTTCATACCACCATTGGAGCAGCAAACTTGTGGCAGACAGAGGCATTCATCCAGAAAGCATATCTGGACTTTTCGACTTACTCAGGAAATGCTGGATGCTCCTGAACCCCTGGTAAGTTGACTTTCATACCTTAATCTCTTTAAACACATTTTTACCATTTTAACAATTCTACTTTTTCCAATTTACAGAAACTCCCCCGTTGTACAGAAGTTCCTCTTAAAGCTTGCGGTAATCACATGACAGTCTTAAGGCGACATGGCTACCCATTGCAATGGAAAGTTGAAACTCAGAATCCTGCTATTGGGGGAAAAGGCGTTGTCCAACCATGGTACGATTTTCTTGAAGAAATGGACTTTGATGATGGAGATGAAATCTCTATTTACTATAGACATTATGAAAAAATTTGGGATATCATAATTAGGAAGCAGGAGATTGGGAGGATAGTGATAACAATTAGACTGCCTTTAGTTCCAACAAACTCTGTTAATGTTTACTCATGGTATTTTGTTGTTAATCAACTTTGTTTTCAATCAACATTTTGGTGTTAATCTCCATTTTCCTGTTAATCAACTTTGTTATTTTGGTGTCCATCAACATTTAGAAAACGCTTACCAAACAACCCATGCATGTGCACGGGTTGAAGACTAGTTATCTATAAAAAAAAATTACACAAATTATAATTGTAAAATGAAAAAAAGAATGTGACTGTTTGAATGAAGCATTCGATCACGCTTTCCTCCTTTGTTTATGAATGAATCCATTTCGATCATTAAGATACTAACATGGGTAGGATTTTAAATATTAAAATAACTAATTTAAAAATGGTATTCACTAAAACTGCCACAATTTTTTTTTCATTAAAATCATCCTGGAAACTAGTTCAACAAGACCAAGGTGGATCATCCAACAGGCCTCAAAATCAAGGGCCTAGCCTTTATGAGAGAACAACCAAGCTGGATGAGACTTTGGCTCAGTTCATGCAGGTTACTATGTCTAATCACAAGAGCACAGAGTCTGCCATAAAGAACTTGGAGATTCATGTACGACAGTTAGCCAAGCAAATAGCTGAGAATTCTTCTGGAAGTTTCAGAGCCAACACTGAGAAAAATCCTAAGGAAGAATGCAAAGCTGTCATGACTAGAGGCAAGAAGGCAATCATAGTGGAAAATGAAGGGAGGAATGTGGATGAGCAAGAGTTAGGAGCTGAAGAAGAAAAAGAAAAGAAAAAGAAAAGATTAGTTGAGAGAGAAGAAAATAAATGGTGAAGAGAAAGAAGAAAAAAATGAAAAAAAAAAAGAGAAAAAGAGGAAGAAAAGAAGACAAAGAGTGAGTTGGCTAGAGAAAAGAAGAAGGAGGTTGTCCCATGCTCAGGGAAGGAAGTGCCATATCCTTTGGTGCCATCCAAGAAAGACAAGGAATGACATTTTGCTTGTTTTCTTGATATCTTCAAGAAATTGGAGATAACTATCCCTTTTGGAGAAGCCCTACAGCAAATGCCACTCTACTCTAAGTTTATTTGCGCTTAGCGCACTGATGCACTTAGCGAGACTATGCTGCGTGCTTAGCTAGATGACTCGCTTAGACCAATTCCAAAGAGGTTTTTGAGCTTAGCGTAATGCTCTCGCTTAGCGAGGCCCCTTCAGCCAATGGGTAGGGTTTGATGCGCTTAGCGCGAGTAGTGGCTCGCTCAGCGCATGAAGAATGATTCGCTTAGCGCACAGGGCAGGCTGAGCGAGTTGATGACTGAAAAATTTTCTAAGTTATTCTTCATCCACAACTTCAAAGAAGCTCAAACAATCCCATGTTATCATTCAAAACATGTTGATGACTTACTCTAGCAATCACAAACAAGTTGAAACCTAACTATATGCAATGATTAATAAAATAAAGGAAAAGAGCTGGGTTGCCTCCTAGTAAGCGCTTTTTTAACGTCACTAGCTTAACGCATATTACCTCATGGGTCTGGAGCAAGCTTGGCTCTGGCCATCAGAACCATCTCATTCTTAAGCTCATCCATCTTAGAACAGATGTTCCTGTCAAGTAAGTGCTTTTCTGCATCAAACAAATCAAATTTGATCTTCTGATCATCTACACCCATTTCAATTTTACCTTTCCCTATATCCACCACACAATTAGTGGTTACCATGAATGGACGACCCAAAATAAGTGGGATTTCAGCATCCTCCTCAATATCCATGACAACAAAGTCCCAAGGGAAGGTAAATTGCCGCACCTTGACGAGGACATGTTCAATCACGCCATAAGGCCTTGTAATAGAATGATCTACCAGCTGCAATGTCATTCTTGTTGGCATAATTTCCAACTCTCCAATTCTTCTACAAATGGAGAGAGGCATCAAATTTATACTTGCCCCTAAGTCAATGAGGGCTTTACCAATTGACACTGGACCAATAGAGCAAGGGATTGTAACACTCCTTGGAGTTTTAAAGCCTTAGAACTTGATAAAGCAAGCTAGAAAACTGTTTGTCTAGGAATGGAGTGCAGTGATTTAGTCTTTAGTATGTTGTAATCTTAATGCAACTCATTTAAACTAAGTTTGTTGAGGGATCAATGATGAGGTTTAAATAGAGTTAGGCCCATTCACTCGAGGGATCTTGGTTTGGGTAATTTTTCAGCATAAGAACACTAAAACAACGTTAAATAGAGAAAAACCTTTAGCAACATCAAAACAAGTTCAGTAGAATGACCAAACGCTTTTTACTTGACTGTTTTTACTTCTCAACTTCTAGATATTTTAGTTTGTAGTTGATTAGATTTTCATATAAAAACCCCATTTAACATTTACTACTTTAAACAAATGTTTGCTCATTGGACACGTATTTTCTGAGTGAAACAAGTTCCCTGTGATTCGATACTCGGTTCTTACCGTTTTATATTACTTGCGCGACTCGGTACACTTTCCGATTAGGTTTTCTGAAGAGCGAACAAAGTTTTTGGCGTCGTTGCCGGGGAACTTCTTTCCATTTAGAAAGTATACTTCAATTTGTAGACATTTATTCATTATTTTTTGATTGATTTTGTGAATAGTTAGTTAGAATTACGCTATCTTGATTTGGTTAATTGCTGGTCATTTTAGTGTTTCTTGTATGCGAGGCAACTCTTCTGCAGGTGATTTAGTTCCATTAGATTTGGAGATAGAGGCTACTTGCAGGAGAAACAACGCCGAGAGAAGGAGAAAATTTTTGCAGGAAAGGACAACACAACCAAGTTTGGAGAAAGCTCAATCATCTGAATCATCTTCAGTCTTTCCAGAGTTAAGAGAATCTGAAGTAGGTGCATCTGAAGTTCTAATTATGGCTGAAGATCAACCACGAAAGGTTACTCTTGAAGATTATTCTAGCTCAACCGTGCCGTAATTCTTCACAAGCATTGCACGGCTGGAAGTTAAAGCTTACAACATCACTTATCCTCATTCCTTGATTTAGCTGATTCAAGGAAATTTGTTTCATGGATTGCCAAATGAAGACCCTTATGCACACTTGGCTACTTATATTGAGATTTGCAACACAGTGAAGATTGTCGGTGTGCCAGAAGATGCAGTGAGACTCAGTTTATTTTCATTTTCCTTGGCTGGAGAAGCTAAGAGGTGGTTGCACTCTTTTAAGGGAAACAATTTAAAGACTTGGGAGAAGGTTGTAGAGAAGTTTTTGAAGAAGTATTTTCCTGAGTCCAAGACAGCTGAAGGCAAGGCCGCTATCTCTTCATTCCATCAATTCCCAGATGAATCCCTGAGTGAAGTGCTTGAGAGATTCCGTAGTTTGCTGTAGAAAACACCAACTCATGGATTCTCTGAGCCAATTCAACTTAACATTTTTATAGATGGGTTGAGGCCATAGTCCAAGCAATTATTGGATTCTTCTGCTGGAGGGAAAATTAAATTGAAGACCCCTGAAGAAGCTATGGAGTTGATAGAAAATATGGCTTCTAGTGATCATGCTATTTTGCGTGATCGGGCTCATGTGCCTACAAAGAGAAGTTTGCTGGAGCTTTCCTCACAAGATGCACTGTTGGCACAGAATAAGCTGCTAGCTAAGCAGCTAGAATCATTGACGGAGACACTTAGTAAGTTGCCAACCCAATTGCAAGTGACTTAACCCTCACATTCAACAACTCTGTAGGTTGGAGGATGTAGCATATATGGAAGAGCTCATGAATCTAGTTGCTGTATATCTCATGATGAAGCTGCAAAGGAGGTGAATTATACGGGGAATCAGCACCGACCAGGATTTAATGCTAGAGGATTAGTAGGTTACCAGCAAGGTTCCAATTTTAATCAGAATCAAGGGCAGTGGAGGTCTCATCCTGGAAACCAATTCAATAAAGACCAAGGAGGATCATCCAACAGGCCTCAAAATCAAGCGCCTAGCCTTTATGATAGAACAACCAAGTTGGAAGAGACTTTTGCTCAGTTCTTGCAGGTTGCTATGTCCAATCACAAGAGCACAGAGTCTACTATCAAGAACCTGGAAATTCAAGTAGGACAGTTGTCTAAGCAGATAGCCGATAATTCTTCTAGAAGCTTTGGGGCTAATACTGAGAACAATCCTAAAGAATAATGCAAAGCTATCATGACCCGAGGCAAGAAGGTAATCATGGTGGAAGATGAAAAGGGGAATAGTGATGAGCAAGAGCTACTAGCTAAAGAAGAAGAAAATCAGTTGAGAGAGAAAAAAATAAATGATGAAGAGAAAGAAGAAAAAAATGAAGAAAAGAAAGAAAAAGGGGAAGAAAAGAAAACAAAGAATGAGTTGGCCAGAGAAAATAAGAAAGAGGTTGTCTCATGCTTTGGGAAGGAAGCACCATATCCTCTGGTGTCGTCCAAGAAAGATAAGGAACGACACTTGGCTCGTTTCCTTGACATCTTCAAGAAATTGGAGATAACTATCCCCTTTGGAGAAGCCTTACTTGCACTCGTGACCTCGGCACAACGACTTAGGCCATACTTCTAGAGTTATCAAGTGGTAGTCAAAACAAACTATCCCATCAAACAAATTTTGAGAAAGCCCGAACTCGCAGAAAGAATGATAGCCTGGTCCTATGAACTTTCAAAGTTCAACATTCACTACGAACCACACGGCCCCATGAAGACACAATTCATGGTTGACTTTCTGGCAGAATTCGCTAGAACGACACAACCACCCATGCTGGTGGATCATTTTTGTTGATGATGCGTCTAACGTAAAAGGAAATGGGGCAAGGATTATCCTCGAAGACCATAACAATATCACTCTAGAGCAAGCCCTTAACCTCAATTTCAGAGCCTCGAACAATCAGGTAGAGTAAGAGGCGCTCATTGTAGATCTGAAGCTAGCCAGAGAAGTTGGAGCCAAGTGGCTACGATGCTACAAAGACTCGTAGCTTGTCCAAGGATAGTTTGCCATCACATACTAGACCAAGGAAACAATGCTGCTCAAGTATTATCACGTAGCGAAGTCTCTAATCGACAATTTTGAATGTTTCAAAATGTATTACATCCTTAGGGAAAACAACACCTGAGCGGACCTACTCTCTAAGCTGGTCAGCACCAAGAAGGCCAAACACCTCAAGACCATCATCTAGGAGACGCTCCAAACTCCCACCATAGATGTTGAGGAAATTATGACTAGAGAAGAGGAGGAACCAAACTGGATGACCCTATACAAAAACTTCATAATACAGATGGTCCTACCAATGAATGAGGACGAAGCCTGACACCTTAGACGGAAGGCCAGCTACTACGTTATCCTTAATGGCGAGCTATTCAAAAGAGGGTTGACAACACCCCTACTCAAATGCCTAAACAGCCAACAGGCAGACTACGTAATAAGAGAACTTCACGAAGGGATTTGTGGACTCCACACCGGAGGGTGCTCCCTAGCCACCAAAATGATGTGAGCAGGCTACTATTGGCCAACACTTAGGGCATACACCCTTGACTTCCCCAGGACATGTAGGCGATGTCAATAGTTTGCAGACGTGCCACACACTACTCCTAACAACCTTCACAGTCTGATCTCCCCTTGGCCCTTTGCCATGTGCGGAATGGACACACTGAGACCGTTGCCAAAAGCCTTATGAGCTGTCAAATAGTTACTAGTCGACATCGACTACTTCACCAAGTGGATAGAAGCAAGACCACTTCAGGACATTACGACCAACGAGGTGGAAAAATTCACCTAGAAGCACCTCATTTGTAGTTACGACCTCCCATACGCCATTGTCACCGACAACGACACCCAATTCAAAGCTCAGACTTTTGAAGACTTCCTCACAAGACTAGGCATCAAGCACCTAGTCACCTCTGTCGAACATCCTCAGACTAATGGATAGACAGCTAATAGAGTCATCTTCATGGCCCTACGAACTAGACTCGACAAGTCTATAGGCTTATGGAAAAAAGAACTCTACAACATACTATGGGTATACCACTGCACACCCTAGACAGCTACCAACAAAACTCCTTACTCACTCACATATGGCACAAACACCATGATCCTTGTAGAAGTCGGAAACCGTCGATAATGAGACTACTATTTCAACAATAGTAGAAAGAAGAGAATATAAGAATAGAACTTGAAACTATCAAAGAAATTTGTGAAATAACGAGGATTAAGGAAGAGCCTGTCAAACTTCAAGCAGTTAGAATATACAATACAAATGTTCAACCACGAGCCTTTCAACCCGACGATCTCGTATGACGAGTCCGAGAGAAATTTACAAATTTTATCTGAATCATTTATCCATTATTAAGCTTAAAAAGTTAGGCATAAAATTTGAAAAAAATAAAAAAGTAGAAAAAAATTTATAATAAAAAAGTTGAAAAAATATGTTAAATTAATTTATTAAGGATAAAATTTAAAAAAAAAATTAAAAAATATAATTAAGCCTAATTTAGAGTGATAGTAACCATGTATTTGTGCACAGCAAAGAGAGATCGGAAAGAGAGCGTGGCCTTATCATATCATAATTGGTGAGCAGCCGAGATCTGTTGCCGGTGCATCGAGGAAAGTTTAGAGTTTGAACTCTGTTTATCCAATGCACAAAGCGTAGATCTCTGTGATATAATGGATTACAGGAAAATCAAAGACGAGGTGAGTGTTTTTTCGCATATTTCTTCAATTAATAGTACGATTTTGATGCATTGTTGTTGTAGGATGAAGTTAGGGATGTGGGCGTTGAGGACGTTGGAAAATCATTTTTGCTGTCAGGTACCGGTATCGCTATCGCTCCTCCGGGCTGGATAATGGATAGTTGTGTTGTACCGTTTCGTATCTCTTCCGGTCCCAGATAACGATTTGACTTCCGAGGGAGAAACCAAAATTGACAGCCACAGGGAGAAAGTAAGTAAAGTGGAAGCGCAAGTATGAAAACAATTCACATATAATAAGTGAAATACTTACTTGTTTGATTTCTTAATTATTATCCCTGTTGCCTGTTGGTATAGGTCAGTTGTTACACTTGCATTGACTGTTCTTACTAGTTCGCAAGGCATTCTAATCGTTTGGTCCAAGAGAGCTGGCAATTATGAGTATAGAGTCACTACTGCTAACTTTATGGTGAGGATATATCACATCCTCATATCCTATACGCTCATTCTGTTATTTCTACTTTTATTATCTTCCATAACTTCAAACCGAAACCTGCTTTATTTCTCTTTTGGTTATAGGTGGAGACTTTAAAATGTGCTATATCCCTTGTGGCCTTGGGAAGAATATGGAAAAAAGACGGTGTCAATGAGGACAACAGGTGAAGCCATTTTTTGTTTTGTTTAGATTTCTTAAATACTACTATGTCCGCAATAATGAGGAGCTGCAAGTCAGGGAATATATTAACATTTTAACAGTGCATTTTTAATTATGGTTGTGAACATCTTTAATCAGATCTTTTTGATATTTTTGGAACTGGACTAATTTGACTGTTAGTTGCATTTGTAAACTCTTGGGCTTCCTTATTCCCTGAAGAAATAACCTGTGTATGGCTAATTCATAGGAAGAAAGTAGTTGTTTACTTTGTGAATCTGATTGAAAATTTAATACTTCATCATATACTAGTAAGCACAGTTGCACTTGGTAATCAAAACATTTGGTTATATGGTCCTACAAGGTAACTTTTAAAACCAAAAACTGTCTTGATGGGATTTTGAACTGTATACCCCATGAATACTCCACCACTATATTTTGATATTTTAATTTTGAAAAACAGACAAACATTCCTTTTATATGGTGTTTATTTTATGTGTGTTGGGGGGAGGGTCTGAACAGTGTTCTTTTGGTGGAGAGGAGTTCACAAGGCTAGAACCTATATTGTTAATTGTGTTGAGTAGGCCAATGGGTTCATGTAATTTTCCTGGTGGTATTTATGTATTTGCAACTTCATCTTTTTTATTGAAGCTTTATTTTTTTTCCCTTGTTGGTGTTTTTTTAATCTGGGTTTACAACAACTCACGCACATTGCTCAACCAATTGAGCTAGACCCCCTTGTCGGTGTTTTATATAGAATGAATTTATATAACTTGATAACTTGATGTGTACTGTTCCTTGGACATAGGTTGACTACAATCTTTGATGAAGTTATAGTGTATCCTATTCCACCAGCACTTTACCTTGTCCCCTACAGCACAAATGAGTATCACTAGACAGTGTCCCCTTGGTGGTGGGGGTCATCACGTATTGGACTACTTGAAGCATATGCAGGCAGAGAATCCTGCTTTCTTTTATGCAGTCCAGGATGTCAATAATCTCGCGTGTGGGAATATATTTTGGGCTGATGCAACATCTAGAACAAACTACTCTTATTTTGGAGATGCTGTTATATTGGACACAACCTACAAGACTAACCGATGCCGGGTTCCATTTACCTCTTTCAATGGGTTGAATCATCATGGGCAACCTGTGTTATTTGGTTGTGCATTGATTTTCAATGAATCTGAGTCGTCATTTATATGGCTATTCAGGACTTGGCTTCATGCCATGTCTGGCCGCCACCCTGTCTCTATTACAACAGATTTGGACCCTTTCATACAAGTTACTGTTGCCCAAGTTCTCCCTTCAACTCGCCATCGGTTTTGTGAATGGAGCATATTCAGAGAAACCCGAGGCAAACTGGCTCATTTATGTCAGTCATATCCTGCTTTTGAAACTGAATTCAAGAAATGCGTTCATGAAAGTGAGACTATTGATGAGTTTGAGTCTTATTGGCACTCACTCTTGGAAAGATTCTACGTCATGGACAATGAGTGGCTTCAGTCAATATACAACTCACGACAACATTGGGTTCCTGTGTACTTGCGGGAGACTTTCTTTGGAGAGATATCTTTGAATGAGGGAAATGAATATTTGATTTCTTTCTTTGATGGATATGTGAATTCATCCACCACTCTACAGGTATTGGTTAGACAATACGAGAAAGCCGTGTCAAGTTGGCACGAAAAAGAATTAAAAGCAGATTATGACACTACTAATAGTAGTCCAGTTTTAAAAACACCATCTCCTATGGAAAAACAAGCTGCGAGTCTTTACACGAGAAAGATATTCATGAAATTCCAAGAGGAGTTAGTAGAGACTCTTGCAAATCCTGCTATAAAAATTGATGATTCAGGAACAATCACTACATATCGAGTTGCCAAATTTGGGGAAAACCAAAAATCTCATGTTGTGACTTTTAATTCTTTTGAGATGAAAGCTAGTTGCAGCTGTCAGATGTTTGAATTTTCAGGAATTATTTGTAGGCATATACTGTCAGTCTTCAGAGCTAAAAATGTTCTCACTCTTCCATCTCAGTATGTGTTGACACGCTGGACAAGGAATGCTAAAACCGGTACATTGTTAGATGAACATGCATCTGAATTGCCAAGTACTTCTCGTGAATCTGTACCAGTTTGTTATAACAATTTACGACAAGAAGCAATCAAATATGTTGAAGAAGGTGCAAAATCAATCCAAATCTATCATGTTGCCATGAGAGCTCTGAAAGAAGCTGCTAAGAAGGTTTGCACCATAAAAAATCAGAGTTCTGGAACAGCAGAGGGAGCTACAGCAACCAATGGAAGCAGGGGTGAATTGCTTGTAGCAGATGAAGATGTTCCAAGCAATCAATCTGTGGTTAGTTTCTTTGAACTTAAGATTTTTTCCTTAGATGATAAAGCCATTAGGTTCTCACTAGAACAATTATGTACACAAAGTCTTTCCCTGGCAAATTCTACAATGAGCTGCATCCAAGGAACTATACTATTACTGTACATGTTTTTGTGTTGAAGCAAAAAAAAAATGTACAAAAGGAAGGGGAAGGGGGCAGTTTCCCCCCCTTGTACAACCTCCAAGCTGGCACTTGGAGATCATGCTTGTTGTTTTCTAGGTAATGCTTTTCAATGTGGTAAGTAAATAACATTTATGTTTGATCTTCTACAAAGTGCTACCATCAACTTTAAACTTGTCTCAATTAATCCTTAAACTTTACATAATATACCAATGAGGAATAATAGCAATGTATTCTCCTTGGGTTTTTGTGGGCTGCAATGTTAACGCTATGATAATTGAATGTTGGGGAATCTTATAGACCGGTATTTATTGCTGATCGTTGGGATGGGAAGGGATAACATCTTGTGCAATTTGATTGGCTTTTTGTTTGGCACTGTTATGCAAATTTGTATATGGGTTAGGGTACCCCTTGTACCTTGTTTTTTAATATAATCTCTTTTTATTGGCTGATAAAAAAAAACTAGCAATGTATTCTCTAATACTTTCTTCTTAAGACTCTCTCATATTAGTTGAACTTCATGTGAGTTCTACTAGTTTGGGGATGTGAGCTGTATTTAGTGGGGCCAACATGAATACTACCTTATAAAGAGTGTGTTGGAAAGATAATGTTAGTTTGTTGCTAGTATTTCTCATGTGCCAGTAAATCCTTTTGTTTTTTATAGCATCCTTTAACTCATTACAGAGGTGTGCTTACCATGTGAACACTTGAGGACATGTCAAAAGACTATCCATCCATATCATCAAATCCTCACAATCCATTTTTTTTCTGCTTTATTTGTTTATTTAATAAATGTTCATAAATTAGAAAAACAAAATTATCTTTTTAAACAAAAACTTAAGTAAATTGTGAAATCTAATATATTTGTTGAAAACTGGGAAGATTGATTTAGGAAGAGGTAAAAACCACTTTGATGAACAAATCTCTAGAATGGGTGGGTTTGCACATTTTGGTTGGGGAGCTCTGCTTTGGTGTGCATGCAGTTGTAGACAGGTTGCATCTTGATTTTAACCTATGTTCTGCCTGGTGACAGTGGGTGGTGGTGATTGCGAGTGCTGGGTTTAGGATTAATGCATTATAGATTTCTTTGTCTCATTTATTTTTGTTCAAGATTTTTGTGGTGCATGGTTACTGTTTGGGTGATGACGGGGTTTGATGTTGTGGCATGGTGGTTGGACTCCATGCCACTTACTATTTTTTAAATTGTTGATGATTTAAAAACCTCGTAAATTATATTTTAAAACAAAAATAAATAAATAATTGGGCAAAAAGATTATTCACAAATGAATGGATTAGATGTCACGTAGCTCTTCCCTTGTTGAGTTAAATGGTAGCTAAACAGAAGGGTCTATTGTAATATTTTTTTAAGTTAATAGATTGGGACAAATTTAACGTTGGGTGATGCCATTTTGCAAAAGGGTAAAGTCTAAGAGGCTGATTGTAATTTTCCCTTGAAAAATATGTGCTATTTATACTATTTTATGTGAAGAATCTGTATTGCATATGTTTTGGTCATAACATGCTTGTTTGTCTGTGATGGACTTCTTCGACTTGACTGGTGATCTTTTTTCTCAACTCCTCTTAGTAATTTAACAAGTTTAATTTGTTTAGCCTGTAAGTTTAAATTGAACCTCTTGAAATTGAGGCTGTTTATATGGACTTGGATCTGACATTGTCTTGATGCCACCTTATATTTGCGCTCATCTTGCTAAGCTTTTAACATTATGCTATAAATTTATGTTTCTTTTTTACTAATTATTTTATAGAATTATGACACAAAGTTTGTGTATTTGCATTTGCATAAGTGTACACATTAGAGTAAGAACTGACAACATCTTATATGTGGCCTGTATTTTTGTTAATAGACGTGGTATTATAAAAAAATTCCTTTTGGATCCTATGCAACAGGCGGAGAAGCAAAAGAAAATAGGAGAGTTGACTGCTGAGTTAGAGGCCACAAATCAACGATGTGAAGTTTATAGAGCAAACTTGCTGGCTGTGCTAAAGGATATGGAAGAACAGAAGTTAAAGCTATCAGTAAAGGTTCAAAATGCAAGACTTAGTTTGAAAGAGTGATTCCCTGATTGCAAAGGGTTTTAATGCATGCCTGTCTTGCCATTTTGATTCCTCTTAGGGTATGTTAATAACCTTTGCGTAGTTTATCGTGGTCCGTGTCTGCAATCTGATTGAATATTTGAATTTCTCGATAAGTTATTAATTTTATTATTAATTTCTGTGCTATAAACATTCATTGAGCCACCCCACCCCTGTCCTCCAGCACTGCTGTGCGCCTACACCTCCGTCCAGATCCAGCACATACTCCCTTGCACCACCGTGTCATCAGCACCCCCCGGGATCCTGTAGTTACGGGTTTTGTTGTTGCTGTCAATGGATTTGAGATGGTGATTGGGATTTGAGCCAACAATAAAAATATGATTCCGTTGTTGTACAATGAAATTATTTTTTCGTTGTTTTTTTTCATCCCCCTTTTAATCCTGCTCAATAGAATTATGTTTTCTTGGAAAGAGTATTTTTGAAATAAAATAAAAAAGTAGTCCGTATAGGTAGTTTAAATAGCAGTATTGGTAGTGCCAATATTAATTTCCTAAATTAAATAGGCTTAGTAGCTTTTGAGTTAGATTGACCTTTTTTTTTTGCCTCGAATCAAGAAGCCTTAGGGGTTGTTATTGGTACCTATCATCATTCAAAATTTCAAATTTACCCTCACCCACAATACATAACAGAATCATCTTCTGTTGCATTAGGGGATGCAAAAATGGTTCAACGAAATCCTGATTCCGTTTTATAGTATACAACTGAATCTTGATTTTGATGTTTTTTAACCCTCCTTACACAATGGAATCATGATTATGTTGTGCATCATGTTTTATGAAAAAACTATATAACAAAATCATGATTTCATTGTGAGCTTCATTCAGACATAACATATTCGTATTTTTGTTGTGTATTTTTTGTTTTAAAAAATAAATAACGAAAATAAGATTTTATTGTGCATCTCGACAAAGAATACAATGAAATCGTATTTTTGCTATTTTTTTACGATTTTTATTAATTATAAATGAAATATATATTTTTTAAAGTAATCAAATTAATTGTGATATAATTTATCATTTTTAATAGTACTCAATGTTTTTTAAAAATAAATTAAATTAATTGGATACATATTATTATTTATAAACGTAATCAAATCATTAAAGAGTAATTTAAGTCATCACTAATTTAAATGTATATAAAAGGTAATTTATGTAACAATTAATTTGATTACGGTTAAAAACATAATGTTTGTCATCATTAACATAATTTGTATCAAAATTAATTAAACACTAATGGATCAAATAACACTAAACCCTTAATAGTCAAGTACCCATAAACCCTAATTTTTAAAGTAACACTAAACCCTAATTTGTCAAATAACACCAAACTCTAACTAGTCAAGTAACCTTAAACCCTAATTAGTCAAGTACACATAAATCATAATTAGTCAAATACCCCTAAGCCCTAATTTGTCAAGTAACCTTAAACCCTAATTTGTCAAATACTCATAAACCCTAATTTATCAAATACCCCTAAACCCAAATTGGTCAAGTAACCCTAAACCCAAATTGGTCAAGTAACACTAAATCCTAATTAGTCAAGTACCCATAAACCCTAATTAGTCAAGTACCCATAAACCATAATTTGTCAAGTAACCCTAAGCTATAATTTGTCAAGTAACCCTAAACCCTAATTAATCAATTTGTCAAATAACCACAAACCCTATTTGATCAAGTAACACAAAACACTAATCAATCAAGTACTCATAAACCCTAATTCGTCAAATACCCCTAAACCCAAATTTGTGAGGTAACCATAAACTTTGATTTGTCAAATACTCCTAAACCCTAATGTCGCAACGTGGGCCACGACGAGACAACGAACTAAAATTTTAGATAAATTGTTTCCCAAAAAAAGGAAAACTTGGGGACTCCCCACCAATATTTATTTAAGAAAAATGTTAGGAAAAAAAAAGAAATGGTTTACGATTTGAGAAAAAAGGATTCAGGAGTCATTTACGTACGGAGAAGGTGTTAGCATCCCATACGTCCGTCATGAAGATGACGACCTTTAATCGAGTGTGCTAAAAATAAAATGAATTTTTAATTGTTATCTTCCCTTGAGAACATGAATTATGTTTGTTATATTTTTGTTTATTTAGGGGAAAAAGAAAGAAATATTTTTATAAAAAAGAAGAAATTTTATGTTTTTTTTAGTTTTTTAGGTCACAAGGTGTTTGCTGTTGCTCCTACGTATGTTGAGTAATCGAGTGTGCTACAGATAAAATGAATTTTTAATTATTATCTTCCCTTGAGAACATAAATTATGTTTGTTATATTTTTGTTTATTTAGGGGGAAAAGAAAGCAATATTTTTAGAAAATAGAAGAAATTTTATGTTTTTTTTTAGTTTTTTAGGTCAACAAGGTGTTTGCTGTTGCTCCTACGTATGCTGAGATGCAATGAGAAAATGAGACTTACGTAGTTTTTTTTATAGAAAAAGAGCTTGTGTGTCGAGTTAATTATTTTATTATTATTATTATTATTATTATTATTATTATTATTATTATTATTATTTTGGAAAGATTTTGATTTTGTGGTAAACTTTGTGAATTCAAGCAAGTCGAAGACCAAGCATGACATTCACAAAATTTACTCACACTTTATTGAAACACTGCCAAGCAAGTCAGAGACCCATCATGGAGTCTGTGAAACGTGAAAAAGGAGAATTAAGTGTTCATTTATGTGAGAATTTTACTCCTTTTAGAAAAGACTTTAGTTTTGGGGTAGATTTTATAAAATCAAGCAAGTCGGAGACCCAACATGGAGTAAAAAGAGCATAAGCGTGTACTAAAGAATGCTAATGCGGATTTTCAAAAATAAATAAATAATTGAAGTAGTGCTAGGAAATCAAATAAATAAAATGAGAATAAAGATGAATAGAATAGAAGTGGAAAGTAAACTTAGTAATTAAGAATGCAGGATTGAAACATGGGGAAAAAGATGAATAACGAGATATTTACAATACATTATTAATTAAACAAACTAACTAGGCAATGGTAAAAAGAAAAATACATTGAAGGATAAAATAAACGATATAGACAATAAAGAAATAAAATAAAATAAATAGCTATCCACTAATATTTATAATTATTTTTACTTTCTTTTTATGTCAAAGCCAAAGGGTTAACTTAAACTTAGTCAACACTGATGGGATGTTGACATGGCGGGTTTAATCACCCTCCTAAGTGACAAGGGTGCATATATAAAGGAGGGGAGGGGGGGGGGGTAAAACCATCAACATTTATTTTATTCCAGACTTCACAAAAATAACGCACTAAGCCCAACATTGAAGAAGGTGCATGTGTTAAAAAAGTGAATGTAGATAGTGGTTTTCATTTTATTTCAGACTTTAATAAGGGGCAGGGCCAACAGAAAATGGAGGTGTATATATAAAAAATGAGTTGTAAAAAGTAATATTCTTCTTGTTTTTATGGTTATGGTTGGAATTGGGTCAGGCAACCAGACCCAACCACAATTAGGCAACAGGGTTGGAAAAACCCTATGTGCCTCAACCCTAAAACATCGCAGAAAAGGTGGAAACCACCACAGAGGGTGGCACGCCTCCACGAATGGTGGCACACCTCCTCGGCACCACTGGTGCAGGGCCAACGGTGCAAGGCAGCCATAGGGATGGCAGAGGCAATGAAAACTTAAAACGAAATGCAACAACAAAAGGAAAATATTGATTCAATCCACGGAAACCTCGCTAACAGCCAAAGTGCCCACTGACGGGAATGGACAGAATGAAGTAGTAGATCAAGAAAAGAAAGAAAGAATGGGGAAGAGAGGAAAGGGAGAGGAAAACGTGAGAGGGTGAGGGAATGAGAGATTACTTGGTGACCCCTATCTCTTCTTTGACGGCGTCTTCAAATGGCGTGACATAATTGGTCCATTTTCTTCCTCAGGATCCGTGCGCCCTCTATGTCATTAATGCAAAGACTTTCCTCTTTTATGCATTGTGTTCCTTCCTCTTGACCAAATGGGCTCTCCTCGAGAGCCCAATAGGTCACATAGTCTGTCTTTTTTATTTATTTTTTTCGTTTTCTACTATTTTTTTTGTTTTTTTCTCTCTTTTTTATTTTTTATTATTATATTTTTTTATGTTTTCTCCTTTTCTATTTTTTTGGACCCAGACATAATTAGGGTCTAACAACTGCATCTCTTTACTTATCTTTTAATGAATGTAAAAGATAAGTAAAGACAAAGACACTAATTATGTTTGGATGATTCCTCGAAAGCTCACAACATGAGAATGAAGAATATTTTGAAAAAAAAAAGAATTTGGTGTACCAACAAAATAAAGAACTTGAGTTCAACGACAAGACAAGGAAACGAGTCTCATGAAACAAAAAGCATAGGACTTTAAGTTCTATGAAACATAAAGACAAAGGACATTGAGTCTTATGAAAACATAAAGTAGAGAACATTGAGTCCTATAAAAACATAAAGACAGAGAATGTTGATTCCTACGAAACATAGAGACAGAGGATGTTGATTCTTATGAAAACATAAAGATAGAGGACGTTGAGTCCTATGAAAATATAAAGTATAGGACGTTGAGTCCTACGAAACCATAAAGTTAGAAGACGTTAAGTCCTATGAAAACATAAAGACCGAGGACGTTGAATCCAACAAAACATAAAGATAGGGGACTTTGAGGTCTACGAAACCATAAAGGCAGAGGAAGTTAAGTATTATGAAAACATAAAGACAGGATGTTGAGTCCTATTAAACATAAAGACAGAGGACATTAAGTACTATGAAAACATAAAGACAAAGGACATTGAGTACTATGAAAACATAAAGACAGAGGACGTAGAGTCCTATGAAAACATAAAGACGGAGGATGTTGAGTCCTATGAAACATAAAGAGAGAGGACGTTGATTCTTATGAAAATATAAAGACAAAGGACGTTGAGTCCTACAAAAACATAAAGACAACAGATGTTGACTCCTATGAAACTAAAAAGACAAAGGATATTGAGTCCTATGAAACTAAGAGACAAAGGACGTTGAGTCCTGTAAAACATAAATGAGAGAACGTTGAGTCCTATGAAACTAAAAAAAAAAAGGACGTTGAGTCCCGTGAAACATAAAGGTGAGGACATTGAGTCCTATGAAACTAAAAACAAAGGATGTTGAGTCCTCTAAAACATAAAGGCAAGGATGCTGAGTCCTATGAAACTAAAAAGCAAGGGACGTTAAGTCCTGTGAAACATAAAGGCAAGGACTTTGAGTCCTATGAAACTAAAAAGGAAAGGATGTTGAGTCCCGTGAAACATAAAGACGAGGACGTTGAGTCCTATGAATCTAAAAAGCAAAGGAGATTGAGTCTTGTGAATCATAAAGGTGAGGATGTTGAGTCATATGAAACTAAAAGCTAAGGACGTTGAGTCCTATGAAACATGAAGGCGAGGACATTGAGTCCTATGAAATTAAAATGCAAAGGACGTTGAGTCCTGCGAAACATAAAGGCGAGAAGGTTGAGTCCTATGAGACATGCCAATAGGTACTAGTACCTAAGGGCTCAACCTTATAAGAAAGCAAAAGGTTGACTCTTTAAAAGGGATACTCATCCCAAACTCGAAAGATATAACTTGGATTTTGCAAACTAGCATGTAAAGAGAAATCTATGAACTTATAGGTTGATATGAAGTATATGAGTTTTGGAATGCATTATGATGAATGAAAATATGCATGCAAACTACGGCCTTAAATGCAGTAAGTGTAGGCATTGTACCCATCAATGCAATGCTAAAGGTTTTCAATCATGAAAGTTGTGCAATGCTCATGAAATTCTTTCTCTCTTATTATACATTGTTTTTTGTTGTTGTGCAAAACACATATTGATTGCCTCTTTCTAAAGGATGTGATAATTCGTGCAACCTCATCCTATCTTTTGCGAATATCTTGATAGGACTCCCTTAGAGTGTATGTTTTGTTTCATTTAATCACTTGACAATTTTGGGTGACGACAATGGAGCCATTTGACATGTAATCAATCAACTAAAATATTGATCCTAGGGTCATCCCTTCGTTTTTTGTTTAAATACTTCGATTATTCTCCATAACAAGGAAATATAAGGCTTTCGGACTGATCGCGTGCACCATTGAAAGATGGCAATAGATTGTTACACTTTGGTATATGACCAAGTGAAACTTTTCTGATCCACATGGGCTTTATTGGGCTTGTAACATGGTCAGGGGCTAAGAGGGCTATGAAAGGAAGGATCAGAAAGGCTCAAAGAGTATTTAAGGGTTATATTGAGCAAGAACCTTGAGAGCCTTGCTTGTACTTTTATTCATTTCAACTTTTTAGGTTGGGCTCTACTTCATTTTTCTTATACATTAATCATCATTGCACTTTTATGCATTCCTTGTAAAATTTGGAGGTCTTTGTCTCCTTTTTCTTTTCTCGCCTTTGGCGGATTTACTTTTTGTTTTTTTTCATTGTTGCTGACCCTAGAGCTTAGTGATTCCTACTTAGGGTTTTCGCTTTTTTTTAAAAGAAAAAATTATACTTTGGCTCGAAGGGGGTGGCAAAGGATAAATTAGTGTTTAGGATAAAGAAACACAATATTGTGTCATTTCAAGTCCTAACTAAAGACTCTTATAGTTTGAATTTTGGGATAGAACTTCTAATAAACATGCTCCTGATTGTTTTCTTTTATTATTTCTTTTTTTTTTTCATATATGTATACCCTAACTTTTTCCTAGACTGCCCTTTTCGGGTTTTCAACCTACTGGGTGAGGACCTTTTATCTGCCTTTAGGTTTGTTTGAAGCTCGTACATGGTGCCTGTCGTTGCCCTAGTGTAGGGTTCAGAGGTATCTGTTGCTATCGTTTTTGACATCTTTGTAGCAAGAAGAAATGAAAGAAACCGTGTAGATTCTGGAAAAAGAATTTTCAAGGACGAGAAATATTTAAAGAATTTTCAATTGACAAATTAAGTCAAATGACTCTTACTCTTTAGAAAATTTTTAAGAAAGACAAAACTTTTAGGAAAGTTAAAATGAGGTCGCATGAATGTTTGTACTTATTATTTATTGATTTGAAACATAATCAATCAAATGCTTATTCAATTTTACTTGTTGCTTACGGCACCACCACCAAACATGTAGAACATGCCATTTCTGATTGGCCAGATTTGGAGATCAACTTTAGCGCACAGAAGTTCGATAATTGTGCAATGCAAATGACAACATTTCGTGCTAGTCTCTGTATGTCACTATTATCTTTTGAATGATCTTCTTGATATTCTAATTGACGACCTCAATTGCATCATTCATCTTGGGCCAATAAGGTGTCGAATCATGGTGTTGGATCTTGAAATCCTCACAAAACTCTTTCATCACCTTGTTCATGCTCATCATTGCTGCCATCATAATTGTCATCTGCCCCTTCATGGCCTCCATATCGACCTTCATCTGCTCTTGTCACTCATTAGCTCTGTCTTGGCATGTGTCTGGTATAGGTGCCATAAAGCACGATCTTTCTTTCTTAGCACATTGATTTCTTTTTTATTTAAAGGAAATAATGTAATGAACAATGTGTAACAATGCAACAAAACAAATATGCATGAATTCATGTAAAAGATAAGTTTCTAAAGTATTGCGAGTTTTACACAGAAAGTTCAGTAGAACATAGGGTTGAATTAACTCAAATTTTCATTAAAACAATATCACATCATGTGAAGGTCAAAATACAATTGAAAATAAAACACAGACACATCTACAGTTCTTAATTATGTAAGTCATTAGCTCTATTTGCTGTCCCAAGTTTCACAAGTTGGCTACTTCCAAACTTTTGACCTTGACTTGGTAAAACCTTTTTCTTAAAAAACTGCACTTAGTTTGACCCCTTTTTTCAAAGAATGCAAATTTTGATCATCAATACTTTGACAATCTATATCAGGTATGATGAATGAGCAGGACATACTTATGCGATTCATGATAGATGTATTTATGAGATCGACACAAGATGCCCAAAAGACCCCCTTTTCATGCTATCAATGCATTATATACCATGTTCACATGATTTTCGATCATTTTCAGGAAAACAGACTATGTAACCCCAACATGGTTTGTTTATGGCTATCACCATGGTACCCAACGCATGTAACCAAGAACGCGGTGTGAACTTTTGCGCTTCAGTGTGAGTTTTCGGTAATGCAAAAGAAAATGCAATGCATCAACAACTATATGACAAAATCATGCATGAGTGAACATAACATGTGAAATGATGACAACATAATGTATGTAATTGTTTGAACAAAAAAAAGGCTAAATGAATATGCATGGAAATACAATGACTTATGCAAATGCGATGCATGAATATGATAAATGATGAATGCAGAAATGATATGTCTATCATGATGCCATGAAGAGATGCATGATGCGATCAAGGAAACAAGACAAGGTGAGTCTGCTCTGTGTCCTAATTTAGGAACCTACTGGAAAAGGTCTAAAAGTCCATTATCCAGTGACAACTTCCAAGGGTACTTTCACGTAACCTCACTGGACTCTAGAGATATCATTCTCTTAGGTAACAACACTACGTCGATAGGGACTACCAGCGGCAATGCATCACCAAAAAAGTTTAACTCTAGCTGATGCTTCACTATCATCAAACGAGTCGGAGACCCAACATGACCACAGATCGACCTCCACTCCCTATGACTCACACAGACCCAGTTATAAAGCCCAATATCTCAAAGTGTGTGCAAAAAAAGATAGGTGTTGTGTGTGAACGAAGTAGCCTATGAATTACCCAACCCCTCCTGCGAAACAACCAGAAAATTCTTAGGCAGTTACAACAAGTATAGGGTTACTTGACTATGTAGGGTTTAGGGGTATTTCAAAAATTAGGGGTTTAGGGTTACTTGACAAATTAGGGTTACTAGAAAAATTTGGGTTTATGTGTATTTGACTAATTAGGGTTTAAGTGTACTTGACTAAATAGGGTGTTGTGTTACTTAACTAATTAGAGATTATTGTTATTTGACAAATTACACTTTAGGGTTACTTTGCTAGTTATGGTTTAGGGGTATTTGACAGATTAGGGTTTAAGGCTACTTGACTGATTGGATTTTAATGGGTATTTGACAAATAAGGGTTTAGGGTTTCTTTACAAATAAGCTTTTAGGGGTATTTGACTAATGAGAGTTTATGGGTAGTTGAGTAATTAGGGTTTATTGTTACTTGACCAATTATGGTTTATGGGTATTTGAAAAATTAAGCTTTAGTGTTACTTGACCAATTAGGGTTTAGGATTATGAGACAATTTAGAGTTACTTGATTGATCACTGTTTAAGGGTATTTGAAAATTTGGGATTCATAGGTTACTTGACAAATTGGGGTTTATGGGTGTTTATCTAATTAGGGTTATGAATACTTGACTAATTAGGGTTTAGTTTTACTTGACCAATAATTAGGGGTTATGGGTTCTTGAGTAAATAAGGTTTTGGGGTATTTGACAAATTATGATTTAGGGTTACTTGACAAAGTAGCAAATATGGGTATTTGACTAATTAATGTTCAAGGGTACTTGACTAATTAGGGTTACTTGACTAAGTAGAGTTTAGGGGTATTTCAAAAATTAGGGGTTTAGGGTTACTTGACAAATTGGGGTTTATGTGTATTTGACTAATTAGGGTTTAAGTGTACTTGACTAAATAGGGCGTTGTGTTACTTAACTAATTAGAGATTATGGTTATTTGACAAATTACACTTTAGGGTTACTTTGCTAGTTATGGTTTAGGGGTATTTGATAGATTAGGGTTTAAGGCTACTTGACTGATTGGGTTTTAATGAGTATTTTGACAAATAAGGGTTTAGGGTTTCTTCACAAATAAGCTTTTAGGGGTATTTGTCTAATGAGGGTTTATGGGTAGTTGAGTAATTAGGGTTTAGTGTTACTTGACCAATTAGGGTTTAGGGTTATTTGACTAATTAGGGTTTATGGGTATTTGAAAAATTAAGCTTTAGTGTTACTTGACCAATTATGCTTTAGGATTATGAGACAAATTAGAGTTACTTGATTGATCACTGTTTATGGGTATTTGAAAATTTGGGATTCATAGGTTACTTGACATATTGGACTTTATGGGTGTTTATAATTAGGGTTTAGTTTTACTTGACCAATTATGGTTTAGGGTTGTTTTACAAATTAGGGTTTATGGTTACATGACTAATTAGGGTTTAATTGTATTTGACAAATCAGAGTTTAGGTTTACTTGACTAGTTGGGGTTTAAGTGTATTTTACAAATTAGGGTTTATGGGTATTTCACTAATTAGGGTTATGGGTACTTGACTAATTAGGGTATACTGTTTGTTGACCAATTAGGGTTTATGACTATTTTAAAAGCTTAGGGTTTACGAATACTTCACCAATTAGGGTTTATGGGTATTTGACAACTTAGTGTTTAGGGTTTAGGGGTATTTGACAAATGAGGGTTTAGTGTTACTTGACCAATTAGGGTATAGGGTTATTTGAAAAATTAAGCTCACAGGACTAATTATGGTTTAGGGTTATTTGTGTGGTTTTGATAACAGGTACATCACTTGGCTTTGATAACACATGAATGAAATTTGTGTGGTTTTGTATTGTTGATTCTGGAAACTAATCAAGGAACTCTATTTGAAGAATAAGTAGGCACCAATAAAATTAAAGGAAAAGAAAAGGAGAAGGGAATAACCAACATAGTACTCAATTATTAAAGGGAAAGGAAACTGGTTTAAATTAAAATTGATGTGAAACAAATGTAGTTTGCAGAGGTTTATAGTATATGGTAATTGTACAACCTTTTTTTTAGCTTCCCTTCTTAAAACAAGAAGCTTCTCTAATTAACTTTTGTGAAAGCTCCTTTTGCGCTTTCTTCACTAAAAATTTACTATTATTTTCCAGGGTCTTTTTAGAATTATTTTTGGTTCAACTTCTGATTGTTGTGTGTCTCTAACTTATAGGTTAGAAGTAAATATAAAGCATACTCTCTGATCATAATCAACATCAATTGACAGACACTCAATTTCTTTTTTGTTGCTATCTTTATTGCAATGAAGAAAATGCTTTGTTTTATTTGATTGGTTCCTATTTTAACTGACTGCACATTTTTGGTAACTTGACAGTCGGTGCCTTTGTGATGTCGTGTCATTTTGATTTATTAATTTACCTATAAACTTAACTTTCTCATTTGAATATTTTTACAATGTTCACAATTCTTTAGCAGTTTTCTACTTACACACTAATCTGTTACTACTTAATGGCGTGTATATTTATTTTTTTGGATTCTATGACGTTCAAATCATAGAAAAAGAAAGTCACAAATATCAATAATGTGTTCGACATAATTTAAAAAAAATGCAGAACATGGGTACTTAACCATAGTTGCAAGGGTTCAAACCATAGTTTTTTTGATTTTGTGTTTCTATTTTGAGGTGTTATTCCATGGAACTGGTGCACGATATTATTTTTCTTGCCTTCTTTGATGTTCAAACCATAGAAAAAGAGAGTCACAAATAACATTAAAGTGTTCAACATAATTTTAAAAACATGCAGAACATGGGTACTTAACCATAGTTGCAAGGGTTCAAATCATAGTTTTTTTATTTATTTTGTGCTTCTATTTTGAGGTGTTATTCCATGGAACTGGCGCATGATAAAATAATTTTTGGATTCTATGATGTTCAAATCATAGAAAAGTGAGTCAAAAATATCATTAATGTGTTCACTATAATTTTTAAAAAATGCAGAACATGGGTACTTAACCATAGTTGCAAGGGTTCAAATCATAATTTTTTTTTTATTTTGTGCTTCTATTTTGAAGTGTTATTCCATGGAACTAGTGCACGATATAATTTTTTTAGATTCTTTGACGTTCAATCCATAGAAAAAGCGAGTCACGAATATCATTAATGTGTTCAACATATTTTTTAAAAAAATGCAGAACAAGGATACTTAACCATAGTTGCAAGGGTTCATTTCATAGTTTTTTTGATTTTGTACTTCTATTTTGAGGTGTTATTCCATGGAACTGGTGCACGATATAATTTTTTTTGGATTCTTTGATGTTCAAACAATAGAAAAAGTGAGTCACAAATATCATTAATCCTTTAGACATAATTCTAAAAAAATGCAGAACAAGGGTACTTAACTATAGTTGCAAGGGTTCAAATCCTATTTTTTTTGATTTTGTGCTTCTATTTTGCGGTGTTATTCCATGGAACTGCTGCACGATATAATTTTTTTTGGATTCTTTGACGTTCACACCATAGCAAAAGTGAGTCACAAATATCATTAATGTGTTCGACATAATTTTAAAAAAATACAGAACATGAGTACTTAACCATAGTTGCAGGAGTTCAAATTTTAGTTTTTTTTTTTATTTTGTGCTTCTATTTTGAGGTGTTATTCCATGAAACTGGTGCACAATATAATTTTTCTTGCCTTCTTTAACGTTCAACCCAAAGAAAAAGCGAGTCACGAATATCATTAATGTGTTCAACATAATTTTAAAAAAATGCAGAACATGGATACTTAACCATAGTTGCAAGGGTTCATATCATAGTTTTTTTGATTTTGTGCTTCTATTTTGAGGTTTTATTCCATGGAACTGCTGCATGATATAATTTTTTTTGGATTCTTTGATGTTCACACCATAGAAAAAGTGAGTCACAAATATCATTAATGTGTTCGACATAATTTTAAAAAAATACAGGACGTGGGTACTTAACCATAGTTGCAGTAGTTCAAATTTTAGTTTTTTTTTATTTATATTTTGTGCTTGTATTTTGAGGTGTTATTCCATGAAACTGGTGCACGATATAATTTTTCTTGCATTCTTTGACGTTCAAACCAAAGAAAAAGCGAGTCACAAATATCATTAATGTGTTGAACATAATTTTAAAAAAATGCAGAACAAAGGTACTTAACCATAGTTGCAAGGGTTCAAATCATAGTTTTTTTGATTTTGTGCTTTTATTTTGAGGTGTTATTCCATGGAATTGGTGCACGATATAATTTTTTTTGGATTTTTTGACGTTCAAACCATAAAAAAAGTGAGTCACAAATATCATTAATCCTTTAGACATAATTTTAAAAAAATGGAGAACAAGGATACTTAACCATAGTTGCAAGGGTTCAAATCATAATTTTTTTGATTTTGTGCTTCTATTTTGAGGTGTTATTCCATGGAAATGCTGCACGATATAATTTTTTTTGGATTCTTTGACGTTCACACCATAGAAAAAGTGAGTCACAAATATCATTAATGTGTTCGACATAATTTTAAAAAGATACAGAACGTGGGTACTTAACCATAGTTGCAAGAGTTCAAATTTTCGTTTTTTTCTATTTTGTGCTTATATTTTGAGGTGTTATTCCATGAAACTAGTGCATGATATAATTTTTCTTGCCTTCTTTGACGTTCAAACCAAAGAAAAAGCGAGTCACGAATATCATTAATGTGTTCAACATAATTTTAAAAAAATGCAGAACATGGATACTTAACCATAGTTGCAAGGGTTCAAATTATAGTTTTTTTGATTTTGTGTTTCTATTTTGAGGTATTATTCCATGGAACTGGTGCACGATATAATTTTTTTTGGATTCTCTGACGTTCAAAGCATAGAAAAAGTAAGTCACAAATATCATTAATCCTTTAGAAATAATTTAAAAAAAATGCAGAACAAGGGTACTTAACCATAGTTGCAATGGTTCAAATCATAATTTTTTTGATTTTGTGCTTCTATTTTGAGGTGTTATTCCATGGAACTGCTGCACAATATAAATTTTTTTGGATTCTTTGATGTTCACAGCATTGAAAAAGTGAGTCACAAATATCATTAATGTGTTCGACATAATTTTAAAAAAATACAGAACATGGGTACTTAACCATAGTTGCAGGAGTTCAAATTTTAGTTTTTTTTATTTTGTGCTTCTATTTTGAGGTGTTATTCCATGAAACTGGTGCACAATATAATTTTTCTTTCCTTCTTTGACGTTCAAACCAAAGAAAAAGAGAGTCACGAATATCATTAATGTGTTCAACATAGTCTTAAAAAAATGCAGAACATGGGTACTTAACCATAGTTGCAAGGGTTCAAATCATAGTTTTTTTTTTTATTTTGTGTTTTTATTTTGAGTTGTTATTCAAAGGAACAGGTGCTCGATATAATTTTTTTGGATTGTATGATGATCAAACCATAGAAAAAGCGAGTCACAAATATCATTAATGTATTCGACATAATTTTTAAAAAATGCAGAACATGGGTATTTAACCATAGTTGCAAGGGTTCAAATCATAGTTTTTTTAGATTTTTTGCTTCTATTTTGAGGTGTTATTCCATGGAACTGCTGGACAATATAATTTTTTTTGGATTCTTTGACGTTCAAACCATAGAAAAAGCGAGTCATAAATATCATTAATCCTTTAGACATAATTTTAAAAAAATGCAGAACCAGGGTACTTAACCATAGGTGCAAGGGTTCAAGTCATAGTTTTTCAATTGTGTTTCTATTTTGAGGTGTTATTCCATGGAACTGATGTACGATATAATTTTTTTTGGATTGTTTGATGTTCAAACCATGGAAAAAGAGAGTCATAAATATCATTAATGTGTTCAACATAATTTTAAAAAAATGAAAAACATAGGTACTTAACCATAGTTGCAAGGGTTCAAATCAGTTTTTTTTTTATTTTGTGCTTTTATTTTGTGTTATTCCATGGAACTGGTGCATGATATAATTTTTTTTGGATTCTTTGACGTTCAAACCATATAAAAAGTGAGTCACAAATATCATTAATCCTTTAGACATAATTTTTTAAAAAATGGAGAACAAGGGTACTTAACCATAGTTGCAAGGATTCAAATCATAATTTTTTTGATTTTGTGCTTCTATTTTGAGGTGTTATTCCATGGAACTGCAGAACGATACAATTTTTTTTGGATTCTTTGACATTCACACCATAGAAAAAGCGAGTCACAAATATCATTAATGTATTCGACATAATTTAAAAAAAATGAAGAACATGGGTACTTAACCATAGTTGCAAGGGTTCAAATCATAGTTTTTTACATTTTGTGCTTCTATTTTGAGGTGTTATTTCATGGAACTGGTGCACGATATAATTTTTCTTGCTTTCTTTGACGTTCAAACCATTGAAAAAGCGAGTCACAAATATCATTAATGTCTTCAACATAATTTTAAAAAAATGCAGAACATGGGTACTTAACCATAGTTACAAGAGTTCAAATCATAGTTTTTTAGATTTTGTGCTTCAATTTTGAGGTGTTATTCCATGAAACTGCTGTACGATATTTTTTTTTTGGATTCTTTGACGTTCAAACCATAGAAAATGAGAGTCACAAATATCCTTAATGTGTTCAACATAATTTAAAAAAAAATGCAGAACTTGGGTACTTAACCATAGTTGCAAGGGTTTAAATTATAGTTTTTTTGATTTTGTGCTTCTATTTTGAGGTGTTATTCCATGGAATTGATGCACGATATAATTTTTTTTTGGATTCTTTGACGTTCAAACCATAAAAAAAGTGAGTCACAAATATCGTTAATCCTTTAGACATAATTTAAAAAAAATGCAGAACAAGGGTACTTAACCATAGTTGTAAGGATTTAAATGATAGTTTTTTTGATTTTGTGCTCCTTTTTTGATGTGTTATTCCGTGGAACTGCTGCACGATATAATTTTTTTTGAATTCTTTGACGTTCAAACCATAGAAAAAGCGAATAACAAATATCATTAAATTTACGGTTTAGTTAGATAAATTATTATACATGATATATTAATGTTGTTAAATTATTATTTTAGGTTTTAGAATAATAGTGTTTAGTTATTATTAATTTACGAGTTAGTTACATAAATTATTATACATGTTAAATTAATTTTGTTAAATTATTATTTTGTGTTAGAATATTAGTGTTTAGTTGCAGCATGAACTGTTACGGTTCACTCCGGTGAAGCTGATACAAGAAAGGTTCATTCTCACCTTGGTGCATCTGTTACATCCAAGCAATCAATTGGTTCTTTGATTTTGACGTGTTTCTTAGAGTCATATTATCATAATTTTTTTAAAAGTTTTTTTTTACGTTACATGTCATCCAATGATTCTTTACTAATTAATAATTTTTATAGATGGCTACTGAAGAATCAATAATATTTAAAGTAAACTATATTAAAAATATATATAACATGTTTTAAATAATAAAACATTAAAATAAAATAATAATATATCAAATAAAATCATAAAAAATATACTAATAAAATCAACTTAATATTATTTAATATATATTTAAATATATTTTTTTAACTTTTTTATTTAAAATAAAAATAAATCCATAAAAAATATTAAATTTAAAAGAAAAAACAAATTTACAAAAAGAAAAAAAAAATTAACATAACAAAAACATGTCTACAAATAGTAAAAAAGCATTTAAAAAATGAAAATTTATAACAAAATATGACTTCCGTTTTAAAAATATCCGACTTTAAAGTAAAAAAAAAATAACATTTGTAAGTCATAAATATCTTTACGATTTCAGTTAGAAGTCCTCTAACACCTGATACGATTTACCTTTAAGTATTCTTTTAAAATATATTTCCGATTCGAATATTAATTTTTTTTACCCCTTAGTAAAAAAGCCCTTAAATAGACTCTTTTTCTTCTATTTTTGCTTAATGTCAATAATATAAGATGTTCAATTTTATAATTATGTTGGTAGTTTTCTTTTATATATAGATAGTGAATAAAAGGTAAATGTAATAATGATTATTTCTCTCCTATTGTTACCAATATCAATAATATAATGTAGAATCTTATAATTATGTTGGTGTTTTTATTTTATATATAGAGAGTGAGGGTTTCGTTTCATAACCGTTAGCCATGAATTTGGCGGTGTCCGCGTTGGGAGGGTGGAGGGTGTGCAATGGAGCAATGTTTTTGCTTGAGGGAGGCGGTAATGGTTTGGGAATGGGAAGTGGGAGAGTGTGCAGTCGGAGTCGGAGTGAGGTTAGTGGAGTCAGAGTCGGAGTGAGGCTGGATGGACCTGTGCCCCTAAAAGACGACGTTTTGGAAAAGGAAGTGGTTTTCGAGCAGTGCGTGACGCGGACTCTGTCTCCGGCGTTGACATTGGAGGAGGGACTTGAGAAACTGAAGGAGGCTCTCCAAATCTTGAATTCTCCTTCCCCTTCTTCCCCTACTGGATTCCTTAGGTTTCAGGTGGCGCTCCCTCCCAGTCCTAAGACCTTCACTTTGTTTTGCTCCCAACCCCACTCCTCCTCGGTCTTTCCTCTCATTTATGTTTCCAAGAACGATGCCGACTCTAAATCACTCTATGTCAATTTGGATGATAATGTGAGTCACCAGAAAGAAAGGTTCTTTTTGGTTTTTCATCCCTCAGGTAAAGGTTCAACAATCTTATTGCCATTACTTTAATAACTTTAAATACTAATTCTTTAGCCGCTCCCAGATTGAGTTAGATGAGCTGGAAAGTGTTTCCATTCTGTCAATGACCCTTGCATGGGATGAATTTTCCTTCTCTACTTTTCAAGAAGCCCATTATTCGCTTCAAGTTTCTCTAGACCAGGTGCCTGGTATGCCTTTTTGATATCTTTTCGGTTTTTGTTGTTTTATTTACCATCATTCCCTGCTTCTATCATTTTTCATGTAATTTGGAATATTTAAAGTTAAATGGTCAAATTCTTTTTTGTATCAGTTTTTACACCTTTGTGAATGAAAAAAGGGAATCTTTCATTATGGTTTGTTTGGGCCTTTCTCTTTGTTTCCTATAATCTAGAGGATCCTTTTCTTCTTGGGTTCTGAAAAAATAAAAACATCAACTCCCTCCTCTTTGATTTTTCTATGTGTTTCATTTTCCTCTCTCTTTGCTGCCTCTGTGGTTGGAGATACAACATGCTTGCAGTGTTTAGTTCGTAGCTTCTGAATTCTGATATTGATCACTTGCAGTGTTCATGCTGCCTCTGTAATGGAGCAGGTTAAAGAGTTCCATTAGAAGAGATGGTTTTGAGGTAGCAAGTGCTGACAAGATGGCTAAGTCATGCATGGTTTATTTTGAAATGCATTTATCCCTAAGGAAAAAAAAACTTACAAAAGCTTTTAATGGTAGTTATAGTATCTACAAGGAAACTTTTTGTAACCTGGTCTATTGCCTTTTTGTTTGAGTAACTGGACATGCAGGTACGATAATTGGAAATGAAGATATCAATAGTATTAGGTGGCCCGGTTCTGCATGGAGACGTCTCAAGGTAATCAGATTCTTTTCAAGTCTTTAGATTTAGTCACTTACACATGAAGACTTGTCAATTAGAAGCTCAAACCTAGGATTGGTTTGTTCTATATTTGTTTATGATTCTGTTTTGCGTTGTACTAGTTCTGAGAATTTCTTAGTAGTTTGGTTTTAACTTTACCGAGGCAGCTACTTTGTTGTTGAATTTGTTGTTTGTTTCGGGTTAGGGGTTTTAAGGTTTTCATGTTTTGTTTTTTTTTTTTGATCAGCAAAGATAGGTAATTATATATATGAACTGAGTACCAGAGGTACTGAAATACAAATGGTTGTATGCCCTTGCAATTGGTTCCGATATAGACTAAGTGGAGTCTAGAAAAGAACCATGCAGGCTGCACCCAAACATAAAATCATGGAAGCAATTTGGAAGCATAGAAATGCCTTGGTGTTTAATAACCAGGATTTATGCTCTGAAAAAGTCATGGATGAAGCTTTATTTCTAACTTGGTCCTGGATCAATTGCATGGAGAAAGATTTCCATATACATTTTAATCAATGGTCGTCTTGCTTAAAGGAGGAAATGTCTTAGGGGTTTCTGTTGTTTGGGTAACCACCTATTGTGGTTAATTTTTTGTAGTTGGGGATGGCAGTTTCTGCCTTGTATAATATGTTTTTTCAGTACAACTAGTACTGACCCCTATTAATATTATCAGATTTTTGCTGTGCAAAAAAAAAAATAAAAATATGTAGACTTACATCCATTTCAATATTCATTTTGCAAAGCCTTTTAAAATCTTCATCCCCTCCACCTAATATTCATTCAAACTTCATCAGTCATCATCATCAAATTTAATGCAGGATACATTATACTTGGAGAACATAGAGGAAAGGGAAACTGGGGGCACGCCTCCAATAATCCAGACAGTGAGAGCATGGGACCTGGTATTAGGCATCATAAAATTATACCACTGCTTTGTGCACCAAACCCATTTACGTATTTTTACATTAAAAAAGGACTTCTATCATTTTATAATATATCCATTGTACTGATTGTTCACTTTTCTTTGATGAGATTGCAAACTTTTGCTTCCCTATTTCATTCTTTTAGTCAATATTTTGCATCTCTTGATATAGTTGTCCAGTTGAAGTCCACACCAAAGGAAAAGCAGAAGATGCAAGAGAGGGATGATGGTATGAATAATGGATTTGGTTAATGTTCTATATTATTTGTCTACCTGATCACAGTCAGTTCCTTGCCAATTATAAACTCTTTCTCCTGCATACTTTTATCCCTGTTTACATATTTTTATTTATATTTTCAATTTTGAATTGTTCATAGTATTCCTTTTTTACTTATTGGGGAAAAAAAGAGAAATGATGTGTGTAGTGTATTTATATTGGAAATCATTTGAACACACGGCAACAGCAACTGGATAAACTTTATTTGTTTTCGAAGACTTTTGCTATAGGACGAGTGTCAATAATGTTATTCATGAAGAAGGTTGACTTCTTTGATTATATACTTCAAAAACTCATTCATTTGGGCATCTTTCATATTATGTAAATTGCTAGATATTTTCATTTATCTATCTATGTTAGATACTTTTGCTAGATACTTATGTGGCAAGGTCAAGGCATTTATCTATGGACTTTTGAGGTGTGTTTATAGGCGCTTTCTTGCAATTGGGATTTTGGTTTTTCTTTAAAGTTTTGATTTTGGAAAGTTGGTTTTACTTGTGTTTATTACTGATAATAGAACCAGTGCTTTTGGGGAATTTTGTTTGCATACTGATTTCCTTTCTGCAATTCATTTGGATGCAGTTTATATGGGGTTTCATGGATATTCAACTTTTCACTGCATATGGAATAAACTTTTCTCTTTATGATGGATCATAAGAATAGTATAATCACATTCAACCTTGCATCTTATGCTCCCTTAGATCTTAATATCTCACACACAAAGGGATAGTGAGAGACAAGGGGTAGAGACGAAAGAATTTTTTTTTTTATCTCTGACTGAGCCAAATAACCAAGCTTAATATGCGTTTTCCTTTCCAATTGAAAAGTGATTATTATAACAGAATCGTGAAGGGTCAGTTTTCTGATTTTCCATGATTTCCTATAATTATCGTCTATTTTTTTTTTTCCTGAAGGTATTTGCTATGTAATTTAATGTTTCACCTTTTTGTTTCTTACAGGAGTGATAACAGCTAGAAGTGATACAGATTGATAAATTAAGGTATCAAGATGTCTTATCGAAGGGGTTCCGTTCAGCCGCCGATAAGGTGGATACTGCGGACTCAGACTGCTGGGAATTTAGGAGCCAATTAAAGAGTATGAAAGGTACATTTTGGACAGATTTAGATTTAGGGGAATAGGATTGAAAGGGTAAATTAAAAGATTTTTATTTTTATTTTTCATGCATAAGAAAATAATAAGAAAGATTGTGGTAAAGGTACTAGGAAATAGGATAAAAAAAAGTCCTCCCAAGGGTCATTGCCAAGAGATGAAGTGTGTTTTGGGGAGGGAAAAAACCTACTTCAAAGTGTTGTGGCCAGTTAGGTGGTTGATGAAGTTAGGAGGAAGAGAAGGAGATGCTTGATTATTAAAGTGGATTATGAGAAAATTTATGATTTGGTCTCATCGAATCGAAGTTTTTATTGATGGAAAATAATTGAATAATAACACATATATAAATTATAGCATGTAGATATAAAGCGATATTATAAGATGAGTTTGACTTGATGGGATTTTATGCTTTCAGTCGATTAGAAATATCATACGAGTGAGCGTTAACTTTAACGTTAAAATCAACAGCCCCATCATCACAAACAGATTTGAAAAACAGAGAAGCCCAGAAATAAAATATGTAGACTTACATCCATTTCAATATTCATTTTGCAAAGCATTTTAAAATCTTCTTCCCCTCCACCTAATATTCATTCAAACTTCATCAGTCATCATCATCAAATTTGGTGCAGGATACATTATACTTGGAGAACATAGAGGAAAGGGAAACTGGGGGCACGCCTCCAATAATCCAGACAGTGAGAGCATGGGACCTGGTATTAGGCATCATAAAATTATACCACTGCTTTGTGCACCAAACCCATTTACGTATTTTTACATTAAAAAAGGACTTCTATCATTTTATAATATATCCATTGTACTGATTGTTCACTTTTCTTTGATGAGATTGCAAACTTTTGCTTCCCAATTTCATTCTTTTAGTCAATATTTTGCATCTCTTGATATAGTTGTCCAGTTGAAGTCCACACCAAAGGAAAAGCAGAAGATGCAAGAGAGGGATGATGGTATGAATAATGGATTTGGTTAATGTTCTATATTATTTGTCTACCTGATCACAGTCAGTTCCTTGCCAATTATAAACTCTTTCTCCTGCATACTTTTATCCCTGTTTGCATATTTTTATTTATATTTTCAATTTTGAATAGTTCATAGTATTCCTTTTTTTCTTATTGGGGAAAAAAAGAGAAATGATGTGTGTAGTGTATTTATATTGGAAATCATTTGAACACACGGCTACAGCAACTGGTTAAACTTTATTTGTTTTCGAAGACTTTTGCTATAGGACGAGTGTCAATGATGTTATTCATGAAGAAGGTTGACTTCTTTGATTATATACTTCAAAAACTCATTCATTTGGGCATCTTTCATATTATGTAAATTGCTAGATATTTTCATTTATCTATCTTTGTTAGATACTTTTGCTAGATACTTATTGGGCAAGGTCAAGGCATTTATCTATGGACTTTTGAGGTGTGTTTATAGGCGCTTTCTTGCAATTGGGATTTTGGTTTTTCTTTCAAGTTTTGATTTTAGAAAGTTGGTTTTACTTGTGTTTATTACTGATAATAGAACCAGTGCTTTTGGGGAATTTTGTTTGCATACTGATTTCCTTTCTGCAATTCATTTGGATGCAGTTTATATGGGGTTTCATGGGATATTCAACTTTTCACTGCATATGGAATAAACTTTTCTCTTTATGATGGATCATAAGAATAGTATAATCACATTCAACCTTGCATCTTATGCTCCCTTAGATCTTAATATCTCACACACAAAGGGATAGTGAGAGACAAGGGGTAGAGACGAAAGAATTTTTTTTTTATCTCTGACTGTGCCAAATAACCAAGCTTAATATGTGTTTTCCTTTCCAATTGAAAAGTGATTATTATAACAGAACTGTGAAGGGTCAGTTTTCTGATTTGTCATCATTTCCTATAATTATCGTCTATTTTTTTTTTCCTGAAGGTATTTGCTATGTAATTTAATGTTTCACCTTTTCTTTTCTTACAGGAGTGATAGCAGCTAGAAGTGATACAGATTGATAAATTAAGGTATCAAGATGTCTTATCGAAGGGGTTCCGTTCAGCCGCCGATAAGGTGGATACTGCGGACTCAGACTGCTGGGAATTTAGGAGCCAATTAAAGAGTATGAAAGGTACATTTTGGACAGATTTAGATTTAGGGGAATAGGATTGAAAGGGTAAATTAAAAGATTTTTATTTTTATTTTTCATGCATAAGAAAATAATAAGAAAGATTGTGGTAAAGGTACTTGGAAATAGGATAAAAAAAAGTCCTCCCAAGGGTCATTGCCAAGAGATGAAGTGTGTTTTGGGGAGAGAAAAAACCTACTTCAAAGTGTTGTGGCCAATTAGGTGGTAGATGAAGTTAGGAGGAAGAGAAGGAGATGCTTGATTATTAAAGTGGATTATGAGAAAATTTATGATTTGGTCTCATCGAATCGAAGTTTTTATTGTTGGAAAATAATTGAATAATAACACATATATAAATTATAGCATGTAGATATAAAACGATATTATAAGATGAGTTTGACTTGATGGGATTTTATGCTTTCAGTCGATTAGAAATATCATACGAGTGAGCGTTAACTTTAACGTTAAAATCAACAGCCCCATCATCACAAACAGATTTGAAAAACAGAGAAGCCCAGAAATAAAATATGTAGACTTACATCCATTTCAATATTCATTTTGCAAAGCATTTTAAAATCTTCTTCCCCTCCACCTAATATTCATTCAAACTTCATCAGTCATCATCATCAAATTTGATGCAGGATACATTATACTTGGAGAACATAGAGGAAAGGGAAACTGGGGACACGCCTCCAATAATCCAGACAGTGAGAGCATGGGACCTGGTATTAGGCATCATAAAATTATACCACTGCTTTGTGCACCAAACCCATTTACGTATTTTTACATTAAAAAAGGACTTCTATCATTTTATAATATATCCATTGTACTGATTGTTCACTTTTCTTTGATGAGATTGCAAACTTTTGCTTCCCTATTTCATTGTTTTAGTCAATATTGTGCATCTCTTGATATAGTTGTCCAGTTGAAGTCCACACCAAAGGAAAAGCAGAAGATGCAAGAGAGGGATGATGGTATGAATAATGGATTTGGTTAATGTTCTATATTATTTGTCTACCTGATCACAGTCAGTTCCTTGCCAATTATAAACTCTTTCTCCTGCATACTTTTATCCCTGTTTGCATATTTTTATTTATATTTTCAATTTTGAATTGTTCATAGTATTCCTTTTTTTCTTATTGGGGAAAAAAAGAGAAATGATGTGTGTAGTGTATTTATATTGGAAATCATTTGAACACACGGCTACAGCAACTGGTTAAACTTTATTTGTTTTCGAAGACTTTTGCTATAGGACGAGTGTCAATGATGTTATTCATGAAGAAGGTTGACTTCTTTGATTATATACTTCAAAAACTCATTCATTTGGGCATCTTTCATATTATGTAAATTGCTAGATATTTTCATTTATCTATCTTTGTTAGATACTTTTGCTAGATACTTATTGGGCAAGGTCAAGGCATTTATCTATGGACTTTTGAGGTGTGTTTATAGGCGCTTTCTTGCAATTGGGATTTTGGTTTTTCTTTCAAGTTTTGATTTTAGAAAGTTGGTTTTACTTGTGTTTATTACTGATAATAGAACCAGTGCTTTTGGGGAATTTTGTTTGCATACTGATTTCCTTTCTGCAATTCATTTGGATGCAGTTTATATGGGGTTTCATGGGATATTCAACTTTTCACTGCATATGGAATAAACTTTTCTCTTTATGATGGATCATAAGAATAGTATAATCACATTCAACCTTGCATCTTATGCTCCCTTAGATCTTAATATCTCACACATAAAGGGATAGTGAGAGACAAGGGGTAGAGACGAAAGAATTTTTTTTTTATCTCTGACTGTGCCAAATAACCAAGCTTAATATGTGTTTTCCTTTCCAATTGAAAAGTGATTATTATAACAGAACTGTGAAGGGTCAGTTTTCTGATTTGTCATCATTTCCTATAATTATCGTCTATTTTTTTTTTCCTGAAGGTATTTGCTATGTAATTTAATGTTTCACCTTTTCTTTTCTTACAGGAGTGATAGCAGCTAGAAGTGATACAGATTGATAAATTAAGGTATCAAGATGTCTTATCGAAGGGGTTCCGTTCAGCCGCCGATAAGGTGGATACTGCGGACTCAGACTGCTGGGAATTTAGGAGCCAATTAAAGAGTATGAAAGGTACATTTTGGACAGATTTAGATTTAGGGGAATAGGATTGAAAGGGTAAATTAAAAGATTTTTATTTTTATTTTTCATGCATAAGAAAATAATAAGAAAGATTGTGGTAAAGGTACTTGGAAATAGGATAAAAAAAAGTCCTCCCAAGGGTCATTGCCAAGAGATGAAGTGTGTTTTGGGGAGAGAAAAAACCTACTTCAAAGTGTTGTGGCCAATTAGGTGGTAGATGAAGTTAGGAGGAAGAGAAGGAGATGCTTGATTATTAAAGTGGATTATGAGAAAATTTATGATTTGGTCTCATCGAATCGAAGTTTTTATTGTTGGAAAATAATTGAATAATAACACATATATAAATTATAGCATGTAGATATAAAACGATATTATAAGATGAGTTTGACTTGATGGGATTTTATGCTTTCAGTCGATTAGAAATATCATACGAGTGAGCGTTAACTTTAACGTTAAAATCAACAGCCCCATCATCACAAACAGATTTGAAAAACAGAGAAGCCCAGAAATAAAATATGTAGACTTACATCCATTTCAATATTCATTTTGCAAAGCATTTTAAAATCTTCTTCCCCTCCACCTAATATTCATTCAAACTTCATCAGTCATCATCATCAAATTTGATGCAGGATACATTATACTTGGAGAACATAGAGGAAAGGGAAACTGGGGACACGCCTCCAATAATCCAGACAGTGAGAGCATGGGACCTGGTATTAGGCATCATAAAATTATACCACTGCTTTGTGCACCAAACCCATTTACGTATTTTTACATTAAAAAAGGACTTCTATCATTTTATAATATATCCATTGTACTGATTGTTCACTTTTCTTTGATGAGATTGCAAACTTTTGCTTCCCTATTTCATTGTTTTAGTCAATATTGTGCATCTCTTGATATAGTTGTCCAGTTGAAGTCCACACCAAAGGAAAAGCAGAAGATGCAAGAGAGGGATGATGGTATGAATAATGGATTTGGTTAATGTTCTATATTATTTGTCTACCTGATCACAGTCAGTTCCTTGCCAATTATAAACTCTTTCTCCTGCATACTTTTATCCCTGTTTGCATATTTTTATTTATATTTTCAATTTTGAATTGTTCATAGTATTCCTTTTTTTCTTATTGGGGAAAAAAAGAGAAATGATGTGTGTAGTGTATTTATATTGGAAATCATTTGAACACACGGCTACAGCAACTGGTTAAACTTTATTTGTTTTCGAAGACTTTTGCTATAGGACGAGTGTCAATGATGTTATTCATGAAGAAGGTTGACTTCTTTGATTATATACTTCAAAAACTCATTCATTTGGGCATCTTTCATATTATGTAAATTGCTAGATATTTTCATTTATCTATCTTTGTTAGATACTTTTGCTAGATACTTATGTGGCAAGGTCAAGGCATTTATCTATGGACTTTTGAGGTGTGTTTATAGGCGCTTTCTTGCAATTGGGATTTTGGTTTTTCTTTCAAGTTTTGATTTTAGAAAGTTGGTTTTACTTGTGTTTATTACTGATAATAGAACCAGTGCTTTTGGGGAATTTTGTTTGCATACTGATTTCCTTTCTGCAATTCATTTGGATGCAGTTTATATGGGGTTTCATGGGATATTCAACTTTTCACTGCATATGGAATAAACTTTTCTCTTTATGATGGATCATAAGAATAGTATAATCACATTCAACCTTGCATCTTATGCTCCCTTAGATATTAATATCTCACACACAAAGGGATAGTGAGAGACAAGGGGTAGAGACGAAAGAATTTTTTTTTTTATCTCTGACTGTGCCAAATAACCAAGCTTAATATGTGTTTTCCTTTCCAATTGAAAAGTGATTATTATAACAGAATTGTGAAGGGTCAGTTTTCTGATTTGCCATCATTTCCTATAATTATCGTCTATTTTATTTTTCCTGAAGGTATTTGCTATGTAATTTAATGTTTCACCTTTTTGTTTCTTACAGGAGTGATAACAGCTAGAAGTGATACAGATTGATAAATTAAGGTATCAAGATGTCTTATTGAAGGGGTTCTGTTCAGCCGCCGATAAGGTGGATACTGCGGACTCAGACTTCTGGGAATTTAGGAGCCAATTAAAGAGTATGAAAGGTACATTTTGGACAGATTTAGATTTAGGGGAATAGGATTGAAAGGGTAAATTAAAAGATTTTTATTTTTATTTTTCATGCATAAGAAAATAATAAGAAAGATTGTGGTAAAGGTACTAGGAAATAGGATAAAAAAAAGTCCTCCCAAGGGTCATTGCCAAGAGATGAAGTGTGTTTTGGGGAGAGAAAAAACCTACTTCAAAGTGTTGTGGCCAATTAGGTGGTTGATGAAGTTAGGAGGAAGAGAAGGAGATGCTTGATTATTAAAGTGGATTATGAGAAAATTTATGATTTGGTCTCATCGAATCGAAGTTTTTATTGATTGAAAATAATTGAATAATAACACATATATAAATTATAGCATGTAGATATAAAACGATATTATAAGATGAGTTTGACTTGATGGGATTTTATGCTTTCAGTCGATTAGAAATATCATACGAGTGAGCGTTAACTTTAACGTTAAAATCAACAGCCCCATCATCACAAACAGATTTGAAAAACAGAGAAGCCCAGAAATAAAATATGTAGACTTACATCCATTTCAATATTCATTTTGCAAAGAATTTTAAAATCTTCTTCCCCTCCACCTAATATTCATTCAAACTTTATCAGTCATCATCATCAAATTTGATGCAGGATACATTATACTTGGAGAACATAGAGGAAAGGGAAACTGGGGGCACGCCTTCAATAATCCAGACAGTGAGAGCATGGGACCTGGTATTAGGCATCATAAAATTATACCACTGCTTTGTGCACCAAACCCATTTACGTATTTTTACATTAAAAAAGGACTTCTATCATTTTATAATATATCCATTGTACTGATTGTTCACTTTTATTTGATGAGACTGCAAACTTTTGCTTCCCTATTTCATTCTTTTAGTCAATATTTTGCATCTCTTGATATAGCTGTCCAGGTGAAGTCCACACGAAAGGAAAAGCAGAAGAAGCAAGAGAGAGATGATGGTATGAATAATGGATGTGGGTAATGTTCTATATTATTTGTCTACCTGTTCACAGTCAGTTCCTTGCCAATTATAATCTCTTTCTCCTGCATACTTTTATCCCTGTTTACATATTTTTATTTATATTTTCAATTTTGAATTGTTCATAATATTCCTTTTTTACTTATTGGGGAAAAAAAGAGAAATGATGTTGGTAGCGTATTTATATTGGAAATCATTTGAACACACGGCAACAGCAACTGGATAAACATTATTTGTTTTCGAAGACCTTTGCTATAGGACGAGTGTCAATGATGTTATTCATGAAGAAGGTTGACTTCTTTGATTATATACTTCAAAAACTCATTCATTTGGGCATGTTTCATATTATGTAAATTGCTAGATATTTTCATTTTTATGTGGCAAGGTCAAGGCATTTATCTATCTTTGTTGCTTCTTCAGAATAGTTTCTACTGGTATTAGTGGTGCAAGCTACTGCACCGGAACTTTCAATACTGTCGATTGCTCTCCAGATGGAAGGTATGTTCTAGTGTCAAGTCGGGGAAACTTCTACCTAACCTGGGAGTCTGGTCATTATAGGGGACCAATAGTGTATTTTAGCCTTTATTTTATTTTGAATGTGTGATGATTTATTAATTTCATTCCTGTGACTTGGTTTGTTGTCATTCTGTATGCTGTACCTAATACATGCATTATTGGAATTAGGTGGGAGGAAAGATAATGAATTTATGTAATATTCCACGAGTTTGCAGTTTGGTTATGTACTACCAATCAGTTCCACAATGTGGAATCATTTGAATCCTTAGTACCTCTGGTACTTCTAATATATAATATATCTATTTTTGCTGAGCAAAAAAAAAAAAACATGCATTATTGGAGTTCAATTGGTTGCTTTGCTGGCTCTTTTTTTGCACTTAGTTTTTACTTTTATTTCGATCAACTTGATTTGTAGTTTTCTTTCTCTAGAGGAATAAATTATTCAAGTTTGTTAAGATACAAATAATATTTTTGATCTCTTTAGGTTACTAACAAAATGTGCAGGTTGTGGAGGCAAGTCAAGATTTTGTGCCACTTATTTTGAGGCAAGTCAAAATGTGCAGTGGCTTTAAATATTTTAGAAAAGTTGATGACCTTTGGTTCAAATCCTATTTTGTGTTGTTTTTCTCTATTTTTATATTCACGTGTTCACAAACAACAAAAAGTAGCGTAAACAAGAAAAAAAGTAATGTACTGGGCTATGCGAGAAAGCAATAAACAAACATTGGGCAGTGTGTGAGAACAATAGCCAGGTATAGGACTGTGTGAAAGTAGATATAATAGACAGACCAAAGTGTATTGGAAAGTGAGAGAGTTCAACCAGGAAATTGAGTGTATCCGACTAGACCGAGTTTCCCAGTTCTTACTGGTTCAGTGTTGGGTTGATTCCTTGGCACCGAGTTAGATGCATATCCGATTTGATATGTGACCCGAACCGGTGCTATGCCCGGGTTCCGGTTTAACCGGTTGGACTTGCTGGTCCAGTCTGAGTTTTATAACACTGCACACAAGATCCCTTTGGTCTTGAATCACAGACAGTACTCTTGCCCACTTACTTTGTACTAAAATTCATCATTTTATTAAAAGAGCGAAGACAGCACGTATGAACTCTATTCATGTTACATTAGGTGAAGTTTACGAATTGTTTATAGTCTTTTTATTACAGCTCTAACAAAAAAAACTAATTCAAATTCAATTTATAATAAAAAAAAACTTCGTACCCCATTGCCCAGAGGCTCTTCGCTATGCGAAGGTATGGGGGAGGGATATTGTACGCAGCCTTACCCTTGCATATGCAAAGAGGCTGTTTCCGGATTCGAACCCATGACCAACAAGTCACCAAGGCACAACTTTACCGCTGCACCAGGGCTCGTCCTCTCAAATTCAATTTATAATATTTAATTTTTTTTGCAGGATGATTGACTTTGGGATGGGTAGGTCTTTACGCCATTATCTTATTCTGCGATGACTCTGTGAGAGAGGAAGAATAAAAGGGAATGAAAGTTTGGAAAATTTTAGACTAGAAGAAAGCCAACTTAGAGTTGAGCTTTTTAAGAACAAATTCTATCTCAAAATCAACTATAAGATGAACAAGAATTTTAAAATTTAAATAACCAAATGGTCTAGTTCTAAAAATAAGCTCCATTTCAGCTAGATATCTAGCTTTGATGGTTGCCGAACACCTTAGATTTTGGTAAAATTAATTCTTGTACCACGGAAAAAAAAAGAAAATTATTCATTTGCCATGTTATTTATAGTTGTTATGTTTCTCTGTTGCATTTGTCTGAAGTGTTTGTCCTTGTTATGTTTGTCTCTTGTATTATCAGATAGATCATGCCAATGAATTATCAAACTCCCTGAAAGAAAGTGCCAATATTAACACTGTTCGGGCATCGCTTATTGTTGAAGAATGCACAAGACTTGGTTTTGGTGGTGAGATGATCTGATAAATTATTACAAATGCACCAATATTAATGCATGATTCTGATTTATTCTTTCGTTTAGTGTTTGTGTATTGCTCCTGGATCTAGGTGTTTCCCTCTTGCTGTTGCTGCTGCAAGTCACAAATTAATCACATGTATTTCATGCTTCGATGAGCGTTCACTTGCATATCATGCTGTTGGATATGGAAGAGGATCTCACATTCCAGCAGCAGCCATAACATCATCAGGCACTGCGGTTTCCAACCTTCTTCCTGCTGTATGTTTCATTAATATTGCTTGTTTGACAGGGATGTCCTTATTTTCATGAATTTATTTTAGGCTAAAATACATTTTTGGTCCCCCTATAATGCTCGATCTGCAATTTTGGTCTCCTAGATGCTTTTATTTTTCACTCAACGTTTGACCATGGATACTCAATTAACGGTCAACTAACAGAAGAACCAAAATCGCTGATTTTGAAAAATAGGGGGACCAAATTTGCGGATTGAGCATTATAGGGGACCAACAATGTATTTTAGCCTTTATTTTATTTTGAATGTGTGATGATTTATTAATTTCATTCCTGTGACTTGGTTTGTTGTCATTCTGAATGCTGTTGCTAATACATGCATTATTGGAGTTCAATTGGTTGCTTTGCTGGCTCTTTTTTTGCACTAAGTTTTTCTTTTATTTCCATCAACTTGATTTGTAGTTTTCTTTCTCTAGAGGAATAAATTATTCAAGTTTGTTAAGATACAAATAATATTTTTGATCTCTTTAGGTTACTAACAAAATGTGCAGGTTTTGGAGGCATGTCAAGATTTTGTGCCACTTATTTTGAGGCAAGTCAAAATGTGCAGTGGCTTTAAATATTTTAGAAAAGTTGATGACCTTTGGTTCAAATCCTATTTTGTGTTGTTTTTCTCTATTTTTATATTCAGGTGTTCACAAACAACAAAAAGTAGCGTAAACAACAAAAAAAGCAATGTACTGGGCTATGCGAGAAAGCAATAAACAAACATTGGGCAGCGTGTGAGAACAATAGGCAGGTATAGGACTGTGTGAAAGTAGATATAATAGACAGACTAAAGTGTATTGGAAAGTGAGAGAGTACAACCGGGAAATTGAGTGTATCCGACTAGACCGAGTTTCCTAGTTCTTACTGGTTCAGTGTTGGGTTGATTCCATGGCACCGAGTTAGATGCATATCAGATTTGATATGTGATCCGAACCGGTGCTATGCCCGGGTTCCGGTTTAACCGTTTGGACTTGCTGGTCCAGTCTGAGTTTTATAACACTGCACACAAGGTCCCTTTGGTCTTGAATCACAGACAGTACTCTTGCCCACTTACTTTGTACTAAAATTCATCATTTTATTAAAAGAGCGAAGACAGCACGTATGAACTCTATTCGTGCTACATTAGGTGAAGTTTATGAATTGTTTATAGTCTTTTTATTACAGCTCTAACAAAAAAACTAATTCAAATTCATTTTATGATATGTAATTTTTTTTGCAGGATGATTGAGTTTTGGATGTGTAGGTCTTTATGCCTTTATCTTAGTCTACAGTGACTCTGTGAGGAAGAATAAAAGGGAATGAAAGTTTGGAAAAGTGTAGACTAGAAGAAAGCCAACTCTGTGTTGAGGTTTTTAAGTACAAATTCTATCTCAAAATCAGTTATAAGATGAACATGATTTTTAAAATTTAAATAACCAAATGGTCTAGATCTAAAAATAAGCTCCATTTCAGCTAGATATCTAGCTTTGATGGTTGCCGAACACCTTAGATTTTGGGAAATTTAATTCATGTACCATAGAAAAAAGAAGAAAATTATTCATTTGCCAGGTTATTTCTAGTTGTTATGTTTCTCTGTTGTATTTGTCTGAAGTGTTTGTTCTTGTTATGTTTGTCTCGTTTTATCAGTTGGATCAAGCCAATGAATTATGAAACTCCCTGAAAGAAAGTGCCAATATTTACACTGTTCGGGCATCGCTTATTGTTGAAGAATGCACAAGACTTGGTTTGATGGTGAGATGATCTGATAAATTATTACAAATGCACCAATTTTAATGCATTATTCTGACAGAAACTGCATATAATATAAACCAAGCTTTGTTCACAGAAGGTTCTGTTGGAAGCTTTGTATTCAGCACTTGAGTAAAGAAAGTCTATTAAACTATAATTTAGATATTATTTATCTCAATGGAGCCTAAGCATGTTTGAAATGTTGTATGATTTTTTTTCTTTGGTTATTAATTCAATTGACAAACTGAAATTGATATAAAGTTTGTGTTACAACTTACAAGTCCCACTTTAAAATTCTATTCATTGCACTCTGTATTTTAGCTTCTAATCACAATCCATTCCTGATTTGGCTAGACCAAATCATGATGGTCTGTACAGAGCTATAGACATCTACTTGAAGGTAGGATTTTGTTTATCCTTTATGGTTTTTGTGGCTATTCTTGCTTAGTTCATAACTTCTGATTGTTGTGTGTCTCTAGCTTATGGGTTAGAAGTAAATATAAAGCATACTCTCTGACCATAATCAACATCAATTGACTGACACTAAATTTCTTTTTTGTTGCTATCTTTATTGCTCTGAAGAAAATGTTTTGTTTAATTTGATTGGTTCCTATTTTAACTGACTGCACATTTTTGGTAACTTGACAGTCAGTGCCTTTGTGATGTCGCGTCATTTTGATTTATTAATTTACCTATAAATTTAACTTTCTCATATGAATATTTTTACAATGTTCAGAGTTCTTTAGCAGTTTTCTACTGACACACTAATCTGTTACTGCTTAATGGCGTGTATATATATTTTATATATAATGAGGAAATACCTTTCCCCAAAATGTGAGGTTCCGGAGTTCAAATTCACTCTGAGCCATTTACTGATATGATGAGAAAACAGACAATATATATGTGCAAACTAAAAAATATGCTTCTGATCAGCTTCTTCAGCAGGAAAAGAGAGAAGCTGATTGCTCATGATGCACGTGCCGCCTTGCCCAATTGTTTGTGCTATTGCCACCACTCAGAATAGCGTGTTCCAATTCTAGACTAGGATTTTCTTTTAAATTATTATTATTACGGGAGAATTAGAGGAACGCGTTTGTGAAAATTCAAATCATGAATCGCCATTTGGTAGAAAGGTAGCTGTTAAAATTGAACGACGCCGATTTTAGATAGTGAAATAGAATTGTTTGTACCTGATATCCTTGATGCATGCCGACACTTTGGTTTTTTCACTGTTGTTGTAGTATACAATTCCAAATGAATGCCCAATACGTCAAGCATCTGCTCCGTAATTTCTGTAAGTTCACTTTTTTCTTTCTTGCTTTCATTCTCTTCTTTTTTCCCGTTACGATTATAGTAGATTCATTCTAATAGTAAAAACGTATTTTTTTTCTTTATTATTTATTTGCCCACCATGTGTTTGTGCTATTGCCATCACTCAGAATAACCTGCTCCAATTCTAGACTAGGATTTTGGGTTTTTTTTTTTTTTTGCTCAGCAAAAGTAATTATGTATTATAGATTTGAAAGAGTACCAGTGGTACTGTAGTTACACATGAAAGACTAGGATTTTGGGTTTAAGAACAGTTTTCCAAACCAGGCTTTGTTTCTTACCCAGCTTGAATTTTATTTTATTTTATTGTCACTTGGACTTGCTGATTGCTGACACTCGCTTTTGTTTTTTCTGTTTTAAATATTATCCTTTATAATTAAGAGGTAAATTTAATGTTCCTATTCACACTCTCTCCCACATGGTTAGTTGTCCACAACATGATTTTCATGTAAAAGTTCATCCTTTTTGCTTTTCTGCATGTTGGGTTGGTCAGAGATAGTGGGAAAACCGAAGAAATTTTCCTTCTTGATTGGTGTGCCTTGCAGAAACAACGATATCACTGCATTTGTGGCAGAGTTTCATCCATGGCCTTTGGAGGTGTGTTTATAGGCACTTTCTTGCAATTGGGATTTTGGTTTTTCTTTGAAGTTTTGATTTTGGAAAGTTGGTTTTACTTGTGTTTATTACTGATAATAGAACTAGTGCTTTTGGGGAATTTTGTTTGCATACTGATTTCCTTTCTGCAATTCATTTGGATGCAGTTTATATGGGGTTTCATGGATATTCAACTTTTCACTGCATATGGAATAAACTTTTCTCTTTATGATGGATCATAAGAATAGTATAATCACATTCAACCTTGCATCTTATGCTCCCTTAGATCTTAATATCTCACACACAAAGGGATAGTGAGAGACAAGGGGTAGAGACGAAAGAATTTTTTTTTTTATCTCTGACTGTGCCAAATAACCAAGCTTAATATGTGTTTTCCTTTCCAATTGAAAAGTGATTATTATAACAGAATTTTGAAGGGTCAGTTTTCTGATTTGCCATCATTTCCTATAATTATCGTCTATTTTTTTTTTCCTTAAGGTTTTTGCTATTTAATTTAATGTTTCACCTTTTTGTTTCTTAGCGGAGTGATAACAACTAGAAGTGATACAGATTGATAAATTAAGGTATCAAGATGTCTTATCGAAGGGGGTCGGATCAGCCACCGCTAAGGTGTGGATACTGCGGACTCAGACTGCTGGGAATTTAGGAGCCAATTAAAGAGTATGAAAGGTACATTTTGGTCAGATTTAGATTTAGGGGAATAGGATTGAAAGGGTAAATTAAAAGATGTTTATTTTTATTTTTCATACATAAGCAAATAATAAGAAAGATTGTGGTCAAGGTACTAGGAAATAGGATAAAAAAAATTCCTCCCAAGGGTCATTGCCAAGAGATGAAGTGTGTTTTGGGGAGAGAAAAAACCTACTTCAAAGTGTTGTGGCCAATTAGGTGGTAGATGAAGTTAGGAGGAAGAGAAGGAGATGCTTGATTATTAAAGTGGATTATGAGAAAATTTATGATTTGGTCTCATCGAAGTTTTTACTGATGGAAAATAATTGAATAATAACACATATATAAATTATAGCATGTAGATATAAAACGAAATTATAAGATGAGTTTGACTTGATGGGTTTTTATACTTTCAGTAGATTAGAAATATCATACGAGTGAGCTTTAACTTTAACGTTAAAATCAACAGCCCCATCATCACAAACAGATTTGAAAAACAGAGAAGCGCAGAAATAAAATATGTAGAATTACATCCATTTCAATATTCATTTTGCAAAGCATTTTAAAATCTTCTTCCTCTCCACCTAATATTCATTCAAACTTCATCAGTCATCATCATCAAATTTAATGCAGGATACATTATACTTGGAGAACATAGAGGAAAGGGAAACTGGGGGCACGCCTCCAATAATCCAGACAGTGAGAGCATGGGACCTGGTATTAGGCATGATAAAATTATACCACTGCTTTGTGCACCAACCCATTTATGTATTTTTACATTAAAAAAGGACTTCTATCATTTTACAATATATCCATTGTACTGAATTTTCACTGTTATTTGATGTGACTGCAAACTTTTGCTTCCCTATTTCATTCTTTTAGTCAATATTTTACATCTCTTGATATAGTTGTCCAGGTGAAGTCCACACCAAAGGAAAAGCAGAAGAAGCAAGAGAGAGATGATGGTATGAATAATGGATTTGGTTAGTGTTCTATATTATTTGTCTACCTGATCACAGTCAGTTCCTTGCTAATTATAAACTCTTTCTGCTGCATACTTTTATCCCTGTTTACATATTTTTATTTATATTTTCAATTTTTAATTGTTCATAATATTCCTTTTTTACTTACAACAACAACAACAACAACAACGCCTTATCCCACTAGGTGGGGTCGGCTACATGGATCAACTTCCGCCATAATGTTCTATCAAGTACCATACTTCTATCCAAATCATTAAGTGCGAGATCCTTTTTGATAACCTCTCTTATAGTCTTTTTGGGTCTTCCTCTGCCTCGAATTGTTTGTCTTCTCTCCATCTGGTCTACTCTCCTCACTACAGAGTCTACCGGTCTTCTCTCTACATGCCCAAACCACCTAAGTCTATTTTCCACCATCTTCTCTACAATAGGCGCTACTCCAACCCTCTCTCTAATAGCTTCGTTTCTAATTTTATCCTGTCGAGTCTTACCACACATCCACCGCAACATCCTCATCTCCGCTACACCTACTTTATTCTCATGTTGGCTCTTGACCGCCCAACATTCTGTTCCGTACAAAATCGCCGGTCTTACCGCAGTCCGATAAAACTTTCCCTTTAGCTTGATCGGTACCTTTGCATCACATAACACCCCCGATGCTTTTCTCCATTTCATCCATCCTGCTTGAATGCGATGATTCACATCCCCTTCAATTTCCCCATCATCCTGTATTACAGACCCAAGATATTTAAACCGTGTGACTTGAGGGATAATATGGTCTCCTATTTTCACCTCTGAGTTAGAAACCCTCCTTCTTTTGTTGAACTTACATTCCATATACTCCGATTTGCTTCTGCTTAGGCGAAAGCCATGTGTTTCTAGAGCTCGTCTCCAAGTTTCTAACCTCTCATTCAACTCCTCCCTCGACTCTCCAAGGAGGACTATGTCATCTGCAAAAAGCATGCATCTCGGCGCTATCTCTTGGATTTGTTCCGTGAGGACATCCAGAATTAAGGTAAAAAGGTAGGGGCTAAGGGTTGACCCTTGATGCAAACCAATTGTGATGGGAAAATCGTCTGACTCTCCACCCTGTGTCCTAACACTAGTCGATACCCTATCATACATATCTTGGATAGCTCGAATATATGCAACCCTAACCCCTTTCTTCTCTAGAGCTTTCCACAAAATCTCTCTAGGCACTCTATCATACGCTTTCTCCAAGTCAATAAAAATCAAGTGCAAGTCTTGTTGGGCCATGCGATATTGCTCCATCACCCGCCGTAATAAATAAATCGCTTCCATGGTCGACCTTCCCAGCATGAAACCAAATTGATTCTCAGTAACTTGAGTCTCCTTTCTTAATCTCCGTTCGATCACTCTTTCCCATAATTTCATGGTATGACTCATGAGCTTGATTCCCCTATAATTTGCACAATTTTGTATATCCCGCTTGTTCTTATAGATTGGCACTAACGTGCTTCTCCTCCATTCCTCCGGCATGCGTTTTGACCTCATAATTTCGTTAAAGAGTTCGGTGAGCCACTCAAGACCTCTATCTCCAAGAGTTTTCCACACTTCAATAGGTATGTTGTCTGGCCCCACCGCCTTACCGTTACTCATTCTTTTCAACGCTTCCTTTACTTCCTGTTTCTGAATCCGACGATAGTACTTATAGTTCCGGTCCTCTTCTCTTGTGTCTAGACTGCTAGAGTCATATCCATATCCATCATTAAATAAGTTGTGGAAATACGCCTTCCACCTTTCCTTGATATCTTTTTCATGCACTAAGACTTTGCCTTCTTCATCCTTAACATACTTTACTTGATCCAAATCTCTAGTCTTCCTCTCTCTATCCTTAGCAAGCCTATATATAGATCTTTCTCCGTCCCTGGTTCCTAGAGCTTGGTATAGTCCGTCAAAAGCTTGGGCTCTTGCCTCACTCACCGCCTTTTTGGTTTCATTTCTAGCTATCTTATACTTATCCCAAGTTTCAGAATTTCTACACCTAGACCACTCCTTGAAACACTCATTTTTTACTCTAACTTTGCTCTGAACATTTTCATTCCACCACCACGATTCTTTACCCCTAGGTCCAAAACCTCTAGATTCACCCAACGTCTCTTTAGCCACTTTAATAATCTCTTGGGACATCTTGTTCCACATATCATTTGCACTTCCTTGTGATTGTCCACACCATCCCTCCCATATCTTTTGTTGGAAGATTCCTTGTTTCTCACCCTTCAAGTGCCACCATTTGATCCTTGGTGCTACCATAGGACTTTTTCTCTTTGCCCTATCTCTAATTCTTACATCCATAACCAAAACTCTATGTTGGGTAGTCAAGCTCTCTCCCGGGATAACTTTACAGTTCAAGCAATACTTCCTATCAGACTTCCTGATAAGGAAGAAATCTATCTGAGAACATGTCCCTCCACTTTTGTAAGTGATAAGATGTTCCTCTCTTTTCTTAAACCATGTATTGGCTATAGAAAGATCCAAAGCCTCCGAAAACTCCAAGATGGATTTACCCTCCCCATTCATCTCCCCTAGGCCAAAACCCCCATGCACCCCCTCAAAACCTCTAGCCACGCTACCTACATGTCCATTGAGATCCCCTCCTAGGAAAACTTTCTCTACTTGGGGTATATCCTGAAGTACCCCTTCTAGATCCTCCCAAAATTTTACCTTAAAGTGTTCTGCTAACCCAACCTGATGTGCGTACCCACTAATAACATTAAAGGTGTCCTGTCCCACTACCAATTTTAAGGCTATGATACGATCTCCTACTCTTCTTACATCCACGACATCCTTCTTCCACTCCTTGTCCACAATAATCCCTACCCCATTTCTTGATCTGATTTTTCCCGTATACCACAGCTTAAATCCCGAGTTGTCTAATTCTTTCGCTTTTTCACCTGTCCACTTAGTTTCTTGTAGGCACATAAAATTGATCTTCCTCCTCACCATAACATCCACTATTTCCATAGATTTTCCAGTAAGTGTGCCTATATTCCATGTACCAAAGCGAATCCTCCTGTCATGAACTAGCTTCTTTACCCACACCCGTTCACGAAAATGTGGGAACCCTTGCTTACTTTTCACTACATCCGGGCGGCGATGCAGCGGCCCTTGCTCTTTTGACACTGTACTCGAGCCATACAGCGCGTTGCTTCCGGGCAACGACCTAGCATTCACATTATTACGTAATTGATCCATGTCATAGAGATTCGACAAAGTTTAACGTTGGCTGTCGAAAGCCTAACACAACCCTCTCCTTTTATCCGGGCTTGGGACCGGCTAAGAATAGCAAAGCTAACCTAGGCAGGATTATTCCTTTTTTACTTATTGGCGAAAAAAAAGAGAAATGATGTGTGTAGTGTATTTATATTGGAAATCATTTGAACACACGGCAACAACAACTGGATAAACTTTATTTGTTGTCGAAGACTTTTGCTATAGGACGAGTGTCAATGATGTTATTCATGAAGAAGGTTGACTTCTTTGATTATATACTTCTAAAAGTCATTCATTTGGGCATCTTTCATATTATGTAAATTGCTAGATATTTTCATTTTTATGTGGCAAGGTCAAGGCATTTATCTATCTTTGTTGCTTCTTCAGAACAGTTTCTATTGGTATTAGTGGTGCAAGCTACTTCACTGGAACTTTCACTACTGTCGATCGCTCTACAGATGGAAGGTATGTTGTAGTCTCAAGTCGGGGAAACTTCTACTTAACCTGGGAGTCTGGTCAGGTGAGGGTTTTAGTTTGTGATGGCTTTTGCTTTTGCTTCTATTTGCCTGGTCTCCTAGATACTTTTATTTTTCACTCAACGTTTGACCATGGATAATAAATTAACGATCAACTAACAGAAGAACGAAAATTGCTGATTTTGAAAAATAGGGGGATTGAATGTCTTGATTTGGAAATAGGGGGACCTAAATTGCGGATTGAGCATTATAGGGGACCGATAGTGTATTTTAGCCTTTATTTTATTTTGAATGTGTGATGATTTATTAATTTCATTCCTGTGACTTGGTTTGTTGTCATTCTGTATGCTGTTGCTAATACATGCATTATTGGAGTTCAATTGGTTGCTTTGCTGGCTCTTTTTTTGCACTTAGTTTTTCTTTTATTTCCATCAACTTGATTTGTAGTTTTCTTTCTCTAGAGGAATAAATTATTCATGTTTGTTAAGATACAAATAATATTTTTGATCTCTTTAGGTTACTAACAAAATGTGCAGGTTGTGGAGGCAAGTCAAGATTTTGTGCCACTTATTTTGAGGCAAGTCAAAATGTGCAGTGGCTTTAAATATTTTAGAAAAGTTGATGACCTTTGGTTCAAATCCTATTTTGTGTTGTTTTTCTCTATTTTTATATTCAGGTGTTCACAAACAACAAAAAGTAGCGTAAACAACAAAAAAAGCAATGTACTGGGCTATGCGAGAAAGCAATAAACAAACATTGGGCAGCGTGTGAGAACAATAGGCAGGTATAGGACTGTGTGAAAGTAGATATAATAGACAGAACAAAGTGCCAATATTAACGCTGTTCGGGCATCGTTTATTGTTGAAGAATGCACAAGACTTGGTTTTGGTGGTGAGATGATCTGATAAATTATTACAAATGCACCAATATTAATGCATGATTCTGATTTATTCTTTCGTTTAGTGTTTGTGTACTGCTCCCTAACTGAACCTTATGTTGCACATGTGATGTCAGATGTTCTTTCCTCTGAGTCTGCCGTTTTTCTTAGTAATACTATGCCCATTCAGGATGCAAATATATATGGATGTAGTTGGTCTATATGCTATCAAAGTGTTTCATGACTCCTGTTAAAGTCAGACCTACCAATTAACTTGGTGAGGCTAGCTGCTAACAGGGGGGCTAGTGGTATTGATGGGTTACTTAGCACAGCCATTGGTTTTTCTGTAGGATGCAACAAAAAGGTAACTTTTTAGATTGAGAACTACCCATTTCACATATTAGCTGCTGGTTGCTGTAGTTAACAGTCTCTTGTAGGATTATACTGTTGGTTTAAAATAAGGAACGTTTATATTAAGCATATTCTATTAAGTAGTATGTCTTATTTGGGGAAATAATTAGTTCAATGTATGTCCATTGCTGCTGTACTATTTTGCTATAAGAGAACTGGGAACAGGGGATTGATTACTCCCATTTATTTGTTAGAAACTTCATCTCTTTGTTTTGATTCTTTGACAATTGTTTTTCCATTTATTTTTTGCTTCAATTGTTTACCATATTTTCCTTTCTCTTTTTAATAGTTTCTTTTAATTTCACAATTTCATTCAGGTGTTGTGTGTAATTGGAGATATTTCTTTATTGCATGAGACAAACGGTCTGACAATTTTCAACCAGCGGTAGGAAATTATCTACCAAATATTCACTTCGTATAATGTTTGTTTATGCATTGTTTTGGAAATGCTTGTCACTAGTATATTGATATACACTTTTACTGTTAGGTGTCTAGTCTCATTATACGTACAATAGTCAATTGAATTAAGTAATCATCTTACATAGGGTAATTTGGATCCATGTATTTATTACTTTAAATTCTGTATCCTTGGTGTAGATGATGCACATGGTTTACACTAGTATATTGTTCACTGCAATAACTACTTGTTTGAAGAATCCATCAGTAAAGATTATTAGAGTTTGAGATAGGTTTGAGAGAAGAGAGAGGAAGCAAAAGATGAAAACTGATTATGATTACACTCTAAACAAGCTAGCACATCTGTCTGTATTTACAGTGACACAGTTGTTAGCATCTCAACTAACTTCAACAAACTATCAAACTAACAGAAAATAAACAGTTAAGCTAACTCTAACTAACTAACTACAATTGAACTAACTGCATACTTAACTGACTGTACATTTATCTCTAATACCCCCCTCAAACTCAAGGTGGATGATTTCCAGAATGGAATTCAGCCACATTGAGTTTGTCTCTTAGAAACATAAACCTAGAAGGTGCCAAAGGCTTTGTCAAAGCAGCTGCCCATTGATCAACAGCTAGAATGTGATGAACCAGAAGTTGCTTTACTAGAACTCTCTCATGAACCAGAAGTTTCTAGAATTAGTTCCATTGTAACTATTCTTTGTTTGTGAGAGTTCTAGCAAAGCAACTTCTGGTCCGACACATTTAGTTTGAGAGAAGGGGGGGTATTAGAGATGAATGTACAGTTAGTTAGAGAGATGCCAATAGTCATGTAACTGTCTATATATAGATAGGTGTGCTATCTTGTAAACTCAAATCGTAGATCCAACACTTTGAGAGGAGTGTTTGTAAATGGTGTTTGGATTGATGAATCTAGAAGGGTGAAGGAGGAGATATGCTTGTTCTTCAAGAACAGATTTCAGGAGGAAGAGTGGGTGAGACCTAAACTAGATGGGGTCAGCTTTAAAGCCATTGGACAGCAAGACAATGACAGATTATTGGAGCTTTTCACTGAAAAAGAAATTAAGAATGCGGTGTGGGAGTGACAAGACCCCTGGCCCAGACAACCTTAACTTCAAATTCATTAAGGAATTTTGGGAAATTATCAAGGTTGATGTGCTTTGCTTGATGAATGAATTTTTTGTTCACGAAACTCTCCCAAAGGGTTGCAATGCATCTTTCATTGCTCTCATTCCCAAGGTAAATGACCCTCAAATTTAAATGAATATAGGCCTATTTCTCTAATAGGTGGCATATACAAAATTGTGACAAAGGTGTTAGCAAGGAGGTTGAAGGAGGTGCTGCCAACATTAATAGATGAGAGACAAACAACATTCATGGACGGCCGACATTTGCTACACATCACCCTCATTGCAAATGAAGTAATCCATGAAGCAAAGTCAAGGAACAAGCCGTGCTTGGTCTTCAAAGCGGACTTTGAAAAGGCTTACAATTTAGTATCTTGGGAATTCCTGCTATATATGTTGAGGAGGATGGGTTTTTGTGAAAAATGGATATCATGGATTGAGGGCTGCCTAAATTCAGCTTCTGTCTCCATATTGATTAATGGCAGCCCTTCGTCAGAGTTCATCCTACAAAGAGGCCTATGACAAGGGGACCCACTAGCTCCGCTATTATTTAACGTTGTTCTGGAGGGACAAAATGGACTGATGAGAGAAGCGATGGAGAAAAACTTGTTTCAAGGTTTCTTAGTGGGTAGAAACGAGGTGGAGGTTAGCATATTACAGTATGCAGATGATACACTCTTTTTTGGGAAAGCTATATGTTTAATAGAAAGCAATGAAAGTGTGGTGAATGTGTGAGATTTTACACAAAATTCAAACTTCAAGTGTTAGGATTAGTTATGGTTAGTTTCTCAGTTCAGAGGTCCTTAAATACCTCAGTTGCAACTAACTTGAATTAACTTTTCAAATGAACAATATCAGTTATATTCTTTTTCGATTTTTCTCTCTCACTCTCTCTCAATGTATCGAAATGGTATCTAGAGCCATTTTTTCGTAAGCATAGTTTTTCTGCGAGGTTCTCTACTGTGTGTTCATGGCTTCCGCTCCTTCCAATTCCGTTTCTCAATCTTTTTCCAACTCGATTGCAGAGAAACTTGATGATTCTAATTATCTACACTGGCGTCAACATGTTGAGCCAGTGATCAAATCGCACAAGCTGCAGCAATTTGCTATTAATCCCATTGTTCCACCACGTTACCTCACTGAGGACGATCACATCACTGATCGAGTCAACCCTGAGTAGGAAACCTGGGAGGTTCAAGACCAAATGCTTCTTGTTTGGCTACAATCTACACTTTCGAAGTCCGTGCTGTCGAGAGTTCTTGGTTCCAATCATTCGTATGAAGTTTTGAACAAAATCCATGAATACATTAGCCTTCACACCAAATCTCATGGGCGGCAACTTTGTTATGCCATGCGCGCGGTTAGTCTTGATGAAAAATTGATTGAGGAGTACTTGCGCAAAATCAAAGGCTACGTTGATGAATTAGTTGGCGTAGGCGTTCCTGTTCGTCACGAGGAGTACGTTGATGCGCTTCTCGAATTAGTTGGCGTAGGCGTTCCTGTTCGTCACGAAGAGTTAGAAGCGTATTCCCTCCATTGCCGAAATTGAAGCTCTTCTCTATGGTCATGAAACTCGCCTTACTTGCTACAATCGAGATGCTCAGATGATCAATTTTGCATCGCTAAACTACACCCAAGGTTACTCGCATCTAAACACCAACAAAAATGGTGGTTATCAAGACTCGTATGGCCGCGGCGGTGGCTGTGGTACCTTTTCTGATCAGAGTACTGGACACGGTGGTGGAAGCTCCGGCAGAGGCCGCAATGGTGGCCAGTTTGCTATCTTTCAGTGTCAAATTTGTCTTAAATATGGACATATTGCTAATGTTTGTCATTTCAGGACTGATGTTAGCTTTCACCCACATGATTCTCTAACTTTTTTTTATCCTACTACCATGTAGCTTATTCCTTATTCTACTGGTCCAACTAGAACCTCCAACACTTGGGTTAATCCCTTGGATTAATCCCAATTCTAAGTCAACGGGTTCGGGTCACAGTCAACCTAGTGCCATGCTCACGAACTCGGCCTCTCATGGAACTGGTTGACCTGGCTCTACTTGGATACCAGACTTTGGACCCAGTTTTCATTGGTGATTCTCAATTAAGCAGTTCACTCATTTTGATGGCCCAGATCAGATCTTCATAGGCAATGGTAAAGGTTTAAGTATCTCTAAAACTGGTTCCTCAACCTTTATGTCTCCTAATGACACTAGTATAACCTTTAAACTTCACAAATTGTTACATGTTTCTTCTATTTAGAAAAATTTGTCAAGTGTGAGTCAGCTTGCCAAAGATAACTCTGTGTTTTTTGAATTTCATCCTCATATTTGTCTTGCAAATCTCAAGAGAGACATAAAGTCCTCCTTCAAGAGGTTGTGGGCACTGATGACTTTTATTCATTTCACAATCTTCAACTTCAAGGCAATCTTCCCTGTTGATGCTACTTCTGTCCCTGCTACAAATGTTGACCTCCCTTATTCAATTGCTAATGTCAATAATAGCTCTAACAAAGGCTCAAAATCTGTTGTTTCTTCTTCCAATGTTGCTAATCTTTGGCATGCTAGGTTAGGGCATCCAAATGATAATGTTATGAAAATTGTTCTTAATCATTGTAACATTTCCCATTTGAATAAAAGCTTCACAAAATTTTGTTTCTCTTGTTGTATGGGTAAAACTCATTGATTACCTTCTCACAATCCTACTAATGTATATTCACCTTTAGAACTTATTTTCACTGACTTGTGGGGACCTTTACATGTTTCCTCATATGTTGGTTATACATATTATGTTTCCGTCATTGATGCTTTCTCTAGGTACACATGGATTTTTCCTATATAAAGTCCAATGGCGAAACCATCTCTATTTTCCAAAATTTCAAGTCCATGGTTGAGTTACAGCTTAATACTAAGATTAAGAGTATTCAGTCAGATTGGGGAGGTGAATACAAACCTTTCTCTAATCTCCTAGCTTCCTTTGCTATCTCTCATAGACTAATCTATCCTCACACTCATCATCAAAATGGTGTGGTTGAGAGAAAACACAGACACATAGCTGATTTGGGTTTAACCTTGCTGCATCATGCTTCTTTACCACTATAGTTTTGGGATTATGCCTTTACAACAGTTGTTTACCTAATTAACATGTACCTACTACTTTTCTTAAATTTGGTGTTCCTTTTGTTACCTTGTTCAATATAGAGAGATGAGAAAGGAGAGAGAAGAGAGAGAGGTGAGAGAAGAGAGAGAGGAGCGAGAGGAGAGAGACACTGGGTGGGTAAGAGTTACGAGTAGAGGTAAGAGAGATGTGAGGAACAGTGCAAGCTTCGGAAAGGAACCCCAATGGGGGTATGCCGGGACCAGAGGAAGAGTGTCACAAAAGGCAGTTGTTGTGAACTGGAGAGATCACAAAGACATCTCTTCATTTTACTTCACAAGGTTTGCGGACGACACCACGGAAAGGGAACTCTGGATGCATTTCAAAAGATGGGGTGATGTAAGAGAAATCTTCATACCCTATCGAAGGAATTACAATGGTAGAAGATATGGTTTTGTTCGATTTAAAGGGGTCCGAGATATACAACAGTTGGCTAGGCAGCTAGATAGCATCGTCATCAGAGGCATGAAGTTATATGTCAATATCCCCAAGTATAACAGAGAGAAATGAGCACAGGAAGACATAGGCAGACAACCACAGAACATAGGAGGAGCCATACACACACGAGTTCGGAGAGCCACACAGCAACGCCAAGGAAAACCACTATCTTATGCGGATGTAGTGAGGAAGAAAAACACCATTCACCAGCAAAGAAAGGACCAAAAGCAACTTTCTCAAGGAGTTGAAAACTACACTTCCTCAGTATACCTAAACGTGAAGAAAGAAGAAACCAAATGGCTAGAGGACGCGTGGGTTGGACGACTAAACAACCCGGCCATGTTCGAAAGGTTGGAGGAGGAGCTGAGATGGGAACTGGGACTAGATTTAGCCCCTAGATATTAAGGGGATGATCTAGTTCTCCTACCTGGAATGACTGAAGCTGAAGTGGAAAGAGTCATGAGTGGCGGCGTACAAGGAAACACGCCTCCCTTCTACTCGTTAGAGCGATGGAAGCCAACTATACGCCTGGGGAATAGAACGGTATGGGTCCATTGTTGGGGTATTCCACTCCATGCTTGGGATAGGAATTATATCAGGCATATTGTCGCGGGTATGGGAGTCATGGTGGATGTAGATGATGACGTTGAAGTCAAACGGAGAATGGATAGGGCACGAGTCCTTATCAGGACTCCATGGTCACCGTTGATTAACCATGTCATTGAAGTTCACATCGACGGCGAAATGTTCAAGGTCCACGCTGTCGAAGAATGTGGACCTATGGTCTGTGAGAACCATACCGGAGGACGATGCTACAGTGACTCTTCGGAGGAAATAGAGTCCACTGACAGCCTCGCCGGAGACGACTTCTCAGAACCGACAAGGCTCGAGGGAGCGCACCGCGATCTATGGCGAGACACGTCGACGGACCAGCTCCCCAACTCCCCACATAAAATTACCTTGCCAAACGCCGGCGCCGGAGAGCACATAGAGACCAGAATTACCACAGGCTGTAAGGAAGATGATTACTTGATGGATAAAGTTGTGGTCTCGTGGTTAATGACTGGAGTGAAGGACCCGATAACGGTCAACTCATCTATCGAGGTGCATGCATCAGAGAACCCACCTTTGGAAAGCCACCTCAACAACCATGAGTCTCGGGCTGCTGCGTTTCACGAAAATAGGCAGAGAGAGAAGGGAGAGAGTAGCGGGCTTCAGAAACAGCTCCATCAGCCATCACGTGACTCTGCAGAAGATAAAGGTCCATCAAAAGGAAAGGAAGCTTATATAGCTCATGCGGAAAATGAAACAGGAATCAGCTTGGGACAATAGCAAGAAGACATTGCAATATGGGCCTAATTTGGGCCTGCCATCTGTTTTACTAAATGAACCTGCAAATCACTTGGGCCTCACCCCCCCTAAAAATAACAATGAAGTGGGCTGTAAATGGCAAGTGCATTCTCGAGGAAGTTGGTCCCAAAGGAGACACCATAGGCAGGAAGGGCAACTAAATACCAACCAGGAGAAAGAAAATGACACACATGCAGACAGCAATAGTAGTGCTTCTAACAGTGGGACAAAGGACATCAGTAATGATCTCGAAGAGGAGGCAAACACAGGATTTTTACAAGCCCATGAAACAATCAACATGTGGGACATGATTCAACAATTGGGGGTGACATTGGGGAACACTGAAGAGGATCAGCAAAGCAGAATTTTAGAAAAAATAAGAAGTATGGAGGGCAGAGATAGGATAGAAGCTGAGAAGCTGGGAGAAAAGATAAATGATCCATGAATATAGCCTCATATAATGTCAGAGGCTTGGGGAGGGGAGTAAAATGGGCTGCAATAGATTGATTAACAAGGAGAGTGTTCACATGATGTGTATTCAAGAGACTAAGAAAGAAACAATTGACAAGTCCTTATGTCAGGCTCTATGGGGAAGTGTTGATGTTATGTGGGAAATGCAACCTGCTAACAACTCAGCTGATGGTATCCTTTGTATGTGGACTGAAACAGAATTCAAATTACAAAATAAGATAACTGGAAATGGCTTCATCTACCTGGAAGGGGAGTTCATTAGAGAAGCTCAGAAAGTGTGCATTGTTACCATATATTCTCCTTGTGACATACATAACAAGAGAATATTATGGGAAATAGTGAGGCAGCTGAAACAATCATCCCAAGTAGGGTTGTGGTGTGTGCTTGGAGATTTTAATTGCATAAGGAATCCAACAGAGAGATTTGGAAAATGTGAAAGGCTTTATGGAGACAACAGTATGCAGGAATTCAATGAATGGATTGATGATTTAGAGGTCTTGGAGGTTCCTTCTGTGGGTAGACAATTCACTTGGTTTAGACCAAATGGAGAGTCTAGAAGCAGATTGGATAGGTTCCTAATATCCCCTGAGTGGAGGGACAGATGGCCTGAAAGTGTGCAATTTACTTTGCCAAGGAATTTCTCTAACCACTGCCCTATTCTACTTAGACCTAAGGATGTTAATTGGGGTCCTAAACCCTTTAGGACTCTAAATTGTTGGTTAACAGACAAATCTTTCAAGGAAGTAGTACAGCAGTGTTGGGATTCTGTCCAAGTTTCGGGGTGGGGCGCATATGTATTAAAAGAAAAATTTAAGAGGCTGAAACACACAATAAAGAGATGGAACAAAGAACAATATGGAGACAACTTCAAAAAAGTCCAGAACCTGGAAGTTGAACTAAATAAGTTGGAGGAAGACACAATGAACAGACAGATGACTGACCAGGAAGTTTGCAAAAGAAAGCAGTTGCAGGAATCTTTATGGATAGCTGCCCAAGCACACGAATCGCTGCTAAGACAGAAATCTAGGTCAAGATGGATAAAGGAGGGTGATTGCAACACACGCTACTTCCATATTAGGATGAATGCAAATAGAAACAGAAATTGCATTAAAGGAATATTCATTGATGGAGTATGGACAGATGACCCCCATAAGGTGAAGGAAGAAATCAGAAACTTCTTCTCCAAAAGATTTCAAGAATCAGATGCTCAAAGACCCAACATTGATGGTATTAGCTTCAGAACCATAGATCAGCAACAGAATTCCTTGCTTGTGGCCCCATTTCAGGAGATTGAAATACAAAATGCAGTGGGGGAGTGTGGGAGTGACAAGAGCCCAGGCCTTGATGGCTTCAATTTTAGATTTATAAAACAGTTTTGGGATATACTAAAGCCTGATATCTTGCGCTATATTCATGAGTTTCATGCTAATGGTGCCATTCCCCGAGGATGCAATGCCTCCTTTGTAGCTTTAATTCCTAAAATATCAGAACCTCAACATTTGTGTGAGTATAGACCCATCTCATTAATTGGGTGTATGTACAAGATAGTGGCGAAATTGCTTGCGAACAGAATAAGAAAAGTCATGCCAGCAATCATTGATGAAACACAATTTGCTTTCATTGAAGGGAGGCATTTACTGCAAAGCGTTCTTATTGCCAACGAGGTAATAGATGAAGCCAGAAGAAGCCACAATCCTTGCCTTATATTTAAAGTAGATTTTGAGAAGGCATACGACTCGGTATCATGGGAATTTCTGTTGTACATGCTAAAGAGACTAGGATTTAATTCACAGTGGATCAAATGGATTGAAGGATGTATCAAATCTGCCTCAATGCTAGTTTTGGTAAATGAAAGTCCTACAGATGAGTTCCTCCCTCAAAGGGGCATTAGGCAAGGGGATCCGCTAGCACCATTTCTATTTAATGTAGTAGCGGAAGCTTTATCAGGGTTGCTGAGGAGGGCAATAGCAGAAAATCTGTATAAAGGCTATTCAGTGGGATCCAAAAATGTTAACATAAGCATTTTACAATATGCGGACGACACCATATTCTTTGGGAAAGCAAGTATGGAAAATGTGAGAGCTTTAAAGGCTACCCTGAGGGCTTTTGAGTTAATCTCAGGCCTAAAAATCAACTATGCAAAGAGTTGCTTTGGAGCATTTGGGGTAACCGATCAATGGAAGCTTTTTTTTTGAACTGCAAATATCATTTATATTGATAACTGAAAACTGAAAGTACCAGAGGTACTACAGGTTATATATAGAAATTACAACAGAAAATAGCCATATAGGCACCCAACCAAACCATCACATACAACCAGCCCTTCCTAAAGATTTAGGTAAAAACTAAAGACATTGCTGAGGACCACTGTGTGAAAGGGACAGTGAAGTCCTTTTCCCACCCCTTCAGCCAGGTCCACATAAGGAAAAGAGTGTTGTCTGCCAATTTAGAGATATCAAAGGATTGGTTTTGGAAAACAATATCATTCCAGACTTTCCAAATTGATGTTGTAGTTGCCAGCCACCAGATTTTCCATCTTCTACCAACAGCCCGATTTCCTACAGTAGGAGCATGTTGAAGAAAATTATCCATTGGTCTACAATGGATGGTCCTGTCTTCCTTCACCCAGGATAGAAATTCCCACCACAAAGGTTGAATTTTGTCACATGTGAAGAATAAATGGGGAGCAGATTCAGGCTTGCTGTTGCAGAAAGGGCATAGGTCATTATTAATAAGGATTTGCCTCTTGGCCAAGTTGTCCTTAGTGGGAAGTCTATCCCATAACAATCTCTAAGCAAAGGACAATGCTCTCGGGGGGATTTTGATATCCCAAAGTTGCCGGAAAGCCAGGTACTGGACCTCGGAAGACTGCTCATCTTTTAGAAGTTGGTAGGCCGATTTAGTAGAGAAGTTGCCACTAATGTCAGCTCTCCAAACCCAGGTGTCATTGAGATTGCTATTAAGCCTAGTCATTGAAATGAGATCAATGAACTTGGAAGCAATTTCTGTCTCATGATCAAACAGGTTTCTTCTCCAAAGAAGATTCCATTCCCAACCATCCTCAGAAAAGGATCCCATATCAGCCACTATATGATTTCTTTGAGAAGAAATTGAGTATAACTCTGGAAATTGATCTTTGAGAGGGAATCCATCCTTAGCCCAAGCATCTTCCCAAAACAAAATTTGATCACCCCTACCCATCTTCCAGCAGAATTGTTTCAAGACAGCATTCATATTATGATCTTGGTTGAGAGCCTTTGGGTCAGCCCACCAGTTGGAGAAATAGTGTTTGTGAGGCCCCTGGTCCAGTCCTCTCCACCCCTGATATTTGGAAATCAAGATCCTATTCCACAGCTGGTCTGGTTGGTGAAACATGAACCATTTCCATTTGATTAGTAGAGAATTATTTAAAATTCTCAAATCTTGGATCCCCAATCCTCCTGCATCTCTAGAAGCACAGCATTGTGTCCAAGAAATCCAAGCTATCTTCTTCTCATCTGATTTCCCTCCCCACAGAAATTGTCTTTGAATGGAGGATAGCCTATTAATGACTGTTTTAGGGGCCTTGAAAAAGGAAAGGTAGTACAAAGGTAGAGCTGTTAAAACAGCCTTAATAAGAGTGAGTCTGCCAGCCATGGATATGTTTCTCTTATTCCACCTATTCAACCTATCTTCAAATTTCCTAATCACAGGATCCCAAATCATCCTTCTTTTGGGATTAGCAGCAATCGGAATTCCTAAATAGCTGAAAGGAAATTGAAGCAAGGCGCAGTTAAGATGATTTGCAGCATGAAGACACCAATCTTCTGTTTGCCCAATAGCTCCAAATTTGCTCTTAGCAAAGTTAATTCTCAAACCAGACACCAGCTCAAAACATCTTAGGATACCCTTCACAGTTTTGACATTTTTCATAGATGCTTCTCCAAAGAATATCGTGTCGTCGGCATATTGAAGAATGTCAACAGGCACGTTGTTGCTTCCCACCAAAAAGCTAGAGAAACACTGCTTTGACACAGCTTCCCTCATGAGACCTGTCAACCCTTCAGCCACTAGATCAAATAAAAGAGGGGCCAAAGGGTCCCCTTGTCTCAACCCTCTTTGAGGTTTGAATTCAGCAGTAGGACTGCCATTCACAAGGACAGATATGGAAGCTGAAGTAAGGCACCCCCTGATCCACCTAGACCACCTCTTAGGAAATCCCATTCTGCTGAGCATATAAAAAAGAAACTGCCAAGAGACAGAATCGTAGGCCTTCTCGAAGTCCACTTTGAAAATCATGCAAGGTCTCTTAGATCTCCTAGCCTCCTCGACCACTTCATTTGCCACCAAAACTCCATGAAGCAGCTGTCTCCCTTTAATAAAAGTTGTCTGCCTCTCATCAATAATCTGCGACATGATGTTTCTCATCCTATTAGCCAGCAATTTAGTGATAACTTTATACATACAACCTATGAGGGAGATAGGCCTGAAGTCACTAATGAGCTGGGGATCCTTTATCTTAGGTATCAGAGCAATGAAGGAAGACTTGCTTCCTTTAGGGAAAGAAGCATTAACATAAAACTCTGATATAAACCTAAGGAATTCAGGTTTTAAATCCTCCCAAAAGAATTTAATGAATCTGAAGTTGAAACCGTCTGGCCCTAGACTTTTATCATTTCCACAGCTCCACACAGCACATCGCACCTCTTCTTCTTTAAAAGGTTCAATCAATGAATCCCTCTGAATATGAGTTAAAACATTGAATGAGACTCCATCTAAGTTAGCCATATGCAGCTGGGATTCCTGAAATCTTCTCTGGAAATGCTGCAGTATTTCAGCTTTAATGAGGTTAGGGTCTTCCACCCAACAGTTGTCAATTGTTAACCCTCTCAAGTTATTTCTTCTCCTGCTGTGATTAATCAATTTATGGAAATAATTGGAGTTGCTGTCCCCCTCCTTTATCCATCTGCTTCTGGACTTTTGTCTCAAGGTGGATTCATAAAAATTAGCCTTGTCCCAAAGCTCAGCTTGAAGCTTTTTCAGCAGCTGAACTTGTTGATCAGAAGGCTGGGATGGTAAAGAGTTCTCCAATTCATTCATCTCCTGCTGGATTTGATTCACCTTGGTACACATGTCTGCTGCATTCTCTTTACTCCATAGCTTCAGTCTAGCTTTTAAGATCTTGAATTTATTTTTTAAAACAAATCCACCCCATCCGAAGAGCTGGTTGTCAGCCCAACAGTCCCTCACCACTTTCTGGTACTCCTTGTTGTTGAGCCAAGCATCAAAAACCTTGAAAGGCTTTGGACCCCAGTCGATGCTTTTAGATTTCAAAATTATGGGGCAGTGGTCAGAGTAGTTCCTTTCTAAATTACATTGGGAGCTATCTGGCCATTTATCTAACCACCATCACTAACCAAGACTCTATCAATCTTGCTTTTACAAGATCCATTTGGCCTGACCCAGGTAAAAGGCTTTCCCATGCAAGGTATATCCTCAACTTCTAATTCAGCAATCCACTCATTAAACTCAGCTATGGTACTGTTATCAGTACCCAAAGACTTAGAGAGAAAGAGAATGAGAGAGAGAGAGAGAGAAAGAGAGTTTAGACAGAGAGAGAGAGAGAGAGAGAGTTTAGACAGAGAGTCAGTAGTGAGAGAGAGAGAGGGAAACACAGGGGGGGGGGAGCGAGTCTGAAGGAAATTGACAGAACCAGAGGGCCAACCCGAGGGAGACACCTTCTGAGAGAATACCGGCGAGGACGAGTACGGAGCAGGAGTGTTGGTTGCCGATATCATGATTTTCGACCAGGAAACGCAGAGGATGGGGATGTGCGTGAAGCTGTTGATACCACAACCTCAACCAATGAAGGAGAATGGGTTAAAGTAACCCGTAGGAGGAATAAGAACACGACAGTTGGTCGATTGCAAGCACGGTCAATGAACTAGCACGTGTCTAATAGAACAATAACATGGCGGAACAAGGCTAACATCACATCATTTTACTTCTCTAGATTCCCATCATGGGTTAATGAGAAGGACTTGTGGCAGAAATTTCAAAGATGGGGAAAGGTAAGGGAGGTTTTCATCCCCAAGTATAAAAACAGAGAAGGGCAGAGATTTGGTTTTGTCAGATATAAGGACGTGGAAGACGCAGCGGGGCTGGAAAGAAAACTAGATAATAGTATCTTCTTTGATGGGAGGAAAATGTTCGTTAATCAGCCCAGATTCGAAAGGAACAAGGGGGCCATAAGGAAGCAAAATGGTAACAGTCTGCCTCATAATGTTAACTTGCAAGGTGTGGACAGACGTAGACAAGGAGGCTTGGAAACGTGTGTTAATGGCGGCAGACTTCGTTCATACGCCGAGGTAGTTAAGGTAGCTCAGTTGGGAACGAGTGTCCTTTTGCCACCAGAATGAAAAACCCCAACTCGTTGAGGATGTGTCGACAACAGTCATCCTCCAGGTATCAAAGGCGCAGAAGGAGTGGATACAGAATGCATGGATAGGTCGACTAAAAAATATCGGCATGTTTGAAAGATTAGAGGAGGAATTCAAATGGGTGTTAGATAACGATGTTACCCCGTGCTATTGGGGTGATGACTGGGTAATCTTCCATAATCTGCAACAGACTAAGGCTATGCAGTTGATTCAGGAGGAGAGGCAGAATGGTTCCACTCCGATCATGGACCTTCAGAAATGGTCCCCGGACTTTCGTCCGACACACAGGCTGGCATGGGTTCTTCTCTGGGGTCTGCCGTCGATGGCGTGGGAGCCGGACTCAATGGGAAAGGTGGTGGCGGAGATTGGCGACTTGGTGGAAGTCGACGAAATGGTGGAGAACAGAAAACGGATGGACGTGGCAAGGATCCTCATCAGGACAAACGGTAGACCGGGGATACATTCGGAGGTGACGGCGGTCATAGATGGAGTTTCAAATGTCATCCATATCGTTGAAGACATGTCGTGCATGGGTGAGTGGCGGAAAGTGAAGAGATCGGACACTGGGTTCCCGCCGTCCCCGTTTTCGACGGAGCCAAACACCCCCGATACTGGTGGGGGAGATTTCCAAGGGGCCGTAACCCACTTCGAGCTAGCCGACAGCACTCCCGGTGACGACAAAGGCTTCTCCACCGACGGGAGACAGCCACTCTCTCTTCAATCGCGTCGCGACCAGTGGGTAAAAACCATTGGTCAAAGATGCTTGGACCAGGATTTTCGTGAACCAACCAACGACAACTTTTTCTCGAGTTGCCCCCCAACCGTTGGTCCTGCTATATTACCCGAAGAAGTCTCTGCCCAAAAGCTGTTAACGAAGAGTGCAGTTAATGGTTTTCCGAAAGGGGAGGCGAGAGAAAAAACACTCACCCAGGAGACCCAACATGGAAAGCCTATAGTGGAAGGACCGACAGGTTCAGTTTGCGACACAGCTAAGGAGCAGCATAATTTTAATCCAAATGAAGCACCTATCTCAGCCTATGTTGACCAGCCTTATAATAGATCTTTTTCTAACCCACATCAAAGTTACGAGGATGAGGGGTGGTACATGGGCCCCAGTCCTAAAGGCCCAATATCAGCACCTGGCACTAGATACTACGTTAGAAGAAAGGTTAGAGGACAACCTCCATCTCACGAGAACCTAGGTGTGGACCTCATAACCCCTCCTAATTTGCCACCTGAAGTGGGTACAAACAGCAATTCTCAAGACAGTAATCTTGGGCAAATTAATTCTCATACCCTAGAGAACCAATATGCCTTAGTAAAGCAAATGGGCCTGACCCATGGAGAGGATAGTGTGAAGGTTCGGAGGATGATGGTAGACATGGAAAACAGAGACACCAAGCAGGCAGCAGAGATGGGAATTAAAATGGCCTCATCATGATCATTCTCTCCTATAATTCCAGAGGTTTGGGCAAGGGGATTAAGTGGGCTGCCATTAGGAGAATTAATATGAAGCATAAGGTGGACATTGTGTGTATTCAAGAAACCAAAAAGGAGTCTTTTGAGAGGAACACTTGTCAATCTATGTGGGGGGATTCTTCAGTGTCATGGGATTTTGTTCCTTCAATTCAATCATCAGGAGGCTTGGTGTGTTTGTGGAATAACTCAGATTTTCAGGTGGAGAGGAGGGTAAAAGGCAGAAATTTTCTAATGTTAGAGGGGAATTGGATGAAAGATAATCAGAGGATTCGAGTTGTTAATGTTTATGCTCCTTGCGATTTACCTGGGAAAAGGGCTCTGTGGGATGATTTGAGGCACCTTAAGGATTCTGATCCTAATGGCCTCTGGTGCTTTCTAGGGGATTTCAATAGTATAAGGAACCAGGGGGAGAGAATTAGCATATCACAGAGGTCTGTTGCTACTTCAGATACCTCGGACTTCAATGACTGGATATCTGAGATGGAGCTCCAGGACATAAGATGTTTTGGGAACAATTTCACTTGGTTTAGGCCCAATGGCAGTGCCAAGAGCAGACTAGACAGATTCCTGGTGTCTGATCAATGGCTATCCTTGTGGCCTGATACTTCTCAACATGTTCTTCAAAGAGATTATTCGGATCATTGCCCAATCATCTTGACCACAAAGATGGTGGATTGGGGCCCTAAGCCTTTTAGGGTGGTGGACTGGTGGCTTAAACATAAAGGGTACCATTCTATGATTAAAGAGGCTTGGATCTCAGATGTGCAGGGTGGATGGGGGGGAGTTGCTCTTAAAAATAAATTGAGGAACCTGAGATTGGTTATAAAACAATGGTGTAAAGAGAAGGGGGACATCAAAGCTTCTCAGATTCAGAACCTGAAGCAGAAACTTCATGATTTGGAGAATTTAGCTTCTCATAGAACCTTATCTGAATCTGAAGTCATAACCAAGAGAATTCTGCAGCAACAGCTGTGGGATGTCTCAACTGCTTATGAATCTTTGTTGAGGCAGAAATCTAGGGATAAGTGGATCAAGGAGGGCGACAGAAACACAGCATACTTTCACAAACTGATAAATTTTAGAAGAAGCTCAGGTGCTGTCCAGGGTATCCTTATTGATGGTGTGTGGGTCCACCAACCAGACCTTGTTAAGAAGGCAGTGTTCAATTTCTTTGCTGAGAGGTTTACTGAACAGAATCATCATAGACCTACCTTGGATGGGGTTTGTTTTCCCTCCATAGATCAACATCAAAGAGTGGGGTTGACTGCTCCCTTTTCTGACATAGAGCTCAAGGATGCTGTTTGGAGCTGCGATGGAGATAAATGCCCGGACCCGGATGGTTTTAATTTTAATTTTATCAAGAAATTTTGGGGACTGTTGCAACCTGATTTTAGAAGATTCGTGGATGAATTCCATGTCCATGGCACTTTTCCTAGAGGGAGTAATGCATCTTTTGTGGCTCTTATCCCCAAGATAACCCAACCGCAGTCCTTAAATGATTATAGGCCCATTTCGCTCATTGGGTGCATGTATAAAATCATAGCTAAGCTTCTAGCAAACAGGTTGAGGGTGGTGCTTCCAGATCTAATAGATGAAAGGCAGTCAGCCTTCATAAAGAATAGGCATATCCTTCATGGAATTCTTACTCTTAATGAGGTGGTGGATGAAGCTATTCGGAGGAAGAAGCCTGCTATGATTTTTAAAGTGGACTTTGAGAAAGCCTATGATTCGGTTTCTTGGTCTTTTCTGGACTATATGTTGATGAGATTAGGCTTTTGTCCTATATGGAGAAAATGGATTTCTGTTTGTCTCCAAACAGCTACAATTTCAGTCTTGGTAAATGGGAGTCCTACCAAGGAGTTTGTTCCTTCTAGAGGATTGAGGCAAGGGGATCCTCTAGCCCCTTTGCTTTTCAACATAGTGGCTGAGGGTCTTACTGGTATGATGAGGGAGGCTTTGAACAAAGATCTGTATTCAAGTTTCTTGGTTGGGAAGCAAAAAGTGCCTACAAACATTCTGCAATATGCAGATGACACTGTTTTTATTGGAGAGGCCTCTTGGGAGAATGCTGTAGTCCTAAAGTCAATGCTGAGAGGTTTTGAAATGGCATCGGGCTTGAAGATCAATTTTGCCAAAAATCAGATTGGTGTTGTGGGGGTTCAGACCAGCTGGATTCAGGAAGTAGCAGATTTCCTGAACTGTAGACACATGGATTTTCCTTTTTATTATCTAGGTATGCCTATTGGTATCAAATCATCAAGCAGGGTAGTATGGGAGCCTATGATATCTAAGTTTGAAGCTAAGCTCTCCAAGTGGAATCAGAAGAATTTATCAATGGGTGGTAGGGTTACATTGATCAAGTTTGTCTTGAATGCCCTCCCTATTTATCTCTTATCTTTTTTCAAGATCCCCAAAAGAGTGGTAGATAAGCTGGAATCTCTTCAAAGAAACTTCATGTGGGGGGGAAACCAACAGCTCAAGAGAATCCCTTGGGTAAAATGGGAAGTGATCTGTCTTCCAAAGAGTGATGGAGGTTTGGGGATAAAGGATCTGGCCAAATTCAATGCACATCTTTGATGGGGAGATGGATTTGGGATCTAGCTGCTAACCACAATCAACTATGGGCCAGAATTCTCATTTCCAAATATGGAGGCTGGGTAGACCTGCAGAGTGGTAGAGATAAAGCTTGGCATTCCCATTGGTGGAAGGACCTTAGAAGACTCTATCTGATTTCCACAGCATCCACCAGAATATGGTATGGAGGGTTGGTTGTGGGGACAAAATCAAATTTTGGCAAGATTCTTGGTTGAGTGAGGGTTGTAACCTTCAGCAGAAGTATAATCAACTCTATACCATCAGCAGACAGCAGAATCTCACCATTTCTAAGATGGGAAAGTTTTCTCAGAATGCTTGGAGTTGGGATTTTAAGTGGAGAAGGAGTTTATTTGATTATGAGTACGCGATGGCTGTTGACTTCATGGATGAAATCTCAGGCATATCCATCCAGAATCAGGCTCATGATAGCATGTTCTGGAAAGCTGACCCTAGTGGTGTTTATTCCACTAAGTCAGCATATAGGCTCCTGATGCCATCCATCAGCTCTGCCCCTTCCAAGAGGAATTTTCAGATCCTGTGGCATTTGAAAATCCCCCCTCGAGCTGCGGTTTTCTCTTGGAGGTTGTTTTTGGATAGACTCCCCACTAGGGGAAACTTGGCCAGGAGAAGCATTCCTATTCAGGATATTATGTGCCCTCTCTGTGGCTGCCAGCATGAGGAGGCTGGGCATCTTTTCTTCCATTGTAAAATGACTAAGGGGCTGTGGTGGGAATCCTTGAGATGGATCCGGGGTATAGGAGCTCTTTCAGCTGATCCGGCTAGCCATTTTATCCAATTCTGTGATGGATTTGTTGCCACGAGTAATCACAGAAGGCGGGGCATGTGGTGGATTGCTCTATCTATTACAATATGGCAGCATAGGAATTCTCTCCTGTTTCAAGGCACTCCTTTTGAACCGCAGAAAGTTATGGAGGATGCATTATTTTTAGTTTGGTCTTGGCTAAAAGTTGGAGACAAAGGTTTCAATACATCTTATAACCATTGGTCTACCAATCTTATGGAGGCATTTGGTTAAGATATCTGTATTGATGTCCTTTGTGATGGGCTCTGTTGGGGTTTTGTTATTTCTGTTTTTGGAAGGTGGCACCTAGTGCCTTGTAATTGCTTTCTTCAGTACCTCTGGTACTGGTACTGTTTAGTTTATTAATAATATCCTAATTTTGCCTTCCAAAAAAAAAAATGGTACTGTTATCAGAATTGCTGCGATTGCATCCCATTCTTTCTGAAGGGTGTCTAATGCAATTGAAGTCCCCTAGAAAACACCAACATGAGTCTTGGGATTGGATCTTTATGTGGAAGCTTGATGCGACTAAATATTTGAACTGCAGTTTGTTAACTATTCCTTTTGTATAGGTTTTTCACGATAGCTTCTCTTACTAACCCATTCAATGCTTCTGCCACAATGTTAAATAGAAGCGGTGCTAAAGGATCCCCTTGCCTCAGGCCTCTTTGTGGTATGAACTCATGCGAGGGACTACCGCTCACCAAAACTGAGATGGAAGCTGATTTTAAGCACCCCTCCACCCATTGAATCCACTTAGAACAAAAACCCATCCTCCTCAGCTTGTAAAGCAAGAAATCCCATGATATTGAGTCATATGCCTTCTCATAATCAACTTTAAAAATAATGCTTGACTTCTGCCCTCTCCTAGCTTCGTCGACCACCTCATTTGCAATTACCGAGCTATGTAGCATATGTATTCCTTTTATGAATGCGGATTGTCTTTCGTCTATGATAAAAAGGGATGACCTTCTCCAAACGGTTGGCCAGAATCTTTGCCACTATCTTGTATACACACCCTATCAGTGAGATGGGCCTGTAGTCATTCAGAAGCTGTGGCTCTCGTACTTTGGGAAGAAGTGCTATAAATGATGCATTGCATCCCCTGGGAAATTTTCCATTAACATGGAATTCATCTAAGAACCTCAAAACATCGGGTTTAATGAGATGCCAAAATTTCTTGATGAATTTGAAATTTAGTCCATCTGGACCTGGACTTTTCTCACTCCCACATTCCCATAAAGTGCTTGTCACCTCAACTTCCTTGAATCGTTCCACTAGCATATCATTATGGTGCCCATCTATGGTCTGGAAGAATATACCGTCCAACTGTGGTCTTTCTTGGTCCGATTCTTGAAATCGCTGCATAAAGAAAGATCTTATTGCGTCTTTGACTCTTGCCAGCTCTTCAATCCAAGATCCATCAATCATCACTCCTTTGAAGCAACTATTTCCGCGGCTGACATTCATCAACAAATGAAAATATCTTGAGTTACAATCTCCTTCTGCCTTAGTAAGGACTCATGTGATTGGGCCGCTATCCACAGGTCTTCTTAAAGCTGCTTCCTGGTCAACATTTCTTGAGGGGTTAAGTGTCTGTCACTTGTGTCATTCTCCAACTTGTTTAGCTCCTCCTCAATTTTCTTGAATTATTTAAAGGTATCACCGAAATGTTCTTTGTTCCAGGCCTTCATACTTTGCTTCAATTTTTTGATTTTTTCTTTAAGCACAAATCCTCCCCAGCCACTTTGCTGATTAGATCTCCATGCCTCTTGAATAGTTTTCTTGAATGAATTGTCTGAAAGCCAACAATTGAGGATCTTGAACGGTTTGGGACCCCAATCAACAAATTTGGATGACAGCATGACTGGGCAATGATCAGAGAAGTTTCTATCCAATGCCTGCTGAGTGCTACCAAGCCATTTGGCGAGCTACTCTGGAGAAACCAAGAATCTGTCCAACTTGCTCCTAACAGTTCTGTTTGGTCTAAACCAAGTGAATTTTCTTCCCAACCATGGCGCTTTATTTACCTCCAATTTTTCAATCCATTCATTGAAGTCATTGATACTACTTTCCCCTATCTCCCTTTGACATACGCTCAGTCTTTCAGATGGATCTCTGATATTATTAAAATCTCCCAAGATACACCATAGTCCCCCTTGGCTCTGGCTCTTCATCTGCTTGACATTATCCCATAGAACTCTTTGATTATGGATGTCACATGGTGAGTAAATGGTGATGATATGAATCTGTTGAGTCTCTAGGAGCTTCTTTACTACCAATAATATGAACCCAGGTCCACTAACTTTTTTTTCTAGCTTGAAAGTTTTATCACTCCAGATGCATAGAATTCCACCTGCTGAATTTAATGCAGGTAGTGCCTCCTAGCTGACTTCAGAGTCCCCCACAAAGCCTGACATGTGGACTTATCTATAATCTCCTTTTTCGTCTCTTGTATACATAACATGTCAATATGCCACATATTGACCAATCTTCTAATTGTTGGTCATTTGACCCCCCTCCCTAGCCCTCCCTCTGACATTGTATGAGATGATGTTCATTGGATACCCCTCCTACTTCCCACACTCTGTGCCTCTATTTTATCCCTTTTCTCCATTTCCATTAATTTGCTCACATAATTGCTTTGCTGTGGCCCACAAGTGACCCCAATTCCTTTGCCATTTCCCATAATGCTGCAGCTTCTTGCTTCTGCTTGGTAGCACCTTCTTCCTCCTCATAGTCTATTTGAATTGGGCTTTTATCTATGTTAGAACTGATTCCTACTTGGTCTAAACCCGCTTTGTCCTCGACCCCGAGCTGATGATGGTTTGGGCTATGGATGGTGGTCTTTAATTTTGGGTTTGTGGCTGAAATGGGGCCTTCTGTGCTGCAGCCCAGGTGCAATTTCTTTTGGAATTTTTTTTTTTCGTGAGTAAACCTGCAAATTAGGTGAATGAGAGCTAAAGAGGTGTTGATGAAGTGAAGTGAGGGGGGTGTGGATAGCAAGGCCCGATCCACCTTCCATATTCTTCTCTTGCTGACGTGGCTGGTTATAAATAATAATACTCGTTCCCTTCACGCTGCCATACCTCATCTTTTCGCTATTTTCTGCTTCTCCCCCTCATTCGATCCTCTCTGTATTGGTTATTTCCTTGGTACCCTGCATGTTTCCTTTTTTATGTAAGTTGACTTCTGATTCCGTCTGAGCGTCTAGCTGTCGGTGGGTATGGGTCTCCACTGTGTCGATCAAGCACGTTTGTCTGCCCTGACGTATTTCATTAGCCGTTGGGCCAGAAAACCACTGGGTAATGCAGTTGTCTTGTGGTTGCTGATTATCCTTTGTTCAGTGGATAATTGGGTGGTAGCGTGTAACACTGTTCCCGACGGCAGCGCCTCCACCTCCTCCTCTTTGGCTGCAGCCGCGAGCTCCTCTTCTTTAGCTTCGTACACCGTCGAGTCCTGCTCGGTCGAGTTCACCGCCACGTCCTGTATGGGCTTCGTCGAGGTCACGTCCCGCTCGGCCCAGGTCATTGTCGGTGTCTCGGCTTGTTTGACCATCGTCGGCGACGCTTCCTGCTCAGCTGCCAACATCATCTCGCGACGGTTAGGTAATTGCCCAGGTACATAGCTCGATCCCCCCTCCGGCAGCGCCTCATTTGATAATGGCTGCACTTCAGCATTTCTGAGTGCCATCGTGAAATCGCATTCATCGTCCTTATCACTATCTATTGTTTGTATCTCCTCCGATGATCCATACTCACACCATCGCCTGCAATGACCCCTCTCTGGGTTACTTCTGCCTTCTTCCACTATATGCACACTGTGCATCTCCCCATGGATATGTACATTGACTATGTGTTGTTTGAGTGGTCTTCGTGATGTTTTCAGCAGGACCCGTGTCCTGTCCAGCCTCCTAACCACTTTGACATCGTCATCAACGTCCACCAAATCACCAATGGCAGCCATAATCTTGCTTATTTGTTTGGTGTCCCAAGCCAATAGTGGTATACCCCAGCAATTGACCCACGTTAGTCTATACCCCGTGCACAGCTTCGGGCTCCATTTTTCCAGGGAGTAGAAAGGGGTAGCTCCTCTTACTGTTCTTCCTCTGTCATCTGCTTGGCTCTTTCGTCGGTGAGGCCTAATAATAAGATCATATCGTCCCCCATGTACTTCGGCACTACATCTTCTCCATCGTCCCAGTACAAATCATCTTCAACTTTATCAAACATGGCCAGATTTTTTAACCTCCCTACCCACGCCTCCTTGACCCGGGTAAACTCAGTTTCCGGCACATCAAGATACACCGATGACCATGACCCTTCATAACTGCGAATTTCACTACCTACTGGTCTCCTTGAGCCTGTTCCACTTTTATTCCCTGACACAACCTCCACATACGACCCTTTGTTCGACCTGGGTTGCAGCTGCCTTAACCGAATTGCCTCCTCTCCCCTTTGCTCATTGTTTGCCACTCATTTCATCTCTGGGTTTATCTGCTGGATTCTGTTCCTCCCAAATTTGGGGGTGTTGACGTACATCTTTAGGCCACCATAGACGATGTCATCAAGTTTCTTTTCGAGACTATGCACATCCTCCACGCCTTTGAATCTAGCAAACCCATATCTTCTACCATTCTTGTTCCTATTCTTGGAGATGAAAACCTCCCTTACATCACCAAACTTCTTGAAATGGTGCCATAAGTCTTTCACAGTGGCCTCCTTTGGAAAACAAGTGAAGTAGAACGATATAATGTCATTCCAACCCCTCCAACTAACTCGATTGTAGCTTGGTTTATGACCATTCCTAATTCCGGCATGATTCTGGTGGGAATCCTCTCTCCAGCTCTCACTGTATCTCTCTTTCTTCTCTATCCTGAACCTCACTCTCACCCACCCATTCTCTCTCTCTCTCTCTCTCTCTACTCATCTCTCTTTTTCCTCTACTAGGTTGATCTCTCCTCACAAGGCACTTCTATATGGATGGACACACATTTAGATTATTAAAAGAAAATAAAAAAATAAAAAAATAAAAAATAAAAAATTCATTTTTTAACTTTTGGAAAAGTCAGCTTAAAATATAATATAAAATTAGCAAAAATAATGTCTCTTGACTGTTTTAAGTCTTGTTATTATTAAAAAACATAGAAGGTTGATTTAAAAAGATGAATATACCATCAATTTAGATATTGTTATATATTACTCATATTTCATTTCATTAGAGTCTCTCTCTTTGTGTGTGTATGCGATGCCCCTCTGTCCTATATTTTAGACCTTAGTCGAGTCGGAATGTCTGTGTCCGTATCCGTGTCTGGTGTTTGTGTCAAAGTGCGTGTTTTATAGACTGAAAGTGACAAGAAACTGAAATCTAAACAAAAAAAAGGTAAGGTATGCTATATACAGCTGAGTAGACAACTAGCCCTAGGATGCATAGTTGTATGGGCTGGTTCTCTCTATTAAGCAAAAATGTTTTAATCTATCTATCTAATCTACATACACACATTAAATTTTGTATTTTATTTCAAATTAAATATTTTTCCCAATTATTTTGATATTCACGCCATGTTCTACCAATGCTGCCTTTTCTTTCCTAAGGAAAAAATCAATATACTTTCAGCATCAAACATTTGCATGTGAAGACAAAGGCAGAACTATTGAGCAAAAATGTTGTAATCTATCAATCTAATCTACACACACACATATTAAATTTTGTATTTTCTTTGAAATTAAATATTTTTCCCAATTGTTTTGATATTCACGCCATGTTCTACCAATGCTACCTTTTCTTTCCTAAGGAAAAAATCAATATACTTGCAGTGTCAAACATTTGCATGTGAAGACAAAGGCAGAACTTAAAGAAGCTATGTGTGTAGCACAACATGAGCAAATGGACTGTATGGTTGAGATTGAGAGTTCCATTAATGCCAATGCCAATTTCCACAGGTTTAATTTGCATTTTGGTTATTTAATATTTTGTTGACTTAATGAACAAGTCTTTGCCAACACCTTCACTTCTTGACTCTGCATTTTGAAAAAATTTGAACTCCAAACTACTTAACACACCATAAGTTTCCTGTCATGGATTTTCAGTCAAGGCTCTATAAAGGACAAGTTCTATTTATACAAAATCCGTGAAATACAGTGTTCTAAATATAGGTGAGTTTCCACATTGCACAGTGATTCTAATCTCTAATTTATTTGGATGTTCCTTTCTTTTGATTCTTTTCCTTGGATTGGATGTAATGGTTTTGTGGCAGAATTGCACTTGAAGCTCCGCCAACATCAACATTTGTTACTGATAGTTGTAAGGAATTTTATAGAGAAGGATTTATTTTATCTTTAGTGCTTGAAGAGGGAAGCGTTGGTTATGGTGAGGTTGGTATCAGTTTCATGTTATATCATGTCTTGTATCTTGCTTTACATTAATGTCTTGCTTTATAATAACGTTGGGCTGTTAAAAAACTGAAGATTAGATAAAAGCTAAATTTCTTAGTAAATGTATTTATAGAGTTAGAGTTCATAGCTCTAATACAAGATATGGATAGCGGTGTGGAGTGGCTGCCACAAAAAAATGAGATAGTAGATAGTGAGATGACCGCTACTCTAATATTTTCGTAAATGTTAAATAATTATTATTATATATATACTCTTTGGAGTCAAATATGAGCAAAAAAAATTTGTGAGTTATGGAACATAATATAAATTTTTTCTAGCTATTTTTACCTTATTTAATGACACCATCCCTATAACCCTCTCAACTAACTGATATTCTATTTCTATTGACGTTTTTTTATTCATGATATCAAGTTTCAATGAAGGATAGTTTTGGAAAAAAGACAATGATAACTTAACGTAACATAATGAGATGGGTTACAAGTAGAATGATCATCTTTTCGTAGGGCAATGGGTAGTTCAAGGTCAAATTGCAGGCCTGGATCTAGTAGAAGTCTGCACTAGGGAAGGTTGATCATGGTCTGGACCTCAGCTAAAGGAGTAGGTACAGGTGCCACTGGTTGGTTTAGGAGACATTGATATCTCTAAATAGATTGTACTGTCAGAGGATGCTCAGATGGGTTTTCATATAGGATAGAGGGAACATAAAGTAGATTGAAGGGACAATCTGGCACGAGGAACAAAGCAGCTTTGATACCATAATAAAGTTCAATAAGTTGAGGAAGACTATTAGAAAAGATGCGAGTTGAGAGAAAATGCACAGAGAATTTTGAGTTTTATTTAAATGTGAAAAATTGAGCCTTTATTTATAAATGGTCAGGAAAGGTGTAAGCTAACCAATATCTCAATAACAACAGATTGAAAGTTATGAAGCACAAAACCTCTCTTGTTTGAAGAATCAATAATGTTACAAAATTCCTAAAACTAGTAGGAGTTACCATCTGAGAGGGACCACACGCATCTGAATAGACTACAACAAAAAGGGATGTAGCCTTTTTATTGACATGGTCAGGAAAAGAGTGACGTGTGTTTTCCTAATTGACATGACTCACTATGTAAATCAGACAACTTGGAGAGACTTGGCAACAACTTCTAAAGTTTAGGAAGACCAAGATGTCCCAACTAGGCATGTTTGGTGAGGAAAGATGTGGTAGCAAAACACATTTTATTGTGGAGCGAAGGGGCAATAGAGATTGAGACTCGCATCCAATGCCAATCGTCTCTCCCGAGCTTCGATCCTACAAGGTAACAATGCCTTTAGTGAATGTTTCTAAACAATAATGGATTGATTAAAGGGACAATCAGGTACAAATAAAATAGAATTGACAGTCAATAGGGGAAGGGGATAGGTGGTGTTGATTCCCTAGCATTGTATTTGGGAATCGTTGGCAGTATAACTTAGGTGCTATCTACACTCCGGTGTGCTCCTGTTCCTCCAATGATCCTTTTTGGCTGTTTGGCTCCTTTTAGTTGTGTTTAGTTGCTCTTTGGCGATGGCTTCATCTAATTTTGGATCTGCTTCCTCTGTCATGACTTTCACAAACGACCCCTTATCTCCTGCGAAAAACTCATTGGCACAGCCAACTACAGCACCTGCACCTAGGCAGTGCTGTTCAGTTGCGGTTCCAAGACCAAAGCCCTGCCGATCACTTGACCACTAAATTGAAGGATGTTCCAACTAAAAATCAAGTTCGTTGGAAGCAAATTAATGCCTCTTTATGTAGTTTCCTTTGGTTTTCTCATGCTCCTGACTTTCAGGCACAATACTAGGCTCTTACAAACTGTTATGATGTGTGGACCAAGGCCAAGAAAGTTTACTCCAACGATGTCCATCGTGCTTATGGTTTGTTTACCCCTTTAACAAACATCAAGTTGGAGAATGCTGACATGTAGACATACCGAGGTAAGCTCGATTGCTTGATTGCGGAATAGTCTACAAACAAGTTAGAGAATGTTGACATGCCTTTTACCAGTGATGTAGAAATTTTTTACAAACAACACAATCAATTTATCATGGTGCAGACCTTGATGCAGTATGCATTCAGATACTATTGGATCCCATTCTTCCTACCTATGACATGGTTTAGGAGCAGTTGTTGTGTTTCTCCACACTGCATACTTTTGGAAACTTTTCCACGTCTATCAGGGAGTGCTCTACCCTTGTTTCTCATTCCTCTAATAATGGTGCATCTATCAGTGGTCGTCGACGTCCTCGTTGCAACTACTACAACAATTGGAATAATGTGGAACAAACTTAACTAGGACCTCAATGTTATCCTTTTCAATGTTTTTCTTCTTTGTCAAGACCTTTTTCATGAATTTAGCATATGCAGGCATTTGCTTCAAAGCTTCTGAGAATGGAATGTTGATTTGAAGCTGCTTGAAGATATCAATGAAGCAAGAAAACTATCGCTCCTTACCTTTCTTAGTTGGATTTTTTTGATAAGGAAGCTCCTCAATGATATGGGGCTTTGGCCTTTAACTTCTCCTCCTTAGTATTTCTATCTTTAGCCTTCACTCCAACAACCTCTCTCACTACTTCCTCTTCACCCTCGCTCTCCTTTTCTTTTTCTCCATTTTTTTAATATTTTTTTTATTTTATTTTCTTCCTAATTGTCTTTATTTTCTTCCTCGTTGTCTTTGGAGCTCTATGATGTTGAGATCCAAAGTCATTGGTGATGTAATCTTGTCCCCCAAGGACATTGGATAGAAGACTCCAAGAAGATTGAGCCAAAGATGTGAGAGATCTTAGGGTTCTCATGAGTCTTAGGGTAGATTTTGGGCCCATGGACTAAGTATGAGTCTATTTATCTTTGTACATAGAGTGCTGCTAGGTGCACCCAACATTTTTGTTGGTGCACCCAACACTTAAGGGGAAAAGACATATGTACCCCTGACTTAATTATTTTAAAAAAAAACTATTCATTCTCATCTCTCTCCCTTCCAATCCCGCGTTCTGCGTCTTCCTTGCTGTTTTTTCTTCTTCCTCGTCACTAAATTCTCCTCCCTCCCGCGTTCTACTTCTTCTTCGTCACCTCCGTTCTTCTTCTTCCTCACCTTAGTCTAGGCTTGTCTAGAAAAAGCTTGACCCACGATCGTCATCAGGCGCAGCCCATTTGTTCTGCATCTTCGTCTTCTTTGTCGGCGTTTCGTTGTGTGACCGCACTACCATGGGTGTTGACCATCCCAGCCAAGTTGACGGTGGTGTTGCCGCCTCCGCGCATCGGCATTATCGAGGTAAGCATCGTTACGCTGAGTTCGCCGACGTCGTTTGCAGCATTGGAAGTTACGGATCAAGTTGATCCATAAGCTTCTTTCGAATCAACATGATCCGAAAAGGCTTACGGATCAACTTGATCCGAAAGCTTTGTCTACACACTTTTCGGATCAAGTTGATCCATAAGCTTCTTCTGGAAGCTTCTTCTGAAAGTCAAGAAGGGGTGTGTTGTAAGGTTTGATTGGAAAGCGGTGGTGGGTTAGTAATTGCAAGTTTTTTCTCTTTCCAAATTGCCACTTTGAACCAATTTAAAAAGATAAATTATCAAAATATTTTTTTTAAATATAAAGGATCAAATTAAACAAAACCAAAAAAAAGGACCAAATAAGCCATTTGGTCTAAATTTTTTAATTAATTTATATGTATTTTATTTTTATAGAAAACTAACCTATAAATAAAAATGTGTAATATAATCATAATTTTAAATTGAGTATGACTAGCTGGAGTATAGAATTGAGTGGTAAATCAATGGAATTGAGTGGTAAAAAAAAAAGGACCAAATAAGTCATGTTTGAAGTTGAATTCAATCAAACTCAAAAAAATAAAAATAGTACCCCTTCTGCAAATGATTAAAGAGTAGTAAATTCTTATGAAGTGAAGTGTAGATTGGGCCCACCAATTTTGTGCCCTAATTGAATAATGAAAAGGATTAAAGAGTATGTCTCACTGTATTGTTGCGTCTCCGCCACGTGTCAGTGACTACTAGCCACTGACAATGTGTGAGCAAATGCAAACATAAACCGATCCTTTTCTTTTGCATTCCATTTGCAATTTCTTTGTTCTCATGGCTCCGAAACGACGTCCTAAGGTAGGTTGTTTTACATTCCTTTTTCTCATTCAATCAATCACTTTTTTCTTCTTTCCATGAACTTAATCGTGTTTGTGATTTGCAAAAAGGTGAGTCGCGAATGGACGCTGCACTCGACGCCATGGAACCCTACGACTTCCCCAACAGACTCGAACGAAATTAAAACAAAAAAAAAATGATTATGCTATGCATGAATTCAAACAGTGCATTAACTTCAACATAGTCGAACGAAATTAAATTCACATCAAATACTACAACTAACTCATACTAATTTTGTAACAAGGACAACTCGTCTTTCATTTGCGGTACAAGTTTACTGAAAACAGCTAAAATTTCTATTGGCCCAATCTTTTTCTAGTAGTTAGACTCAATGAGCACCTTCATCACGTCGTCGTTGGTTTTGAGTTCAATTATTTCGAATTTTATAACTTTTTCTGAATACTCGTGGTGACTTGGTTTTCGAAAAAACAATCGTCTTACCATTTGTGTTTCATCAATACCATAAGGGGGAATCCCACGAGGCGCAACTTGCTTTGATCAAATCCTTCAGTTCATCCATGGTACATCCAATGGGAATGTCAAAGTTTTTGGGATTTTTTCCTACGAATGAGTAACCAACAAACTCATTTTGGCGTGACATGTTCCACCTCCCATTGTAATATAGCAGGGCATCATGAGTAGGGTTCATAATAGATTCAAGTAAATTTAAAATGCCATCTGGGGTTCTAGCAATGCTACATAAAAACTCAATCGGATCAACAAACAAAAATTCATGATTACACATTAACATTGTGTTAACATCAGCATCATCTTTCAGTTGCATACATTTAAACCGAAATTGATTACCTGCATACGTGAAAGGCTGCCGTTAGTAAATTTCATCCAAAAATTGTTTGTCGGTTAGCTTAAGGGTATTGTGTATTCTGGTTTTTAACGTTTGAAAATCACACCCGTTAGGTACTCGAATGGGAACTGGAGTGGAAGCTTGAAAGGAAACACCACTATTGTTGTGAACAATGGATCCATTTGGAAAAATAAAACCTAATGTGGAGTTCACAACTGCCTGATTGCTTGTCTCCCCCAAGAATGCCATAGTTTTTTGTAAGACTTGGGTTGAGACTGAAACTTGTGCTTTCTTACAGTGTTAGGCTGTGTCATATATATAGATGAGTTTTAATATCAGTACTGTATTTTTTAAAGATTAAAAATACACATGCACAGTGTTAGGCAATGCCATTTGGAAGAATAATTCTAGTTTTCTTCGTTTTCTACTGATTAATGGAAGGGTAAGTCTCCAACGTTGTTTTCTCTTGAGGATTAAGCACAACTCTCTTTGAGGTTCTATTATTACTATTAAATTCTGATCAGTTTTTTTTCTTCACCAATTACTCTGTATTTGTTGCTATTAATTCATGCATGCTTAGTGCTTGATTAATTGTCTCTGCGCTTAATTTACGTTCATGCTTAATGATCGTTCATGATTAATTGGTGTATGTGTTGCTTAATCACATAATGAATGTCTTATGTTAAATTTCGCTTCGTAATTTAATTTAGGGTTGGATTAAGTGGTTGAACTGATAAAGGATAAGTTATCGCAACCTAGGATAAGAGACTTGCTTGTGAATCAAGGGGAAGCAACGTGTTTTAATTTTGATATTTTCTAATTCAATTTTACTCGCTATTTAATTTACAAAAAAAAAAAAACAAACAAACCTCCCTCCCCTCCCCCTAATTCGTTACTGTTTTATTACTATCTGTTATGAACATTTGGTTGAACATTGCTCGTTGGGAGACGACCTAGGATCACTTCCTAGATATTGTATTTTTAATGTTTATTTGATTCGGGTACGACCTCGATCAGTGTTACTTGACCAATTAGGCATTATGGTTTTTTGACAAATTAGGGTTACATGACTAGTTAATGTAAATGGTATTTGAATAATTAGGGTTTAGGGGTCTTTGACTAATTAGGGTTTATGTGCACTTGACTAATTAGGGTTTAGTGTTACTTGACCAATTCAGGTTTAGGGTTATTTGACAAATTTGAGTTACTTGATTAATTAGGGTTTATGGGTATTTGACAAATTAGGGTTTATTGTTACTTGAGAAATTAGTGTTTAGGGATATGTTACTATCTAGGGTTTATTTGTACGACAAATTAGGATTTGGTGTTACTTGACCAAATAAGGATTATGATTTTTTGACAAATTATGGTTACATGACAAATTAGTGTTTAGGGGTATTAAATAATTAGGGTTTTGGGGTCTTTGACTAATTAGGGATTTAGGGTTTAGGGCTTAGGGGTATTTGACTAATTGGGGTTTATGAGTACTTGACATATTAGGATTTCGTGTTACTTGACCAATTATGGTTAAGGGTTATTTGACAAATTTTGCTTACTTGACAAATTAGAGTTTAGGGGTATTTGACAAATTAGAGTTTAGGGTTACTTGACAAATTAGGGTTCAGGTGTTTTGACTAATTAGGATTTATGAGTACTTATAATTACCCTAAACAATAATTGGTCAAGTAAAACTAAACCCTAATTAGTCAAGTATTCATAACCCTAATTAGATAAACACCCATAAATCCCAATATGTCAAGTAACCTATGAATCCCAAATTTTCAAATACCCCTAAACAGTGATCAATCAAGTAACTCTAAATTGTCTCACAATCCTAAACCCTAACTGGTCAAGTAACACTAAAGTTTAATTTTTCAAATACCCATAAACTCTAATTAGTCAAATACCCCTAAATCATAATTGGTCAAGTAACACTAAACCCTAATTACTCAACTGTCCATAAACCCTCATTAGTCAAATACCCCTAAAAGCTTATTTGTAAAGAAACCCTAAATCCTTATTTGTCAAATACTCATTAAAACCCAATCAGCCAAGTAGCCTTAAACCCTAATCTGTCAAATACCCCTAAACTATAACTAACAAAGTAACCCTAAAGTGTAATTTATCAAATAACCATAATCCCTAATTAGTTAAGTAACACAACGCCCTATTTAGTCAAGTACACTTAAACCCTAATTAGTCAAATACACATAAACCCCAATTTGTCAAGTAACTCTAAACCCCTAATTTTTGAAATACCCCTAAACCCTACTTAGTCAAGTAATCCTAATTAGTCAAGTACCTGTGAACATTAATTAGTCAAATACCCCTATTTGCTACTTTGTCAAGTAACCCTAAATCATAATTTGTCAAATACCCCAAAACCTTATTTACTCAAGTACCCATAACCCCTAATTATTGGTCAAGTAAAACTAAACCGTAATTAGTCAGGTATTCATAACCCTAATTAGATAAACATTCATAAACCCCAATTTGTCAAGTAACCTATGAATCCCAAATTTTCAAATACCCCTAAACAGTGATCAATCAAGTAACTCTAAATTGTCTCATAATCCTAAACCCTAATTGGTCAAGTAACACTAAAGCTTAATTTTTCAAATACCCATAAACCCTAATTAGTCAAATAACCCTAAACCCTAATTGGTCAAGTAACACTAAACCCTAATTACTCAACTACCCATTATCCCTCATTAGTCAAATACCCCTAAAAGCTTATTTGTAAAGAAACCCTAAACCCTTATTTGTCAAATACTCATTAAAACCTAATCTGTCAAATATCCCTAAACCATAACTAGCAAAGTAACCCTAAAGTGTAATTTATCAAATAACCATAATCCCTAATTAGTTAAGTAACACAACACCCTATTTAGTCAAGTACACTTAAACCCTAATTAGTCAAATACACATAAGCCCCAATTTGTCAAGTAACCCTAAACCCCTAATTTTTGAAATACCCCTAAACCCTACTTAGTCAAGTAACCCTAATTAGTCAAGTACCCCTAAACATTAATTAATCAAATTCCCCTATTTGCTACTTTGTCAAGTAACCCTAAATCATAATTTGTCAAATACCCCTAAACCTTAATTAACCAAGTACCCATAAACCCTAATTAGTCAAATACCACAAAACCCTAATTTGTCAAGTAACCATAAAACCTAATTTGTAAAATATCCCTAAATCTTAATTAGTCAAGCAACCCTAAACCGTAATTAGTCTAGTAACCTAAATATGTCAAATAACCCTAAACCCTAATTGGTCAAGTAACACTAAACCCTAATTACTGAACTACACATAAACCCTCATTCATCAAATAGTTTAAACCCTAAACCTTAAGTTGTCAAATACATGTAAACCCTAATTAGTGAAGTATCCACAAACCCTAAGCTTTTAAAATAGTCAAAACCCTAGTTGTTCGACGAACAATATACCCTAATTAGTCATGTAGCCATAAACCCTAATTTGTAAAAGAATCCTAAACCATAATTGGTCAAGTAAAATTAAACCCTAATTAGTCAAGTATTCATAACCCCAATTAGTTAAACACACATAAATCATAATTAGTCAAGTAACCCTAATTTGTCAAATAACCCTAAACTGTAATTAATCAAGTGACCTTAATTTTTCAAATAACCATACACCCTAATTGGACAAGTAACACTAAACCCTCATTTCTCAAATATCCCTAAACCCTAAACACTAAGTTGTCAAATACCCGTAAACCCTAATTGATGAAGTATTCGTAAACCCTAAGCTTTTAAAATTGTCATAAACCCTAATTGGTCAATGAACAGTATACCCTAATTAGTCAAGTACACATAACCCTAATTAGTGAAATACCCATAAACCCTAATTTGTAAAATATGCTTAAACCCCAACTAGTCAAGTAAACCTAAATCCTAATTTGTCAAATAACATTAAACCCTAATTAGTCATGTAACCATAAACCCTAATTTGTAAAACAACCCTAAACCATAATTGGTCAAGTAAAACTAAATCCTAATTAGTCAAGTATTCATAAACCTAATTAGATAAACACCCATAAACCCCAATATGTCAAGTAACCTATGAATCTCAAATTTTCAAATACCCCTAAATAATGATCAATCAAGTAACTCTAAATTGTCTCATAATCCTAAACCCTAATTGGTCAAGTAACACTAAAGCTTAATTTTTCAAATACCCATAAACCTTAATTGGTCAAGTAACACTAAACCCTAATTACTCAACTACCCACAAACCCTCATTAGTCAAATAGCCCTAAAAGCTTATTTGTAAAGAAACCCTATTCCTCTATGTCAATAACCAAATATAGGTTCACAATCAATAACATCCTCACCGTCTAGAGTAACAATAAGTCTAAGAACATCATGCATTGATGGGTGGTGAGGCCCCATATTGACTATCATGAAGTCCTTTCTTCTAGTTGAGATATTCATAGGTTTTTCCTCGATTTCTTTTTTTTTATGAATCGCTTAAAAAAAAGGTTCATCAAAATTTAGATCTAATAAATTGAATAATTGAGAATTACTCTTCAATTAAGATTGAATTACTTGGGATGCCTGTGCCCATAAGAAATCACGGAGCAACCCGTTAATGGTAATGGAACTCTGCGTAAAATTTCCTTCTGTGATATGATTTACTATCCCTTTATCACTTATACTACCCCAAACATCTAACTGCATTTTCGAACTGAAATGGAATATTACTACCGAAATGGAATTGTACATCCAAAATAGTCTTAAAAAGACATGATCCCAAGCGGATACTTGGCATGCCCCCCCCCCCCCTCTCTTCCAGGTCCATCACAAGGAAAACGAAAACCTAGATTTGCTTTATCCGGTATTAATCGTGAACTACGAGCAAATAGAACATCCTTTAGGCCTAATAACCCTAAACCATAATTGGTCAAGTAAAACTAAACCCTAATTTGTCAAATACCCTTAAACCCCAACTAGTGAAGTAAACCTAAACCCTGATCTATCAAATATCGCTAAACCCTAGTCATGTAACCATAAACCCTAATTTGTAAAATAACCCTAAACCATAATTGGTCAAGTAAAACTAAACCATAATTAGTCAAGTATTCATAACCCTAATTAGTTAACCACACATAAATCATAATTAGTCAAGTAACCCTAATTTGTCAAATAACCATTAACAATAATTAGTCAAGTGACCTTCATTTTTCAAATAACCTTAAACCCTAATTGGTCAAGTAACACTAAACCCTAATTACTTCACTATACATAAACCCTTATTTGTCAAATACCCCTGAACCCTAAATACTAAGTTGTCAAATAGCCGTAAACCCTAATTAGTGAAGTATCCGTAAACCCTGAGCTTTTAAAATAGTCATAAAAATTAATTAGTCAACAAATACTATACCCTAATTAGAAAAGTACCCATAACCCTAATTAATGAAATACCCATAAACCCTAATTTGTCAAATACCCTTAAACCCCAACTAGTCAAGTAAACCTAAACCCTGATTTGTCAAATAGCATTAGACCCTAATTAGTCATGTAATAACAAACCCTAATTTGTAAAACAACCCTAAACCATAATTGGTCAAGTAAAACTAAACCCTAATTAGTTGAGTATTCATAACTTTAATTAGATAAACATCTACAAACCCCAATATGTCAAGTAACCCTAATTTGACAAATACCCATTAAAACCCAATCAGTCAAGTAGCCTTAAACGCTAATCTGTCAAATACCCTTAAACCATAACTAGCAAAGTAACCCTAAAGTGTAATTTGTCAAATAACCAAAATCCCTAATTAGTTAAGTAACACAACACCCTATTTAGTCAAGTACACTTAAACCCTAATCAGTCAAATACATATAAACACCAATTTGTCAAGTAACCCTAAACCCCTAATTTTTCAAATACCCCTAAACCCTACTTAGTCAAGTAACCCTAATTATTCAATTATCCCTGAACATTAATTAGTCAAATACCCCTATTTGCTACTTTGTAAAGTAACCCTAAATCATAATTTGTCAAATACCCCAAAACCTTAATAACTCAAGTACGATAACCCCTAATTATCGATCAAGTAAAACTAAACCCTAATTAGTCAAGTATTCATAACCCTAGTTAGATAAACGCACATAAACTCCAATTTATCAAGTAACCTATGAATCCCAAATTTCAAATACCCCTAAATAGTGATCAATCAAGTAATTATAAATTGTCTCATAATCCTAAACCCTAATTGGTGAAGTAACACTAAAGCTTAATTTTTCAAATACCCATAAACCCTAATTGGTCAAGTAACACTAAACCCTAATTACTAAACTACCCATAAACCCTCATTAGTCAAATACCCCTAAAAGCTTATTTGTAAAGAAACCCTAAACCCTTACTTGTCAAATACCCATTAAAACCCAATCAGTCAAGTAGCCTTAAACCCTGATATGTCAAATACTCCTAAACCATAACTAGCAAAGTAACCCTAAAGTGTAATTTGTCAAATAACCATAATCCCTAATTAGTTAAGTGACACAACACCCTGTTTAGTCAAGTACACTTAAATCCTAATTAGTCAAATACACATAAACCCCAATTTGTCAAATAACCCTAAACCCCTTATTTCTGAAATACCCTTAAACCATACTTAGTCATGTAACCCTAATTAGTCAAGTACCCCTGAACATTAATTAGTCAAATACCCCTATTTGCTACTTTGTCAAGTAACCCTAAATCATAATTTGTCAAATAACCATAAACCTTAATTAGTTAAGTAACACAAAACCCTAATTTGTAACGTACACATAAACCCTAATTAGTCAAATACACATAAACCTCAATTTATCAAGTAACACTAAACCCTAATTACTTAACTAAACATATATCCTCATTAGTCAAATACCCCTAAACTCGAATTGGTCAAGTAACCCTAAACCCTTATTTGTCAAATACCCTAAACCCAATTAGTCAAGCAACCCTATTTTTTCAAATAACCACGAAACCCATATTTGCCAAGTAACCCTAAACCCTAATTAGTCAAGTATTCATAACCCTAATTAGTTAAACACCGATAAACCCCAATTTGTTATGTAACCCATGAATACTAATTTTTCAAATACCCCTAAACATTTATTAATCAAGTATGTCTTAATTGTCTCATAATCCTAAAACCTAATTGGTCAAGTAACACTAAAGCTTAATTTTTCAAATACCCATAAAGCCTAGTTAGTCAAATAACCCTAATTACTCAACTACCCATAAACCTTCATTAGTCTAATACTCCTAAACCCAATTAGTCATGAAACCCTATTTTATCAAATAACCCTAAACCCTAATTGGTTAAGTAACACAAATCCCTAAAGTACACATAAACCCTAATTAGTCAAATACACATAAACTCCAATTTATCAAGTAACCCTAAACACCTTATTTTTAAAATACCCCTTAGCCCTACTTAGTTAAGTAACCCTAATTAGTCAAGTACCGCTAAACCATTATTAGTCAAATACCCCTATTTCCTACATTGTCAAGTAACCCAAAATCCTAGTTTGTGAAATACCCCTATACCATAACTACTCAAGTACACATAAACCCTAATTAGTCAAATACCGCTAAACCTTAATTTGTGAAGTAACCAAAAATCATAATTAGTCAAGTAACCCTAATTTCTCAAATAACCCTAAACCTTAATTGGTCAAGTATTATTAAACCCGACTTACTCAACTACACATAAACCCTCATTAGACAAATACCCCTAAACCCTAAACACTAAGTTGTCAAATACCCGTAAACCCTAATTAGTGAAGTATCCGTAAACCCTAAGTTTTTCAAATTATCATAAACCCTAATTGGTCAACGAAAAGTAAACCCTAATTAGTCAAGTACACATAACCCTAATTAGTGAAATACCCATAAACTGAAATTTGTCAAATACCCTTAAACCCCAACTAGTCAAGTAAACCTAAACCCTGCTTTGTCAATACTACTAAACCCTAAATAGTCATGTAACCCTAAACCCTAATTTATAAAATAACCCTAAATCATAATTGGTCAAGTAACACTAATCCCTTATTAGTCAAGTATTCATAACCCTAATTAGTTAAACACACACAAACCCCAATTTGTCAAGTAACCCATGAATCCTAAATTTTTAAATGCCACTAAACAATGATTAATCAAGTAACTCTAAATTGTCTCACAATCCAACACCCTAATTGGTCAAGTAACACTAAAGCTTAATTTTTCAAATACCTATAAACCCTAATTAGTCAAATAACCATAAGCTCTAATTTATCAAGTAACACTAAACCCTAATTACTCAACTACCCATAAACCCTCATTAGTATAACACCCCTAAACCCAATTAGTCAAGCAACCCTATTTTGTCAAATAACCCTAAACCCTAATTGGTTAAGTAACACTAAACCCTAATAAGTCAAATACCCTATTTACTACTTTGTCAAGTAACCCTAAATCATAATTTGTCAAATACCCCAAAACTTTAATTACTCAAGTACCCATAACCCCTAATTAATCAGATACCCATAAACCCTAATTAGTCAAGCAATCCTAATTTGTCAAATAACCCTAAACCCTAATTGGCTAAGTAACACTAAACCCTATTTACTGAACCAAACATAAACCCTCATTTGTCAAATACCCCTAAACCCAAAACACTAAGTTGTCAAATACCCATAAACCTTAATAAATGAAGTATCCGTAAACCCTAATTGGTCAACGAACAGTATACCCTAATTAGTCACGTACTCATAACCTTAATTAGTGAAATACCCATAAACCCTAATTTTTCAATTACGCTTAAACCCCAAGTAGTCAAGTTAACCTAAACCCTGATCTGTCAAACAACACTAAACCCTAAACCCTGATTAATCAAATAACTATAAATTATCACATAACCCTAAACCCTAATTGGTAGAGTAACACTAATCCTTAACTTTTCAAATACCCATAAACCCGAACTAGTCAAATAACCCTAAACTCTAATTGGTCAAGCAACACTAAACATAATTACTCAACTATTCAAAACCCTAATTTTTCAAATACCCCTAAACCCTAATTTTTCAAGTAACCCTAAACACCTATTTGTCAAATACCACTAAACCCAATTAGTCAAGAAACCCTAATTTGTCAAATAACCCTAAACCCTAATTGGTCAAGTAACACTAAATCGTAATAAGTCGAGTACACATAAACAGTAATTAGTCAAATATTGCTAAATGCTTATTTATAAGGAAACCCTAAACCCTAATTTGTCAAATACCCATCAAAACCCAATCAGTCAAGTAGCCCTAAACCAAAATCTATCAAATACCCCAAAACCATAACTAGCAAAGTAACCCTAAAGTGTATTTTGTCAAATAACCATAATCCCTAATTTGTTAAGTAACACAAAACCATAACTAGTCAAGTACAAAGAAACCCTAATTAGCCAAATACACATAAACCCTAATTAGTGAAGTATCTGCCAAATACCCCTAAACCATAACTAGCAAAGTAACCCTAAAGTATAATTTGTCAAATAACCATAATCCCTAATTTGTAAAGTAACACAAAACCCTAATTAGTCAAGTACACATAAATCCTAATCAGTCAAATACACATAAAACTTAATTTGTCAAGTAACCCTAAACTCCTAATTTTTCAAATACCACTAAACCCTAAACACTAAGTTGTAAAATATCCGTAAACCCTAATTAGAGAAGTATCTGTAAGCCCTAAGATTTTTAAATAGTCAGAAACCCTAATTGGTCAACGAACCCTAATTGGTCAAGTACCTGTAAACAATTATTAGTCAAATACCCCTATTTCCTACTTTCTCAAGTAACCCGAAATCGTAGTTTGTCAAATACCCCGAAACCTTAACTACTCAAGTACCCATAAACCCTAATTAGTCAATTACCGCTAAACCCTAATTTGTGAACAAACCAAAAAAACTAATTTGTAAAATACCCTTAATTATAATTAGTCAAGTAACCATAATTTGTCAAATAACCCTAAACCCTAATTAGTCAAGTAACCCTAATTTCTCAAATATCCCTAAACCCTAATTGGTCAAGTAACACTAAACCCTAATTACACAAGTACACATAAACCCTGATTAGTCAAATACCCCTAAACCCTAAACCATAATCCCTAATTAGTTAAGTAACACAACACCCTAATTAGTCAAGTACACATAAACCCTAGTTAGTCAAATACACAGAAAACCCAATTTGTCAAGTAACCCTAAACCCCTAATTTTTCAAATACCCTTAAACCCTAATTGGTCAAGTAACCCTAATTTGTCAAGTATCCCTGAACGTTAATTAGTCAAATACCCCTATTTTCTACGTTGTCAAGTAACGCTAATTCAGAATTTGTCAAATACCCCTAAACCTTAAATACTCAAGTACCCATAACCCCTAATTAGTCAAATACTGCTAAACCCTAATTTGTCAAGTAACCATAAAACCTAATTTGTAAAATACCCTAAATCATAATTAGTCAAGTAACCCTAATTTGTGAAATAACCTTAAACAGTAACCATAATTTGTGAAGTAACCTTAATTTGTCAAATAACCGTAAACCCTAATTGGTCAAGTAACACTAAACCCTAATTACACAACTACTCCTCATTAGTCAAATACCCTTAAACCCCAAATACTAAGTTGTCAAATACCTGTAAACCCTAATTCGTGAAGTATCCGTAAACCCTAAGCTTTTAAAATAGTCATAAACCCTAATTGGTCAACAAACCGTATACCCTAATTAGTCAAGTACCCATAACCCTAATTAGTGAAATACCCATAAACATTAATTTTTCAAATACCCTTAAACCCCAACTAGTCAAGTAAACCTAAACCCTGATCTATCAAATACCGCTAAACCCATATTAGTCATGTAACCATAAACCCTATTTTGTAAAATAACCCTAAACCATAATTAGTAAAGTAAAACTAAACCACAATTAGTCAAGTATTCATAACCCTAATTAGTTAACCACACAAAAGTCATAATTAGTCAAGTAATCCTAATTTGTCAAATAACCCTTAACCGTAATTAGTCGAGTACACAACTACCCATCAAACCTCATTAGTCAAATACCCATTAACCCGAATTTGTCAAGTAACACTAAACCCTAATTACTCAACTACCCATCAACCCTCATTAGTCAAATACCCATCAACCCGAATTTGTCAAGTAACCCTAAACCCTTATTTGTCAAATTCTCCTAAACCTAACTAGTCAAGCAACCATATTTTTTCAAATAACCCTAAACCCTAATTGGTCAAGTAACACTAAACCCTAATAAGTTGAGTACAATAAACCCTAATTTGTTAAATATCTCTAAAACCTTATTTGTAAAGCAACCCTAAACCATAATTTGTCAAATACCCATTAAACCCCAATCAGTCAAGTAATCCTAAACCCTTATCTTTCAAATACCCCTAAACCATAACTAGCAAAGTAACCCTAAACCTAATTTGTCAAATAACCATAAACCTTAATTAGTTGAGTAACACAAAACCTTAATTTGTAAAGTACACATAAACCTCAATTTATCAAGTAACACTAAACCCTAATTACTTAACTACCCAGAAACCCTCATTAGTCAAATACCCCTAAACTCGAATTTGTCAAGTAACCCTAAACACTTATTTGTCAAATACCCCTAAACCTAACTAGTCAAGCAACCCTATTTTTTTTTTTCAGATAACCACTAAACCCTTATTTGCCAAGTAACCCTAAACCCTAATTGTTCAAGTAACACTAAACCTTAACTTTAAAATACTCATAACCCCTAATTAGTCAAATACTGCTAAACCCTAATTTGTCAAGTAACCATAAAAACTAATTTGTAAAATACCCCTAATCCATAATTAGTCAAGTAACCCTAATTTGTCAAATAACCCTAAATAATGATTAGTCAAGTAACCTTAATTTGTCAAATAACCGTAAACCCTAATCGGTCAAGTAACACTAAACCCTAATTACACAACTACTCCTAATTAGTCAAATACCCCTAAACCCTAAACACTAAGTTGTCAAATACCCGTAAACCGTAATTAGTGAAGTATCCGTAAACCCTAAGCTTTCGAAATAGTCATAAACCCTAATTGGTCAACAAATAGTATACCCTAATCAGTCAAATACACAAAACCCTAATTAGTGAAATACCCATAAAGACTAATTTGTCAAATACCCTTAAACCCCAACTAGTCAAGTAAACCTAAACCCTGATCTATCAAATACCGCTAAAGCCTAATTAGTCATGTAACCATAAACCCTAATTTGTAAAATAACCATAAACCATAAGTGGTCAAGTAAAACTAAACCCAAAGTAGTCAAGTATTCAAACCCTAATTAGTTAAACACCCATAAATCATAATTAGTCAAGTAACCCTAAACCATAATTAGTCAAGTGACCTTAACATGTCAAATACCCCTAAACCCTAAACACTAAGCTATCAAATACCTGTAAACCCTAATTAGTGAAGTATCCGTAAACCCTAAGCTTTTAAAATAGTCATAAACCCTAATTGGTCAACGAACACTATACCCTAATTAGTCAAGTACCCATAACCCTAATTAGTGAAATACCCATAAATCCTAATTTGTCAAATACCCTTAAACCCCAACCATTCAAGTAAACCTAAACCGTGATATGTCAAATACCGCTAAACCCTAATTAGTCATGTAACCATAAACCTAATTTGTAACATAACCCTAAACCATAATTGGTCAAGTAACGTAAACCCTAATTAGTCAAGTATCCATAGCCCTAATTAGTTAAACACCCAAAAACCCCAATTTGTCAGGTAACCCATGAATCCAAAATTATCAAATACCCCTAATCCTTGGTTAATCAAGTAACTCTAAATTTTCAAATAACCGTAAACTTTAATTAGTCAAGTAACACCAAACCTTAATTTTTAAAATACCCATAAACCATAATTAGTCAAATAATCCAAAATCCTAATTGGTCAAAGAATCCAAAAAAATATATATCGTGCACCAATTCCATGGTCAACCACCTCAAAATAGGAGCATGAAATCGAAAAAACAATGATTTAGACACTTGCAACTGTGCAAGTGCCCATGTTTTGCATATTTTTTAGATTATGTCCAATAAATTAATGATATTCCTAACACCCGTTTTCCATAGTTTGAATGTCAGAGAATCCAGAAAAAATATATCGTGCACCATTTCCTTGGATAACCACCTCAAAATACGAGCACAAAATCGAAAAAATTATGATTTGGATCCTTGCAATTATGCTTAAGTTCCCATGTTCTGTCTTATTTTTTAAAATTATGTCTAACACATTAATGATATTTGTGACACACCAATTCCATTTTTTGGACGTCAAAGAATTGAAAAGAAAAATATCATGCACCAGTTCCATGGAAAACCACTTCAAAATAGGAGCACAAAATTGAAAAAAAACTATGATTTGGACCCTCGCAACTATGCTTAAGTGACCATGTTCTATATTTTTTTTTAAATTATTCCCCACACATTAATGATATTCGTGACACACTTTTTCCATAGTATCATAACTGTCGAAATTCACAACACTTTTCAATTTACACTAGATTGTTCCAAAAAATGAAATGTGTCACCAACAAAACTAACATGTAATGGACAACTCAGAAATTCATTTTTCACCCGAAAATTATAATGGACGTCTCCTGCATCAGTTACTAGGTAAAAAACCGCAGTCCAAATTGACAACACTCTATAATTTGGACACGTCTTTAAAAAATTAAATGTCTCACTATCAAAACTGACATGGAATAAACAAATTATAATTTTTCAAGTAACCCATCAATGTTAAATTTTAAAATACCCCTAAACCGTGATTAATCAAGTAACTCTAAATTGTCAAATAACCCTAAACCCTAATTGGTCAAGTAACACTAAACCCTAATTTTTCAAATACCGATCAACCCACATTAGTCAAATACCCATCAACCCGAATTTGTCAAGTAACCCTAAACCCTTATTTGTCAAATACCCCTAAACCCAATTAGTCAAGCAATCCTATTTTTTCAAGTAACCCTAAATCCTAATTGGTCAAGTAACACTAGACCCTAATAAGTCGAGTACAATAAACCCTAATTAGTCAAATACCTCTAAAAGCTTATTTGTAATGAAACCCAAAACCCATTAAACCCCAATGAGTCAAGTAATCCTAAACCCTTATCTTTCAAATACCCCTAAACCATAACTAACAAAGTAACCCTAAAGCCCCTAATTAGTTAAGTAACAGAAAACCCTAATTTACAAAGTACACATAAACCCTAATTAGTCAAATACACATAAACCCCAATTTATCAAGTAACCCTAAACACCTTATTTTTTAAATACCGTAATCCCTACTTAGTCAAGTAACCCTAATTAGTCAAGTACCCGTAAACCCTTATTAGTGAAATACCCCTATTTCCTACTTTGTGAAGTAACCCAAAATCCTAGTTTGTCAAATACCCCTAAACCTTAACTACTTAAGTACCCATAATCCCTAATTAATCAAATACCACTAAACCCTAATTTGTCAAGTAAGTACTTAAGTAACCCTAAACCCGAATTGGTCAAGTAAAACTAAACCCTAATTACTCAACTACACATAAAACCTCATTCGTCAAATACCCCTAAACCCTAAACATTAAGTTGTCAAATACCGTAAACCCTAATTAGTGAAGTATCCGTAAACCCTAAGTTTTAAAATAATCATAAATCCTAATTGGTCAAGTAACACTAAACCCTAATAGGTCGAGTACACATAAACCCTAATTAGTGAAATACCCCTAAAAGCTTATTTGTAAAGAAACCCTAAACCCATATTTGTCAAATACACATTAAAACCCAATCAGTCAAGTAGCCCTAAACCCTAATATGTCAAACACCCCTAAACCATGACTAGCAAAATAACCCTAAAGTGTAATTTGTCAAATAACCATAATCTCTAATTAGTTAAGTAACACAACACCCTAATTAGTCAAGTACACATAAACCTTAATTAGTAAAATAAACATAAACCCTAATTTTTCAAGTAACACTAAACCCCAAATTTTTCAAATACCCCTAAACCCTACTAAGTCAAGTTCCCCAAAACCCGAATTTGTCAAATACCCATAAACCCTACTTTGTCAAGTAACCTTAAATCCTAATTTGTCAAATACGCCTAAACCTCAATTACTCAAGTCCCCATAAATCCTAGTTAGTCAAATACCACAAAACCATAATTTGTCAAGTAACACTAAACCCTAATTACTCAACTACATAAACCCTAATTAATCCAATACCCCTAAACCCTAAACACTAAGTTGTCAAATACCTGTAAACCTTAATTAGCTAAGTATATGTAAACCCCAAGTTTTTAAAATAACCATAAACCCAATTGGTCAACGAACAATAAACCCTAATTAGTTAAGTAACACAAAACCCTAATTAGTCAAGTACACATAACCCTAATTAGTCAAGTACACATAAACCCTAATTAGTCAAATACACATAAACCAAAATTTGTCAAGTAACCCTCAACCCCTAATTTTTCAAATACCCCTAAACCCTACTTACTCAAGTAACCCGAATTAGGCAAGTACCCCTAAACCCTAATTAGTGAAATCCCCTATTCCCCAATTGGTCAAGTAACCCTAAATCCTAATTTGTCAAATACCCCTAAACCTTAATTGCTCAAGTACCCATAAACCCTAATTTATCAAATACCCTTAAACCCTAACTAGACAAGTAAACCTAAAGCCTGATCTATCAAATACCGCAAAACCCTAATTAGTCATGTAACCATAAACCCTAATTTGTAAAATAACCCTAAACCATAATTGGTCAAGTAACACTAAACCCTAATTAGTCAAGTATTTATAACCCTAATTAGTTAAACACCCATAAACCCCAATTTGTCAAGTAACGCATGAATCCAAAATTATCAAATACCCCAAAGCCCAATTAGTCATGCAACCCTATTTTATAAAATAACCCTAATTCCTAATTGGTCAAGTAACACTAAATCCTAATAAGTCGAGTACACATAAACCATAAGTAGTCAAATACCCCTAAAAGCTTAGTTGTAAAGAAACCCTAAACCCTAATTTGTCAAATACCCATTAAAACCCAATCAGTCAAGTAATCATAAACCCTTATCTTTCAAATACCCCTAAATCATAACTAGCAAAGTAACCCTAAAGTCTAATTTATCAAATAACCATAATCCTTAATTATTGAAGTAACACAACCCTAATTAGTCAAATACACATAAATCCTAATTAGTCAAATACACACAACCCAAAATATTTCAGGTGACCCAAAATCTCTAATTTTTCAAATAACCCTAAATCCTACTTAGTCAAGTAACCTGAATTAGGCAAGTACCCCTAAAACCTAATTAGTGAAATACCCCTATTTCCTAATTTGTAAAGTAACCCTTGAAACTATGCTTAAGTGCCCATGTTCTACATTTTTTTTAAAATTATTCCCAACACATTAATGATATTCATGACACTTTTTCCATAGATTCAATGCCAAAGTAGCCAAAAAAAAATATATCACTAATGATATTTTTTAAGTGCAACTATGCTTAAGTGCCCATGATGTACATTTTTTAAAATTATGTCCAACAGATTAATGATATTTTTGAAACACCTTTTACATTGTATGGATGTCAAAGAATAAAAAAAATATTGTGCACCAGTTGCATCGATAACCACCTCAAAATAAGAGCAACAAAAAAAAAATACTATGATTTGGACCATTGCTACTATGCTTAAGTCCCATATTCTAAATTTTTTTTAAAATTATGTCCAACACATTAATGATATTCATGACTCACTTTTTCCATATATTGAATGTTAGAGAATCCAAAAAAAATATATCGTGCACCAGTTCCGTGGACAACCATCTCAAAATAGGAGCACAAAATTAAAAAAAAAATTGATTTGGACCCTTGGAATTATGCTTAAGTACCTATGTTCAGAGTTTTTTTTTTAAATTATGTCCAAGACATTAATGATATTCGTGCCACACTTTTTCCATATTTTGAACATTAATGTATCCAAAAAAAAAATATATCGTACACCATTTCCATGGACAATCACCTCAAAATAGGAGTACAAAATCGATAAAACTATGATTTGGACCCTTGCAAGCATGCTTAAGTGTCCATGTTCTGCATTTTTTCAAAATTATATCCAATACATTAATGGTATTTGTGGCACACATTTTCCATAGTTTGAACATCAAAGAATAAAAAAAAATATCGTGCACCATTTCCATGGATAACCACCTCACAATAGGGGCACAAAATTGAAAAACAATGATTTAGACCCTTGAATGCTTAAGTACCCATGCTCAGCGTTCTTTTAAAACTATGTCCAAGACATTAATGATATTCTTGACATACTTTTCCCATAGTTTGAACATCAAAGAATCCGAAAACAAATATATCGTGCACCATTTCCATGCACAACCCATTCAAAATAGGATCACATAATCGAAAAAACTAGGCTTAAAACCCCATGCTCTGCATTTTTGTAAAATTATTCTCAACACATTAAGGATATTTGTGACACATTTTCCATAGATTCAATGTCAAAGAATAAAAAAAAATATATCATGCACCAGTTCCATTGACAACCATCGCAGAATAGGAGCACAAAATCAAAAAAACTATGATTGGGACCCTTGCAGCTATGCTTAAGTGTCCATGATGTACATTTTTCTAAAATTATGTCCAAAAGATTCATGATATTCATGACACACCTTTTCCATTGTTTGGACATCAAAGAATAAAAAAATATATATCGTGCACTAGTTCCATCGACAACCACATCAAAATAGGAGCAACAAATCAAAAAAACTATGATTTAGACCATTGCTACTATGCTTAAGTGCCAATATTCTAAATTTTTTTAAAATTATGTCCAACACATTAATGATATTCGTGACTCACTTTTTCCATATATTGAATGTTAGAGAATCCAAAAAAAAATATATTGTGCACCAGTTCCGTGGACAACCATCTCAAAATAGGAGCACAAAATAAAAATAAAAAATTGATTTGGACCCTTGGAATTATGCTTAAGTACCCATGTTCAGAATTTTTTTTTAAATTATGTCCAAGACATTAATGATAATTGTGAAACACTTTTTCTATATTTTGAACGTTAATGAATCCAAAAAAAAAGTATATCGTACACCATTTCCATGGACAATCACCTCAAAATAGGAGCACAAAATCGAAAAAACTATGATGTGGACCCTTGCAACCATGCTTAAGTGTCCATGTTCTACATTTTTTCAAAATTATGTCAAACAAATTAATGGTATTCGTGGCACACGTTTTCCATAGTTTGAACATCAAAGAATCAAAAGAAATATCATGCACCATTTCCATGGATAACCACCTCAAAATAGGGGCACAAAATCAAAAAACAATGATTTAGACCCTTGAATGCTTAAGTACCCATGCTCAACATTTTTTTAAAACTATGTCCAAGGCATTAATGATATTCTTGACACACTTTTCCCATAGTTTGAACATCAAAGAATCCAAAAAAATATATCGTGATTTGGAGCACAAAATCTAAAAAACTATGATTTGGACTTTTGCAACTATGCTTAAGTACCCATGTTCTACATTTTTTTTAAAATTATGTCCAACACATTAATGATATTTGTGACACACTTTTTCCATTTTTAGGACGTTGAAGAATCCAAAAAAAATAAAATTTCAGGCACACATTTTCCATAGTTTGAACGTCTCCTGCATCAGTTACCAGGTAAAAATAAACTGTGCTATGTTTGGTTTTTGAAAAAACCTTTTCAATACTTCCCTTGTGAAGTCTTGACTTGTTGTTCTTGATTTCTTCTCTTGAATCTTGAATTCATCTTCTCTTGAATCTTGATTCTTCTTGATGTCTTTTCTTGAATCTTGAAATTAATCTTTATCTTGAACTTGTTGACTCAATCTTGAAATCATTATTTTGGGTTTTTAGTCATCATAAAAACTACTTGATTCATCATCATGAAGCTTGCTTCTACAAAATGGACAACCCATCATTTTTTTTTTCACTCTGAAAATTATAATGGACACCTGCTACATCAGTTACCAGGGAAAAATCACAGTACAAATTAACAACACTCTCCAATTTGCACAAGTCTATAAAAAAATTAAATGTCTCACTAGCAAAATTGACATGAAATGGAAACCTCAAGTAACCCTAATTTCTCAAATAATCCTAAACCCTAAATAGTCAAGTAACCGTAATTTGTTAAATAATCCTAAACCCTAATTGGTCAAGTAACACTAAACCCTAATTACTAAACAACACATAAACCCTCATTAGTCAAATACCCCTAAACCCTAAACACTAAGTTGTCAAATACCCACAAACCCTAATTAGTGAAGTATCCATAAACCCTAAGTTTTTAATATAACCATACACCCTAATTGATCAACAAAAAGTAAACCTTAATTAGTCAAGTGCACATAATCCTAATTAGTGAAATACCCATAAACCCTAATTTGTCAAATACCCTTAAACCCCTACTAGTCAAGTAAGCCTAAACCCTGATCTGTCAAATATCGCTAAACCCTAATTAGTCATGTAACCATAAATCCTAATTTGTAAAATAATCCTAAACCATAATTGGCCAAGTAACACTAAACCTTAATTAGTAAAGTATTCATAACCCTAATTAGTTAAACAGGCATAAACCCCAATTTGTCAAGTAACCCACGAATCCTAAATTTTCAAGTACCCCTAAACCCTAATCGGTCAAGTAACACTAAACCCTAATTACTCAACTACCCATAAACCCTCATTAGTCAAATACCCCTAAACCCAAATTTTCAAGTAACCCTAAACCGTTATTTGTAAAATACTCCTACACCCAATTAGTCAAGCAACCCTATTTTGTCAAATAACCCTAAATCCTAATTGGTTAAGTAACACTAAACCCTAACAAGTCGAGTACACATACACCCTAATTAGTCAAATACCACCAAAAGCTTAATTGTAAATAAACCCTAAACCCTAATTTGTTAAATACCCATTAAAATCCAATCAGTTACTTATATTTCAAATACCCCTAAACCATAACTAGCAAACTAACCCTAAAGTCTAATTTGTCAAATAACCAAAATCCCTAATTAGCTAAGTAACACAAAACCTTAATTAGTCAAGTACACATAATTCCTAATTAGTCAAATACACATAAATCCCAATTTGTCATGTAACTTTAAACCCCTAATTTTTCAAATACCCATAAACCCTACTTTGTGTTTTTTTACTCCAGTGCACCTTCTCTCTCATATATATGCTCCATGTACACTAGTTTGGGAAAATATTCCCAAACTACACCTCTTTTTTTGCTTTTTACGGTAGTCGGGTTCTGCCACCCCGACTTCCCTTCTTCATCTTTTTTTTATATAAGTTTAAATATTATTAAAATTAAATATTATATTATATAAAGTTATTTTTAATTGATTTTAAAATTATTTATTTATTAAATTAATTTATGTAATATTATTTTATGATTTTTTTAAAGAGAAATAAACATATAAAGAAAAATATAAAAATTGGATAAAATTATAGTATACTTTTTTATTTACGTTATATGTAATTTTGTAGTTAAATTTATGTTTTATTGATTTTTTTGTTGTGTTCTTATAATTAAAAAATAATAAAATTAGTTAGTAATATTAACATAAATTAAAAAAACACTGTGACAAAATAATTGATACATCTGTCTTATAAAGTAGACAAAATTTCAAATTGTAGTAACTGAGATGATAGTCGACAATAATGCAACATATTAAAAATTACAATTGTAACACAAATATGACAAAAATAATGATAATCTGGAATATGTTGTGCAGGATACATATCTTCTTCTATTTGGATGATCGGTTTGCTAAAAATAGCCAAAATTTCTATTATGCAGAATCGTTTCTAATAGTTGGATTGTGCTAAAACCTTTAGCACGTCTTCGTCATTTTTTCAATTCTGTTATCTCATATTCAATTAAATTTTCCGAATACTTACATTACCTGGTTGTCGAAAGAACAATCGTCTAACCAATTGATTCGTGAATTCCATTAGGGGGAAAATGATGTGATCCTGACTAGGAGCAGATCGCTTGATACAGGCTACGAAGATTTGGATGACGCCACTTCCAATGAAGGAAGATAAGTCAGGGTAGACGCCACAAGTATTAACTTGATAAGTCTGAGATTGGTTCAACAAGGAACCCAGAGAGAGGCTCTCACCAAATTTTATGAAAATGCCAAAAGTTTCTTTATTGAAAATAAAAACGAATACTTATAGTGTGTCTGAACAAAAAGATAAAAATAGACATAAGCCTTCAAAACAGTTTGGGACAAAAAAATTATAAATAAAAAATAGAACATATTTATTATGGGCCTTTTAATTAATCTGGGCCTTCAGCAACAATTAATAGTCTTGGTAGTGTCTCTGCCTCTAGGCCTTCATCCTTCTCCACTTGGGCCTTCATCCATCTCCACTCAGGGGCTTTGTCCTTCTCCACTTGGGCCTTCATCCTTCTCCACTTGGTCTTTTAGCCTGTATTTGGCAAGTTTCAGGATTCTCATCATTCCCTCCTTCTTGGAAAGCATTTGCCCTCAAATGTCCAGGATCATTACCCGGTTCAAGTACCACTTCCTTCCTGTTCTTGTTGGCTTGCTTGGCATAACTTTCATTCTTTTTTGCAATTTTCACCTTCACTTGGTCATACAATCTTTTCACATACTCAACTTTTTCCTGTCCATCCCTATGCTGAGTCTCTTGGGGATTGCTTTTGTAAGCTGGCCTGTTAGGCAATGAAGCTCCTTGAAAGAGATCAACTTGATGTTCTATGCCTCTTGAAGGTGGCAGTTCATGAGGAATCTCCTTGGGAAAGACATCTTTAAATTCCTGCAATAAGAGTTGAACACTAGGAGAAACATAAATAGTTAACTGATTATAATTATCACTCTCCCTCTCTTGTGTATCACTCCATCTCTCAGGTGTATCACTCTTCCTTTTTCTATTCCTCTGTGGTGCCTCACTATTGTCTTTCTCTTGTTCTCTCTTTTCTCTCATTTTGATTTGGTCATCACACACTTCTCTGAGGGATAGAGGTTTAAGGATAATTTTCTGGTCATGGTGCTAGAAAGAAATCTTATTGGTGAAGCCATCATGCACTGCTTTGGTGTCCTCTTCAATGTTGGCCCTCACTAGTGCCATCTTCATCTCCTTGTAGTACTCCTTAACAATCAAACTTCCCTAGGATAACCTCTGGAGTTTCTGTCGCATGGTTCTACTGTAGCTAGTTGGAACATACCTCTTTCGCATAACCTTTCTCATCTCAGTCCATGTATCTATCTCCTGCCCTTCTTCTCTCTTCATCTCTCTTTGATTTTTCTTCAACCAAACAAGAGCAAAGTCTGAGAATGTAGCTGCTGCTAACTTCATCTTATGCTCTTCAGGATAATCATTGTAGGAGAATGCATGTTGAATCTTCATCTCCCAATCAAGGTAGGCGTTTGGGTCACTCCTGCCTTTAAAAGGTGGAACACTGAGTTTTACTCCCTCAATTCTATCCTGCCCTTCTATTCGGTTCGGTCCATTATTGACCCTTCTGTTCCTACCATAAGGTCTCTCAACATTTGGGTTCATTTGGTGCTCTAGTCCTTTTATTCGTCTGTAGAGCTCTTCATTGTTACAGTTCAACAATTGTTGCATTTGTGTAGTCATCACATCTAGTAATAAGCGCTGAGATCTGTCCAATTGATGATAATCACCACCACCATCACCAGCTTCTGCCATAATAAACAGAGAAGAAAATCTTCTGTAGTAATTAAACAAAAGTTTCAGGACCTCACCACACTCTACTCACATTTTTCTCTCTTTGATGGTAGTTCACTCGTGTTTGAGGCTCTCTCTTTGATGGTAGTTCACTCGTGTTTGAGGCTCTCAATATAGGTTTTTGTGTGATGTTTTCACTCTTGCCTTTATCACTTACTCCCTCTTAAGTTCCTGGATGAATCAAATTAGACACACAAGGTATATAACAGGAAAGGCAGTTTAATTTTCACAGACTGTGTAGTAGATTTAATGTGGATAACAAATTAGACTTGATTTTGGTTAACAGATTAGACTTGATTTGGATTTAGATTTGATTTGGATGACAGATAAGACTTGATTTGAATAGTAGATTGGATTTGATTTGGATAACATATTAGATTTGATTTGGATATCAGATTTGATTTGATTTGATTTGGATAACAGATCTGATTTGGATAACAAAATTGATTTGATTTGATTTGGATAATTTGGATAACAAATAGAATAAACAAGGAAGATAACAAATAAGATAATAGATAAGATAGCATATAGAATAAAAAATATTTGAATAACAACTTGCTAAAAAAAAACGCCTCTAACTGTCTCAATTTCGTGTTCAAAGATCAAAACACCCACTTTCTTTTTAACTTGAAACAAAGTTCAAACAAATATTTTTTTGACACAAAGTCTGATAGAAACAAGAAACATGAACAAGAACATTAACGAAACAAAGGCACAAACAAGAACGCAACACGACGCAAACAAGAAAACAAATAACAGAACAAGGAGAAAACACGAACATGGACAAATTACAAAGAAAAAAAAAGAATTGGATAGGATAGAACCTATATCAAGAGCCGAAGCTCTGATACCAGATGATGTGATCCTGACTAGGAGCAGATCGCTTGATACAGACTACGGAGATTTGGATGACGCCACTTCCAGTGAAGGAAGATAAGTCAGGGTAGACGCCACAAGGATTACCTTGATAAGTCTGAGATTGGTTCAACAAGAAACCCAGAGAGAAGCTCTCACCAAATTTTATGAAAAAGCCAAAAGTTTCTTTATTGAAAATAAAAACCAATACTAAGGGAGTTGCTACGTGCACCCAGCATTATTGTTGGGGCACCCAACAAACAGTGAAGTGGCGAAACTGCCCTTCAGCAAATCCATTTCCGGAAGACGCTTTTTCCGGAAACATTCCGAAAGACCATTTTTCCGGAAATTTTCCGGAAGAACCTTCTTCCGGAAGAAGAATTTCTGATTCCGGAAGTACTCAGAAATTATTTCCGGAAGAACGTCATCCGGAATGTTTCTGGAAGAAGCTTCTTCCGGAAGATATCCTTTTACTTTCGGAAGAAGTGTCTTCCGGAAGTTAGTTTTTTTTAAAAAATGTTTTATTTTGTGATAATTTACTTTTAATGAATAAACTAAATTATCAAATAATTAATATTATTATACAAAAATAATTAAATAATTAGTGAACATAATTATGACTAATATTTATAATTTGTTTTTTACGCGCATGTAAAATATTAATTTGTGTGACAATTTAGCATAATTTAAACCATAAAAATTAATTAATTCGTAAATTTTATTAAAAATATAAAATTTTTATTATGATAACATTTAATTTCTATTACAAAAGTTAATATATAATAAAAAATGATTATTATTTTATAACAAAGTGAAGAAAAATAATTTTCATTTTATAATAATAAGTAAAAATAAAATAATATTTAATCTATATGTAATGACGATTTTGCTCTTGTGTGATTTTCTTTAAATTAACGCGTTGCACTTTTCGATTTCACGCTTCCTTTACTCAGTTTTTTTACTAATTGATTGATGTGTTATTATATCTTGATCGGAGTGTGGGATTCTTGTGTAATGAGATTGATGATTGAAAAATGAATTTTGAATGACGAAGTGGTGAAGTTACGTGAGCTATGTTTAAGCAAGTGGTATCTCATTTATATAATATGTATATTTAATTGTCTTGTTTCTCTATTAGCTAGGAATGTGATAACTCACTCCTTGTGTGTTGTTGTGTTTGGATCCCGTGATGATCTTGAACTTGTGTTCGGGGGAGCAGATGAATAGGTGGATGACTATGAAGAACCTCATGCTAGAGGACACGTGAACACAACATTCTGATAGGATGTCACATTAGGATATAAGTTCTATACTAATTGTATGAAGCTTAGACGACCTTGTTGAGTCGAGAACACTTTATCATTTATTTGGACAAGTTTGAATATGATGTGGAAGAAAATGAATGTGAGCCTTTTTCCCCTTTGAAAGACTTGTAAAAAAAAATGTTTTAAAAATACTTTTACTTAATATTTGAATTTTTTTTATTTCTTATTAGTATATATGTGAGGGGTATAGGGTGTCAGAAAAGGTCAACACTAAAGGTGCACCGAAGAAACCGATGAAAAGAAGTCAAAGATCCACAAAGCGTGATCTGTCTTACTGGGAGTATGTTGATGCTTTTCATTCTGTTCAAAGCAGCAACTCTCCAGTGAAACGAAGTGCATCATGTTCTCAACCGCCTCAGCCAACAAGGATCATTCCGATGTTGGATCAATTTGTGCCATTCTTTCAAGGTTTCATTCGTGACGTTGTGGATGTGAAAGCGGACGGTAACTGTGGATATCGGTCCATTGCCGCTTTATTAGGTATGGGGGAAGATTCGTGGCCGTTAGTGCGTAATGAATTGATTAAAGAACTTGGCAGGTGGTCGCATGAGTACATGAACCTCTTCTGTGGCACAGAGAGATTTGAACAATTAAAGTTGTCCCTACTTGTTGATGGGTTTTGAAAGGTATGTTTTTAGGTTAATTTTTTTTAATAACAATGTTTATATTACTTACATGTGTATGTTTGGTTCATTCAGGTTAGTCTGGACAAGTGGATGGATATAACGGACAAGGAATATGTCATTGCTTCACAGTGTAACGTAATCCTTGTATCGTTGTCCCAACAACAAAGCATGAAATTTTTCCCTCTTAGAAGTCAACCACCACCTGATTCTTCTGGCCACCGCATGATATGTGTCGGTCACGTGTTTGGAAATCATTTTGTTCAGGTACATTGAATATAGTTAGTATAACAATTATGCAATGAGTTCGCTGGTTCGTTTGACACGGTCACCGCATGATATAATGTTTGTTCATGTACAACAGGTTTATTTGAAAGACCATTGTCCCTTGCCGCCTCCAACGTTGTTGTGGTCAAGCAATTGTTATTCTCAGGCAAAGCAGTGGACAATTCCATATATTAGTAGAATGCAGCAATACACAAGCTTGATGTCATTCAAAACACACTGTGTAAACCTAAATGAAGACTAAACATGCATTGTTTATGTAATTGTATTCATTATGCGATATAATTTGTTGTAACCCGTTACTAACCAATTAATATTATTAAGTACTCGTTTGGTTAAGCAAGGAAATTGTTGGTCCAACAAAAATCATTTACGCGTGCAGCATACATCATTGTCATAATTGACAACACATAATGACATGCATGCGTATTACAGTTTGAGCGCAACAACACATTGACTGACTTGACTACACATTCTGAAACTAGCAGTCGCTCGACAACACATTGGCTGACTTGACTACACATTCACGCGTGTCTATTTTTTGTAAACAAAGTTAAGCAATCGCTCGGTCACAACCATCTATATATATGGCAGACTAGGCTACTAAATCACACATTATCTTGCTTTCAAGTAGTCTCCCAATTGATACACAAAGTATGACATTTTTAGGAGAAACTAGCATTCAGACGATTGTCAACTCAAGGTTGACTTTCATTTTTTCAAATGGATCGATTATTCACAATGATATTGGGGTTTACTTCCAAACTTCAACTCCGATGCCCATTCGAGTACCAAATAGCTGTGATTTTGCAAGCCTAAAAACCAGAATACACAATACCCTTCAGCTATCCAACAAACAATTTTTGGATGAAATTCACTACCCGAAGCCATTCACCGTTACAGGTAACCAAATTCGCTTTGAGTGTATGAAATTGATAAATGATGACGATGTAAACACAACGTTAATGTGTAATGATCAATTTTATTGTGTTGGTCCGATTGAGTTTTTATGCACTGTTGGAAGAACACCAGATGGAATAATAAACTTACTTGAACGCACTATGCCCCGTACTCATGACGCGATTCAGTATTACAACGGGAAATGGAACATGCCACTGCAGAACAAATTTGTTGGATGCGCGTTCACAGGAAAAATCCTAAGAAATTTCAAATTCCTTCAACATGTACCATCGATGAACTGAAGAATTTAATCAAGCTAGTTGCACCTAAAGGGATTCCCCCTCATGAAATTCATGAATCACAAACGGTAAGACGATTGTTTTTCCGCCAACCAGCTTACTTTGAGTATTCAGATACGGTTATAAAATATGAAATAAATGAGCTGATGACCAACAAAGAACTGCTGAAGGTGTTAGTACAATCTAACTACTGGAAAAAATATGGACCAATAGAAATTTTAGTTGTCTTTACTAAATATGTTATAAAAATCGAAGACGAGGTCACTGGGACGTCGCTAAACAACTGAATGTGATGTTTATTTTTTTGCTTTTTCGTTGATGTAACGTTTATCTGTTTACGGTGTGTTTAATTCCCATAATAAAGTTGAATGTGTTATTTCAGTGGTCCAAAAAAATAATTGTTAGAAGGGTCGATTTCCTTTTTTTTTGGATTTTCAGGCTTTGTTTTTAGGTGTTAGTTGATGAAACCGGGGAACGAGACTATTTTTTTTGGGTTCTTTGACGTCCAAACATGATTAATGGCCGATCTTAATTGTATCACGCCACTGGCACACCCACGGAAAAAAATCCCAAACATGGGTACTTGAACATGGAAAAGGATCGATTTCCTTTTTTATTTTTATTTTCAGGCTTTGTTATTACGTGTTAGTTGACGTATCCGGGGAACGGGACTATTTGTTTTGGGTTCTTTGACGTCCAAACATGAGAAATGACTGCCCTCCAATGTCTCACGCCACTAGGACACCCACGCAAAAAATCCCAAACATGGGTACTTGAACATGGAAAAGGGTCGATTTCCTATTTTTTTGGATTTTCAGGCTTTGTTTTTATGTGTTAGTTGTCGGAACCGGGGAACGGGACTATTGTTTTTGGATTCTTTGACTTCAAAACATGAGAAATGGCCGCCCTCCATTGTCTCACGCCACTGGCACACCCACGCAAAAAAATCCCAAACAAGGGTACTTGAACATGGAAAAGGGTAGATTTCCTTTTTTTTTTTGGATATTCAGGCTTTGTTTTTAGCTGTTAGTTAACGGAACAAGGGAACAATCTATTTATTTTGGGTTCTTTGACGTCCAAACATGAGAAATGGCCGCCCTCCATTGTCTCACGCCACTGGCACACCCACGCAAAAAAATCCGAAACAAGGGTACTTGAACATGGAAAAGTGTCGATTTCCTATTTTTTGGATTTTCAGGTTTTGTTGTTACGTGATAGTTGACGGAACTGGGGAACGGGACAATTTTTTTTGGGTTCTTTGACGTCCAAACATGAGAAATGGCCGCCCTCCCTTTTCTCACGCCATTGGCACACCCACGCAAGAAAATCGCAAACATGGGTACTTGAATATGGAAAAGGGTCGATTTCCTATTTTTTTTTATTTTCTAACTTTGTTTTTACGTTTTAGTTGACGGAACCAGGGAACGGGACTATTTTTTTCGTGTTCATTGACGTTCAAACATGAGAAATGACCACCCTCCATTGTCTCACGCCATTGGCACACCCACGAAAAAAAATCCCAAACATGGGTACTTGATCATGGAAAAGGGTCGATTTTCTATTTTTTTTTATTTTCAGGCTTTGTTTTTACGTGATAGTTGACGGAACCGGGGAACGAGACTATTTTTATTGCGTTCTTTGACGTCCAAACATGAGAAATGGCCGCCCTCCATTGTCTCACGCCACTGGCACACCCACGCAAAAAAATCCCAAACATGGGTAATTGAACATGGAAAATGGTCGATTTCCTAAGTTTTTTGATTTTCAGGCTTTGTTTTTACGTGTTAGTTAACGGAACCGGGGAACGGGACTATTTTTTTTGGGTTCTTTGACGTGCAAACATGAGAAATGGCCGCCCTCCATTTTCTCCCGCCACTGGCACACCCAGGCAAAGAACCCTAAACCCAAAGCCATAAATCTCAAACCCTAAACCCTAAACCCAAAAAAAGACTTTAACTGCCTCAATTTTGTGTTCGAAGATGAAACACCGAAATTTCTTCGTAAATCCTAAACCGTAAACCCTAAAAATGCCTCTAAATGCCTTAATTTTGTGTTCAAATGTCAAACACTCAAATTTATTTCTAAACCCTAACCCCTAAACCGTAAACCGTAAAATCTAAAACCCAAACCCGAAACCTAAAACCTAAAACCCTAAACCCTAAAAATGCCTCTAAATCCCTTAAATTTGTGTTGAAACATGAAAGACCCAAATTATTTCCTAACCCTAAAACGTAAACCATAAACCATAAATCGTAAAACCTAAAACCTCAAATCTCAAACCTAAAACCTAAAATCCAAACCCCCCAACCTCAAACACTAAACCCTAAACCCTAAAACACCTCTAAATGCCTTAATTTTGTGTTCAAAGATCAAAAATCCAAATTTCTTCGTGAACCCTAAAACCCTAGACTCAGTAACTGCCTTACTTTTGTGTTCGAAGATGAAACATCGAAATTTCTTGGTAAACCCTAAACTATAAACCGTAAACCCTAAACCCAACATTATAAACACTAAAACCCAAACCCTAAACCCCAACCCCCAAACTGGAAAACCCTAAACAGTAAACCGAAATTTGTGTTAAAATGTCAAACACTCAAATTTATTTCTAAACCCTAAACCCTAACCCCTAAACCGTAAACCGTAAACAGTAAAATCTAAAACCCAAACCCGAAACCTAAAACCTTAAACCCTAAACCCTAAAAATGCCTCTAAATCCCTTAATTTTGTGTTGAAAGATGAAAGACCCAAATTATTTCCTAAACCCTAAACCCTAAACCCTAAACCCTAAACCATAAACCCTAAATCGTAAACCATAAACCATAAACCATAAACCCTAAACCATAAAACCTAAAACCTAAAACCCAAACCCCCAACCTCAAACCCTAAACCCTAAACCCTAAAACACCTCTAAATGCCTTAATTTTCAGGCATTGTTTTTACGTGTTAGTTGACGAAACCGGGGAACGGGACTATTTTTTATGGGTTCTTTGACGTCCAAACATGAGAAATGGTCGCCCTCCATTTGCTCACGCCACTGGCACACCTAGGCAAATAACCCTAAACCCTAAACCCTAAATCTCAAACCCTAAACCCTAAACCCAAAAAAAAACTTTAACTGCCTTAATTTTGTGTTCGAAGATGAAACACCGAAATTTCTTAGTAAACCCTAAACCGTAAACCCTAAAAATGCCTCTAAATGCCTTAATTTTGTGTTCAAATGTCAAACACTCAAATTTATTTCTAAACCCTAAACCCTAACCCCTAAACTTTAAACCGTAAACCGTAAAATCTAAAACCCAAACCCGAAACCTAAAACCTTAAACCCTAAACCCTAAAAATTCCTCTAAATCCCTTAATTTTTTGTTGAAAGATGAAAGACCCAAATTATTTCCTAACCCTAAACCGTAAACCATAAACCATAAACCCTAAACCCTAAACCGTAAAACCTAAAACCTAAAACCTAAAACCCAAACACCAAACCTCAAACCCTAAACCCTAAACCCTAAACCCTAAAACACCTCTAAATGCCTTAATTTTGTGTTCAAATATCAAAAACCAAAATTTCTTCGTACACCCTAAAACCCTAGACTCAGTAACTGCCATACTTTTGTGTTCGAAGATGAAACATCGAAATTTCTTGGTAAACCCTAAACCATAAACCCTAAACTATAAACCCTAAACCCTAAACCCAACATTATAAACCATAAACCCTAAAACTCAAACCCTAACCCCAACCCCCAAACCCGAAAACCCTAAACAGTAAACCGTAAACCCTAAAAATGCCTTTAAATGCCTTAATTTTGTGTTCAAATGTCAAACACTCAAATTTATTTCTAAACCCAAACCCCTAAACCGTAAACCGTAAACCGTAAAATCTAAAACCCAAACCCGAAACCTAAAACCTAAAACCCTAAACCCTAAAAATGCCTCAAAATCCCTTAAATTTGTGTTGAAACATGAAAGACCCAAATTATTTCCTAACCCTAAAACGTAAACCATAAACCATAAACCGTAAAACCTAAAATCTCAAACCTAAAACCTAAAATCCAAACCCCCAACCTCAAACACTAAACCCTAAACCCTAAAACACCTCTAAATGCCTTAATTTTGTGTTCAAAGATCAAAAACCCAAATTTCTTCGTAAACCCTAAAACCCTAGACTCAGTAACTGCCTTACTTTTGTGTTCGAAGATGAAACACCGAAATTTCTTGGTAAACCCTAAACTATAAACCGTAAACCCTAAACCCAACATTATAAACCCTAAAACCCAAACCCTAAACCCCAACCCCCAAACTGGAAAACCCTAAACAGTAAACCGAAATTTGTGTTCAAATGTCAAACACTCAAATTTATTTCTAAACACTAAACCCTAACCCCTAAACCGTAAACCGTAAACAGTAAAATCTAAAACCCAAACCCGAAACCTAAAACCTTAAACCCTAAACCCTAAAAATGCCTCTAAATCCCTTAATTTTGTGATGAAAGATGAAAGACCCAAATTATTTCCTAAACCCTAAACCCAAAACCCTAAACACTAAACCATAAACCCTAAATCGTAAACCATAAACCCTAAACCGTAAAACCTAAAACCTAAAACCTCAAACCGAAACCCCCAACCTCAAACCCTAAACCCTAAACCCTAAAACACCTCTAAATGCCTTAATTTTGTGTTCAAAGATCAAAAACCCAAATTTCTTTGTAAACCCTAAAACCCTAGACTCAGTAACTGCCTTACTTTTGTGTTCGAAGATGAAAAACCGAAATTTCTTGGTAAACCCTAAACTATAAACCGTAAACCCTAAACCCAACATTATAAACCCTAAAACCCAAACCTTAAACCCGAACCCCCAAACTGGAAAACCCTAAACAGTAAACCGAAATTTGTGTTTAAATGTCAAACACTCAAATTTATTTCTAACCCCTAAACCCTAACCCCTAAACCGTAAACCGTAAATAGTAAAATCTAAAACCCAAACCTGAAACCTAAAACCTAAAACCGTAAACCCTAAAAATGCCTCTAAATCCCTTAATTTTGTGTTGAAAGATGAAAGACCCAAATTATTTCCTAAACCCTAAACCCAAAACCCTAAACCATAAACCCTAAATCGTAAACCATAAACCATAAACCATAAACCCTAAACCGTAAAATCTAAAACCTAAAACCTAAAACCCAAACCCAAACCTCAAACCCTAAACCCTAAAACACCTCTAAATGCCTTAATTTTGTGTTCAAAGATCAAAAACCTAAAATTCTTTGTAAACCCTAAAACCCTAGACTCAGTAACTGCCTTACTTTTGTGTACGAAGATGAAACACCGAAATTTCTGGGTAAACCCTAAATCGTAAACCCTAAACTATAAACCCTAAACCCTAAACCCAACATTATAAATCATAAACCCTAAACCCCCACCCCCAAACCCGAAAACCCTAAACAGTAAACCGTAAACCCTAAAAATGTCTCTAAATGCCTTAATTTTGTGTTCAAATGTCAAACACTCAAATTTGTTTCTAAACCCTAAACCCTAAACCCTAACCCCTAAACCGTAAACCGTAAACCGTAAAATCTAAAACCCAAACCCGAAACCTATAACCTTAAACCCTAAACCCTCAAAAAGCCTATAAATCCTTTAATTTTGTGTTGAAAGATGAAAGACCCAAATTATTTCCTAACCCTAAACCGTAAACCATAAACCATAAACCATAAACCCTAAACCGTAAAACCTAAAACCTAAAACCTAAAACCTAAAACCTAAAACCCAAACCCCCAACCTCAAACGCTAAACCCTAAACCCTAAAACGCATCTAAATACCTTAATTTTGTGTTCAAAGATCAAAAACCCAAATTTCTTCGTAAACCCTAAAACCCTAGACTCAGTAACTGCCTTACTTTTGTGTTCAAAAATGAAACACCGGAATTTCCTGGTAAACCCTAAACCGTAAACCCTAAACCCTAAACTATAAACCCTAAACCGTAAACCCTAAACCCTAAACCCCAACCCCCAAACCCGAAAACCCTAAACAGTAAACCGTAAACCATAAAAATGCCTCTGAATGCCTTAATTTTGTATTCAAATGTCAAACACTCAAATTTATTTCTAAACCCTAAACCCTAACCCCTAAACCGTAAACCGTAAACCGTACAATCTAAAATCCAAACCCGAAACCTAAAACCTTAAACCCTAAACCCTAAAAATGCCTCTAAATTCCTTAATTTTGTGTTGAAACATGAAAGACCCAAATTATTTCCTAACCCTAAAACGTAAACCATAAACCATAAACCGTAAAACCTAAATCCTAAAATCTAAAACCTAAAACCTAAAACCCAAACCCCCAACCTCAAACCCTAAACCCTAAACCCTAATACAACTCTAAATGCATTAATTTTGTGTTCAAAGATCAAAAACCCAAATTTCTTCGTAAACCCTAAAACCCTAGACTCAGTAACTGCCTTACTTTTGTGTTCGAAGATGAAACACCGAAATTTCTTGGTAAACCCTAAACTATAAACCGTAAACCCTAAACCCAACATTATAAACCCTAATACCCAAACCCAAAACCTAAAACCTAAAACCATATTCCCTAAACCGTAAACCGTAAACAGTAAAATCTAAACCCAAACCCGAAACCTTAAACCCTAAACCCTAAAAATGCCTCTTAATCCCTTAATTTTGTGTTGAAAGATGAAAGACCCAAATTATTTCCTAAACCATAAACCCTAAATCGTAAACCATAAACCATAAATCCTAAACCCTAAACCGTAAAACCTAAAACCTAAAACCTAAAACCCAAACCCCCAACCTCAAACCCTAAACCCTAAACCATAAAACACCTCTAAATGCCTTAATTTTGTGTTCAAAGATCAAAAACCCAAATTTCTTCGTAAACCCTAAAACCCTAGACTCAGTAACTGCCTTACTTTTGTTTTCGAAGATGAAACACCGAAATTTCTTGGTAAACCCTAAACCGTAAACCCTAAACTATAAACCGTAAACCCTAAACCCAACATTATAAACCATAAACCCTAAAACTCAAACCCTAAACCCAAACCCCCAAACCCGAAAACCCTAAACAGTAAACCGTAAACCCTAAAAATGCCTCTAAATGCCTTAATTTCGTGTTCAAATGTCAAACACTCAAATTTATTTCTAAACCCTAACCCCTAAACCGTAAACCGTAAACCGTAAAATCTAATACCCAAACCCGAAACCTAAAACCTAAAACCCTAAACCCTAAAAATGCCTCTAAATCCCTTAAATTTGTGTTGAAACATGAAAGACCCAAATTATTTCCTTACCCTAAAACGTAAACCATAAACCATAAACCGTAAAACCTAAAACCTAAAATCTAAAACCTAAAACCTAAAACCCAAACCCCCCCAACCTCAAACACTAAACCCTGAACCCTAAAACACCTCTAAATGCCTTAATTTTGTGTTCAAAGATCAAAAACCCAAATTTCTTCGTAAACCCTAAAACCCTAGACTCAGTAACTGCCTTACTTTTCTGTTCGAAGATGAAACACCGAAATTTCTTGGTAAACCCTAAACTATAAACCGTAAACCCTAAACCCAACATTATAAACCCTAAAACCCAAACCTTAAACCGCAACCCCCAAACTGGAAAACCCTAAACAGTAAACCGAAATTTGTGTTCAAATGTCAAAAACTCAAATTTATTTCTAAACCCTAAACCCTAACTCGTAAACCGTAAAAAGTAAAATCTAAAACCCAAACCTAAAACCTTAAACCCTAAACCCTAAAAATGCCTCTAAATCCCTTAATTTTGTCTTGAAAGATGAAAGACCCAAATTATTTGCTAAACCCTAAACCCAAAACCCAAAACCCTAAACCCTAAACCATAAACCCTAAACCGTAAAACCTAAAACCTAAAACCTAAAACCCAAACCCCCAACCTCAAACCCTAAACCCTAAACCCTAAAATACCTCTAAATGCCTTAAGTTTGTGTTCAAAGATCAAAAACCCAAAATTCTTCGTAAACCCTAAGACCCTAGACTCAGTAACTGCCTTACTTTTGTGTTCGAACATGAAACACCGAAATTTCTGGGTAAACCCTAAACCGTAAACCCTAAACCCAATATTATAAACCGTAAACCCTAAAACCCAAACCCTAAACCCCAACCCCCAAACCCTAAAACCCTAAACAGTAAACCGTAAACCCTAAAAATGTCTATAGATGCCTTAATTTTGTGTTCAAATGTCAAACACTCAAATTTGTTTCTAAACCCGAAACCTTAACCCCTAAACCGTAAACCGTAAACCGTAAAATCTAAAACCCAAACTCGAAATCTAAAACCTTAAACCCTAAACCCTCAAAAAGCCTATAAATCCCTTAATTTTGTGTTGAAAGATGAAAGACCCAAATTATTTCCTAACCCTAAACCGTAAACCATAAACCATAAACCGTAAAACCTAAAACCTAAAACCCAAACCCCCAACCTCAAACGCTAAACCCTAAACCCTAAAACACATCTAAATACCTTAATTTTGTGTTCAAAGATCAAAAATCCAAATTTCTTCGTAAACCCTAGAACCCTAGACTCAGTAACTGCCTTACTTTTGTGTTCAAAGATGAAACACCGAAATTTCTCTGTAAACCCTAAACCGTAAACCCTAAACTATAAACCCTAAACCCTAAACCCAACATTATAAACCCTAAACCCTAAAACCCAAACACTAAACCCCAACCCCCAAACCCGAAAACCCTAAACAGTAAACCGTAAACCCTAAAAATGTCTATAGATGCCTTAATTTTGTGTTCAAATGTCAAACACTCAAATTTGTTTCTAAACCCGAAACCTTAACCCCTAAACCGTAAACCGTAAACCGTAAAATCTAAAACCCAAACTCGAAATCTAAAACCTTAAACCCTAAACCCTCAAAAAGCCTATAAATCCCTTAATTTTGTGTTGAAAGATGAAAGACCCAAATTATTTCCTAACCCTAAACCGTAAACCATAAACCATAAACCGTAAAACCTAAAACCTAAAACCCAAACCCCCAACCTCAAACGCTAAACCCTAAACCCTAAAACACATCTAAATACCTTAATTTTGTGTTCAAAGATCAAAAATCCAAATTTCTTCGTAAACCCTAGAACCCTAGACTCAGTAACTGCCTTACTTTTGTGTTCAAAGATGAAACACCGAAATTTCTCTGTAAACCCTAAACCGTAAACCCTAAACTATAAACCCTAAACCCTAAACCCAACATTATAAACCCTAAACCCTAAAACCCAAACACTAAACCCCAACCCCCAAACCCGAAAACCCTAAACAGTAAACCGTAAACCCTAAAAATGTCTATAGATGCCTTAATTTTGTGTTCAAATGTCAAACACTCAAATTTGTTTCTAAACCCGAAACCTTAACCCCTAAACCGTAAACCGTAAACCGTAAAATCTAAAACCCAAACTCGAAACCTAAAACCTTAAACCCTAAACCCTCAAAAAGCCTATAAATCCCTTAATTTTGTGTTGAAAGATGAAAGACCCAAATTATTTCCTAACCCTAAACCGTAAACCATAAACCATAAACCGTAAAACCTAAAACCTAAAACCCAAACCCCCAACCTCAAACCCTAAACCGTAAACCATAATACACCTCTAAATGCCTTAATTTTGTGTTCAAAGATCAAAAACCCAAATTTCTTCGTAAACCCTAAAACCCTAGACTCAGTAACTGCCTTACTTTTGTGTTCGAAGAGGAAACACCGAAATTTCTTGGTAAACCCTAAACTATAAACTGTAAACCCTAAACCCAACATTATAAACCCTAAAACCCAAACCCAAAACCTAAAACCCTAAACCCTAAACCGTAAATCGTAAACAGTAAAATCTAAAACCCAAACCCGAAACCTTAAACCCTAAACCCTAAAAATGCCTCTAAATCCCTTAATCTCGTGTTGAAAGATGAAAGACCCAAATTATTTCCTAAACCCTAAACCCAAAACCCTAAACCCTAAACCATAAACCCTAAATCGTAAACCATAAACCATAAACCCTAAACCGTAAAACCTAAAACCTAAAACCTAAAACCCAAACCCCCAACCTCAAACCCTAAACCCTAAACCCTAAAACACCTCTAAATGCCTTAATTTTGTGTTCAAAGATCAAAAACCCAAATTTCTTCGTAAACCCTAAAACCCTATACTCAGTAACTGCCTTACTTTTGTGTTCAAAGATGAAACACCGAACTTTCTTTGTAAACGCTAAACCGTAAACCCTAAACCCTAAACTATAAACCCTAAACCCTAAACCCAACATTATAAACCCTAAACCCTAAAACCCAAACCCTAAACCCCAACCCCCAAACCCGAAAACCCTAAACAATAAACCGTAAACCCTAAAAATGCCTCTAAATGCCTTAATTTTGTATTCAAATGTCAAACACTCAAATTTATTTCTAAACCCTAAACCAGAACCGCTAAACCGTAAACCGTAAACCGTACAATCCAAAATCCAAACCCGAAACCTAAAACGTTAAACCCAAAACCCTAAAAATGCCTCTAAATCCCTTAATTTTGTGTTGAAACATGAAAGACCCAAATTATTTCCTAACCCTAAAACGTAAACCATAAACCATAAACCGTAAAACCTAAATCCTAAAATCTAAAACCCAAAACCTAAAACCCAATCCCCCAACCTCAAACCCTAAACCGTAAACCCTAATACACCTCTAAATGCCTTAATTTTGTGTTCAAAGATCAAAAACCCACATTTCTTCGTAAACCCTAAAACCCTAGACTCAGTAACTGCCTTACTTTTGTGTTCGAATAGGAAACACCGAAATTTCTTGGTAAACCCTAAACTATAAACCGTAAACCCTAAACCCAACATTATAAACCCTAAAACCCAAACCCAAAACCTAAAACCTAAAACCCTAAACCCTAAACCGTAAATCGTAAACAGTAAAATCTAAAACCCAAACCCGAAACCTTAAACCCTAAACCCTAAAAATGCCTCTAAATCCCTTAATCTTGTGTTGAAAGATGAAAGACCCAAATTATTTCCTAACCCTAAACCCTAAACCATAAACCCTAAATCGTAAACCATAAACCATAAACCATAAACCCTAAACCGTAAAACCTAAAACCTAAAACCTAAAACCCAAACCCCTAACCTCAAACCCTAAACCCTAAAACCCTAGACTCAGTAACTGCCTTACTTTTGTGTTCGAAGAGGAAACACCGAAATTTCTTGGTAAACCCTAAACTATAAACTGTAAACCCTAAACCCAAAATTATAAACCCTAAAACCCAAACCCAAAACCTAAAACCCTAAACCCTGAACCGTAAATCGTAAACAGTAAAATCTAAAACCCAAACCCGAAACCTTAAACCCTAAACCCTAAAATGCCTCTAAATCCCTTCATTTTGTGTTGAAAGATGAAAGACCCAAATTATTTCCTAAACCCTAAACCCAAAACCCTAAACCCTAAACCATAAACCCTAAATCGTAAACCATAAACCATAAACCATAAACCCTAAATCGTAAAACCTAAAACCTAAAACCTAAAACCCAAACCCCCAACCTCAAACCCTAAACCCTAAACCCTAAAAAACCTCTAAATGCCTTAATTTTGTGTTCAAAGATCAAAAACCCAAATTTCTTCGTAAACCCTAAAACCCTAGACTCAGTAACTGCCTTACTTTTGTGTTCAAAGATGAAACACCGAAATTTCTTTGTAAACCCTAAACCGTAAACCATAAACCCTAAACTATAAACCCTAAACCCTAAAACCAACATTATAAACCCTAAACCCTAAAACCCAAACCCTAAACCCCAACCCCCAAACCCGAAAACCCTAAACAATAAACCGTAAACCCTAAAAATGCCTCTAAATGCCTTAATTTTGTATTCAAATGTCAAACACTCAAATTTATTTCTAAACCCTAAACCAGAACCGCTAAACCGTAAACCGTAAACCGTACAATCTAAAATCCAAACCCGAAACCTAAAACGTTAAACCCAAAACCCTAAAAATGCCTCTAAATCCCTTAATTTTGTGTTGAAACATGAAAGACCCAAATTATTTCCTAACCCTAAAACGTAATCCATAAACCATAAACCGTAAAACCTAAATCCTAAAATCTAAAACCCAAAACCTAAAACCCAATCCCCCAACCTCAAACCCTAAACCGTAAACCCTAATACACCTCTAAATGCCTTAATTTTGTGTTCAAAGATCAAAAACCCAAATTTCTTCATAAACCCTAAAACCCTAGACTCAGTAACTGCCTTACTTTTGTGTTCGAATAGGAAACACCGAAATTTCTTGGTAAACCCTAAACTATAAACTGTAAACCCTAAACCCAACATTTTAAACCCTAAAACCCAAACCCAAAACCTAAAACCCTAAACCCTAATCCGTAAATCGTAAACAGTAAAATCTAAAACCCAAACACGAAACCTTAAACCCTAAACCCTAAAAATGCCTCTAAATCCCTTCATTTTGTGTTGAAAGATGAAAGACCCAAATTATTTCCTAAACCCTAAACCCTAAACCATAAACCCTAAATCGTAAACCATAAACCATAAACCCTAAACCGTAAAACCTAAAACCTAAAACCTAAAACCCAAACCCCCATCCTCAAACCCTAAACCCTAAACCCTAAAACACCTCTAAATGCCTTAATTTTGTGTTCAAAGATCAAAAACCCAAATTTCTTCGTAAACCCTAAAACCCTAGACTCAGTAACTGCCTTACTTTTGTGTTCAAAGATGAAACACCGAAATTTCTTTGTAAACCCTAAACCGTAAACCCTAAACCCTAAACTATAAACCCTAAACCCTAAACCCAACATTATAAACCCTAAACCCTAAAACCCAAACCCTAAACCCCAACCCCCAAACCCGAAAACCCTAAACAATAAACCGTAAACCCTAAAAATGCCTCTAAATGCCTTAATTTTGTATTCAAATGTCAAACACTCAAATTTATTTCTAAACCCTAAACCAGAACCGCTAAACCGTAAACCGTAAACCGTACAATCCAAAATCCAAACCCGAAACCTAAAACGTTAAACCCAAAACCCTAAAAATGCCTCTAAATCCCTTAATTTTGTGTTGAAACATGAAAGACCCAAATTATTTCCTAACCCTAAAACGTAAACCATAAACCATAAACCGTAAAACCTAAATCCTAAAATCTAAAACCCAAAACCTAAAACCCAATCCCCCAACCTCAAACCCTAAACCGTAAACCCTAATACACCTCTAAATGCCTTAATTTTGTGTTCAAAGATCAAAAACCCAAATTTCTTCGTAAACCCTAAAACCCTAGACTCAGTAACTGCCTTACTTTTGTGTTCGAAGATGAAACGCCGAAATTTCTGGGTAAACCCTAAACGGTAAACCCTAAACTGTAAACCCTAAGCTATAAACCCTAAACCCTAAACCCAACATTATAAACCCTAAACCCTAAAACCCAAACCCTAAACCCCAACCCCCAAACACGAAAACCCTAAACAGTAAACCGTAAAACCTAAAAATGCCTCTAAATGCCTTAATTTTGTGTTCAAATGTCAAACACTCAAATTTGTTTCTAAACCCGAAACCTTAACCCCTAAACCGTAAACCGTAAACCGTAAAATCTAAAACTCAAACTCGAAACCTAAAACCTTAAACCCTAAACCCTCAGAAAGCCTATAAATCCCTTAATTTTGTGTTGAAAGATGAAAGACCCAAATTATTTCCTAACCCTAAACCGTAAACCATAAACCCTAAACCGTAAAACCTAAAACCTAAAACCCAAACCCCCAACCTCAAACGCTAAACCCTAAACCCTAAAACACATCTAAATACCTTAATTTTGTGTTCAAAGATCAAAAACCCAAATTTCTTCGTAAACCCTAAAACCCTAGACTCAGTAACTGCCTTACTTTTGTGTTCGAAGATGAAACGCCGAAATTTCTGGGTAAACCCTAAACCGTAAACCCTAAACTGTAAACCCTAAGCTATAAACCCTAAACCCTAAACCCAACATTATAAACCCTAAACCCTAAAACCCAAACCCTAAACCCCATCCCCCAAACACGAAAACCCTAAACAGTAAACCGTAAACCCTAAAAATGCCTCTAAATGCCTTAATTTTGTATTCAAATGTCAAACACTCAAATTTATTTCTAAACCCTAAACCCTAACCCCTAAACCGTAAACCGTACAATCTAAAATCCAAACCCGAAACCTAAAACGTTAAACCCTAAACCCTAAAAATGCCTCTAAATCCCTTAATTTTGTGTTGAAACATGAAAGACCCAAATTATTTCCTAACCCTAAAACGTAAACCATAAACCATAAACCGTAAAACCTAAATCCTAAAATCTAAAACCCAAAACCTAAAACCCAAACCCCCAACCTCAAACCCTAAACCGTAAATCCTAATACACCTCTAAATGCCTTAATTTTGTGTTCAAAGATCAAAAACCCAAATTTCTTCGTAAACCCTGAAACCCTAGACTCACTAACTGCCTTACTTTTGTGTTCGAAGAGGAAACACCGAAATTTCTTGGTAAACCCTAAACTATAAACTGTAAACCCTAAACCCAACATTTTAAACCCTAAAACCCAAACCCAAAACCTAAAACCCTAAACCCTAATCCGTAAATCGTAAACAGTAAAATCTAAAACCCAAACACGAAACCTTAAACCCTAAACCCTAAAAATGCCTCTAAATCCCTTCATTTTGTGTTGAAAGATGAAAGACCCAAATTATTTCCTAAACCCTAAACCCTAAACCATAAACCCTAAATCGTAAACCATAAACCATAAACCCTAAACCGTAAAACCTAAAACCTAAAACCTAAAACCCAAACCCCCATCCTCAAACCCTAAACCCTAAACCCTAAAACACCTCTAAATGCCTTAATTTTGTGTTCAAAGATCAAAAACCCAAATTTCTTCGTAAACCCTAAAACCCTAGACTCAGTAACTGCCTTACTTTTGTGTTCAAAGATGAAACACCGAAATTTCTTTGTAAACCCTAAACCGTAAACCCTAAACCCTAAACTATAAACCCTAAACCCTAAACCCAACATTATAAACCCTAAACCCTAAAACCCAAACCCTAAACCCCAACCCCCAAACCCGAAAACCCTAAACAATAAACCGTAAACCCTAAAAATGCCTCTAAATGCCTTAATTTTGTATTCAAATGTCAAACACTCAAATTTATTTCTAAACCCTAAACCAGAACCGCTAAACCGTAAACCGTAAACCGTACAATCCAAAATCCAAACCCGAAACCTAAAACGTTAAACCCAAAACCCTAAAAATGCCTCTAAATCCCTTAATTTTGTGTTGAAACATGAAAGACCCAAATTATTTCCTAACCCTAAAACGTAAACCATAAACCATAAACCGTAAAACCTAAATCCTAAAATCTAAAACCCAAAACCTAAAACCCAATCCCCCAACCTCAAACCCTAAACCGTAAACCCTAATACACCTCTAAATGCCTTAATTTTGTGTTCAAAGATCAAAAACCCAAATTTCTTCGTAAACCCTAAAACCCTAGACTCAGTAACTGCCTTACTTTTGTGTTCGAATAGGAAACACCGAAATTTCTTGGTAAACCCTAAACTATAAACCGTAAACCCTAAACCCAACATTATAAACCCTAAAACCCAAACCCAAAACCTAAAACCTAAAACCCTAAACCCTAAACCGTAAATCGTAAACAGTAAAATCTAAAACCGAAACCCGAAACCTTAAACCCTAAACCCTAAAAATGCCTCTAAATCCCTTAATCTTGTGTTGAAAGATGAAAGACCCAAATTATTTCCTAACCCTAAACCCTAAACCATAAACCCTAAATCGTAAACCATAAACCATAAACCATAAACCCTAAACCGTAAAACCTAAAACCTAAAACCTAAAACCCAAACCCCTAACCTCAAACCCTAAACCCTAAACCCTAAAACACCTCTAAATGCCTTAATTTTGTGTTCAAAGATCAAAAACCCAAATTTCTTCGTAAACCCTAAAACCCTAGACTCAGTAACTGCCTTACTTTTGTGTTCGAAGAGGAAACACCGAAATTTCTTGGTAAACCCTAAACTATAAACTGTAAACCCTAAACCCAACATTATAAACCCTAAAACCCAAACCCAAAACCTAAAACCCTAAACCCTGAACCGTAAATCGTAAACAGTAAAATCTAAAACCCAAACCCGAAACCTTAAACCCTAAACCCTAAAATGCCTCTAAATCCCTTCATTTTGTGTTGAAAGATGAAAGACCCAAATTATTTCCTAAACCCTAAACCCAAAACCCTAAACCCTAAACCATAAACCCTAAATCGTAAACCATAAACCATAAACCATAAACCCTAAATCGTAAAACCTAAAACCTAAAACCTAAAACCCAAACCCCCAACCTCAAACCCTAAACCCTAAACCCTAAAAAACCTCTAAATGCCTTAATTTTGTGTTCAAAGATCAAAAACCCAAATTTCTTCGTAAACCCTAAAACCCTAGACTCAGTAACTGCCTTACTTTTGTGTTCAAAGATGAAACACCGAAATTTCTTTGTAAACCCTAAACCGTAAACCATAAACCCTAAACTATAAACCCTAAACCCTAAAACCAACATTATAAACCCTAAACCCTAAAACCCAAACCCTAAACCCCAACCCCCAAACCCGAAAACCCTAAACAATAAACCGTAAACCCTAAAAATGCCTCTAAATGCCTTAATTTTGTATTCAAATGTCAAACACTCAAATTTATTTCTAAACCCTAAACCAGAACCGCTAAACCGTAAACCGTAAACCGTACAATCTAAAATCCAAACCCGAAACCTAAAACGTTAAACCCAAAACCCTAAAAATGCCTCTAAATCCCTTAATTTTGTGTTGAAACATGAAAGACCCAAATTATTTCCTAACCCTAAAACGTAATCCATAAACCATAAACCGTAAAACCTAAATCCTAAAATCTAAAACCCAAAACCTAAAACCCAATCCCCCAACCTCAAACCCTAAACCGTAAACCCTAATACACCTCTAAATGCCTTAATTTTGTGTTCAAAGATCAAAAACCCAAATTTCTTCATAAACCCTAAAACCCTAGACTCAATAACTGCCTTACTTTTGTGTTCGAATAGGAAACACCGAAATTTCTTGGTAAACCCTAAACTATAAACCGTAAACCCTAAACCCAACATTACAAACCCTAAAACCCAAACCCAAAACCTAAAACCTAAAACCCTAAACCCTAAACCGTAAATCGTAAACAGTAAAATCTAAAACCGAAACCCGAAACCTTAAACCCTAAACCCTAAAAATGCCTCTAAATCCCTTAATCTCGTGTTGAAAGATGAAAGACCCAAATTATTTCCTAAACCTAAACCCTAAACCATAAACCCTAAATCGTAAACCATAAACCATAAACCATAAACCCTAAACCGTAAAACCTAAAACCTAAAACCCAAACCCCCAACCTCAAACCCTAAACCCTAAACCCTAAAACACCTCTAAATGCCTTAATTTTGTGTTCAAAGATCAAAAACCCAAATTTCTTCGTAAACCCTAAAACCCTAGACTCAGTAACTGCCTTACTTTTGTGTTCGAAGATGAAACGCCGAAATTTCTGGGTAAACCCTAAACCGTAAACCCTAAACTGTAAACCCTAAGCTATAAACCCTAAACCCTAAACCCAACATTATAAACCCTAAACCCTAAAACCCAAACCCTAAACCCCAACCCCCAAACACGAAAACCCTAAACAGTAAACCGTAAACCCTAAAAATGCCTCTAAATGCCTTAATTTTGTATTCAAATGTCAAACACTCAAATTTATTTCTAAACCCTAAACCCTAACCCCTAAACCGTAAACCGTACAATCTAAAATCCAAACCCGAAACCTAAAACGTTAAACCCTAAACCCTAAAAATGCCTCTAAATCCCTTAATTTTGTGTTGAAACATGAAAGACCCAAATTATTTCCTAACCCTAAAACGTAAACCATAAACCATAAACCGTAAAACCTAAATCCTAAAATCTAAAACCCAAAACCTAAAACCCAAACCCCCAACCTCAAACCCTAAACCGTAAATCCTAATACACCTCTAAATGCCTTAATTTTGTGTTCAAAGATCAAAAACCCAAATTTCTTCGTAAACCCTAAAACCCTAGACTCACTAACTGCCTTACTTTTGTGTTCGAAGAGGAAACACCGAAATTTCTTGGTAAACCCTAAACTATAAACTGTAAACCCTAAACCCAACATTTTAAACCCTAAAACCCAAACCCAAAACCTAAAACCCTAAACCCTAATCCGTAAATCGTAAACAGTAAAATCTAAAACCCAAACACGAAACCTTAAACCCTAAACCCTAAAAATGCCTCTAAATCCCTTCATTTTGTGTTGAAAGATGAAAGACCCAAATTATTTCCTAAACCCTAAACCCAAAACCCTAAACCCTAAACCATAAACCCTAAATCGTAAACCATAAACCATAAACCCTAAACCGTAAAACCTAAAACCTAAAACCTAAAACCCAAACCCCCATCCTCAAACCCTAAACCCTAAACCCTAAAACACCTCTAAATGACTTAATTTTGTGTTCAAAGATCAAAAACCCAAATTTCTTCGTAAACCCTAAAACCCTAGACTCAGTAACTACCTTACTTTTGTGTTCAAAGATGAAACACCGAAATTTCTTTGTAAACCCTAAACCGTAAACCCTAAACCCTAAACTATAAACCCTAAACCCTAAACCCAACATTATAAACCCAAACCCTAAAACCCAACCCCCAAACCCGAAAACCCAAAACAGTAAACCGTAAACCCTAAAAATGCCTCTAAATGCCTTAATTTTGTATTCAAATGTCAAACACTCAAATTTATTTCTAAACCCTAAACCCTAACCGCTAAACCGTAAACCGTAAACCGTACAATCTAAAATCCAAACCCGAAACCTAAAACGTTAAACCCAAAACCCTAAAAATGCCTCTAAATCCCTTAATTTTGTGTTGAAACATGAAAGACCCAAATTATTTCCTAACCCTAAAACGTAAACCATAAACCATAAACCGTAAAACCTAAATCCTAAAATCTAAAACCCAAAACCTAAAACCCAATCCCCCAACCTCAAACCCTAAACCGTAAACCCTAATACACCTCTAAATGCCTTAATTTTGTGTTCAAAGATCAAAAACCCAAATTTCTTCGTAAACCCTAAAACCCTAGACTCAGTAATTGCCTTACTTTTGTGTTCGAATAGGAAACACCGAAATTTCTTGGTAAACCCTAAACTATAAACCGTAAACCCTAAACCCAACATTATAAACCCTAAAACCCAAACCCAAACCCAATCCCCCAACCCTAAACCCTAAACCGTAAATCGTAAACAGTAAAATCTAAAACCCAAACCCGAAACCTTAAACCCTAAACCCTAAAAATGCCTCTAAATCCCTTAATCTTGTGTTGAAAGATGAAAGACCCAAATTATTTCCTAACCCTAAACCCTAAACCATAAACCCTAAATCGTAAACCATAAACCATAAACCATAAACCCTAAACCGTAAAACCTAAAACCTAAAACCTAAAACCCAAACCCCCAACCTCAAACCCTAAACACAAAACCCTAAAACACCTCTAAATGCCTTAATTTTGTGTTCAAAGATCAAAAACCCAAATTTCTTCGTAAACCCTAAAACCCTAGACTCAGTAACTGCCTTACTTTTGTGTTCGAAGAGGAAACACCGAAATTTCTTGGTAAACCCTAAACTATAAACTGTAAACCCTAAACCCAACATTATAAACCCTAATACCCAAACCCAAAACCTAAAACCTAAAACCATATTCCCTAAACCGTAAACCGTAAACAGTAAAATCTAAACCCAAACCCGAAATAAACCCTAAACCCTAAACCCTAAACCCAACATTATAAACCCTAAACCCCAACCCCCAAACCCGAAAACCCTAAACAATAAACCGTAAACCCTAAAAATGCCTCTAAATGCCTTAATTTTGTATTCAAATGTCAAACACTCAAATTTATTTCTAAACCCTAAACCAGAACCGCTAAACCGTAAACCGTAAACCGTACAATCCAAAATCCAAACCCGAAACCTAAAACGTTAAACCCAAAACCCTAAAAATGCCTCTAAATCCCTTAATTTTGTGTTGAAACATGAAAGACCCAAATTATTTCCTAACCCTAAAACGTAAACCATAAACCATAAACCGTAAAACCTAAATCCTAAAATCTAAAACCCAAAACCTAAAACCCAATCCCCCAACCTCAAACCCTAAACCGTAAACCCTAATACACCTCTAAATGCCTTAATTTTGTGTTCAAAGATCAAAAACCCAAATTTCTTCGTAAACCCTAAAACCCTAGACTCAGTAACTGCCTTACTTTTGTGTTCGAAGAGGAAACACCGAAATTTCTTGGTAAACCCTAAACTATAAACTGTAAACCCTAAACCCAACATTATAAACCCTAAAACCCAAACCCAAAACCTAAAACCCTAAACCCTAAACCGTAAATCGTAAACAGTAAAATCTAAAACCCAAACCCGAAACCTTAAACCCTAAACCCTAAAAATGCCTCTAAATCCCTTCATTTTGTGTTGAAAGATGAAAGACCCAAATTATTTCCTAAACCCTAAACCCAAAACCCTAAACCCTAAACCAAAAACCCTAAATCGTAAACCATAAACCATAAACCATAAACCCTAAATCGTAAAACCTAAATCCTAAAACCTAAAACCCAAACCCCCAACCTCAAACCCTAAACCCTAAAACACCTCTAAATGCCTTAATTTTGTGTTCAAAGATCAAAAACCCAAATTTCTTCGTAAACCCTAAAACCCTAGACTCAGTAACTGCCTTACTTTTGTGTTCAAAGATGAAACACTCCTAAACCCTAAACCCTAAACCGTACAATCTAAAATCCAAACCCGAAACCTAAAACGTTAAACCCAAAACCCTAAAAATGCCTCTAAATCCCTTAATTTTGTGTTGAAACATGAAAGACCCAAATTATTTCCTAACCCTAAAACGTAAACCATAAACCATAAACCGTAAAACCTAAATCCTAAAATCTAAAACCCAAAACCTAAAACCCAATCCCCCAACCTCAAACCGTAAACCCTAATACACCTCTAAATGCCTTAATTTTGTGTTCAAAGATCAAAAACCCACATTTCTTCGTAAACCCTAAAACCCTAGACTCAGTAACTGCCTTACTTTTGTGTTCGAATAGGAAACACCGAAATTTCTTGGTAAACCCTAAACTATAAACCGTAAACCCTAAACCCAACATTATAAACCCTAAAACCCAAACCCAAAACCTAAAACCTAAAACCCTAAACCCTAAACCGTAAATCGTAAACAGTAAAATCTAAAACCCAAACCCGAAACCTTAAACCCTAAACCCTAAAAATGCCTCTAAACCCCTTAATCTTGTGTTGAAAGATGAAAGACCCAAATTATTTCCTAACCCTAAACCCTAAACCATAAACCCTAAATCGTAAACCATAAACCATAAACCATAAACCCTAAACCGTAAAACCTAAAACCTAAAACCCAAAACCCCAACCTCAAACCCTAAACCCAAAACCCTAAAACACCTCTAAATGCCTTAATTTTGTGTTCAAAGATCAAAAACCCAAATTTCTTCGTAAACCCTAAAACCCTAGACTCAGTAACTGCCTTACTTTTGTGTTCGAAGAGGAAACACCGAAATTTCTTGGTAAACCCTAAACTATAAACTGTAAACCCTAAACCCAACATTATAAACCCTAAAACCCAAACCCAAAACCTAAAACCCTAAACCCTAAACCGTAAATCGTAAACAGTAAAATCTAAAACCCAAACCCGAAACCTTAAACCCTAAACCCTAAAAATGCCTCTAAATCCCTTCATTTTGTGTTGAAAGATGAAAGACCCAAATTATTTCCTAAACCCTAAACCCAAAACCCTAAACCCTAAACCCAAAACCCTAAATCGTAAACCATAAACCATAAACCATAAACCATAAACCATAAACCATAAACCCTAAATCGTAAAACCTAAAACCTAAAACCTAAAACCCAAACCCCCAACCTCAAACCCTAAACCCTAAACCCTAAAACACCTCTAAATGCCTTAATTTTGTGTTCAAAGATCAAAAACCCAAATTTCTTCGTAAACCCTAAAACCCTAGACTCAGTAACTGCCTTACTTTTGTGTTCAAAGATGAAACACTCCTAAACCCTAAACCCTAAACCGTACAATCTAAAATCCAAACCCGAAACCTAAAACGTTAAACCCAAAACCCTAAAAATGCCTCTAAATCCCTTAATTTTGTGTTGAAACATGAAAGACCCAAATTATTTCCTAACCTTAAAACGTAAACCATAAACCATAAACCGTAAAACCTAAATCCTAAAATCTAAAACCCAAAACCTAAAACCCAATCCCCCAACCTAAAACCCTAAACCGTAAACCCTAATACACCTCTAAATGCCTTAATTTTGTGTTCAAAGATCAAAAACCCACATTTCTTCGTAAACCCTAAAACCCTAGACTCAGTAACTGCCTTACTTTTGTGTTCGAATAGGAAACACCGAAATTTCTTGGTAAACCCTAAACTATAAACCGTAAACCCTAAACCCAACATTATAAACCCTAAAACCCAAACCCAAAACCTAAAACCTAAAACCCTAAACCATAAACCGTAAATCGTAAACAGTAAAATCTAAAAACCAAACCCGAAACCTTAAACCCTAAACCCTAAAAATGCCTCTAAATCCCTTAATCTTGTGTTGAAAGATGAAAGACCCAAATTATTTCCTAACCCTAAACCCTAAACCATAAACCCTAAATCGTAAACCATAAACCATAAACCATAAACCCTAAACCATAAAACCTAAAACCTAAAACCTAAAACCCAAACCCCCAACCTCAAACCCTAAACCCAAAACCCTAAAACACCTCTAAATGCCTTAATTTTGTGTTCAAAGATCAAAAACCCAAATTTCTTCGTAAACCCTAAAACCCTAGACTCAGTAACTGCCTTACTTTTGTGTTCGAAGAGGAAACACCGAAATTTCTTGGTAAACCCTAAACTATAAACTGTAAACCCTAAACCCAACATTATAAACCCTAATACCCAAACCCAAAACCTAAAACCTAAAACCATATTCCCTAAACCGTAAACCGTAAACAGTAAAATCTAAACCCAAACCCGAAACCTTAAACCCTAAACCCTAAAAATGCCTCTTAATCCCTTAATTTTGTGTTGAAAGATGAAAGACCCAAATTATTTCCTAAACTATAAACCCTAAATCGTAAACCATAAACCCTAAGCCCTAAACCGTAAAACCTAAAACCTAAAACCTAAAACCTAAAACCCAAACCCCCAACCTCAAACCCTAAACCCTAAACCCTAAAACACCTCTAAATGCCTTAATTTTGTGTTCAAAGATCAAAAACCCAAATTTCTTCGTAAACCCTAAAACCCTAGACTCAGTAACTGCCTTACTTTTGTTTTCGAAGATGAAACACTCCTAAACCCTAAACCCTAAACCGTACAATCTAAAATCCAAACCCGAAACCTAAAACGTTAAACCCAAAACCCTAAAAATGCCTCTAAATCCCTTAATTTTGTGTTGAAACATGAAAGACCCAAATTATTTCCTAACCCTAAAACGTAAACCATAAACCATAAACCGTAAAACCTAAATCCTAAAATCTAAAACCCAAAACCTAAAACCCAATCCCCCAACCTCAAACCCTAAACCGTAAACCCTAATACACCTCTAAATGCCTTAATTTTGTGTTCAAAGATCAAAAACCCACATTTCTTCGTAAACCCTAAAACCCTAGACTCAGTAACTGCCTTACTTTTGTGTTCGAATAGGAAACACCGAAATTTCTTGGTAAACCCTAAACTATAAACCGTAAACCCTAAACCCAACATTATAAACCCTAAAACTCAAACCCAAAACCTAAAACCTAAAACCCTAAACCCTAAACCGTAAATCGAAAACAGTAAAATCTAAAACCCAAACCCGAAACCTTAAACCCTAAACCCTAAAAATGCCTCTAAATCCCTTCATTTTGTGTTGAAAGATGAAAGACCCAAATTATTTCCTAAACCCTAAACCCAAAACCCTAAACCCTAAACCAAAAACCCTAAATCGTAAACCATAAACCATAAACCATAAACCCTAAATCGTAAAACCTAAATCCTAAAACCTAAAACCCAAACCCCCAACCTCAAACCCTAAACCCTAAACCCTAAAACACCTCTAAATGCCTTAATTTTGTGTTCAAAGATCAAAAACCCAAATTTCTTCGTAAACCCTAAAACCCTAGACTTAGTAACTGCCTTACTTTTGTGTTCAAAGATGAAACACTCCTAAACCCTAAACCCTAAACCGTACAATCTAAAATCCAAACCCGAAACCTAAAACGTTAAACCCAAAACCCTAAAAATGCCTCTAAATCCCTTAATTTTGTGTTGAAACATGAAAGACCCAAATTATTTCCTAACCCTAAAACGTAAACCATAAACCATAAACCGTAAAACCTAAATCCTAAAATCTAAAACCCAAAACCTAAAACCCAATCCCCCAACCTCAAACCCTAAACCGTAAACCCTAATACACCTCTAAATGCCTTAATTTTGTGTTCAAAGATCAAAAACCCACATTTCTTCGTAAACCCTAAAACCCTAGACTCAGTAACTGCCTTACTTTTGTGTTCGAATAGGAAACACCGAAATTTCTTGGTAAACCCTAAACTATAAACCGTAAACCCTAAACCCAACATTATAAACCCTAAAACCCAAACCCAAAACCTAAAACCTAAAACCCTAAACCCTAAACCGTAAATCGTAAACAGTAAAATCTAAAACCCAAACCCGAAACCTTAAACCCTAAACCCTAAAAATGCCTCTAAATCCCTTCATTTTGTGTTGAAAGATGAAAGACCCAAATTATTTCCTAAACCCTAAACCCAAAACCCTACACCCTAAACCAAAAACCCTAAATCGTAAACCATAAACCATAAACCATAAACCCTAAATCGTAAAACCTAAATCCTAAAACCTAAAACCCAAACCCCCAACCTCAAACCCTAAACCCTAAACCCTAAAACACCTCTAAATGCCTTAATTTTGTGTTCAAAGATCAAAAACCCAAATTTCTTCGTAAACCCTAAAACCCTAGACTCAGTAACTGCCTTACTTTTGTGTTCAAAGATGAAACACTCCTAAACCCTAAACCCTAAACCGTACAATCTAAAATCCAAACCCGAAACCTAAAACGTTAAACCCAAAACCCTAAAAATGCCTCTAAATCCCTTAATTTTGTGTTGAAACATGAAAGACCCAAATTATTTCCTAACCCTAAAACGTAAACCATAAACCATAAACCGTAAAACCTAAATCCTAAAATCTAAAACCCAAAACCTAAAACCCAATCCCCCAACCTCAAACCCTAAACCGTAAACCCTAATACACCTCTAAATGCCTTAATTTTGTGTTCAAAGATCAAAAACCCACATTTCTTCGTAAACCCTAAAACCCTAGACTCAGTAACTGCCTTACTTTTGTGTTCGAATAGGAAACACCGAAATTTCTTGGTAAACCCTAAACTATAAACCGTAAACCCTAAACCCAACATTATAAACCCTAAAACCCAAACCCAAAACCTAAAACCTAAAACCCTAAACCCTAAACCGTAAATCGTAAACAGTAAAATCTAAAACCCAAACCCGAAACCTTAAACCCTAAACCCTAAAAATGCCTCTAAATCCCTTAATCTTGTGTTGAAAGATGAAAGACCCAAATTATTTCCTAACCCTAAACCCTAAACCATAAACCCTAAATCGTAAACCATAAACCATAAACCATAAACCCTAAACCGTAAAACCTAAAACCTAAAACCTAAAACCCAAAACCCCAACCTCAAACCCTAAACCCAAAACCCTAAAACACCTCTAAATGCCTTAATTTTGTGTTCAAAGATCAAAAACCCAAATTTCTTCGTAAACCCTAAAACCCTAGACTCAGTAACTGCCTTACTTTTGTGTTCGAATAGGAAACACCGAAATTTCTTGGTAAACCCTAAACTATAAACCGTAAACCCTAAACCCAACATTATAAACCCTAAAACTCAAACCCAAAACCTAAAACCTAAAACCCTAAACCCTAAACCGTAAATCGAAAACAGTAAAATCTAAAACCCAAACCCGAAACCTTAAACCCTAAACCCTAAAAATGCCTCTAAATCCCTTCATTTTGTGTTGAAAGATGAAAGACCCAAATTATTTCCTAAACCCTAAACCCAAAACCCTAAACCCTAAACCAAAAACCCTAAATCGTAAACCATAAACCATAAACCATAAACCCTAAATCGTAAAACCTAAATCCTAAAACCTAAAACCCAAACCCCCAACCTCAAACCCTAAACCCTAAACCCTAAAACACCTCTAAATGCCTTAATTTTGTGTTCAAAGATCAAAAACCCAAATTTCTTCGTAAACCCTAAAACCATAGACTTAGTAACTGCCTTACTTTTGTGTTCAAAGATGAAACACTCCTAAACCCTAAACCCTAAACCGTACAATCTAAAATCCAAACCCGAAACCTAAAACGTTAAACCCAAAACCCTAAAAATGCCTCTAAATCCCTTAATTTTGTGTTGAAACATGAAAGACCCAAATTATTTCCTAACCCTAAAACGTAAACCATAAACCATAAACCGTAAAACCTAAATCCTAAAATCTAAAACCCAAAACCTAAAACCCAATCCCCCAACCTCAAACCCTAAACCGTAAACCCTAATACACCTCTAAATGCCTTAATTTTGTGTTCAAAGATCAAAAACCCACATTTCTTCGTAAACCCTAAAACCCTAGACTCAGTAACTGCCTTACTTTTGTGTTCGAATAGGAAACACCGAAATTTCTTGGTAAACCCTAAACTATAAACCGTAAACCCTAAACCCAACATTATAAACCCTAAAACCCAAACCCAAAACCTAAAACCTAAAACCCTAAACCCTAAACCGTAAATCGTAAACAGTAAAATCTAAAACCCAAACCCGAAACCTTAAACCCTAAACCCTAAAAATGCCTCTAAATCCCTTCATTTTGTGTTGAAAGATGAAAGACCCAAATTATTTCCTAAACCCTAAACCCAAAACCCTACACCCTAAACCAAAAACCCTAAATCGTAAACCATAAACCATAAACCATAAACCCTAAATCGTAAAACCTAAATCCTAAAACCTAAAACCCAAACCCCCAACCTCAAACCCTAAACCCTAAACCCTAAAACACCTCTAAATGCCTTAATTTTGTGTTCAAAGATCAAAAACCCAAATTTCTTCGTAAACCCTAAAACCCTAGACTCAGTAACTGCCTTACTTTTGTGTTCAAAGATGAAACACTCCTAAACCCTAAACCCTAAACCGTACAATCTAAAATCCAAACCCGAAACCTAAAACGTTAAACCCAAAACCCTAAAAATGCCTCTAAATCCCTTAATTTTGTGTTGAAACATGAAAGACCCAAATTATTTCCTAACCCTAAAACGTAAACCATAAACCATAAACCGTAAAACCTAAATCCTAAAATCTAAAACCCAAAACCTAAAACCCAATCCCCCAACCTCAAACCCTAAACCGTAAACCCTAATACACCTCTAAATGCCTTAATTTTGTGTTCAAAGATCAAAAACCCACATTTCTTCGTAAACCCTAAAACCCTAGACTCAGTAACTGCCTTACTTTTGTGTTCGAATAGGAAACACCGAAATTTCTTGGTAAACCCTAAACTATAAACCGTAAACCCTAAACCCAACATTATAAACCCTAAAACCCAAACCCAAAACCTAAAACCTAAAACCCTAAACCCTAAACCGTAAATCGTAAACAGTAAAATCTAAAACCCAAACCCGAAACCTTAAACCCTAAACCCTAAAAATGCCTCTAAATCCCTTCATTTTGTGTTGAAAGATGAAAGACCCAAATTATTTCCTAAACCCTAAACCCAAAACCCTAAACCCTAAACCAAAAACCTAAATCGTAAACCATAAACCATAAACCATAAACCCTAAATCGTAAAACCTAAATCCTAAAACCTAAAACCCAAACCCCAACCTCAAACCCTAAACCCTAAACCCTAAAACACCTCTAAATGCCTTAATTTTGTGTTCAAAGATCAAAAACCCAAATTTCTTCGTAAACCCTAA